>NC_136915.1:110593298-112062474 GCF_949752795.1 Hyperoodon ampullatus
GATAACTAATAAGTTATCTACTATCTACTAATAAGTAGATAGATAGATAAATATAGAAATAAATATTGATGTAAATGTATGTGCATAGCTCTCTCCACTGAGAAGTCTTGGGGACAGCAATATCTCAGTAATGAGCTCACCTAGGGACTAAATCTTGGTTTCTAAATACCAGTCTCAGGAATTCCCTGGCAGTCCAGCAGTTAGAACTCTGTGTTCTCACTGCCAAGGGCCCGAGTTCGATTCCTGGTTGGGGAACTAAAATCCCACAAGCTGCTCAGCCAAAAACAAACAAACAAACAACAACAACAACAACAAAAAAGGAATAAATACCAGTTTCCACTAAAAGGAATCAAGGCCCTTTGGAGAAATGACTGATTCCAGGGCTGGTGCAGAGAAAGTATGAGCCTGGAACATCCTGTTTTGCCAAAAAGTAACAATGTGCTCAAATAATGATGGGGACATGTTAAAAGGACCCAGAAGCCAGTTTTCTTTAAAATTGATTTTTATTGGAGTATAGTTGATTTACAATGTTGTTAGAAGCCAGTTTGAAAAGGCTGTCACTGGCCAAATCTGGAATAATTTGAGCATCAGAATAAATGTTTAAATCTATGAGTTCATAAAAATACAAAAAATGCTAACTGGTCACATTTAGATAATGATTGGGGCAAAATCATTTTAAAAGTCTTTAAAGAGAAAGAATAAAGCATTTATCTGACCTTTCTTATGTGAGCTTAACACTGGGTAACCAAAAAAGTAGATGAGAAAAGTGTCCCCTTATGGAAATATTCAAGTTAATGAATGAAAACGAGGTATAGAATTAGAATATCATTATTGTGCAATACCAAATGAATTAACTGAACAGAAGCAATTGCTAACATCACAAGAAACAGAGACAACCAGACACAATGGGCCTCCTGGTGAAAAAACACACCACCACTTACCGTCTTGCCAAAGGCATCAAACCTGAGTCTGAACAGACCTCTGGATTGAGCTGTCCGCATGCAGGAATGGCAGAGGACTGAGGAACATGTTGAACTAAACTATTAGTATGCAATCAGCAAAACCCAGACTGTGGGCAGAAAGTAGGGTATACAAATCAAACATCCTGGAGTCTTTAACAGATACACTGTTATGAAAAGAAAGGGCTAGAGGAGGAAATCTGTAGATTAAGAAACTCAAAATACATATAAAATCAAATAAATGGGAAATCTGAAGTATAGTGTCCAGGGAAGCACACTTGGATGATGAAACTATAAGGAAATCCAAGGGGATAATTATCATAAAAGTCAGGATAGTGGCTATTTTCTAGGAGAGGGAAACAATTGTGATCGGAACTGGGCTAGCTGGAGAAGTTCCATTTCTTGATTTAGATGGTAGTTTCAAGGGTGGTGGCCTTAAAATAATTCAAGTCATGTATTTGTTTTGTGTGATTTTCTATATGTGTATTTTATTTTTCAGTTATAAAGGTAAAAAAACCAAATCATGGACTTCTGATTCCAGATGTCGTAGGCTGATAATGGCTTCTCAAGATATATCCACAGCCTAATCCCTGGAACCTGTGAATGTTACCTTTTCAGAAAAATAAGAAAAAAGGGTATTTATTTGGAAAAAGGTTTTTTTTTTTTTTCTCCTCCAGATGTGATTAAACTAAGGATCTTTAAATGAAGAGACTATAATGGATTACCTGGGTGGGCCCTAAATGTAACCACAAGTGTCCTTATAAGAGAAAAGCAGAGGGGGATTTGACCAAGAGGAGAAGGTGAGAAGAAGATGGAGAGAGATTGGAGTGATGTACCCACATGCCAAAGAACACCAAATAATGCCAGAAGCTAGAAGAGGCAAGGAATGAATCCCCCTCCAGACCCTCCAGAGGGAGTGTGGCCCTGATGTTGCCTTGCTTTCAGATTCTGGCCTCTAGAATTGTGAGAGAATAAATTTCTGTTGTTTTAAGCCACTAAGATTGTGGTTATTTGCTATAGCATCCACAGGAAACCAATACACCAATAAACCAATATAGGTAAGCTGTAGGTCATGGCAGGTCAGTCTTCCTCCTGCAATAAGAAGCTAGAAAAACTACAAAAAACATGTTTTTTAAAGGCAACAAGGGGATGTCAAAGGAATGAGGACTAGATCAAGTAAAATTCCAGAGACAGGAGAATGTTTCTGAAGTGAGCTGAGCACAGGCTGAAGATAAGGCCTAACCTAGACAGAATGCCTCTGCTTGGGGAAAAGAAATCACCAAAGATTTTGGTGGTCATGCAATGCTGGAGTGACAAGTTAAAAATTTAAAGGGCCTCTAATGATGGCTAGTTTTATCTATGGAAAATCTGTGGAACTCCTGGAATGTTCATGAGGCTGGGGAGTTGGGTTAAACGCTTCTAAAAGGCACAATGAACTTCCCACAGTCTGGCATTATTGATTAGGAAGTGAAGACCTGCTGAGGCAGAGAAAGGAGAAGAGCCTCAACTACTCAACTGGTCTCCTCCTCAAGATATTTGCCAGATTTTGAGACTCCCTGGAACAGGAGACTGCAGAGTTGGCTCAATCTTCTTCAGTACTTCAGAGCTAAGGAGATGAATACCTGCCCAGCTTTCAGTCAAAAGATTGTGAGGAACATGCCTGAAGAATATGGATGAACCAGACTGAAACAGCAACCCAACCCTGAGACAGCCTAATCCTTGACTGGATTGAGGTGAATCAGTCCCTCACCCTATCTGCCTAATAGGAAAAAGTGAGAACCCTCTCTGGTGGAAGAGAACATGATATGGAGCCTTCTGTAGTTATTCATAATTTCTGGCAAACAATAAAAAAGCATGAGACTTGTAAAGAGAAAAAAAAAATGACCAAAATGAAAAGAAAAAAATGTAAAAAGACTCATAGATGATCCAGATACTAGAATTAGCATACAAGAATGTAAAAATAACAATGATTAACATGTTAAAGAAAATAGCAAAAATTATGGACATATAAATGAAAATGAATTTAAACAGAAAATTGGAATCTATAAAAAACTCAAATGGACATTCTAGAACTGAAAAACAAACGCACAAAAAGCCAAAATCTGAAATGTAAGGGTTTAACAGCAGATTGGGCACAGAATTAGTGAACTGGAAGATAGGTCAGTAGAAAACATCCAAACTGAAACACAGAGATAAAAAAGAATGGAAAACAAAAAGAAAGTAAGAAGCACAGGAGACATGCTCAAATATCTAGCACACGTTTAACTGGAATCTTAAAAAAGGGAAGAGAGAATATTGGGAAAAAGCAATATTTAAAGAGATAATGGCTGAGAATTTTCCAAAACTGATGAAAAATATCAAACTACAGACTCAAGAAGCTCAGCAAACCCAAGCAGGATAGATACAAATAAAACCATGGCTAGGCATATCCTAGTAACACTGTTGAACATCAGAGACACTGTTGGGTATCTTAAAAGAAGTCAGAAGAAAAAAGCCCCATTATCTTCAAAGAAACAACAGTATGACTAACAGATGACTTCTCAACAAAAACAATGGAAGCCAGAAGAAAATGAAATAACATATTTAAAGTTCCAAAAGAAAATAACTGTTAACCTAGAATTCTATACTAAAAGGAAAAAAATGCCATAAAGTATAAATTTTAAAGATATCTTTACCAAAACCATCTTGGAAAAGAAGAATAATGTCTTGTACAGTCTGATTTCAAAACTTACTACAAAGCTACAGTAATCAAAACAGTGTGGTGCTGTCATAAAGACAGACATATAGACTAATGGAATAAAATAGAGAACCCAGAAATAAACCCTCACATATGATCAATGATTTCAACAAGTTTGCCAAGACCATTCAATGAGGAAAAGACAGTCTTTTCAACAAATGATGTTGAGAAAACTGGATACCTACATGTATAAGAATGAAGTTAGACCCTTACCTTACACCACTGACAAAATTTAACTCAAAATGGATAAGAGATCTAAACATAAGGACTAAAAGTACAAAACTCTTACAGGAAAACATAGTGGAAACGCTTCTTAACATTGCATTTGGTAATGATTTCTTGGATATGACATCAAAAGTATGGATATGATATCAAAAGTATGGGCAACAAAAAAAGATAAACAGGACCACATCTAAATCTGAATCTTCTGTGCATCAAAGGACACTGTTGAAAGACAATCTGTTTCTGCTTTTGTGGAACTTTTGCTTTAGCAAGGCAGTCTTTAGACAAGTGTGACACATCCTGCAAGAGAGATATTGCAGAACTGAATTATAGAGGATGTAAAATTACAAAAATCCTCAGGGCATACCCACAGGGTAGTGCAGCCATGGATAAGCTAGACACATTTTCTTTCTCATCTTTCTGTTACAGCCCCCTGGAGCCAGGCCCTGAGCAGGTCAAGAAATGATCCTTAACTCTTTTGGAGTTGAAGTTTCAAATACCACTTCTCCTAAAATATGGAGCAGTGAAAATGTTTGTGAGGTGGTGGTGATGGTGATTATTAATTCCAATTTGGTCTAGTGTTATTCTCTTCTGAGAATTTCAAGACATTCCCCATAATCAGAGATACCCTGACATGTTACAAAACCAGTCTGGTGATTATTGACTTAAAAGCTTGAACACTGGTGAGAGCTAAATACTAATTAAACTCGGAGTAATAGCCAACCATAGAAAACTGGGCAAACTTAAAAGTGACTTTCCAGATAATACCAGACCTGCTCTAAAAAGAGAAGAAACTTCTTATAAGTTTCCCTTGTTTCAGTTTAACTTACGTCTTGTTGTTTTCATCTTAGCACAAAAGACATGCTGGTCACCGTCCTCTGAATATTGCATCATCAAATGTTAGTGGTTTGCTTTCCCTGTCATCCTACTCTCAGGCTGAATGATTCTAGATCCTTTCACTTTTCTTCTTTTAGACTCTGTGGAATTTGACCACCTGCCTGATCTCTGGAACTGGTACTGGCCCTACCAGAGGCTTAATCTAGGGACCTTGAAAGGAGTGAGACCAGAAACCAGCAAGCTACCTCAGGCCACTTCTAAACAAGGATATAGCCAATTAATTGATGGCTAATTGCTTTAAAGTTCATATGAAGAGGACTCTGATAGCTTTGAAAGTGAAGTATTCAAGCAGTTTTGGAGGAATCCCAGTAAGCATTTTGTCATCACAAACGACACCTGCTATTTGTCTAGGTAAGCCTCAGAGAGGTCCAAGAGCCACCTGGAATATGGGGTTTGCGAGAAGGTGGCTATTACTTTGAAGAAAAAATCTACTATCTAGTTTTCAAGTCCCAAAGGTGATACAAAGAGCATCATTTGGGTGCCTCTAACACAAGATCTTGACCCTTCCCTTTCCAGGGTTTCATGACCTAATAAGATATTTTATTTCAATCAGGCTAAATTTTTTTGCATTGATTTGGTTCCAATTAACTCAGGGAATTTTAAAAAACAAAACTGATTTGGTTTCCTGCTGAGTGAAAAATTTTAAATCTAGTTGTGAAGGGAGTTGTGGCAAAGTAGTCGTTTTAGGTTTAGTGTTTGATTCTAGACACTGCTTCCAGCCCTTGCTACAGAACCACATTGAGAAGGGAACGCCTGTAATTTAGTTACACTCCCACAGTCAATGGAATTTTCCTAATGTTTGACAGGCAAGAGCCTTTGACAATTAGGAAACTTTCAGAGATTTGTCCAAGGTCCTACAGAGTGAGTGATATATCTGAGATACCATACACCCCAAGGTACGCGCAACTGTATGGTTCCTTTTTTAATTCTGAGTTTGAAGACTCAGATCTTCTACTACTTGCTGTGTGATCGGGTAATTCACTACACAAGTCTCGGTTTCTTATCTATAAAATGGGTCAAATATGCCACATGACCCTGAGTTCGCTGTTAGTTTCGTGTGGGTTGTTTTTTTTTTGTTTTGTTTTGTTTTTTTGCGGTACGCGGGCCTCTCACTGTTGTGGTCTCTCCCGTTGCGGAGCGCAGGCTCAGCGGCCATGGCTCACGGGCCCAGCCGCTCCGCAGCATGTGGGATCCTCCCGGACCGGGGCACGAACCCGTGTCCCCTGCATCGGCAGGCGGACTCTCAACCACTGCGCCACCAGGGAAGCCCTCGTGTGGGTTTTTTTGTTTTTGTTTTTCATAAGGATCCAAAAAGGAAAGGTGAATTTCTGCTTCCCAGCTCAGCGTCAGCGTCTTGAAGTGCCCCGCCCTCCCATCCACCCCCGACCCATACCCATCTCCCACACCACCCACCCCTTCCTTGAATTTTTTTGTGCGTCAGAATACTGTTCTAGTCCAGACTCTACCGCGATGTGATACGACGTCTGGCAACTCCACATCTCTGGGTTTCGGTCGCCACCAGGACACTAGTACGGTCGGTTCTGACCCTATCAACATGGCAGCTGGAAGTGGCTTGCAGGAAGAAGAAAGATGTGGCACTTAAGGATCACTTCCGCTTCCGTCGGCGCCAACGCTTTCGTTTCTCGTGCTACCGTGACTAAGATGGAAGCGGTTTTGGAGTCCCGGTGCGGACTTTGGGCCGGCGTTTCGGCCCCTGGGCAGTTTTACCGCATCCCGCCCACTCCCGGTTCCTCTGTGGACCCGGCGTCCGCGCTCTACGGGGGTCCGATTACGCGCACCCAGTAAGCTCTCGGCGCCTTAGCCTGCGCAGGGGGAGGGACCGTGGGGCCTGGTGCGGCCGGCAGGTTCTGGGAACCGGAGAAGGCGAGGGGGGCACCCCGGGGCGCGCTAACGGCGGGGGAGCTCGGGGAGGAGGGTCCCGGAGAATGAAAGGAGCCGTGGAAAGTCAGAGGCGGAACCCACAATGCGGGAAGCCGGCTCAGGCTCTCCCCATGCGCTGCCCCTCTCCAGTCCACCCTCTCTCTCCAGGAACCCCATGGTGACCGGGACCTCGGTCCTGGGCGTCAAGTTTGAGGGCGGAGTGGTGATTGCAGCAGACATGCTGGGCTCCTACGGCTCCTTGGCTCGTTTCCGCAACATCTCTCGCATTATGCGAGTCAACAACAGCACCATGCTGGGTGCTTCCGGAGACTACGCTGATTTCCAATATTTGAAGCAAGTTCTCGGCCAAATGGTGTAAGTCATCTCGAGAATAGGAGTAGTTTCCAAGTGGGGAGGGGAATCCACTTTTTTATCCCCTCAAGAAGTTATAGGGTGGAGAAACTTGAAGCTGCAGCAGAGGACAGGGTGACTTGGCTTGGAAGATGTGAGAATGTTTGTAAATAAGTAGTTTATTTTAGTGGGTTTAAATGGGGAAGATTGTGGTAACATCTTTTGGGGGTGGATGGAAACCCCGACTTCTTTTCTCTCCCTTTTTTCACAACCAATTCTTTTTAAGGATCGATGAGGAGCTGTTGGGAGATGGACACAGCTATAGCCCTAAAGCTATTCATTCATGGCTGACCAGGGCTACGTACAGCCGGCGCTCCAAGATGAACCCCCTGTGGAACACCATGGTCATTGGAGGCTATGCTGATGGAGAGAGGTTGACTTGAATACAAATAACTCATTTCCTTGACTACCCAATCTCTAGTGCCTGTGTAGTGTGTCTCTTCCCCCTGAGTGACTCCCACTTCTACCTCAGACCCCATGATCCCTTCCTACAGCTAAGATACAGAAACTTAAGATGACCTATTGTGTCCTGTTAGCTTCCTGGGTTACGTGGACATGCTTGGTGTAGCCTATGAAGCCCCTTCGGTGGCCACTGGTTATGGTGCATACTTGGCTCAGGTAAGTAGCCAACTGAGGGATGAGGGATAGGAGAAGACAGAAGGCAGTGGGGTTTAGTGGTTGTCTGCTTGTTCTACCCTTGAAATTCTGACATGAGGAACAGGCTAGGATCTGTACTGCTGGGCGGATGGTTTTCTTTTTGGTCCAGAGGCCATAATGACAAGGTGGGGTATGTCCTGGAGGGAGTCAGTATACATGTGCTAAGAGAGGACACCCTGGAATTTCCCTTTCAAGTGGGTCTTAGCACAAGTAAACAGTTCATTTTGCTGAGGCAATAGGTGGAATGTCGCCTTTTCACTCATTTATGATTCTTTTCACACCGTGGATTTGCGACGAATTGCCTGGTATTCAGCTCGTGGTATCTCCCATGTTTCCCCCCACCCCCCCCACCCCCGATATCCCTAGCCTCTGCTGCGGGAAGTTCTGGAGAAGAAGCCAGTGCTGAGCCAGACTGAGGCCCAAGAGCTAGTGGAACGCTGCATGCGAGTGCTGTACTATCGAGATGCCCGTTCTTATAACCGGGTGAGAAGTGTGAATAATAAGTGATGCGGATCTAATTGGCAGGCTTTGCAATCCCCGAGTCTCTGAACTTTGGAGAACAGAGTGCCCCATTTCTGTGTCTCCTATTTTCACATTTAGGAAAGGCCCTCCACTTGACCTTTGACCAGGGACTTCTTTCACATAAGGGTTGGCATTTTCATTGAGAGCTCTGCTTTCTTTCAGTTTCAAATCGCCACTGTAACTGAAAAAGGTGTTGAAATAGAGGGACCCCTGTCTGCAGAGACCAGCTGGGATATTGCCCACATGATCAGGTGATTGAAATTAAAATTACAGTAGAAAAGATAGTTGGGAGATCCCTTGGTTGCAGTAAGCCTGGTTTTTCTGGAGGTCTCAACCAAAAAATTCTCTGGGTGGCAAGGGTTTGGGCTGAGGATAGAGCTGCTTTTACGAACTGATTCCTCACTCTATGGCTTCACCATTTTATTATGATCTCTTCCTTTTTAGTGGCTTTGAATGAAATACAGAGGCATTATCCAGAACTGAAGTTGTGCCCTTCCTCTAACTTTGAACTTGGCTGGTTCAAAGGTACTATTCTTTGTAAAATAAATCCTTTGAAACACTTGCTGAGTGGTTGTACTGTTTGACTAGGTCACACCAAAAGTGAAACTGCTAAGTACTGCTGTGTGCCATCTCCCTCCCTGGTCAGAGAACCCTTTGGTTCTTGGTTCTGGTAGCATATATATAGAATGGTCTGCATGATAATACCAAAGACCCATTACTGTCTTCATTTGGGTCTGTACGGAAGGCTGCTTTGTATAGAAGTCAGACTTAATCTTTGTATGGTAACATAATTAGCTTTTGTGTTTAACATTTTTCTTCAATGTTTTCACCCATGCACTAGTGTAAAATACAGACTTTCTGGTTAATGTTGGCTCTATATGTGATATTAGTTAAAACATCACTTCAAAGATGGAAATGTAACATCTAGTAGAGCTGTATAAGGTTACTCCCAAACTGGAACTAACAGCCTTGATCCCACACCCGTCCAACCTCCTCAGCCTTCATGGGGAATACTAAGTAATTTCGACATTTAAGCTAAGTCTTCTACTAATTTCTAGCACTGTCAGAAGACCTCTTACAAGTATTGTGTTCACTAAGTCCTAGGTGTAGTGGTGAGTCAAATCAATTGGGGTTATTAGCCAGTTCCATCACCAGGATGGCGTTAAACCCGAATTTTAAAAAACACCCTGGGTGATTCTGATGCATATCCTCTCTTTTTGAGAAACTAGTATAGGCAGTAAACCCCAAAACTATTACAGGCATATCTTGTCTTTTATGCTTTGCAGATACTGCAGTGTTGTTTTACAAATTGAAGGTCTGTGGCTACCCTGCATTGAGAAAGTCTTGGTGCCATTTTTCCAGTAGCATTTGCTTACTTTGTGTCTATGTCACATTTGGTAATTCTTGGAATATTTCAAACTTTTTCATTATTTGATATGGTGATCAGTGATCTTTGACGTTACTACTGCAAAAAAGATGACAACTTGCTGAAGGCTCAGGGTGGTCAGCATTTTTGGCAATAAAGTATTTTTAAATTAAGGTATATAATTTTTTAGACACAGTGTTATTGCACATTTAATATACTATAGTATAAACTTACATGCACTGGAAAACCAAAAAGACTGTGACTCGCTTTGCTGATAGTTGCTTCACTGCAGTGGTCTGGACCCCAACCCACAGTATCTCCAAGGTATGCCTGTATAGAAATTCAGTGAGGTGAGGGCTGAGAGAGAAATCAAAACCCCTCCATTTGTATTACCCATGACTACAACTAGTAAATTCAAGCAAAAGAAAACTGTCAGCTTTCAATTTGAATCTTCCACACATTCAGTCTCAACACAAAGTAGTCAATAAATACTTGTTTATTGATTAAACTGAATTATAAAAAACAAAACAAAAAAAACTTCCTATACTACGAAGCCATGCGGGCAGAATCCACAAAGGTAACTTCCTGGCCAAAACCCAGCTGATCCACTGTTGGTATCATGGCCTTAAAAAAATTACCCATTGAGAAAGTCATACAGTGTGCAGAGGCCAGGAACCCAGCTCTGCTAAATCTGGGGCTGCTGCGGAGACTACCAAAGAGAAGGATTAAGTCACTGCAGATAGAGTTGACCATAGTTCTTGAACTTTCTGAAAGGCAAAGTTTTGACTCAAAAGTCCATATTCTGTCAAAATGGCATCAGGCAAAAAGCTGGGGAAGAGAAGCCCAGGTGGATCCTCAGTTCAGTTTTCAGATGCCATGGGTTCACAAAGCTGGCCAAGCTGTTTATGGAGGGGAATACTCCAGTTCACTATATTATAGTGTGCTGGGAGTTAAAAAACACAAAAAAAAAACGGATGAGGAGAAACAGGTGGTAACAAATGTCACACCTGTACCACCAGGCCCATCACATCTTGAGCATCTCCCAGTCTGTGAAAGCCTGCTCAAATAGGGTCACCTAGAAAAAAACCACATTGTTTATAAATCCATTTCCCCTCATTTTTTTAAATGTTCCACTTATGTACATTTTAAAGATGAACCATTTACAAGCCTGTGCAGGTTGCCTCCTTGGCTCACAGGAGGGAAACGTTGCAGAAAGCCTCAGGATGGACAGAAGTATAGTATAGTTGTGGAAAAGGTGGACCTGGATTTTTGCTCCTTTTCTCTGTGTTACGTTTCAGTTTATAGCCATTGAGTACATACAATTAAAAAAAAATTCCCTCATGCAAATTGTAGAAAAAATTTTCTTTCCTTGAAGCTGGCAGTGAAAAATAAAGATTCATGTCTTTTTCTTTGTGCACACCCCTATGTGTTTCTTCTTCATGTCAGATTCTTCTCTAAGCATTAAGAGAAACAGGGGAAAGCCACAGGGTAAGCAGAATTTCAACAAGTGGTCTTTTTAAAGTTCAGTACAACGTCTTGCACAATTAGCTGCTGGCTGGCGGACATGTGATCCCTTCAACAGGTATGCTGTCCACTTAACAGAAGTTCAACAAAGCAGGGACTGCCCCCATGGATTGCAGGATGAAGACCCATACACTGGGAATGGCTTCCACCCTAAGGTTCTGTGTGATCACCTCAGTACCTCTTGCTTGCTAATGACCCATGTATGATCCTTTGTCCAGAGTGACGGTGTGAGAATGGGGAAGGGGGCCAAGGATCACAGGTGCAAAGAATATTGGTTTTGTTGTGTTTTTGTTGGAGGGAGGGTGGTGAGGAAAAAAAATCTACTCATCATTCTGGACGATTAAAGGTGGTTTCATGCATTTTTAAAGCCACAATTTTATATTTAGAGTTGCTGTAGAGACCAACATCTCTGGAGAGGGAAGGAAAGAAAGGAGAAGGAAGAGAGTTCAGTGGGATTTTTTTTCCATTTTCATTTTTATATAAAAGTGTTAAGACCACAATGAAAAAATTTTATCCATATATATATATAATAAACCAGTTTGTGAGCTACAATTTTTGTCTTTCCCATCTTCAGAAATGTTCTCACATTGACAATGGTTGGATAGCATCATGCCCAAAGACACTGGCCACACAGTAAAACAAACAAAACCCAGATGAACTATGATACAGTTGAGGTAAAAGGGGAAACAAAAGATTTAACATTCGCCCACGAAAGATTTTTTTTTTCCTTTTTCTCGATTTTGTCAGAAAAATACCAAGCACAGTGATTTAAATTTTAAAAAAAGTCACAAAAACCTGTTTTTAGCAGAAGTGAATGACCAACGGGGCCAGGGCCAGCTCATCGGCTCAGACGTGATCACTATCGGTTTTCCTAATAATCCACAAATCCACAAGGATGTATAAGTCAACATCAGGGGGGAGTGGTGGCATAAAATTAAAAAATATAACCCAAATACCCCCACCTGGTATACCCCCCTTTACCTCTACCCTCCCTAACGCTTTCCCACCCCCACTCCACACCCCCTCATGACCCCAACACTTAAATCTCCATCAGATCTAGGTCAGCTTCTTCAAAGCCATAGAAGGACTCGGTCTCGCTTTCACCCTCAAAGAGCTGGTGAAGGCTTTCAGGCTCAACTGTCTCTTCAGGAGATGACCTGGGTCGGGGAGTGGAAGCTGAGGCCTCCTCAGACTGTTCCCCACTCAGCTTCAGTTGCTCCTCTAGGGAGGCAATTAGCTCCTCCTGCATGTCAGCATTTCTTGTAGGTGAGTTAATGTTGCCATCAGGGCCAGGCAGAACACTGGCCACAAGGAAGGACCGCTGAACTAGCTCTGGACAGTCCCCAATGACACCAAGCACCTCAGCCAGCCAGACCAGAACCAGTTGAAGCAGGACATCAGAATCACATGCACTATCTGCCATTTCCCGAGCCTGCTCCTTCCACTTTTTGTGCAGGAAGTTCTTGACAGTTCGTTTGATGCATACATCTAATGGCTGGATTTTGGAGCTACAGCCTGCTGGGACAACTGCAGGCAAAGTGCTAGAGGCACTAAGCATGGCCAGCACCTCTTCTGACAGGTGAGTGCGATGACAGTCCATCACAAGCATGCCTTTGCTGCGCTGGCAAGCTGTGTGCTTCTGCCACACTCGGGTTGACCACAGCTCCATGATCTCATCGTCACTGTAGCCACTCTCCTTCGCCTCTAGCAAGATAGAGTCTGGCACATTAGCAGGCTGATCCATCTGTCCTCGGTAGAAAACCAGGGTAGGGAGGACAGTGCCATCTGCCAGAATGGCCAGCACCACATCACACCAAGGCTCCCCTGTGCCCACTGTCTGCAGGGCATTCTCCTTTCGGTCGTCACTGCTCAGGACCTCCGTATCCAGGAACAAGGAGATCTCATCAATAGCCACAATCATAGACAAGGGTAAGTCCTGGTTGTGAATCTGCCGTTGTACAAATTCAATGAAGAGTCCTGCATTCTCTGCCACATCCTTAGGTAGAGTGTGGGCCACAGCTCGCCGAGTGTGGGGAGTCAGGTGATGCCGTAGCATGAAACGCACAGCCCACTCGTAAGAGATCTTAAACCCCCCCTCCAAAGAACGTCCTATTTTGGTGGCCTTCTGGAACAAGGTCTCCTCATTTACAGGTAGCTGTTGCTCTCGTTGGGTCAGCACCCACTCAGCCAGTTTCTCTTCTGCCTCTAAGCTCAGATATTTGCCCTCCAGATTCTCCCACTGTGAGGCCTGGAAGCGCCGAAGCCAACGCCGGATGCGTCGTTGGGGGTTTCGGAAGTGTTCAGCTGCCTGTTCCGTATTGCAGCACAGGGCAAACAGTACCACTCGAAGCTTCTTCACAGAAAGCTGCTCCTTCTTGCCAATCACACTGCTACTACCACCCCCTGATGCTGGCTCAGGCTCCTGGGTGACTGGGCTCCCTTCATCCTGGTCATCGACATTCAGACATTCGGCCCCCTCCGTAGCCAAGGGTGGAAGGGCTAAAGGCTGGGGATGAGTGGGGGTTGGTGGTGGGGTTGCAGTTGAGGCTGGTGACGGGAGTGCCTGGGCCACGGGAGCTGGTAGCTCTTCAGGCTCAGCTGGGGTGGCCCCCGCAGATTTCACAGTGGCAGCTTTAATAGAGGGGAAGGAAGGAGGAGGGTACAAGTTCTTCAAGTTCCGGTCGTGCACTCGGTCACGAGTCTGGCCATGCCTAAAGGGTTAGCAACGAGAGGAGGAAAAAGCTCAGTTAAACTAGAAAAATGAAATAATAATAGTAGTAGTAGTAGTAATAAAGACCAAACATACTATAAAATAGAAATTAAACCATCAAGCGAGTTTCTGTTACCTTGAGTGAGATATCCAAGTGAGTCCTATGGGAAATAAGACAATAAAAAAATGTTAGCTCAGTGAAGAAACAAATCCTCCAAAGACAGTTCTCTAGATTTCAACCAAAAAGCAAACCTACTGCCTTCCCAGTCTTATATAAACTTCAGGTTAGATGATTTGGTGAAGTGTATCTAAACAGTGAATGGGTCAGGCCAGGTAGAGATGCACCAGACTCATGGTATGACCTGTATCCTTAGCTTTTTTCCCTAACCCCCATCTCTCCTACTTACCCCGTGGCAGGATGCTACTGGATCTGTGAGAGGGGTTGAATACCAAATGCTTAGCCATGGCATCTCCAACAGAAGTAACAAAGGTACATGAAGTGCAGGCCAGCTTGATTCCACTAAGAAAGAGAGTCACGAGTATATAAGACAAATGTAGCAGTGACACTAGAGAGAGTTAAGCTTTGAGGCTTAATAAAGAAAAAGAGTGTCCCTCCTTTCTCCTCTCTCTCAAATTAATTCATATATCCACCCCCCAAAATAATAAAAGGGATTTAATGTAAAAACTTGAAAAATTAACAGACCATCAATAAGTTTTTGTTACCTCACAGAATTTTTAAACAAAGCCAAATACTTGGGGCTCTTCCGTGGAACATGATTGCTGAGAAAGACAAACAAAAAGTGGTATGAGTTACATGGTTCTGCTTGCTAAACTAGAGATCACCAGCGATTGACAATGCCCCAACAAAAGAAATGCCTCTTCACTCAATCCTAACCTCAACCCAAGCCTGTTTCCTATCACATTAATATTTCCTATTAATATGCAAACGAATCATGGGGGTGGGGGGAAATCTATTAAAAGGCACATTCTGGTTGGGGGTGGCGTGGTGGTTACCAGGGTCAGTCGCTACATTTCTAAGAAGCTCCCAACGAGTGCTGCTGGTCCTTGGACCACATTTTGGGTAGCAAGGTCCTACAAAATCAGAGCACAGACCATCAAAGCCAAATGAAGCCGGGTCTGGCCTCTTACCTGCTAGGACAGGTGGACAAACGGCTCTAAAAGTTGAAGGAGGAAACCCCAGAAGCAGGGGAGGGAATGCACTGAGTTCTGGAGAACCTGAAATCCCAGATAGGAACATTGGTTTAATCCTGACTTACTTGATCATGTGGTTGGCATAAGCTCGAGAACAGCAGGTACTATAGCGACATAGAGAGCAGTGAACATAAGTAGGGAAATGATTAGGGAAATCTGGGATCTCAAAGCTGCACTCCAGACATGTCTGCCGGCCCATGACACTCCTGTCAAGAAACAAGGAAAATTCTTATTACTGCCTCAGGGGTTCCTAAATTGTAGGCGATTTAGACAACAGATACTGCCTAAAAGGCTACCAGATTACACTAGCTATCAGGAATAACTGTGCCCACCCGGCCCCCAGCCTGCAGAAGGCACTGACATTTTCCTAACAGCTCGCTTCTGGACGTTGCGCTGGACAGGGGGATAAAGGAAGACAGGCAGAGGGTCCGCTGAGGAGGCCAGTGGTGCTGCCTCCTGCAAGGTGCTGGGAGGGACATCACTGGAGGGTACAGGAACAGTGCGTGGCTGCCCTCGGGAAGCCCGGATTGTCACCTGTGAGTCAAGGGAAGGGATAATTAGACACTACCCACGTTAAACCTCAGAATATGGAAAATCTCTATTCCTCCCCTTCTTGCATCTGTAAAGGGAATGTCAACAAACCCTTTACCTTGGTGCCTGGTTTCAAACCTTCCAGCTGCTTGGGTTTACGGAAGGTTTTATGATGCTGAAGCTTGTGTTCAATTTTGTCCTTGGCAAAGAGAAACTGCAGCCGGCATTTGTTGCAATGATAAACATTCCTCTTCTGAAGGGGGAATAAAAAGAGACAGAATCCTTTAAAGGTTCCCAATGAATTTTCTTCCTTCACGAGAAGGTACATCATTGCCAATCGTATTCTTCCCACCCTTCTGTTGATATTTAACAGAGGAAAAAAGAGAAATACACAACATAACAGCAAACCTAGTATATTTTTATCTTTTTATATAACTTTATTTTGAAGTAAAGTTACAAACCTATTACTGGGTGGTGAGAATCATCACCTCCCATGCTCCCAGAGAAAGGCAGACTCAAAGTCAGGATAACTAGGTCCTCAAACCATCTCCTGCTGACTTGCTTTAACAATCTGGCTGAGTGGCTTAAGCTTTACTTGCCCCTACTACTTTATCTTTACAGTGTGGATGGACAGTGCTACTACTTCTGGATATTCTTATTTTTTTTTAAATACAATATGTATGTGGTAAAAAAAAAAATCATACTTTTATTCTGTACTCCCTCATGTGGTAAGCTTGCCTTCAACTCCAGTCCTCAGTCCCTCTCCACAGAAACAATTTGTTACCAAGTTTCTTGGGTATTCTTTCACAGATAGTCTATGCACATAACCATATAGCAAACACATACATCTCCAATTACCACCTGTTTTCCTTTCTCTTTCTTTAACAAAAATGATAGTCCTTTCTACACAGTGCTGCTTTTTTCCTCTTAACACATCAATGCATAGAGATATGCCTCCCTCCAAGGCCATTTTGAGGATTCAGTCTGCCCAGTATTGAAATACGACACGTCTATGATTTTCTTCCCTAGAATAGCAAGGCTCTGTAACCTCAGCTGAGTTACAGGTGATAATTTCCATGCTACTATACAGAAAGGCATTAGTGGTGGATTATCAGCAGTCACCGCTATGTGTGAGCCTAAGAAAGTGCCTGCTTACAAGTAAGAGTGAGGGCACGTGTGCACACACGTGGATGTTATGCACAGGTACACCCATCTTGTTCTCTCTTCTGTTCCCTATGTACCTTCACTCTTCTCCTCCAGTGGCTCCTTTCCTGCAGTATTTTAAAACAAAGGCATACCTATTCCATCTTAAAAACAAAACACAAAAGCAACAACAAATTCTCCCTTGCTACCTCTTTTCCTGGATCTACCACCCTTGGTCCTCCCCTTCATAAACAAATTTATTTATTTTTATTTTTTATTTTATTTATTTATTTTTTTGGCTGTGTTGGGTCTTCATTGCTGTGCACGGGCTTTCTCTAATTGTGGCGAGCGGGGGCTACTCTTCGTTGTGGTGCGTGGGCTTCTCATTGTGGTGGCTTCTCTTATTGTGGTGGCTTCTCTTATTGTGGAGCACGGGCTCTAGGCATGCGGGCGGCTTCAGTAGTTGCAGCACTCGAGCTCAGTAGTTGTGGCTCATGGGCTTAGTTGCTCCGCGGCATGTGGGATCTTCCCGGACCAGGGCTAGAACCCATGTCCCCTGCATTGGCAGGCGGATTCTCAACCACTGCGCCACCAGGGAAGCCCTAACAAATTTATTTTTTAATTATTTTTTTCATAAACAAATTTCTTTAAATAAGTTGTCTCCATTTCCTTACCTCTCATCATTTGTCCTGCTGAAATTTGACATCCACCCTGCTAACCAACAAAACGGCTAAATTAAATGCTGGCCTCTAAAGTTTCTACCTTGCTGATACCTTCCTGCAACACTTGACCACACTCTTTTCTTCAAAATACTTTTGTCCCCTCAGCTTCCTTGACACCAAGACTCTTCTTGTTTTCCTTCCAGGACTATGGTCTTGGCTTTGTGGATAGAGACTTCAATGGTCCTAAGCCTTCACCTTATTCTCAATTTGGGGGGCGGGGGATTGGAGTGCAGCATAGCACTTACAAGTTTAAGTGGATTTATATAATGATGATTCCTAAGTACCTTTCATAATCCAGGCTTTTCTCCCAGGCCTCAGACCCGTATATCCAACTACTTATTTAATAGTCAGTTATACTTAATGTCCATAGATACTGCTAACTCAAGAATATCCAAACTTGGGACTTCCCTGGTGGTCCAGTGGTTAAGACTCCATGCTTCCACTGCAGGGGGCGTGGGTTCGATCCCTGGTCAGGAACGAATAAGATCCCGTGTGCCACATGGCATGGCCAAAAAATTTTTAAAATGATAGTAATAAAAAAGAATATCCAAACTTATAATCCTCCCCTCAAAAATTATTTTCTCCAGTGTTCCTATCTCAATAAACAGTCCCACCATTCATCCAATTACCGAAGACAGAATCCTGGGCACTATTCTTAACTACTCTCTCACTACCTTCACCTAAATCCATTTCTAAATCATAGATATCACTTATCTTCTCAGTATCTCTCAACCTTATCCTCTTTTTCCTCATTTCAAAAGCCAATAGCCACTATCATCTCTCATCTAAACTACTGAAAAAGCCTCTGGCTTGTCTCCCTAACTCTAGTCTCAACCTCCTTCAATTCATTCTCCTTAGAGCAGCCAGTGCAATCGTAACTAAAAGCAAATTTGAACACATCACTCCAGGACTAAAAATCTCTTTAATGGCTTCCCAACAACTTATTATAATAAAAGTTGAAATTCCTTTTTTATGGCTTACAAGATTCTCCATGATCTGTTCCCTAACTTCCAACCTCCCCCTGTACCCTACACACGCTAACCACACTGAACTTCAATTCCTTGAATTTCCCTGTCTTTGAGAGCATTCTGTCCTTCTATCCCACTTCATCTGGCTCATCCTTACTCATCCTTCAGGTCTTGAACACCCCTTTTCCTAGAAGCCTTACTAGGCTCCCAGAATAGGTACATTCTTTTTTACATCTTGTATTTACCCTAACACAACATTCTTCTTGCTTTATTGTACTGTTTAACCACTAAATCTCTAGCATCTAGCCCAGTGCCTGGCACACATCACTGGAATTCAATAAATTTTTCAAACACATGTATATTATCTTCTCTACCAAAATTATTTGCTTAGCTCAGTCCTGGCCCCTGTATCCACAATTAAAAAACAAGAACACGGAAATTGCTTGGTGCCTGGTACCTGGTGCCTCATGTAATGCTGTTGGAATGCATTGCCATTTTTGAAGACCTTCAGGCAATAAGGGCACAGCAGGTGCCGAGTATCCTCATGGATCATCCGAAAATGGACATCTACCTCAGAGTAGAGTGAGGAGCGATACTGACACACCTGAGTCACACAAGAAGGAAAATAAGTTAAGAGTGAAGTGGACAACTGAGGCCTTAAAAAAGAGGCAGCAACAAAAATGTTAAGATACGAAAAAAAATTTTTCTTAAACGTATAGAAATCAGATAATTTTCTGACGTTTATTGCAGGGCTATGTTGGTGATAAATTCAGCCGTGAAATAAAAATGGGAAAGACAGGAAAGTCTGAGAACAGTCCATATTCTGATAAAGAGGAGTAGAGTTTTTTTTCTGTCTCCAAAGGGCACATTCAGGAGACAGACACTCCCTTAGTACAGGTGTATGTTCCCAGACTGGATTCCTCAGCTGGGTACATGCAGATATTCCTTTATGTTTTTCTCCTGCATGGGAAACCCTGAAAATAGAACCCGTGTTCACTATTTCTTCTGTATTTCCTCAGTGTTCCTAAAACTGAATGTGTGCAGTAGGTACTGGGCAATGTTCATTAGTGGATTCTTTGTATTTAGCCTGAGAGCAAAATGGCTAAAGCTCCCTGGAGAAAAAGGCAATACCTGGCAAACATAAGGCATCTCTCCAGGCTTATGAGTATCCTTCATATGCTGGAGAAACAGTGGCTCACTCTCAAACGCCCACTCACAGATCTTGCACTTGGCTGTAAGAAGAAAAATAATCAATAAATCCACCTGAAAATAAGACCAAAGTCCTGCTGACTCATAAATCTTCATTTTCAATAGTCAGTAAATTATGAAGAAGTCTCTTCTAGTCTTTCTTTAAAATGGTTCTGTCTCAATATTTGTGCTGCTGATTAAAACTATCCTTCTGTCTCTAGCTCAGACTTCTTTACCAAAGTTCCATTCTAGATTTTGAACTCTCTACGAAACATAATATTCTACCATCTACTCTAACTTTAATTCAGCATCCTCCTGCTTCCCATCATTTCCCTTCTCACATCCCACCTCCTCCTGAGCTCAAAACTTAGGCATTATCTGACTCCAAACCCATGTTCTGTCACCATTATTTCAAAATGCATCAAGGAATTGTCACTTCTGCATTCTCACAGGCAGAAACTTGGTAGAAGCCCATATGATTTCCTACTGCTAATCAGCTGGCTTCTAATACCTCCTATCTCTCCAATAAATACAGTATCTATGCTTTATATACCATTGCCAAATGAATTCTTTTAAAATACTACAATACTTCATCCCTCTGCTCAAGGATAGACAATGATTATCTCCTATGAATAATTCAACACTGAACGTTTACTAAATGAAGACAAATAAGGATTTGTCCTCAAAAGACTGACGATATGAACAGAACTTCTTGCCTTCTTATGAGTTATTGTGTTATTTCAGTGTTAACTAATTTGAGATAATTAAACTTTAAAATTAGCCATTTTATCAAGCTTTTATAAGGCTGCAGTTCTAAATTTTTGGCAAAAGTTTTAATTGCTACATATTTTGAATTATACAGGCAAAATATAGTTATTTGCATTTTTCTTACCATTACTGAAATTATTTTCAAGTTTTTGCAAACATGAAAATTGTAAATTTGAAGCTCTAAGCGCTTATTTATTGGACAATGTCCAACCCCTGCCCCGCACCCCCAAATGAGTGAAACTGAAATAAACAACAAAAACCAGGGATCTGAATCTGGGGTCCAGGGAAGAGGTCTCAGGGAACCCAGGTATCCCCTGAAATTATCTGCAAAAGAGTAAAATGTGTATTTTTCTGGGAAGTTTTGTGTTTATTCTCAAAGGTGTCTGCAACCCATTTAGGACCACTTCCTAGAGGTACATTAGGTACAAGAACAAGATAAAGAAATAAAAAATTCTGCCTAGAATGAGGAAAAGCTGATATATGAGCTGAACCTTGAAAGTAGAGTGGTTTGCCAGACAGAGGAGACAAGAGAAGAACATGAGCAAAGGCATGGTATTGCATGGCATGTTTAGGAAACATTAACTAGTGGCATGACAATATTTTCTCCTGTTTTCTTCCCCCTTACCTCTCAATTCAATCTGTTAATCTTTTTTTCTTTTCTAGAACACTTTTAAGCATTGGTGTTTTCCAACCTCTGTCCAGGCTTTTCTTATTCTCTCTGTTTTCCCTGGGCGATCTCATTTACCCTCAAAGGCTCTTCCTACAACCTATACATCCGCTCTATTCTTATAGCTGTCACACATCAATTATAACAACATTAAGGAATTTTTAATGCATAAGCACCATGCTAAGATTTATATGTATTATCTCATACAAAGAAAATCAGTGAGAAAGGAACCAAAGGCATCAGTGGATTTAAGAGATCTCTAAGTAACCTTTCACACCTATTAGAGTTGATGTCAAAAAAGATTTAAGAGGAAGAACTAACTGATTTTACAAAGTGGCTATCCTAACACTGTCCCTCCCAGCACTGTCACTCTCATCTCCCTAACACCTACCACAGTCTCCTGCTTTGAGAAAACAGGCATGAACTATTACAGCTTCTGCTTCCTGTTTTCCAAATTTGGAAGGACAGATTCCTTATGCCTTTCTAAGGCTCATCCGATCTCAGCATTCCACGTGTCCCATGACTTTATCAAGCAAGTAGTTCTCCCTTTCTTCAGTGTTTTTCCACATAGGACCCTCCTGACACCTGAACACGATTAATCACCCTGAAGCATCCTTCCCTCAACCCTACCTCTTCCTTAGTCTACTGTCCTTAAACAAGTGTGAAGAAAAACATAATGCTATTAAAAATTATACTGTTACCATAATTAAATATAATAATCCATTGATGTTTTGGAGACAATTCAGGAAACTTGAAAATGAAGATACATAATATTAAACATTTATGATGAATTCTGTTATGTCTTGACAAACATACTATGGCTATGTATTTTAAAATGTCTTTACTTTTCAGAGATACATAATGAAGTATTTAGGAGTGAAATATCATTATGTCTATAATTTAGTTTAAAAACACTTCAGAAAATAAAAGGAAAAGAAATTTTCAAAACTAAAAAGAAAACAATTGGTCTCAAAATATTAACACAAAAAAATAAGCTACTTTCATGAAGGATCTGCCATGGATGCAAAAAAAGGGAGTTATTAAAAAAAATAGGGGAATTATAAAAGAATCCAAGAATAAGACTGATATATACTAAAGTACAGAAACGGTATTTACCTGTTTGGATCAACAATTTCTCAGGTTTTTCATCAGTGTAAATTTTAAGTCATAAGATACTCAAAAATTAATAGTCAAGGATAAAAGAGTGGTAAGCCAAGAGAAAAAGATTGATGAGGTGCTGCACTGTTTCGCATTAGGAAAAACTTATCTTTTTATGTACAGTACGTATATAAGTGGAATAACAAAAACACACCCCACCAGATTCTGTATAAAAGTAGATGTTTTCACTCGGGATTCAGATGAGTTATTTGGGCTTCCCATGACTGACGGTGAAGAATTTTGGGTCCTAAGACCAAGTTGGCTACTCTGCCACTACACTGTAGTGTTATGATGTTTGATTCCAGTATCTACTCTACTCACAAATGATTAGCCCAAAGTTCCACGGTCTAATACGGTAACCACCAGTAACACGTGGCTAGTGAAGACATGAAATGTGGTGAGCCCAAACTGAGATTTGCTGTGGTATAATAATACACACCAGATTTAAAAACAAAAGAAAAGGAAAAAAAAAAGAATGGTAAATATTTCATTAATTTTAAAATTCTGATTACATGCTGAGATGATTTTATTTTGGCTATTTTGAGTTAAATAAAAGACACTATTAAAATTAATTTCGCCTTTAAAAAATTTTTATTTCAAATTACTAAAAATTTAAAATTACATATGTAACTCATTACATTTCTGTGGACCAGCACTAGTCTGAGCCACTCATGGCAATCCCATTTTGCTTGACAATATGACCAAGGCTAAGGAGATATAAAAGGAAAACAATTCTGTCTTGTAAGAAACAGACTTAGAAAAGACACAGGAAGATATGGTCTCTTCTTCATCTGCACAATTTTACATCCAACTATATTCCTGAGACTAACACAGCCATCCTGCTATAAGCCAGAGACAAGAGAACTGTTGAAAAGTAGAAGACTCACATTCTGGGCTTGAAGCTTACTCCACCTTGAATTTTTTCAGTTAAATCATATAATAATAGATGTCCTTAACATTAAACCCATCTTTAGTCAAGATTTTTAATTTGCAGCAAAAATGTCTGTCTTTATGTGTTTCCTCATGCTGTTTCCCATCACGTAAAATTTTTTCTTACTACTTTCCATCCATCTAAATCCTTCTTGTATTTAAAGACCCTAAAAGTTTACATTTTACTTTCTGTGAAATCCACAAGGATCTTTTCCCTTCTCTGAACAATTTCACCTATCACTGGTATCATACACAATGCATATGTTTACAGAAAATATATTGTCTTGTTCTCACATTTTCCTATAGTTAAATATTTTTGTCTCTTCAACAGAACTAGAAATCCCTTAAAAGACAAAGGAAATATTCTAGAAGACTGGACTCAAATCCTCACAATTTCACCTTATTAGAAGTGTATGCTCTTAAGCAAATGACTAAATGTTTCTGGGCTTGTATTCAGCCTGTATTTCTCATCTGTAAGATGTACAGTGTAGCTAACACTCCAACTCATCTTATATTTCATGAAAGCACTGTCTTAATGGTAAAATACTCTATAACATTATCTATTATCCTTCATAAAACCTAAGAGGGTACTAACTAAAATGGAGACCCAAATACAGATGCCTGCTTCTTCTATAAAAGGATCTAGGTAATAAACTCTTTACATATACCTCTCTACAGTGGTGCTGAACCAAAGCCCCTTAATTTAGAATCAAGCACTGAACTCGACTCATGCTTGAACAGAATAGAAGTCAGGCTTGTAAGATAATAGGGTAAGTGAAGTAAGAAACTGACTACGAATATGCAAAGAACTTCCTCAACACTGTTACCCACATATAAATAAACATAATGGGCTCCCCCCAGTGCCATTCACTGAATGAAAAGTGAAGTATACCCCTAGAGTTCAAGAATTTCCAAACTTACTAGTTGATTCATAGGGACTGTGAACATTTTCCAAGTGGCACTGGAGCTGGAAGGGAGTGGAAAACTGACGATAACAGTGCTGGCAGATAGTATGACCATCCACCTCACCGTTCTGCTGATCAAGTTCTACGTGATGTTTCATATGGTTCATAAATCTGTAGCACGGCACAAAGGAAAAGTACAGACAACATAAAAAATCAGAAGCCTTGGAGAAATGTACCAGCGGAATCACAGAACAGACATTACACGTTTCCCCCTCCACCCTCCCACCCAACTTCCTCTTTTTGGGACATCTTCTGAGCCCAGAAATTAAGAGAGTTCTCGAAACTTTTCTGGGGAAGGAGATGCACTGGTCTCACTCTACCCAAAGTTATCTTTTATTTATTACCACAATATCTCCTTCTATAGTACTAGTTATTGATTTAATGATAATCCTTAGCAAGAAAGGATAATAATTAGGGCCATTCTCCAAACAGAAAGACTTAAAGATGTAAGAAGCTTTTAGACTTCACTTGTCCAAGGTGAGCTCCAAGGCTCTTCAACACTCACCGAATGTTGTTTTTTAGCCTTTTGGTACAATGTGGGCATCGGAAAGATGTGGCGACCTTAGGGAAGTTTGTGAGCTGGGCTACTTTGCCACCATCCCGTCCATAGTAGAAGTCATCTACTAGCATAATGAGCTTGGTCTGGACGGCATCACCCACATTCTCATTTGGCTCTGGTACTTTGGTAGGTGGTGACAGAGCAGGAATAGGTGTAGAAGAGGGAGTGGAAGCAACAGGAGTTGTTTTCTCAGGGGATGGGGGCTTTGATGCTGATGGGACACTGGGTTCTGAATCCAGAGACTTTCCTTTCTTCTGGTATTCAACCATTTCTGGGCAACAGTACTATAAAGAAAGAAGACATCTGTTCATCCTGGTTCTCCTGGGGGCTGAGATGTGCTAACTCCTCAACTTCACTAACATTCCTCGGTAAGTATTTGGTTCTAGGTATTCTCATCCAGCTTTCACCCTGCAGTTTTCTAAAATGCTTCCAGGTTTCACTCTTTTTCGTGTGTGTGTGTGTGTGTGTGTGTGTGTGTGTGTATTTACAGCTATATGCCACTCCAAACACCATATTTTGTACTTCTTCCTGTCTTAGATCCTTTAACCACTCACTAGCATAACCTGGCTCTGAGCTCCCTGGTAGGAAGAAGTCCCAACCTTTGCATCTGGACTAATACCAAAAAATGAAAAGACTAGAATTAGAAATTGGTTAATAGCTCCTGATTCATCCAATGACACAATAAACAGAAAATGGACTGAGGCCAACTTGGCCTGTCCTCCTGTGCAGTTCAAAATCTAGGAACTAAGGAATTAAGGTCACATATGTTCTATCTATTTGAGGGTCTTTAAATATATCCTTTCACATTTCTGAGTTCATTCTAAAACAGGCTAAAAGAGAGTAACCCTCTAAAAAGCTTCCAAGTCATTTCAGAGCCCTTGCTTCTCAAGCTCCCAACACTACACTACAAGAGGTATACAGTGAGTGGTAGCCATTTAAGCTGAATCTCCATCACAGGTGATCACTTACACACATGTGACCTCTCAAAGCTTCAGTAACACGGAATTGAGCATTACACCGTGGACATATCTTCCGTCCACCATCCTGGAGGTCAAACACTGGGATGGAAGAGGTCACTGGAAGTGAGAACATCAATAAGATTAGTAAGATGATACTGGAAAAAGACTACTGGCCTTTTGGAAAAAGGTTAAACACTTCCTGAGGGGTATATTAAGGTTGGTAAGCAAGCATGAGAAACTGCTATGAGGCACATTCCTTCTACCACTCTTCTAACTGTAGGCCAGGGGTCAGCAAATCACAGCTAGTAGACCAAATCCAGCCAGCTGCTAGTTTCTGTTTGGCTCATGAACTAAGAACGGCTTTTACATTTTTTGTTGTGGTGGTGGTTATATTAGATTTTTCTTTAATTGTGGTAATAGATACTTAACATAAAGTTTCCTCTTAACCATTTTTAAGTGTTCAGTTAAGAACATTCACATTTTTGTGCAAGCAAACTCTTTTCATCTTGCAAAACTTGAAACTCTACACCCATTAAATAATTCCCCATTGTCCCCTCCTCCTAGACCCTAGCAATCACCATTCTCTCTTGTCTCTGATTCTGACTACTCTAGGTACCTCATATAAGTGGATTCATAGAGTATTTGTCCTCTTGTACCTGGCTTATTTCATTTAGCATAATGTCCTCAAGGTTAATCAGTGTTGTAGCATGTGTCAGAATTTCTTTCCTTTTTAAGGCTGAACAATATACCATTGTATGTATATACCATATTTTGTTTATCCATTCATCAGCTGATGGACATCTGGGATGCTTCCACCTTTAGGTTATTGTGAAATGTTGCTGTGAATATAGGGGTACAAATACCTGTTTGGGTCCCTGTTTTCAATTCTTCTGGGTATATATCCAAAGTGGAATGCTGGAACATATGGTAATTTCATGTCTCATTTTTTGAGGGACCATCACCCCATTTTACATTCCCACCAGCAACGTACGAGGGTTCCAATTTCTCTGCATCCTCACCAACACTTATTATTTTCTGTTTTTTGGATAAGAGCTATCCTAATGGGTGTGAAGCGGTATCTTATTGTAATTTTGATGTGCATTTCCGTAATGATTAGTGAGTGATGTTTAGCATCTTTTTGGGTGTTTAATGGCCATCTGTGTATCTTGAGAAATCTCTATTCAGCTCCTTGGCCCATTTTTTAATTGGATTGTTTGTTCTTTTGTTGTTGGTTGAGCTGTAGAAGTTCTTTATATATTCTGGATATTAAGCCCTTATCAGATATATAACTTAAAGATATTTTCTCCCATTTAGTGGGTTGCCTTTTCACTTTCCCTAACGCTAACCCTTTGATGCCCTAAAGTTTTAAATTTTGATGTAGTCCCATTTATTTATTTTTTCTTTTGTTGCTTATGCTTTTGGTATCATATGCAAGAAAGCACTGCCAAACCCAGTGTCATAAAGCTTTTCCCCTATGCTTTCTTTAAGAGTTTTATGGTTTTAGTTCTTTTGTTTAGGTCTTTAACTCATTTAGTTTTTGTAATATGGTGTATGGTAAAGGGTCCAACTTCATTTTTTTTGCGTGGGGATATCCAGTTTTCTCAACACCATTTATTAAAGGTTTTCACATTTTTAAAGGGTTGAAATAAAAGCAAAAGAAATTATCTTCTGACACATGAAAATTAAATTCAGAATCCATAAATAGTTTTAGTGGAGTAGAGTCAAGCTCAATTATTTACATATTGTCTGTGGCTGCTTTTGTACCACAATGGCAGAGTTAAGTAGCTGTGACAGAGACTATATTGTACATAAAACCTAAAATATTTACTATCTGGTCCTTTACAGAAAAAGTCTGTCAAGCCCTACTCCAGACCATTGAAAATCCTTATGCTCATATCCTTCTACATCTGAAAACCTCTCTACCAAATATCAACTTTAAAATCTTGTTCAGGGACTTCCCTGGTGGCACAGTGGTTAAGAATCTGCCTGCCAATGCAGGGGACACGGGTTCGATCCCTGGTCTGGGAATATCCCACATGCCGCGGAGCAACTAAGCCTGTGCGCCACAACTACTGAGCCTGAGCTCTAGAGCCCGCAAGCCACAACTACTGAAGCCCGTGAGCCTAGAGCCTGTGCTCCGCAACAAGAGAAACCACTGCAATGAGAAGCCTGTGCACCGCAATGAAGAGTAGCCCCCACTTGCCGCAGCTAGTGAAAGCCCGCGTGCAGCAATGAAGACCCAATGTGGCCAAAAATAAATAAATTAAATAAATTAAAAAATAAATAAATAAAATAAAATCTTGTTCAGAAATCCACCTCCTCCATGAACTATCTTTTGATTATCCCACTGATCTCTGATCAACCAATCCATTTTACTAATCTCCAAAGAACAATTAACACAAAACTCTTTCTGGCTGATTCAGTTACACTTTTCACAAGTGGCAATCCTCTTTACTACACTAAAGTTTCTGTGAGAACAGACTACAGCAACTATACCGTATTTCATTTCTCTATTTCATAGTATAGAGTTCTGATACAACAAATACTTTATTAATGGTTTTGAATGACTGGCTGCCCAGAGTCTTTCTGGTTATCGTACCTTTCATTGAAGACTCAGGCCCGCTGGTTCTCTGAGAGCCATGCACAGAGCTGTTGTTGGATACCACCACTGGCCCAGGACTCTGGCCCAGGGAAGGGATGGTGTTAAGGGTATTCACCAGTTTGGCCACTTCATTGCTATTTTCACCTGTAACCCCAGGTCGCTTCACAGTGACAAAGCTGGCAATGCTCACTGCAGGTGGAGAGGGGAAGGAGGGAGCTTTGTTGGCCAAGTGATAATCATCTGTTCTCGACCCACCACCCATCCCAGTTCTGCCATCTCCTCTTCCCAAGCCTCACCTAGTTTGGGATTCTGAGTCTGGTTGGATTGGCCTGGAGGCTGAACAGCAAGGTGCCCCAATGAGGTCGGCTGTGTGGCGGTGGGAGCTGTAGAAGTGCTGGGAGTGGACTTGGTCTGCTGGGACTGGGACTGTGGGACAGTGCTTCGAATGGTGAGAGTGGCTGGGATGACGGTGGTGAAGGTGTTGGTGGTGGGCCGCACAGGCATTGTGGAGCCTGGCCTCACAGGGGTCATCTGAGAGAACACTTGTGGGACTCCAACTGTCGGCTTAACAAACTGGGTACCTGGGGCTTCAAAAGAGAGACAAAAATACCAAATCTTCGTCAGCGAGCTCACCTATAATACATTCCCCGTGTCTTTACTGGAAATACTGGAATAGGAAAAGAGTATCTCCCCAAACTGATTGGTGACTGTCAGGTTCCCAAGGGTAGCATAGATTCTAATGTCTAAGACAACAGGTATCACAAACTGATAAAACAAGTTAGCCTCAGTAATCAGCCCTGAAAATATTAAAGTGAAAGAAGAGTCCCATCAACTCCTCCCAAAACACCTTACCACACTGCCTTTTCTATTCCAAGAATACAATCATGAGTAGCTTGACCTTTGTTATTGGAAGAGAATAATAGGTACAGAGTGGGAAGCAGTATGGGTATATATAGGCCAAAGGGCAGAGCTGGTTCTGAAAAAAGTGATCTTTCTCAGAATACTAAAGGAGTCTTTCATTCTCTTATACAAACTCAAATAGAAGACAGACTATGCCATTCTACTAGGATGTCCCAAAGGTGAGTCTCCTGGCCCAACTATAGACAATTTCACTGACAAACATTTAAGAAATATCAGAACTAGATAGGATAAGCTCATGAGACTGAAGGCCAAAAACCCCTATGGGCTCTGAAAACAACAACAAAAACTTAGGAAGACAAGCTACTTTACTACAACTAAATTAAGATACTCTTTTTTGCCTGAATTGTAGTAAACTTATAGACACTAAATATAGAACTGGGGGAAAATTACAAGATTTTTAAAAATTATCTTTCAATTTGGTTTCTTAAAAAAAAAAAAAGTCATTGGCAATATTTATCCTCAAAGGATATGCCATTTGTTTAATTTATATTCCAAATCTATAAAAGTAAAGCAAAATAAGTTTATAATCCCACCATGTAAGTGAGTAGACTTATAAGGAATACAGAATTTGGGAGTTTGCATTAGTAATAGTTCTTCAGGATAACAAACTTAATAGCTGAATAAAACAGCAAAAACAGAAAAATAACTATATAAACCCTGTTTTACTGCCTTGTGAAGGGTGGTAAAAAGTTAAAAAGAAAAATAAAACCACCACGCTGGCCAAAGGTTAGAGAGTTTTTTAAAAATGGGGCTTAAATCAATATGATTTCTGTAGTTTTATATTTCCCTTAAATACACTTTTTAAATGACCTTGAGTATTTTGAGACAACAAAAACAAGTCTTCTGGATGCTGGTTTATTCCAAATGGGTAGACATTTTTCCTTACCTGGGACTAGTGTAATTGGTCTAACTGTTTGGCCTTGCTGTACGTTCAGCACAATCCCAACCTGATTCATTGCATTTTGTACAGGCCGGACATTTCTTACAGGAAATCCCTGCATTAAAAAGCAAAATGATCTTTAACATGGAGATCAGCTAACACTAGCAGAGACTGCATTAAGACCTATATCCAAAAAAATGCCCACACCCTTACCTAATGATTCTCTCTCTAGAACTAGAGCTTTTAAATGACTGAGATGGAGAAATTTTGGACTTCTGGCAAACTTTTGAGTGGCAAATATTAAAACTGGAGAATGAGCTTTGGTACATATGAACAAAAATGAAAACCTACTTCTTGTCCTAAGAGAACCTCAGCTTAAAAAAACTCATCCACAGGGGCTTCCCTGGTGGCGCAGTGGTTGAGAGTCCGCCTGCCGATGCAGGGGACACGGGTTCGTGCCCCGGTCTGGGAAGATCCCACATGCCGCGGAGCGGCTGGGCCCATGAGCCATGGCCACTGAGCCTGTGCGTCCGGAGCCTGTGCTCCGCAACGGGAGAGGCCACAACAGTGAGAGGCCCAGGTACCGCCAAAAAAAGAAAAAAGACTCATCCACAAACTGGCCCCTCAATTGCTAAAGGCATAGAATGCAAAAAAATGACACTAACAGTATTCACTGGAGTGATTCAACATACAAACAATTGTAAGAAACTGTTTCCAAAGTCCACTTCAAAGGCCATACACCTCTGGGAAATTTGTTAGACAAGGCAGAAAAAAGCATTTGCCTTTACATTCCATACCAGCATTAGGCTTTCAACTCCAATTCACATTTATATCAAATAAGTTATCTTCATTCTCTTCCAAAGATCTCCTGGCACTTCACCAATCTTGCATGTATATTTCCGTAAGTCAACTAACTCACCCCATTTTAAGAAAAACAGTCCAAGCAAAGGGTGAGAACCCTTAATGACCAAGTGTTAAGGCTTCCTAATGCAAGCTTCCCACTCTTTCCTGCCTAGACCTCAATCAAATTACTTAATAGCCCTCCAGGGGTATAAAGAGGAGATTACCCAGCTGTACACTACGTTGGGCTTTCTACTAAAGTCAGCATCAAATTAAAAACTAGCAAATGAGAAAGCCAAATCAAAAGACAGGACTTAGGGCTTAGAACCATTTCTAATGATGCTAAAGACTCTTACGTCAGAGCCTTCAAAGGTTCCCATAGTCTTTCTCTCCTCTACCATGTCTGAATTCAGTAGAATTCAGAGTCCTACTTACCTGTGTAGTGATGAATATTGGTTGTGAGGCCACAGGGGAACTAGTCACATGATTGGCATTCTGCATGACCTGGACAGGCCTCAACACTGGTTGAGTAACCATTGTACCCAAACCCGGGGTTGGATTCTGGGTTAGGATGAGCGGCTGTCCACCTTGTTGGACCAAAGAATTGCCAGCTAAAGGGAAGAGGAAAAAAAAAAAACAACAATGTAAGAGAAAACAAACCCACCATTATAAGCAACACAATGGTCTTAGATAAGAAATGGTGTCCCCATATATCAAGATATCCAAGACTGTCACTCACCTCAGGTTTAATGTCACCAAACTCACCAAATAATTAAGCTTCACCCAAAGCTACAACTAACAGAAAAATACACAGGAAGGGAAAATTCACTAAAATCTCCCCCATATATCTTAACTAGGGATGCCTTAACACACACAGTAAGACTTCTACATGGCTATCACTTTGACTCTGATGATTTAAGTGACCATAAATAATCTCCCCATACCAAATCAGCAAAACAAAGTAACATATAAGTTCCTTCTCCACATTTGAACTAGGTAAAAACCTATTTTATCAGAATGTAATTTGTTGTTAGCTAATCCACCTTATCTTTTAAAAAGAGGAATATTCATCTACAAACATTAATTCAGCAAGTACACAGAATCTAAAAATTGGGACCTCTTCCTAGCACGTCAAATCTCAGAAATGCAACAGAGTCTCTAAACATCCATTGTCTTTTATAGGTATGGGAACACAGAGACTGACAGGCTACCTTCTTTATGTCATCAGAACTGATAAAAAAAAAGACCTGGCCAAAACTAATCAACACCAAGTAAAACTGATATGACTTAAGAAGATTCATTCATTAATAAATAGTAACAAATATCATAAATATTAAAAAACTGGCTACTTTTTTTGAAATATTTTAAATTCTTTTTCATGTGTGTTAAAAGTAATTTTGTAGTTTTTAAGTCCTGTATTTGCTACAATTGGCTAAAAAATCATTTATACTAAGTTTCCTGATTTACAAAGAATACTCCAAAACAGAAATTCTATTTCAGAGAGCCAAAACATTGGGTTTGCCAAAAAGCGTGTTCTTTTTTTCTGTAAGATGGCTCTAGTAGCACTCAGTTGTCTTTAACTTCATTCAAAACAATTTTGTTAGATTGTATTGTGACCGCTGTCATAGCGTGCATTTAAAAAAAACTTATCAAGATTGTTGACTTTTTGTGTAGCCATTTTAATACTGAAGATGGAAGAAAAAAATTTACATTCCTGGCAATATTATGCTTTATTATTTCAAGAAAGGTAAAAACGCTGATATGCAAAAAAAGATTTGTGCAGTGTATGGAGGTGTCGTGACTGATCAAACGTGTCAAAAGTGGTTCGCGAAGTTTCATGCTGGAGATTTCTCGCTGGACAATGCTCCATGGCTGGGTAGCCCAGTTGAAGTTGACGGCGATCAAATCCAGACATTAGCTGAGAACAATCACTGTTATACCATGCAGGAGATAGCCGACATACTCAAAATATCTAAATCAAGCATTGAAAATCACTTGCACCAGCTTGGTTATGTTAATCGCTTTGATGTTTGGGTTCCACATAAGTTAGGCGAAAAAAACATTCTTGACCTTATTTCTGCATGCGATTCTCTACTTAAATGCAACAAAAATATTCCGTTTTTAAAACGGAAAAATTGTGATGGGCAATGAAAAGTCGATATTGTACAATAATGTGGAACAGAAGAGATCGTGGGGCAAGCAAAATGAACCAGCACCAACCACAGCAAAGGCCGGTCTTCATCCCAAGAAGGTGATGTTGTGTATATGGTGGGATTGGAAGGGAGTCCTATGTTATGAGCTCCTTCTGGAAATCCAAACGATTAATTCCAACAAGTACTGCTCCCAATTAGACCAAATGAAAGCAGCACTCGACAAAAAGTGTCCAGAATTAGTCAACAGAAAATGCATAATCTTCCATCAGGATAACACAAGACGGCATGTTTCTTTGATGACCAGGCAAAAACTGTTACAGATTGGCTGGGGAGTTGTGATTCATCCACTGTATTCACCAGACATTGCACCTTCGGATTTCCATTTATTTCAGTCCTTACAAAATTCTCTTAATGGAAAAAATTTCAATTCCCTGGAAGACTGTAAAAGGCACCTGGAACAGTTCTTTGCTCAAAAAGATAAAAAGTTTTGGGAAGATGGAATTATGAAGTTGCCTGAAAAATGGCAGAAGGTAGTGGAACAAAACGGTGAATACGTTTTTCAATAAAGTTCTTGGTGAAAATGAAAAATGTGTCTTTTATTTTTATTTTAAAACCAAAGGAACTTTTTGGCCAATCCAATACCTAAATCAAAGATTCAAGCAAAATACTGCAACTTTTTACCTCAAATCACCAGAATGGATGGACTCCCTGAAGCTTTAAGTTCCACTTGACAAATGGTGTCACTACAGTTAGCTACAGAGCTAGACCACCAAAGTGGGTATACAGGTGGCTATTAATGGGCCAACCTTGGATTGTCCCATGTTCTCCCAGAAACTGAGAGTCCATCAGTGGACTAGACCCTCATAGTTACTGGGCCAGCAGACTACTAATTATAGATGTTGACAGATAAAAAATTCCAAATTCTAGCTATGCTAATTATACTGGCAATTTATTGACTCTCTCTCTATATATACATTTTTTTTTTTTTTTTTTTTTTTTTTTTTTTTTTTTTTTTTTTTGCTGTACGTGGGCCTCTCACTGTTGTGGCCTCTCCCATTGCGGAGCACAGGCTCCGGACGCCAGGCTCAACGGCCATGGCTCACGGGCCCAACCGCTCCGCGGCATGTGGGATCTTCCCAGACCGGGGCATGAACCCGTGTCCCCTGCATCGGCAGGCGGACTCTCAACCACTGCGCCACCAGGGAAGCCCTATATATACATTTTTAACTTAAATATTTTATTATGGAGATGTTCAAATACATATAAAAATAGAACACTATAATAAATCTCTATGTACCTATACCAGCTTCAGTAATTATCAACTTAAGGTCAATCTTGTTTCATCTATACTTCCCATTCTCTTACCAGCTCCCATATTATGTTGATACAAGCTTCAGATCATATCATTTCATCTATAAATATTTCAGCATATATCTCTAAAAGACAAGGACTTTAAAAAAGAGGAAAAATCAACACCATTATCACTCTTAAAAAATATTTTAATAATTCTGTAACTATAGTGGATAATACTGTATAAGTTTGCTGAGAGAACAGAACTTAAATGTTCTCACTACCCCCTATCCCTACCCCCAAAAGAGGATAAATATGTGAGGTGATGCATGTGTTAATTAACTAGATAGTGGGAATCCTTGCACAATGCATACATATACCAAATCACCACAATGTACACATTAAATATCTTACAATTTTGTCAATTATACCTCAATAAAGTTAAATATATACAACAATTCTTGGGAGCTTCCTTGGCAAGTCCAGTGGTTAGGACTTTGCACTTTCACCGCAGGGGGCACGGGTTCCATCCCTGGTGGGGGAACTAAGATCCCACACGCCGCACTGTGTGGCAATAAATGAATGAATGAATGAATGAACAATTCTTTAATATCAAATACCCAGTTAGAATTCAAATTGACAATTACATTTTTTTGTTTGAATTATGTTACAAAAGGGTTCATGAAGCATAACTGATGACATACCTCTTCAATCTCTTTTAATCTATAGGTTCCCCATCCATCTCTTTTTTACTCCTTTGCAATTTACGGTTGAAAATATTGACTAAGCAAAAACATGTATTTTCTATTCACTATTTTAACTACTAGGGTAAAAGAAAAATAAATTATGTTATTTATCTAAGCCTAAGAATTCTTAAGATAATCACTGACTCAACATCTCAACTAAATATAGGAAGGGAAGGATGGAAAATTTTTTGTATTTATGTGAAATCAACCAGCATTAGCAAGTCTCAAAAGACAGGCCTTGTTCCCATGAAATCTACACATACTCTACTACTATAAAGAATGTTAACACAAGCATTTTCTGCAAATATTCTCTCTGACATCAGGGTCATGTTTGAATTCTGGTGGATTGTTAGGACCTTTCTAAAAATTAAGTGCAAACAAAAAAGTAGGTTTCTGGCTTCCCTGGTGGCACAGTGGTTGAGAATCTGCCTGCCAATGCAGGGGACACGGGTTCGAGCCCTGGTCTGGGAAGATCCCACATGCCGCGGAGCAACTGGGCCCGTGCGCCACAACTACTGAGCCTGCGCGTCTGGAGCTTGTGCTCCACAACAAGAGAGGCCACGACAGTGAGAGGCCCGCGCACTGCGATGAAGAGTGGCTGCCACTCGCCGCAACTAGACAAAGCCCTCGCACAGATATGAAGACCCAACACAGCCAAAAAAAAAAAAAAAAGTAGGTTTCTAAGCCTAGACTAGGTTTACAATTCAATTGAAAGCAAAAACCAGCATATGGCAAGTCACACTGGGTAAATTAAAGTCACACTACGTAAATATTTATTTAATGTATTCTATAAATTCATTCTAATAATTCTAATGAATTGTAATAATTCCAATTCTAAAAAATGAGTTGTTTTTAATGATTTCTGCATTCTTATTAAGTCTTTCCTGAAAGAAATTCTGACAATTCAAAGGTCTTATGAAGTTCTATTTCCAGAGAATGAAAGAGGCAGTTAGAACCCTGAGACTTAAAACAGCCTTTAAAAACGGGCTTCCCTGGTGGCGCAGCAGTTGAGAGTCTGCCTGCCGATGCAGGGGACACGGGTTTGTGCCCCGGTCCGGGAAGATCCCACATGCCGCGGAACGGCTGGGCCCGTGAGCCATGGCCGCTGAGCCTGCGCGTCCGGAGCCTGTGCTCCGCAACGGGAGAGGCCACAACAGTGAGAGGCCCGCCTACCGCAAAAAAAAAAAAAAAAAGCCTTTAAAAGAATTATCTGACCAATCCCCTACCTGTAAGTTTGCTCTCAAATAAACTAGGTACCACAGCCATAAACTGATTAAATAATAGAAGATTCAGCAGCTTCTCTCACAACATGTTCTGTTTGTTTTACAAATCTGAAGCTCTTGATTTTTTTTTTCTTCATTCTTTTAAGTTCACTTACACAGCCTTAAACCCCAGAGGTAAGAGGGCTAAATGGAGTTGAAATGGGTCAAACAGGAATTGAAAATCATAATTACAGTAAAAAATTTATAACATTAAATTCATATCATTCACAGCTCAGAATTAAGCAGTGGTTCATTTCACTGCATAATGTTCCTTTCCAATGCAAACATATGATCAGTCAGAACTATAGGAATAATTTCTAAATGCTGAGTGGTGGATTCAGAAGAATAGCGAAAATAATAGTAAAAATGTTCTAAAATTTTATTCCTAACACTTTGTTAAAGAAAAAAGCCTTATTGAGATATAATTCACATACCATACATATTTTATCACCCATTTAAAGTGTACAATTTAGAGGCTTTTAGTATATTCACAAGGTTTGTGCAATCATCACCACTATTTAATTCCAGAACATTTTCATCACCTCGAAAAGAAACCTTACACCCATTAGCAATTATTCCCCATTCTCCTCCCCCCAGCCCTGGCAACCAACAATCTAACTTTCTGTCTCTACAGATATGTCTATTATGGGCATTTCATAAAAATGGGGTCATATATGTGGCCTTTTTGATATCTATCTATCTATCTACCTATCTATCTATTTTTGGCTGCGTTGGGTCTTCGTTGCTGCGCGCGGGCTTTCTTTAGTTGCGACGAGTGGGGGTTACTCTTCGTTGCAGTGCGCGGGTTTCTCATTGCGGTGGCTTCTCTTGTTGCGGAGCACGGGCTCTGGGTGCGCGGGCTTCAGTAGTTCTGGTACTCGGGCTCAGTAGTTGTGGCTCTTGGGCTCTAGAGCGCAGGCTCACTAGTTGTGGCGAACGGGCTTAGTTGCTCCACGGCATGTGGGATCTTCCTGGACCAGGGATCGAACCCATGTCCCCTGCATTGGCAGGCAGATTCTTAACTACTGTGTCACCAGGGAAGTCCCACATTTTGCTTATTCATTCAACATCTTAGGTTGTTTCCAATTCTGGGCTATAATGAATAACGCTGGCACTTCAAGAGTATCTGATTTTAGAAAGTCACACAATTGTGTGCTTATCGACGCATAAAAGAAGTTTTGAGCCCCCCCCCCTTTTTTTTGGCAGCACTGCATAGCCTATAGGATCTTAGTTGCCCAACCAGGGATTGAACCTGGGCCCTCGGCAGTGAAAGCACGGAGTCCTAACCACTGGACCACCGGGGAACTCCCAGCATGAAAGAATTTTTGGATGAACACACAAGACATACGTAACTGTGGTTACCAGTCTATATCCTTTTTTTTTTTTTTTTTTGCGGTGTGCGGGCCTCTCACTGTTGTGGCCTCTCCCGTTGCGGAGCACAGGCTCTGGACGCGCAGGCTCAGCGGCCACGGCTCACAGGCCTAGCCGCTCTGCGGCATGTGGAATCTTCCTGGACCGGGGCATGAACTCATGTCCCCTGCATCAGCAGGCGGACTCTCAACCACTGCGCCACCAGGGAAGCCCCCCCCCCTTTTTAAACCATGAACACGGGTTAACATTTTAATTTGAATATAGAGCTCTCTAAAGTAAATAAAATCCATTTTCATATTTCAGAAAATTTTTGTACACAGGCCACAGGAATCAAGGGCCCATTCAACGAGAGTAGGTCACACTGTGTCATGAGATGCTCATCATGCGCCTTGGAATGCTGGGATCAAAGAAAAATTCAGCTAAACTGGTGGCTAATAGCACTTTGACAGCTTATTTTAAGAGAAACATAGGAAAGTAGTATAATACAGTGGGAAAGCCACAAGTTTTGCAGTCTAAATAATTCAAATCCAGTTTAGTTGCTTACTATTTGACCTTAAGTACATTATTTAGACTCTCCACGCCTTGGTTTCTGCATCTGTAAAAATGAGAAAATTTCTAGATAGAGGTTCCTCATCTTTATATATATGAGGGTCACTATAAGTTTAAAAAAATTCTAAGGATTTTCCATGTGATAAAAATTATTTTTTCAGGGACTTCCCTGGTAGTCCAGTGGTTAAGACTCTGAGCTCCCAATGCAGGGGGCCTGGGTTCAGTCCCTGGTTGGGGGACTAAGATCCCACATACTGCAACTAGGCCTGCACGATGCAACTACTGAGCCCACGTGCTCTAGAGCCTGCGTGTTGCAACTAGGGAGCCCGAGCACCACAACTTCCCACATACCGCAACAAAGCCCAAACGCTGCACCGAAGAGCCCGTGAGCTGCAACAAAGACGCAGCACAGCCAAAATAAATAAATAAATAAATTTAAAAAATTTTATTTTTTCAGTATCCACTTATGTAGAGCAATCTATCATGGCAATTTGACGCTAACAAATTTTAAATGCCTGACCCAGCAATCTCACTTTATATTACAGATACGCTCACACAGATACACAGATACAATGCCTGAGAATGTTCACTGCAGCACTGTTTGTAATCACAAAAAAATGGGATTGTAGTAAATGTCCAACAATAAGGGAGGTAAATGGTTATATCCAACATTAAGAACACCAGGTGCACCTCTAATGGAAATGTAAATGGATACAACATTTCTAGATGGCCAATCCAGGAAAAATATTGATCAAAATCCTTAAAAATTGTGATAACCTTTGATCCAACAATTTGACATTTAGAAATGTATTCTCAGAACTATGGATGTGAGAAAAGACAAGAGAGGCAAGAGAGACAGAGATGTTCACAATAGCCCTTTAAAGTAGTAGTACACCCCTTTACAACCTATTGCTAATAACAGTTAACCAGACAACAGGAAACAGTCATCAAAATGTTACAAAAAGATTTATTAAAATGAGAAGATATTCACTACATATTGAGGAAAAAAAGCAAGTACAATCTGTATGGATCTATTTTTATAAAAAGTGATCACTGCACATAGCATATAAATGTACATAAAAGTACATATATGTACAGAGTAAGTTACAAATAGTTATCTCCAGGTAGTGGGATTACAGTTAAAAATTGTTCTTTTTTTTTTTTACTGTCCACTTTTTCTACAATGCACATATTATTCTTGTATTAATAAAGCTAAAGGAAATAAAATAAGTAAAAGTAAGTCCTTTATAGCAATACAACAATTCTATGAACGTGCTTATTCTACACATGAATCTTGAGACATAACTTGCCAGTAACTCACTTTCAGAATGTAGAAACAGCCATCGGAAATGAAACAGAAACAACCAATACTATATAACTTCTCTAGTCAATACACTCACTAAAAAACACTTCTCTTTCACCATTCCTTCAGGCGGACAACAACCCTATCCTATTTTTCATACCCAGGAACCAATAACCAAATGAATCTGCCAAAGAAAATATGGAACAAAGCTGCCCTCGGAGAATTCTTAGCAGACCAGTGGGCTCTTCTAATTAAAAAACATAAACAATCAAACAACCCCCCCACACATCTCTTTAATAGTTAGGAATTTGGGGTTTACATTTTCTTTCCTAGAAATTATCAGCAAAAAGACTCAGCTGCCCTCTGACTTGAAACACTAGCATCGATTCAGCACTAACTCGAAGGAACAGCACCACTTACTTCCGTAACAGAGAATCAGTACTAAACTCATTCCAACACCAGCAGAACCACATCAGTACCTAAAACTGAACAGGTACAGCTGTTCCTAAGACCTTTTTTAGTCTCTCACCCCTCTAGCCCAGGAAGAATTTCCCAATAATCCCACTTACCATTGTTGTTGGCAATTAGTGTGACAAGAGTCTTCTTTGTACTGTCGCTGTTCTGTGCCCCGCTGCTACTAACGGTGGTGGATGTAGAGAGGTGCCCAGCAACAGAAGCATGGGCAGCGATGGGCACTGGAGCCGAGACAGGCTGCTGGCTCACAGAAACTGTGGGGAAGGGGAGGCACAGTCACTTGGAGACAGGGACAGATGACACTAAAGGATACTGTTCTAATCTTCCCTTTTCATCTTACTGTGGGTCTCTATAGCCAAAAACTTTCCTGCTTTATTCATAAATCCAACTGTTCATCTGATTCCTCCTATGCGTCCCTCACACCACAAATTAGACACAATGCCTTCTTCTTTGCCTCACATTTCCTGGTAAATTAAGTTAGATTACGAGCTCACTGAACCCGGATTTTACTGTTTTGCTTATATAGCACAAGCAAACCTCTAGAACTCAAAGGCTTATTATCTCCACTACTGGTATTCATAACCATGCATTAGTAAGCCGTCCACAAGACCCTGAACTGTCCTGTTTCAGCCCAAACCAATGCCATCTTCAGTTCTCAAGGCAGGAAAGATAAAAAAATTAAAAGAGCAACAGATACAATTTAGAGGGGAAAAGAACTACCACTCAATTTCTGAATTCAGGGCAATCTAGAATTTGACCCTGCAACATCACCTTTTTGAAAGAGAAGCTAACAAGCCTAAGTTTGTAAACTGTCCATGGAGGCAGACACGAAGCAAATTCGGCTCAGCTCACAAAGGAAACCAAGTTCAAGTAAAAGAAACAAAAAATCCCCCAAGACTATGGGAACCTGTTTTTGACTGGGTATATAAATGAGCACTGACACACATCTTTGCATTCTTGTTCATACATCATTTGGTAAGAGGATTGCTTATGTGTTTGATAAACATTGGTTAATCCAATCCTCAATGTTTTCAATTTATTAAATACAGTGTTTCTAGCTTTATGTACAAGGAAACCAAAGCACTTACAGACCACAGCATGGGGGGAAAAGGCAGCACCAGTGCCACAGTGAAGCAAACCTGGATTCTTGAAGTCTTCTTCCACCTCACACTTTCTTAACAAAAATGTCATTCAGTTCAGTCAATATAACAATGATCTAAGAGCAAAAGAATTTTTGTTACCTGTAGTAGTTTTATCCACTGAATTATAATCCTCAACTACAGAATCCTCAATGACATCACTGATTTTCTGCCATGGCTCCAACTCCTCCTCCTCACATTCCATAAAGAGGTCGGTGTCCGCCATGCTACAAGAAAAAAAAGATTGAATAAGATATTGACCTCAGAATGGGAGAAAGTTTTTTTGTTTTTTTTTTAACGGTACACGGGCCTCTCACTGTTGTGGCCTCTCCCGTTGCGGAGCACAGGCTCCGGACGCGCAGGCTCAGCGGCCATGGCTTACGGGCCCAGCCGCTCTGTGGCATGTGGGATCCTCCCGGACCGGGGCACGAACCCGTGTCCCCTGCATCGGCAGGCGGACTCCCAACCACTGCGCCACCAGGGAAGCCCCTGGGAGAAAGTTTTATACAAAATATGGAATCAGATTCCTGAATCTATTGGTAACCTATTCCCTTGTGCTCCCTCTACCATTTCCCCTAACCTCCCCCCCACTTCCAAGGTTCCAGAAGTATAACTTTTATTCTTGAAAAAAAAAAATTAATGTGGAAGAGTCCACAGCAAATTATTTAATAATTAGGGTTATGAAAATTTAATCTATAATATCCAGGGCTGGGATTAGGATGAGGCGAATCATGCAAGTGGAGGGTCAGATCCTGCTTTATTCAAAATTGATATTTTGCTCATTATGAAATTTTTTGCATTAATATTGAGCTTTAAGAAATGATATATTTGCTGTTTGAGGAAAGCACTCTAGAAACTTGTTTGGAAAACCGGGAATTTCTGAAGAAAGCGCTAACCATTCTGTCTCTAGACTGCTGTTCTACTGATTCTGGACTTGAGCTGCAACATTTCCAGCCTCCAGCCAACCCTGCTTGCTTCAGACTGGCCCCCACAATCCTAATTGGCAAGAGCCAGTTCCTTAATATCTATCCTGTTGTTACTGTTCTGAACTCAGTGGTTTTTGTATACTGATAGACTCCTTGGTTTGTCTCAAGTCTGAAGTCAAAGGGAGATTCTGTCAGCAACCAAGACCTCTCTGTTCAGTCCTTAACGGGTTTTTCCTCAATTGCGTGGCTTGTCCCTATATTTGTGCTACTAAATGTATAAAGGTATATAGTTATACCATCCTCTAAATTTTCTCCAATCATTTAATATATTGTGCAATGTTAAATACACTGCATCCTTAAAGCTGTCTGTCCATTCATCTTTATTTCAAAAATCTGAACAACGGGCCAGGATATACTTGAGCTCTGTTTGGTGAAATTTAAATGTAAATAAAATAAAAATAATAGCATAAAAATGATACATTAAAATAGTATTTTATCTTGATTACTGAGCCTTTTTGCACTTAAGTGAGAACCTCACTTGTCACAATCTAATTCCAACCCTACTACTACCTTAAACTCCACCATGATTTTGGGAGTCAGCCTTTAATTTGACTGCTTAAACACTGCTTAAATTACATTCATCTTTGCAATGCAAACAAAGAGTTATTATTACTATGCTGCTCTCCAGTATTAGTTGACTAAAAGTCAATTTCTTTGTCTTGGAATGGGGAGTAGCATTACTGCTCAATGTTCAAACAAAACTTTTAAGGCAAGGACTCTCGGTGCCCTTAGCATCTCAGAAATTTTTTCACCACACCCCGAAAGCAAAACCAAAACAAAACAACCAACCTAATCTTTGTGTTTAAATAGTTAGGTCCCTACAATTTGATAGTATTAGCTTGCAAGACGCCCAACAGATGGCATTGTCCCCTTGAAAATTTAAAATATTCCAGCAATGCCGCAGTAAGTTGGCTAGTCAAGTGCCCACAGTTTTAATGGGTAAAACTGGGTTAGAATCATTTGATTCTAACTGGCCTCTAATATTCTATTTTAATTATTTCTGTGCTCCCAAACCAAAACCACAAAGGAAAGAAGGTATGAGCAGGGTAAGAAAAAGCTCTAAAGTGTCATCTTAAAATTTTCTTAGTTTCGTATTTAATTTACATATACAAAAGACAATGCTAGCCAGAAACCGAATTAAAAAGAAGCCAAATCCATATCAAAGGCATTCTGAGTCAAGACTATACAACACACTTTTGTATTTTCCAGTCTAGTTCCACTGAAAGAGGTAACATTCTAAACAACTCTTTTCTAACTGCTTAATTTTATACTATTGTTCTTCGCTGTGTAACTTTCTTAGAGCCCACAGCCACCAGACAATTAATGCATACTATCAAACATCCAGCAGAATGAATATAAACTGTGGATAACTTCTACAAATGGTTTTCAAGGACCTTCTTTCAGCTGTGACCAGCTACAAGCAAACTCTCCATACATACGCTGAGCAATTTGTAGAAAACTTTCCTTGGGAATAAGCAGAGCTATCTGAATGCAAATTGTGGTTTTCAATGTCATGCTTCTGGATATTTTAATAGCACATCCAAAGGCTGGTCTTTTACCTCAACTATTTATAGTATCATAAAAGACTGAGTTCATGTTTTATGCTGTCAAACAATGAAGATTAATAAAAATAATGAAAGATTCTTCCATCTGATGGGAGTCAAATTATGTTATTCCTACCATGAACAAGATATTCTAAGAAACAGAGTGGAAAAGGCAGATGTGAAACAATGGCAAAGAAGAATGTTTATGTCCTAACTACTTTTTACCAAGTGAGAAAGACAAATAACTCCTCAGATATAAGCTCTGCCAAGACAACCAATGTAAATTAAAAGATTCAAAATGGAAAGAAAATTACACTTAGAAAATATTTTTCAAGGTTTTTACAATGGAGAAGATAGTTAACCAACAAGGTCTGACAACTCAGAAAATAATAAATCTGCTGACTGAGCATATTTTATGACTCACACCAAAACATCTCTGAAAGACACTGAAACCAAGTTTTCCAAACAGTCCTTATTTCTGATCTAGACTCTTCTATCTCAGAATGTGATCGTTCCTTTCATTTCACCATCTATAGCTCAGGGTCAAAAAATTAACTCTGTTGAAAAGATGGGCCATGCCACAATAGAGGTATCAACCTGAATTAAATTCCTTGTAAACTTTAAAAATGAAAAATGCAAAAAAAAAAAAAGAAAGAAAACTGCAAATTTAGCACCCTTCAGTAGTTTTCCAGCTATCAAAAAGGAATCTTCATTAATATAATGAAATGCTATACTTAATATCTCTACCAAGATGCTCAAGGAACACCATCTTTCTCTGCAGTATTCCAAGTGATCCATGGCCTATAACCACCTTTCAACTATTTTTGATCAAAGAAGACAGGAATTACTAAATATGTAGAACTAAAATATATATATCTTCCCAAACTATCAGTCTACTCGTGTTTAACTTCTTTCTACACCAAACCTTCAAATTAATTTCTCACAAGAAAAATCTGGAATTTTCCCTTCTCTTCCCTATTATTTTGCTATAAAAGATAAATGTACTCATAGGCTTGGAATACATCTCACATGCAAAAACAAACAGTGACTTCCCTGGTGGTCCAGTGGTTAAGAATCCGCCTGCCAATGCAGGGGACATGGGTTCGAGCCCTGGTCCAGGAAGATCCCACATGCCGCGGAGCAACTAAGCCTGTGCGCCTCAACTACTGAGCCTGCGCTCTAGAACCCATGAGCCACAACTACTGAAGCCCGTGTACCTAAATCCCGTGCTCGCAACAAGAGAGGCCACCGCAATGAGAAGCCCATGCACCGCAACAAAGAGTAGCCCCTGCTCACAGCAACCAGAGAAAGCCTGCATGCAGCAACGAAGACCCAACACAGCCAAAAATAAAATGAATAAAATAAATTTATAAAAAAAAAATCCGTGTTCCAATGCAGGGGACGCGGGTTCGATTCCTGGTCAGGGTACTAAGATCCCACATGCCACAAGGCAACTAAGCCCGCAGCTACAACTACTAAGCCCGCATGCTCTAGAGCCCGTGCGCCACAACTACTGAGGCTGCACACTCTAGAGCCCACGCACCACAACTAGAGAGAAACTTACAGGCCACAAGGAAAGATCCCACGTACCACAACTAAGACCAGACGCAGCCAAATTAATAACAAAACCAAAAAACTTACATTGAGCTTCAATCCTTACTCAATTTTAGGACATTTTCATTTCTTCTGAAAAAGTGCCAGGTAAAAACCTGAATTTCAGAAATTAAAAGCCAGCACATAGGGAACACCATGCTACATCAAGAGGAAAACTTGCACAGGTAGTAAATTTGAGAATCACATACTGTAACCAACTAAAGGGGCAAACTTTCATCATATTACAACTATGAATCTCTGAATCAAGACTGTAGTGATTCCTTTTCTGCTATTCCTAAAATGAGATATCAATTTTAATTATACACAAGAGTAGGGAATTCCCTGGCAGTCCAGTGGTTAGGACTCCATGCTTCCACTTCAGGGGGCCTGGGTTTGAGCCTTGATTAGGGCCAAAAAAAAAATTATATACAAGAGTAGACATGGGGCTTGCCTGGTGGCGCAGTGGTTGAGAGTCCGCTTGCTGATGCAGGGGACACGGGTTTGTGCCCCAGTCCGGGAAGATCCCGCATGCCGCGGAGCGGCTGGGCCCGTGAGCCATGGTCGCTGAGCCTGCGCGTCCGGAGCCTGTGCTCCGCAACGGGAGAGGCCACAACAGTGAGAGGCCCGCGTACCGCAAAAAAAAAAAAAAAAAAAAAAATAGACATGTATCCATCACCCAGCTTCAAAAATCATCAACCAATCTTGTTTCATCTATGCCCTCTCTCCTTCATATTATTTTGAAACTAATCTCTAATATTGTGTTTATAAATATTTTATTATGTAGCTCTAAAAGATAAGGACTTGAAAAGATCATGTACCAAAAAAAAAAAAAAGTCATAGAGAATTCCTTGGTCATCCAGTGGTTAGGACATGGTGCTTTTACTGCTGGGGCCGGGTCTGATCCCTGGTTGGGGAACTGAGATCCCACAAACTGCATGGCCAAATTTTAAAATAAATAAATAAATAAATCATAGTACCATTAATATGCCTAAAAGATTTATAGGCTCTTAATATCAAATATCTAGTCAACACTGAAATCTCAAATTCTCTCAAATGTCATATTTCTTCTTAAATTTATTTTATATGGAATATAGCTAATTTACAATACTGTGTTAGTTTCAGGTGTACAGCAGTGGTTCAGTTATACGTATTCATATATCGCTTTTTTTTCAGATTCTTTTCCCATATATGTTATTACAGAATACTGAGTAGAATTTCCTGTGCTATATAGTAGGTCTTTGCTGATTATCTGTTTTATATATAGTAGTGTGTGTATGTTAATCCCAAACTCCTAATTTATCCCTCCCCCCATCTTTCCCCTTTGGTAACCATAAATTTGTTCTTGAAGCCTGTAAGTCTGCTTCTGTTTTGTAAGTTAAGTTCATTTGTATCATTTTTTAGATTCCACAAATAAGTGATATCACATATTTGTCTTTCTCTGTCTTACTTCACTTAGTACGATAATCTCTAGGTCCATGCATGTTGCTGCAAATGGCATTATTTCATTCTTTTTTTATGGCTGAGTAATATTCCATTGTATGTATGTACCACATCTTCTTTACCCATTCCTCTGTTGACAGACATTTAGGTTGCTTCGATGTCTTAACTAAATACCATATTTCTTAAAGTTTGTTTGGTTCAGATTCAAATAAGGTCCACATATTATGATTATTTGTTAAGTTTCTTAGGTCTCTCTCTTTTTTTTTTTTTCCAGTACGCAGGCCTCTCATTGTTGTGGCCTCTCCCATTGCGGAACACAGGCTCTGGATGCGCAGGCTCAGCGGCCATGGCTCACGGGCCTAGCCGCTCCGTGGCACGTGGGATCTTCCCAGACTGGGGCACGAACCTGTGTCCCCTGCATTGGCATGCGGACTCTCAACCACTGCGCCACCAGGGAAGCCCAGGTCTCTTTTAATTTATAGATCTTCCTTCATCTTCCCCCCCACACCATGTAATTTATTTGTTGAAGAACCAGGTCACCTCTTGCAGTTTCTACAGTCTGGATATTGTTGATTACATACACATGGCATTTAATATATATCTCTGGCCTCTGTATATCCTGAAATTGATAGCTGGATCTAGAGACATGATTAGATACAGGTTTAACATTTTTTTCCCCCAAGACTACTCACAAGGGCAGGATTTTCTTCCATCAGGAATCCTTCCATCCAGGCTCAATGCCTAGATCTAGTCATTCTGAATCTATCGTTCCCCTTTCATTTATTAACCGAAACACCTTGATTTAAAAAAAAACAAAACGGGCTTCCCTGGTGGCGCAGTGGTTGAGAATCCGCCTGCCGATGCAGGGGACACAGGTTCGTGCCCCGGTCCGGGAAGATCCCACATGCCGCGGAGCGGCTGGGACCGTGAGCCATGGTCACTGAGCCTGCGCGTCCGGAGCCTGTGCTCCGCAACGGGAGAGGCCACAACAGTGAGAGGCCCGCGTACCGCAAAAAAAAAAAAAAAAAACATATCTACTATTTGGTTACCCAGTGGTGCAGTTCATATAGTAAAAGTCTCGACTCTTTCCATCTTGCTTCTTTCTCTTTATTTACCAGTTTTCAAAATAATGATGTTTCACTAGCATTTCCTCAAAGTGACCAATGAGCATATTCTTTTTTAAAAAAATTAATTAAAATTTATTTTTGGCTATGTTGGGTCTTCGTTGCTGCACGCAGGTTTTCTCTAGTTGCGGTGAGCCGGGGCTACTCTTCGTTGCGGTGCACGGACTTCTTGCGGTGGCTTCTCTTGTTGCAGAGCACGGGCTCTAGGCACACAGGCTTCAGTAGCTGTGGCACGCAGGCTCAGCAGTTGTGGCAGACGGGCTTAGTTGCTCCGTGCCATGTGGGATCCTCCCGGACTAGGGCTCGAACCCATGTCCCCTGCATTGGCAGGTGGATTCTTAACCACTGCGCCACCAGGGAAGTCCAATAAGCTTGTTCTTAAACTATCATTATATCACATCATATGACACATCAATTTAAATATATTTGATATGTTTTGATCCACTGCAGTTATCCTTATTGATACTCAAAGTGTCCTATTTTGGCTACTGGGAACTTCTCAGTTAGCTCCTGAGTCCTTCTGACACAACTCTTGTGTTTGATAAAATCCTGGTTGTAAGTTTCAGGCTCATCTCATACATTCTTGCCCCAGACCTAGAATCAGCCATTTCTCTAAGGAGCCCTGATTCCTTTTGGTGTGGAATGATGTTCCAAGATCGCAGTCTAGATGCTAGTGACTTCCCTGCTCATTAAAAAAAAAAAAATTTTATTTGGCTGCATCGGGTCTTAGTTGCAGCATGCGGGATCTTTCGTTGCGGCACGTGGGCTCCTCTCTAGTTGTGGCACGTGGGCTCTAGAGTGTGTGGGCTCAGTAGTTGCGGCACACGGGCTCTCTAGCTGTGATGCGTGCAGGCTCTAGAGTGCACAGGCTTAGCTGCTCTGCAGCATGTGGGATCTTAGTTCCCGGACCAGGGATCGAACCCACGTCCCATGCATTGGAAGGCGGACTCTTAACCACTGGACCACCAGGGATACCCCTCTGCTCATTTTAAACATAAAATTATCTCCATATCAACCCCCAAATATTAGTCAGCTACCTTCAATTTCGCTTCTATGTCATTCGGCAGAAAAATTCCAAATCTGCAAATAAGACTTGTCTTAGAAACTTAAAACAAACTTCTATTTTCTCCTGAGATTCTTACTTGAGATGTTTCAATCTTTTAAACTTTATTAACTAATTCTCATTACTTCCACTCTTTTTCCAACCTTTCCCTTTTCCTAACAAGTTGCCCACATCGTTTTCCTCACTGGCAGAATTTACATACAGTTAAAAAAAATTTTTTTAAGAACAATCAAAGATTAACAAAGAGGACACAGCATGCAGTTTAACCAAGTCCTTTAGCAAGTAACTTTTTTTGAGGCTGCCTTCATTACCTTAACACAATCATCTATGTTTTGTTGCATTTTTCAGTAGTCTGTTCATTTTTTATTACTGAGTAGCGTTCCATTTATGGATAAACTATCCATCCACACGTTGACAGACAGTTCTTTTCAATTTTTCAGGCTATTATGAATAAACCTGCTATGAACATTTGGGCACAAGTCTTTGTATGTGCATGTTTTCATTATTTTGGATAAATAACTAGGAGAGGAATTTCTGGGCCATAGGGTAAGTGTATATTTAACTTCCAAACAAATGGTGAATTTTCCAAACACTAGCCTAAGTAGCTTCTGAATTACCCAATTTACAAGTCCTGCAGAGATGGTCTTGTAACTTACTATCTATCTATTTATTGCCACGCCACAGGGCATGCAAGATCTTAGTTCCCTGACCAGGGATCGAACCCACGCCCCCTGCATTGGAAGCATGGAGTCTTAACCACTGGACTGCCAGGGAAGTCCCCGTAACGTACTTTATAATGTGGGGTTGCTTAGCTCCTACGACTCTTAGTTTGGGGCCCTCAGTTGATACTCTGAAACAACAGGAACATTCATATTTAACTAACATATAAGATACTCAATTTAACATTCTTCCCTTAACTACTGGACTGTAATATTTGAGAGGGCAGGAACCATGTCTTTCTTATTTATTTATTAAATTGAAGTACAACTGATTTACAATGTTGGGTCAGTAAAGTGATTCAGTTATACAAACATATATATTAAATATATATGTATGTAATATACATATGTATAATACATATATATTCTTTTTCAGATTCTTTTCCCTTACTGGTTATTACAAAATATTGAATATAGTCCCCAGTAACTATTTTTTTAAAGACTGTCTTTTCTTGAATGCCGAGATACAAACAGATCACCTCAAAGATATCAAATTTCTCAACTACTCCTAACAAAAACTTTACCCATAACACATAGCTAATAAGGTTATTTTCCAAGCAAACTGGGAGGTGGGAGGGGGATGAGATAAAGCAAAAGACCTACACCTTACAAATGAAGAGCTCATTTCTAGTTTCAATAAAATTTCTAATAGAGCTAAAAGATGTCATCATATTCCAGTGTTCTCCAACATATACTAAGCACAGTCCAAGCTGTGCAGCATATCTGCAGAAGGGAACTGTGTTCAACGTCTGTACATAGGTTATATAAAGGGAAACCTAGATCATTAAGGAATCCACGTATGCCAGTGGCTTTTATCCAACTCAGTAATACTCAAACAGGGATAATCTGCCCCCAGAAGACATGTGGCAATGTCTGGAGACATTTCTGGTAGTCATAACTAGGGGTGGGGTTGGGGAAGGGTGCTACTGGCATCTATCTAGTGGCAAGCGGCCAGGGGTGCTACTAAACATCCTACAATGCACGAGACAGACGGGGACTTATCAGGCACAAAATGTTAATAGTGCCGAGATTGAGAAACCCTGATCAAACTGAATCCATGTTCTGAAGGGGAAAATTTTTTTAAAAAATCATCCCATGTTCTATGCATAAAGAACTCTCATTTCTTTTTTTTTTAATTGAAGTATAGTTGACTTACAATGTTATGTTAATTTTCTCATTTCTTTTTAAAATAATTTATCCTCTCTGCAACAGAAAAGATGAGAACAAGATCCCTATGAATTGTTCAAATAGTTACATCTTAACACAGTAAAAACATTTTTATAAAACTCATATACATCTAGTTTGTTTCACCCTATAATGATCTACCTGTGAAACTTGTTCCTCCCTAAGTACGTAATTTCTCCTTATAAAACTTTAGCATTATGATGTTAGTTCTGTAAATTTATGGTTACTATCAGTATTAACTGGTAAATAATCTTGGTGAAAATAATTTCCCAAAGTCCCAAAATCTCAATTTCTAAAATTTCTGGTTTTCACCCCTTTACTATTCCTCTGTGGGTTGCTTTTGCTAAATATATCAGCTCTTATTGCCTCTTCAACTTTCCAATCATTTTCTCAGAGGGCAGTGAACCAAAATGACACGATGCAAACTTAGTTCTGTGGTCCTTCTCAAAGTCCTATTGTTATGCTTAAACTTAAAATTACGGAAGTAGCTCTATGTCTCAAAGCCAAAAGTTATGACAGTAATAAGTTTAAATAGAAAAATGTTAGCCAATAATACAAACTCTACCTGTCATCAGCTGTTTGGTCTGTGGCTTGTTCTTTTGTAAACAAAGAAACAAAAGCTATTGACAATAATGTTTAACCTGAATCAAACCAAGCACTTAAATTTAACTTCCAGTTTTTAGGAAATACAGCAGTAGAGGAATAAGTTAAGTATCACCTCAAGGAAATAATGAGATAAATCCAAAAAGTGGGACATTTTAAAAGGAAATAATCAGACAAGTGCAGAATATGGAATATTTTATAAAACTACTAACACAGTTTAAAAATGTCAATCTCACACACACATGTATACATGCATGCCTACACACAGAGTGAGAAGACTAAACCAGACGACTGAAAGAAACTAAAGCGATGTAACAAAATGCAACACGTAAACCTTTGCTGGATTCTGGTTCATAAAAAAGCTATAAATGACATATTGGGGAGAACTGGAACATTTGAATATAGACTAGATACAAGACGATATTTGGAAATTATTTTTAATTTTCTTAGAAAGAATAGTGGTATTAGAGTTATGCAGGAGAACGTATTTATTCTTAGCAAATGCATGAAATGTTCAGTGGAAGTATCATGACTGTGACTTTCAGGTGGTTCAGCAAATATATATTTTGGCGTTTTCTTACAGACATCAAATATGCCAACATTAAAAATGGTTGTGTCGGGACTGCCCTGGTGGCACTGTGGTTAAGAATCCGCCTGCCAATCCAGGGGATGTGGGTTCGAGCCCTGGTCTGGAAAGATCCCACATGCCACGGAGCAACTAAGCCTGTGTACCACAACTACTGAGCCTGTGCTCTAGAGCCTATGAGCCATAAGTACTGAAGCCCATGCGCCTAGAGCCTGTGCTCCGCAACAAGAGAAGCCCACGCTCCGCAGTGAAGAGTAGCCCCCGCTCACCACAACTAGAGAAAGCCGGCACGCAGCAATGAAGACCCAACGCAGCCAAAAATAAATAAATGGATAAATTTATGAAAAAAAAATTGTTGTGTTTAGGTGGTGGGTTCATTGTAGATACTCCTTGTAGTATTCTTTCACCTTTTCTACATGCATGAAATTTTCTTAAAATTAAAAGTTGGGGGGATCAGATGAGCAAGGTCTGAGAATCTAACATAAAATATGGTGGCTATAGTTGATAACACTATAATTGATATTTGCTAAAAGAGTAGAATGTTCACATACACACAAGATAAATATGTGGTGATGGATGTGTTAATTAACTGAATGGGGGGAATCCTTTCACAATATTTATGTATATGAAATCACCATGATGTACAGTTTAACATCCTACAATTTTATACATCAATTACACCTCAATAAAGCTGAAATTTAAAAAAAAAGAAAAAAGGAACAGGGAATAACTACCTACTCATATCTTGGTTGTGATGTTTTGTTCTGCTATATTCTGCCATTTTCTTTTTGCCATTTACTAAATCAAACTGGTGGCCTCATGGGTTGAATTTTTCTGTTAACTGGTTCTCATTTCTAGGAGCAATTTTCACATAGATTATATATACACATTTCTAAAGATGTTGCACAATAATTAAATGTTAGAAAAAATAAATCGAAGTTGAGTTATACAGGTTACCAAGGAGGTACTGTGAGATGAGATGAACACTGCCGTCTTCCGTTAATCAACGCATCATGATTATCTGACATCTTGGTAACCTATCTGGTTTCTGTATTTTGTAGCAGTAATTACACTGCTAACATGATTTTCGTGCACTCAGTAGGTTTTACTCAACACTGCAACTCACACGGGACTATTAGTGATTCCCACAGTCTTTAAGTCTGGCATTCATCTTTCCATCCATAATATGGGTGTACCAGATACATACCTTTCTAGGGAGGACTCAGTTGTATCTTAAACGCTGGCAAATATGGTAGTCTACCTTATACTCAGGTCCTATAAAATCAGCTAGTCAGTAAAAGCCTACATAACTGAAAAGCAAGATACAAAGAGACTCTTTATACAATCTTATTTAAAAGCAGCAAAAAGAATCCCTCAGTTACAACTGTCAGTCTACCTCTGAAGTATTTAATGGGCAGAAATATCTACCTATCTTCACCTCAAATAAGATTAGGAAAACATGTTTTCTACCAAAACTCTCCAGACAGATTTGGCTCTTGAAGCGTTGAATTCCTTTAATTTGTCTGGTTCTTTTATAGCTCTCAAGTAAACTCCAGGAATGAAGAATTCAGTATCTAACATTTTCAATTCACTGCTAGTGCATACCCACCCATACATAAATCAAGATAAAAAGAACATCTGGAACAGAAAAAATGTCTTAAACAAAAAATTTAAGAATACCACTCTCTTGCTCCTGAGTGAGAAATAAACAATAATAATCCTCAAAACAATCTGTATTCAAGTTACTTCAATTTTTGACTTTAAAAGGGATTCATTCCAGAAAACCTACAGGGCTGAATACTTAGTATGGCTATAAAACTAATTATTGTTAAACTTGTAATAAGAAGCATTTATTTACCCAGTCTTCCCTATGGCCCATTTTGTTCCTCACAGTAACTGCTGTAGAACCTCACATATAATATTCACAATGGGTTCTTAAATAGTCTTAATAATCTGCCTAATATTCTCAAACATAAAATACTTTCCACTTATCTGGCAGCAAATCTCCTATCAAGAAGAACCCGAATATATTCATTATGGGCTCTTTACTAAAACGACAACTAAAGTGAGCAGTTAAGTTTCCTATTTTTTTTTTTTTTTTTTTTTTTTTTTTTTTGTGGTATGCGGGCCTCTCACTGTTGTGGCCTCTCCCGTTGCGGAGCACAGGCTCCGGATGCGCAGGCTCAGCAGCCATGGCTCACGGGCCCAGCCGCTCCGCGGCACATGGGATCCTCCCAGACCGGGGCACGAACCCGTATCCCCTGCATCGGCAGGCGGACTCTCAACCACTGCGCCACCAGGGAGGCCCAAGTTTCCTATTTTTAAAGGGTACAATATTCAGTTCTTCTCCCAAGAAAAGTTCTTCTTCACTGACAGTTGTATGTTGTCTAAATTCCATTTCTACTCAATTTCATTTAACTCTGCCAAATACTAGCAAAACATTAGTCCTTTCTCCTCTCCTCTGGAGTTACATGTAAAAAATACGTTTTTGTGGATATGGCTTATTATCACAAACCAGATTGCCAAAGAATCTATCAAAGTCTTACCATACTGATATTATGACAAAGACACCACCAGCTCTAGGGTTTGTAATTTAAATCAGAAATCTCCACTTTCAACAAAAAGACATATATGGAGAATAAAGACTGAAACATTATCTGGAATACATTTTATTTTACTATGATATAATAACAGGCATTATTATGCACTTTACATTCATTATCACAATTCTCACTATATACCCTAAGTAATACATTTTACAGATAAGGTCAAAACGAGGTTTAGAGAGTTTAAGTAACTTGCCCTAGGTTACAGTTGGTTTGAATCTTGGCTGGGATATTTACTAAGCTTTTTTTGCTCTGGAATTCTTCCCCAAGTCATTGCCTCTTCCATTATTAACTCCAACATTTCTGAATTCTCCAGAAGTTTCTATACGGAGACAGATTTGGATGATCTCAGGAGCAGAAGGATAGGAGAGACCCAGTTTTTGGTCTTGGGACCCCTTTACATTCTTAAAATTATTAAGGATCCCAAAGAGCTTTTTTTATGTGGACTTTACCTTTTGATACTTACATTAGAAATTAAAACGTAAAAAATGTAACTACTTATCAGTATATTCAAAAACACACCCATTACATGTTAACCTAAATAACATTTTCAATTAAAAATTACTACTTTTCCCCCAAAGAGTGAAATAACGTTGTTTTACATTTTTGCAAATATTTCATGTCTAGGTTAATAGAAGGGTTTGATTCTCATAACTGCTTCTGCATTCAGTCTGTGGTTCTATGTTGTTTTGGTTAAGTATATAACAAAGATCTGCTGTCACATAGATAGAAAAAGGGAAAAGTATTCTAAAAACCTTTTCAGATAGTTTGTATATTGATATAGTACTAAAGCTAGACAAATGATAGTTTCTTAAAGGATAACTGCATCTTGGAATCTGAAACCCTATCAATGAATGTTATCTTAAAATCCATTGATGTGCCTTAAATTTTGAAATGATTTCTTACTCATGGTGACTTTCAAACATCATGCAATGGTCATTTGGAAAATACAGATTTACTGAATTATGCCTATCTTCCAACTATTGACACATTTCATCATACAATATAGAAAAAAATCATAGTCATTAAAACTGACGTTGTAAGTCAAGTACCAAGAAGTTGTTAAGCTTGAGGTATCAACTTTTTAAAAATTCTAATTTTCACTCTCAAATTTTTATCACTGGGAACAAATACTATCGTTTTCCTTGAAGTGACAAGCTCACACTTTTTTCAAGAAAACATCCACAAACACTCAAGTGTTAAAAACTGTAGTTTATCAGTCATTCTTTCAAGTAAAAATGCTGTTCCAGGAAACAAGCAACTCACAACTAAATCTCTCAAGTGCCTTTCCTTATGACAAAGATCTACCTCAGCAGGCGGTGTTAAGTGCTTCAGGCACACTTCCCATTTGGTCATAGATTCTTTTTTTTTTTTTTTTTTTTTTTTTTTTTTTTTTTTTTTTGCATTACGTGGGCTTCTCACTGCTGTGGCCTCTCCCGTTGCGGAGCACAGGCTCTGGACGCGCAGGCCCAGTAGCCATGGCTCACGGGCCTAGCCGCTCCGCGGCATGTGGGATCCTCCCAGACCGGGGCACGAACCCGCGTCCCCTGCATCGGCAGGCGGACTCTCAACCACTGCGCCACCAGGGAAGCCCTGGTCATAGATTCTTATAAATTAAAAAGACATGTACTAAAGGGTTGAAATTTAATAAAATTATTTTTACTGCTTCATCAAGGACATTCTCAAGTAAGTACAGAGTTTCCTGCAGTAGTTTTATCAAGTGTTGCCTTTGGATCATAAGTGCAAATGTCAGTGAAAAAGATAAACAGTGTCTCAGTATTATTTTGAAAACAGTTATGACCTCGAAACTCTCCTGAATGGGCCTGAGGGGATTCCCAGGGGTCAGCAGACCACATTTTGGGAACTGCTCTTCTAGATTATACCACTGGTTCAAGGTGGGGGTGGAAACTAACAAAATCCTGTTCATTCCAAGAGTCTTCATTCTGTTAGTTCCTTTAGTTTGAGATACATCAGTGTAGCTGGTACATTATAACCATAATATACGAAAGGGGAAGGAAATCAAGGGCATAGATTGCCACTTAATTGTTCGAAGATTATAGTCTGAGCACCTTTATGCTGGATCAATAACTCAATATGGTGGTTACCCTAATCAGTCTCAGCTGAAGGACTGCAGATTAAAAATGTAGAGATGATACTCCTCTCCCCATCCCATCCAAAAAAGCTTGGGGATGAGGCCCCCCCAAACCGCACTTTTAGCGATCTGCAAGGTACTTTTTATGCACCCCGAAGTTAAGAACGATTGTGCTAAGTAGTTCAAAGTCCAATTCCCAGTTCCAAAAGCAAGGGGTCTCAAAATTCAACGTCGTTCGCCAAGAAGCAGCCCCCCCCCCCCGGCCCCGCCGTTTCCCTTCATCTAGATGGGAAAATTCCTTTGAAAGTGAAATTGTACTTCTGTGGGGTTTTGAGCTGCGGTGGGAGGTCTCTAAAAGAGTGTAGAGGGCTGGGCCACTGTCTGCAACAGAACGACGGCTGTTCCGATAGGACACCTGTATCTCAATTTCCATCTCGAAAAAGAGATCTGGGCTAAACGACTTACTCTTTCCAGCTCTACCTTTTTCCGAGCTGAAAATATCCAAGACATTGAGAGAAACGTCCAGTATTATTAACAATTTGAGGGAATCCCGTGTCTGACAGAAGAGGGAATCAGGAAAACTCGCAGAATGGAGAGAAAGCAGGTGGATCAACATCACTCTTTTTCAGAAGGTGCTAAGAGTCTAGAGAAAATAGTCCCTGGGATAAACATGGCGCCCACCGCGGCAGGATATAACCATACGAAAATAAAGCTTTTTCCGCCACATCCCATTTTATAAATCACGGCGCCACCCCAAAATTTTAGAGCCGGGGGAGGAGACTTTGTAAACCGCGGTGAACTAAGGCTTCGGGTGTACTATACGACCGAGCGGGGATTACATAACACAAGGGAGAGACTAAGCAATCACTCATTTCCCTCCTCGCGCTCAAAAAGAGCGCCCCACTCGTTCCCCGGCGGGGGTGGCGCGGGGACGGCCGAGCACCATCCCCACCCCCGGGGGACTTCGGCCCACCGCCCCTCCCGCCCGCCTCCCCAGCGCGGCCTCGCCCTCCCCTCCCGCCGCGCCCCGCCGTCTCGCCACCGCCCGCGCCCCCGCCTCTTCCCCAGCGGGCCGCCGCCCGCGCCCGCGCCCGCCCACTCCTCCGAGACGCCTCGCGCCGAGTGTGCGTGTGGACGTCGGGTGTGTGCGGGGCCGTGGACCGCGAGTGCGCGCGCGCGCGCCGCTGCAGGCGCCGGGGGCGGCCGGCAGGCAGACAAGGGCCTGCCCAGCCCGCCGCGCGGCTCCCGGGGCGCACGCACTCACACACGCGCTCGCGCGCCGCACCCCACGCCCGCCGCCGCCGCCGCCGCCGCGGGCCGCGCCGCCACTCGAGGGGGGCGGGGGCGCGCGCCACCGGGCCCCCGCCCCCACCCCTCGCGCTCCCGCCCCATCCCCCTCTCATTGTCTCGCCTCGGAACGCCTCGCCCAGCGAAAAGATAACGGAACCCCCGGGAGAAGGGGGGTGGGGAGAGAGAAAGCTCGCTCGCTCACTCACCTCCCGTGGTCGTCGCCGCCGGTAGTCTGACCCGAGGAAGGCGCCGTCGCCTTAAAGGGACCTTGCACCCGGCGCCGGGAGAAGGGGGTGGGAGCAGGGGAGGGGACGGGGGCTTGGGGGGAGACGGAGAAGAGGGAACCGTTGAAAGCTCGTCTCCCCGAGGGTGAAAGGAAACCTCCCTCGGGTTCGAGTGATTTGGGGTGGATTTTTTTCCCGAGGGGGGCGGGGGGGCCCCGAGGGAGGGGGGCGGGGGGGCCAAGGAATGCGGCTCCGTGTACGGGAGCTGGCGCGGGGGAGAGAGACGCCGACTCCCCCCACCGACCCTCTCGCCCCGCGGAGGGATACGGCTCGTCACTTCCGCCCTCCCCCTTTCGTGGTTTTTCAATTGGTTGGAGCGCGTGGCACGTCATGTGCTCATCCTAACCCCTGCCCGGGCTTCTTTTCTAGTCAAGTTTGTCTGGGCCTGCAAATAAATAAATAAATAAATAAATTTTTTTAAAAAATGAAATGAAAAATAATTAGCCCAGAAGCAATATCTAAATTTTGGTGAGAAAGATGGGATTTCCAAAGAAAATACTTCCCTGGACTTTCCAAGGAAATTTTGGGAATCTCCACACTTTCCACTCAAGGCTTATACCTAATCAAAAGGGGAACCTCATGCCACAGGCCAGATGGTGAGGCCCAATGGCACCAACGACTGATATTGGAACAAAGGCATCAAAATGGCACTCGTTCTTCTTCAAGAGACATTCGGTCAGGTAGCTTTAAGTGAAGAACTTTTAAAAGCCATTTTTACCCTGAACCCTTCTGGATTCTGGAAGGAAGTCACACATGATTGCTTATTAAGGTAGTTCATGTATGGAAACTATTTTGAAATGAATAGATTCAGCAGAGATCTTCAATTCAAAGAAACCGTAGCCTTCACAATTGTGCTTTTTGCTCCAATCAAGGCTGAGATGGACTGGCCCAAAGAAATTGCTTTGTCCATTCAAGACTATCCTCCTGTTATTTTTCCTCAAACAAAAACTAACCTCTTTTCCAAGTAACTAAGAAATTTTTTTCTTTATTACCTCCTGAAGTGATGATAAAATTTTAGTATTTTCCTTGGATATTTGAGGATATTGTTGCTCTTTAAGCAATACGCAAATATTTGCTCCAAACCAAATGCTAAATCAAAGTACTTGGCGCAAGACCGGGGAGATGCACAACCACATTTATTCCTTCTCTAGGTACACACTCCAAACCACCAGACGATGAAAATAGGCAGTGGAGGTAAGCATTCCAAATTGTGCACCCATGGGCATGCACGCACCACCACCCATTTTCATCATCCCATTTCATACATCTCAAAAACACGTGAAGGATGTCAACTAGTCATTCTTAGGAAGATCTTTATTACTTGAATTGGAAGAATCACTGAGCCTTCTGAAAATTCTTCTGAAACCGTTCCAGACCTGATCTGGAAAAGCCCATGCTGGGATTATGGAATCAATCATCAAAAGACATTCTGCATGAAGTTCTAATCCTATTTTATGCTTTCCTGCAATAATTCAATTCATTATAATGTCATTTGCCTCTGAAATATTCTTGGTGAAAAATATTTTGCCATGCTCTAAGTGCCAGCTTATGCTCTCTGCCAATGAGGTCTAGCCCAGCAGATTGTACCATCTACCACTGACCAACCACCATTAGCATACCATACTGAAAATGCATCATGCATGTATTCATTTATTCAACAAATATTTACTGAGTACTTTCTATATGCCAGGCACTGTTCTAGATGCTGGGAATGCAACAACAAAGAAAACAAAGTCCCTGAATTCATGAAACTTATACTCTAGTGGGGAGAGACATACAATATACACATAAATTGTTCCAATATCTATTACAGAATAACAAATGGTCCCAAAACTTGGTGGGTTGGCACAACAATTTTATTATTATCTCTCACAGTTCTGGGAGGTGATTAGACTAAGCTAAACAGTTCTCACTTGGAGTCTCATTCAGTGGCTGAGGCTGAAGTCATCTCAAAAGCTTCCTCAAAAGTCTAGAAGTTGATAACTGTTGGCTTGGACTGAAGCTGGGGCTGTAGGTCAAAACAGTGAGCTGTTGGCCTCTCCATGTGGCCTAGGCTTCCTCATATTACAGTGACTGAGTTCCAAGATTTAGTGCCCCAAGAGGACCAGGCAGAAGTTGTCTGGCTTTTTGTGACCTAGCCTCAGATGTCACATAGCATCACTTCCACCACAGTTACAGGCCCACTTCGATTCAAGAGGGATGGGAAACATCTCTCAAAGGGAGTAGTAGAAACATCACATTGTAAGGAAAGTATGTGGAATGTGAAATCTTGTTGTGGTCATCTTGGAGAATACAATCTGCCACACAAATAAATGAATATATAATATGTGATATGGTGATAGGTACTATGGTGGGGAAAAGGGCAGGACAGGGAATTGGGAGTGTGGTACTCCCAAAGGGGTAGAGGGTGGTTGGAGAAGGCTTTGTCATTAAGGTGACATTTGAGCACAGACCTGAAGAAGGTGAAGCCAAGTTCAGGTTTTACTCTTAGAAGTCACTGGAGGATTTTGAGCCAAGGAGTGACATGACATGAGAAACATCTTTAAAGGAACACTCTGGCCACTTGGAGAGAATAACTGGTAGGGGCAAGGTTAGCAAGCTATTGCAATTTTCAGGTGAGAGATGATGGTGGCCTGGACCACGGTGGGAGCTGTGGAGCTGCTGAGTGAGTTCTGCAGTATGTTGTTTACTTTTCTGTGACCTATTTTTCTGTAGTTTAGTTTGTGCCCTGGGAGACAGTTTGACCCATAATGGCTAACAAAATTTGTGTGAGTGATGGTGCTATGCCTGCCACAAAAAAATGAAGGATATCCTGCTGAATGTTAAAATGGGAGTTTTGCAGGGATTGGAGGCGTCTTTGAGGAAAGAATTCAGGAAACAAGGGTAAAGATCAACAGATAATCAGGGAATGGAATAAGTTCTTTGACACTGTAAAAGGTATCCTAACTATGCCACAGCCTGGGAGGATTGATCAACAGTTGAATGACTGATAGCTGGAAGAAATCGGGGGCAGAGACGTCTATAAGTTCAGAGCATTTGAAGAAAACTCTACCACCTTGCAACACCAGAGCCACATCTCAAAAAAGACTTTATAGTTAGCGTTCCCATTTCCAGAAACGTATTCTCCTAGCTGAAGAGGGAGAGCCTGTATTAATTTGGACAGTCTTGGAACATTTTGTTGTCATCTGCTAACACACAAGTTTCTAGAGTGAAATAATAGAACTGATACTTGTGGTCTCCTGTATTTGAACCATCTTGATGATGATGGGAGAACCAAAGCAGCAGAACAAATAACCTGGATTAAATCCCTAGAAATCAATCCACATGTACCTCTATAACATATTGGGGTGGGGTCTGAAAGCCAATCCAGTTTGGTATATTGAAGAAATTGGGACCCTAATACTGCTGCTAAAAAGCTACCCAAGTCTTCGGTAGCCAACTTAGAAAAACTGAATCCTCTCCATATGGGTTTCTAAGAAAGAAGGTCAAAAGTTAATGGAAGTCCCAAGTTGGGCATTTCACAGTTAGGTAGCAGGAGAGTGTTTCTTTTCAACAGTTTATAGAGACACTTATTTGCTTCCTGGCTTATGGTTTCTGCCACGAGCTGAAAATTGGAACCACCTGTAACTTGGAGAGTGTCAAGGCAGAGACACAAATGATTTCAACATGTCTTCTGAAGTAGTGAGCCATGGGTGCTCCTCTGCTGTCACTTTGTTAATGTACAGACCCAATCCCTGACTCCTCAGGTTCAGTGTGAGGCTGAACGGTATGTGTCAGGGTGGGGATTGAAGAGGATTGTAAGGTCAGTCCAGGCAGAAAGCAGCTTCTTGGGGGCCAATGCCAGGTTTCCTTAAAAATGAGCATCCCGCTCTTACAGAACACACTTAGGGTCGTCAAAACCAAGAGCTCAAAGGGAGCTACTCATTTTGGAAAAGCTAGAAAAACAGTGGAAACATTTTCACCACCTGAGCATCTCCCAGCTCAAAGATTGACAACTGATTGCACTGAGCCCAGGAGTCTAAAGAAGTCAACATGTGGAGTGGGAAGGAGACATGGAAATGCCTAGCTTGCAGGGAAATCATCGTGAAATAAAGGACAAGTGAAGATCTATGTTTGACCAGTGTCAAATAAAAAATGGGGAACTTGGAGGCTGTTGTAGATTGTATTTAAGAATATTGTTTGCTAACTCCTTATGTTTAGAGGAGCTGAGGACTCTCCTAGGGGCTCAGAAAATTCTAAGGAGGTGAGAAATAGCTGGAGGAAGTTTTCAGCCTGGGTTTCTCAAAGAAGAATTCCTCATTAGCTTTCAGCAAGAAGCAATTGAAGGTCTCTGTCTTCAAAATATAGTTTTCAAGAAATGCATGAGCAGCAATCTCATCCGTCATCAGGACTTCTCAGTGAGTTGCTATATGATTTCATGGAAGATAATAATTTAGTTAAACTTTGAATTAAATTAATATTATTTAAGAGATACTCAGAAGCAAACCTATACTTGTTTCATCTAGGTTGTTGCTCTGCAGTTGAGCAGGTATGATTATCAAGTAATTAAACTGATTCCATAAAACTTCACGGAAAAATGAATTGGATTACTTTATGGACACACTTGTTTATGTGGCTTGTTCATTATAAGAGATTGCAAAGTAAAATTAAAAAATTTTTTTGTCTAGGATACATTCTTTTCTAATTTAGCGGTGTTTGTATTTTATTGTAGTCATAAATAATTTCCAGAACACAACTGTGGACATTAAACAACTTGAGTCATTCTTTTGAAGGACGTGAGGATTAATATCATTGTTTTACAGATGAGGAGACTGAGGTATCCTCCAGACTTAAATTAAAAAATTTTCTGGTGTAGATAAGTGGTCAGATCCTTTTGGGTCTCTTCTTATTGTTGAGTATGTACAGTAAGAGTTAGAGGTAGCAAGGAGACCATCTCCTGTGATAGCCAAGGATTCATTTTGTAATGCTGTTTCTATTGCCTGAAACATAAAGGTAATAAAATCTGAAAAATGTGAGAGTGCCAAGATTAACCAATTTAAAATCATTTTATAGGAGGAAAATGATTTAACCTTCATTCATCCAGGAAATAATTCTCGCTTCTAGGTTTGTGTGTAAATGCATTGGTGTGTAAGTACTATGCGTCAAGTGCAAATATGAGTTTCCTCTTTCCTATGCACCTGCTTCCTGGCAGCCTGGGATCTCTGCTTCTCCTATTCAGAGATCTTATTCCTAGTCTAGAGAAGTGAATTTTAACCTTTTCCACATTATGAACCCCTTGAAAATCTCTATGAAAGCTATGGATAATCTGCCTCAGAAAGATGCACATTTGTGCATATACACAAAATTTTGCAAACACTTTCAGGCTTACAGCCCATTCATGTGCCTGTGCATGAACCCCAGGGAAAGAACCTCAGGCCTGGGCTCATTGGACAAGATGCTTCACTCTCTGTGTTCCCAAAGAAATGATAGGCTCTCGATAATCATATGAACATGTGTGCCTAAAGAACTAGAGATTCTTCTCATTCTGACAAGTGGCTTATTATTATTAATTACTATTGTTACTATTATAATCTTATTTCTTCCTTTACCTTTGCCCAAAATGTTATTCAATATCTGTGAAAGTCCTCTAACCTCTAAGACCTGAAAGATGATCAGATAGTCTAGCTACCTCAGCCAGTTGAATTGATACCTTTGGAATTGAGGAAGTTATCTCTGATTCTCCAACCCTGCAAATATAGTGACCCTCATGGGATGCCTGGCCCCATTTACCTGATTCATTGGCTGTGATTCATTGAATATTCATGTACTCTCTGTATTTCCCAGCCTTGAGGTAGGGCTTCAAGATTGAGTCCTGACAAATGGGAATATGAGTGTGATTGGTGACTCCCAGCCCACTTAAAGCGCTTAAAGGTTGGTGTGGCTCTTCTCTTCCCATTTAGAGAAACGGTAGGACCACAAGATGGAAACAGCCTAGATCCCTGAGTCACCCCAGGGAGGAGAGCTGAACTAGTGAGTTTCCCAAAATACATTGGACTTAACCAGAACAACAACAAAAAACCTTTATTGTGCTAAGTCATTGAGATTCCAGGATTAATTTGTTAATTCAGCATGGTCTAACTATACTGACAAATACATTAGTACAAAGATTGGATTTTTAAAAAAGAAAGAAATTACCCCAGAACACTTTTTTTTTTCCTGGTACGTGGACCTCTCACTGTTGTGGCCTCTCCCGTTGCGGAGCACAGGCTCCAGACGCGCAGGCTCGGCGGCCATGGCTCACGGGCCCAGCCCCTCCGCGGCATGTGGGATCTTCCCAGACCGGGGCACGAACCCGTGTCCCCTGTATCAGCAGGCGGACTCTCAACCACTGCGCCACCAGGGAAGACCCCCCCAGAACACTTTTATGGCTAAGAATGGGAATCATTACGGTTAACTGGAGAGAGCTTGATATTACCTACATTGCAGGGTTATTGTATAATAGATATGATAGTATATAAAATACCTAGGATGGAACCTGGCTTATATTAGTTACTCCATAAATAGTGGCTTTTATTATTAGTTCTTTTCTAAAAATATTTATTTTATTTGTTTATTTGGCTGCGCCGGGTCCCAGTTGTGGCATGCAAACTCTTAGTTGCAGCATGCGGGATCTAGTTCCCTGACCAGGGATTGAACCCGGGCCCCCTGCATTGGGAACGTGAAGTCTTAGCCACTGGACCACCAGGGACGTCCCTATTATTAGCTCTTAAGATATCCTATAGCATACTATAAGTATTTTATGGGACATGATAAAACTGGACTACACTCATGGATGATAGGATCCCTATTCTGATTCTTTCCCAGATTCTCCCCTTAAGGTATCTCTCCTAAATAGTTTGGGTGTTGGGCTCAAGCATCTTTTATAAAATTACTGGAACTAATAACTTCCAAGAAATAAGCTGTATATTGTCTTTAATCCACCAACATTGAGTCAAATCCTTTTATTTCTTCCACACATTAATTAAGAAAACAGCATAACAGGTAACATAATATCGCCAAGTGCTAATTCATGTGATCCAGACAATGAAAGAATATGACATATAAAATTATGCTGTGTGAGACAGTACTTTCTGGAAAGAAAAAGGAAAGCTCTATGCAGGCTCAAGTCTTCAGTGAAAACTTCTTGAAAGGAGTAGGGCTCAGATCTTGTTTTGAAGCACAGGTAGGATGTGGACAAGTAAGAGAAAGGAAGAAAAACATTCTAAGTGGGCAACAGAATGATCAAGGTACTGATCAAACCCATAAAGGATAAATATCAGGTTGAATCATATAACATTACTGGGGGTTTTTTTGTAGGTAAAAAACAATCAAATATTGGCAATTTCATATTGTTCAACCTAATAAAAGTGGCATTTGTGGAGTGATACACTGGAAATTTTAACTGTATTTGTAATGTTTTATTTTTTGTCCTGAGTGGTAGGTACATAGGTTCCTTATATGACTTCTTACTTCTTGTGGTTCTTAAGTATTTCACAATTATTAAAATAATTTAATGAAAAGCAAAAAAGAAAGTAAAGTCTCATCAAATAATTTAAACGACTCCTTTAGGTAACACTCATTCTCTTGATGAAGATAACACTCAGTTTTCTCAGCATTCTCAGACTTTCACCCTCTTCCCCAGCTTTTCTCCAAGTATATCAGGGGACAGCATAGCTTATGCAACCACATGACAAAGGAGAGAATCTAGAGATCCCCCAACTGTTCTTTGACTCCTCTGGCCTTTGGGGCAATATCCCTCTCCACCTGGCCACTGCTTGCCCTGCTGGTGTTTGCAGCTGAAATTTGTGGTTCAAGACCATGTGGATATAAGGGACCTGGCCTCCCTTAGGGTGCTCAGGCCTCGTGGCTCTCCCTCTACTCCCCCTCAGCTCTCTGACTCTACGGGTCCTTCTCCCATTTGTCTATGAGGCCCATCTGGCCGTGGCCCCAGGGTGGCAGAGGGGGGTGTTCCCTTTGCAGTCTTCACTGCAGCGTCACCTTGCCCCTTAAGGTCACCCCTCCAGCCAGCTCCTCAGTCAGACATTCAGCCACTATGGCTCTCACTGTGGCTTTCCCAGGAAAGCTACACCTCAAGGCCTCCTGCCTGACTACACCTTTACCTGGTGTGACAGAGGAGAATAGAGCGTTCTGGGCCTCCTCACAGGGGCCCAAATAGGACCAGTCCCTGTTATTTCCTCCAATTCTATGATGCACCTCTGTCATCGCTACACAGAAGCCTGGAGAGGAGGAATTGGGACACACATCTGACAGTTTTCCCCTTGCCCCTATTTCTCGATTCCCCTTCTTCTTCCCAGTATCCCCCCAGGGCCCAAAATACAGGCTTGCCTGCCTTCCTCTTCTTCATGTCCTTCTACCACTGAGCACAGGCAACATGACCTGGCAGTCATACCTTTTGGGTGAACTCCCTGGATTAAGTTCCCCAATCTGGGCTCTTCAAGGAGGTACAGGATTTTTTTTTTTTAAAGGGAATTTAGGAAATCCTCTTTCAAGCCACTAACCTGGCTTAGAAAGTTCTTGTCTTGCTATAAAATCCTATGTTGAACATCAGAAGCCAAATATCTCAGTATTTTTTCCCCCATTCCTTCTGTAACAAATCCTTATTTCCCCGGGGAGGATGGATGCCAAGGACCAACTAAGGATAAAGTCATTTTCTCAGAAAGGGAAAAAGGAAAGCATGCTATTTTTCAAAAGATTACTTTTCTAATTGCACTAAAATTCTTCCCATCTCCTGTTCCTCTCCTTCATAGAGCTCCAACAACTGCCCCATGACCCCGACAGGTCAAACGCCAAGATTTACTGCCAGGGTTGATACTCAGAATGTTGAACAACTAGCTGAATAGCAACCCTGACCCATGATGAACATGTAGAGGAAATAACAACCAGTTAAGTAAGTTCGCAGTGTTTGTTCTTCTTCTCTCCCAAAGCATATCTGTGCACAGCTTTGTAAACAATTTACCCAGGGGCTCCCCTTCCTCCATCCACGTTTGCAATGACCCCCCCTTGCCTGGTAAACAAGATCTGTGGAGTGTGTCTGGTGCACTTCAGATGCCAGTTAACAAGGCATGACTTCAAGGAACATAAACTATCTCACTGATATCACAATCGCCTTTTAGGCAAGAGGTCTTTGGAGGAAAACACTCAGATCCAATATTCAGGGAGTCAGTGAAACAAAATGAAAGGAGAGAGGGGCAGCGGGTAAAGAGTCCTGCCAGGCACTAACTAGCACATTACATACCCTTGTCTAAGCTCAGTTTCTTCAACTATGAGATAGGGTTATTAGGAGAATTCACTGACCTAATGCATGTAATTTGCTTAGCACAGAAAAGTGTTGATACATAAATGTTGATAATTATAAGTGTTAATAATAATTTTTATTATTATTTTATTGTTGTTATTTCTGGGCCAGTGGCCCACTATTGACAATGAAAAGTGTTTCCCTACCATCAGCACCTTCACCTGCATATTCACGTGGGCCTTCTGATCCAAATGAAAATGGCAGGAATGAAGTGAGTGTGTGTAATGGGGGCAAAGATAGAAAATTCAGTCACAGACCACAGCCCTGATTAGCACAAAAGAGAGCTTCCCCTACTGAGAAGGGACAAAGTCAAATTCAATCACTTCAGGCTTTCATATGACCTAAATAGGATGATAAAAAATTTTTAATAAACAATTAGAGAAAAGAGAAAAATGTTTATTTTAAAGTAAACATAAATAAAAGTAAAATAGATCCACAGGAGTGCTTGAGTACATGATATTCCAGCAACCCAAGCTTCCAGGACTGCACTGCAGACAGTGCTTTCAGACACATGTGGAATGTGTCCATGGCCCTGGAGTCACAGGGTAATAGAGGAGCCATAGAGAAAAGAGGAGCTTGGCAGAATTGCCTTCATATTTTAAGCTATAGCTTTCTTTACTGAAATAATAGCTTTCAAGAAACAAATTACTCACAAACCATTAATAGCATATGTTGAGATGGGAAGATGATAAGCAAGAAGGATAATTAATTCTGGCCTATTCTTTAAATAAAATACCGTCTAAGTATAGAGGAATAAATTAGATGACTTTTCAAACCTTTCTAATCAAAGCCCCCTAAAATAATCCCATTGTCTAGTGCAGTGGTTTTCAAAATTTTTTTGACCATAACACACAGTAAGAAATATATTCTACATCTAGACTCGGTACATGCAAACAGACAGTATTCTCTCATAATACTGGTTTCACGAAAGAATATATATATAATTTTTGTAAATTTCTTTATTTTACTTTTGGCTGCATTGGGTCTTCATTGCTGTGGCAGGCTTTCTCTAGTTGCGGCGAGCGGGGCCTACTCTTCCTTGAGGTGCGCGGGCTTCTCACTGTGGTGGCTTCTCTTGTTGTGGAGCACAGGCTCTAGGCGCGCAGGCTTCAGTAGTTGTGGCGCGCGGGCTTCAGTAGTTGTAGCACGCAGGCTCAGTAGTTGTGGTTCGCGGGCTCTAGAGCATAGGCTCAGTAGTTGTGGCTCACGGGCTCTAGGAACGCGGGCTCCACCGCATGTGGGATCTTCCTGGACCAGGGCTCAAACCTGTGTCCCTTGCATTGGCAGGCAGAGTCTTAACCACTGTGCCACCAGGGAAGCTCCCATGAAAGAATATTGATCCTTAGTTATGTAATATTTTTCTATTCTTTTATGCCGGCTCCTTCCTTTCTTTTCCTTCCTTTCTTCCCTTCTCCCTTCTTCCCTTTCTTTCTTCCTCCCTTCCTCCCTCCCTAATACTCCTTGCCAAACTGATTTTGCCACTCATAATCTGAAAAATACAGGCCTATTGGGTTTTCCTAATCATTAAATATTTCTGCTAGTTTACCCATCCAGAATATGGACAGAATTCAGCCATCTTCCCAGAAGAGCAGTTTCTAGGTTTGACTTTTGTCTCTAGGATTTAAGAAGTCATTCCCAGGGGACCTTGCTTTGTCTATAGCTGAACATAAGGATTTGGGAGGGGGCGGGGAGGAAGGGGACAGATGAGAATCAATAGAAAGAACTGCAAGGTCCCAAGTCAAGAACCATTTGTCTAGTGCAATCTATTTTACTATATATTAATTAAAACAAAACCTCCATCTTAAATATTTAGCATAATCGTGCACTTTTTACAATTAACCCAACAAACCAAGCTCTGGCTTGGAGGCGCAATTATTCATTTTCACGGAAGAGTGACCTCTTTTTTAAAATCCAGGACCCCTGCAGCGCCCCAGCCCTTCTCCGGCCTCCAACTTTTCCCTCCAGTTTGGTGGAAGGTTACATTAGAGGAAAATAGTCCCTATGGTGTAGAAACTTTTCAGGGGAAAAGAGGGCGTTTGACGTGTGGGTGGGTGGGCAGCGCCGGCCGGTGCAGCTGGTGCGGCGAACGCCCGGAGCTGGGCGGCACGCGGACGCGGAGGCGCCAGCGGCGGGGGCGGGACGGGGCAGGAGGAACCCGGGGGCGGGGGGTGGGAAGAAAGCCCTGAAGTCCAGCAAAGAACAGAGGCTGCCTGCGCTCCTTTGCTGCGCACCCGCCGCCCGGGAGGGGGCGCTGGCTGCCGGGGAGTTGAGGATGGGGCCTTGGTCTCCCGAACCCTAGAGTCGGCTTGGGCTGTCAAGAACCGTCTTTTTTATTGATCATTTCTTTTTGTCATGATGCTCTCTTGGCCTCAGACTGCGTGAAGGGAGCCATATTAAGAGTGCAGAAGAAGAGGTGACCTGGAGGAAAAATTAAAATGCGATATAAAAAAAGAGTTTTTCTTACTTCCTTTCTCTCTCAAATTAATTTAGATGTAAATTACATTTTGAAAGGTCCCAAGATCAGTCTCCAAGTCTGTGTCCTCTGCCCTCACCAGATACATAGAATAAGATTTTGATGTGATAGTAATTTTGCCAGTGGAGGCCGACTCCCCAAACCATCACCCTGGTAAGTAATGAACAATTTCCATGGGTTATGACTTTGAGGTTTTGTTTTACTTCATTCTAATAGATGTCCCATCTAAAAGTGGGTAAGATTATACCTAACTCAGCCCATGTTTAATTCGGATTATTTTTGAAAACTCTTGATGTAGGTAATTTACCTAGTTTCTCCTTATTCAGATTTAGGAAATTTTGCTTTATTGCTACATGCATTTTAAGTGTCTTTTGCCATGCTGTTCTTAGTGTGGGTAGAATGTCTCTCTCTTTCCCTGTTGGTACTGTCAACAAACATTCGAGGAGTGCTTAGCTCAGAATACTGTTGGGTATTACAGATTAAACAATCTGACATACCTGTCCATTTCATCAGAAACAGCATTTATGTATACATATAGTCTGTACCATGCTATATACTAGACATCTTTGTGAAATGTAAAGTCCTCATATGTAGAGACCCTATTTTATTCTGCAGTGAAATGGAGTTGATCTCCTTGCAGTGTTGTGTATTTTAAAGGATCTAGGATTTAATAGGGACTATTAAATGATAGCCATTAGTATTATTTACCTTGATATCCTCCAAAGTGCTTTGCTCATGGCAAACCCTCAATAAATATTGGTTGAATGAATAAACATGGCATGTTCCTTACTATGCACATAGGAAAAATACCAGGATGGGGACCCTGTAGCACAATGACTTCATTTCACCAATGAAGCTTAGTGTGGAGGTGTCTATCCTACAGCCCTTTTACCAGATGCAGGCTCTCTTGACCTTGGAATGTGGATCACTTAAAATTTTCGGGGGAAAAATAGTGTACTTCCTTAACTAGTAGGCCCTAACCTCTTGTCAGTATAGAGCTTGAGAAGTTTGCTTAAATATGGAAAAACTAAGCTTACTTGACACAAATCAGGGGGAAAAAAAGGTTTCTACATGTTATTCAAGTTATTCATGTCAAAAGTGATTAGTGGGCCCCAGCTTCCATTACATCATTCATTAGGAGAGTGTGGGCTGGGAGCTCTGCAAGTCACATGATTCGATGGAGGAATTAAGACTGAATTTTCTTTTGTGTTTCTGCCCCTAACCATATTCAGTGGTAAGCATGTTTGGAAAAGGTTAAAGCAGAACATGGAGATCTAGTTTATTTTAATGCTGTCAGACTGCTAAGCAGTGGAAACTTGTTGAAGAGATTTACCAAGCTGTTTCCTTAGATTAAAGACTTTAGTGAATTAATTAAAAGGGTTCTGAGAGATACAACATGTCAGACCCCTACTGGCTCATAAAATTGTTCTTTCTGATTGATGTGACATGACAGCTGAGCACAGTGCATGTAAAGCTGCAGGAGAATAAAACAAGAGTAGTGCTGATGTGTTCAAAGACATGTAAGAGTTCCACTTCAACTGGCTGTGACCACGGAGTCAGCTGGACACCGTGCTTATTTCCTTTGGCTCAAGCACCTGAGCTCAATAGAAGCACAGATTTGGCAAGGTGCTGAACTATTGGGTGAAAATGGAGTCACAGCTTCAGAAGAGCTTCACAGATTGTGATGTGTAGGTATTATGTTTCATGTTTTAGTCATTGCTTTTAGAATGCACGCTTGAAGATGGTCCTCAGTTATGGAGCCATGTCTGCGCCACTTGGTTTCCTGAGTGACTGACTGAGCTGAAAGTGAACTACGTTTTTAAGGAGACAGATATCCAAGACAAGTAGATGAATTGCAGAAGTATTCTAAAATTTTTAGCCAAATTCTAGGTAATGTTGGGTCTAACTGGTTTAGAAAATACATTCTTTTTTAACCAACAGTGTCAACAATATCAACCAACACTGAAGCTGAGAGCCGTCAGTGTTAATACATACCTGCAGTCAGAATTTGAATGTGCCTTGGCCAAATACATTTATTCATTCAACGCATATTTATTAAGTGCTAGGCCTTGGAGATACCTCAGTTCTTATATTGTCTAATAGTGTTGTTCAATAGGAATATAATGTGAGCCACGTATGTCATTTAAAATTTTCTAGTAGCCATATTAAGACATTTAAGAGAAACCAATGAAATTAATTTTAATAAGATATTTTATTTCCACCAAATATAGCTAAACTATAATTTTAATATGTAATTAATTAGGAGTTATTAATACAATATTTTACATTCTTTATTTTGAATTGTTGTTCTAATTCAGTGTGTATTTTACGCTTAGAGCACATCTCACATTGCACTAGACACATTTCAGCTGCTCAAATGCCACTAGTGATTACTGTATTGGGCAGCGCAGGTCTAGAGGGAAATACAGATGAGTAAAAAGGTAATTTCAATAAGATGCAATAAAGGCAATGATGAGAGAAGTATAAGGTACAACGAAAGCATATAAAAAGGGCTTAGTTCCTTCAGTTCTTCCGCCTAAAAATCCCATACTTCTCTCTGCTCCTCTGCATTCTTCCTGCCACCACTCTAATCCAAGCCAGCATCATCTCTCTCCTTGACTTCCATAACACCATCCAAAATTGTCTACCTGCATCCACCCATGGCTCTCTCTGCAGCTAGAGTGATCTTTTAAAAACGCCCATCTGATCATATCACTCCCCTGATTCAAACCTTAACTAGATGATGAATTGAGTAAATGTGAAATGATGGACGTAAAGCACCTGGCACAAAACTTCTGCTCACTAAGTTTACTTCTCCCCATGTCTCCCTTCACTTTCTTGTTTCTGCCTTCCTCTTCCCTCTCTGGCTCTGGAAAAAGCATCTGCCTCTCACCCCCTCCTTCCTCTTACCACCACTTATCAGTCTCTTATCATCTGAATTTTTTTTTTCTTTCTTGCTTTCCCCTTTCTTCTTTCTTGTCTCTCCTTCATGCTTTAGTTTATTACAATATAGAATTTAAATAGGTTTAAAATTTTGTGCTGTAGGGAGTTCCCTGGTGGCCTAGTGGTTAGGATTCTGGGCTTTCACTGTCATGGCCCGGGTTCAATCCCTGGTGTCGGAACTGAGATCCCATTCCATAAGCTGCACAGAGCAGCCGACAAAAACAAACAAAGAAACAAAATCTGTGCTGTAGTTATGTACTTCTGTGGTTCAAGTTCTTCATTTTTTTTTTTTAAGAAGATGTTGGGGGTAGGAGTTTATTAATTATTTATTTTTGCTGTGTTGGGTCTTCGTTTCTGTGCGAGGGCTTTCTCTAGTTGTGGCAAGTGGGGGCCACTCTTCATCGCGGTGCGCGGGCCTCTCACTATCGCGGCCTCTCTTGTTGCAGAGCACAGGCTCCAGATGCGCAGGCTCAGTAGTTGTGGCTCACGGGCCTAGTTGCTCCGCGGCATGTGGGATCCTCCCAGACCAGGGCTCGAACCCGTGTCCCCGGCATTAGCAGGCAGATTCTCAACCACTGCGCCACCAGGGAAGCCCCAAGTTCTTCATTTTAAAAGTCAGAAAAGCTTGACCTTGTATCAGGATTAAATTAAAATGCTTTTTACTTCAGCATGCTCTTAACTCTTCTTATAGAGAGCTTCTATAGAAAAATACATATTATCTTCTTTTGGGAGGAAAACAATCCCCTTTCATGTTCTGTAGAGGAGAAAACAGTGCAGCTGTTTACACAGCATCCTCCTCTAGTGATGTGAAACAAGTCAGAAGAACCCAGGTACCTGCCGTAGCTGTGCCTCTCTTAGGTGGATCGCTGCTGCCTCTTGGCAGTAGGGCAGTGAGGCAAGTTAATTATTCAGTGTCAGTGGAAGTAAATAAATAAATGAATTACCTAATTAAATAAACCTTCAGGGTGCTGGAAGCTGGCAGTTTCCTTAACTGCACACTTTCTTTGGAGGATCAGTTCTCTTGTTTGAAGGAACAGCCAACCCAGGCATATGGGCTCTTCCCTTGTACTTCTGAGAAAGTGGATTTACGACCGTCTGTGTCCTCATCTTTCTGTTTATGTCTCTGACATAGACAACTCTGCCAGTTGCCAACACTCTTTCTACCTCCACTGAGAACAAGGAGAGATCCTGCAGCTGCAGAAGGAAGAAAGGAAGTTATAATTCAGAAGGACTTCCTGCTGTCAAGGCATAATCAACGCCAACACAAAACAAGTGAGGGAGTATCTTAGCCTAGAAAAGATGTTTCTGTTATAGAAAAGAGCCCCCGTCATCCCTGGCCTGGCCTGAGGGAGACCCTGCCCTTGGAAAGGCTTGGGCATTCAGAGTCAGAATCAGCAAGCATTTGTTGAATAGATAGACACTACATAATACAAGGCAGCTCCATGTACATCTTTCTACTACACCATTTTAATATTTTAATCTAAGAGAAACCCTTCAGCTTTTTCACAAATGGAATTTTATCCTGAAATGAGATCCTGCAGCATGAGGACCAACTACAGAAATACTTTAGTATTAAGGGACCTCCACAACCTGAAACATTTTTCCTAACTTTGACCACTGTTCCATGCACTTCCAGAGGCTGTACCACATTCTATCCTAACAGCTTGTTCTTAACCTCCCACTACAAAGATTTACTGAGAATTTCTTTCTGAACAGAATTACTCTCATGGAAGAAATAGTAGAAGCATGTTATATTTGTTAGGATAAGTGCTATAACAGATCCAAATAAGGAAAATGGCTCACATACAGTAGTTTATTTCTTGCTTCTAGGGTGGCAGAGCAGCCCTCCTCCGTGCAGCTGTTTAGGAACCCAGGTTAATGACGGCCTGCAGAAGGCACGGAGGAGACACATAGGAGGTTTTATGGGCCTTGAAGGAGGGTTCATCCCCCTAAATGGGCTCCACTGATGGGTGTCAGTTTTCAAACAGTTTGTTACTGATGCCTGACAAGATAAGTACGGAAATGGAGAGTAAGCCTTTAGAAAATTTTATAGCAATTTTGATAGAGTAATTTTATGTCTGCTGAATTTAATAAAAAATTGGGGCTTAATTTATATCTTCGTTTTTTAATTTCATTTTTCCATTAACTTATTGCTGGTATATTTTATCAAAAGTTCTGGTCCACAATGGATTAGAAAGAAAAAAAAAATCTTGTCTTTTTTGCCACATGTTATGAGAGGCACTAGTGTACATTCCTTCCCTCCATGTACCTTCTGCTAGAACTTAGTCTCATGGTCATGTCTAACCGTAGTGGAGGTTGGGAACGTGGTCTAGCTGTATGCAAAGGGAAAAGGGGAGAAGGCAGATGTTGGTGAGCACTAGAAGCCTCTGGCACATGTAGCTCACACACCTGGAAACACAACTTGAAGTTTGAAACGGAGAGAGAGGACTGAGCCCCCAGGATGAGGGTGAGCTATGGGGAATGTATCCATCCTACTTTCGTCCAGACTGGAGACCACTCACAGCTATTGGCATTAGTTACGATTCAAAAGGATTTGGCTGCTAAGGTCAGAAGGAAAAATGTTGTCTTTATTTGCTATGCTCATTTCTCTCACACTCGAACTTTTCTTTCCATTCTCCCTGCCATGCCTTACTTAGTTTGTTATTTCTTAAACTATCGAAATAGCCTCGTAACAGAGGCCCCTACATCTATCTTTACCCACCTCAGCCCCATCTAACATGTGAGTCTCACTGTGTTATGCTTCAGTAATTTCTCTGTCACTCACAAGCCTGAGTTAGCTTTTGTCATAAAAACCCCATGAGGGCATTCACATTCCAGTCCCTTCCTACCTCTTAGGCCTCATCTCCTGGCACTGTACTCTGGGCATTCTGTGCCCAGCCTTACAGACATCCTCTATTCCTGGCACACTCCATGCACTAACATGCCTCCTTGCCTTGGACGTGCAGCCTCCCTGGGCCCACTCCCACCTGTCCTTCAGCTCTCAGTTTAATGTTACTTCATCTGTGAAACCTTCCTTGATTCTCTTCAGCTTGGTGATGCACCCCTTCCTCCAGGAAAATCATAATTGTTTGGTAAAGAATAGTTATCACTCTAAAAAATGTATTTCTCCCCACCTTAGACTATAAGCTAAATGAGGCCCAAGAACATGTGTTCTCATTTATGTATCTCAAGTGCCTCCTATGGTTTCTGATAAAGAGTTGGTACTCAGTGAAGATTTGTCAAGTGAATGAGTGAATGGTTTTCGACCTTTGGACAATTCAAGGATGAACCTTTGGACCATTTAAGCTCTTTCTTGTCTGCCCCCTGTCTAAGAATAAAGGGTTTGAGGAAGATAGGACAAGAAGACACAAAAACAGAAGAAATGAAAGTTAGATCTCAGAAAGACTGTCAAATGAGAGGACTCTGAAATGTTGGTGTCTTGGACGGGATGTGACATCTCAATGCCTAGAGAGAGGAGACTGCTAGTTGCCTCCTCAGTACCCAATATTTCATCCTTCCTTACTAACAGAGCCCTTATGTTATTGAAAGTGGCAATGGGCCTAGCTGAGAAACGACATCTCTTAGACAGTTGTCGCTAGGAGGAGCCATGAGATATGATGGAATTTCTTGGAAAAGACCTTTAAAGGTGGCTGACTTCGCTGAGAGGTCTCCCTTTCTACCTTTGCCTCAGCCTCATTTCTGCTGCTTAGAATATGGATGTGGTATCTGCAGCTGCAAATCTTGCTACCAGGAGGCAACCCTGAGGATGGAAGCCGTGAGCTAAGGAGAGCAGAATAGAAATGCAGAAGCAGCCTGAGTCCCTAATAGGATGGAGCCACCCTACCTGGCCTGTCTTGCCTATTTTGTATAAATTTATTTATTTATGTATTTTTGGCTGCGTTGGGTCTTTGTTGCTGTGCATGGGCTTTCTCCAGTTGTGGCGAGTGGGGGCTACTCTTCGTTGTGGTGCCCGGGCTTCTCATTGTGGTGGCTACTCTTGTTGCGGAGCATGGGCTCTAGGCACGCGGTCTTCAGTAGTTGTGGCTCACAGGCTCAGTAGTTGTGGCTTGCGGACTCTAGAGTGCAGGCTCAGTAGTTGTGGCGCACGGGCTTCGTTGCTCCGCGGCATGTGGGATCTTCCCGGACCAGGGCTCGAACCCGTGTCCCCTGCATTGGCAGGTGCCACCAGGGAAGTCCCAGTGCCCACTCTTAGCCATTACCATATTAGCAATAACATAATCGCATTCAGAGGCCTGACTGTAGATCGGAAAGCTTCGGTAACTTGTTTAAGGTGACACAGTAAGTGGTAGAGCCAAGATTCAGACCCGGGCCCGCATGAATCTTAAAACTGTGCATTTCTGGGAATTCCCTGGCAGTTCAGTGGTTAGGACTCCACGCTTTCACTGCCGGGGTTCGATCCCTGGTCGGAGAATTAAGATCCCGCAAGTCGCACGGTGAGGCCGGAAAAACAAACAAACAAACCAAACCAAAACAAAAACCCAAACTGTGCATTTCCCCATGCATTTTGGAAGGACCCAATGTGGGTAGACTACAGGGTGAAGGGGCGGGATACCAGATGGATAAATGAAATCCTGCCTTTTATTCTCCTGTAATCCTGAGTCTTACCCATGGAGCCGACATCCATCTCGCCCTCTTGTGGCCACATGACCCACTGCTCTTGGCAAGCAGTTAATAGGAAGCCCCAAGGGGAGGGCTCAAGTCAACAAAGGGCTTAGCTCAGCCGACCCATGGGAGAAAGATGGGGTATTCAAGGAGGAGGAAGGCAGCTACCAAGTTCAAGGGAACCATGCTTAGCCTGACTACCCAGTACCAAGTCCATCCCCAGAGCTAGGAGTGTCAGCCTCCTATAAAAATGAGGCCCAGAAAACAGTTGATAAGACTTTCTTAAGCATGATATGGGGCTCTCAAGAGAAGAAATAGAAGATATAGTCCCCTCCCTCAAGGAACTCATCATATAATTTATCCATTTGCGCAATCAGCAGACAGAATTTTATACGGTTAAGAGCAAGGCTCTAGAGTCTGACTGTCTGGGTGTGAATTCTGCCTCTGCTACTTACTGTGTGACCTTGAGCAACTTACTTAACTTCTCTGCACTCTGGTTTCCACGCTTAAAACAAGGGTGATAATACCACCTACTTTATAAGATCATCATGAAGATTAAATGAAGTAATATTTGTAAAGTAATTAGAATAGTGTCTGGCATATAGTAAATGCCTAAGTAATTAGAATAGTGTCTGACATATAGTAAATGCTTAAGAGACTTATAGATAACCTATAAATGAAACACTCCTTTTGTGGTTTAACTCCATAAAAATTCAGAAATGGGGAAAGTCATAGGAGAAAAGAAATTAAGAAGGGTTTCACTAAAATAGTGAAACCAAATAATGGACAGGATTTGGGAAGATGCAGAGGTGTGGCCCGGATCCAGGCAAAAATATGGAGGCAGAAACTGGCATGGTCAGGGTTACAGATGAGGTGGGGAGTGAGAAGGCATGCCAGACAGTAGATAGGGTAGGTGCTTGCAAGCCTCTGATCAGAGCATTTTCAACTGATAAATTCATAACCTTGTGTGTGTTTCTGTTTAAAGACACCTTATTTAATATCTACTGTTGATTCATTAACATTGAACTCATGACAAACAGCACTCTAAATCATGCCTGAAAGAAGCTTATCTAACACCCTTTTCCTCTGTAGGGCACATCCCAGCCTTTTGCACCTGGGAAGCACTTCAGCACTGCAGTTGGGGGCCATTGTAAACAGCGAAATCACCAACAAAAAGCATACACACAAAAGCAAAAAACATAGCACTAAACAGACCATGAATAGGACACTTGTTTACAGGATGAGAGCTGAAACAAGGAGGTAGAGCGTTGCCCTGCTGGACCTCAGTTGGTAACGTCACTATCCCATGACTCAAATTTTTTGCTGCTCTGAACACATCTGTGAATGACCATGAAAGCCTTATGATTACTGATTGGGGGGTTACAGATAAATTTTAGCAAGCAGGCAAAATTGACAAATATAGAAACTGTAAACCATGAGGATGAACCATACATAGAGGACCAGCTTCTTGGTCATGTGACCTGTCCAGTCACACAGAGACTACATTCAGAAGGGCCCCAGGCTTGGTTTAATGCTCTGCTGTTGTTACTGTCCTGACATTCCTAACTTTTTTTAAAATTGAGGTATAGTTGATTTACAATATTGTGTTAGTTTCAGATGTACAGTGAAGTGATTCGGTTATATATATATATGTTTTTTTCAGATTATTTTCCATTATAGGTTATTACAAGATATCAAATATAGTTCCCTGTGCTATACAGTAAACCCTTGTTGCTTGTTGCTTATCTATTTTATGTATAGTAGTATGTATTTGTTAATGCCATACCTTCCCCCCCACCCCTCGAAATTCTTAACTTTTGAACAAGGGACCACACGTCATTTTCATTTTGCACTAGGCTACAAATTATGTATCTGGTCCTGTATATATGTTTGTATATGCATATTTTATTTCATAAATGAGATCATATTATAAATACTCTTCCTTTTTTCTTTCTTATATTTTCCTTTTTAAAAAACTCAGTATTATATCTTTGGAGATATTTTCATATTGACATATAGAAGTCTACTTTCCTCCTTTTAACATCCATAGTATAGGTGTATCATGATTTATTTTTCAAGTCTCCTATTGCTGGACATTACTTTGTTTTGAATTTTTAGAAATTATACTGAAAAGACCATCCTTGTTATACATACACAAACGCTTTGGCATATCTTCAAATTATATTCATACACTATACTAGCAGTAGAATTGCTGCTACATCAAAGGATATTTGTATTTCAAATAATGATCATTATTGCCTTGTTGCTCTCTAAAAAGTTTGTACTGATTTTCACTCATACCAAGAAAGTTTGAGAATGCCTGTTCTCAAATACAGCTTGCCGACTCCATAAGTTTCCAAACTTAAAAAGAATTTGCCAGTCTGATCAGCAAAAAAGGTATTTTGTAGTTGTTTTAATTTGCATGTATTTAATCATGTGTGAAGTTGAACATTTTTTCTGTATGTTTATTTATTAATCATTTTTTCTCTGTTTTTGAATTTCCTGTTGCTATCCTTTGTTCATTTTCCTATTAGGCTGCCTTTAGTACTTCTTTATATAAATGAAAGAAATTAACCCTTTGCTTATTATATGAATTATAAGTATTATCCTTGACTTATGAGTCTTTTGATTTTATTTGCAGCATTGTTTATTTCCAATACAGGAACAAAGCTTTTCATGTTATACACTGAAACTTCTAGATGAGAGATATTTTAAATTTCAATCAGGGAATTCCCTGGCAGCCCAGTGGTTAGGACTTGGCACTTTCACTGCAGGGGCCTGGGTTCAATCCCTGGAATGGGAACTAAGATCCTGCAAGCTGCGCAGTGTGGCCAAAAAAAAAAAAAAAAAAAAAATTAAATCAATATCACTTCATGATAGCTTAGATATAAAGGGCCTGGGAGAGGAAGACATCAAAGATAACACCAGTGTTTCTAGGTTTGGGAAATAATAATAGTGTCCATACCAGGCTCCTCCAGCAGGAATCCTCCCAGTGATAGGTCTTCCCTGTGAGCTTAGGGAGCCAAAGTTTCAAAATCAAGAATTCATTAGAGTTTACTGCTTTTATTTTTTAATAAATGATTTAGGAATAATTTTAGATTCACAGAATAGTTGCAAAGATAGTAAGCAGAGAGGATTCTCAGATACCCTACACCCAGTTTTCCCTACTATATATTAAAATATTACATTAACATGGTATGTTTATCACAATTAATGAGCCAATATTGACGCATTACTATTAACTAAAGTCCATACTTTCTTCAGATTTCCTTAGTTTTTAGTCTCATAACCTTTTTCTATTCCAGCATACCATATAATATTTATTAGTAATGTCTTCTTAGCCTCCTCTTGACTGTGACAATTGAGTTTCCTGCTTTTTGTCATTATCATTCCACATCAATTCACTAATGGGAGCAAAACCCTATCTGAACTAGCCATGCCCAGGATACAGAATCAGCAAATAGCTGACTCTAGATCCCTATCCCCACTCTCCTCCTGCTTCCAATCCCCCTTTTCTGAGTCTCTCAGGCACCCTCCACTTCCCCTACATTCACTCCGGTGCCCTGCGCATTCCTTCTGTGCCCTCTGACTTAACCTCTGACAACCTAGCAATGGTTAAGTCTTCCTTTGAAATCAAAGGCTGTTTTCTACCTTCTTTGCCAAAGGTAGGGATTAACCCCCACATAGTCCCATAAATTTGCCTTATTTGTTTAGTTATATAATTGTTTGTTTGTTTATCCCCTCAATCAGAGTAGCTGGCTGGTTTTCTTAGTAGCTAGTCTCTGGTACAATTCTAAGAAAGGAAGTGCTCCTGATATTGGAGAGAATGAGGACTACGATTAGTAGAGGCAGGGAAGTTGGGAAGGAGAGCTGGGGTACTGGAGAACTTAGTGCACCTGGTTTGTATGTGTCCTAAGTAAAGGTGAGTTGCACAAGTGCAGAAGTCCTGGAAAAATTTAGAAATACAGATTTCATACACTAATGAGAGGTCAGTGTTTAAAATGGAGCTTGGAGAGATGTCTGCTTTTGGAGGTGGCAGTAGAAAGCATGAGAGTGAGGGAGAAGAGTAGGGGGCAGAGGAAAGAACCTTGTCCACAGTTAGGAAACAGGGGAAGAAGTTCCCATGAAGGAGGCAGGGGAGGGGCTGGAGCTATGGAAGACCATGGACAGAGCAGTGGTGTAGGAACCCAAGGAGAAAAGAGTGTGGAAAACCAGGAAGCAGAGGAAGAGCCACTCAGTAAAGGGAGGACTGAGAAAAGGCCTTCAGTTTCTCAGCTCACGTGCAGAGGAGGGACGAGAGGACCTGGAACCCTCGTATGATAAACTGCTTGACTCAGACGTAGTAAATAGAAAGGAAAGAAATAGGAAAGCAGCTTGAAGTTGCAAAAGGATGAGGATAAGTTTCTCTTATACATTTTCAGGGCATAAGGAAAGTAACTCAGGGAGGGAATTATTGAAAATGATAAAGAGGAAAGGGAGATTGGTGGAAGTAAGATCCTAGCTTTTAGTTTCCCTGCTTCACTTAGGATGAAGCTCATGAAGGCAGGGATTTCTGTCTGTTTTGACTTCTGTTATATTCCAGGAGCCTAGAACAGTGTCTGGTACCTGGTAGGTAGTCAATAAATATTGCTGAATAGTGGAGAGGAACAGGAATTATTAAGTCTAGACACTAAGAGGAGAGGGTGGTTTTAGAATGAAGGATAAATAAATATTTCTTCCTCTGAGATCATAGGGAAAACTGAGGAGCCAGAGGGGGAGAAGGAACTCATGCCTGAAGTCCTAGGCTGAATAATAAGGTACCTAGTGAAGGTGGACTGCAGGAAGGTGGGTCTGGCAGGGAACTGAGGGCAAAATCCCCTCCTGCTCCCATGCAGGGCAGCCAAGAGCTGGCCTGGGACACCAGCTGGGCACTTTTCCCAGCCCTTGCATTCCAGCCGAGTCCCATACACAATGAAGAAATGGAGCTGACAGTGCAGTGACATGATTTAGGTTAATGAACTACTGATCATCTGCCAAGCGGGTGGGAAGTTGTTTTTCTGTCTGCCCACTTTTATAGAAAACATTTTTTTATGAATGATTCATGTCTCATTACTCAGAGCACAAATTTGTGGCTGATAACAAGAGGTTAAAACCCAGAGAGAACATAGCTACCCCCACCCCATCCCATTCCCCCCAATTTCTGGTGGATGGGTATGCTCACCCTCTTGATTTTGGTGAAGATTTCACAGATGTATATATATATATATATATATATATATATATATATATATATATATATACACATATATATATGTGTGTGTCAAAACTATCAAATTATATATTTACGTGTGTGCAGTTCACTGTATGTCAGTTATACCTCAATCAAGCTGTTTAGAAAAAGGAAAACAGAATCTTAAATGTAAATTTTTTTTGATCACAGAGTTTGGAATACATATATATATATATATATATATATATATATACACACACACACACACACATATACACATATATACACACATATATGTTTATATATTTTTTATATATTTATGTTTTTAAAATTACATATATAAATTTATCTAATTTATCTTTACAATCAAAGAAAAAGTTATTTTGAAATAAAATAATTATTTGGGGGGAAAACAAAGGTCACCCCAGGGAGACGAGATACAAAGAGTGTCATTGTAAGATTTCCAGCCACATCCCAGGATAAACTAGCCACTCCCTCTCCTCGGGTGAAAACTGAAGAGGAAAAAGTCTTTGGTTAGCTGGGGTGAGAATGTTGTGTTCCTTTTATAAACTTTTTATAATTCTTTATTCAGCTCTCCTTGAGGCCATGCTCTCCTCGTAACCTTCAATCTATAGAAAACCCTCCCTTTCACAGCCTGGAGAGAAAGATGGCTTTTTCCTAGGGAAGCCAGTTGCTCTGCCATTCTGCTGGTGCCAAGGGTCCCATTTCTTCGTCCTCCTGATACACTACAGAACTTGAGAGACACCAGTACAACTTACCAAATAGATGGATCTGGGACCTGGTTTCCCTGCCCCCAGGACTCAGTGGTGAACCAAATCCTAGCTGAGGCCAGTTTACTTTGAACTTTTCTGAAGAGGTTTTGAAAATCATTTCCAAAGGAATTGAATTTAATTGGGTAAGGACTGAAATTACTCCCCCTTTGGGCTCTGCCATCACACTGCAGCCTTAGGGCTTTTATGCCGGACAATATACATGAAACAGTGCTGGGTGCTGTTCTTAATCCTAAAGAGACAGGGTTGGTTCTTGATCTTGACTTGAAATTCAGAAAGCCTAGAGAGTAAAATCCCTGGGGTGGGGGGTCACAAATCCATATTTACTTTGTGAGTTGGAACTGGTCTGCTTAATAAAGCTCATTCATAAGTGAGGATGGTAAAAGTCAACACACTTCCTGAACTAACAGACCCCAAATTCACCAAAAATATCGAAAGGACTCCAAGGGGAACAGAGCCAAGTGTGCTAGTAATTGCCCTATAATCCTTCAGGCTTTAGCTCCAAAGCCAGTTCCTCAGAGGGAGTTCTCTTGGTCAGACCACTCTCCAAACCTTGTCACCATCATGATGCCCTTTTAAAATTGACTTCAGGGGACTTCCCTGGTGGTGCAGTGGTTAAGAATCCACCTGCCAATGCAGGGGACACGGGTTTGATCCCTGGTCTGGGAAGATCCCACATGCCACGGAGCAACTAAGCCCATGTGCCACAACTACTGAGCCTGTGCTCTAGAGCCTGCGCCACAACTACTGAGCCTGCGCACCATAACTACTGAAGCCCACATACTCTAGGGCCCGTGTGCCGCAACTACTGAGCCTGCATGCTGCAGCTACTGAAGCCCGTGCACCTAGAGCCTGTGCTCTGCAACAAGAGAAGCCCCTGCTCGCCACAACTAGAGAAAGCCCGCACACAGCAACGAAGACCCAACACAGCCAAAAATAAATAAACAAATAAAATAAATAAATAAAATTGACTTCATAGCACTTATTAGCATTTTATCAATTAATTTACCTGTTTATTTTCTATCTCTCCTACACTGGAAGAGAATCTCCATGGGAGCAGGGATCTCACCTCCTGTGTTCATCACTGTATTACCACAATAATGTAGAATAATGGCTTCCCCAAAACGGCCACCTCCTAATTCTAGGAACTCCTGAATATGTTACCTCATGTCATAAAAGGGACTTTGCAGATTTGATTAAGTTAAGGATGGGGACTTAAAAGTGGGGAGAGTAGCCTGGATTATCCAGGTGGGCCCAATGTAATCATGAGGGTCTTTATAAGAGGCAAGGAGGATCAGTGTCAGAGAAGGAGATATGACAACAGAAACAGCAGTCAGAAAGTGGGAGAGAGATTGGAAGATGCTGTGCTGCTGGCTTGGAAGATGGAGAAAGGGGCCATGAGCCAAGGAATATAGACAGCTCCTAGAAGCTGGAAAAGACAGGGGAATAGTCTCTCCTAGCCTGTAGAAGGAATGCAGTGACAACTTGATTTTAGGATTTCTGATCTCCAGAATTGTAAGGTGATAAATTTGTGCTGTTTTAAGCCACTAAATTTGTGCTAATTTGTTACAGCAGCCATAGAAAACTAATACAAATGGTACCTGGTGCATAGCAGATGCTCAACAAACATTTACTGATTGACCAACTTCCTTATATCTGAGACCCCAGCCTACAATAAAAACAATACTTTGCAACTTCATAGTGTTGTACAATAGCAAAATGAGATCATAATCCTAATCTCATTTTATTTTCACAATCATTATCCTTATATTACAGACAAGGAAATTAAAACTCAGTTGTCAATTTCCCAGAGGCAGAAAGTAGATTCAGAACCAATATCCTTATTTTCTCCTTATTTTTGTGTAATGTATAAACAATGTTAACAGTAAAGGACAGGTAAAAGAAAATTTCATTCACAATCCTTTTACTCTAATAGATCAACTAGTTTTATTTTTCTATATCTTCTTCCAGGTCTCATCTATGTAAACGTAAAAAATCTTTGTAATTATAGTATGTGTTACATATATACGTAGTTTTCATTTTTCTGGTTAATATTATTTTACTGCCTGGGTGTGTTGGTTTGGGTCTTTTGGGAAATAGCTGCTGAGACAAAGTTAACAATATAAGAAGTTTATTGGGGGTAACACCTGTAAAAGATAAAGAGAGAGGGGGCTTCCCTGGTGGCGCAGTGGTTGAGAGTCCGCCTGCTGATGCAGGGGACACGGGTTCGTGCCCCGGTCTGGGAAGATCCCACATGCCGCGGAGCGGCTGGGCCCGTGAGCCATGGCTGCTGAGCCTGCGCGTCCGGAGCCACAACAGTGAGAGGCCCACGTACCGCAAAAAAAAAAAAAAAAAAAAAGATAGAGAGGAAGCAGGATTGGGCGTGGAGAGCCCCAAGTCATGATGCAGCTCTGACAGTCTCAGCCAGCCCAACACGGAGATCTGGGATAAAGATTGCCAGTTAGAGGAGCAGAAATGGCCAGTCCTGGTACCCACATCAGGCTCAGTCATTGGCTGGGGGCTGTCTGGGGAGAGTGTGGTCTCAACTGGAATATAATAGTGAATCCTGAAGGTGTTGCAACTGGAAGCTGTGAGATCACTGCATTCTGGTAGGTGAACAGAAATACTTTTCTGAAGGGGATCCAAGTGGGGCACCTCCCCAGCTGCTACAGTCCACACCTTGTGTCACGTGGATTCACTTCTCCATACATATTGAGTAAGTGTTCCCTGGACCTCTTCTCAGGAGAAACTCAGTTGAGGGAGGTTAGTGGAATAATGTACAGCTCCATTGCTGCAGTTGGTCTCAGGGCTGCAACTGGTGCTCATTGTTTCCTTCCTCCATTCTAAATCCCCTTTGCCCTCAGCCTTCACCTCTACTGGTCTCAGTGGCTTATCCAGTGGTGCAGCCCAAACACTAATTCCTGAGGGGTCTGAGGTACCTTCTCAGGTCAGGGTTGCTACACTTGTCCATTCATGGTCACAACTAGGCAAGGGAGTACCAAGAGGTGCCCAGGTGGGTCACTGCGCACATTCTTCCCTGCCCCAGTTGGGTAACTGAAGGAAGTCTACCTCTTCCCTGATCAGAGCCAATGACCCCTGACAACATGGTGATTTCTTGCCTGCTGCTCTCTGTATACAAGGAGTCCAAAGTGCCCAGGTGGCAGCCATTGCATGAAACTCAATGTTCCCTTGTGGAAAGAATATATCCCTTTGGGGATTAGAACTTCAAACCCTGCAGAGCCCAGAGTTGCAGGAACAGGAAGCACAAAGTCCCCAGTGGGTCACTGAGAGTGATGGTAAGTGGGTGCTATTGTCTGAATGCTTGTGTCCCTCCAAAATTCATATGTTGAAATCCTAATGCCCAATATGATGGTGTTAGGAGGTGGAGCCTTTGTGAGGTGATTAGGTCCTCAGAGAGAGCCCTCATGAATGGGATTAGTGTCCTTATTAAAGAGGTCCAAGAGAGACCCCTCCCTGCTTCTGCCATGTGAGGACACAGTGAAAAGACAGACATCTAAGAACCAGGAAGCCCTTACCAAATACCAAGATGCTGTACTTCCCAGCCTCCAGAACCATGAGAAATAAATGTTTGTTGTTTATTAGCTACCTGATATGTGGCATTTTGTTGTAACAGCACGAGCTAAGACTGTAGGGCTACTCCTTTCCTGCTCCAGGCCCCACTCAGAGCTGGCACTTTTTTTTTGTCACCTAGTATGTGGGCCAGAACAGTATTCCTAGCATGGAAAGTATTGCCTTCACAAGCTGAAGAGGCCTCCCAGGTCTGTGATCCTTTCTTTGTGGTAAGGGATGGAAGATGAAGTAGTCTGTCTTTTACTTTGGAAGGGACGTCCTAGCATGTCTCTTAAACACTGGACTCTTAAGAACTTTACTGATGTAAGAAAGACTTTACTGATGTAAGACTAACTGACGTAAGACTTTACTGATGTAAGACTTTCTGGGTGCCCAGGTCTGCAGCAGGGAGAGGGAGAAGGAGGGGCAGGGGGCAGGCGCTGGAAGGTGCTTCCCACAAAAGTGTTTGTTGAAGCCTTTTGCTAAATCATGCATCCTGTTCAAAATGGAGAAAAATTGTTTTAAAAATTCGACCTCGGAGCTTCCCTCGTGGTCCAGTGTTTAAGAATCCACCTTCCAATGCAGGGGACGCGGGTTCGATCCCAGGTTGGGGAACTAAGATCCCACATGCCAGCAGGGCAACTAAGCCCGTGCACCACAACTACTGAGCCCATGCACACTGGAGCCTGCACTCCACAACTAAAGAGAAGCCCACGTGCCAATGAAGACCCCGCACTGTAACGAAAGATCCTGTATGCCGAAACTAAGACCCAAAGCAGGCAAAAACAAAATAAATAAATAAAACTAAAAAAACCCAAAAAAACTCCACCTTAAGGGGCTTCCTAAAAAGAGAAGATTCCAGGACTTCCCTGGTGGCGCAGTGGTTAAGAATCTGCCTGCCAATGCAGGGGACACAGGTTCAATCCCTGGTCTGGGAAGATCCCACATGCTGCGGAGCATCTAAGCCCATGCGCCACAACTACTGAGACTGTGCTCTAGAGCCCACGAGCCACAACTACTGAGCACGTGTGCCACAACTACAGAGCCTGCGCTCTAGAGCCCACAAGCCACAACTACTGTGCCACAACTACTGAAGCCCATGTGCCTAGAGCCCATGCTCTGCAACAGGAGAAGCCACTGCAATGAGAAGCCCGTGCACCGCAACGAAGAGTAGCCCCTGCTTGATGCAACTTAAAAAAGCCCGCGCACAGCAATGAAGACCCAATGCAGCCAAAAATAAATAAATAAAATTAATTAATTAATTAATTTTAAAAAAGAGAGAGAAGATTCCAATCCTCTCTGTAGACAATGTAATGCACTCCTGGTTGATATGCAGAAGTTTCTAAAAGACAAATTGACTTCGGTAATTGCTCTAAAAAAATCTTTACAGTAAGCAAACAGATTTTGGATCTAACTATTCTTTTGAGTTCACATCCGAGACTTACCTAAATTTAAAATAAACTATATGTTTTCTGTGTGAAAAAAAAAAAAAGAACTTCTGTAGGGATTATCTTCCACACTCTGGAGTGTGTGTGTGTGTGTGTGTGTGTGTGTTTTAAGTTTCACTTAATATACAATTGAATTTTATTTTTATTATTTTTTTATTTTTGGCTGTGTTGGGTCTTCGTTTCTGTGCGAGGGCTTTCTCTAGTTGTGGCAAGTGGGGGCCACTCTTCATCGCGGTGCGCGGGCCTCTCACTATCGTGGCCTCTCTTGTTGCAGAGCACAGGCTCCAGGCGCGCAGGCTCAGTAGTTGTGGCTCACGGGCCTAGTTGCTCCGCGGCATGTGGGATCCTCCCAGACCTGGGCCCGAACCCGTGTCCCCTGCATTAGCAGGCAGATTCTCAACCACTGCGACACCAGGGAAGGTCAGTGTGTGTGTCTTACCTAGGCTTTTAGTGTGCTAGCTCCTCTTGCTCATCCTGTCAGCATGATGTCATCAATGTAATGGACCAGAGGGATGTTGTACAGGATGTCCACACAGTCCAGATTGCTTCTGACTAGGTAGGGTGAATCCACTGGAAGCTGGACTTTGGCTGGGACTCTACTTATCACCCGACTCTCACAGGCTCCCACTCCAACAGAGGGGTGAGAATGACACTTTGGGTCTCCAGGTGTCAATGTCAAGGTAGATTCTGTGTCCAACAGTCCTCAAAATGCCTGGGTGTTCTCTCCTATATCTACAGTTACCTGAGGAAATAGTCCTAAGTCCCTTTTTGGAAAGACTGGGAAATCACTACAGTATACACTTACTGTGGTGTTGCCAGTCTTGGAGACATGGCCACTTCTTTAATCAATGAATTCTTGGTCTGGAAACTGACTGAGGTTGGGGAACTAGACAAGGGACCATGATTTTTTACTGGGACCTCCATCCTGAGGTTTCTGCTCATCTATTTTTGCTTTCTTTTCATATATTCAGCAATACCCTTGTTTTGACCGCCCATCTATTTTGCCCCTAGGGATGCCATGTTCTATTACTCATCTACACAACTCTTTGTGTCAACCTCCTGGGCTGTCACTCTGACCTTGCCAGTCATTAGGATCACTAATAACCCCCAGGCTTCTGGCAGTTAAATGCTGCCACTTGGCCTCTATCACTGTTGTTATAGAAGAGCCAAACTGTGACAGCATCTCCTCTTGTTAGCTCTGGCTTGCAGAAGAAAGCCAACACTGAGCTTCTTAGTAATGCTGGTACTCCTCTTACCAGCACATTCCTGATGGCACTGGTAAATGGGGTTGTTCTAGACCTTCCATGGAACATCCTTTGGTAGGGTTTCTGGCCTCTTATAATTGACTCTAGCATGGCTACTTCACTGAGCCATTTAATCCTTTCTCCCTCCCAACTGCTGTGGCAATTCAGGCAATTGAACTTCACTCAGCAAAGTTATCACATCCTCCAGGTTTCTCGGAGCCACACAGGCAGGTCCTTACAAGGAAGTTAAATTCTATTCCAGGGGAGGGGGTCCCAGTCAATAAACTTTTCCTTATCCAGTCTTGTATTTCAGCCCCTTGATTAAGCATCGCCAAAAACCCAATACCAGGGGCTTCCCTGGTGGCGCAGTGGTTAAGAATCCGCTTACCAATTCAGGGGACACGGGTTTGAGCCCTGGTCCGGGAAAATCCCACATGCCGCGGAGCAACTAAGCCCGTGCGCCACAACTACTGAGCCTGTGCTCTAGAGCCCACAAGCCACAACTACTGAGCCCACATGCCACAACTACTGAAGCCCGCGCACCTAGAGCCCGTGCTCCGCAACAAGAGAAGCCACTGCAATGAGAAGCCCGCGCACTGCCACAAAGACTAGCTTCCGCTCGCTGCAACTAGAGAAAGCCTGAGTGCAGCAAGGAGGACCCAACGAGGCCGAAAAAAAACACCTCAGTCCCATAGATACTCCCCAACTCTTACTAGTTCATATTGGTCAGTTCTTGCAGCTACTTTGTGGTATGTCCTTTTCTTCCTTTATCAAGACCAGCATGTTCTTACCGGACTATGCTGTCACTTAACCCTAATTAAGATCCTGGCAGTCAGGAGGGGAGGTGGAAGCAAATTCTGAGGGGGAGAGCCCTCTGCAGTGTCTTCACACATGGAGGGAGTGCTAGCTCCTAACAGGAAAGGGTGGGCCCCCTTCTAAGGCTCTGAGGTGCTCAGAAGAGTGTAGGGAGCCAAAATCTTTGGGGGGCACCACCTAGATACCTCCATTCCATGTGTCAGGGTCCTGGGTTTTCCTAACCAGGATCCTGACCTTGATTACAGGGCTGCCTCCTGGAACTCTCCAGCCTTGAGTTGGGTCTTCAGCCTTTTTTCCCCCCTCTCCCATTGCTATAGATAAGGGCCTCTTTGTAACCCATCAAAAAGGCTCTCTGGCCTTCACAGTCAATTTTCAATGTTTGGTAACTGCTCTTAGCTTTTCATTATCTCTTGGCAGGACTCAATGCAACTTAATAACAGTCAGCCAATTCCATTGTCCTTGTATTCGCTGCTATCCCTCCACCTACCACGTATGTCCAAATTGTTGCACCATAGGAGTATTTTCCCACTTCACCATCAGTGAAAGTTTTAGCAAATGCACCACCACCTTGTCCCGGTGACTATCTGTACCCCACATACTATCCAGGAGGGGTTCTTATTGCCAGCCAGGCGGTGAGTAATGCAGTTCCCAAACCCCATCTTACTGCCAGCCTTCTCAGACCACTCCTGGAACCAACGGAGTCAGTTCAGGTGGTCTGGCAAGCAGATGCTGAGACAAAATTAGGAGTGCAAGAGATTTATTGGGTAGTAACGCCTATGAAAGATCAAGGGGAAGGAAGCAGGAATGGGTAAGTAAAGCGTTTGGATAGTAATACAAAATTGGGCAAGGAGAATCTCAAGTCATGATGCAGACAGATCCTCCCAAGTTGCAGTTGACCCAGTGAAAAGTTCCAGAGCAAACAGGGTCCTCTAGGAGTCCAACAGTGTGCAGAAATGGCCAAGCCCTAATGTCCACATGGTGCCTAGTCATAGGCTGATAGCTGCTCAGTGAGAGTGGGGCCTCAGCTCTAACACTGTAACAAATGCCAAAGGTGATGTAGCTGGAGGCTGACAGTTAACAGCACTCTGGCAGTTGAATGGCAGTGTCTTTTTTGTTTTTAATTTATTTATTTATTTTTGGCTGTGTTGGGTCTTCGCAGCTGCCCACGGGCTTTCCCTAGTTGCGGTGTGTGGGCTTCTCATTGCAGTGGCTTCTCTTGTGGAGCACGGGCTCTAGGCGCGTGGGCTTCTAGTTGTGGCACGCGGGCTCAGTAGTTGTGGCGCACGGGCTTAGTTGCTCCGTGGCGTGTGGGATCTTCCCGGACCAGGGCTCGAACCCATGTCTGCTGCACTAGCAGGCAGATTCTCAACCACTGAGACACCAGGGAAGTCCCCAGAGTCCTTCTTAAAGGGAGAGCTGAGCTACATATCTCTGTGGCTGCCATATAAGGTATTTTGTCTTCGAGTCCAGTGCTGTGTCCATATATCATCTTGCCTCTGTATTTGAAACATGAACTTTGAGAAACAGTCAGATAAAGAACCTAAGTAAATCAGAGTGGGACTCTGCTGAAATTCTTTGCCACAATGGACTGTGAGAGAATGTGGGGCTTCGGGAATGTGTGCATAGGTTTAAGCTGCCTAGCTTCTGCCTCTTTCACCGATGAGGAAAGGAAAGTGGGATGTGAGGTACAATCAACTCTTGTTTGGCTGTGTGGAGGAAGGCTGGCTGTCTCCTCAGAATGGCAATTTACCAACTCGGAAAATAAATTATGCAGAAGGAATCTGTCCCTTTTAATTACCATTGGAATTGGAAGTATGTAGCCTTCTTGCTCTTTTTTCCTTTTAAATAATATTCATATTTTGAATGTATGCTGGAGACTGAACATGATGGAATTTAGTTGCTCAGAGCATTAGAGGTAGGGCAGTTGGGACCTATCGAAGGGTTAAAGGGTATGGGGTCACCTGAGGAGCTAGGAGAGGAGTCTTTCCCTTGTCTGGAGTGACTCTGATTAGGCTGAAAATGTTGCTTGGAATTCTTTGTCCCAAACAGTTATCTTGTGTCAGATATGGTTACACTTACTCATGTTTCTAACTGATAATAAAAAGAGGAGCTGGAAGACAGAAAATGACTTCCGCCCCCAAATAAGCCAAAGGAAACAATATAATTATGGAATCTGCAATCATCTTTTTTTTAATTTTTAGTTTTGGCCACATTGCGCGGCTTGTGGGATCTTAGTTCCCTGGCCAGGAATCGAACTCAGGCCCTCGGCAGTGAAAGTGCAGAGTCCTAACCACTAGACTGCCAGGGAATTCCTATCATGTCCTTAATTTCTCAGAGGAAACTGAGTTCCAGAGATTTTAGGAAACTTGGCTAGGATTACAGCTTTCTCAGAAGTAAAATTAGAATATAGGTCTCTTGACTCCTGACTCAGTGCTCAACCTCAGTGATATTCACTCATAAAGTCTCTTGTGGAAAGAGTGGAGGACGTGGGTCAGAAAAAATGAAAGATCATTTGGGGACTTGGAGATCCTGAACCCAAAGACTGGAAGAGTATATCAAGCGAGTATATAATGTGACCATTTCTTATTATCTTCCCTAACAACACCCATAATAGAAATTTTACTCAACCGGGAAAAGCCCCAAGCATTAGTATAATTACAGGTTGTTACTGCTGTTGAAGAGCAGAGTATTTGTAATGGAATTTGTAAAGAAATGGTGAGTAATGTGCTAAAAGGACATCAGGGTGACTGTTCCCTTTCTTTTCCCTCCCTTGGTCACCACTCTAGTGTAGAGCTTGCCACCTCAATCAAGCCTTGCCATTGCATTTACCATCCCAACCTAGATTAACCTTCTGAAGTACTGCCACTTTCTTGTTCAAAAACCTTCAACAGCTCTCTATGACCTACCAATAAAGTCCACATTCCTTTTCCTGATATTCAAGGCCTTGTAAAATTTATCCCAGAATCCACCTTTCCAGTCTATTTCTCAATACTCACCTGTCCCTGTGCTCAGCCTGTAGGATCTCCTTCCAGTTCCAAAATAAACATTGTGCTTTCCTGCCCCAAGGGCCTTCCCCCCACCTCTCCCCTTCACCTACCTGTTTGTTCAAGGTCCACATTAGATACCACCCCATTCTAGTTGGAAGGAAGACTTTTCAGTACTATTTCATTTGTGTCATTCATTTGGCACTTTTCATATCCTTCTTTAGGGTTATAGGTAATTCCAACAGCTTCAAAACTTGTTTACACAATCTCCGGCCCTCAGAATCACTCTTCTTTTTGGCAGGTCCATCTATCTGGTGAACTAAAGTTACCTGACTCAACTTCCTCAACTCCCCACTCCTTCATACCTGGTCTTCCAATTTAAGTTCTAGAACACAAAATTTACCTTTTCTTCTATGTCCAGGCTTTGAGTGCTCTCTCTCTCTTTTACTTCTTGAATCTTGCTCACTCTTCTCGCTTATCCTCAAAATACAACCAAGTCTCTCTTTCCTGAAAACAAAACAAAACCAACATAAAACTTCCCCTTTCTTTCACCCTGTTTTTCTTTAAGTCAAGGTACCTTTTCTCCTCTTTTCTTGATATACTTCTGTTACTGCGGTTTGACCTAAGGGTCTGCCACTCTGCTGAAACTGACATCTGGAAGATCAACCACAACTTCTAAATGCCAAATTCCAGTCTCTTCTCCTACTTGAACACGTCCCTTCTATGGACTTTTTCATCTACCTCTCTGACTACTCCATCACTGGTTTTTGTTTTTCTCCCTCTGTCCCATACTTCTCAAGGTTTGTTCTTTGGTCTTCTTTAGAAATTTTCACTTCTGTGGGGATGATTCTTAGATCTGTCTCTAGCCCTAGCTTCTCTTCTATGCTTCATTTCCAGTTGTTTGCTAGATTTGTGTGTGTGTGTGTGTCCCCTACTTCTCCAAGATGGCAAGTTCCAGAGTTAATTTATTTTATTCTTCGTCTTCCAGGTTTTCCCCAAATCTCTTCTGTCTCCTGTCCTTTCAGTCTCAGCCAGTGGCATCACCCCCTTTCAGTTATTTATCTTTAATTACTCTTCCTGTGTAGCTTCCTGCTGCTCCATTTAGGAACTGGCCACAGAATAATAGGTGATCTCTGAGACGATTTTAGTAGAGTTTTTAGTGGTAGTGGTGATAGTCTTGGAGAACTCAGGAAAGAACTAAGGAAAGAATTGCAGGATAAGAATTTGGCTCCAAATTCACTGCTTTCATGAAGCCGTCTCCAATTTACTTAGAACATTCTCTCCTATACCATTTCACAAAAGTAAAATTACTCTCTTGAGTACGTATCAATGTAATTCATTTCTTCTTTCTGGACACTATATTTCGCTCTAATTTTCTACCTTTGCTATATTTATAAACTGGTCAATTTTGCCAAATTGTAACATTTCTTAAGGAGACGGACCACACTCTGGAAAAGGCATTAGTGTCATCTTTGCCATCTGTGCCTGATGATAGTGTCTCTCTCAGATTGAGTACTTCCTTGAGGAACAGATGATGATGACTGTGACTCAGAAGCCTCCTGTTTTTTTTCTTGTAATCTGGGTTCATAGTGCTGGGTGGGGTGTCTCCTTTGCCACTCTAACTTTGTATTTACTACAAATACACGAAATATACTAATTATTGAGGTGTTAACTTAGGAGACTTTAGGAGTTTCCACTTTTCCAATATTTGGGTCAATTAAACAATCTCACATTTCAAAAAAAAAAAAAAAAAAATCTCTTAAAAAGCCACCCCAGTGGTCTGGAGATAACGTAGTCCTGGAGAGACATTTCCTTTTCCGATCCCCCCTGTTCCTCACTCCACCGCCCGCTGTTCCTCCCTGGGGCATGGGCCGGTTTGATGGCTCAGATCCCTACATAAAGCTTCCCTTGGAATGCAGAGACTTTGCGTCCCAGCCTAGGAACTGGGAGGTGGACTTTAATCTCCAGGACCTACATCTAGCCTTCGAAGTTTGGGGGGAGGGGAAGGAAATGAGATCCCGAGAAAGCACTAGACTGTCAGCAGCATGTGAGTCCTCTTCAACCCTAAATAGGTACACAATAAATATCTGTTGAATAAATGAGAATATCAGAACCCAACAACGTAAACTAAGTCAATCTCTTTTTTACATACCTCAACGATTAAAATCTAGGAAGTCAGCTTTACCGCTGTTTACACCTAGTAGATTAGCGGAGTGCCTGCAGTTTGCTGAGCACCCCTGACTTTACTCTTCAGGGCACTGGGATCAATTTCCCCACTTCTTGAAAGGCTAAACCCTAAAATGGATTTACAATCTGGGGTTGAGACCTCCTGTTCAGAATGAGTCATTCCCGTTCCCTGTAAACTCACCCCGCCCCTTCCCATTCATTCACTCAACAAATATTTATTAAGCGCCTAACATTTGCCGATCCCTTTGCAGGCGTTTGGGATAAACCAGAGAAAAAAACAAGAGATCTTTGCCCTGGCAGAACTTAGCGTAGGGCGAGAGACAAACGACGACTATGAATTTAGATTAAATTATATGATTTGGAAAGTGATACTACCGAGAAAAAGGTGCCAGGCTGAATGATTTGTGGAGGCCAGGAGACAGGGGTGGACAATCCAAGACTGGGATCCAGCTCAGGCTGGGGAAAAGGGAGACGGAGCTGAAGTGGAGGAGGTGCTGACGTCGGGGGACTTGGAAGATATTTTCCGCAGGATGCGACGGAAGAGTATTCTGGCTTATGCGGAGGTAGGTGAAGAGCAGAAAGGAGTCTGGACAGAGATTCCCGTCGAGAACCCGGCAGGCGGGGGACTCTTCTGCAGCTGAGGAGAGAAGATGCTCTGGCTGGAGGCTCCTGGTCCAGGGGCCGGGCGAGGGCCGGTCAAGGGCGGCCAACCCCTAAGTCCCCAAAATGGCCTCCCGATGCCCCTCGCAGCCCCACCCCCGCCCCCGCACTCCACCGCTCGCCGGCCCACGTGACCCGGCCGGCCCCTCCCGCCCACCCGGGCTGGCGACCCCGGGTCCGGGTCCCTGCGGCGGTGGCCCCGCCCCTCGCGGGAAACGGACCAACCGAGGAAGGGTAAGGCGGGGCGGGTGGTGACGGCCAATGGAGGTGGAGCTCCGGAGGGGAGTAACAGGTTGGTGGGAGGGGGAGAAAGAAGGAGGGAGCGCCGAGGGACAGAGGGGGAGGGCCCGGGAGCCGCGCGTGCAGCTCTACCCGAGCCCGAGCCCGAGCCCGAGCCCGGGAGCGCCGAGCCCGGCTGGGGTGAGTGAACCGGGCGGGCGCAAGGGCACCCGAGGGGCAGGCGAGCCCTCAGGTGTACCCCTGAGGGGCGGGAGTCCAGGCGATCAGAGATACCCAGGGCACAGGTGCTGAGTTGGCGAGAGGAGGAGGGGAGGTCAAGTTAGGGTGGGAGTACTGATTAAGAGCTGGCTCCTACTCTAAGATGTCACACGCGGGTGCCTGGGAAGGTGCCAGGTGAGGGGCACCTGAGGCTAAGGCTATTCCCAGGGCATGGAAGCGTTTCAGGGCCAATATATCTCTGGAGGTCAGACGCCAGTCCCCGGGGCAGAGTTTCTCTCGGAGACCGGAATGGTGGGGGGAAGGAGTCAGTCTCAGTTGGGCAAAGGGAACTGCTGCCCGAGGTTCAGATACGTAAGGGAAAGGGCGTGGAAAGGTGCTGTTTCCCTGAGGTTCTTTACCCGACTGCCAGTCTGAGCCTGTGCTGATACCTCCCTCTGGCTTTGAGGTGGCTCTGAGGTGTGGAATCTTTCTCTAACCATTCATCTATAGGGCAAGACAGGTGCAATTAATAGACACTGAGCGGTAGAGCGAGAGGGCACCCCCATCTCTTTGCTAGGTGTGAAACTAAGTCTTTCAGTTTTTGTCCTCCTTTGCTTTCTTGCCAGGGAGAATGTTTCCTTCTTCCTCTTGAGAGAGTGCTCTACAAGAGAGGGATTTGAGTAAGCCTAGATCCCTAGGCCTACAAAATGTGTAGAAATACTTCTTCCTAATGAGGCCTCTTTCTGGGGGCTAATGTCAAGCCCTCCCCCCAAGCATACATACTTCTGTGGTTCTAGATGGGGCCATTGGGTGAGGTTTGGGAGCCTAACCAATTTCCTTGATGCCTCTCAGAAATTCCCCATTATTCCCTGAAACCCTACCAGGCATCCCTGACAGCTGGACCATGACGGCTGTCAGACTAGCCATAGGCACTGGTGCAGGAAATAAGCAGGACTCCTCAGGAGACCACAGGACTAGGAGATTCAGCACCTCTAAGTCTCCAAGCTGGATGAGAGGTGCACATCAGGGCTGAGACAAAATTTCTGAGGCAAATTTCCTTGCCTTAGGCAGGTGAGGGAACCAGAGCCAGCCTTAGCTTGGCCCCTTTGATGCCCTGCCTGAGGAGAGTTGTTGTAATTGGGAAATAATTAGCAACCGCTATGTTGTCGACAGGCTTCCTGCACATGCCTCTCTACCTCTTTTTTCATCCTGGATATTCGGGAATGGGGGGCTGGCTCTAGGGGACTGCTAATCCAGAGATTTGCCTGACCCTAAGAGGATTCTGGCTTCCTAGAACCCTGAACCCTTCCTGCTTTCCCCAGGCCGACCTGCATGCCATCACCCATGTGGGAGGTGAGGAGGGGGTAGGGCTGCTGCTTCTCTTCACGCCAGGGAGGGGGAGAACTGAGGGCCAGGGAGGTGGCCCAGGTTAAGTGTGGGATCTGGAATGCAACCTTGGGAACTTTACAGGGAGGAGTAGAGGGAGACAAAGCCTTCTGTTACACACCGGCCTGTCTGTCAGTCACCAGGCACACTGTGTATCTGCTCCTGCCTGTTCCCTCCCCACCTTCTGCCTCTTCCTTCAGAGCCTTGGCCTTGGCATCCAAGCTGGACGGAGTCCCTGCCCATGGTTTTGCCCCTCTGCCTCCTCTGTGGTGTGGAATTTCTCTGGTCTGCTTCACAAGCTGCCAGTGGAGTCTCCCCAGCCCTCCCCTTTCCCTTGCCTCTCAAACCAGTCCAGCCAGTTTGCAGGGGCCCAGTTCCTCATTGTGTTTTTTTCCCCACTGGCCAAGCAGCTCTAGTCTGGTGCTCAGGTTTGACTTTTCCAGTGGACTGAACCAGGAGTACACATGGGGGGTTCTTTTTGGATCCTTGGGCAACCTTATCTTGCTAACTCTTTATGAGAAAATAGGAGCCGAAAGAGCAAGGTCATTGAACTGTCCTTTTCTGTTTTCACCATTTGCTTTCCTTGTTTCCTCCGAGGGGAGTCTAATCTCTGTACCTCTAGTTCACCCATTTTCTGCATCTGCCGATTATATAGCATCTAGCATATTGCCAGGCCCTATGTATACCAGTTCTTCCTGGGCACACCTGGAGCCACCCCACCCCCACTTCCTGCCAGGAGTCCAGAGACCCTGTCACTCCTAGTTGGAAGCCAGCCACTTATGGCTGGGCCAGAGGTGATGGAATTGGGGCAGGGCAGGCTAATGAGTAACTCAGGGAGAAGTGGCTGCCTGATACAAGTGCCGTGTTCTCCCTCTCCTTACAGGCAGGAATGACAGAAGCAGACAGATGACGCTGAATTAACCTGTGGCCTAGTCTCTTCCCAGAGTACAGTTGGTGGGAAAAGCAGGGTCAGGCATCTGGTGAGAGGAAAGGCTCAGGGCTCCCTGTTGCCTGGCTCTAGATCACTATTTACCTGCCTCTGGGGCTTACGAAAGGCCTTGGAGCTGCCTTGCTCCCCTGGCCCCGCCCCGCTGTCCTCTGTAACTGAAGGCGGATAGGTTTCGGGTTTTCCATGTTGAATCATTTAGAGCCCTGCTTTCTGACCCACCCCAAAGATCCCTTTAGCCCTCCTGGCCCTTGACCCACATGTCCTGGGACTGAAGAGGGTTGAGGTTAGGGAGTCACTGGGACCTAGGGGTACACTTGGTGCCGCCTCTGAGCAGCTTGGTGCTCTTGGGCGGGCGAGGGCTATGCACTCTCTGGGACTAGGCTGGGAACTTCTTGACCTGGATCTGGAAGATCAGTAGATGTACTGTCAGGGTAGAGCTGCATCATGAATAAATCATGTGACTTCTAGGCACATCTGGTTCCAAAATTATGACTGAATAGGACAGGGAGTCCAGGCCAGGAAGAGGTCCTGTTACTAGGACAAACAAGAAATGGCTGTGCAGGATCCTTGGGAAATCTCCCCACTGCTGTGTTGACTCTGCCTTGGTTTGGGATACAACTTTTAATAGATATATATTGACATCTACCATCTGCCAGGCCCTGGGGACACAGGAGTCAGCTGAGAGCAATGTTTTTTTTTCCCTCCAGGAGGAGGGAGACAGATAGGAAACAAATTATCACTCTGATAAATATATAAATAAACTGAGGCACACTCACTGAAGGCCAACTATAGAGTGTATAATGTGAATCTGATCTAGTTTGTGGGAAGGAATGGTCAAGGAGGCTTCTCTAGGAAGTGACATCTTTCTGTAAGCCAGGTGAAGCCAGGAAGGTCCTGTTGAAAGGAGCAGCATATGTGCAGGATAACATTTGTTGTCAGCTTTGTGACAGGCTTATGCTGCTAGGTGCATTCATGTTTAATATCTTGACATTTTCTCTCTTTTTATTGAAGTAGAACCTAAGTAAATAAAGTGCAAAAATCTTAAGTGTATAACATGATACATTTTTACAGTTGTATACCCACATAATTGTTATTATCTAATTCTCACAGGTAATTACCTCATGAGGTATTATTATACCCATTTTACAGATGAGGAAACAGGCTGGGAAAAGTTGTGATTTGCCCAAGGTCATATACATCAAGTGAAGGTCAGAAGCTGGGATTCCAAGCCAGATCCTGACTGTAGTCCAGTGCCTTTTCTATTGGATGAGTGGCTTGGAGAACTTACCCCTTTGCCTTGTAGCTTCTTTTCTGGTCCCATTTCTTACTTGAATTCCAACATAGGGCCCTGCCAACTAAAAATACTGCTTTCTGGGGTATCTGAGTCAGTGGTTGGTTAAAGTCCTCCCCAGTGTCTGCATAGTGGAAGGATCGGGTCCTTGGGTTCATGGGTGGGCCTTAAGGACCTCTTGAGATTCTGTGGTAAAAGTTTGGGTGGGCTGTCTTCTGGGGGGAAGGGTGCATTGCTTTCATCATTTTCTCAGACACCAAAAAAGGTGAAGAACCATTGCTGATAAGGAGTTCCTCCCCCCTGTATCTTCCTCTGTAGGGGAGGGGTTGGGAATGCTACTAGGAATGCTCTTCCTCCAATTCCTTTCTCACCTGGAGCTCCGCCCCTCCCTTCCCCACCCCTCCTGGGTTCCTGAGCTTCCTGGCACTTCTACAGTCCCTGAAAGGGGCCTTGCCAAGTTTCCTTGGCCCAGAGCTCCACTGGGAGGTTGAGCTGGGTATGTTTGTGTCTCTGGCACATCAGAGGCTCCTCCTCCAGTTTGGTGCTAGGCCCTGGTGGAGGTTAGCAGAAGGGGTGGGGAAGCTGGATTTTTATTTGCTTAGAGGAGAACCTCTCCCTGCAAGTTCCTGGAGCCAGAGCAATAAGCAATACCTGGAACACATTCCATTTGCTGACTCTGAGCTTAGGCAATGTGGACCCAGGGAGCTAGCCTGTAGGTGGTCTTGGCTCTGGCCCTCAGATGGGACAAGTCTGCCTGTCCTGGGGCCTGATACTCTTTTTTTTTTTTTTTTTGGCTGCACCATGCAGCTTGTGGGATCTCAGTTCCCTGACCAGGGATGGAACCCAGGCCTTGGCAGTGAGAGCACCAAGTTCCACCACTGGACCGCCAGGGAACTAACTCCTGGACTGGTACTCTTAAATGTTACTTAAACTTTTCTTGAATAGGTAGTACATGGTTCCAGATTCAAAAGGGACAAAAAGATATATAATAGAAAGCCAGTCATTCTCCCATCCCTGTCCCCAGCCCTCAGTTCCCCCAACCCTGATGCATCACTGCTATTGGTTTCTTTGAGTATCCTCCCAGAAATGGGATGACATATCTTGGGGTCTTCTGTATTTGAATGAGCTCTGGGATTGGAGGCCCCTATTCTCCATTGGGTTGGAGGTGTCTGCAGGTGGGGCTTCGGTTCTCCCTTCCCTGGGGATGGGAGAAGCACATGGTAGTGCTATATGTGTACGTGTGAAGATCAAGAAAAATCTTTAAACTCTTGACAAAACCAAGCTCCCCAGGACTGTATTAGAGGAAATGGGTTCTTCTGGGTCAGTGGGTCTCAGAATGTGGAATCTGGACCAGCAGCATCAGCACCACCTGGGAACTTGTTAGAACTGTAAATCCTCAGTTTGGGGCTACCTACTGAATCTGAAACTCTGGGGGCAGGGTCCAGCAGTCTGTTTTAACTGGTCCTTCAGGTGATTCTGCTGCTCAGATAAAGTATGAGAACCACTATTTTATGTAGAAGGGATTGGCAGGGCAATCAGCCTCACAAAAGCTGAGCAAGTGGAGGTTTCTGGGTTTCTGCTTCTAGTCTCTCAGCTTAAACTCTTCATCTTCTAGGACCCCTCCCACCCATGGAGCAGGTGTCCACCATGGCTGAGCCCCGGGGCCCTGTAGACCACGGAGTCCAGATTCGCTTCATCACAGAGCCAGGGTTTGATGCAGAGATGGGCACCCTACATCGTGGTGGACGACGCCCAGCTAAGGATGCAAGAGCCAATACCTATGGGGTTGCCGTGCGTGTGCAGGGCATCGCTGGGCAGCCCTTCGTGGTGCTCAACAGTGGAGAGAAAGGTGGCGACTCCTTTGGAGTCCAGATCAAGGGGGCCAACAACCGAGGGGCCCCAGGAGCTCTGAGCTCCGACTCGGAACTTCCCGAGAGCCCCTACTCTCAGGCCAAGGAGTTTCCTGCCCCCTCGCAGGGAAGCACATCTGATGAGGAGCCCAGGGCCCACTGGAATGGAAGGCTACTGCGCTCCCAGTCCCAGGCCTCACTGACAGGCCCTGCCCCTATGGGTCCAAGCAACAGGAGCACCAGCCTGCTGGAGCTAGCCCCCCAAGGAGCCTACCCGGGCAGCACCATTGACACTGCCCCCCTGTCTTCAGTGGACTCCCTCATCAACAAGTTTGACAGTCACCATGGGGGCCAGGCCCGGGGCCGGACTGGCCGCCGCACGCGGATGCTGCCCCCTGAACAGCGCAAGCGGAGCCAGAGCCTGGACAACCGGCTCCCACGGGACACCGCTGAGGAACGGGAGCGCTGGTCCCCCAACCGCTGGACCCCTAGCACAAAGCATGACCAGCACGTGGGCAGCTTGAAACAGTCAGCCCAGAGCTGTCTTGGTGGCTTTAGCCGTTCCCGTCAGACCCAGGACTGGGTCCTTCAGAGTTTTGAGGAGCCACGGGGGAGAGCACAGGACCCTTGCATGCTACAGGTCAGACCTCACCCCTCTGTGGCTTCCAAGCCCTGGCCCCTTCTCATCAGCCCTGACCTACGTGGGTCTCCATGTTGATTCAAATGACCTATGGCAGAAAGTCTACTTTTTGTCCTCCACTTTGTCCATCTACTTAAGAGATGGTATTCATATGTACAAGACACTTCCATGGGCAAAATTCTAAAGGAAGTGGAAGTAACTATGAAATCACCATTCACAAGCATGGTGAGTTACTTGTCATTGCCCGACCATTAACTGTGCCTCAGTCACCAGCATTTGCTAGGTCTGCAGCAAATGTGAGGCAGGCTTGGAGGATACGAGTGGCTCCCTGGTGCCAAAACTCCCCGCTTTGTCTCCCACTCAGGAATGCGAGTGAGTGGGGGAGTGACTTTACTCTGAGACAAAGTTAAGCCCATTCTAAAAGTAAATCATTCACAAATTCTAGTACATTAACTGCCATTAGTGACAAATAACCTGTGACACAGCTCACAACTGGTCAAGATCTGTTTGTCGAGCAAAATCTGGTTTGCAGCGATAGTGAGAGGTGTACCCGGCTTGGACCCCTTCCTGGCCTGTTGCTCCGGCCTCAGAGGTGTTGCCTCTTTACCCCACTTCAGGCTTGTTCGTCGTGCTTGAAGGGCCTCGTCTCCCAACTGCCACGTCTCTTCCATCTGAACCCCACACACGCTTCTGGCGTAATCTTTGTAGTCTTCCTATTTCTCTGGGTTTACTGTTTTTGTAGTTCAAATCAACTCCAGACCTTCTCCGAGACCAGCAGGAGGCAGTCCCACCAGGCGGTGTGGACCACGTGAAGGCCACCATCTACGGCGTCCTGAGAGAGGGGTGAGTGGGGACCCTCCCAATAGCAGAGTCACACACCTCCCTTCTTTTCCTTGTAGCTTTGTTCCCCATCTTCCCTGCTCTTAACCCTTCCTTCCCTCATCTCTGCTACCCCTTTCCTCCCCTAACCTTTGCATCTGTCCTTTTATCCTCCAGAAGCTCAGAAAGTGAAACCTCTGTGAGGAGGAAGGTCAGTTTGGTGCTGGAGCAGATGCAGCCTCTGGTGGTGAGTGGCCTTCTCACAGTGGGGCGGGGGGCAGGGTTAGGGCCTTGTGGGCCTTGGGATCTGGATGTGGACTCGCTTCCTTCCCCCCGTGTCTCTGGCAGATGGCTTCTTCTGGTTCCACTACGGCAGGGCAGGGCGAACTCACCCAAAAAGTGGAGGAGCTACAGAAAAAGCTGGATGAAGAAGTGAAGGTGAGGAGAGATTAGAGGTGCAGAAGGGATGAAGGGCCACAGGGGGAAAGAACCTTGGCCTGGGCTGGCCCTTCCAAGCAATGGAATGAGCACTTGTGTGTCCTGTGAGACAAGAGTATGTGCTAGTCCCAGGAAGGACTTCTGGGGTTCTCTGGAGCTTGGAGAGGAAGAGCACATTCATCAGGGGTCTAACTACTTTTCATTCCATTTCCTTTGGAAGTTCCTGTCCTAGCTCTGCCACTCACTGTGGCTGTATAAATCTTAAGTAAATTATTTATCTCAGTTCTTGGCATCATCATAGTAATGATGGCAGTAATAGTAGCTGTCATTTATTGAGTTTAATTTTTGTAGTAGCTACTATCCCGAGTAATATGTAATAATTACAGTGACCCTGTAAAATAGGCATCCTTGACCCTTGTATGATGAGAGAGTTGAAGATCAGAAAGATTAAGTGAATCGCTCAAGGTGGTAAGTTGTAGAGGAGGAGTGTTAAAATTCAGGTGAGTCTTATGCTCAAGCCTACGTACTCCTCTTTTTTTTTTTTTTTTTTTTGCGGTACGCGGGCCTCTCACCGCTGTGGCTTCTCCCACTGCGGAGCACAGACTCCGGACGCACAGGCTCAGCGGCCATGGCTCACGGACCCAGCCGCTCCGCGGCATGTGGGATCTTCCCAGACCGGGGCACGAACCCGTGTCCCCTGCATCGGCAGGCGGACTCTCAACCACTGCGCCACCAGGGAAGCCGCCCACTCCTCTTTTTTTATACTGCTTGCACCTGTCACATTATTGCCTTGTATATAGGTGGTGCTCAGTAAGTGTTAGATTGTAACTCCCCTTGTTTCCTGAAAAGCAGGGTCATGTACTGGTTGAGCGGTGGGCTGTGGAGTCAAGCTGAATTCAAATCCTGGTACTCTTACTTGTTGGCTATGTAACTGACCTTGGGCAAATTCTTTAAATGTTCTAAGCCTCTGTTTCCTTAACTGTAATGTGAGGATAATAATTGTGCTGTGTTAGTTATCTCTTGCTGTGTAACAAATTACCTCAAAACAAACATCACCCAGTATCTGAGTGCCCAGGATCTGGGAGCCACTTAACTGGGTAGTTGTGGCTCAGGGTCTGTGATGAGCTTCCAGTCAAGGTATTGGCTGGGGCTGTAATCATTAGAAGACTTGACAGGTGTTGGAGGATTTACTTCTAAAGTGGCTTACTCAACGGTTGTTAGTTGGAGGTCTCAGTTCCTTGCTATGTGGACCTCTTCATAGTGCTGCTTGAGTGTCCTCACAATATGGTAGCTACCTTCCCCCAGAGTGAGTGATCGAAGAGAGAAGGTAAGGAGGAAGCTGCAATGCCTTTTTCTGACCTAGTCTCAGAAGCTACACATCACTTCCCCCTTTTTCTATTTGTTAGAAGAGACAGCCTGTACTCAAGGGGAGCCTATATTAAGTCCAGCCTATACTCAAGGAGAGAGGCTTCACCTTTTGAAAGAAATGTCAAATAATTTGTGGACATATTTTAAACCATTACAAGTACCGAGGCTTGTTATGAGGATTAAATGCAGATAATATACATAAGGTCCCTAGTACAGTGCCTGTCACATAGTGAGTGTCAATAGATGTTAGGTATTCCCATTATCCCTGGTCCTTCTGAGAGGCTTTCCCTACTCTCCACCTGTTTTACTCTCTTTTCCCTTTCCAGAAACGGCAGAAGCTAGAGCCATTCCGTGTTGGGCTGGAGCGGCAGCTAGAGGAGAAGGCAGAAGAGTGCAGCCGACTGCAGGAGCTGCTGGAGAGGAGGAATGGGGAAGCCCAGCAGAGCACCAAGGAGTGAGTGCAGCTGATGGTGCTCGCAGGGCTGCATGAGGGCCTCAGCCAGAGTTAGAGGCTCCCCCAGGGCTGGGGGAGACAGGGAAATCTCCAGAAGCTGAAAGGGGCCAACAGAGAAGGTTAAAGACAGGACCTTTCTCTTTACCTTCTCTATCAGTAATGCTAATAGCACATGAGTTAGGCTCCCTGGATTTGCCTCTGTGCATCAGGTACTTAATCTGTAAAATGGGATTAATAATGGTACCTACCTCACAGGATTGTTGTGAGGATTTAATCATTCATGTAGCAGAAGTTTTTGCAACGAGTACTGTGTAGTAGGCACTGATCTAGATTCCTGGGGTTCATCAGTGAACCATAAAGATGAAGCATAGCTTCTAGTGAGGGGGCACAGACAGTAAACAACATATTGTATAAGTAAACGTATTACATATGAGAAGGTGGTAAGTAGAATAGGCTAAAGCAGATCAGGAGGGCTGGGTTGTAGGGGGGCAGGTTGCAATATTAAACAAAGTAGTCAGGGGAGGCCTTGTTAAGATTTGAACAAAGACTTGAAGGAGGTTTATAGGAACTAATATAAGTAAAGTGTTTAGAAAACGGCCTTACACATAGCGCTCAATACTGTTGTCTATAATTAATTATTAGGCTCCAGAACATGAAGCTCCTCCTGGACCAGGGTGAAAGGGTACGGCATGGGCTGGAGATGCAGGTGATGGAGCTGCAGGACAAGCTGAAACAGGCCCAGGGTCCTGAGCCTGCTAAAGAGGTGCTGATGAAGGTAGGGAGTAGGATTGGGGTACCTTAGCCTCTGCTTCCTTTCAGCTAGAGCATCCTCAAGTCTGCTCATCTGCAGTTTCCCTAAAGTATGGGGAGTAGGTAGCTGATTACAGGTATCCCTTAGGGTGCTTTCAGGCCGACTCAGTGGCGGCGTGGCACTAGAGCCCAGAATGGTAGATTTCCTTTATCCTCACAGGGCATCTTAGAGGGCAGAGAGCACCTGGTACCATGCCTAACAGATAGGAGGTGCTCAATAAATATTTTTGATTGACTGGATGAATGAATGGACAGGTGGATCCTAATATGGTCGCCTCTGTACTTCCACCTTCACTTTCCCCAGGACCTGGTAGAGACCCGGGAGCTTCTGGAAGAGGTCTTAGAGGGGAAGCAGCGGGTAGAGGAGCAGCTGAGGCTGCGGGAGCGGGAGCTGACAGCACTGAAGGGCGCCCTGAAGGAGGAGGTGGCCTCCCGTGACCAGGAGGTAGAGCACATGCGGCAGCAGTACCAGCGGGACGCAGAGCAGCTTCGCCGGAGTGTGCAGGATGCAACCCAGGCACGTGACAGGAGCAGGGCTGGGAAAAGAGAGCACCCCCAGGGAAGGGGGCTGCCTTGAGGTCTTGGTATTTGGTGATTTTTTTCATGGTCATAACCGGAACTCCCCCTAAAAGACACATGTGAGATGTAATGAAAACCTTGCTCAGGAAACCTACAAGGGCAGAGGGAAGGAGTGCAGGCCAGAAGTCCCACGAGGATGTGTGACCGAAGCCCCATGGGGAAATAACTGGGGGAGGCTTCCTGTAGATGACAGAGGGGCAGACTGTGTCTTGGGAAGAGAGCCTTCTGCTAGCATTGCACCAGGTGCCCCGGGTGTCAGGGTGTGCAGTGGGCATGGTGCCTGGACCTGAGCCTCCCCTTCTACACACTCACACTTTGGTTTGGAGTGAGCTCTTCCCTCCGAGCCTCCTGGCCCCTGACTCTCCCCTTCCCTAGGATCACGCAGCATTGGAGGCTGAGAGGCAGAAGATGTCAGTCCTGGTGCGGGGGCTGCAGAGGGAGCTGGAGGAGACCTCGGAGGAGACAGGGCATTGGCAGAACTTGTTTCAGAAGAACAAGGAGGAACTTAGAGCCACCAAGCAAGAGTAAGGACACTGCCCCCCAGGGTGCTTATCCATGGTTCTTATATTCCCCCTCTTTTCTGCCAGTGCTGTGCTCCTTCCTTTCCCATTTCTCAAACTGCCCTTCTCCATCCCCACCTTCCGCCCTCCTGAGGGTGGGTGCCCAGTGTCCTGCCTCCAGGGAGGTGGTTTTCATTGTCATTGCCCTGCTCACCTCTCCCAGGCAGGCGGCCTCACCCTGTTCCCTTTCCCTTTCGTTTCACCTTTCTGGGCTCAGACTCCTGCAGCTGCGGATGGAGAAGGAGGAGATGGAAGAGGAACTTGGGGAGAAGATAGAGGTCTTGCAGAGGGAATTAGGGCAGGCCCGGGCTGGTGCTGGAGATACTCGCCAGGTGGAGGAGCTCAAGAAGGTACTTGGGAGTTGGGGGGCAATAGGGCAGGTTGGGGGGATGGGCATCTGCCTTACCTATCCACGAGGGCCTCCACACTTGTGTGGCTGTCTCCCGTGTGCTTGGTTTTCAGGCTTCATCCTGCCTGCTCAGCCTTATCTCTTCCCAGCACACACTCTAGCAGGACTGGTCTCCTCATTCAGTATAGAAGTTTCTAATGGAAAGGGCTCTCAATGGCCAGGTTGGGTTATAGCCAGAGGCTGCTGGCTACCTCCCAAGAGGCCTCATGGGTAGCAGCATTGAGGTGTATTTGTGAAACTCCAGGGTCATTTTTGCAAGCTTGGAGACCTAATTTGGTCAGCATAGCAAGAGTTGCTCTGTCTCTCAGAGGGGACTCATTAACTACACTTACGAAACAAACATTTACAGTTAGAATGCCAGTTTATTAACTTAAAACGAGTGGTGTAGTGAGTAGTGTTGTCACATGGAACACTTGCAGTGGCATGGCCAGCTGACCTATATGGGAAGCCAAATTGTAATTTGAAGGCTGCTTAGAGAGTATAGAATCTAGACACAGGTAGCTAAATGTTTTATTATGCATGGATATTTTATGAATAATAAGGTCATAAAATTGAAGTGAACACATAAATAATTTCTTCATATTCCTGGTATCAGTTTATGAAGGACAAGAAAACAATGAATTATTTCAGATGATTTGAAAATTAGAAAATGATTTCATTAATTATAGGGAACTGGCATTTGTGGCCTCCTGAGACTCCTTCTGGGTTTATATTCTTCCATTTGCTATGCTGGATATGTAGTAGGTGCTCAGTTAACAAGTATTAATTAATCAATTCTTGTTTGTCATGCTTTTACTCTAAGACTACCTAATTGTAATCAAGGTAATCATATTTTTAAATGAGTAAAGAAATATAGCTCTGAATGATGATTTTCCAGATAAATAAAAGCCTGAGCTTATGCAAAATATTTGGTGGAGAAAAAGATAATAAATGTTAACCAAACATACTTTGGTGGTTGTGAAATCAAAAGTACTCCTAATTTTTACTATACTGTTTTTAAGTTAACAAATATCAAGGATAGTCTGAAGTCTGTTAACTATATTAGCTGACATAGTGAACTTGGACATTCCTCTGGACAATCTCAGTTGACTTATTATGCTGGGTAAAGCTAAAAAGCAAAAAGTAATAACTAGTGTTTCATTTATCTCATATATTAAGCTAATTTTATTAAGTATTTAATCAATCAATAAGATATACATTAGGAAAATAGACTAACCCAGTCCACTGTAGACCATACACTGTGCTATTTTTCTTTTTCTATTTTTTCTTTATTTAAAATTTTTTTTAAAAATTTATTTATTTTTGGCTTCATCGCACCTCATGTGGGATCCTAGTTCCCCGACCAAGGATCGAACCCTCACCCCCTGTGGTGGAAGCGTGGAGTCCCAACTGCTGGACTGCCAGGGAAGTCCCCTGTTTTTCTTTTTTTTTTTTTTTTTTTAAATAAATTTATTTATTTATTTATCTATTTATTGGAGGCATTGGGTTTTCGTTGCAGTGCACGGGCTTCTCACTGCAGTGGCTTCTCTTGTTGCAGAGCACGGGCTCTAGGCGCACGGGCTTCATAGTTGTGGCTCACAGGCTCAGTAGTTGTGGCACATGGGCCTAGCCGCTCTGTTGGCATGTGGGATCTTCCCAGACCAGGGCTCGAACCCGAGTCCCCTGCATTGGCAGGCAGATTCCCAACCACTGCGCCACCAGGGAAGCCCCCCCTCTTTTTCTTTGTAATGAGTACGTTAGTGTCTTATACTGAAGACTCACTATATACATATAACCTTTCAGCCTAATTATACTTTCTGAATTTCAGAAGTAGCTAATAGATAAAGAATTAGAATGAGAAATCGTATTTTGATTTTTTAAGAAAGAAATCAGAGCAGCACCAATATTTATTGTGTCACATATTTTGGTTTTCAACATTTAAAAAAAATAGCCAATCCTGTTTTATGCATACCCTCATCTGTTCTCACTCCATGTAATTTTTTTTAATGGAGATTTAGTTCACATACCATAAAATTCACCCTTTTAAAGTATACAATTTAGTGGGGTTTTGTACACTCACAGAGTTGTACAACCAACACCATCACCACTATCTAATTATAGAACATTTTCATCACCCCAAAAAAGAACCCCGTATCCATTAGCAGTCACCCTCCCCACTCCTGGCAGCCACTAATCTACTTTCTCTCTCTATGGATTTGCCTATTCTGGACATTTCATATAATTGGACTCCTATAATATGTGGCCTTTCACGTTTGGCTTCTTTCACCTAGCATAATGTTTTTCAAGGTTTATCCATGTTGTAGCAAGTATCAGTACTTCATTACTTTTTATGGCTGAATAATATTCCACTACATGGATATACCACATTTTAATCTGTTCATCAGTTGATGGACATTTGGGTCATTTCTGTATTTAGCTGTAATGAATAATGTTGCTATGAACATTCACTTACAAGTTTTTTGTGAACATATGTTTATACAGTTCTCTTGGGTATATGCCTAGGAGTGGAATTGCTGGGTCATATGGTAACTTTATGGTTAACTTTCTGAGACATTGCCAAATTGTTTTCCAAAGTGGCCATACCATTTCACATTCTTACCAGCAGTGTATGAGAGTTTCAGTTTCTCCACTTTCTGTTATCCCAGGCTGGCTCTCTCTGCCCTGTCACCATTTCCCTTCCCTTCTAGGAGCTGCGCCGGACACAGGAGGAACTTAAGGAGGTGCAGGCAGAGCAACAGAGCCAGGAGGTGACTGGGCGACACCGGGAGCGGGAGTTGGAGAAGCAGCTGAGGGTAGAGGCTGAACGAGGCCGGGGGCTGGAACAGCAGAACCTCCAGCTACAAAAGACCCTCCAGCAACTGAGACAAGATTGTGAAGAGGCTTCCAAGGCAAGGGGAGTGGGCACAGGGCTTAGGAGGTGGAGGCTGAGGGGTCTGGAGGGCTGAGGAGCCAGAGGGCGTGGAAAATTACCTATCATGGGTATGTATAGACCAAATACCTTGGTCCTAGGTGTGTGGTTAAAAGTAGCCAGGATGTGGCAGGGGGAGGTTGGGCTGTACCTGGTGACACCCATTGCATCTCTGTAGGGGTGGGATTCTCAGGGAAGCCTCTGGCTGGTGGCACTACCCCTCTTCACACCTGGGTTCGTGTGAGCTCTCTTTTGGGTGGCTTTCCTGGGAGTCGCCAATGACCTTGAGCCCTGGGGTCTGAGCCACCTCTCCCTGAACTGGCCTCAGGCTCAGATGGCAGCAGAGGCAGAAGTGGCAGTGCTGGGGCAGCGTCGGACAGCAGTGGAAACGACGCTTCGGGAGACCCAGGAGGAAAATGATGAATTCCGAAGGCGCATCCTGGGTCTGGAGCAGCAGCTGAAGGAGGCACGAGGCTTGGCGGAGGGTGGGGAAGTGGCGGAGGCTCGGCTTCGGGACAAGGTGCAGCGGTTAGAGGTCAGTGCTTTTGCTGACATTGTTGGCTTCCTCCTGGCCTTCTCTCCTCTCATCCCTGGCTAAATACTCAGCCATCATTTTGATTTTGCCTGTAGCGTGCTTCTGTTTGCCTCCCTAGTCCTCTGTTAACCTCGGGTTTATTTCCTGGAGTGTGCTTTAGTGTGAATGTCTCAGCCTTTGCACTGGTATTTTTGTCCATTTCCCACTCTTCGCATGTTCTCTGATCTTTGCTGGTTCCTCTGAGCCTGTTTTCATTGCCCACCTTTTTCATAAACATCTCTTCCTCCTCCCTCCCACCTACTCACCTCCAAATGGCTTGAGCCCAAGCTTTGCATCCCTTCAGTCCAAGGTCCCTCACCTTCCCCACTCCCAGGCAGAGAAACAGCGGCTAGAGGAGGCCCTGAACACAGCTCAGGAAGAGGAGGGGAGCCTGGCAGCAGCCAAGCGGGCACTGGAGGCACGGCTGGAAGAGGCCCAGCGGGGGCTGGCCCGCCTGGGACAGGAGCAGCAGGCTCTGAACCGGGCCCTGGAGGAGGAGGGGAAGCAGCGGGAGGCGCTCCGGCGCAGCAAGGCTGAGCTGGAGGAGCAGAAGTGCTTGCTGGACAGGACTGTGGACCGGCTGAACAAGGAGGTGGGGCACGGGGTGGCCTGGGCTCAGGAAGAGGCTCAGCTCATACAGAAGCTTGCCTGGGGGGGGCACAGGGGAGGGAGTGGGGTCACAACGTGTGGTGTTTGCCTTCCTCAAGTTCATTGTTGGGGAGGCCAAGTCTATATCTGCAGAGTAGCATCCTTCCTACTTCCCCTCAAGTGTTCTTGACCTCCCCCTACATCCTATTCCTTTATGATCTTGATCCTTGGAGAATGTCTCCTGGAGTTCCTCTTAGAAGTCTGTAAGACCTAAACATAAGAATCTTCGTTGGTAGAGTTTTATATTTAGGGGAAGGAAAAAGGCCTATAATCCCTCCTTAGACGTCTGTAAGACCTAAAAACAGGAATTTTCATTGGTAGAATTTTATATTTGGGGGAGGGAAGGAGAAAGGAAGAAAAGGAGATAAATTGCTTTTTTTCAGGTAAGGTTCTCCTCCTAATCGCTTATTTATAAAACCGGAGCAAACACCTAATATATTTCATCAATTCTAAAATGTACATTTTATCGTCTCTGAAATTGATTTGTGTCTTATAATTGATGGTATGTTATAGTTCAATTGGCAAATTTTTCTTTTTCTTTGTAATAATCATTGGTATCTTGGGTTTGCTGAAATATGGTCATTTAAGGTTTACTTTGTATCAGGCACTGTTGTAAGTACTTTACGTAATTAATTAACATAATTCTCACAACAACCTTGTGATGTAGGTGCACTGTTATTATCCCATTTTACAGATGGGGAACTGAGACCCAGAGAGGGTAAATAACTTGCCTGTGGTCACACAGCTAATAAGTGGTAGAGCCAGGATTTGAACCCAGGAAATCTATATATTACTCTCAGCCATACTAGGGACCTAGGTCCAGGAAAGAGCAAGAGAGGGCTACTTTGGCAGGAAGGAGGCTCTGGGAGAGTCTTGGGAGTCTGGGCCCAGAGAAGGGAGAGAGGCATCCGTTAAAGAGATGCAGTGCTGAAAAATCTCTTTTCTCTGTGTCTCAGCTGGAGCAGATTGGGCATGACTCTAAGCAAGCCCTACAGCAGCTCCAGGCCCAGCTGGAGGATTACAAGGAAAAGGCCCGGCGGGAGGTGGCGGATGCCCAGCGCCAGGCCAAGGAGTGGGCCAGTGAGGCTGAGAAGACCGCTGGAGGGCTAAGCCGGCTTCAGGATGAGGTAGGAGCCTAAATGGCAGGAGTCCCAACATCCTTGGTTTGAAGGTCATTACCTCTTAACCTGTGACAAAGGGATCTTGAGACCTGGGTTTAGGTCTAATCACTTCGGTGGGGGAGGGTGGGGGGAGTTGTCCACTGTAGGCAGAGACAGTAGAGGATGCACTGTCTGCACAGCAGTGATTTTCAAACTCTGATGCACATTAGGGTCACCTGGGGAGATTTTTAAGATCTCAACACCCAAGATGCCTCCTGTACGCTTAAACCATAAACCCTGGGGCTTGGATCCAGGATCCGTAGTCTAAAAACTCCTCAGGTGATTTAAACTTGTGTAGAGAATTTTAAGACGATAAAGAATATGGGCTAAAAGTCAAGTCTTTTTATCATTACCGTGCTCTGGCAGTTCTAAAGAATGTCAGAGTTGAAGAATTTTCCCCCACGGGGTGGACTGCTCCCACCCTTCAAGCTCCATCTTACCTTATCTGAGCTGCTGCATTTTTCTCTTCTGACCAGACTCAGAGGCTGCGGCAGGGCCTGCAGGCATCCCAGGCTGAGCGGGACTCTGCCCGGCTGGACAAAGAGCTGCTGGTCCAGAGACTGCAGGGGCTGGAGCAAGAAGCAGAGAACAAAAAACGCTCCCAGGATGACAGGAGCCGTCAGCTCAAGGGCCTTGAGGTGAGGACAGTTAGGGGGTGATGGGTGGTGGGTGGGATGGGGAAGGTGAGGGTGTCTGGATCCTGGCACAGGTGGGACTTCTGTGGGGAAAAGAGCCAGGACACTCCAGCCTCTGGGATAGGAAACTGGCAGCCGACAGCTGATGGGTTTTGTTTGACTGCAGTGTTGTAAACAACTTTGAATTAATTGCCACTGTTTAGAAACGTATAGATGTCACATAAAATTTTGGATTTCTGGCTTTTCTTATACATTTGGAAAATATAATAACACTGGGCTTTGAGTCCTGAGTTGTCCGCATGGCAACAGTTGGCTGGAGCTGAGCAGTGGCTTCTCCCCTTTAGAGTCAACAGTGGTCTTCAGTTTGCTATATTTGGCAATAACAACAACAGTAATAAGAGCAGCAGCAGCAGCAGCAAACATTTACATATTGTGCTGTGTGCCAGGTACTTAAGAATTATTTAATCCTGAGAATAACCATATGGCCTGAGTAGGCTTGTTTTCCCCATTTTATAGATGAGGAAAACTGAGACACAGAGAGGCTAAGCAACTTGTCCGTGGCCCCTTTGCCAGGAAGCGGTCGATCTGATTTTTATATCCAGGCAGTCTTGCCTTAGCCTCTACATGGTACTGCCTGACTCTAATTTGCTTCCCCAATCTGTACCCTGATGCTTCAGTTTCTGACTCTCTTTATCTCAGCCTTGGCCTGGGCACTTGGGTTTCTCTGTATTTTCCCATTTGGGAAATAGGGCTGCACCAGTGAGAAATAGATTCTGGGGTTTGTCATCCTGCCAAGACACCAAGGTCAGAGCGGGCCCACCCTTTTCCCTTGATGCCTCACTTGGGCAGCAGAGGGCGCTAGCTCCGTGGTGGCTCTGGGCAGGGGCAGGGACCAATGGGTTCTGGGATGTGGGAGAGAAAAGAACCTGTGGAGGCTGGTGTCTCAGAGGCTCCTGGTCAGAGTTTGGCGTTCTGGTGTCCAGCATTTGGGGCAGAATTAACCTGTTGGCCCTCTGCCACAGGAAAAAGTCTCACGGCTGGAGGTGGAGTTAGATGAGGAGAGGAGCACTGTAGAGCTGCTGACGGAACGGATGAATCGTGGTCGGGACCAGGTAACCCCTTCCTTATGCCTTATCCGTGTCTACCCCGACGACAGAACCTCTTGGCCCTTTCAAAGACAACCCTACCTTCCCATCTTTCATATATGGAGTTCTGGCTGCAGAATCGGTGCATGGCCGGCTCTACTGCAGGGTCTCATCTGCTTTCGGGAGGGGTTGGCGGGTTTCCTCAGGTGGAAAGAAGCAGGGAGTTTGAATGGAGGAAGGAATCCTGGTGGCCTGGGCTGCGGATCTGAGTCTGGGCTGCTTGCATTCAGAAGGGACGTTAGTTCCTGGTGAGACTGAGGAGGCCCTGTTTAAATTCTGTGGCCCCTCCCATCTGAGTAGGCTGTGATTTCTTAGTTGCCTGGAAATTTGGGGGATTCAGAGAGCACCCTCCAGCTACTCTGCCCCACTTCATTCAACTTGCTGGTCATCATCAGTCCTCCCTAAGTCTGGTTCCTCTGGCCCATCCCCACTAGGTGGACCAGCTGAGGACAGAGCTCATGCAGGAGAGGTCTGCTCGGCAGGACCTGGAGTGTGACAAAATCTCCTTGGAGAGACAGGTGAGGGGGAGGGGGGGAGTCTTGGGGATAGGCCTCAGGAGGCGGGTAAAATGACCATGGAAACAATCGCAGGTTGAGTGCTAACCAAGGATGCTTCCTGTCCCTCTCAGAACAAGGACTTGAAGAGCCGGCTGGCCAGCTCAGAAGGCTTCCAGAAGCCCAGCGCCAGCCTCTCTCAGCTTGAGTCCCAGAATCGGGAGTTGCAGGAGCGGCTGCAGGCTGAAGAGAGGTGACGTGAACCCATCCTCTCTCTCTCCCTCTGGACTTTTCTCCTCTGGTGTCCCTCCATCTTCTGCTTCAGACATGGCCAACCTGGCTTGATCTTTTGGGAGACCTTTTCTCTTGATAGGGAAAAGAGAGAGTTGCAGAAATTCTGAAATGTGAATGACATCTATCTACCTGGTTCTTTGGATCTGCCCTGGGTCCTCCTCAGTCTAATGGTTGGGCTCGTGGCTGAGCCCTTGGAGTTCTTGGAGGCAGTATGGGGCCAAGTAGGAGTTTCTTGAGAAATGACAACAGCCATAGACTTCCCCCTACCCCACCCTTTTAGGGAGAAGACAGTTCTACAGTCCACCAACCGAAAACTGGAGCGGAGAGTTAAAGAGCTGTCCATCCAGATTGATGATGAACGACAGCATGTGAATGACCAGAAAGACCAGGTAAGGATGGCAGCTAGGGCCAGGCAACCATATGGCAAGTATATACTATGCATTTGCTTGAAGGCCAAGAGAGGTCCCATCTCATAGGTCTTCTAAACTTAGACTTTCCTTCTATAAGGTCAGAGAGACTAGAGTGAAAGGACTAGATTAGAGCAGTCATAGTAAGCATGGATATCGAGTACTTAGGATGTGCTAGGCTCTCTTTCTAAGTGATGTATTAACTTATTTAATCCCCAAGACAAACCTAAGAGGTTAGGGTACTTGCCCGTGGTCTCAACATTTTCCTAGGGGCAACTGTATATACCTTGTCAAGATTGCTGCAGGGGAGGATCCCAGGCCACGGTAGTAGCAGCTCCTTTTCTAATGTGGGGACTTGGTATCCTGCCTAGCTAAGCCTGAGGGTGAAGGCTTTGAAGCGGCAGGTGGATGAAGCCGAAGAGGAAATTGAGCGACTGGATGGCCTGAGGAAGAAGGCCCAGCGTGAGCTGGAGGAACAGCATGAGGTCAATGAACAGCTCCAGGCCCGGATCAAAGTCCTGGAGAAGGACTCCTGGTACGGGCTGCTCTTCTGCCCCCTGTTCCATCGGGATAGCAGAGCAATAAGGGAATGGGCTCTCCTGAACTGGATGGGGAGGAGGATCTCTGAGAAGGGACTTTGCAGGCACTCATTCCTGGATGAAAGCCAGTATGACTGTCTTTTAGTATCTCAGCCCCCATCCTGTACCCCATCTCCCCATATCTCTAATTAGTGGGGGAATCTTGTGAGTAGCTTTAGGCCTTAGGAGAACTGGGAGTCTCCTTGGCATGAAAAGGGAGGCTGTTTAAATCTTTCTGTCTCCTTCCCTGACCAGTATTCCTCTTTGACTCAGGCGCAAAGCTTCCCGCTCAGCTGCTGAGTCAACTCTCCAACATGAAGGGCTGAGCTCAGATGAGGAATTTGACAGTGTCTACGATCCTTCCTCCATCGCCTCACTGCTTACGGAGAGCAACCTGCAGACTAGCTCCTGTTAGCTCGTGGTCCACAAGGGCCCATGAACCACACTTGAGGCCTATCCTGGCCAGTCCTGCTCTGCTCTGCCCAGCCTCAGATTCCTCATCCCTGTGGGGGACCCAGTTATTCAGACCTAAGACAGGGAGGGGTGTGAGTGAAGGTGATAAAAAAGGCATCAGCGCTAAGCCGGTAGACAGACTTTCCCTTTTCTCTGGAGGAGTGGGCATTTTAGGCCAACTGAGCCCCCTCCTTAAGTGCCGACCCCCTCTTCTGCTCCCTCACAGCAGTAGGTTCGTCAGCGTATAGGCTGAGGGGGATTGAGCAGGATAGGAAGGGATAGAAATTGCCATGTATATAAAGCTTTATTTCTTTAGCCCTTAACCCCAGGCTCAGGGAAATACCCTATGTGATTCTGCCCCCTTGACTCCTGCAACTCCTTTCCTTCCTGTTCTGGAGCAGCGTAAGGGGAACATTATGGGTAATGGACATGCTGGCGTGGCTCTACCCACTTCTCAGAGGCTCTTCTTTGCACAGTCATGGGGCCCATGTGGTAGTCCCCACCTGTCTCCATTCCTGTATTTTTTGTCTTCCCCAGGCCAAGATCCAAGGGACCCTTTCTCCTCCTCATCCCATCTTTACCGTTTCTATGTTCCTTCTTTCTTCTCAGTGCCTTAGCTGGGGTGAGGAGATAAGGATGCTCTTCTTGCCTTTTATTACCTGCACATTCATACCTCTCCAAGGACCACCCTTTCCTCAACCGGGGCCTTCTGCCTTCCCTGCTGCCCCAATGACTGGTTGAGAGACCTACCGGCTTCCCTGCCTATGAGGCCCTGTGAGAGGGACTTTGGGAGGGCCGTGATAAGGTGGTGGGGCTGCTTCTGCTCAGGGTTTCCATCCTTCCTCCTCTCCCTCTGTGACTATGGATGTGCTTATAAGATGGTTGCACCTGGGAACCCTGACAACTGTCTATGCAAGTTTGAAAAGCAAAGGTTTTGGTCTCCAGGGCCTTAACTTTCTCTGATCAGATGTGCCCAAACTCAGTAGGGAACTGAGGGACCCTCATTATCTCAGGAGCTTGGACCTGATACAGAGGGGCTAGAGGCTGACTCTTGGTAGAAATGGGAAGAGGCAGTGGTGGACTTATTCCTCCTTTGGGATTTGGGGAGAGCCATGTTCTGGTAGGAGGAGGTAAGGGAGATGATTCACCTCTCTTATTTTCTAAGCAGACTCTGTAAGAAGCCTAGAGGAGGGAGAAGCCTGTTCTCACCAATGACGTGTAATTTCATGATTAAAAAATTTTTCCTTTATTCTGCAGATCATATATTCTCTCCCAATCCAATCCAGCATTGAATTTATTTTAAATTAAATATTAAAATTATATATCTATACTGAAATCCTTGACTTGTCTTCTCATTCTTTTTCCTGACTTATTTGGAGGTCTAAATTTTATGAAGAAACCATTTTACTGTACGAAGCTGGGGTTTTCTTCACCTCACTTTTAGAGGCCTTTTACAACAGATCAGATGGAACTTAGGGAGCCGAGAAGTGTTTATAGCAGCTCCATTCTTTCCTAAGGAAACTTTTGGGAATAGCAAGGCCAGTAAATGCCTTCTCTGAGGGTTAAAGGAGACAGACCAGAAATGGGTTTTATTCCTTTGGGGCATAGGGATAGCCCAAGCATGCACCTCCCAGGCGCAAAGACACCCATCCATTCTTACCAGGCATGAGACCCAGTCCCTACGTGGGAGGTGGGGAAGTTTCTGTCATCCCTGCCCTTGTGTTGCCTTGGAGAGGGAGCTAGCTGTTCACCAGAGCCTATTGCCAGATTTAGGGGTTCTGCCCACTCAAGAGTGGGTCAGACCTCTTCTTGTCTGGTGTCCATATGGACCATAGCCCAGTGGAGAAGCCACCTGCTGAGAGCAGTTGGGCTGGAAGAGGTTCCAAGGTCCTGCTTGGACATCCTCTATTCTAGGCCCTTAAGATGCTAACCTGGGCTTAGAGAGCAAATGCCACTGGAGAAGTTGAGGTTCGTCCCTTCTCAAGAATGCACATTCCTTTTAAGGCAATGTGTCCCACCTCTGCCATCCATATAAGGGCAGCTTTGGTATAACAGCTTCTGCAAAACAAGCCCCACCCAGAGCCAAGCTAGCTTTGCCTTTGGCCTGGGCTTCCTGCCAGGGAAGGGCACCTGCCAGACTGGCTTAGGCCAGTCTGAGTGAGCTGGTCTTGGGAGCCTGTACAGTGGAGGAAATGTTTGCATAGCTCCACAAAGCCTACAGGCTGGCCTATATATAGGGAGAGGAGAATGTATGGAAGCTTTTTTCGAACTCCTCATCCTCTAGGGGCACCAATACTGGTCTTGGAGTTGAAAGGAGAGGGCAAGACTAATGTTTGAGGTACAACCATACATAACGCTAGGCAAAACTTCAGTTAAGCAGCTCCCAAGCCCCACCTTTAGGTAAGTCTGAGAGAGCGCAGACGGGCGTGCCCTGAAATGTCTAGGCCACGCCCACTTCATCCCTTTGCTCGCTCGTTGGCGAACGGCGTCCTAGGGGCGTGTCCTATCGTGCCTCCGCCCGTGACGCGCCTATACAAGGGAAGGTTCGGCGCGCGCCAGTCTAGGAGAAGCCGGACCGCAGGGCCCAAGGTTGGGGTCCCAGCTGCGACCCCAGTAGAAGATGAACGGGACGCATAGCTGGTGTACATTGGTGGATGTGCACCCGGAAGGGCAGACCGCGGTAAGAAAAAGCGTCCGCACCGCCTCCCCTCGCGCGGTATTCTCGGTTTCTAATTCCGCCCTTCCAGTGTCCAGCGAGGAGTTCTCTGACATCACCTGGTGCAGCGCTCGGTGCGGTCAGCTCCTCGCGGCGCTTCTCTTTCTGCCACTTCTCGGCGGGCGGTGGAATCCTGGGGAGTTGCGGGATGAAGACTGTTTTGAGGCTCGAGGACAAGGGGCGTCCCTGTCCTTTGGGAGGACACTGCGGCTCCTGCCCGGAACTGAGCGCGGGTCTCCGGGTGCGCGCTGCTCAGGCGTCCTGTGCGCTGCTAGATTGCGTCGTAGGAGAATGAGCTCCAGGGACGGGATCCCTGTGCTCTTTTGGACTTTGGTTCCCAACGAGGGGGATTAGGCTTTTCTGTGGGTCCTGGTGACCTCTGGGGCCCTTCAAAGAACTTCATGGGGCTTTGGGTGAGCAAAAGCAAGACAAAGGGTAGAGAGTGAAATCCTAGGGCTTGGACTGGAGGGTGGGGGCGGTAGAACTCCAGGTACGCTGAGATTGGCCAGGGACTCTTACCTTTCGCTAGGGGGGGGTAGGGCTGTCTGCTTGGGGGTCACCTCTCTGCTGAAAGAGGATTTCTCCTCTTTCCCCCATGGAGGGTCTCCTGCTCCCCTCCCCCCATCGGCCAACCGATAGCTTCCTGAGACGTGTTGTTGGTTTTGCTTCCGTCTCCAGCCTTCAAGCCCGGGGCAAGTGGATGGAGGGGATGCCAGAACCTGGGCTGAGAAGGGGAGGGAAGTGACTTACGCGAGAGCTTCTGGACGGAGTGAGAGTGGAAGAGAGAGGAGTGCTCACCCGTCTGCTCCAGTGGTAACCGATCTGCCCAGCTCCCTTCACTCCCTTGGCTCCCAGTACCTGGTCTCCTCCCCACCCCAGCAGACCGTATGATGCTTCCTCTCCGGAGGCAGAGGAGGGTAACTTGTGGCTGAGTCTTTCTAGGTCTGCTGGGGAACTTAACCCAGAATGGGTGATGGGGCGTTTGTATGCCTCCCTTTTCCCCACTCCACTCCGATTCTTTTTTTTTTTGCGGTACGCGGGCCTCTCACTGTTGTGGCCTCTCCTGTTGCGGAGCAACAGGCTCCGGACGCGCAGGCTCAGTGGCCTTGGCTCACGGGCCCAGCCGCTCCGCGGCATGTGGGATCTTCCCGGACCCGGGCACGAACCCGTGTCCCCTGCATCGGCAGGCAGACTCTCAACCACTGCGCCACCAGGGAAGCCCCTCCACTCCGATTCTGATTCCCTTCCCCTCTTCCTCTCTCAGCATGACCTTGAGATAGAGCTAACCCATGTGCACCTGAATTATGGCTCTTCAAAGAATATTTGTTGAATAGTTTCTCATTTCAAGTTTAGGGTATAGATGATCACTTAATTCTGTTCACAGTCCCCTCTCTGTTTCCGCCCAGGCTGTGAGAGTTTCCACCACATTACAATTCAGGTCTTGCTACTGCCCAACCCCCAATACCTCCATCCCTCATCTTCAGTAGATGGAAAAAATCCATCCTCTATTGTGTCAGCCCCAAGTCCTACTCCATGAGCTTGCTCACTGTTTTGGGATGGTTGAGGCAGGGAACGGGGTATGAGGAAAATAAAGGAGAGGGGTGTTTGCGCTTCTTTTTGCTTGCTGTAGAAAAGAGATCCAGAAAAGTCTTAAGTCTAAGGCATTGGCAATGTTGAGAATGAATTGACACTCTCTTCCATCCCTTGATGTTTTGCTGCTTGTCTGGCGGGGGGGGAAAATAGTGGATTGAAAAATAGCAAGGAATTCAGACAATCTCCAGCCATAGATTAGTTTGAAGCTTATCAGAGACCTCTAGAATGAGGGGGAGACAGAAATTCCCTTTTATTCCTTCTTTCTAGGCTGGGCTTGAGAGTTATTTGACATCAAAGGTGGGAATGACATAACTGTTGCTGAGATCTGGTGTTAAGAGACATTCCTGAGCTCTTAAGGTAGGGGAGGAGATTGTAAACAATCGATCAGTCAGGAGACAAGCTTTTTCCTGGATTCCTGTCCTCTGAGCCATCCTGCGTATAGAATTTATGGCTCTGGACAGTGTCCAGGAACCTCTTGTATATTCACACCATTGAAGGAGTGCTCAGTGCATGTGTAAAGTGAGTGAGTGAATAAATAAACGAACAGATGTTTCTTCTGGTGTCCGCAGTGTAGACAGTTTAACTGCCTGGTGTGTCCTAGTGAATGTCAGGACCCTTGGACTGTGTTGGTATTTCTCCACCAGCCAGGCCATATGCCTCAGTGCACTACACATGGACATGGAAATATGGCTAATGCATTCTCTGGGTTGCTTTTATTGTTGGAGGTAGATGCGGCAGGTACAGGGAGCCAGTGTTTTTTTTTCAATCTGCTGATCATAATCACATAATCACTGAGATCAACTTAGTGGGTCAGAACCAGCGTTAAAAAAGAAATAGATGTGCTCAGAGCAGGAAGCCGGAAGAAATGGTTCCTCTGTTTACAACACACCCAACAGGAATCATTGTAACAAAGGGCACAAAACTTGTGGCCTTCCTATGAACAAATACCCTACAGGTGTCCCCCTGTACCTCCACTGGGCAGGACCAGTGGGACAGGGCTCAATATTAGATGAAAAGTTGCAGTATTAGAAGAGTTTGCCTTTTAGATCCTGTCTAGTCCATGCATGGGTGGGCCATGAGTGGTCTTATAGGCATAAAGGCTTTGAACTCTCTTTTCAAAAAGAAAGAAAGAGATTTCAACTATATGCCATTCTGGAAAAGGTAAAACTATGGAGACAGTAACAAGATCAATGGATGCCAGGAGTCTGGGGGGAGAGGGGAGATGAATACACAGAGTACAGAAGTTTTTTTAGGGCAGTGAAAATGCTTTGTATGATATTATAATGATGGATATATGTCATTATACCTTTGTCCAAACCCATAGAATGTGCAGCACCATTCACTTCATTAGAGTGAACCCTAAGGTGATCTGTGGATGTTGGGTGATTACGATGTATCAATGTATGTTCATCTTTGGTTAAAAAGTACCATCTGGTGAATGATATTGATAATGGCTATGCATGTGTGTGGGGAGGTATATGAGAAATTTCTGTACCTTTCTGCTAATTTTGTTGTAAACCTAAAACTGCTCTAAAAACAATAAAGTCTTAAAAAAAGAAATAGAATTAACACTCTCAGAGTGTTAGGGTAGACATTTTGGCAAAACTTTTGTTTCAGTTATATCTGTATATATGTGTGTGTGTTTATTTGATAGTGATGTAAAATGTATTTTTTAGGTCAAAAAAGTTTGCAAGCCACTGTAGTAAGTTACACTGGCAAATAAAAGCACAGATTAACCTCAAACTCATTTTTTTTAGACATTCCCATTAAGTTCCCTTATTATAAGCAACAGAGAGTGGCTCCAGCTAACTTAAGCAAAAGAGGAATTTATTAGACGGAAATGGGCAACTCAGAGGATTTAAGGGAGAGCTTAAAAAGTCCGAACCAAGGGAGTCCTGGGGCCTGGGTAAGTGGAAGGTACTAATGGAGGGTTTCTGCTTCCGGGTGAAGTGTTTCCAGCTGTTTTAGGTCTTTTTGCCATTCTTCTCAGGATTCCAAGAGGGTGTCACTGGCCCCTTCCCCCCCTTGGCCAGGGCATGTTGGGGTTCCTTGATTGACAGGCCCACCACATTGCCCAGTGAAGGAGGGAGATTCTCCAAAGCCAAACTCAAGTGCTGTTATCAGTGGAGGAGGATGGAAACTGTGGCAAGAGCAACAGTAGACTTTGATTTGCATGATCTCTGATTCTCTTTCTTTTTCCTTTTTAATCATTTTTTATCAAAGGAATATATGTGTATGATTTTAAAAAGATCTATTAATATCAAAAGGCCTTTAAAAGAAAATTGTAAGCAGTTCCCTACCCAAGGCCTGCCCCATGGAAGTTACCACTTTTAACTCTTTTAGCTCTTTCTAGTGTTTACTGCCATGTTTCTTTTTTTTTTGCGGTACGCGGGCCTCTCACTGTTGTGGCTTCTCCCGTTGCGGAGCACAGGCTCCGGATGCACAGGCCCAGCGGCCATGGCTCACGGGCCCAGCCACTCCGCGGCATGTGGGATCTTCCCGGACCGGGGCACGAACCCACGTTCCCTGCATCGGCAGGCGGACTCTCAACCATTAGCGCCACCAGGGAAGCCCTGCCATGTTTCTAAATAGCATGCTTATGATTTATCAGTTTTAGACATCATTGACTTCCTATTGTAGGAATTATAGGAAGGTTTATACTCCCACTCCTTACATGCTCCCCTTTCCTTCTCTCATCTTCCCAAAGAAATTATGTCACAATTTTTTTATATCATTATTGGAGTATAACTGCTTTACAATGCTGTGTTAGTTTCTGCTTTATAACAAAGTGAATCAGCTATATGAATACATATATCCCCATATGTCCTCCCTCTTGAGCCTCCCTCCCACTCTTCCTATCCCACCCCTCTGGGTGGTCACAGAGCCCCAAGCTGATCTCCCTGTGCTATGCGGTGGCTTCCCACTAGCTGTCTAGTTTACATTTGGTAGTGTATATATGTCAATGCTATTCTCTCACTTCATCCCAGCTTCCCCTTTCCCCCTGTGTCCTCAAGTCCATTCTCTACGTCTGCATCTTTATTACTTCCCTGCCACTAGGTTCATCATTACCGTTTTTTTAGATTCCATACATGTGCGTTAGCATACGGTATTTGTTTTTCTCTTTCTGACTTACTTCACTCTGTATGGACTCTAGGTCCATCCACCTCATTACAAATAACTCAGTTTTATTCCTTTTTATGGCTGAGTAATATTCCATTGCATATATGCCACATCTTCTTTATCCATTCATCTGTCAATGGACATTTAGGCTGCTTCCATGTCCTGGCTATTGTAAATAGTGCTGCAGTGAACATTGGGGTACATGTATCTTTTTGAATTACTGTTTTCTCAGGGCATATGCCCAGTAGTGTGATTGCTGGGTCATATGGTAGTTCTGTTTTTAGTTTTTTAAGGAACCTCCATACTGTTCTCCATAGTGGCTGCAGCAATTTACATTCCCACCCCAGTGCAGGAGGGTTCCCTTTTCTCCATACCGTCTCCAGCATTTATTGTTTGTAAATTTTTTTTTGCGGTATGCGGGCCTCTCACTGTTGTGGCCTCTCCCGTTGCGGAGCACAGGCTCCGGACGCGCAGGCTCAGCGACCATGGCTCACGGGCCTAGCCGCTCCGTGGCATGTGGGACCTTCCCGGACCGGGGCACGAACCCATGTCCCCTGCATCGGCAGGCGGACTCTCAACCACTGCGCCACCAGGGAAGCCCTCGTTTGTAATTTTTTTGATGATGACCATTCTGACCGGTGTGAGGTGATACCTCATTGTGGTTTTGATTTGCGTTTCTCTAATGATTAGTGATGTTGAGCATCTTTTCATGTGTTTGTTGGTAATCGGTATGTCTACTTTGGAGAAATGTCTGTTTAGGTCTTCTGCCCATTTTTGGTATATTACAATTTTTGACTAAACTATGATTCTATTAATAACATTGTGGTTAAGAGCTTGGTTCTGGGTATCTGACCCAGTGGACTAGAGTCAGGGCTTCAGTGTTTGCTTTGCCCAAGATCACTTTGGTAAATTACTTTATCTCTTCGGTCTCAGTTTCCTCCTCCTTAAAATGGGGATAATAATTGCACCCTTCTCATAAGGTTGTTGTGAAGAATGCATATGAAACCTTAAGCACAATGCCTGGCACATGGTAGGTGCTTAGATGTTAGTTGTTATTTTCTGTTACTTACTGGCTAGAGTGTTTTATCTTCCCCCGGTCAAGGGATGGAGAAAGAGTCTGGGAACTCTGTGGTCTGGTCAAGGTTTGCTCCTTCTCATTATGTTGATGTTTGCTCTTACATGTTCCTTTCCCCTTTCCTCTGCCAGTGGAGGGTCTTGAGGATTAGAAGGGACCTATAGGTAGACCCAGAGTAAAGACCTGCGTAACCTTTGCTAGTCCCAACTCAGCCAGGACTGTCTTAGAGTGATAGTCAGGGTTCATATTTTAGCATCCCACTCTGGGCTCCTTTCCTCCTCCTCTTTTTTCTGAAATCATGGCCAAGGCAGCTGGTATCCCATGATGCACTGGACTCTGATAAAGTGATTCCCTTTAAGTATCCTATCAGTGTTACCCTTCCTTAGAATATTTGCTCTCCCCTCCCCCGCCCGCCACCAGTCCTCTCTACTTTTTTTATGTTGGTCAGTCTAGGCCAGAGAGGTTCTCTCAATGCCTGAGTGGATTTGAAATTTTATGTCAGTTGCAGTCTGAACCTTTGTCTTTACCCTGGAATAGGTGTCATTCCTTTAGGACCTCAGAAGCTGCATTAGTTACATGCCAAGTCTTTCCTGAGGCCAAGTCTTTCCTGAGCCCGACTTTTTTTTTTAAACTAAAGCTGTAATTTACTGAAGGCTTACTGTGGGCCTCATTTTCTTTTTATAACAGCTTTATTGAGATATAATTCACATACTGTACATATCACCCACTTAAAGTATACAGTTCATTGGTTTTAGTATATTCACAGTTGTATAGTCATCAGGACAACTGATTTTAGAATACTTTCATCACCCCATAAAGAAATCCTGACCCATTAGCAGTCACTCCCTGTTTTCTTCCAACACCCCCCCCAATCCCACCAGTCTACTTCCTTTCTCTATGATTTGCTTATTCTAGATATTTTATCTAAAAGTAATCATATAACATGTGATCCTTTGTGACTGGCTTCCTTCAATTAGCATGCTTTTAAGGTTGATCCATGTTGTAACATGAATCAGTATTTCATTCCTTCTTATGGCTGAATAATACTCCATTGTATGGATATATTATGACATGTTCATCGTGAATAAATGTTAGTGGACTTTGGGGATGCTTCTTCTTTTTTTAAAAATTTTTATTGGTGTATAGTTGATTTACAATGTTGTGTTAGTTTCAGGTGTACAGCAAAGTGAATCAGTTATACATATATGTATATCCACTCGTTTTAGATTCTTTTCCCATGTAGCCCATTACAGAGTATTGAGTAGAGTTCCCTATGCTCGACAGTAGGTCCTTATTAGTGGGTGGTTTCTTCTTTTTGTCTATTGTGAATAATGCTGCTCTGAACATTTGTTTACAAGTTTTTATGTGGACTTACATTTTACTTTCTCTTGGAAAGAAATACCTAGGATTGGAATTGCTGGGTGAGAATATTTGCATTTTAAAAGGGGATTCATCTGGAGTCATTGATGCTTACTCCAAAGGAATGAATGAATTCTAAAATGGTGGAAGCCCTGGCTCTGTGACAGCTGGGTGGGGAAGAAACTCCTGGGCAGAGGAACCATTCAAGCTTGGTGACTACCTGTTCCTTCCACTCATGAGACCTGCCTCAAGCTCAGCCCATAAATTCCTCCTCACCCCATTCCATCTCCCCCATTCATTGCCAAGTTCTCACCTTCAGGAACACTACAGCTAATGTCTCCAAGCCTGCCAGGAATTTGGGGAATCCTGGGCTCTGTGGGAGGATCTGGGTGAGGAGGCTTACCCAGTCACCAGGCTTTGGGTGCCAAAGTTTGCCCATATTTCTCCCGGGTGGGAGTAGTGGGGCGGTGTGTGCACGCAGATGGTTTTGGTTCCACACACGCGTGCTCAGAGCAGGTGGGAGAGGCTTCCTCGCCTGCTGGTAATTGTGGTATGTGCCTCTTTGGGTCATGATGCAGAGTCTTGTGAAACACCTTTGTCTCCTAGGGGTGGGGAGGTTTGGTTGAGGGAACAGGTATGCGCCAGGGAGGCTGTTGGCCCAGATTTAAGCCTAGCCAGTAGGGGCGGAAGAGGAGAAGAAAATACAGGGGAAAGAAGAGGAAATGGTCTTCTAGGACCTGGAGGCAAAGAAGCAAAAATCACAAAGCAAGGTAATCAGAGACTAGAGAGGGGAGAGGGTGCTGGGGAACTGGGAATTCCAGGCTGGCTGGGCACTAGGTGGGTTTCGTGAAGGGAGATTGGCTGAGCAAAAGGGTGTCTTCCTCAGAGTGGAGAGTTCAGGAGCCCACCTCCCTCTATGTACACACTCTCACTTCCAGGCCCTGGTATTTCCCTGTGCTAGAGATCCAGGGAATGAGAAAGGCTGCCCCATTTAGGGTGCCACCCTAAATCCCTTTTTCTCATTTCACCTCCCAGTCACCCTGGTCAGCCCTCTACATAGAGCTTGTCCAGCCCATGCATCTGGGCGGGTAGCCAGACAAAAAGCAAATACCTGTTCTGTTGGTTGATCTGTGGGGAGTAGCAGGACTGATTCTTTGTGCCATCCCCAACAAAGCGCCACTTCTGACCTAGAGAGCCCTGCAAAAGGCAGGACCAAGGGTACCTGAGATCTGTGAGCTGAGTGGGTTAGGAGTCTCAGCCAAGAGAGGGTCATCCCCCAACCACTGCCTCTGGCCTCTTTGACTTTATTGGGGCTCTCCTCATCCTGACCTCTTGGGAACCATTGTTTCAAGGTGCTGGCTATTCCCATTTCTCAGAAGGGGGAAATTGAGGTGGCTGCTGCTGTAGCAGCTTGAGAGACCATGTACATTCCCGGTGGGAACAGGGAACAGGATTAAGGGACAAAATGGTGGAGGAGTGGGTTATAGGGAGAGGATAAATTAAGGATGCTGGTTTGCAGCTCAGGGGCAATCTTCCACTTCCCTTACTTCCTTCTTGGAGTCCCTTGATCCTCACCTGCCATCCAGTCCTCATGGCCCTCATAGCAGCCTGGGGAGTGGGAGCTGGGGAAACGTATTTTTCCATAGATCTTTCCCTTATTCACATGAGCCAGTGATGTGAGAACCTCTGGGGCCTCCCTGATATATCTCCGTGTCACTCCTCCTTAGCGTCTTGCTCTCTAAGCCCTCAGCTATGTGTTTACCCCCTCCCCGCTCTGAGGAGTGAGTCACAGCTGGAGATTTGTTTGAACAGAGTGGAGAAGCTACCTATAATTTGGAGGTGGCTGGGCTTCTCCCCAAGAATGTTTATGAGGTTAGAGACTGCTTACCTTGTGATTAGCTCTGTTCCTTTTTCCTTAGAGAAGATGGCTCCCCTTCCTATCTTGCTGTTCAGAGAGTACCCAGTGGGGACCACCCTGCTAGACCTCTTGGGGTATCCCTAAAGCTCCCTGGAGCCTGCTCGCAGCCTTGGGGTCACTCCAGCCCCAGAAAACAACCAATGGCACCAAGCAGAGAGGGGCCTGGGTTTTCCTTCTTGGCTATGGTTTGGGGTTGTGGGGTGAAGTCTGTGGCCTTACAGACTGGATCCTCTGGTTCTAGAGGATGAGGTGCCAGAGAGAACCCTAGATTTATTCACAGGCTTCTTTTAGACAGTTTGTCTCACCTCCTCTCCTCCCTTGCAGTCTTTCCAGAACTCCTTGGGAAAGTTAATGCTGCCTTACTTTTGTGAAGTGATTTATGGTTTGCAAAGCACTTTCACACTGTTCCTATACATGTACCTACCCTGCATAAAGTGTAGGCAAGGTAGGTATTATTACCCCCATTTTGTAGGTGGAAAATTGCCCAGAGAAATAAAATGATTTGCTCAAGGATTAGTAGGGGTCGGACTCAGATCCCACCTCTAAGTTTAGTACTTTTTCTTTCCTTCTCTTTATTTTATATATTTTATTATAGGAATGTCACACAAATACATTTTTGTTGCAGAAGTTTAAAACACTATAGAAGTATATGGACTGAAAGTCCCTTGACTCCCTTGACTTTCTCTAGCTTAGTGTATATGAATTCAGTGCTTTTCTGTTGTGCTTACTTTCAAGAAATGCCAACGTGGCATGGTGGGTAGGAGCACAGACTCTGGAGCCACAGGGCCTGGGTTTGAATCCTGGCTCTGCTCCTTACTAGTTATATGCCCTTGGGCAAGATACTTAACGTCTGTGCCTCAGTTTTCTTGTCTATAAAATGGGAATTTATACCTACCATATAGTTGTGTTGTGAGGATTAAATGAGTTAATACATGTAAAGCACTTAGCACCCAGTAGGGCTCAGCATGTAGTAATTGCTTTGTTAAGAACCGGCAATTACCAATACTATGAACATATGTATGTACTCAAATAAATAAGAAGTCATATTTTATGAATGAATTTGTGACTTGCTTTTTTTTCACTTAATATGTCTTGGAGGTCTTTTCCTGTCAATTTATAGAGGTTTATTTATCAGCAGTGTAGTATTTCATGGTGTGGATGTTACCATACTTGACTCACACACTCACTTACTCAAGAATATTTATGCTGTTTCCACGTCTTTAACTATTGTAAAGAGTATTGCAGTCAACAGTTTTACACACATATCTTTGGGCAAATGTGCATGGATTTTCATAGGCCGTATTTGTAAAAGTGGAATTACTCAAAGGGTTTATAAAATATGCAAACTCTTTATTAATATCGCCAAATTAGTTTCTAAAAATACTTTTATAATCTCCAACAATATACATGGGAGATTAGTCTTTTTCCCTGAATCCTCACCAACCCTAGGTATTATCAGTATCTTTAAAATTTGCCAGTCACTTGATCTAAAAATGATATTTCTCGACTTCCCTGGTGGTTCAGTGGTTAAGAATTTGCCTTCCAACGCAGGGAACCGGGGTTCGATCCCTGGTTGGGGAACTAAGATCCCACATGCTGCGGGGCAACTAAGCCAGTGTGCCACAACTACTGAGCCTGCACGCCACAATTAGAGAGCCTGAGCACTGCAACTATTGAGCCCGCGTGCTCTAGAGCCCGAGCGCCACAACAAAGAGCCCGCATGCTGCAACAAAGATCCCGCGTGCTGCAACTATGACCCGATGCAACCAAATAAGTAAATAAGTATTTTAAAAAATAAAAATGATATTTCTGTAGGATTCACATGAAGTAACTCCCTCGCTTTACTGAAAAGCAAGAAAGGATTCTTGTGTATATGGGAAGTTTTTTCGTTTTGTTTTGTTTTTTGGGGGTTTTTTTTGGCCACACCGTGTGGCCTGTGGGATCTTAGTTCCCTGATGACCAGGGATCAAACCGTGCCATGCGCCCTGCAGTGGAAGTACGGAGTCTTAAACCACTGGACCACCAGGGAAGTCCCTATATGGGAAGTTTTAAAGCATAGCAATAAAATGGCCCTGGTGTATTGAACAACCAGGTTAAGAAACAGAAATTACCAATACTTTTGAAGCCCCCTGGGGTCCTTTCTGGATCATAACCCCTCTGCTTCCTCCACAGAATTTGTGAATTTTGTGTTTATTTTCTTGCTTTTTATTATACTTTTACTACATGCTCAAGTAATATATTGCTTAGTTTGACATGTTTTGAACTTTGTGTACATGGTATCATCTATATTCTACTGCTTACTTTTTTGCATAACATTAATTTTGAGATTCCTTCATGTCAAAGCATGTAGCTGTAGTTCATTGTACTAATATGCCAGATTATATTCATCCATTTACTTGTCAGTGCATCATTTGGGTTGTTTCCAGTGTTTTGCCATTGCAAGCAGTGCTGCTGTGAGCATACTTCTATGTGTCTTATCTTACACTTTTTAAATCAGAATTTAATGAAATTTCCCCCAAATGATAACTCATTATTATTTTAATTTGCATTTCCTTGATTACTGGTAAGGTTGATCATCTTTCATATATTTATTAGCCACTTATATTTCTTCTTAGTGTTGCCTTTCTTGGTCTTTGCTCATTTTTTTTTTCTTGTTTTCCCCTTTTCATGTCTGCTTTTTTCCAGTATTCCATACCGCTTCTCTAAACTGAGGAGTCTAATGTTCTCAAAAGAAAGAGAATTGGGAAAATCCCAGACCACATTACCTGAAATTCACACAACACATATTCTTTGATATGCCTGCTCTAAGTAAGGCACTGTACTAAATAAGCCATCGAGGTCTTCAGGGAGCTTATGATTTTATTGGGGAGATGAATGAATAAGTAGTATGAAGGAAGGGGGCCAGTGTTACAGTGCAGGATATGTAGGGTGCAGTGGTTGCAGGAGCAGGCTCTGACTAAGGAGTGCTAGGGTAGGACCCTTCGAGCTGAGCCTTCAAGGTTGACTGGGAATTCTCCAAGGAGGCAAGGGAGGGAAGCGTATCCCTGGAGGAGAAAACGACATGTACACTTGTGGGGAGGTGGGAGTGTGTATTGCATAGGAAAACTCATCAACAGAAATAGAAATTTGGATTTGGATGCCTTCCTGCAATTGGATCAGGAACGTTTGGGATAGCCAATGTAGGGTACAGGTGCAGTACTGGTGGGAGTCAAGACATTATGTGATATATACTGTGATAGGTCTGATCATACGGGGACTTTAATGCTACAGTAAGGCGTTTTAAATTTCTTTGTTTGCTTTTTTAAAGAAAAGCATACATTTATGTATGTTAAACAATAACATACATACATAAAAGTGCATATATCATATATGTACAGTCAAGTAATTTTCACAAACTGGATACACTTCTCTAACCATCACCCAGATCAAGAAGCAGATCATTACCAGTACCACAGAAGCCCCCTCTTTTTTTTTTTTTTTTTTTGCGGTACGCGGGCCTCTCACTGTTGTGGCCTCTCCCATTGCGGAGCACAGGCTCTGGACGCGCAGGCTCAGCGGCCATGCCTCACGGGCCCAGCCGCTCCGCGGCATGTGGGATCTTCCCGGACCGGGGCACGAACCCGTGTTCCCTGCATCAGCAGGCGGACTCTCAACCATTGCGCCACCAGGGAAGCCCAGAAGCCCCCTCTTGTCCCCTCCTAGTCACTACCTACCCTCCACCCCCAAGGGTAACCATTGTCCTGACTTCTGAAGCATATATTAGTTTTGCTTGCTTTTATACTTTTTATATAAGTGGAATCATATAGTATACTTTTGTGTATGACTTCCGTTGCTTAACATTTCTGTAAAGTTCATCCATGTTGCACGTACATTAGTTCATTCTTTTTCATTGTTGTACAGTGTTCTGTTGTATGAGTATATCACAGTTTATCCATTCTACTCCAAAAACATTTGGGTAATTTCTAGCTTTTGGCTATTATGAAAAATGCTACTATGAACATTCTAGTATATGTTTTTTATGGGGAAAGTATGTATGCATTTCTGTTGAGTAGATAACCAGGTGTGGAATTGCTGTGTTATAAGGTATGCACGTGTTCATCTTTGGTAGATACTTCCAAAGTGATTGTGATAATGCGCAAACCCACCATCCGTTCTGATTGTTCCACAGCCCCCGAAACTTGGTATTTTTTTTTTCATTTTAGTCATTCTGATGAGTAGTTTGTGGTATCGCCTTATGGTTTTAGTTTCTAGTTCTTTGATGATGATGACTAATAAGATGGAACCCTTTTCATATGTTTATTGGACATTTGGATATCCTCTTATGTAATATATCTATTGAAGTCTTTTGCCCATTTTTCTGTTGGGCACCACTCTCTCTCCCTCTCTTGTTCCCTCCCTCCCCACTTCCTTTCTTTAATTATACTTTTTATTTTGCAATAATTTTAGATTTACAGAAAAGTTGCAAAGATAATACTCATATACTCTTCACCCAATTTCCCCCAATGTTAGCATCTTAATAACCATGGTGCATTTGTCATAACTAAGACATTAATGTTGATACAATACTATTAACTAAATTATAGACTTTATTTGGATTTCACCAGCTTTTCCACTAATGTCCTTTTTCTGATCCAGGATTCAGTCCAGGATGCCACATTGTTTTTTTGTCTTTTTGTTTTGTAGAAATTCTTAATGTATTCTGAATATCCTTTGTCAGATAGTCATAGAGTGAATACCTTCTACTCTGTGGGTTGTCATACTCTCTTAGTGGTGTCTTTTGATGAACAAAAGTTCAAAATTTTAATATAGCCCAATGTATCAGTTTTTTATGGGGAGAATTTTTTTGTGCTGTGGTTAAGAAAAATTTTGCCTTTCCAAGGCCATAAAGATGTTCTCCTATAAAACCTTTATTGTTCTGCTTTTCACATTTACATCTACAATCCACTTGGAATTAATGTTTGTATATAGTGTGAAGTAGGAGTTAATATGCATCTTTTCCCATGACAAGGCATATTACTTTAACCTATAAGCATATGGAATATGCTTATGGAAAATATTTTAAAGAGGAGCATTATGTCAAATTTGCGGAACTGGCATTTTTTTTTGTATGTCTATTAGTCACTGTGTATTAGTCACTGTGTTCTCACTGTGTATTAGTCACTGTGTTCTCACTTAAATGTTGTACTATCCATCTTAGCAACTACTAAACTAAGGCTGAGGGAGAATAAAATTAATACACACAACAAATAAAAGCTGGAGCCAGTGCTTGAGCCAAGGTCTAACTGTTCCAAATGCTATTCTTTTTCTGCAAAGAAGAGAGAAAATCAAGTTGGGCTTGAGGAGTAATGGACCAGGCAGTAAATCTGGTGGTGATCTAGGTACTGCTGTGTATCATGTCATTCTATCAAAATAAAATATAATATATTTTCTAAAATAAAAAATAAATATATAAAAAATAAAATACAAAAAGTTGATAGGAACCTATACTAGGGTTGGGGGGTAGGCTAAATAAATTAGTCTGATCTATTCGTGGAATACTAGTAGCCATTAAAAGCAAATTTTGAAGACTATTTATTTATTTTTTAAATGTTTATTATTTGGTTGTGCTGGGTCTTAGTTGTGGCAGGCGGGCTCCTTAGTTGTGGCATGTGGGCTCCTTATTTGTGGCCCAAGGGCTCCTTAGTTGTGGTACGTGGGCTCCTTAGTTGTAGCATTCAAACACTTAGTTACGGCATACATGTGGGATCTAGCTCCCTGATAAGGGATCAAACCCAGGCCCCCTGCATTGGGATTGCGGAGTCTTAACCACTGCGCCACCAGGGAAGTCCCTGAAGAATGTTTAATGTGATGGAAATTAATGATGAAGTATTAAAGGGGGAAAAAAGTAAGTATATAACTGTATATAGTAGTATGACTTTCAAAAATATACATAGAAAAATTATAAGGAATACACTAACATTTTAAGAGTGGCTATTTTGGAGTAGTAGGATTATAATAATAATTTTTTTAAATAAATGTATTTATTTATTTAATTAATTTGTTTTTTGCTGCATTGAGTTCATTGCTGTGCGCAGGCTTTCTCTAGTTGTGGCGAGCGGGGGCTACTCTTTGTTGCGGTGCATGGGCTCTAGGCGCATGGGTTTCAGTAGCTGTGGCTTGCGGGCTCAGTAGTTGTGGCACGTGGGCTCTAGAGCTCAGGCTCAGTAGTTGTGGCTCACAGGGTCTAGGGCGCAGGCTCAGTAGTTGTGGCGCACGGGCTTAATTGCTCCACAGCCTGTGGGATCTTCCCGGACCAGGGATCGAACCCATGTCCCCTGTATTGTCAGGCGGATTCTTAACCACTGTGCCACCAGGGAAGTCCAGGATTGTAATTATTTTCATTATATTCTTTAATTTTTATCTCTGGAAGTATTACTTTTTTAAAAAAAGACACTTGTAGATTCACATGCAGTTATAAGAAATAATAGAGATCTCTGTACCCTTTACTTAGCATTCCTCAGTGGTAACATCTTGCAAAACCATAGTGCACTGTCACAATCAGGATAGTGACATAAATACAGTCAAGGGACAGAATATTTCCGTCACCACAAAGATACTTCAGGTTGCCCTTTTAGAGTCACACCCACTTCCTTCCCATCTCCATCTTCTCCTTAATTCCTGGCAACCCCTAATCTGTTCTCCATTTGTATAATTTTGTTATTTCAAAACTATTATCAATACATAAATGGAATCGTATAGTATGTAACCTTTTGTGATTGACTTCTTTCATTTAGCATAATTCTTTGGAAATTGTTGTTGCATGCATCAATAATTTGTTCCTTTTTATTGCTGAATGGTAAGCATTCCATGGTATGGCTGTACCACAGTTTGTTTAACCATTCACCTACTGAAGGGCATCTGGGTTGTTTCTAGTTTTGGGGTATTACAAATAAAGCTTCTATAAACATTAGTGTGCAAGTTTTTGTGTGAACATAAGTCTTCATTTCTTTTGGATAAATGCCCAGGAGTATAATTGCTGGGTCATATGGTAGTTGTATGTTTAGTTTTTAAAGAAATTGCAAACTATTTTTCAGAGTGGCTGTGTCACTTTTTATTTCCACAGGCAATGTGTGAGTGATCCAGTTTCTCTGCATTCTTGCCAGCATTTGGTGTATTTTTTGTTTTAATCATTCTGATAGGTGTGTAGTGGTATCTCACTGTGGTTTTAATTTGCATTTCCCTGATGACTAATGATGCTGAACACTTTTTCATATGCTTATTTGCCATCTGTATATCTTCTTCAGTGAAGTATCTTTTCATGTCTTTTACCCATGTTCTAACAAAATGTTAGAGAGTAAAATCTCTGAATTCATGAGAGATGTTGGTTTGTAGTGTGTTTGTTTTTTTCTTTTTAAAATTGTCTTTGTCTGGTCTTGGTGCCACACAATAAGAATAGATTCATGAAATGAATTTGGAGGTGTTCCCTCCTCTTATTTTCTGGATGAGATGATGTAGAAATAGAATTGGTGTTAATTTTTTAAATATTTGGTAGAATTCTCAGTGGAGCCATCTGGGCCCGGATAGTTCTTCTTGAGAATTTTTTTTTTGGCCTCGCCACACGTTTGTGAGATCTCAGTTCCCCCACCAGGGATTGAACCCGGGCCACGGCAGTGAAAGCCTGGAATCCTAACCCCTAGGTCACCAGGGAACTCCCGAGAAGTTTTAAATTATGACTTTAATTTCCTTAATAGTTATAAGGCTATTCATATTACCTATGTCATATTAGATGAACTGTGGTAGTTTGTATTTTTTTAAGAATTGATTCATTTTGTCTAAATTGTCAAATTTATGTTCATAGAGTTTTTCAGAGTATTACCTTATACTTTCAATACCTGCAGGGTCTGTAGAAATATCCTATTTCATTCCTGATATTGGTATTTATATCTCTCTCTTTTATTCTTTGTCAGTCTTGCTAGAGGTTATGCTTTGCATCGATCTTTTCAAAGAACTGCTCTTTGTTTCATTGGTTTTTCTCTATTGTTGTTCTGTGTTAAATTTTATTTATTCATGCTCTTATCTTTATTAACTCCTTCCTCCTGCTTGCTTTGAGTTTGGTTCTTTTTCTAAATTCTTGTAGTGAAAGCTTAAATTATCTGATATTAATACAGCACTCCTGCATTCCTTTGATTAATATTTGCATGATATATCTTTTCCCATTCTTTTACTTCAACCAGCCTATATTTTTATATTTAAAGTATCTTTCTTATAGACAGAATATAATGAGTCATGTTTTTTTTTTAATCCATTCTGCCCATCTGTTTTTTATTTTTATTTTATTTATTTATTTATTTATTTTGGCCGTGGCCACATGGCTTGCGGGACCTTAGTTCCCCAACCAGGGATTGAATCCGGGCCCCCTGCAGTGGAAGTGTGGAGTCCTAACCACTGGACTGCCAGGGAATTCCAGCCAATCTGTTTTTTAATTGGTGTATTTAGACCATGTACATTTAGTGTAATTATTGGTATGGTAAGTCTGCTATTTTATTTTTGTTTGTTGTTTGTTCTCTCTGTTCTTCATTTCTCTGTTTTCTTTTCCCTGCCTTTCTGTGGGTTACTTGAACACTTTTTAGGATTCAATTTTGATTAATTTATAGTGTTTCTGAGTATTATTTCTTTGTATAGACTTTGTAGTGATTGCTCTAGTATTACCAGTTTAAGTGAGGTATAGAAACCTTGCCTTCCTTTACATTCCTTTACCCTCTCCCATTTATAATTAATTTAAATATTTCCTGTGTATGCATTTAGAATAATATCAGACGGAATTATAATTTTTAGCTTCAATCATCAAACATAACTTAGAAAACTCAAGGAGAGAGGGAAAGCCTATTGGATTAACCCACGTTTTTGCTATCCATGTTGTTTCTGTCTTCTTAATGTTCCAAGATTCCTTTTTTATTGTTTCCTTTCTGTTTAGAGAACTTTCAAAGCCATTCTTTTAGTGTAGGTCTACTGGTAAGAAATTCTCGTAATTTTCCTTTACCTAAGAATGTCTTGATTTCCCCCTCATTCCTGATGAATATTTTTCCTGGGAAAAAATTTATTGAGAGGTTTTTTTTCCCCAGCACTTGAAAAATAGTGTCCCATTTTCTTCTGGCCTTCATGGTTTCTGATGAGAAATCTGTTGTTATTCAAAGTGTTTTCCCCCTATAGGTAAGGTGTCATTTTTCTCTGGCTGCTTTCAAGATTTTTTCTTTGTCTTTAGTTATCAGAAGTTTAATTACAATATATCTTGGCATGAATTTTAGGTTTATCATGTTTGCTGAGCTCCTTGAATCTGCAGATTCGTCTTTTGCCAAATTTGGGAAGCTTCAGCCATTATTTCCTTGAGTACTTCTTCACCTTGCTCTCTTTCTTGTCTCCAACTGGGATTCTGATGACATGAACAAGGAGATGGCCTCTCAGGGCCCAAATCCAGCCTAGTTGTCTGTGCTCTTCCAATTAGAATACCATGGTTGAACCCAGGCCACAGCAGTGAAAGCGCCAAATCCTAACCACTAGACCACCAGGGAACTCCTGAGATTGTGTTTTAATCAGAATGCATGCCTGTGTCCTGGGGAAAAGGAGTCGGCAGCCACTCTGGCTATTTTGAAATTATTTTTTCTTCTTTCTTTTGTAGTGTTCTCTTGACCTAGATGTCATGGAACACTCACTATGCATTCAGAAAATACTTACCTTTGTTAGGGGCTGTGGCAGACAGCTGCCCACAAGGAGTTAACAGTTAGAAAGGGTAATTCCTCATGGATCACAAATAAGGGAGAGGCACGTGCCACCGGAGGCCCTGTGATACAGAGGGAGCTCAGGGAAGGGAGCATGTGTTTCCCACAGGATGTAGGGAAGTGTCATGGAAGATGTGGCAATTGAATGCAAGCTCTTGAGGGACTTGCAGATGCCCCTGGTGAAAATGGGAGGAAAGAACTTTTTTTCTTTTTAACATCTTTATTGGAGTATAATTGCTTTACAATGGTGTGTTAGTTTCTGCTTTATAACAAAGTGAATCAGCTATACATATACATATATCCCCATATCTCCTCCCTCTTGTGTTTCCCTCCCATCCCTCTAGGTGGTCACAAAGCACTGAGCTGATCTCCCTGTGCTATGTGGCTGCTTCCCACTGGCTATCTATTTTACATTTAGTAGTGTATATATAAGTCCATGCCACTCTCTCACTTCATCCCAGCTTACCCTTCCCCCTCCCCGTGTCCTCAAGTCCATTCTCTACGTCTGCATCTTTATTCCTGTCCTTCCCCTAGGTTCTTCATAACCATTTTTTTTTTTTAGATTCCATATATATGTGTTAGCATACGGTATTTGTTTTTCTCTTTCTGACTTACTTCACTCTGTATGACAGACTCTTGGTCCATCCACCTCACTACAAATAGCTGAATTTCATTTCTCTTTATGGCTGAGCAATATTCCATCGTATATATGTGCCACATCTTCTTTATCCATTCATCTGTCGATGGACACTTAGGTTGCTTCCATGGCCTGGCTATCGTAAATAGAGCTGCAATGAACATTGTGGTACATGACTCTTTTTGAATTATGGTTTTCTCAGGGTATATGCCCAGTAGTGGGATTGCTGGGTCGTATGGTAGTTCTATTTTTAGTTTTTTAAGGAACCTCCATACTGTTCTCAATAGTGGCTGTATCAATTTACATTCCCACCCACAGTGCAAGAGGGTTCCCTTTTCTCCACACCCTCTCCAGCATTTATTGTTTCTTTCTTTTTTTTTTTTTTTTTTTTTTGCGGTATGCAGGCCTCTCACCGTTGTGGCCTCTCCCGTTGCGGAGCACAGGCTCCGGACGCGCAGGCTAGCGGCCATGGCTCAAGGGCCCAGCCGCTCCATCTTCCTGGACCGGGGCACGAACCCGCGTCCCCTGCATCGGCAGGTGGACTCTCAACCACTGCGCCACCAGGGAAGCCCTCCAGCATTTATTGTTTGTAGATTTTTTGATGATGGCCATTCTGACTGGTGTGAGGTGATACCTCACTGTGGTTTTGATTTGCATTTCTCTAATGATTAGTGATGTTGAGCATTCTTTCATGTGTTTGTTGGCAATCTGTATATCTTCTTTGGAGAAATCTCTATTTAGGTCTCCTGCCCATTTTTGGATTGGGTTGTTTGTTTTTTGATATTGAGCTGCATGAGCTGCTTGTAAATTTTGGAGATTAATCCTTTGTCAGTTGCTTCATTTGCAAATATTTTCTCCCATTCTGAGGGCTGTCTTGTCGTCTGGTTTATGATTTCCTTTGCTGTGCAAAAGCTTTCAAGTTTCATTAAGTCCCATTTGTTTATTTTTGTTTTTATTTCCACTTCTCTCAGAGGTGGGTCAAAAAGGATCTTGCTGTGATTTATGTCATAGAGTGTTCTGCGTATGTTTTCCTCTAAGAGTTTTATAGTGTCTGGCCTTACATTTAGGTCTTTAATCCATTTTGAGTTTATTTTTGTGTATGGTGTTAGGGAGTGTTCTACTTTTCCCAGCACCGCTTATTGAAGAGGCTGTCTTTTCTCCATTGTATATTCTTGCCTTCTTTCTCAAAAATAAGGTGACCATATATGCATGCGTTTATCTCTGGGCTTTCTATCCTGTTCCATTGATCTATATTTCTGTTTTTGTGCCAGTACCATACCATATTGATTACTGTAGCTTTGTAGTATAGTCTGAAGTCAGGGAGCCTGATTCCTCCAGCTCCATTTTTCTTTCGCAAGATTGCTTTGGCTATTCGGGGTCTTTTGTGTTTCCATACAGATTGTAAAATTTTTTGTTCTAGTTCTGTGAAAAATGCCATTGGTAGTTTGATAGGGATTGCATTGAATCTGTAGATTGCTTGGGGTAGTATAGTCATTGGAAAGAACATTTAAGGCAAAGGAAATGATGAGAGCAAAGTTACTGAAGTGGGAGGGCGTGGGATGTATTGGACCAGGCGCAATGAAGAGCAGTAGCAGGAGATGTGAGTTGACTCAGACTGTGGAGAGCCTTAAATGCCACACTAAGGGTCTGGCTTTTCTTTGGTAGGAATTAAGTGTTTTTGTAGAACTAGCTACATTGCCAGGATTGGGAAGGCTTAAGGGCCATGTGGAAGTGTCTTCCATTTTTCTTAAATTTGGGTTCATTCCAAGAAGTGGGAGGAGGCTAATATTTGAGTACCTCCCTGTTATGTGGCAGAGAACAACCTCCATACATTTTCAGTTAATCTTCAACCAAAAAACCCTCAGTTGGATGGTATTCCCATTTTATTTTTTTTTTTTTTTTTTTTTTTTGCTGTATGTGGGCCTCTCACTGTTGTGGCCTCTCCCGTTGCGGAGCGTAGGCTCCGGATGCGCAGGCTCAGCGGCCATGGCTCACGGGCCCAGGCGCTCTGTGCCATGTGGGATCTTCCCAGACTGGGGCACGAACCCATGTCCCCTGCATCGGCAGGCAGATTCTCAACCACTGCGCCACCAGGGAAGCCCGTATTCCCATTTTATAGTGAGAGCACTGAGAGTTAAGTAGCTGACTACAGAGACTGATTACTTCTCCACCAGTTCACTCTTTCTTTTGTAGGAAGGACTATTGCCTACCCAGAAAAGCTTCTCCCAACTCTCTGGGCAGAGTCCATTCTTTCTTCTTTCTTTCTTTCCAGCAGACATTTGGAAGGTTAGGAGGGTTCCTTAAAATGTGTTAAGAGTAAGATGGCATTTATACTTCCAGACCTTATGGCAGGGTATGACCAGATGACCTCAAGGTCACTTTCATCTTGGCTAGTTCAGCACCCATCTTCCCATCGTTGGATGGGAGAGGCATATACTCCTCTTTTATGCTGCCATAATATCAAGGCTGGAAGGAGCCTTTGAGATACTTAGTCCAACCATTATTTTTCCAGTGAGATCCAGAGGCCCAGAGTGGCTAAGCCTCTTGTCCACCTGTACACATAACGTGGGTTATTGGCAGGATTTGGTCCACTCTGCCTTGCTGATTCTCCCTCAATGTTATTATCTCTCCAAATCTCCAGCCCTCCACTTTTCCCTCTTATTGCATGCTTTCCCCCTTGGGTTTTCTATCTTCCTCACAATGTGTTTTTTAAAACTTCTTTGAGGCATGAAAGAACATCTGCTTTTCCCTTTGAAGTTAGGCTGATCTATTGTATTGCCTGCTTTCATTTGGATAATTTCTGTGTGGCTCATAGAAATAGGGGTTTGGATTGATGTACCTTCCTGTGGTTTGGTTCAGGAAGGATATCTTAGTCTTATATATCAATAACTACCTGGTTGGCTGTCAGGTGCAGAAATTCTGGATTGGGGATGACCAATCCAGGGATGCCGTCTTCAGCATTGGGGAAAGGAGAGTGCATGCAATGTGCTTCCTGTAATCCAAGGACCAGGGTAGCCCCTCTGGAACCACACAGAGCAGTGTGCTGTGTAGTCTCTGTGCATTGTAAAGAGCACTGTCAAAGTCCCCGGAGACCTCCTTATCACCTAAGATCGAACTGACCTTGGACAAGCTGATGTCATCTCCCCGGACCTCAGCTTTTCTTGTCTGTGAAATGGTGATAATAAGGCCCATTCCACAGGTCTGGCAAAAGTGCATGTGTACTGGAAGTAGACTATAAAGGTAAGAGGTTATTGTTGCTGTCATTGTCATTATTAGGGCAGCGTCGACATTCTCAGGCTGACTCTTCAGGGTGAACTGACAGGAGATGAACTTGAACGCATAGCCCAGAAGGTATTGAGGTTTCTGGTGGGGCAAGGCCTCCTCCCCTGCACCAGTTCTCCTTCCTTGCTGCTGACCCCTCGTCCCAGTGCTGGCTGGAGCCATCTCCTCTGCTGCCCGGGAGCATCTCCTTTCAGACACACCCAGCTGACCTCAGCATTGTGCACTGCTTTGGCGGATGGAGAGACCCCCATTAAAATTAAAACTAACCTGCAATTTCAACTAATTTTCCCCGTCCTGTGTTCTTGCTGCTGCTGTGTTCGTCCTCTGGCTTCTGGTAGAGGTTCTGAAATGAATTTTTGGAGGGGAAAATCGGACTAATCCTTCAAGTCTTTTGAGGAGCAGTTCTTCTGCATTGGTTGAGGGGCAGAAGTTCTGTGCTTGTCGTATGGTTTCTGAGCCACTTTTCTCTCTCTCTCCGGTAGGCCGTCAGGAAGACCTATGCCATGGTGTCCGGCCGCTCAACTGGTCATTCTCTGGCCTCAGAACTGGTGGAGTCCAACGATGGACATGAAGAGATCATTAAGGTAAGCTTAGTTCACCTCCACTGTTTCTCCCTCCTCTCTTTCTCCGTATAGACACGGGAGAGGGAACGGCTGACTTCGTCAAAGGGACCTTGTGTTTTGACTAGGAAGAACCAGACCTGCGATGCTAACTCCTGGCCATCTCCTGGAAAGATCTTAATTAACACCAGGAGACCACAGTCAGTCTGTAGTGACTTTGGTGCTACCCGGCCCCGGGCATGGGGATGGATGGAATGACCTTTCTAGGTGCTCATCCACTGTCCATGTTTAGCTGCTGGAAGTTGTGGAGACCGGTGGGAAGTGTGTTTATGGAACTTATTTTTAAAAATTAAAACAATTTTTGTTATTTCTTTTTTAAAAACAGCTTTTGGAGATGTAATTCACATACCATACAATTGACTTGGTTAAAGTGTACAATACACTGGTTTTTAGTATATTCACAGAGTTGTGCAACCACCACCACTACTAATTTCAGAACATTTTCAGTCACTCCTTCTAGTTCCTGGCAATCACCAATCTACCTTCTTTCTCTATGGATTTGCCCCTTCTAGACATCTCATATAAATGGAATCACACATGTGGCCTTTTGTATCTGGCTTCTTTTACTTCGCACAGTATTTTCAGGGTTCAGCCACATTGTAACATACATCAGTACTCACTGCTTTTAACGGCTGAATCATGTTCCCTTGAATGAATATACCACATTTTGTTACCCATTCATCAACTGATGGACATTTGGGTTGTTTCCACTATCTTTTGTGAATAATGCTGCTCTGAATATTCATGTACAGGGTTTTGGGTGAACATATGTTTTCAGTTCTCTTGGTATATACCTAGCAGTAGTGAAATTGCTAGCTCATATGGTAATCCTATATTTATATTTAATCTTTTGAGAAACTACCGGACTTTTTCCCAAAGCATCTGCTCCATTTTATATTCCCATCAGTGATGTATGAGGGTTCCAGTTTCTGTACATCCTCATTAACACTTGTTATTGTTCATCTTTTTGATTATATCCATCCTAGTGGATGTGAAGTGATATCTTGTGGTTTTAATTTGCATTTCCCTGATGACATCTTTTCTTATGCTTATTGCCCATTTGTATATCTCCTTTGGAGAAATATTTATGCAAATCCTTTTCTCATTTAAAAATCCAGTTGTGTTTTAATTGTTAAAATTTAAGGGTTCTTTTATATATTCTGGATAATAGACCCTTATCAGATATATGATTTCGAAAAATGTCTTTAATTTTTTCCCATTCTGTGGGTTTTTCTTCTTTTTTTACTTTTTCTTTCTTCTTCTTCTTTTTTTTTTTTAATATTTATTTATTTATTTGGTTGCACCAGGTCTTAGCTGTGGCAGGCAGGCTCCTTAGTAGCGGCTCACCGGCTCCTTAGTTGTGGCATGCAAACTCTTAGTTGTGGCATGCCTGTGGGATCTAGTTCCCTGACCAGGGATCGAACACAGACTCCCTGCATTGGGAGCGCGGAGTTTTAACCACTGCACTACCAGAGCAGTCCCCTGCTTGCCCCACCTTTCACTTTTTTTTTTTTTTTTTCTGTACGTGGGCCTCTCACTGTTGTGGCCTCACCCGTCGCGGAGCACAGGCTCCGGACGCGCAGGCTCAGCGGCCATGGCTCACGGGCCTAGCTGCTCCGCGGCATGTGGGATCTTCCCGGACCGGGGCACGAACCCGCATCCCCTGCATCGGCAGGCGGACTCTCAACCACTGCGCCACCAGGGAAGCCCTTGCCCCACCTTTAATGGTAGTTTATAACATCTTTGTATCCATAAATTGGTGCTTAGTGTTCTAGTATACACATACCATAATTTCTTTAATCCTCCACTGTTGAACATTTTGTCTATTTCCATGTTTTGCAGCCATAAACAATATTTTGTCGAGCATATATGTTACTAATTTGTGAATGTGCTTTATAATACAAGTGATAAAGAAATACTTTCTCAATTGTTAAAGATTCAAGCATGGTATACAGAGAAAAATGTGTAAATCCCCTTTAAAACCCCCTTTCCATGAATTTGCATATATGTACGTGAGTATTTATGCTAGTTTAGCTAAATTTATTTCATTAGGATGAATTTCCAGAAATAGATTTGATAGGTTAAAGAGTAAATATAGTTTTTTTTTTTTTAATTATTTATTTAATTTATTTATTTTTGGCTGAGTTGGGTCTCAGTTGCTGCACGGACTTTCTCTAGTTGTGGTAAACAGGGGCTACTCTTCATTGCGGTGAGCGGGCTTCTCATTGTGGTGGCTTCTCTTGTTGCAGAGCATGGTCTCCAGGCGCATGGGCTTCAGTTATGGCACAGAGGCTCAGTAGTGTGGCTCATGGGCTCTAGAGCACAGGCTCAGTAGTTGTGGCGCACGGGCTTAGTTGCTCCATGGCACGTGGGATCTTCCCGGACCAGGGATCGAACCCATGTCCCCTGTATTGGCAGGTGGATTCTCAACCACTGCGTCACCAGGGAAGCCCCCAAAGAGTAAATATAGTTTTAAGTCTTCTGATCGGAATTACCAAATTGCCACCCAGAAAGGTGGTGACAATTTACCCTTCTACCAGCAGTGTATGAGGCTGCCTATGTGGAGTTAATTTAACTGGAGATTTCTTTTTATTGAAGTATAGTTGATATACAATGTTGTGTTAGTTTCAGGTGTACAGCAAAGTGATTCACATTCTTTTTCCTTATAGGTTATTACAAAGTATTGAGTACAGTTCCCTGTGCTATACAGTAGGTCCTTGTTGGTTATTTATTTATTTATTTTGTCTGTGTTGGGTCTTTGTTGCTGTGTGCCAGCTTTTCTGTAGCTGTGATGAGCAGCGGCTACTCCTCATTCCAGTGTGTAGGCTTCTCACTGTGGTGGCTTCTCTTGTTGTGGAGCACGGGCTCTAGGCACGCAAGCCTCAGTAGTTGCTGCACATGGGCTCAGCAGTTGCGGCTCGCGGGCTCTAGAGCACAGGCTCAGCAGTTGTGGCACACAGGATTAGTTGCTCCCTGGCATGTAGGATCTTTCCCGACCAGGGCTCGAACTCATGTCCCCTGCATTGGCAGGAGAATTCCTAACCACTGAGCCACCAGGGAAGTCCTCTATTTTATATAGTAGTGTATATAGGTTGGTTAATCCCAACCTCCTAATTTATCTCTCCCCCCCACTTCCCTTTGCTAACCATAATTTTGTTTTCTGTCTATTTCTGTTTTATATATAAGTTCATTTGTATCATTTTATTTTTCTAAATTCCACATATAAACAATATCATATGATATTTGTCTTTCTTTGTCTGGCTTACTTCACTTAGTAAGATAATCTCTAGGTCCATCCATGTTGCTGCAAATGACATTATTTCATTCTTTCTTATGGCTGAGCAATATTCTATTGTGTGTGTGTGTGTGTGTGTGTGTATACACCACATCTTCTTTATCCATTCATCTGTCAATGGACATTTAGGTTGCTTCCATTGGAGGTCTCTTAATTAGTGTTGTTTTCCTTATTTCAGGTGTACTTGAAGGGGAAGTCCGAAGACAAGATGATCCATGAGAAGAATATTAACCAGCTGAAGAGTGAGGTCCAGTACATCCAGGAGGTGGGCACCCCTTCCCTTTGTGGAAATGACCTAGGTCATTTCTCTGAACCTCACATTTTTTTGGCTCCCTTCTTTTGTAGGTTCTGATTTTCTCCCTTCTGCTCCCTTCGTATCTCCAAAGCACCATGCCCCCTCATGTGTAAATATCATTTCTGACCCTTCCATTAATCAACCAATCCACTAATCAACAAATACTTATTAAGCACCATGCACTGAGCACTGTCCCCCCAGTCATCCTAACTAAAGTTGCCAGCCTTGCTTCCTTACTTTTCTTTTTTTTAAAACATATTTATTTATTTATCTTTTATTTATTTTTTTGGCTGTGTAGGGTCTTAGTTGCGACACACGGGACCCTCGTTGTGGCACGCGGGATCTTTCGTTGCGGCACGTGGGCTTCTCTCTAGTTGTGGCATGCAGGTTTTCTCTTCTCTAGTTGTGGTGCGTGGGCTCCAGAGCATGTGGGCTCTGCAGTTTGCGGCACGCAGGCTCTCCAGTTGGGGCTCACGGGTCCTGCAGCATGTGGGATCCTAGTTCCCCAACAAGGGATCAAACCCGTGTCCCCTGCATTGGAAGGCGGATTCTTTACCACTGGGCCACCAGGGAAGTCCCCTCCCCACTTTTCTTAACCCTCACTCTGGCTCATGTTTCTCCTTGGCACTTGTCACCATGACATATTACATGTTTTACTTATTTGTCTTTTGGGTTGTGTGTCTCCACGACTAAAATGTTAGATACACCAGGGCACGGTTTTTATTATCTTGTTGCTTGTGTAGGAGGGACTGCGTTGCAGCCCCACTTGACTAGAATCTCTCCTTTCCCAGCCAGTACTTAGAACAGTACTATGGGTTGTGGATAGGCACAAAGGTGGGTGAGTTGGTGTGCTCTCTTTCCCAAAGCTAAAGCCTCTTGCCCTCTCCTCCCAGGCCAGGAACTGCCTGCAGAAGCTCCGGGAGGATATAAGTAGGAAGCTCGACAGAAATCCAGGAGATTCTCTCCATCAACAGGAGATACAGGTAATAGGAAATGGTCCATGGTTGGGTCCCCACTGAGGACGTGGGGTTGTGCCATTTACCAGTCACCCAGTGGGTGCCGAATCTAATGCCGCTGCCAGGAAAGGCGAGAATACAAGTGATGCTGGCTTCTCTGAGCACTCACAACATTGTTAGGGCTCTTCAGCAGATGGACACTTGTATTCACACTAATCAGCCTACATACAAGCACACCTGTTCCTAAAACATGTGCAAAAATTGAATTTATATCAATAAAATTATTAAGTTAATGGCAGGCCATCTTATATATAAGGATTCTGTGATCAATCTTCTTGTAATACAAAGTCTTATAAAGAGACAATTAACCTATAAATCCAAACTTCTCATAAACTGATCTTGCTTAATTTGGTTATGCTTGTGGTATAAATTGGAAGTCTTGGTCCTTGTCTATTATTACTGTCTGTGTCTATAGCCATCTCTACCCTGGGACAGGAAGCTCCTCCAGGTTAGGGTTCACCCCCCGACCCTCGTCTCTGTGTCCCCACACCTCAGCCCAGGGTCTGGGATGCACAAAGTCATCAGTAAATGTTTGTTAGACCACTGATTGGAGAATCCCTCTTGGGATGGATGATCCTGGGATCCTCTTTTTCAGTTCTTCAAAAATTTGAGGATAGAAATGTCCCCAGGAGAGCAGAACTATCTCTTCCATGACTTTACCCTCATCTTCCCTTAGATTCCAAGCTGTGTCTCCTTCATTTGCTTTTGGTTTGGTTGCAGTGGTCCTTCTCCAGTAGGTCCTGCCCTCATTCTCCTAAGGGGAAGAGTGACCTAGCAGCTAGTACCAGCAAAATTACATTTCGTCTTGGTCATGTGCTAGGCTTGTGTGGTGGATTCTTCCTAATTTATTTTGCTTTGGCCAGAGGTAAGACTTTCACTGCCTGAGCTCACATCTGGCTGGTGGGAGGTGCTTTGTCTAGTGACTTAAGAACCTAATGTGTTCAGAGCCCAGAAGTCCAGGCACCTTGTTTACACAAAACGGCAGTCGTATGATGACTAATCAGGCTTTGGGTTGGAAAGAACTGCAGCAAATGCTGCTTCCCCTTTTGATTTATGTTTTGTCAGACCTTGTCAGGAGCCCCCGAGGGGCAAAGGAAACTCTTTGTTTATGGCAGACAGCTGCTTGTATTTCCTGGGCTGCGAGGAATGTGTCTGCACATTTTCCAGTCTGCTGAAAGGTTTTAGCCTGGGGTTTCTTTCCTCCTCCCAACAAGGCTAGATAGAGTATTCCCTCTCAAGGCTGCACATGTTTCTCCACTCCCTCTTTTCTCCATTTTCCCACAGAGCACTAGATGTCTTTTTTTCTTTTCTTTTCTCCCTTCCTTCCTTCCTTCTTTTTCTTCTTCCTCTTCCTCCCCCCTTCTCTCTCTCTCTCCTCTTGCTTTCTATCTAAGATTTGAACTCTTAGAAGAATAATGTTTCAAAAATATATGATACTGCTTATATGTGGAATCTAAAAACAATGATACAAATGAACTTATATACAAAACAGAAATAGACCCACAGACATAGAAAACAAACTATGGTTACCAAAGGGGAAAGCAGGGAGGAGGGATAAATTAGGAGTTTAGGATGAAAATATACACACTACTATATATAAAATAGATAACCAACAAGGACCTACTGTATAACACAGGGAACTATAATCAATATTTTTTAATAATCTATAAAGGAATCTATAAGGGAATAGATATATATATGTATAAATGAATCACTTTGCTATACACCTGAAACTAACACAAGATTGTAAATCGACTATACTTCAATTAAAAAAAAAACAAGGAGAAGAATGTTTCAGAGTTAATTGCTTGGGACTGTTTTCACTACCAATTTTATTTTTCTTTGAATAGGTGGTGCTAGAAAAGCCAAATGGCTTTAGTCAAGGTCCCCTGACCCCACATAGCAGCCCACCCGAGGTAGGTAACAGGGAAAATAGTGGTAACTACTGCTTGGCCAAGAGGCAGGAAATAATCCTTCCTGATCCTTTTGTTTATTGCTTTCTCTCTCTCACTAAATATGAGAGTAATATTTACTTGCTGTAAAAATTCAAACAAAGGAGAAATATATAAAGCGGAAATTTTCCTTCCCCAATCCCACTCCTTGTAAGTATTCAAGGTTAACAGATTGAAGTGGGTGGGTCCTTTTATTTATTTATTTATTTATTTTTAATTTTTTTGGCCTTGCTGTGTGGCTTGTGGGGTCTTAGTTCCCTGACCAGGGATCGAAACTACACCCTTGGCAGTGAAAGCGCAGAGTCCTAATTGGACCACCAGGGAATTCCCGTGGGTGGGTCCTTTTAGAGCAGTGCTTCTCAGCCTTCATTGCCCATTAGGATGGCCTTGGGAGCTTTAAAGGATGCAATATCTGCGTGCCATCCCTAGAGACTGTAATTTAACTGGTCTGAAGTGTGGCCTATGCATCAGGACTTTTAAAAGCTCTTCATGTGATTCTGATATTTAGCCTATTAGTTCTAATATTCTAGTCTAAAGTTCTAGAGTGTTTTTCTATACACAGACAACCATATTTAAAAGCCATATGTATGTGTGTGTGTGTATACACTAATATATACACATGCACCATATATACATACACGGATAAATGTATGTATATAATATGCACATACTTTTCACAATTCCAGTCATGATAAATACATTATTTCTTGCTTGCTTTTTTATTTTTTTAAGCTGAAAAGTATATATAGGCTTCTTTCCATATTTGTATGGGTAAATCTATCTCATTCTTTTGAATAACGACAAAGTATTTCCTTCTGTAGCTGTACTTTCTTCCCCCCACCCAACTTTATTGAAGTATAATTGACAAATAAACCTGGTTGTACTTTTTTTTAAAATGACATTTGTTATTATATTTTTTGTGATTACATAATAATTTAAGACACATATTGTAGAAAATTAGGGAAATTCAGAAACACAGAAAAGTTGAAAGAAGAAAAAAATATCAATTGTAATCTACCCAGAGAAAAGCCAGTTTGGTAAAATTTCGTTTGTTTTTCCTTTAGTGCAAATATATATTTATGATATTGAGATTAGACTGTATATTGCATTTCATTGCATTTGTTTCTTTGCTTGGGCAGGTATAGTTTTGGATTAGGTTTGTTTGGCTCTCAAGTGCAGAGCTGAATCAGACCTTCCCATCAGTTCAGGGCTCATTGTCATCATTGGTCCCATAAAGACCTCTCACTGCTTTCACTTTTTTTTTTTGTCTCCCCCACCAAAAGGTACTCACTCTAACATATTCAATATATGATTTAAATATGCCTATTAAATATGTTTTTTTTAATTAATTAATTTATTTGTTTTTATTTTTGGCTGTGTTGGGTCTTCTTTGTTGCGTGCAGGCTTTCTCTAGTTGCAGCGAGCAGGGGCTATTCTTTGTTGCAGTGCACGGGCTTCTCATTGCGGTGGCTTCTCTTGTTGTGGAGCACAGGCTCTAGGCACGCGGGCTTAGTAGTTGTGGCACGCAGGCTCAGTAGTTGTGGCTCGCGGGCTCTAGAGCGCAGGCTCAGTAGTTGTGGCGCACGGGCTTAGTTGCTCCGTGGCTGTGGGATCTTCCCGGGCCAGGGCTTGAACCCGTGCCCCTGCATTGGCAGGCGGATTCTTAACCACTCCACCACCAGGGAAGCCCGTTTTTAATTTTCATAATGGACTTGTGCTGTATTTCTTTTTTTTTTTTTTCTTTTTTTATTTTTCTTTTTTATTTTTTTTATTTTTTTATTTTTTTGCTTTATAACAAATTTAATCAGTTATACATATACATATGTTCCCATATCCCCTCCCTTTTGCGTCTCCCTCCCACCCTCCCTGTCCCACCCCTCCAGGCGGTCACAAAGTACCGAGCTGATCTCCCTGTGCTATGCGGCTGCTTCCCACTAGCTATCTACATTACGTTTGGTAGTGTATATATGTCCATGCCGCTCTTTCACTTTGTCACAGCTTACCCTTCCCCCTCCCCATATCCTCAAGTCCATTCTCTAGTAGGTCTGTGTCTTTATTCCTGTCTTACCCCTATTTCTGTTTTTTCCTTTTTTATCCAACATCATGTTTTTAGGCTCTATCTATGTTGCTATGTTAAAATCTGGTTTGTTGTCTCTAGCTCCTGCATGTAAAGTTTTATAACTCCCTTTTTTTCTCTTCATACTGTATCATTAAATTTTTCCATGTCATCAGAGAGTCTTATGAGAACGCCATTTGAAATAAACACGTGACAGTTGTGCTCCAGGAGGAGCCTTTTCAGACATTCTCACCTGCCCAGCAGCATAGATGCAGACATAGGAGAACTGAACAGATAACTTACTGACGGCTGGATTTGGAATGTTGTGATTCTAGCCACTTACTTTAGATGTGCAGTTTGGATGTTTTCCTTCCCCGAATCACCATATTTGGCAAATATGCTGTTGGCAACAAGTTATAATAACACCTGGCACTATCTGTTCAGCCTTTCTTCTCACAAGCTCCAAGCCCTACCGGATATTATCTTAGTTTTGAGGCAGGCTGTAAGGCAGGGCGTGGTAAGGAGTCTTCTCCCTGCTTCCCAGATAGAGAAGCAAGGCCCACAGGACTCAGTGATAACACAGCCACCCAGGGACCCTGTCCCCTCCTCCCAGCTGAGCTCTGTGCTCTGGTTTGAAGGTGCTGCTATTTCCCACTGTGCAAGACCGGGAGGGACTTTTCTGTCAGACTCAAGGGAGCTGGTAACTGAAGTGTAGCAGAGATGGGGACGAGAGCGTACATGCCAGTTTGGGTGTGCCTGAGGGAGAGATTCACAGTAACCTCAGTGAGACACCTTTTCCTCCATCGAATCAGATTCCTGGACTTATTGAGTGCTTTTGCCTTAAGCTGCCCATCTGTCAGTAACCCTTTGTCTGCTGATCTTTGTGCTAAGTGCAGAGAACCACAAAAGACGTGCCTTTGGGACATGCCCCTCATGATGAGTGTGGCACAGTCCCTGCCCTTGGGGAACTGTAGTCCAAAGTGAAACATGGTCCCTGCTCTCAGAGAGCTCTAGTCTGATGGAAGCAGGACAGACACATGAGAACGGCATAAACATACCTATTCATTAATCAGTTGATACATGTATAAAAATTACTACAGTGTGTCCTAAAATAATCAGGTGATTGGAAACTAGTTGAGTTCTTTAGGGTATGAGAGTGTTTTCATATGAATGACTCAGAACTCCTTGGTGCCTATGACTGACTAACTCTCCCCTTGTGCGATGTGAATTCTTTTGTGAGGGTAGTCTGAGCAAGATGGTCCAAATAAGTGTGCGTTGTCAGGGGGACCTTCTCTTACCAAGTCACAGACATAGTCACTTCACCTTCCCTTCCCTCCTCTGGCTGCAGGTGGACACCTATATAGATGAAGATGTCGAGAGCTTGAGGAGGACCGTGCAGGACTTGCTTGTCAAGCTGCAGGAGACTGAGCGGCAGCACCAGTCAGACCGTGTGGATTTTGAGGTGAGATTTGGGAACTGGGGAGAAGGTGCCCTAAGGGTTGGGCCACTGGTTACAGGTGCAGATGAAGTCTTCCTGGCTGGAGTGCCATCAACTGGAAAGGCTAGGCTCTGCGGCCTGGAGCACTTCCTGTCTGCTTTGCCCTTTCCTGGATATTTATAGTTTTTGTTGTCTAAGCCTAGCTCTTGAGTCTCTGCTCTACTGGAGCAGAGTGGTGATGCTGGTCTGGGAGAGCAGGTTCTTCAGAAGTCCTTTCTATAAGGACTGCCGGGCTCTAGGCACCATGCAGGCAAGGATTGTTGCTGTCAAGTTCACCACTGCATCCCCAGTGTCTGGGACAACACTTGGCATCAGGTGGGTGCCTCTTAAGTGTGGACAGGATGAGTGGATGAATTGGTGTGGTCTTAGGAAGAACTGTGCCCATGGAGTCAGGGGACTTTAGATCAAGACTTGGCTTTACAACACAGTGCTCTGTGATCTTTTTTTTTTTAATTGAAGTATAGTTGATTTACAATGTTTTTAGGTGTACAGCAAAGTGATTCAGTTATATGCACATATATATATTCTTTTTCAGATTCTTTTCCATTATAGGTTATTTCAAGGTATTGAATATAGTTCCCTGGCTATACAGTAGGTCCTTGCTGTTTATCTACAGTGTATATAGTAGTAGTATCGGTTAATCCCAAATTCCCAATTTATCCCTACTCCTGCCCAGAGCTCTGTGATCTTGAGTGAGTATCTCAATTATTGTTATAAAAGTAATACTAGGTTGGGCTTCCCTGGTGGCGCAGTGGTTAAGGATCCGCCTGACAGTGCAGGGGACACGGGTTCGAGCCCTGGTCCGGGAAGATCCCACATGCCGCGGAGCAACTGGGCCCGTGTGCCACAACTACTGAGCCTGCGCGTCTGGAGCCTGTGCTCCGCAACAAGAGAGGCTGCGACAGTGAGAGGCCCGCACACCGCGATGAAGAGTGGCCCCTGCTCGCCACAACTAGAGAAAGCCCTCGCACAGAAACGAAGACCCAACACAGCCAAAAATAAATAAATTAATTTATATTAAAAAAAAAAGTAATACGAGGTTATTGTAGAAGATTTAAAAAAATACAAAAATCTCTATATAGAGAAAGCCCCCCACTATTAAAAGTATGTGACGTCTTCCATGCTTTCCAGACAATTCTTTGGGTATAAGATGAGGGACACTGGGCAAACAGAGCAGTTTTCCTAGCTGCTCTATGTGAGAGTAACCTTCTGTTATCTGCTATTGTTCACCCACACGTAAAGTACTTTTTAGGTCAGAAATATGTAATCATAGGATTCTGCCCTGCCCAGGCTTGCCAGGGTCTGGTGGAAAGAGGAATCCCAGCCTGAACTCTTCTGTTTTGTGGACTGAGAGAGAGAATTTTTTTTTTAGGCCACACCACGCGGCTTGTGGAACCTTAGTTCCCTGACCAGGGATCAAACCCGGGCCCCTGGCAGTGGAGGCGTGGAGTCCTAACCACTGGACCGCCAGGGAATTCCCTAAGAGGGAATTTTGAGAGGTGTATTGAGGGTGAGGACAAAGGGCAGTGAGAGTGATCAACTGCCTCAAGAGTAATCGAAGTCTTACCTGAGTGAGTAGTTTAACCTCCCTAACCATCAATTTCAACTTTTGTAAAAGGGGTCATGAAATATACCTCACAGGTTTGATGTATGGATTGAGTGAGGTAATATATGTAAGTATATTTATTACTCAAAAGGGTTTTAGAAATAAAAAATATCCTATATTTTTCTTAGTGATCAGTTTAACACATGGGTTTTCCTATCCTAAATAATTTGGGCTTAGGGTAATACTAAGATTAGTTTGTCTCAGAACAGAGTAGCTGTGCAGTAAAGGAGTTTGTTGTATCTATTTCAGATTCCACAATTTGTATAATTTGGTTGACAATGAATTGGTTCAATGACCAGCTGTTCCTTACCTTATTGGAGTAGAACAGGAGGAAGGGGAGGTCGAGGCTGTAGCACTGACCAGACTGTGAGTTTTAGAAAGAAATTTCTACATTGAGAGACACTGTGAAGTACTGGTTGGTTTTGGCAGCATATGGGGGGCTCTGCTGGCCCTGGGTTTCAAAGCTTGAGCAGAAGTGTCCTGAGTAAAAGCCCAAGGCTAGAAGACCCCTGACAGCTGTTAACCACACGCCCATGGCTTCTTACAGGGAGCTGCCCTTTAACCCCAAGGCATGCAGCACCCACCTGCGAAAGGAGATGCTCCTTGGGTTTCTCCCACTGTTGGGGTAGGTCGCCACACCCTCTTATGATTAAGAGGTTCCCTTAGGGCAGAGCTGGCTGGAGCTATGGGACTGATGTAGCAGAGGAGTGTGTTTTTTTCCTTTGTGATCCTACAGCTGGGTGTGAGGATCATCTGTGGTCCGTTAATGCTGTACTCCGAGCACACATCAACCCGGGTGCAATGTTTGTGTACAGAAATGAGAGGCCTTATTGTTACATTCCTGCCCATGGGGCTGGCCTGTTCCAGGCTAATATGAGACATTTGACGGCTTTTCTCTGTCTCTCCTGGTGAATTAGACTTTCTGGTCTCCTTTTCTGAATATGCAGGGTAGGAAGGGCAAGATTCCCGTTATACTGGCTCCTGGCCGTTAGGAGGGATTTGCCGTGAGTTTGCTCTGGACAGAGCTGTGTGCAACATGGACACATCCCATCACACGTCATCCTGTGCTTTGCTTTCTCCTCCTTGATTCTGACTTGGGAGGAGCCAGACAGACTGGTTGCTGGTGTTCTGTTTTACCAGGTCTGGTTAGGCTTTCCGGAGGCTACCTGGATTATTTTGTAGTAACTGACTGGGGAGTCAACATGCGGTAGGTATCTGGGATGCATTGAAATGGATGATGAAGTAACGGGGTTCTGTCATTCATTGGCTGTGTTATGAAAGGAGAGGGTTGGACTAGATGACCATCAATTCCATTCATGATATTATGGAGCGGTGGCTGTGTGCTCGGTGTTGTGCTGGGCTCTGGAAAGGTAGCGGTGCCCAAGGTCTCCGCCGTCATGAAGTTGATGGTCTCCTGGGGCGTGCACACAGGTGACTGGGCAAAATCTGGTCAGTGCTATAAGAGGGAAGGGCTGTGTGTCTTCTGTGGACACACAAGGAAGGGCTCCTCACCCGAGCTCAGAGCTCCCTAGAAGAAGGGGTGTCTAAGCTGAGTCCTGAAGGATGACTGGAGTTGGCAAAATGCACGTGGGAGGAAAGGAGGCAAGTTCTTACTTTTTCACTACAAATTCTGCTTTTCTCCTTTCCAAATTGGCTTATCACCTTTGACAAAGAGCGAATTCTTCCTGGTGCTAGTAGCCCTCCGGGTGCCATTTTGTCCTTTCCAGTATTGCTGGAAGTGAGGACGAGGAAGAGTGGGAGACAGAAGGAAGGACATGGAGATCTCCTCCCCTGGATTTTTTGTGTTTGCACGAGGAGGAAAGCTGAAACACTGGGTTAAGCTTGGGTGGCACTGGAGGGCTGGTGGGGATGTTGACGAAGTCAACCATCTGGAACACGGTACTTGTGGGTTCCAGGTGTCACTCTAAAGTAGAGCTTGATCAACTATGTGACAATTAACCCTGCAAGTGGAGTTAATCTGCTAGTCTCCTGAGTGGTCCTGGAACAGTGAGTGGGAGACAGCAGTGTGATCATCAGGGTTGCCTCCCTCCTCCCATCACTGCACCCAGATTCCTGTTTTTTTGTTTTTAATATTTATTTATTTATTTGGCTGTGCTGGGTCTTAGTTGCGGCGTGTGGGATTTTTAGCTGTGGTGTGCGGGATCTTTAGTTGCAGCATACGAACGCTTAGTTGCAGCATGTGGGATCTAGTTCCCTGACTAGGGATTGAACCCAGGCCCCCTGCATTGGGGGCACGGAGTCTTAGCCACTGGACCACCAGGGCAGTCTCCGTCTGGGTTTTTTTTTTCTAAGGTTTTTATCCATGTTTGTCCCTCTGCATGCTTAACACATCCCCATCCTGTGTCACAGGTCACACTCAGTCGGTACCAGAGAGAAGCAGAACAGAATCAGGTGGCCCTTCAGAGAGCAGAGGACAGAGTGGAACAGAAGGAGGCGGAAGTCGGGGAGTTGCAGAGATGCTTTCTGGGAATGGAGACGGTAACTGTTGGAGTCTTGCTCTTCAGCACTCAGACTCCTGGGCCGGAAGGCGCCTGGGAATTGACTGAGGTGGTCGCAGGGACTGTCCTTCTCTGAGCAGCTCCAGAAAATCACATTTCATAGCTTCCTTTGGCAAATACCTTCGAGGACCTTTCAGCCCTTAAGGAATGGGAAGGTCTTTCTCTGTCTAACTTAGCCCTTGACAACTAGAGTTGAACGCATTTCCATTTCAGGTGGGTTCTTGTATAGCTGCCCTTTGGCCTTTGAAGATGGTTCTTCAGAAGCCACTCAGCCTGGTTTCTTGGGGACTGGTAGCCATAGTTGGCAGGGGGGCCTGGAGAATGCAGGGCCAAACTCTCCCTCTGGGCAGCTGTGTGAGGCTGAGAAGTTTCTATGTGCTGGGGTGGGAAGAGTTATCCTGGACAGGGGAGAGTGCCCCATCAAACCAGCTTGGGCTGCTGCTCTTTGGCAGCTGTCCCAGGCCCAGCAGGGGCTGACTGCTAGCCCTAGTGCCCATCTCACCCCAAACGCAGGAACTGTCGCCATCTCCTCATCTTAGATTTTCTTCCCTTTGGCCCATCCAGGAGCATCGGGCCTTACTGGCAAAGGTCAGGGAAGGGGAGACAGCTCTGGAGGAACTTCGGAGCAAGAAGGTTGACTGCCGAGCAGAACAAGAAAAGTAAGGACTCTGGTTCACCGTGAGGTTGGGGTGCAGGGAAGGGAGGGCACAGACCTGGGGAGGAAGCTGGTGCTGATGTCAGATCTTCCAGCTCTGACTCACCGTGTGTCTGCTCAGTGTGGGGCCCTGCCCAGGGAGATACTGTTGGGGAGGCTGCCATCTCCAAGGAGCTCATTTTCCAGGGAGTAATAACCTGAAGAAAGGGCTTCTAGGGTTTTAGAGCCAGGGTCAAGCAGGAGCTGGTAAAGTGTCTGCCGTTGTGGCACATCATTCCTTGGTTGTCACACTGGATGTGGAAGTGGTATTATTACACCACAGCTTACTCCCCCCCCAAACAAAAACCAACTGTAAACTATCTGAGGGTAAAATTGAATACTTTCCTCACAAGTCGTGCTGATGAAAATACAATGAGCAGCTTCGTGGAGAGCTACTGAACTTCTTTCATCTGAACCATCTCAGAAACTGAGACCCACCTGTCAGCAGTGGCATCCAGGGGATCTCTGGGATCCTTTCTACTCCAGGTTTAGAGGATTTTGTGAATTCCCTCTGATCAGAGGGGATCAGAGGCCCCAGACCAGTGAAACCTACAGGGCAAAGATTGAGCCACCCTTGGACCTTCACGAATTTAGAAATTTTTTACACTGTTGGCAAGTAATATAGAAGATCTCAGATGGTAAATCAAATTTTTTAAAATAAATTTATTTATTTATTTTTGGCTGTGTTGGGTCTTCATTGCTGCACGCAGGCTTTCTCTAGTTGCAGCAAGTGGGGGCTACTCGTCATTGCAGTACGTGGGCTTCTCATTGCGGTGGCTTCTCTTGTGGCGGAGCATGGTCTCCAGGCTCACAGGCTTCAGTAGTTATGGTGGGCGGGCTCAGTAGTTGTGGCTCGCAGGCTCTAGAGCATGGGCTCAGTAGTTGTGGCACACAGGCTTAGTTGCTCTGCAGCATGTGGGATCTTCCTGGACCAGGGATCGAACCTGTGTCCCCTGCATTGGCAGGTGGATTCTTAACCACCAGGGAAGTCCCGGTAAATCAAATTTAACATTAGTATATTGGTCTGGACTTCACTGTATAAGTTGGACCTTTTTAAGTTCAATAGACATTACCTGAAGGGCCTTCTAAGGAATTCCAAGATGAACCAACACAATCCTTGCCTTCTTGGACCCCTCAGTCTGCTGGGGGGTCCTTTTCTCTCCTTTGGGATATCCTTGATCTAGGCCTGCCTGGCATGAAAAATGCAGGCATCTTATTGTAGCCTTCTTTCAGACTTCACAGCAGAATTGCTTGATTTAAAAAAAAAATTTTTTTTTTTGTATACATTTATTTATTTATTTCTGGCTGCATTGGGTCTTCGTTGCTGTGTGCGGGCTTTCTCTAGTTGCGGCGAGAGGGGGCTACTCTTCATTGCGGCGTACGGGCTTCTCATTGTGGTGGCTTCTCTTGTTGCGGAGCACGGACTCTAGGCGCACGGGCTTCATTAGTTGAGGCACGCGGGCTCAGTAGTTGTGGCTCACAGGCTCTAGAGTGCAGGCTCAGTAGTTGTGGCGCATGGGCTCAGTTGTTGTGGTGCACGGGCTCAGTAGTTGTGGTGCACAGGCTCAGTAGTTGTGGCTCCTGGGCTCTAGAGCACAGGCTCAGTAGTTGTGGTGCACGGAGTTAGTTGCTGCATGGCATGGGGGATCGTCCTGGACCAGGGCTCGAACCCAAGTCCCCTGCATTGGCAGGTGGATTCTTAACCACTGTGCCACCAGGGAAGCCCCAGAATTGCTTTAAATTACTCAGCACTCCCTCCTCAATGGTTGAGGTGCTCATGGGCAGGAGACCGAGTGGAAGGAGCAGGAGAAACACAAAAGACCAGATAATCCAAAACCGAGACTTGGGGATGGCAAGTGACAGCTATGCATCATAAATGCTGATTTTCTAAATAAAAGGAGACTGAGTAATAGGGCACTGGAGAACTGAGGGTGACAACTGAGAATGTTTGAAGCTTAGGAAGGATGAGTTTGGAGGCTCAGATTGCACTGTCCCCCATGCCGAGCACTGCCCATCTTCTAGCAGTGGGTGCTTGTCTGTTTCCTCAGGCAGACCCAGAGAGTAATGGGTACCAGCAATTCTTCAGTGCTCTGAACTCCTGGGCATTCTCCCCAGCCGCCTGACCTTTGGAGATCTTGGCCCAGTTTGCTTAGAAGAGGCAAAGGAAACAGCAGTGTCTGAGAATCAGGAGACTTAGAAACGGACTTGTGTGAAGAGGCTTTAAGGGTCCTCAAATCTTATCTCCCTCTTGATATAAAATCCCTGCCAAAGCTTGATGGTCTACGATATCATAATCCCAGCTTGTACTTGAATCTTTCCAGGAAGGAGGAGTTCATTACACACGAGGCAGTCCACTTTCTGACAACTTTAATACTGAAAAAGTCTTTCCTGTGTTAATATAAGAACTCCTTCCTTGGGCTTCCCTGGTGGCGCAGTGGTTGAGAGTCCGCCTGCCGATGCAGGGGACGCGGGTTCATGCCCCGGTCCGGGAGGATCCCACATGCCACGGAGCGGCTGGGCCTGTGAGCCATGGCCGCTGAGCCTGCACGTCCGAAGCCTGTGCTCCGCAGTGGGAGAGACCACAGCAGTGAGAGGCCCGCGTACTGCAAAAAAAAAAAAAAAAAGAACTCGTTCCTTGAAACCTCTACCTATTGGCTCTAGTTTTATCCGTAGAACTATCCAGAATGACTTATCCTTTCTAACCTTTCCAAGCCTCAGTTCCCTTATTTGGACTAGATGATCTCTAGTGATGCTTCTGATGTGTTGTTCTAAGGTGTCCCACCAGCTCCTCCTTACAGCAGACCACTGGGGAATCAGGCAGAGGGAATCATGCCTGATCGAAACGCCCTGAGCCCAAGGCCCTTACTGTGACTGGGTGGAGAAAGCATCTTTTCCCCTTGCCTCAGCCTTCTGGTCTTAATCCCCAGAGCTGCTAACCTGGAAAAGGAAGTGGCTGGGTTGCGGGAGAAGATCCACCACTTGGATGACATGCTTAAGAGCCAGCAGCGGAAAGTCCGGCAAATGATAGAGCAGGTAAGCAGGGTTAGATCTTACCCTGCTCTGGGTTACCCCCTCTGGAAGTTTCCACATTGTCTAGCCCTGTTTTCCTGTCAAGTCTACACCTTTATTGATTTATTCTCTTGGGTATCTTGGCTTATATTCATTAAGTGTCCCATAAAACATTTATGGCAACCGATTACTAGGTTAGGGTGATTGGGATTTGCTTTTCTCCCATCTTTCCCCTACTTTATTGGTTATTTGCCTTGTGCGTTCCCATGGGAGAAGAAGGAAAAGGTTATTCTCTCCCACACTTTGAAGAGTGCTGGTAAATGAGTAATTAAGTCCCAATAAACTCACTTATCTGTGTGTAGATTTTCAGCCTTTGCACCTCATGCACATTTTCTGCCTTCCCTTGCCTGAGCTAGGGTAACACACTCAGAATATGCCATTTTGTAGAATCATTTTGAGAATTTAAGATACCCTAATTGGGAGGGCATAGTTGCTGCATGTCAGCTCCATGAGGGCTAGGATTTTTCTGTCTTGTTCATTGCTGTTGCCCATTCTCTAGAACAGGGCCTGTCATATGGTAAGCACTCAATAAATATCTCTTGAACCAATACATAATTTGTACTACCCAAAGTCAAATGGAATGGGTTTTGAATCATCCATTACTTTGGATTATCAGGGTGGTGTTCCCCTCAAACCCCTGGCCCCACACCTGGGGTAATCAAGAGTTTAACACTGACTGAAACAAGGCTTTTATAGAAAAGCTAAGCCAGCCACGTGAGAGGTGCAAAACTCTGCCCTTTGTCTCTGCTGGCTCCCCCGGCAGCGGGGCGAAGTGCCATGAGTATGTAATGAGTCATTTCAGAACGAGCTCCAGTGTCTGCCACATCTTTGCAGCTCCAGAATTCAAAAGCTGTGATACAGTCAAAGGACACTGCCATCCAGGAGCTCAAGGAGAAGATTGCCTACCTGGAAGCCGAGGTGTGTGTTCTGGGCAGCCCTGGGAAGGGAGCAGACTCTTGAAGAAAAAACTGGACATAGGGAGGGAGAGATTCTGGAGGGGGTCTCGATCCTGTCTAGCTGCCGCTCGGAAGTGAGTAGCTGGGGTGGTTGGATGATCTTCAGTTCCGCTGAATGAACATTTTCTAACGCTTCAGGGAGTTGCAAACAATGGTAAGACCTGTCCCCACTCTGAAAGGATATATCCTCATGGTGCAAGCCCTGTGCCATATAGCAGCATGGAAGCCGGCCCTTCATTCTGACTATATGGGCTTGGCAGAGGAGCTGACAGTGGAGCTGAGCTTTGAAGGAGGATGCCTTCTACGGGTGGAGTCTTCTCCTTGGCTAAGGCGATGGGCTCGATTAGCTAATGAGTTCTTGGTCTGATTTCTACCATACCTCAGGGCCCTTCCTGTCCATTGACTGACTACCTGAGATTGCTTTGCAGACATTGTGTGAGGGTCCCAGCTAGTGGGAGAGATAAAAAGAAATGGGAGACAGGGTTGTTTATCTCCAGGGAGATTGCAGTCTAGATTTATAGATAAAATACATTTAAAAAATACCTAAGAATACTTTATAGAAAAGCATATGGACAAACATATTTATTAAAAGTAAATATCTCAGCAGATTATAGGAAATTATATGCAGGAAATGTATAGAGAGGATTTACAGGAGATGATCAGTGCTGCACAGTTATTAAGAGAACATGCCTTCAGGGAAGGAGGCTGGAGCAAATACTGGAGGGAGAGGGCATCCTGGTGGCACACACGGTGGGGGTGGGGGTGACAGCAGCGCACAGAGGTGGAGACCAGAATGAGCTGGTTAAATGTGGCACGGGGCAAAGCAGAGGAAGCCCAATTCTAATCTCATAACTTGTGTTACAGAATTTAGAGATGCATGACCGGATGGAACACCTGATAGAGAAACAAATCAGTCATGGCAACTTCAGCACCCAGAACCAGACCAAGACTGAGAACCTGGACAGGTGAGTGGGCATGAATGGAGTGGGCCCCAGGTAGGAAGTGAAGGAAAGAGGGACAGAGCCATGGGAAGGAGGCCTTTAGCGCCAAGGCCAGGATGAGGCTCTTCTAAATCCAGCTTCATTCTCTCAGTCTCGAATCTGACCCATTCTCCACCTGAACCACTTTCTAACCAGATTAGAGTAGAGCCTGATACCAGAACCCCAAAGAGGCCCATGAACAACGCTAGAGGCGTCTGAACCCCCTGAAGTTGTATGCAAAAATTGTGAATGTGTAGTAAGGGCATATTTCCAGAGAGAGGGCCTTTTGTTTCCAGGTGATTCACAAAAAGGTCCAAGACTGAAAAAAAATCAAGAATCATAGCCATACCCACTCCTAAGGTGTTCAGCTGCACCTTCTCTTTTCCCCACCCCTGCCACCAGACAAAAGTACCAGTCCCCTAATCTCTTAGCACTGACAATTACTATTTCAAGGCATTAGAACCAAGAGATCAGCGGGCCCTGCAGGGTAGAATCCAGAGGCAAACTGGAGGGGCGGCTCTGTGAAGGGTGGGCAACAACAGGGCACTCAGCGTTTCCGACTTCCTTTTCAGCGTTAGGATCGCCAAGCCCCCCAGCCCAAAGCCCTTGCCTCTCATCCGAGTGGTGGAAACATGAGCTGAAGGAGACAAGATGCTGCTGTTGCTGGTGCCTCTGGCCTGAGGAGCAGCCCACCACCCCTGGAGGCTGCCGGCCCTGACTTTGACTTCCCGACAGCTCCCTTCATGGTTCTGAACGCCCGTCTTCTACGCTGGGCGGACGGGGGATGAGCTTCCCCTCTGGACGCTGCAGCCTCTGGAGGCCAGCGATATCCTGCCCACAGGACCCAGGGCAGTAGCCCTATTCCCATAGTTACTATTTTTCTCTGTAGCAGAGCCTCCCTTCTGTTGTAGACTGGAGTTTGTAGCCCGGGCTGGTTATTCTGCCCTAGAAGCCAGGCCCTCTGCAGGTCAGGAGAGGTGATAAGATCTACCTCAGCCCTGGAGGGTGGAGGCACAGATGTCAGCAGTGATTGGAGAGTGTCCCAGGGGCATGAAGTTCCTTCCTTAAACACAGCTCGGCTCTTAGCAACAAACTGTTTGTTTTTTCTAATTGCTCCACCCTCAGCCCATGCTGACCCAGGCCTCCTGCAGACAGACAATGGGGCTACCTGTCATGGCCTGCGAACCTCAACTTTGACTGGACGGACTTGTCTTTTGGGGAGGAGGAATGTCCTTCAGGGAGTAGCTCTTAGCAGAAAGGTTCTGTGAGGCCACGGACAGTTACGGGGGACTTCTGTCTGCTGTGAAGACTCCCAGAATCTCTTAGGGTTTCCCCCTAAGTTGCAGAGCAAGATACACCTCATTCTTCTCGACTCAGAGCCTAGAAACTGTTTTCACTCGGTTACATCAGTCTCAGCGAAAAAACTCTCATGGTATTTATTTTGCTAAGTTATTGGTGTTTTTGCTTACAACTCACAACTGATTAAATACCAGAGTTCAGAGTTCTGCAGCCTTCTCTTGGGGTGTTTGGATTTGCTCGACAGAGGGAAGAGAGTGTTCCCAGTGGACTTGTTGATTTCAGAATGATGTCATAGTCTTTTTCTCTCTTTCCTGCTGCTTTTCCCTTCCTCCTCCAAACCTCAGGAAGGCAAGTATTGATATATTCGCCCTGAAGCATCGGGGTCTGAGTGTTGTTTGGGGGAAGAGAGCAATCAGGAGGGATTGAATTCTTCCCTTAACCCCTGCTCCACAGGCAGTTTGTTACCCTGGCTCTGAGTGAACCTGCCACTCATCGAGTTTCTTTAGGGCTTTTCCTGCAGCCTTAAGGAGGAGATGAGCATCAGAATGTGGTACCATAGGACGCAGAAAAATGAAAAATAAACATTAAGTCTTTAGGTTCTACTTGGCTCAAAACCAGAAGCCTTAAGTCTGTGGTTTCTGTGCATCAGGGCTGAGCTCCCATGCTGGCTTTGTCCATCGTGTTCTGGTGTTCTTCACGCCACTCCCAAACGAGGGGGTTGGACCAGATAATCTCCATGGGCCCTTCCAGTTCTGATATTCTTTCCTGTGGCATGTTCTTTGTGTGGTGAACTTAATAAATTATGTTAATATGTCTCTTTGAGCTCCTGGCCTGGTTTCTTTTCACTTTTCAGGGAGGATGAAAGAGCATAATTTTAGTGCCTCTTGCAGATGGGCACCCTGCTGTCCACATCTGGGAGGTATGGAGACATCCCCAACACGATGATATGGGGACTTTGTGGCATTCAGAGGAGTTAGCATGTCTCTGTTAAACAGCTCAGCTCCATGGTCTGAGTCCCCATTGCAGGAGGTAGCCCCTAACTTGAGCTCTGACCCTGTCTGGGGTGGTGGCCGTGTGGGATCCCTAAGGTTGGCCACTGCGTGTCTTCCTCAGTTGGAAAAGATCTGCTTACAGACAGAGGTCCTGTGATTACGTAGAGATTTACCAATCAGCACTGGTGGGAGATGACTAACTCCATGTGCTTCGCAGAAATGAAAAGTACTCTGGAAATGCTGACTGCAGCTGTTTGAGGCTTTAGTTTTTGGCTATCTCTAGGCATCATTCAATTAATCCACTGATCATCTTTTTCTTTCTGCCAAAAAATGTAGTTGACTGCAGGGCCCAACGGGGACATAGCTAAATTTACACGAGTTTTCCCTGGACCAAAGAAACTAGAAATGGAACCCCCGTCATCCCTGGCTGCATTTCCTCTCTAGTCCCCTTTCTCCTTCAATCAAAAGAATGTAAGTTTTTCTCTTGTGACTTTTCTTCCCCTGTCTGCTTCTCAGCTAATTCACATCCAGGCTTCAGGATGCACTGGAAACCTCCTTCCATTCCAGACCTGGGTTTGTATTCTGACAGCCTGGGTTCTCTTACTTCTCTGGAAGTCTTGCTTGGCCTGGGTGTATCTAGACTGTGCTTGTTCTCCGAATATTAAGAGGGTGGAAGCAGGGTGTGGTTGCCTGAGGTGCCAAGGTGACTTGCGTGGCTGGAAGGAGACAGGAGCGAGTGAGCCACCGCACAGGAGAGGGAGGCTCTGGGCTGGGTCTCAAGGACATGGTGGGATGAGCAGAGCTTCGATCTGGAGATAATGAGGTGGTCTAGAAACGTTCTGGAGATTAGAACTAGAGCTCTAACGGCAGTTCCCTGGCGGTCCAGTGGTTAGGACTCTGCGCTTTCACTGCCTTGGGCCCGGGTTCGACCCCTGGTCAGGGAACTGAGAGCCCACAAGCCACATGGCACAGCCAAAAAAAAAAAGAAGAACTAGAGCTCTAAGAGATTCCTGGGACCAAAAAGTGCCCCTAGTGTATATTTCCCTGAGTTTAGTTGTACCACTGCTGAAAGGAACAGGGGCTAAGAAGGGTCTATGGGAAGAAAAAGTAGCTGAGGGAAAGGTAGTTTATATCCTGGCAAGTTTTCCATTAGAGATGGAGAATGGCGACTGGAGGAGAACGAAGCAGAGCCCAGGGCGTGGTGAGAAGCTGCTCCTGACTTCAGCAGCCTGTTTATTGCTTGGGTTATGTCATTTGTAAGCCAACTCCTCTGTGCTCCTTGAGTATGTTGCAGAGGGAAGATTGAGTCTGACTCCCTGGGACCTTTGCCATGACGGCCTGTTTATTTGAGCTGGGTGTTGAGAGCTGCCCGGACACGCAGCCGGCATCAGCAGGCTGCTATAAACCTGGAGCATCACCCCAACATGGGAAAAGCTTGCATGAGCACTCCTTGCCCCTGTCCTCCCACCTCTTCATTTGTCCCCTCCCTGAGTAGAAAAAAGCCTGACAGGGATGTGGTATTTCAACCAAATGGTACATTGGACCTCGTTTTTTTTTTTTTTTTTTTTCAGTTTTTTATTTTATTTTATTTTTTACTTTTTTGAAAAAATATCTTTATTGGAGTATAATTGCTTTACAATGTTGTGTTAGTTTCTGCTGTACAACAAAGCAAATCAGCTATATGTATACATATATCCCCATATCCCCTCCCTCTGAGCCTCCCTCCCACCCTCCCTATCCCACCCTCTAGGTTGTCACAAAGCACGGAGCTGATCTCCCTGTGCTATGTAGCAGCTTCTTCCCACTAGCCATCCATTTTACATTTGGCAGTGTATATATGTCAGTGCTACTCTCTCACTTCCTCTTTTTTAAAACTAAGTATCTAAAGCCAAAAATTGATTGGCTTATTTTCAACTCTATTTTAAAAAAATTTTGTATTATGAAACGTTCCAAGATGTACTCTGTAAAGATGCTTTGACATGATATGGCTTAAAGCAACTTAATTTGACTGAGGAGGGTAATATCCCTTGGGGTAGAAAAGCAAATTTCTGTCTTTAATCAGCTCTTCAATGTGTGTTGCTGTTTTTTGTGGGGCCTCTGCTAATCCCGTGGGCTCCTTCATTCCTCATTGCCAAGCGTTGCGGAGCTTGGGCCTGAGTTTGTTCAGGCTCTGACCCAACAGCAGATGTTAGCCTAGGGCCCTTGGCCTCTTTTCCATGCTTCGATTTAGGACTCTCACTTTGCAAGGAGAAAGTGTTTCCTATCTTCCCTGTCCCAGTTCTAAGCCCCATGGCCTTGAAACTCAAAGTTGGAGACCTAAATATTCTCTAGCCCCTCTTTCTCCAAGGAAAATCCTTATCTAGCCTGAGGCTAAAGGAGATGTGTTTTTAAAAGGTGAGAAATTTCTAACTCTGTGTGCTCTGTGGGTTGGCAGTGAGACCTACTTTGAACTCTAAAATGTGTGTGGCCTTCCTTCTGGAATCTCTCTTCCTCTGGAGCCCTCTGGGACATGGGATTGAGGGTAGATGGTGGTAGGATAATTAATTTCCTGACCGGGTATTGGTCGCCAAGTCTTAGACCACAGATCTCACAAGCTGAGGGGAAGGAAGTCATTTGTCCTCTTGACTTAATCTGTTAATTCAGGGGGGCTATTCTAGGCCAAACTCGCATATGGCTGCAGGAGTTGGAGGACATCTATATCTGTTTTATATCTATTTCTATGTGTTTGTGTTTGAACTGGCCTGCTATGTAAAACATATGATTGTGGGGGAAAATTGGAAAAACACTGATGTTTAGGAAAAACTCAGTTTTTCACCTGTATGTCTCCTTTACTACATACACAGAACACTTCACTTCTGGTCACCAAGTATGTGGGTTTTTTTCCCCCTATAACAGGCAATTCTCTGCAACACCAGCTGGGTGTCCTACAATTTAACTCAATTCTGACACCGTCTACCTGGAGATAAGGTTAAGGGCTGGGCTCAGTCTCAAGAGACTGTCCCTCCCCAACCTCAGATGCCAACTGCAAGTAGCAGGTCCCTAGCTGGACTTCTGTCTGACTTGCCTGCAAACCAGAGGTTCCCACAACCCCCTCCTTGGGTTCGATTAATTTGCTAGAGAGGCTCACAGAACTCAGGGAAACACCTACTTACCCTTACCAGTTTATTAAAGGATATAATAAAGGATGCAGGTGAACAGCCAGATGAAGAGATCCATAGGGCGAGGCCTGGGAGGGTCCCGAGTGCAGGAGGTTCAGTCTCGGTGAAGTTGGAGTGCATTACCTTTCCAGTTTAAGGATGTGCTCACCCACCTGGAAGCTCTCCGAACCCCATACTGTTGGGATTTTATGGAGTCTTCCTCATGCAGGCATGATCAATCGTGAACTTCATTTCTAGTCCCTCTCCCCTCTCTGGGTAAGTGGGGGACAGGGCTGAGAATTCCAAGCTTCGAAGAAAGTGAAGAATCACTTTCTTCAGTGATTTAGAGCCATCTTTGACTCTTTGCATTTCTTTATTCCTTATATCTAGTTTGTCAATATGTCCTAATGTTTCCTCGTTTGAGATATCTCCCAGACTTGCCCCTTCCCATGTTTGCAGCCTCATCTTAGCCCATCTCTTTAAGCCTGGATTACCACAGAAGCCAGTCCTCACTGGTACCCCACCTCTAGCCTAACTGCCCCAAATCCACCCACCTCACCACTGTCATTTGAATTTCTCCCAGATACATTTTCATCCTACCAGCAGGGTTATTTAGCCAGGACAAAAGAAGGCTGATGGAAACATGATAGCGGTCTCCAAGAGATGAAAATCTGTCCTGTAGAAGGAGGTGCAGTTTCACTCCACCTAGCTCCAGAGAGCAGAACTCAGACTTGTGGGTGGTACCTGCAGGGAGATGGCTAAGAAACAGAAGGACAATTAGAGTGTCAGTTGGACTGTCTTGACAAGTTAACAAGTTTCCCTACATATGCCAGTAATATCCCAGTTAGAAAACAATCTAAAATAACAAATACAAAATGCCTAGAAATAAACTTTATTTGAAATGTCAGTAATCTATGTGAAGAAAATGACCACATTTTGTTGAAAAATATGGGAAACTTAATGAAGAAAACTTTCCTGGATGGCAAAGTTTAAAATCGTAAAGATGTCAGTTCTTCCTTAATTTATTTTTAGGCTTCGTGTACTTACAGTGAAAATTCCAAGAGTCCTTTTAGAATTGGATATAATTATCTTAAAAATTCATCTGGAAAAATAAACAAGGGAGATGACAAAGAAAATTTTGAAGACAGAGCTTAATTGGAGGATTATTAGCCTTGGCGGATAGTGAAATATTACATAGCTGGGCAGAAATAGACTCAATTTTATATAAGCATTAAAAAGAGGATAAAAGAAGCATTGCAACTCAATGGGGGAAAAGGCGTTTGAACAGTTGGTTAGGAATTTAGAAAAAAAAGAAAAAAGAATTCTAACCTTAAACAGTACACCTGAATAAATTCTAGGTAAATGAAAGAAATTAAATACTACAACTTAACTGTAGAAAAACTAGAAGAAAATACAAGTGAATATCAACTCTGAGAGGAGATCCATTTAGAATTTTAGTATTAAAAGTCATGAAGGTATATGTCAATTATATCCCAATAAAAAATAAAAATAAAGGTCATGAAGGAAAATATTTTAGTTCATAAAAATGTAAACTTTCTAAATTGAAAAACTAAAGAAGGCCAAAAAATGAGGAATTATTAGTGGCAAATATGATGAAGAGGCAACATTTTTGTTGATAAGCTCATATTGATAAAAGTACTAAGATCCTTCTAGATCACTGGTCAGGATAAGAATGGATAGTTCATACAAGAGTTCATATTCAGGCTTCCCTGGTGGTGCAGTGGTTGAGAGTCCGCCTGTCGATGCAGGGGACACGGGTTCGTGCCCCGGTCCGGGAAGATCCCACATGCCGTGGAGCGGCTGTAGGATCCCGTGAGCCATGGCCACTGAGCCTGCACGTCTGGAGCCTGTGCTCCGCACCGGGAGAGGCCACACAGTGAGAGGCCCGCGTACCGCAAAAAAAAAAAAAAAAAAAAAAAAGAGTTCATATTCTTTTTTCTGCATATGTTTATTAGGCTCCTACTCTGTGCCTTGGACTGAGGATTCAGGTGGGTTTACGACAGTGAGCAAGACAAGCTCAGTCCTGCCATTGGAGCCCTTATATTAGGTGGGATAATGTGGGTTGCAAATCAGAGAAAATGCAGCTCCGATTGGCTTAAGCAATAATGGATCAGTCTGACTGGCTCAGGTGACTAAAAGTCCAGAGATGCTTTAGGCTCAGGTGAGCCTTCATAGAATAATTTGAGGTCTTACCAAAGACCCAGTTTTGTTCCATTTCTTCTCTCTGCACAAGAGATCTGTGCTTCTTATAATAGCGTAAAATGGGAAACATGTATCCAACAAAAGAGAAATGGATAACTACATGCAGATGCAGCTACTCGAGAATATTATGCATTCACTACAAATGGCCTTTATGAAGACTATGTCACATCAGGGAACTGTGCTTAGAATGTTAAGTGAAAAAAAGTAGGACACAAAATTTTATGGACACTTATTACAGCTTAGCAAAAGAAAAAAAAATGTTTCTAAAAAAAAGGCTAGAAATAAGTACACCTAACTGCTAACCATGTTAGTATTAAGGCAGGATTTATTTTTCTATTGGTTTTTGTTACCTTTATTCTTCATTTTCCAAATTTTCTACAGTGTTCACTCTTCCCTCTCCAGCAGGGTTGTGTTCCCACACTGCCTTCGGTTCATGCCGGGATCATTCCTCTCTTTGTACCTTTGCTAGTGTTATTTCCTTCACCTGGAATGCCTTCCTCTTTTGCCCTATTAATCCATCAAATATTTATTGGTAATTGATACCCACGTATCGTGCAGCTGTGGAATGTAATGTACATGAAAACACTTTGTAAACTGCTTTACAGATGTTAGTTGTTATTGTTAGGAGAAAAAAAAAAGATGAGGAGGATAAGGAAGAGAAAAAACTATTATTTGTACAATAATGTGCCAGGTACTAGGGGAGGCCAGGATGGAAAAATATAGAACAGGGTTGCAGTCCTCCAGAAGTTTAGAATCTTGTCAGGTGAGTAGAGGAAAAAAATACTACCATGTGGAATAGAAATCGATAGAAATGAAATGAATAGAAATAGATAATGGAACATGTGAAATGCAAATGTGAGAGAGGCAGACAGTGATATAAGAGGAAACAGAGAAGGGTGGGGAGGATGTGGAGTGGGTGGGGGGGGTGGGGGGGGATGATGAGCCCAGCTGAAGATCCTGCTGGAAAGTGGTAGGAGGTTAGGGGGAGGGGGAGATAAGTAGGGTGGGACTTGCCACAGGTTTCTGCTGGAGTTTTTAAAAACTAGTATGGAAGTCCCAGGTGGATGGTGAGCAGGGTTCTTCCTTGCCTGTCTTGTTCGATACTGAATATCTTAGTACATAGAAAAGTGGTGCCTGGAACACAGTAGATGCTCAATAAATATTAGTTGAAGGGAAGTTGGAATGAATGAATCATAGGAGTGACATCATAAAATAGGAAGGCTAATCCAAAAGAGGTGGATGACATGGACTGAAAAGGTAAAGGCTGACAGCAAAGAGACAAGTTAATAGATTGTTAGGGTACTTCCAGGTAGGAAATAATGATGGACTGAATTGAGATTATGGCCGCTGGACTTGAAAGTACAGGACTGGTGTGAGAGTCATTTGGAAAGAACCGATAGGCCTTGGTAACTAACCAACCAGATCTACAGAGATGGAGAGAAAAGAATCAAAGATAACATCAAAGAAAGTTAATCATGCTTCAAGACTTGGCCTGAGTTCCTCTTCCAGGAAGTCTTCCCAGAATTCTCAAGCCTATGCTGTGTGTTCCCTTTCTGAAATCAATTAACATAAATAATCTGTATCGCCCTGTATTAGGATGTAATAATTATGACATTATAATGCAGACTTTGCATATGTTTGTTTCCCCAACTAGATTGCAAGCTTTGAAAGGTCAGGGAAATATCTAATCCCCACAGTGCCTGGCCCTGGTACTGCCACAAAGTAGATGCTCAGTAAGTCCTCACTGATTTAGAAGAAACCTGTATTCTCCTCTGTGCTGAAGAGGGCACTTACCTCTGTTTCTTGTTTTGAATTGTTTTCATCTTCTCTCTTAATTGGTCCAAGGTAGTATGGAAGAGACCAGTCTGGAGTATTAGTATCCTCCCCATGTAAGAGTCGAATGCCAACTATTAGCATTGTCTTCAGCAATAAAGAATTTTATTTATTCCTTCATTCATTTGTCAGTCATTCAACAGTAGGGAAATAATGTAGCATAGAGCTTAAGAGTCCATGAGCTTTGGATTTTGCTTCTAATCTTAGATCTGTCATTCACTGGGCCATGCCGGTTTGGAAAAGTTATTTAATCTCTCTCAGTTTTAATTTCCTCATCCATAAAATCAAGATAAAAATGTCTACTCAATAAGAATATTTACTGAGTGCTTACTGCCATTTAATTCCCATTTTACAGTTGAGGAAATTGAGACACAGAGAAAGGATGCACAGGTAGGAAGTGTGGAACCAGGAGTCGGTCATAGAAAATCTTGTCCCAGAGTCATTGTGAAATGGGAGGGAAGGGGGCAGGGCACAGCCTTTGAAAGAACAACATAGCCCGAGGACATGACATAAATTGACTTGAACCAAATGGGCCCAAGATGGCACACAAGTTGACTTCCACTAGACCTTGAGCCTCAGTATATGCTCACTGTAACACATCAGCAAGCTAAATTACGCACCCATAGGCACCATGACAGTTCCAAGGCTGACCATAAGGATCAAAAAGTGGGCGGTGGGGGCTTCCCTGGTGGCGCAGTGGTTGAGAGTCCGCCTGCCAATGCAGGGGACACGGGTTCGCGCCCCGGTCCGGGAAGATCCCACATGCCGCGGAGGGGCTGGGCCCATGAGCCATGGCCGCTGAGCCTGTGCATCCGGAGCCTGCGCTCCGCAACAAGAGAGGCCACAACAGTGAGAGACCCGCGTACCACAAAAAAAAAAAAAAAAAAAAAAAAGGGCGGTGGCCCAATTCCTGGAAATCCCCACCCCTTCCTGAAATAGCTGGAATACTCCTCCCATTCATTAGCCTATGAAATTACCCATCCTGATAAAAACTCACAAACCCATACCCTGGTGCCTTTCTCACCTCCTGAGGTGGCCCACACTCTGTCCGTGGACTGTGTTTCTCTCTAAATAAGTCCACTTCTTACCTATCACTTTGTCTCTCACTGAATTCTTTCTGCGATGAGACATCACGAACCTGAGCTTCATTAAGTCCTGTGCATGGCTTTGAGTCCCAGTCAGGGTTTTGGCCGGGTTCGAGTCCCAGCACGTGGGTTCAAGTTCCAATCTGAGGTGCATGGTTTCACTTGTGCTTAATGGTGTGTTCTATAACTTCACAGGTGTGGCGATCATCAATATAAAACCATATCTAAATATCATATGTAATGTGTCTGGCAGTGTCAGCAGACACTGAATATGCTAATTATTGTTAATAAGTCTTTTTGAGCATCTAATATGTCAGTGGTATAGGGTTGGGCTTTGGGGATATTAAGAGGAAAAGACTCTGCCCTCAAGTTATTCCGAGTCTTAATAACACCACCAGATATTTGTGTGCCAAGAGGCAAACAGACAATCACAAACTATCAGTGCTGAAGCAAACTTTAGAAAACATCCAACCCAACTCCCTCATTTTCCAGAGGAGAAAACTGAGGCCCAAAAGTGGGAGTGTGGTATGAGTAACTAAAGGTTGAAGCTTGGACAAAAATCCTGATCTCCTACAATGGAGTGGTGTGTCCTTGGCATAAGAAAGTGTTCAAAAAAGACAGAGAGATGGTCCTTATTCAAGACCTGTGTGCAATTACAAAGCGGTTTTCCTTGGGAAGCAGAAAATGGGAGAAGTGGTCACTGACGGATGGAGAGAAGCCCACCAGATCCTCCCGGCTCAGCTGGCTCAGCTGGTCTGCAACTTTTTAGCATTCTCTGTTTTCCTAAATTTCAACTGGCAATTTCCTTTTGCCTTCCTGTCTTCTCATGAAGGTGGGTGTTCCATTCCTGCTCACTTCTCTAACCAGGGTGTGTCCTTACCTAAATGACCATATCTCTCTTATCCTCAGGCTCCTTCTCCACCAAGAAACAACCACCACCACCAAAAAAAGGGGGTTCGGCCAAGGTTCCTTCCAGTTCTAAAATCACATGGGTCCTGGGACTTGCCTGGCAGTCCAGTGGTTAAGACTCTGTGCTTCCAATGCAGGGGGTGCGGGTTTGATCCTTGGTTGGGGAGCTAAGATCCCACATGCCGACGCTAGGGGGTGGAGGGGGGCACAGCAATGTTTCAGAGCACATTTCGTCAGCCAGTGAACCTGGAAGCAAGAGGAGTTTCTTTGTTTGCCAAGCGGAGGTCTTGCCACAAGAGGGCAGCAGGGCCTTGAGCACCTGGGCAGGTGCCTACCGTGGGCCCCACAGGAAGACAAGCAGGCTCTCTCCTCTGGCCGTGCCTAGGCCCCCGGAGTTTTCCTGTTGTAAATCCCAAACTCACTTATTTAGCGAAGGGCAGCCAGACAGATTGGAGTGAGACAAGGGAGCAGTTTTGCAAATTAAGTCTAGCACCAGAAAGATGAAAGACCAGGCCTAAAAAGAAATTGGATTCTAGAAAAGTAAATACTTTATGAAAAATTGAGAACGTATCCCTGTCCTAGTTTAAGTTGCCTACGGCTCACATCGTCAGAGGCAGAGCTTTGAGAAGAGCTGGGAGTACTTTACAGACCAGTAAACATTTTAGCAGGCTGAAAGGTTTAAAGCTCATTTGGAAGGCTTGTGTGTTAGACCAGCATTTCTTAGAGTTCCTTGAGAAATTTCAGTTCATTTTGCTCATGTTTAATAAGCTCTTAAGAAAGAATTCATTCTGGAAGTTTCCAGAAAGCTCAGCCAAACCAACACTAAATTAATTAATTAATTAATTAATTAAGGATAGGATGAAAATTATCATGTGTTTACTGAATGAAGAGCACCAGCCTTGGCACCTGAAGGGTCTGAAAGGATGGAGAGGAAGCTCAGTGAGGGTGCAAAGGAGGGCTGGGTGCTGCCTTGGCTTATCCTCTTCAGAGTTCCACTCAGCAATAATCACATTTCAGATCATCACAACAGCCCAAAGATTCCACATAGCCTGCCCAAGGGCCTTTCAAATATATAAAAGAACTTTGTTCCTTAAGAAGACAGTTCCCATTAGATTATAATCTTGCAAAATACCTAGAACACCCACAGAACAGGATATATAAGGACATGAGCTTTATATAGGAAGATAACATTGCTTATTCACCAGCAATAGAGCTAGAGCTTTGTTTTTGTCCCACCTCTCCCAGGGCCAAGGAGGGGTCATGGTTGGGATTAAGCTGCCCACTGCCTTACTCAACCAGCCTTATTTCTGAGCCTCTGCTACCTTGCCAGTTGTTCCCAAAACAGAAGGACTTGTCTTTCCTCACCTCTCTGCCTTTGCATATGCTATTTCCTCTGCCTGGAAATCTTTTCCCTTCCTTATCTTTCCAGCAAGCTTGGACTCATTCTTCCAAACCCCACTCAATGATACTGGTGAAATCTTCCATGACTCCCCAGAGAATCCCCAGACAGCTAATTATCCTTCATCTGTGCTCCCAGAGCAGCTGGTATAAAACTTATCACATTGTACAGTAATTGTTTGTTTTCATGTCTGCTTCTCCCCTCAGACCTGAGAATTCCTAAAGGGCAGGGGCTGATGATTTATCCCTGTATCCTCAGTCCTATATTGCCTGGCACACTGTGCATACTCAGTCAATGCTGGCTGAACGGAAATGGATTCTCTTTCCTGTAACCAGCAGGGTGTTTTGCAAGGTGACTGACCAGGATCACTGAACAAAAGACAGTCATTCCTGAAGGGAGCCCTGGGGCACTTGCCTAGTATCAGGAGCTAAATACATATAACTGATTGCTAACATTCAATTGCATTGGAGGGCACACATCACTCAAAACTTGATGGAGGCCATTTGTCTAGAATCCATTTTATTTACAGCAGAAGATTAGTGTAAGGAGACACCTTCTGATAGTGTGACTAAGCTCTGGGACATGAATTTAAGGGAGCGGTGAGTGTTCCATGTTGAAGGTCTTTATAATCTATGATATGTTTTGGAAAAGACTGTCCAGAGTGAGCAGGTTAAATATAAGTAGATGATGGGAATTCCCTGGCGGTCCAGTGCTTAGGACCCTGTGCTTCCACTGCTGGGGGCATGGGTTCGATCCCTGGTCGGGGAACTAAGATCCCACATGCCTCATGGCACAGCCAAAAACAAAAAAAACCAAAACAACAACAACAAAAAATATGAATAGAAGACCTCTGTTTTCAAATTTATGTAATAGAATGGCTCAGCTCTGGGCTCTGGACCTGGGGGCAGGGGCTTTGGTAGCTGCAGCGGGAATGACCCGGTCCTCTGTGAATGGGTGTTTGGGTTGGACACATAGCTGCCATTTCTCTACACAGCAGCTTTGCCTCATTTGCAGACATCTGAGGGATCAGTAAATATTAGTACATATGTGTTGTCAGTAAATAGAGTTTGCGAGAGCTGCCAACACCCCCCGATGCTTTGTGCTTGTGCTTCTCTCTGGCTCCAAGTCTTCCTCTCTGCCTTCTTGTCCCAAAGCCTCTGGGCGTGGATGTGGGGAGAGACAGCTGTATTGAAAAAGGAGCAGAAGACAAAGGAAGGAAGGGGAAGGTAACCTTCAAGGGGAAAGTAAATGCATATCGTAGTTGATTCCATTCCGGGCAGGGGATTCCCTTGCAGGGCAATTTTTGGAGACGGAATTTCTTGATCTGTGCCTCGGTCAAAATAACAATGAATATGAGGAAAGAGGAGAGAATGGCACATGATCTGGACAGAAGTGATAGCTGAGGTTGGGAAATGATTACCACCCACAAATCAAAATAGGTAAAAGTTCAACATTATGGTTATTAGAACCATGAATTTATATTGTACATTTTTCAAGTTTAGCACAATTTCTTTGCTCTATGTCTTAAATAACCTTACTATTTTATTAATTTTTTGTGTGTGATAGAATATACACAACATAGAACTTACCATTTTAACCCTTGTTAAGTGCACCTTTCCGTGGCATTAAGTACATTCACATTGTTGTGCAACCGCACCTCCATCCGCCTCCAGAACTTTTTCACCTTCCCCGACTGAAACTCTATACCTGTTAAACACTAACTCCTCAGTTCCTCCCCCATTAAGCCCCTGGAAACTACCATTCTTTCTGTCTGCATGAATTTGACTATTCTAGGAACCTCACTGTTTTGTAATTAAACTATTTTCATGAGAGTGTCCTGCAAAATCTTATTTCTAAAAGTATCTCTACATATAGATGAAGTAAGTATCATCATGTCTAGTTTGTAGTTGGAGAAACCAAGCTGAAGAGAAGTTCAGTGCATCAGATACAAGTGGCTGCTTCTCCAAATCTATTCTGCCCTGTTCCCATTCCCTCTCACCCTTCTTTCTTTCGGCAAGTCCCAAATTTTGTTGGTATTCACAGGCAAGCTATGCACACAGGGAAGGGGCTACTCTTAGCCCCAGGAGTATGTCTCGATGCATTTGAGTCCATCACAGTAATTTCAGTTCCTTTGCCAATGATGGTATAGGGGATTAGTAGGTGATACACTTTTGGCCTATGAGACATGAGAGAAAGCTGATGCAAGGATTCTAAAAAGGGTTTCTTTGCTTTGACAAATATACACTTCCTATTTTCTGCTTCTCAGTATGGTGGCCACATGTGTGAGTGACGCCTGGAGCTCAGCAGCCATTTTGTCACCATGAGAAGAGTTAGCCACATCACCCAGATAACACACTGAAGATGGCAGAGGGGAAGATGGAAAGAATCTGGGTCCTTTATCATGTGAATGAGCTTCTGAATTAACCAACTCTGGAACTCCCCACTTTTAGTCTTGCTATTTATGTGAGATCATAAACTTCCTTATTATTTAAACCATTTTTGTATTTTCTGTACTTGCAGCCAAAAGCATACTATTGATAAATGACTTGTTAAGGATTAAAGCTAAACAGGAACCAATGCAGAGAACCCAAGTCTCACATGCTTTTCCACTGGATGATGCTACTGACTCAGCATTGGTCTTTTTGTTATGAGCTAGCCCAACCTATTGTATTATTTCTGAACTGTTGGCTCTGGGAAGCAATTTCTAGGAAAAGGGACCCCTGGAAAATTTAGTTTGATTTTGAGAAAAGAAAGGGGAGGGGAGACGTTGGAGAAAATGAAGAGAGACACAAATAACAGAGCGACAATTGCCTAGGGAGTTGCAACTGGAAGGATGGTAAAAAATGATATTTGGAAATAGCCTTGTGAAACATGCCAGTCAGGTGTGGTGAGACGGAATGGGAGAAAAAAGCCAGCCAGTATAGCTGTAAGAGCCAGGGAGCTTTTCTCTCCGATGGGAAACCCAGCAAATCTCAGAGAGTTGTTGTGTGACAAAGTAGAAGACAAGGGCATCATATGAAGATGACCAGGTAAAGGGTTTTGAAATACTGCAACTACAGAATACTGATAGGAAACTAACATAATTATAATTACACACGAAGCTGACATCAACGCTCACTTACGTTAAACCTGTGGCAGATCGTACTAGCTATTCTTCAGAGCCTACACAGCAAACTTTCTTTTAGACATGTGAGCTGGGCATGTGATCCTGGTTTGGACAATCACAGTTCTTCATTCTCTAGGCAACTTCAATCAGTCCAGGTGGTAGGCACATGACTCAAGGAATGGCTGAAGTCTTTCCCTAGGAAATTAGATACAGACACTGTGAAAAACAAGGTGTTTTTCACTAATAGACAAAGAGAAACAGAGATGAGCAAAAATGAAAGGCAGAAGAAAAAGAGGGAGATGACCTCGAGTTCTCTGTGTCAGACCTTAAGACCTAGGTTCCTATAGCATTTGCTTTAAATCTATGAGCTATCCCAGTGTGGCAGATTATGTTTTCCAGAAATGACCACCATGATATATCCTATCCCATATACTCTAATTACACTGCAACATCGATACTCCTTCCGTGGAGTGGTGGTGTCTATATCCCCTCCCCTTGCACCTGGACAGACCTTTATGACAACTTGGACCAAAAAAGTATGGTGGAAGTGCTGCTATGTGACTTCTGACACTGAGTCATAAAAATGCCATACACTATTGCTTTATTCTCTTGGGACATCTGATTTTGGAAACCAGGCACCATGCTTGAAGAAGCCAATAGCCATATGAAGAGACCATGTATAGGAGTCATGCCAACAGCCCTAGATGAGGTCCCAGCAGACAGCCAACCTCAACCACCAGAAATGAGACATTTCCAGATAAACCCAGCCATCGTCACCCCTAGCCTTTGTCTTCCCAACTGAGGCTCCAGGCATCAAGCAGGGGCAGAGACAAGTCATCCCTATGTATCCTATCTGAATTCCTGACCCACAGAGTCCAATAGAATAATAAATTGATGGTTTTAAACCACTAAGCTTTGGGATGGTTTGTTACACAGCTACAATTAAGGAAATACCCGGTGTCCTCCTTAGCTATGTGAACCAATAAATTCTCTTTTTTGTTTAAGCTAATTTGAATTGAGTTTGTCACTTGCAACTAAAGGAATCTTGACTCATAAACCCTCTAGTCTCTAGGTCTTATCCACTCTAGCAAATCAGTTAATTCAGTTTACCAAAAAAGTGATTTTTCATGTGGTCTTCACAGAAAAAAGTACAGAAAGGTAGGGAAAATGAAAGAAGAGTCAGAATTAGTGCGAAGGCCTAAAAAAGGGGCCCTCTTTTTGTTTTCTTCAACTGATGACTCCCTGGGAAATGGCATGCCTTATTTCCTCATTCATGCCATTTAATTTTTCTGCTTAGGGGTGGGTGCTGGCCACTGATCTGCTGAGTGACTTTTTTTTTTTTTTTTTGTGGTACGCGGGCCTCTCACTGTTGTGGCCTCTCCCGTTGCGGAGCACAGGCTCTGGATGCGCAGGCTCAGCGGCCATGGCTCATGGGCCCAGCCACTCCGCGACATGTGGGATCTTCCCGGACTGGGGCACGAACCCGCGTCCCCTGTGTCGGCAAGCGGACTCTCAACCACTGCGCCACCAGGGAAGCCCTGCTGAGCGACTTTTGAAAATCATTGTACTTTGCTGGATCTACTTCCTTTTTCAAAGAGTGATAGTGGAGGGAGCTATTCCTTTACCAGCAAAATGAGGGAATAGGGCTAGATGTGATATTAATTAGTATTTTTTTTATTGGATTATAATTGTTTTACAATGTTGTGTTAATTTCTGCTGTACAACAAAGTGAATCAGCTATGTGTATACATATATCCTCTCCCTCCTGAGCCTCCCTCCCTATTAGTACTCTTAATAATAGCTCTGTGCTAAGTATTAATATTATGTTAGGTGTTTCCCACATATTCTCATTTGGTCCCCACCATGTCCCTATGCAGCAGGTATTATTAGCCACTTTATGGTCCTTTCCTGGACTAACATTCTATCAATCTTTGTTGAGCTCCTTCTCTTGTGCCTCTCACTCTGATACACTCTGAGGGTATGACAAGTCACATGTAACAAGTTCCTTGTTTTCAAGAAGCTTATGTTCAGATTGGAAAGGTAAAGCTAAACTAAGTATTAAATTGATCTAAACTGAGTAGCACTGACAATAGATGCAATAGGAGTTATATTCATTATCTATTGTCCTGTAACAGATTACTACAAATTTAGCAGCTTAAAACAATACACATTTATTATTTCACAACTTTTGTGGTCCAGGAGTTAGGGTTCAGCTTAGCTGGGTCCTCTGCAGGGTCTCACAAGCCTGCAATCAAGGCACTGGCTGGGCTATGTTCCCTAGTGGAGCCAAGAATCCTCCTCCAAGCTCACGAGGTTGTTGGCAGAATTTCTTGCAGGCTTAGGACCGAGGGCCCTATTTTCTTGCTGTCCACTCGGGGCAACTGTCAGTTCCTAGAAGCTCCTGCAGTTCCCTGTCATGGGCCTTCTCCACCAGTGGTTCACAACATGGTAGCATTCTTCTTTAGGGCCAGCAAGAGACTCTCACCCTAGTCAGCTAAGAAGGAATGTTATATAATGTTCCTGTAACCATGGGAGTGACACATCATCATCTTCACTATATTCTATTGCCTAGAAGCAAGTCATGGGTCCTGCCCACACTCAAGAGGAGGGTATTACACAAGCGTGTGACTCACTGAAGGGGAGATGGGGTCACTGGAAGGTGTATTTGTTGCAGGGATTTAAAAAAGAGAGAGGGGACTTCCCTGGTGGCGCAGTGGTTGAGAGTCCGCCTGCCGATGCAGGGGACACGGGTTCGTGCCCCAGTCCGGGAAGATCCCACATGCCGCGGAGCGGCTAGGCCCGTGAGCCATGGACGCTGAGCCTGCGCGTCCGGAGCCTGTGCTCTGCAACGGGACAGGCCACAACAGGGAGAGGCCCGCGTACCGCAAAAAAAAAAAATTAATAAAAAAATAAAAAATTGTAAATCACTACATTGTATACCTGAAACTTACATAATGTCTATATCTATACTTCAATAAGAAAAAAAAATGCACATTTTAAAACTTAAAAAACAAAATCATTGCTCAATTGAAATTATTACTTGGCCACTCTAATATCCAGGTCTAAATCACTGAGACCATATAGTTTCCTCTACATGTGCTTTTTTACATAGATGGGGCAAGTTTTTATGTAGTTGCAATATATGAAAAGAAAGTTGCGCAAAAATAACTGGGCCTTAGTTCCTGTTACTTAACAGCTGGATGACTTTGGTTCAGTTTCCCAAAACGTGAAATAGAGAAGCAAATTCATGACCCAGTTGTCTCACACGATTGTTGGGGTCATTCAGTAAAATAACGTATATAGGGACTTCCCTGGTGGTCCAGTGGTTTAAGACTCCCGCTTCCACTGAGTGGGTGGGGGTGGGGCGCCGATTCCATCCCTGGTCAGGGAACTAAGATTCCGCCTGCGAGCCCGCGGGGACTGAAAAAAAAAGGATGTAGACACACATAAGGTACTGAGCAAACGAGCAAAATAATTTAAGACTATGTTGAATCACAAACATCAAGTTGTCCTAATATTATTGTTTTTTAAAGGTTATGAAATGAAAGAAAAATAAAATATGCTCCACGTCAGTAGATGAATCTGTCACCTCCACTCCAGGCTGGGTTACCTGCTCACCATCCAAAAGGACACCCCTAAGAAGAAGAGCTTGAAAGGTGAACTACAACCCCCAGCAGGCTTTGCGCCCAAATTGCGTCATATAACCTCAGCTCCGGCCCGGGCCCAGCCCTCTCCCCGCCCCCACCATTCAGAAACTACAACTCCCAGGAGGCTTCACGGCGTCTAAGCCGTCCTCTTTCCCCCCGCCCCCTGTCTCCCCTTTACCCGCGCCGGCAGCTCCGTGGCCGACTCGGGTCCCGCCGTCGGCGGAGCGGGCGCGCGCGCCGCGGGTCGCGCGGCTGCTGAGAAGGCCGAGCACGCGCGGAGGGAGTGGAGGCGTAGGGTGGTGGGAGTACGGCTTGCTCGCTCGCAAGATGGCGGATGAGGACGGGGAAGGGATTCACCCCTCAGCCCCTCACAGGAACGGAGGTGGCGGCGGCGGCGGCGGCGGTGGGGGGTCTGGGCTCCACTGCGCCGGGAACGGCGGCGGGGGAGGCGGCGGCCCGCGGGTCGTGCGCATCGTCAAGTCCGAGTCCGGCTACGGCTTCAACGTGCGGGGCCAAGTGAGCGAGGGCGGGCAACTGCGGAGCATCAACGGGGAGCTGTACGCGCCGCTGCAGCATGTGAGCGCCGTGCTGCCCGGGGGGGCGGCCGACCGGGCCGGGGTGCGCAAGGGGGACCGCATTCTGGAGGTGTGAGTATCGGGGCTGCCCGCCGCCCCACCCCTTCCCCTCTGTCTGTCCCTGCATTTCCCCTCTACCCCTGTCACCCTCAGGCCGCACCTCCCCTCAACCCCCGAACCGGCCCCCCGCCCCTCCATGGAGGTTGGCCCTTCTACCTCCCCACACCCTGGGTTTCTGGGACCCCCGCACCCTCCCTGTAATCTCCAGTGTCCCAGCGCCCCTACTGCTTTTACCCCTGCCCCCATTGCTTTGACTTTTCTGCCCCCTTGCCTTCCCCTTTGGCATGCTGCTTTCTGCTCCTCGGTGCCCCTTGCTTTCCTCTTGTTGAACCTCTTTCTGCTTCTGACTGACAGCATCTCCTTTTCTGACCCAGCCACTGTGTGTCCGCCCCAAGTTCTCATCTTGAGCATCATAGTTTCTTGTTCTCCACCACTCCTTTTAGCCCCCGTGGACCGTCCCTTCTGCCCTCTAAACCAAATAGGCAGGACCTTTGGTCGGCTCCTACTTTTCTTCCGGAAACATCATCCCTCCACGCTGCACTTCTTTTTCTTTCCTTAGTTACCCTCTGCTTATGGTTAAGCACTCCCTATATTTTTCTGTCCTACCGTGTATCCCTTTCCTCCCCTCTTTTTTTGTATTCATACTCTGAGAATACCTTCTTTTCTGACCCTTGCTTTTTTTTTTTTTTTTTTTTTTTTTGATGGTGGTGTCGTCTTTGACACGATAGTTTCTCTTCACAGTAGTCCCCTTATCACACCAGGATTTTGAATCTAGTGTCTCCATCACCACATCCCTCTGAGAGCATCCCTGTCCTGGCCCCTGTCTTCACTCCTGCACCATACTCATATTTCTTTTTAGTCGGGTTTATGGTAGAGCTCTCCTTAGCTCCTACTTCCCCCAAACTACAGCCCCTTTTGGGTCTTTGACCTCCCCACTTTTTCAGGGCATGCCGTTTTCATTCTCTTTTCTAGTCTGTTCTCTTGTGATATCATGCTTGACTTGATCCTATTCTTTCTCTCTGAGGTTGTTTTCCCTTCTTTCTCTTTTTAGGCTCCTTCATGTTGAAACCCATCCTCTTTCCTTGCTGCAGTCTCTCCCGCTTCATATTCCTTCATCCTTACTTCCTCACCGAATACCTTAAAGCTCTGGCAGGATGCTGCCCTGTCTTGCAGTTTCTTTGCAGACCTCCTCCTACTCCTTTAATGCAGGTGTTACATTTGTGTTTTTATACTTTGTATTAAGATTTGTATAGTGATTGCCGATTGACTGGTAGGTGGTGTATGCTCTCATTGTCTCCATTCTCCTCAGCAGTCTTCAATCCTGTATCTCTCTCCTGCTTACTGACTCTATCTTATATATTCTTTTTTCACACTTTTGCCCTCTCTTTCAGTGCTAGGATTTGCCCTCATGAATCTTTCTCTCTCTCTTTTTGGCCGCTCTGCGCGGCTTGAGGGATCTTAGTTCCTCCACCAGGGATCAAACCCAGGCCCACCGCAGTGAAAGCGCAGAGTCCTAACCACTGGACCACCAGGGAATTCCCTCTTTCTCATTATTATAAGTGTTATTTTAACCATAATTTCCATAACCTTCAGTCTTTCCTCTAGTAGAGCAGTAGGTTTATACAGTAGGTTTGATCAAGGTTCCAAAGGGATAAGTAGTTTGAAGGACCTATAGAGTAGTCTGTCCCTTCTTATTCAGCTTATGCCTCTTACCCTTATCCTTGCCATTCTTACTGTATGGTATCCATTCATTCTGTTTCCTCTTACCCTCCACCTCAAGAAACAGTTCACCAAAGTAAGTGTTTCAAGCTATTATACCTTTCCTCTGTCCTTCCTGTAAATAGATGCGTTCTTTTTTCTGTTAATGTCCTATGACTTTTCTGGTGCTCTGGCAATATATTCTTAATTTTTTGGGTGTCAGGGCATTCAGATACCGAATGCAGTAGTGACCTTTTGCTTTGTACCTGGGCACCTAATTCTTTTCTTTCTAGATAATTCAAAATCTGTGGCTGATGTTTCCTTCTGATAGAAGCTCTTGGAATTGTCATTTTCCTTTCCCTTTGGAAGTTACCTTTGTATCCAGCTGTTTATTTTTAAATTTAAAACTGAAGTATTTATTTAAAATTATAAATGTATCGTAAAGTTCTAAATCATTTACTCTACTGGAGTAGAGTGCTGTGGTTTTTGCAGCAGAGTCCAGATATAAACTAGGTCCTGCAAAGGAGACCTCAGATGATTCCCTAGATAGATAGAAGGACTTGCCACAGGCCCAGGTTCCAGTCTAGGCCCATTTCTTCTTCTAGAGAAAAGACATTACATTTTAGTGGTGATGAGTAGACAACTTTCTCTCTTTTAGTGGGCGGGGCAAAAAGAGCACTCTTTGCCTAGAGAACCTTTTTCTGGAATGTTGTGATGATTGGACATCTACCTGGCATTGGATTCTCACCTTCCAACTGTATTTTGTTTTCCAAATTCTTTGAAGTTTCTCTGCTACTATAGTGAAAATAGTGATAGTTGTAACACAGAGCCAAGATAGGTGGTAAATGGTTTGGGTTCTCAACTCTACAGTTTCTTTCTCTTTCCTTCCCTTCTTCCAAAGTCTACATCTTCTCCTTAGGTTTTCAAGTGAGAGGAGGAAAACAGAGACCAAACAGACATTGTTCTTGAGGGATGTCTGTATCTGCTCCTTGTTTTGATCTTGGTTAAGTTGATGCTAATTTTCCTAAAGCATTCTTTAGGCAACACTTTTTTCTGTCTCTCACCCAGGTTCCTTAAATTAACCTCTCTGTTGTCCCAGGTAAGCTTTGCATGTTGATGAAGTGCCAAGTAGGGTCAGAGTAGGCATAGGTAGATTATTATTGTGTAGATGTAGTTTGTATCGAGTTGTAGGTGGATGTCTGGACCTCCTTAAACAGATAATTGTTGATTAAGACTTTTCCCTATTTTAGACACTTTCCTCCAATATGCAAATTATTTTATTCCAATTTTCTATATTGCAGTAGTTTGGACAACTGATAGAGGTTTGAAAGAACAGATGAGGTTTACGAGAATAGAAGCTTGGACAAAAAAGAGCATTATTTCTGTGCATTTCTTTAAAGGCTGCTTACCAAGGCCTTGTCCTAACTGAATCTTGGAGAAGTCATTAAATTAAATTCAATATGGTTTGGTTTGTCCTTTCTCCCTTCAAAACTGACTAGATTCTCACTGGTTAGGGAAAGAGTCATGTTGCAGGGCTTGGTACTGGAGTATGAACAAGCCTTCTGGGCTCTGAATTTTACTGCAGATGGAAAGTTTTCTTGAATGGCAATGTTAGTCTCCACCTTGTAATTTTTCCAGTGTAACATATATTGAGTGTCTTCCCTTTGATGTGTATACACTTGGAGACTAGTGAGTGAAGGATGCTTTCAACAAATAGAACCAAAATAAATATGTCTTTGCACTAATCATACAGCATGTGAAGTAATATTAGACTTCAGGTGATTTTCTTAAGGTTAAGATAGTTTCAAGGGCTCTTGATTGATTTCTTGAGAGATGCCCTTAGGAGGGTTTAAGTGTGCAGTGGATATGGATATTGTACTGTCTGTTTTTGAGAGATTAGGTTTGTCTGTTGGCTAGTTTGTTTTGTCTCTTTGGTGTTTGGATAATATGGTCTTCAGTAAGCATGGACCCTAAGGTTGGCTTGTAAGCGTTCAATATCATGATGTATTTATGCTAGGCAGAGAGTATATGCCTTACTTCTTTTCTTTTTAAAAAAAATTTAATTAATTTTATTTTTGGCTGCGTTGGGTCTTCGTTGCCACACGTGGGCTTTCTCTAGTTGCGGCGAGTGGGGGCTACTCTACGTTGTGGTGCGCGGGCTTCTCATTGCGGTGGCTTCTCTTGTTGCGGAGCACGAGCTCTAGGTGCGTGGGCTTCAGTAGTTGTGGCTCGCGGGCTCTAGAACACAGGCTCAGTAGTTGTGGCTCACGGGCTTAGTTGCTCCATGGCAAGTGGGATCTTCCCGGACCAGGGCTCGAACCCACGTCCCCTGCATTGGCAGGTGATTCTTAAGCACTGCACCACCAGCGAAGTCTCACCTTACTTCTTGATAGCTACAAGATAATATAACTTTTCTGTATTAAAGTTAAACCATAAGAAAAAGATGTTTGTGTGTGCATATATATTTGTTTAGTGATAATTTATTTTCAAAACGTATAAATATGTCATGGGCATTCTTTTTTTGTTTTTTTTAAATTTTATGTGAAAATTTGAAAATTGACTAAAAAGAGGTTGGGACCACACGAAGTATTTTTATGAGTTAGAAAAGTACCTTTTTAGGATCTGCTTTCTCAGTTGTAGCGGAATTCTATTTGGCTTAGATTTTCCAGGTAGGTTTTGTAAATGGTGTTTGAAATCATGGTTATTGATCAAAGGAAGTTTTTACGGCAGTGATTCTCAAGCTTTAGTGAGCGTGAGAATCACTGGGTGTGTTTGTCAAAAGTATGGATTCTCAGGCTCACCCTTTAAAGGTTATGATTCAGTAGGTCTTGCACGGGGCCTAGAAATCTTTATTTTTTACTCCCTGGCCAGGTGTGGGTAATGCAGCCAACATACCCACCCCATACCTGGAGTGAAACTACAAGCCTTTAATTCTCAGTTCATTTTATTGTCCTGATTATGTAGAGTTATTAGCTAAGACTATATGAACAAAGTGATTTGTTAGGCTCTTGAAATCCCAGCCCTTAGGAAAATCAGTTCAGTAGATAGTGGACTAACTGTTGTATCCAATCATCCACACTTTATTGAATCTTGATAAGCTGTTGTAATAAAGGCGAGGGTTAAGAGGTAGAGCAAGTTAATAATAATAATTATTATTATATCACTTTGCAATTTGTATAGTGTTACAGTTTGCACAGTGTTTTTACATTTGATCTTCACAAGAGCCTTGTGAGATAGGGAAAATATAAGCTCCTTGGTGGCAGGGACTATGTCTATGCTGTTTCCGTAGCTAAATATCTAGCGGTACATAGAAAGTACTCTTCCATAAACGCTTGCTGAATGAATGTATGAGTATTATCCCTGTTTCATAAGAGAGGAAACTGGGAGTTGCACTAATGAATGTTAACCAGAATTAAACCCAGGTCTTTGGAAGCTAAATCCAGTGTATTTTCCATTTCTTTGTTTTCTCAGCTATTCTTGACTGTTAATAGTCAACTATTCTTGACTGATGTCACTTAAAATTCTTAAAGTCATATCCCCATGAAGTTGGATAGCAGTTGAACTTTGGTTCTATGATTTTGAAATGTAACTGTGTTATATCTTTATTTACCCTGTCTCTCTTATTGTTAAATTGGGTAGAAGACAGGGGACCAAAATAGGCATTCTTTGCCCTTATTTGTTGCTATCTTTATTGGTTATCAGTGAAGGGAGCATGACGATCGTAATTGCAACCCCAAGAAATACTTTTAATTCCATAGGTAGTGGAGGCGGCAAAATAATAAAACTAAATTTGAAAATAGCATTATCTTCCCCACAGAAATGTCTTCTGCAACATTGCTGTGACCAGGAAAAGATTTTTTGTTAGTAACGTGAAGATTTGTTTGGGTCATATAAGTTACTGTGAAGAACAGTTCTTTTTCCAGCCACCACTTTTCCAGTTTGTTTCAGAAGAGGGTTTATTACTACACTCTAAAGGATAATTGTTTTTTTAGATAAGTCCCGTTGGGAATAATTCCTATGATCTGGTAGATAAGCAAAGAGACTCAGTTAACAAGCAAACATTTACGATTTATGATCACTGCGCGGTGCTTTGGGAGCATGATCTTTGGTAAGTTCATTGTTAGATGCTGACATTGCTGGCACAAAGGATTTTGTAGTGGTTAGGTTAGTGCCAGTTAGGGTCATTCTGTTCTTCGACTGTCAGCTATAGAGATGGTTTCTGTGCTTCACTTAGGCAGTCTAGTAAGAGCCAGTGTATGGGTGGTGCAATTCCAGGCCCACATTTGGAAAAAAGAAATTTAGGCAGTTTAAAACCATTTTTTAAAAAATTGAAACTCATAGATTTTGTATTACACCCAGTTTAAAAAAAAACCCACCTGAAACAAGTTTCACAAAACTGTGTTTACTAGTATCATGCACTCTGGTATTTTTTAGTCCGTCAGTATTTTGGTTTTTTTGTTTTGTTTTTTGAATGCTGATGGTGGCCCACTGCATTAATTTCATGACTCATTAGGTTGTAATCCACTGTTTGAAAAACAGTGATTTAGGGTGTCAATTTTATGATGTTGGCTGATATCACCTCATGTTCAGCCTGGTACCACAATTAAGCACAAACTATGTGTAAAGTACTGTTAGGCTTGTATGAGTCACAGAGTCCCTGCATCCCTGCCCTTGGGAAACTTACAGTGCAGTGGGGAAGGTGCATGTAAACAATTTACTGTATGTAAAGCAAAATGAAATAATGGAGATAAATGAAAAACACAGTGGAGTTTAGTGGTAAGAAGAGTGAATATGCTTGAGAAGATTGGAAGATTGGTGGGTGGATAGGTCATAGAAGGCTTTTAAACTGTGATTGAAGGACAGGTATAAGTTTAGTAGGCAGAAGAGGGGGAAGGATTTTAGAGGCTGAGGTAACTGTGTGACCAAAGGGAGGATCTTAGGATAACAAGGAATCTAAAGTTGCTGTTTGTTTATAGACACCTGTGCTTCAGGTTAGATCAAATGGGGTTTTGATTGCCGTGCTAAAAAGTTTGGATGTTATTCTGTTTTTGAGGTCAGAATATTGTTGTATGTGCTTTAATACCCAGGACTCCCTGAGATTTAGTTTTTATTTAATTATTTACCTGAAGAGGTTGAATAACATTTCCAAGGCCAAAGAGGAAAATCACTATTAGAACGAATTTCAGAGCATCTACTCTCTTGGGCTGTCTTGTACTATATAAAGAAGGGAACTAAAGACAACTAAGCTCTAATGCCCAGAGCTGGGAGCAGCTGGTGATGAGCTGGTTGCCTTTAACTTGTATATGTGTTTTACTCACAGTACAGTTCAGCTTCTCAAATATCTGTTTCTCTTTCTCTTATGTTTTATATGACTGTACTTACTATTGTGTTTACAGTTGGTAAGTTTGATCCTATATGCTGTAGGTCCACTTGAGCTCTGCCCTACAGATGTTCTGTTTTAGCTGTACTCTGATTTGAAGATGCCTCCTTTAATTTAAATCTTTTATTTTGGCATACAGCATGTTGCTGGGAGTTGAGTGGGACTGAAGACAGACAGGGAACTTAATATGTATAGTACTAAGATTTATACCTGCAGTCTACCTTCAAAATGAAAATTCTTACAAAGATCCTTCAAATAAGTTTGTTTATTTATTTATTTATTTATTTGGCTGTGTTGGGTCTTCGTTGCTGCACTCGGGCTTTCTCTAGTTATGGCGAGTGGGGGGCTGGTCTTCGTTGTGGTGCGCGGGCTTCTCATTGCAGTGGCTTCTCTTGTTTCGGAGCACGGGCTCTAGGCGCGCGGGCTTTAGTAGTTGCAGCACGCCAGCTCAGCAGTTGTGGATCGTGGGCTCTAGAGTGCAGGCTTAGTAGTTGTGGTGCACTGGCTTAGTTGCTCTGCGGCATGTGGGATCTTTCCGGACCAGGGCTTGAACCTGCATCCCCTGCATTGGCAGGTAGATTCTTAACCACTGCGCCACCAGGGAAGCCCCAGATAAGTTTAAGAATTGGTAGTGTCCATACAGTGAATTTCTCCTGTCAGTAATGTGAGGGGTACTTCAGAATTAGATTTTGTGATATGGTATCAGTCAAATGCTAGGTAGTATGTGTGTAGTCTTTTTTGTTTATTATTTATTGCTCCCTGCTAACTAATAAGGTTTTCATATAGTTGAGGAAATACACCTATCTGCAAGGTATTAAAGTTGCAGAGTAAGGTACTGCATTTGAGTACTCTTATGTGTACTTCCTTTAATGAACTTCCGTTGTTATGAAAACATCTTTTAAAAAAATGGTTTTTGCTTAAGCTATCTGAAATTGCAGATTCTTGTGTCAGACCTCAGAGCGAGACTAGAACGACAGGTCTGTGTATTCTGTGGACTTGAAACACAAGTAATTAGTTTACTTCTCTTTGGAAAAGTACAGAGCAGTCTGCAGAGTCAGCTGCTTGTGTGGATTTTCTCCCAGCTGCTTTGAAGAGGCTGATTACTCTTACAGAACTATTCAGTGCGATTAACCAGGAAGCTCTCTCTCTCCCCTCCAACCCCCTGCCCCCAACAGTACTTTTATATCTGTGGGCCTATCTAGTTTTAGTTATATTTATTTAGTATGTTTTGAAAATTGGGAGATTGATTAACTTAATATTTGGAGATGTGATGACCTCTGTGAAAGTTTTGGAAACTTCTTCCACTTCTTTTGCTGATCAGTTTAATCATGATAACGTTTGTAATTTATAAAGTGTGTAGTTTGTCTACTGAATGTACCATGCAGGTTACTTAATTCTTTTTACCCAAAATTACTATCATTTTGATTCTGGTAGGGTTAAAAACTATTTTTTGGATCTGTTTTCTCAAGGTATGTAACTTGCATCTCTTTTCTTAGAAATGACAATGAGTTTTGTTCTCTTTACCTGGTGTTTTGAACCCAAGGAAATGTGACACTAAAGTTTCCCTTTCTGAATTGTGTGCTAATAGATTATTTTAGATTTCCCTGGCCTACCAAATTATCCTTTATGTTGCTGATTTGGAAAAGGTCTTACTGTAACTTTCTTCTTATTCAATATGCTGAAATAGACTACAGCCTAACAAAAACTGTACTGTAGTCTGTGTTCCTCAGCTTCCAAAAGAAATTGTGCAAATTTAATTTGGGTTAAAGGATGGTATTTGATTGCGGAAGGGCCATATCACTTAAAAAGTATCTCTCTTGTTATTCATTTCTAAGGGCTTCTTACATAGATGAAGGTATTTTGAACTGTTTTTTCAGTGGTAGTGATAGATTTACACTTCTCACACTCAAATACAGTACCTCTGGAGACTAATAGAATATTTAGGAAATGGGTGTTGGGATTCAGGGTGCAGTTTGTCACCACAGAACAGACTTACCAGATCACATGAAGAATCATGTTTTTAATTGCATTATGTGGTAATTCAGAAATAGTAGTGAAATAGAACTTTAAAATATTAAGATTCCTTCTTTGGTAATTTACCTGACTTGCAAACTAAGGTTGTTGATAGAGCAAGTAGATTTTATTCTTTAATTAACTTTCACTGTACACCAAACTAAAAACATTGGGGAGTTGTGTTTAAATTGGCCATTAGGGAATGGTTCAAATTATAGCAGATCTCAAAGCCTGAGTTGGTGTTGAGAAATGCTTTAGGACTGATCATGTTTGTTTTGCTGGTGAATAACTGATTGAGGGGGCCTGAGAAATAGGGTAGATAGGAGGAGAATGAGTTAGTCAGGTTAGGGAAACCATTATGGCTATTAGCAACTTTCTTACCTTTATCTAGCATTCATTATCCCGCAGTGTGAAGAAGTAACCTATTTTCACATCCAGCTTTACATTTAAATTGAACCATAGAATTGTTATATGCTGATCAAGTTTTTAAAGACAAAAGTTGAAAAGTAAGCAAGCAAAAAAATCTTATCCAAACAAGATAAATGTATACTTTTATAGCTTTAGTATTAGAAATTTCTTTAAGACTTTACTGGTAATACTTAGCCTCTGTTGTGTGAGGAAACCCATTGTGCTTAAATTTTTTAACTAAGTGTGGTGCATTTATTTAGTTTTTATGAGATGAAACAATATAATTATAATAGATTATTCCCAGAATTAACATAAAATAAAGGCTGCTTTTTAAATGTCAACATGTTTATTTCTTATTCCTTCTTCTTACCTCATTTTGCTATCCTTGGAATCAGTGTTTATTTTTTAAAAAATTAATAAAAACAATTTACTTTTATTTTCAGTATATTTCAGTAAAAGAAAACATAGCCTCACTTTGGAATTGCTTACATAATTGAATGTCATCTTTTACTCTTAACCATTATTTTTATTGCTACTCATAATAGAAAACAAAATGATCACTAATACTAAGGCTTGAAAAATGTAGAGCTTGCATAATATTTTTAGTAGTTCCCTCTAAATAGTGAAACCAGTATAAAAGTTAAAAATAAGGAATGAAATTATGGAAGTGCATGAAGGAAAACCAGTATTGAGTTTATGTGCTAATCTTAATAATTTTTTTTCATTCACTCAGGGAAAATTTTTAATGAGTGCTTACTACATGACACATACAATATTAGACACTGGGGATAGGAAGCTGAATGACATGTAGTCTTTGCACTAAGGAATTTCAGGTTTGGTGGAGAAAGTGGCAGCCTTAGGTTATTTCTTAAGCCCAGTTGACCTGATTCTTATTCCTCTTCCCTAACCTCCCCCGTCCTGCCTCACCACAATGGGATGAACAAGTTTAGAGCAATTCCTCCAAGCCGCCATAAGTACTTTTCTGCCCTTAGTTATCTAAACTAGTAATGCAAGTGCCTAGAGACTATGTGCATATTCACAGGAGTCTTCCAGACACAAAATGTACTAAAACTAGGAGGACTGTATAGTTTATTGTCCAGACCAAGACACTTGAAAATGAAAGGGGCCCATTAATTATGCTAGGATAAAAGGTGTAAACTAGTTGTGTCCTGGCCATGTGGAGCACTGATCCAAAGCCTTAGTAATTTTAATATAGGAGGCTGTTTTAAAATTCTAAGACTAGAATTTTGTATTTTATTAGGAGGGAAATGAACAAGTTTGTTTTTATTCTTGGTGTCAAGTTGTTACATTGGCCTTACAGGTAATTATCAGATAACAAATGAACTTTTCTTCTGAATAGCTTCATTATAATTTTATATTGATTTTTAAAATACCTTAAAGCCTTAAGCCTTATTATACTTTTTTTATTGAATGACAAGATTCATTTATTTAGAAATAAGTCTACCTGTGTAGATTACATTTGTTTCCCGATTGCCTTGGAACTAGAAGGTTTGAGGAATCTATTACTCCTTCCCAAGTAGTAAACCCTTGTTACTTGTGGCTGGAGGTATTATGGTCGAAAGACAGATGATGCTTATTTGTACTTTTCCTGCCTCAGGCAGCATTCTTTGTGAATAGAACACCCAGCCAAGGGTAAAAAGTCCCAGTGATGGTGAGCAGCTTATTTGACAAGTTATTGATTCTTTTTTCCCTCTTTGGGAAGACTAGATGCTGATTGACATACCTCTCAGTTTCTCAACCCTGCCAGGGCCATACTTTATTGTTATTAGTACTCTCTTTTGCCCAGCATTAAATTTTTAGATGTAGGTGCTTTAAAATATTGGTATAAATATTGAATTTTGCTTTTGATACTTAAAAAAGGCTTTGGTAAGGGTTTGTGAATTAGGGCTCTCCATAGAATGCATAGCCTCCACCATTATAAACATCCCCCACCAGAGAGGTACATTTGTTAGAATTGATGAGCCTACATTGACACATCATTGTCACTTAGAGTCCATAGTTTATTTTAGGGTTCACTCTTGGTATTGTATATTGTATGGGTTTGGACAAATTTGTAATAACAGCATCTGCCATTGTAGTATACAGAGTAGTTTCACTGCCCTAAAAATCCTCTATGCTCTGCTAATTCATTCCTCTCTCCCCCTAAGCCCTGGCAACTACTGATCTTTTTACAGTCTCCATAGTTTTGCCTCTTCCAGATTATCATACAGTTTGAATCATATAGTACGTAGCCTTGTCTTCTTTCATCTAGTAATATACATTTAAGTGTCCTTCATGTCTTTTTATGGCTTGATAGCTCATTTCTTTCTAGTGATGAATAATATTCCATTGTCTTCTGGATCTACCACAGATTATACATTCCTCAACTGAAGGACATCTTGGTTGCTTCCAAGTTTTGGTAATTATGAATAAAGCTGCTTATAAACGTCTGTGTGCAGGTTTTTGTGTGGACAAAAGTTTTTGACTCCAAAGAGCATAATTGCTGGATCCAGGTGGTAAGAGTATGTTATTTTTATAAGAAGCCACCAAACTGTCTTCCAAAGTATACCCTTTTGCATTTCCACCAGCAGTGAATGAGAGTTCCTGTTAAGCCATATCCTCGTCAGCATTTGGTGTTGTCAGTGTTTTGGATTTTGGTCATTCTAGTAGGTGTTTAGTGGTATAAAATTCATTTTTTAAATTATAAAAGTAATGTGTTAGTAATGTTAGAAAATTTGGAGACTAAGGAAAAAAAAAATCACCCATCATCTTATCATCCTAACACAACTACTTTTTGTATTTTGCCTGTCCTTTTTTAATGTATTTGTTATGAAGTCATACTGTTACATATAATTTGTGATCTAATTTTTAGAATTAATAGACCATTTTCTAGAATAGTTTTAGATTTACAGAAAAATTGAACAGATAGTGTAGAGTTTCCATATATACATCCCCCACTCCCACCATACAGTTTCTCCTCTTATATAAGTATGGTTATTTGTTACATGTTTAACATTTGTTAAAATAAATGAACCAATGTTGATACATTATTACCAACTGAAGCCCATAGTTTATTCTGATTTCATTAGTTTTTACCTAATGTCTTTCTATTCCGGGATCCCATCCAAGATACCACATTACATTTAGTTGTCATGTCTCCTTAGGCTCATATTGGCTGTGACATTTTCTCAGTCTTTCCTTGTTTTTGATGACCTTGACACTTTTGAGGAGTACTGGTCAGGTATAGTATGCCTGACTATTAGAATTTGTCTGATTTTTTTTCATGATTAGATTGGAGTTTTGGTGATTTTGGGAGGACAGTCACGGAGGTAAAGTATCATTTTCATCAGTTCATATCAACTGTACATACTATCATCATGATTTATGACTGTTGATATTGACCTTGATCATCTGGCTAAAGTAGTATTTGCCAGGTTTCTCGACTTTAAAGTTATTCTCCTCCTCCTCTCCCCCCTCTTCATACTGTACCCTTTGGATAGCAGTCACTATATGCAGCCCACACTTAAGGAGTGGGAAGTTATGCTTTTCTCCTTTAGTATGTAGTAACTGTATAATTTATTTGGAATTCTGCATAGGAGAAGAATGTCTCTTCTCCCCTGTCTATTAATTTATCTGTCATTTATTTATATCAGTAAGGGTTCATGGATATTTATTTTATACTTTGGGTTGTATAATCTGATACTGCCACTTTATTTTGTTGCTGCAGTTGTTCCAGAATCGGCCATTGGTAGCTCTTTCAGTTGGCTTCTGTGCCCTTCTACCATACTCTCATCAATGTGTGTTTTTTTGTTTTGTTTTGTTTTTGAGCACTTCCTTACTTTCTGGTACTACACAGTGCTCCAGGCTCATCTTGTGTGTTTCCTGCCCCAGTCCTAGAATCAGCCATTTCTCCAAGAGCCACTGGTTCTTTTTACTGGAGAATGTTATTAGAAACCAAGATCTAGGCATTAGGTATGGTTCTTTTTTTTTTTTTTTTTTTTTTTTTGCGATACGCGGGCCTCTCACTGTTGTGGCCTCTCCCACTGCGGAGTACAGGCTCCGGACGCGCAGGCCCAGCGGCCATGGCTCACGGGCCCAGCCGCTCCGTGGCACGTGGGATCCCCCCAGACCGGGGCACGAACCCGTGTCCCCTGCATCAGCAGGCGGACTCTCAAGCACTGCGCCACCAGGGAAGCCCTAGGTATGGTTCTTGCTAAGAGGGTGTACTTTCTTTCAGGTCCTCTCAGCTGTCAGAGCAAAGAAATATATGTGTTTATTAACCCCTGTATATACACATATCTGTAAATATTTCTATATGTAACCATCTGTATCTATATTAAGTTAAACATGAGTTCTTACTGATGTCTCTAACTTTTCTTCATTACCATATGGATGTTTTATCCCCCTCCCCTTGCTGATTTGTACATTTCCACTCCAACAGTGAGAAACTTGGCTCCCTACATCCACCATTTATTTACTTAATTTTTCAATTCCAGTATACATGTATAGTAATACCAGAATTGTTAACCTGTACCCCTGCGGGAAACAACTTTATTGACTAGAATACAGTACTTATGTGCAGTCCCTTTGGCCTTTAATCTTACAAAATTCATTCATTTCCAGTTACTTAGGTCTGTACTTTTTCCCGCCTACCCGCTTCCATGAGGTTTTTTGAAATAGATTTGAAATACAGTTAGATTCTCTTGTTATAGCCTGGAATTCTCTGAACCTACTGATTTAAGAAAAAGTTGCATATGTTAAGGTTTACTCTTTGTGTGGTAAAGTTCTGTACGTTTTGACAAGTGCATCCTTTCATGTATGCAGTGTTACAGTATCATACGGAATAGTTTCACTGCCCTAAAAATCCCCTGTGCTTCACTTACTCATCCCTCCCCTCCCTCCAAGCCCCTGGCAGCACACTGATCTTTGCCTTTTCTGGAATGTCATATAATTAATTGGAATCATACAATATGTAGCCTTTTCAGATTGGCTTCTTTCCCTTAGCAATATGCATTTAAGATTCCCACATGTCTTTTTGTGGCTTGAGAGCTCATTTCTTTTTATAGCTGAATAATATTCCATTGTCTAGATGTACCACTTTTGTTTATCCATTCACTTATAAAGGGCATCTTGGTTGCTTCCAGTTTTTGGCAATTATGAATAAAGCTGCTATAAACATCTGTGTGCAGGTTTTTGTGTGAATATAAGTTGTCAACTCAATTGGGTAAATACCTAGGAGTGTGATTGCTGGATCTTATGGTAAGACTATGTTTAGCTTTTTAAGAAACTGTCAAACTGTCTTCCAAAGTGGCTCTACCATTGAATGAATTGCTGTTGCTCCACATCTTCACCAGCATTTGATATTGTTTTTTTTAACCAATCAAATAGGTATTTAATGGTATTTGCAGTTCTCCAATGATGAGTGATGTTGAGTAACTTTTATATGCTTATTTACCATCTGTATTTCTTCTTTAGTGAGGTGTCTGTTCAGATCTTTTGCCCATTTTTTAATACATTAAAAAATTTTATCTATCTATTTATTTATTTATTTTGGCTGTGCTGGGTCTTCCTTGTGGCACATGGGCTTCTCCAGTCGAGTTGCAGAACTCGGGCTTAGTTGTGGTATGTGGGATCTTAGTTCCCCGACCAGGGTTAGAACTCGGGCCCCCTGCATTGGGAGTGCAGAGTCTTAACCACTGGACCACCAGGGAAGTCCCTGCCCATTTTTAACTGGCTTGTTTTCTTATTGTTGAGTTTTAAGTTTTAAGGTTCTTTTATATTTTGGATACAAGTCCTTTATCAAATATGTGTTTTCCAAATATTTTTTACCAGTCTGTGACTTGTTTTTCTTAACAGTGTCTTTCACAGAGCAGAAGTTTTTAATTTTTATAAAATTCATCTTAGCAATTTTGTCTTTCATGGATCACATTTTTGTTGTCTAAAATCTCATTGTCATACCCATCACTAGATTTTCTCCTATGTTACCTTTTAGAAGTTGCATTTTTATAATCCACTTCTTAACATAACATTGGCCCGAACATATTTATAGATTATTTTGTTCTTCATATTTACAATTTTAAATGATTGCTTTATAGTTAAATTGTTTTGCTATAATTTTCTTTACCATTCATTTCCCCCTATTGCTGACTTTTTATAAGAACAGAAATTTGGAAACAACCTAAATAATGAACATACTTGTACCTTGCTTTTTCTGTGTTCAGGATTATTTCATTTCTTTCAACAAATACTTGAGAATGGTCTACATGCCACTGTAAAGTTCTTGCCCTCATGGAGCTCATATTTTGATGATTTCCTTAGGATAAATTCTCAGTAAGGCCATTTTGGGTTGAAAGAACATGAACATTTTTATGACTTTAGATGCATATTACCAGTGAAATTGCTTTCCAAAAGGATTTTACCTGTTTATGTAGTCATCGTCTCATTTTCCACATAAGTTAACATTAAGAGTAATTGAGATAATAGTTTTGTGCTTTTAAAATTGTTAACCACATTGTTTATTAGAAAAAACGCAAGCATTTTAGAAACCTTTGACCATTTACTTTCTCTAGTTGTACTTCCCTTGTCCTGTCAGTAAATTAGGTGTTCTAAAATGTTATTATTTCTGAAACAGAATTCCAAAAAGTTCTTGATATTTAGTGGCCTGGCATTGTACTTTGGTACAGACACGATCAAGCTTGACTTCCTTTGGCTATTTTTATTGCTTATGCATGTCTGAATCCCTTATCTCCAGAGTGTAAGGGCAAAGTACAGCATGATTGCTAAGACAATTAGTCAGTTATGTGACTTGATTGTTTGCCTAAGTTAAGTTATCAGAGAGGCAGAGGTGGATGAAAAGGAGTCAACCTAAGCCAGCCAGATGATTTAACTGCAAAATTTAAAAGGACATGTCTTTACATTTCAGTAGAGTAGTTCCTTGTTTTTATAGTCTAGTGTCTAGTATAGATGTACTCAACAATTGGGTAATGAACCAGTGAAAAGTCAAAGGAAGTGTCGTTCTTTTGATGAGTCAGGGGACTGTTTTTCTCCAACTTGTAAGATCTTCACCCAATTTCCAAGAAAATATATTGCAGAGAAGATAGGGAGTTTGTTTAAAAAGCTTTGTGTAATTGAAAAGATAGAAAAGCTATGTTAAATTTTAAAAATTACCCATAGTTCCATAGTTACCCTAACTTAGCTATTTTCATAGTTTACATACTGTGTCTATTTGGGGGCAGGAATATCTTATGTGCTCATAAGATCACAATGGATGATATTTTTATATTTTAAATGCAAAAAACCTCAAACAATATTTATAGTCTTTGTTTTTTGCATTTTACATGCTATAAGGACTTTTCCATGTTTGCATATAGTCTTCATAAATATTTTTTGAGTTGTAAGTTCATTTGCTTGATGTACTTCAATGTCATTAAAAGTTTTTCTAATGTTAGCTATTTGGCTGGACAAATTCTTTTTCAAATACTCTGTGAGAAGAAAATGCTTTACAGCCTTGAATGCTTAAAAATCTAACAAGGGGATTCTAGGACTCCTAAAAAAGATCAATTATATTTATAATGTAATATAATAGTATTAATCAAGTGTTGAGTGAATTTGATGTTTCTCACATTATGGCTTTAATAAACTAGACAGAGATGCTCTTGCTCTCTGGCTTAACTTTATAATCATCTGTTGCTGACGTTCTTAACTACACTAGGCTTGAAATACGTGTCCTGTTGTTTTTAGGAGGTTAAGACAAAAGGCCAAAGCAGTAGTAGGGGTAAAACTAGCTCTGGCTTAATTTTCTCTTCATTATTTTGTTGAAATAGGCTTGTAAGATGTGACAGTATTGAAGGCTTAGCTTATTTTCCACAAAGATATGGGAGGTGAAGGAAAAGGGTGTGTTTTATCCATTAAACAATTTTCTACTGCAGATATGTGTAGAGATTCATCTATTAGGATCTTTATAACAACATTGTCAATAACAGAAAAAAAAATTCAGAGTAATCTAAAAGTAGAATAGGGGCTGTTTCACTCTGATGATAGACTACTATTTTACATTTATAAATGAGGATATTATATAATTTTATTTTAAGATCAACTTTATTGAGGTTTAATTTACATACAGTCAAATGCACACATTTTGAGAGTTTTAAATCTGAGAAAAGTATAGATCCACTTAACTACCACCCCAATCAAGATATAGAGCACATATATTACTTCAGAAAGCTTCCTTGTGTCTGTTGTACCCCCTACCCCCGCCCCCTCCCTGACAGACAACCACTGATCTGATAATTATCACTATAGAATAGTTTTGTCTATTCGGAACTTCAAATAAATGAAATCAAATCAAACAGACTCTTTTCTCTCTTCTTTGCTCAGTGTTTTTTTGAGATTCATCCATATTGTGGACATCAGTAGTTTGGTCCTTTTTATTGCTGAGTAATACTCTGTGGCATGAATGTGCCACAGTTTATCTGTTTACCTCTTGATAGACATTTGGCTGTTTTCAGTTTTGGACTATGATGAATAAAGCTTCAATGAACATTCAACTATAATTGTTTGTATGAACATGTTTTCATTTCTCTTGGGTAGATACGTAGGAGTGGAATTGCTAGGTCATATAGTAAATGTGTGTATGTTTCACATTATAAGAAACTGCCGGATTGTTTTTGCTTTATGCTCCCATCAGCAATGCATGAGAATTCCATCTCTTCCACATCCTTGGCAAAACTTTTTTTATTTTAACCTTTCTGTGAACATGTAGCCGTTGTGTTTTAACCTACAGAATTGAGAAGTGTCTCCTACTGCTTGCAGTTATAGGACTTTATTGTCTGTTTTTTACAGGCTGCCTCTGGGGGACTAACTACACTTTAATTACTTTCCTGTGTGTCACAGGGGGTCAAAATAATATTCTGCTTACCACATAGAATGGCTCCTTCCTGTGGCACGTATAGTGATTGGCTGTGTCATATTTCCATCCATACCTAATTTCATTATATACAGGTTCCTTCATAAACAGTATACAAATCCTGACTATTGAGAACTTTTTTTCCTCTGCTTTTTTGGGAGTGTTTATATTAGCTTTGCAGTTTCCTCAGCTGGCTAACTTTAGTTGAATAAAAGTCTTAAAGCCACTCCCATTAACTAGCTAAAGGCCTCTCCAGTGGGGTCAAATTTTGGTCTTATGTAAAAAAATGAGGGGCATTTTATTAAAATTATCAAGTGTATCTTTACAATGCTGAAGACACAAAGTAATTGGGTATCATCTGGTTGCCTAAGGAAACTAAATTTTGGTCCTAGTTGTGGATGGTTGGATTTTTTGGTTGCCTTCTTTTTTCCCCTCCACATTTTATTTATTTATTTTTAAAATTAATTAATTTATTTAATTTATTTATTTTTGGCTGCATTGCGTCTTCCTTGCTGCGTGCGTGCTTTCTCTAGGTGTGGCGAGCACGGGCTACTCTTCGTTGCGGTGCGTGGGCTTCTCATTGCGTTGGCTTTTCTTGTTGCGGAGTATGGGCTCTAGGCACGCAGGCTTCCGTAGTTGTGGCTCGCGGGCTCTAGAGTGCAGGCTCAGTAGTTGTGGCGCATGGGCTTCGTTGCTCCACGGCATGTGAGAACTTCCCGGACCAGGGCTTGAACCCGTGTCCCCTGCGTTGGCAGGTGGATTCTTAATCACTGTGCCACCAGGGAAGCCCTCTCCACATTTTATTTTGAAAAATTTCAAACATACAGAAAAGTTGAAGGAATTGCACGAGAATACCTGTTTACCACCTAGATTCTATAATTAACATTTTACTGTATTTGTTTAATCACATATCTGTTGAAAATTTTTGATGGTGTGTTTAAGCCTTTCTTTGTAGAAAAAGCATTGATGGGTAGAACCCACTGGGCAGTAGTTACTTTTGTGTGGTATAGGACTTAGTGGTTCTCTGATGCGGTAGTTCTCTTTTGAAGTTGACTATCTTGTGTTTCCTATTATCATTGGTTGAGAGCTCAGTCATTAATTTTCAAATGAATTCCATCTAGATTATGTTACAAAGACAAAAGAAAAGCAAGGGAAATTGGTCGTAGAAAGGGTTTGTTTGTATCATCAGGAGGCCAAAATACTGCCAACCTGCTTGCCCAGCTGATAGAAATACTGTCACATGAATAACTACCTTTTATTGAGTGATTACTGTATTCTAGAGCTTTATCTCATTTGAGGTCTTACAACAACTCTGTTATATTATTAGCCCCATTTTATGAGTTAAGAAATTGAGGCTTATGAGATTGAATCATTTGCCAAATGTCTCATCTCTTTTTTTTTTTTTTTGTGGTACGCGGGCCTCTCACTGCTGTGGCCTCTCCCGTTGCGGAGCACAGGCTCCGGACGTGCAGGCTCAGTGGCCATGGCTCACGGGCCCAGCCGCTCCGCGGCATGTGGGATCTTCCCGGACCGGGGCACGAACCCGCTTCCCCTGCATCAGCAGGCGGACTCTCAACCACTGCGCCACCAGGGAAGCCCCAAGTGTCTCATCTCTTAAATGGCACAACTGGTATTCAAAAGGAAGTCTCTCTGAATCCAAAACCCACGCTTTGAACCAGAAGTCTGTAGTGCTGAAAGTTCCCTTTCTGCAGAATTTATAGTTTACATTCATTTTTGTCTTCAGAATCGGCCAAATTGGGCCACACCTAATATGAGCCTGGTATAGTAGCATTCTTGTGGAAAAGGGGATATCATATAAACATTTTTATGACTATGAAGGTCTCTTAATTCTTGAGGAGGGAGGGCCCTTTTTGAAATCAGGCATCCTGGGGTTTTTACTGACCCATTTCATTCTCTGAAGAATGAAGGAATCTCCAGCTTGTATTAAATTGTGGAATGTATAGAATTCCTTCTATAGTTGAACCAGATAAGTATTAGCAAGTGTGTTTAGAATATGACACTGGTAGTTCTTTCCTGTTTTTTTGTTTTTGTTGTCGTTTTGGGATTTTTTTAAGAGGGTTTTTGGGATGATAGCCAATTTGAAGCTTGGTCTTACTATTAAAGAAGTGAAACCTAAGCAAGCTTCCTTGCTCCCTGGCTGCTTTTGGAGTAAGCCTCCCTTAAGTTTGCCGATTTTCAGGGCTTATTTCTGTGAGTGACCCAAGGAACAGTGTATTCTGATTTGAAAACTGAATGGGTGGAGGTATGCATTGAAAACAATAGTTTTTAACCTTTCTGGAGATTACATACTCCTTTTTTGAAGCTGATGAAAGCTGTGGGCCCTCTTCCCAGAAAAAAATGCATATATGTAGACAAATATAATTTTACATACAAATTCTGTAGGGGTTCACTGACCACCGCCCGCCCCCAAGCCTATCGACAGAGTAGTCCAGATTAAAAATCCTTTAAAATTAGGAAAAATTAGGGAGCTGAAAAATAAGATTTGAGCATCAGTTCTTAAACTTTTTTCACAAATGCTTATCAGTTCTTAAACTTTTTTCACAAATGCTCATCTCATAAAATTGATTGTACTAACATAAAAATCATATTTTAGTATCCAAGATGTTTACTTCAATCTCTACAGTATTAGTTTTCCTCACTTTGTTAAAAAAAAAATTAACAAGGATATTCATGAGTTAAGCTAAGATTCCTAGGGATAGATCAAACTCTTTATGTTGATTTTTAACTTTTGCCTTTTCTATTTTATTTCTTCTACCATCAAAATATTTTCCCAGAACTAGTAATTAGGTCAAAGATTCAGATGAAATGCTTTACCAATCCCCAACTTTAGGTTTACGTTGATTCTTTAACCAAAATCTCTTCATAACCCATAGATACATAGTACTTCTTTCCTTAATATACTTTCTGATATGAGTGTTCAGGCATTGATCTTGGCAAGTTACATGTTTTATTACATTAATCTTCACAACGACTCTGTTAGGGTCTTATTATTGTCTCTCTTTTATAGATGTGGAAAGCAATGCTAAGAAAGATTAAATGACTTAAGACCAGTTCTGGCAGGGCCAGGATTTGAACCCATGTAGATCTAGCTCCAAAGCCCATTTTCTTCTATTTTACCATCCTGCTCTATGATCAAAGAACTGACCACTTTTTCTGGCCACTGGTCTGACCTGATCTGAATTTTAAAAGCTCAAGTTTCCATCAGTGGAGGGAGCTCTTTATTTTCTTCTATAGCTAGCCAGTTGTAAAATTGCTGTATTGTGTGTGTGTGTGTGTATTTAAGTTAGACTTTAGGTTGTGAAATGTCAAGAGCACTGAATTTACTGGCTAGATTGTTAAACCTAGATTAAGGAAGGAGGCTTATTAGCTGGATGATCTCCTGCCTGTTCTGTTTATATAAATGGATGTTTCAGATACCATACTCTGACAGACAATTCCAGTGATTGAAAAGTTTGTGGAAGGCTTGTTACTAAACCTAGCATCATTTGCAGGAAGGAAAAACCCTAATGGTTTGGAACAAGAGTGAAAAAGAGTTTAAAGGGTAGATAAGCTTTTATCAAGTTGACTAAAGGCCAGGTGTGTATTTCCTAACCCTCTTGGGATAGCCATGGAGGGAACCTCCAGGTCAGCTAGTTGCCTAGTGGTTTTTGCTGAGATAAAGGGTGGGGTCAGCATTCTGGGAAGGTAGTTCAGTTTGCTGAGTGAGTTTTGTGAGACTCAGCATCTTTCTTGACAAAATTATTGTTCTTCCAAACCTTGTACTTTTCCTAGTTTCAGCCTTTTTATACACAGTGGAACAGGAAGGAGAATGCATAGGTTGATTTACTACGTAAACTTAGCGGTACATTTTTTAGTTTGAACTGATTACTCAGGGCTTTAAGTGAGATAGCACAGAACAGAAAAAAAAGTAGATACTAATTGAAGTGATTGGGAGAACAAAGGAAGTTGGGTCAGATATAAAATTTTAGAGAGGTTTCTCCTTGCCTTTTTAAAAACTGAGTGATAGAGGAAACTAGCATGTATGAAGATATATATCATTTAATTCCCAAGGTGATGAAACTTGGTATAAAGGAAAATTAAGTTGACCGATTTTAAGATATGGGGAGAAATCAGATACAAATGTAAAAGAACTATCTTAAGTCATACTTTTTGGGTCTTTACAAATTAAGGGAGCATATTTTGTGAAAAATTTCTCTTGACAGAATTCCCAATTCTAAGAAACTTAAAAAGGACAAAGAACAGTTCAAATGGCAGGATTGTTAAAAGCCACTTTATTGTATTGTATACGTGCTTAGTTAGGATGAGGAAATTGGCTTTAAAAGCTTTGTTCCCTCCTCAGCTTCACCCTCCTTCCCTTGTGTTTTCCTGAGGCTGTGTGCGAGGTTCTAGCATAGAGGAAGGGTAGGTCCTTTCACCTGTTGCCATTTTTTCCCCCTGCCATAAGTTCACACACACTTTTTCACATTATGATTTGCAAAAACGTAAACAGCTTTTCTGGAACCAAACTGATCTTTTTATTTTGTGGTTCATACTTCATGACACTGGAGTGGGGGCAGGAGGGTGGAGCTATAAGGTGTTTGGACCCTTCTGGTTTATGGGATTGTCTTTTTCCCTTTTTCCCCTTAGGAACGGCGTGAATGTTGAGGGGGCGACACACAAGCAGGTGGTGGACCTGATCCGAGCAGGCGAGAAGGAATTGATCTTGACAGTGTTATCTGTACCTCCTCATGAGGCAGATAACCTAGATCCCAGTGACGACTCGTTGGGACAGTCATTTTATGATTACACAGAAAAGCAAGCAGTGCCCATATCGGTCCCCACATACAAACATGTGGAGCAGAATGGTGAGAAGTTTGTGGTGAGTGTCAGCCCAACTCCATCCTCAAACCACCTAGCTTTTGTTTCTCCCAATCTTATCATTTATGATATATATTAGAGCACTAGGATAAATGACTGCCACCTAGGTCAGTTTGCCTACGAGGAATATGGGTTTACACATAAATAAAAGACACTGGCCCTGATTTATTGCAGGAGGTGAACTACAGTAATGGAAGAAGAGGCATATTTCTGCTTAAGTATAATTCCATTTTATTCTAGACAGTTTTAAGTTTGCATTTGGGCCTTTTGCAATCATGTGTCAGTTTATTTTGTTTGTTCTTTTATTGGTTGTCATATCTCTTTGCTAATAGCAGTCTCACTTACTGTTGACTCTGTAGAGCTATAGAGCAAGATTAATTTTAAAGTGTGGTGTGTCTTCCAAAACATTTGGGTAATACAGAATTTGTCCACGTCAGAACCTACAAGTGCCCTATACCCCCGTTCACATCTTGTTCTTTTTCATTTTCTTTGGAGATATCTGTGTGAATGATTAATTCTGGTTTTCTCCAAGGTCCTCATTATATTCTGCATGCAATTCACATGGGCTATTTTATACATTTCCAGTTTCTTGCTGTTGTAGATATGCAGGAAAGCCCATCTTGAATTCTGGATGATGTGTGCCAGCCCCTTTCCCAAATGCCTTTGTTTGTTCTTTAAAACCTAATTGCAACTGATAGCCCAATCTGCTTAATTTTTCCCTTGGTTGCAATATTCTTTATTTGCCTTTGATTATTTTGGGAATGATGGTATAATGAGAAATTCATTAATCTATGTGGAAAATGCAGTGCATTCTGTAGGTATTGGCAAACAGACTCCATGTGTTTAAAGCTGATCTGCTGTTTAATGTTGCAGTCTCTGAAACTGAGATTTATCCCCTGTATAGGAATGAGCTACTAGATATTTATGGTAAATTCTTTTTAATGGGGAGATGAGAAAAGCAAGCAAGGAAGCCTGAAAAGTTCCAGAAGGATCAAATAATATTTGACTGCATCTGTACTTCAGCTGGAGATGATAGCGTGTAGGTTTTATGTCAGTCTGGTCTATGTATTCTCTGAACCATACACACAAAATTTAGAGTTTTGTGTTTCAGAGGTGCTATACTTTTTTTTAACCATTTTTTAAATTGAAGTATAGTTAATTTACAATGTTGCGTTAGTTTCAGGTGTACAGCAAAGTGATTCAGTTATACATACACATATATATTTATTCTTTTTCAGATTCTTTTCCATTATAGGTTATTACAGGATAGTTCCCTGTGCTATATAGTAGGTCCTTGTTATTTATCTATTTTATATATAGTAGTGTATATATGTTAATCCCAAACTCCTGATTTATCTCCCCCACCCCAACCTCGTGCCCCACTATCCCCTTTGTTAACCATAAGTTTGTTTTCTGTGTCTGTGAGTCTGTTTCTGTTTTGTAAATAAATTCACTTGTATCATTTTTTTTAGATTCTACATATAAGTGGTATCATATAATATTTGTCTTTTTCTGTCTGACTTACTTCACTTAGTATGATAATCTATAGGTCCATCCATGTTGCTGCAAGTGGCATTATTTCATTCTTTTTTATGGCTGAGTAATATTCCATTCTGTATATGTACCACATCTTCTTTATCCATTCATCTGTCAATGGACACTTAGGTTGCTTCCATGTCTTGGCTGTTGTACCTAGTGCTTCTTATGAACATTGGTGTGCATGTATCCTTTCAAATTAGAGTTTTCTCCCGATATATGCCCACGAGTGGATTGCTGCATCATATGATAACTCTATTTTTAATTTTTTAAGGAACCTCCATACTGTTTTTCATGGCGGCGGCACCAATTTACATTCCCACCAACAGTGTAGGAAGGTTCCTTTTTCTCCACACCCTCTCCAGCATTTATTATTTGTAGATTTTTTTTAATGGTGGCCATTTTGACTGGTGTGAGGTTATACCTCATTATAGTTTTGATTTGCATTTCTCTCATAATTAGCAATGTTGAACATCTTTTCATGTGCCTGTATGTCTTCTTTGGAGAAATGTCTATTTAAGTCTTCTGCCCATTTTTTGATTGGGTTGTTTGGGTGTTTTTGATATTAAGCTGTATGAACTGTTTGTATATTTTGGAAGTTAATCCCTCATCGGTAGCATCATTTGCAAATATTTTCTCCCAGTCCGTAGGTTGTCTTTTCATTTTGTTTATGATTTCCTTTGCTGTGCAAAAGCTTTTAAGTTTAATTAGGTCCCATTTGTTTATTTTTGTTTTTACTTCCATTACTCTAGAAGATGCATCCAAAAAATATTGCTATGATTTTTTTTTGTCAAAGAGTGTTCTGCCTATGTTTTCCTCTAGGAGTTTTATAGTATCTAGTCTTACATTTAGGTCTTTAATCCATTTTGAGTTTATTTTTGTATCTGGTGTTAGAGAATGTTCTAATTCATTCTTTTACATGTAGCTGTCCAGTTTCTCCAGCACCACTTATTGAAGTGACTGCCTTTTCTCCATTGTATATTTTTGCCTCATTTGTCATAGATTAATTGATCATAAGTGTGTGGGTTTTTTCCTGCGCTTTCTATCCTGTTCCATTGATCTATATGTCTGTTTTTGTGCCAGTACTACACTGTTTTGATTACTGTAGCTTTGTAGTACAGTCTGAAGCCAGGGAGCATGATTCCTCTAGCTCCGTTCTTTCTTCTCAAGGTTGTTTTGACTATTTAAGGTCTTTTGTGTTTCCATACAAATTAAAAAATTTTTTGTTTTAGTTTTGTGAAAAATGCCACTGGTAATTTGATAGGGATTGCGTTGAATCTGTATATTGCCTTCGGTAGTCATGGTAATTTTAACAATATTGATTATTCCAATCCAAGAACACGGTATATTTTTCCACCTGTTTGTGTCATCTTCAGTTTCTGTTATCAGTGTCTTATAGTTTTTGTAATACAAATCTTTTGCCTCCTTAGCTAGGTTTATTCCTAAGTATTTTATTCTTTTTGATATGATGGTAAATGGGATTGTTTCCTTAATTTCTCTTTCTGATATTTCATTTTTAGTCTATAGAAATGCAACAGATTTCTGTATATTAATTTTGTATCCGGCGACTTTACTGAATTCATTGATGAGCTCTAGTAGTTTTCTGGTAGCATCTTTAGGATTTTCTATGTGTAGCATCATGTCATCTGCAAACAGTGACAGTTCTGTTTCTTCTTTTCCAATTTGGATTCCTTTTATTTCTTTTTGTCTCTGATTGCTGTGGCTAGGGCTTCCAAAACTGTGTTGAATAAAAGTGGTGAGAGTGGGCATCCTTGTCTTGTTCCTGATCTTAGAGGAAATGCTTTCAGCTTTTCATCATTGAGTATGATGTTACCTGTGGGTTTGTCTTATATGACCTTTATTTATTTTATTTTAAAATTTATTTATTTAATTTATTTATTTTGGGCTGCATTGGGGCTTCATTGCTGCACGCGGGCTTTTCTCTAGTTGCAGTGAGTGGGGGCTACTGTTCGTTGCGGTGTGTGTGCTTCTCATTGCGGTGGCTTCTCTTGTTCCCGAGCACGGGTCCACGGGCTTCAGTAGTTGTGGCACGTGGGCTCAGTAGTCGTGGCTCGAGGGCTGTAGAGTGAAGGCTCAGTAGTTGTGGTGCGTGGGCTTAGTTGCTCCACGGCATGTGGGATCTTCCTGGACCAGGGATAGAACCCGTGTCTCCTGCATTGGCAGGTGGATTCTTAACCACTGCGCCACCAGGGAAGTCTCTATATGGCCTTTATTATTATTGAAGTATGTTTCCTCTGTGTCCACTTTCTGAAGAGATTTTATCATAAATGGATGTTGAATTTTATCAAAAGCTTTTTCTGCATCTATTGAGATGATCGTATGGTTTTATTCTTCAGTTTGTTAGTGTGGTGTATCACATTGATTTGCAGATGTTGCAGAATACTTGCATCACTGGAATAAATCCCACTTGGTCATGGTGTATGATCCTTTTAATGTATTGTTGGAGTCGGTTTGCTAGTATTTTTTTAAATTAATTTATTATTTATTTTTGGCTGCGTTGGGTCTTCGTTGATGCGCAAGGGCTTTTCTCTAGTTGTGGCGAGCAGGGGCTGCTCTTCATCGCGGTGTGCGAGCTTCTCATTGCAGTGGCTTCACTTATTGCAGAGCATGGGCTGTAGGCGTGCAGGCTTCAGTAGTTGTGGCATGCGGGCTCAATAGTTGTGGCTCACGGGGTCTAGAACACAGGCTCAGTAGGTGTGGTGCACAGGCTTAGTTGCTTTGAGGCATGTGGATCTTCCCGCACCAGGGCTCGAACCCGTGTCCTCTGCGTTGGCAGGCGGTTCCTTAACCACTTTGCCACCAGGGAAGTCCCAGTTTGCTAGTATTTTGTTGAGGATTTTTGTATCTATGTTCATCAGTGATACTGGCCTGTAATTTTCCTTTTTTGTGATATCTTTGTTTGGTTTTGGTATCAGGGTGATGGTGGCCTCATAGAATGAGTTAGTTAAGTGTTCGTTCCTCTGCAATTTTTTAGAATAGTTTCAGAAGGATAGGTGTTAGCTCTCCTCTAGATGTTGGTAGAATTCACCTGTGAAGCCATCTGGTCTTGGACTTTTGTTTGTTGGGAGTTTTTAAATTACTGATTCAATTTCAGTACTGGTAATTGGTCTGTTTATATTTTCTATTTCTTCAGGCTTCAGTCTTGGGAGATTGTACCATTCTAAGAATATGTCCATTTCTTCTAGGTTGTCCATTTTATGGACGTATAGTTGCTCTTAGTAGTAGTCTCTTATGATCCTTTGTAGAGGTGCTGTACTTTTAATCATAAGACATGTAAGAAGTAGAAATCAAGATTTGGCCCTAAAAATGGAGCAGATTGGATATTGAGACCTTTGGGGAATTACCTAAGACCTCGAGAACCTCTGTAGACTTAGAAAAGGAATGAAACTACTAATTGTCCTTTTTTAAAAAATCAACTTTATTGAGCATAATTTACTAACATTAACATTCACCCATGTTAAATGTCTAGTTTCGTGAGTTTTAATTAATGCACATAGTTTTATAATCACCGCAATCAAGATATAGAACATTTTCATTGTCCCAGGAAGTTCCCTCATGCCCCTTTGTAGTCAGTCCTCTTTCCCTTCCACTGCCTCTGTCAACCACTGATTACCTTTCTGTCACTGTATTTTGCCTTTTTTTAGAATGTCAAATAAATGGAAGCATACAATGTGTAGTCTTTCATGTCTAGCTTTGTTCACTTAGTGTAGTCCTTTAAGATTGATACATGTTGTTGCATATATCAATAGTTTATTCCTTTTAAATTACTGATAGTATTCCATTGGATGGATTTACTACAGTTTATTTATCTGTTCGCTTGTTTTTGCCCATTTGTGTTGTTTCCAGTTTGGGGCTATTATTACTGAAGCTGCCATGAAATAACATTAATGTACAGGTCTTTTATGTAGATTTATGTTTTCATTTCTCTTGAGTACATACACAGCTAGAAGTGGAATTGCAGGGTCAAATGAGAAATTGTCAAACTGTTTTCCAAAGAGGCTGTACTGTTTTTGTATTCGCATCTGTAGTGGAGAGTTCCAGTTGCTCCATAACCTCTTGAACACTTGGTATTTTCAGTTTTTTAAATTCTAGCCATTCTAGTGAGTATAGTGGTATTTCATTCTGATTTTAATTTTGCATTTGCCTAATGACTCATGATGAGTGTATTTTCATGTGCTAATGGCTTTTCTTATATCTTCATTGTTAAAGTATCTGTTCTGCTCTTGCCCATTTAAAAAATTGGGCTGTTTGTCTTATTATTATTTTGTTGTAAGTGTTATTTATGTATACTGTATATAAGTCTTTTATCAGATAAATGCTTTGTAAAATATTTCTCCCAGTCTGAGGCTTGCCTTTTTATTTTATTTTTAACAGTGTCTTTCAAAAAAACAAGTTTTAAACTCTGATGAAGTATAGTTTGTCAATTTCTTTCTTTTATGGATAATGCTTTTTGTGTTCTAAGAAATCTGCCTACCTCAAGAACACAAATCTTTTATGTTTTCTTATAAAAGTTTTATAGTTTTAGCTTTCTGATTTTGTAACAACTGTATTTCGAGGTATGATTCACATACCATAAATTCACCCATTTAAAGTGTACAATTCAGTGGTTCTTAGTATGCTCACAGAATTGTGCAACTATCACCACAATTTTAGAACATTTTCATCATCTCAAAAAGAAACTCTAGGGGCTTCCCTGGTGGCGCAGTGGTTGAGAATCTGCCTGCCAATGCAGGCGACACAGGTTCGAGCCCTGGTCTGGGAGGATCCCACATGCCGTGGAGCATCTAGGCCCGTGAGCCACAGCTACTGAGCCTGTGCATCTGGAGCCTGTGCTCTGCAACGAGAGGCAGCGACAGTGAGGAGCCTGCGCACCGCCATGAAGAGTGGCCCACGCTTGCTGCAACTGGAGAAAGCCCTCTCACAGAAACGAAGACCCAACACAGCCAAAAATAAATAAATAAATTTATATAAAAAAAAAAAGAAACTCTATACCCTTTAGCCAGCATTCTCCAAACCTCCTATCCCCTCTAGTCCTAGGCAACGACTAATCTACTTTCCATCTCTATAGATTTGCCTATTCTGGATGTTTCATATAAGTGAAGCCATATGTATTTTCAAGGTTTATCCATGTTGTAGCATGTATCGGCCAAATGACACTCCATTGTATGAATATAACATTTAATTTATCTGTTCTTCAATTGATGGACATTTGGGGTTCTTTATAGTTTTTGCCTCTTGTGTATAATGCTGGTATGAGCATGTATATATGAGTTTTTGTGTGGATACCTGTTTTCATTTCTCTTGGAAAGAAATACTTAAGAGTAGAATTGCTGGATCATATGGTAACTCTTATGTTTAACCTTTTGAGGAAATGCCAAACTGTTTTCCAAAGTGACCACATCATAGTTTTCTTCTTATGTTTAGGTCTGTGATCCATTGTGAGTTGATTGTTGTATACTGTATTATATAAGGGTCAAGGTTATTTTTTTTCCCCATATGGGTATCCAGTTTTAGCAACTTGTGTTGAAAAGAATATTCTTTCCGCATTGAAATACCTTGACATTATTGTTGAAGATCAGTTGAACATATATGTGTGGTTTTATTTCTGTATACTGTTCTGTTCCATTGAGTGTTTGTCTGAACATTTTAATATTTATGTCATTTTGATGTTGTTCTCTGCTTAGTGTCTTTTTCCTTGGGAATGGGTCAAATCTTTTTGGTTCTTTGTACAGTGAGTAATTTTGGATTGTATCCTGGGTATCGTGAATGTTACATTGTGTAGACTCTGGATTCTGTGATATTCCTCTGAGGAATATTGATGTGTTTGTTTTACTTGGAAGTTAACTGTAAGCTGTGTCAGCTTCTGTGAGTTGCACTTCAAGTCTCATTTCAATTCTTTCAGCTTTTGCTGTGCTACTTTTGAGTCTGTCTTGTGTATATATCATTTAGGGAGGGATCAGCCTGAGATGTATGTGATGTTCGTTCACAGAATTAAGGCATCCCCTTTTCTGGTTCTGTCTCTTTTGGGATTCTCCACTCATTTTGGTGGCATCCATGATTGCCCAGAACCTTTCTCTCTTTCTTCTGGCCAGAAAGATGTCACAGTTTTTCTTGGAGTTTTAGTTGCTTAAGTTATGCTAATTTGTGACTGATGCCCACTATCAGGGCAAAATCCCCTAAAAGCAGGAAACTCCCCAACTCTGTCAATTGCTTCATGTTTTTTTTTTTTTTTAAATCAATTATTTATTTATTTATGGCTGTGTTGGGTCATTGTTTCTGTGCGAGGGCTTTCTCCAGTTGTGGCAAGTGGGGCCACTCTTCATCGCGGTGCACGGGCCTCTCACTATTGCGGCCTCTCTTGTTGCGGAGCACAGGCTCCAGACGCGCAGGCTCAGTAGTTGTGGCTCACGGGCCTAGTCGCTCCGCGGCATGTGGGATCTTCCCAGACCAGGACTCAAACCTGTGTCCCCTGCATTGGCAGGCAGATTCTCAACCACTGCGCCACCAGGGAAGCCCTGCTTCATGTTTTGACTCCCCTTTACAATTTTAGTGTAAAATTCAGAATCCTCAGGTAATTGGTTTTTGTATTTTTTCCAGAGTTTGTAGTTGTTCACTGGGAGGGTTGGTCTATAGGGAGTTTACCTGAAGCAGAAGCTTCAGTTCTATCCATTTTTTCTTTATGTATAATGAAGCAATTATGTCTTCTTGATGAATTGACACCTTAAACATCTCTTGCATTGTTCTTTGTTCTGAAGTCTTTCTCTAATATTAACATATAGCCACTAATAGCCACTTCAGCTTTCTTTTGGTTATTGTTTTCATTGGATATCTTTTCCATTCTTTTACTTTTAACCTATCTGTATAATTATACTTAAAATGGGTTTCTTGTAGACACCATATAGTTGTGTCTTGCATTTTTTGTGCAATCTGGCAACCTTGGTCTTTTACTTGGAGTGTATAGTCTGCATACTTAGTATAATTATTTTATTTTATTTTTAAAAAATTTATGTATTTTTGGCTGCGTGGGGTCTTCTTGCTGTGCGCGGGCTTTCTCTAGTTGTGGCGAGCAGGGGCTACTCTTCGTTGTGGTGTACGGGCTTCTCATTGCGGTGGCTTCTCTTGTTGCAGAGCATGGGCTGTAGGCGCGCGGACTTCAGTAGTTGTGGCTCGTGGACTCTAGAGTGCAGGCTCAGTAGTTGTGGCACATGGGTTCAGTAGTTGTGGCTCGTGGGCTCTAGAGCGCAGGCTCAGTAGTTGTGGCGCACGGGCTTAGTTGCTCTGCGGCATGTGGGATCTTCCCGGACCAGGGCTTGAACCTGTGTCCCCTGCATTGGTAGGCAGATTCTTAACCACTGTGCCACCAGGGAAGTCCCAGTATAATTATTGATGTAGTTAGGTTTAAATCTACCATATTCTTTATTATCTATATCTCATGTGTTCTTTATTCCTTTTTTCCTCCTTTCTTGCCTTCTTTTCGATTAATAGAGTATTTTTAATGATCCCATATTATCTCCATATAATTGTTGTTTTATTTTGTTAGTGGTTGTTCTATATTTACAGGATACATCTTTATAAGTATTATCTTCAAATAATACAATATTACTTCTCATTTAGTATAAGAATTTTATAGCAGTACATTTCATTTCCACCTTCTATCCTTTGTGCTGTTGTTATACATTTTACTTCTATATGTAAAAGTCCATGATATTTTGTTGTTGTCTTTGCTTTAAATAATTAAAGAGGGGACTTCCCTGGTGGTCCACTGGTGGTCCACTGGGTAAGAATCTGCACTCCCAGTGCAGGGGGCCTGGGTTCGATCCCTGGTCTGGGAATTAGATCCCACATGCATGCCACAACAGGGAGTCTGCTTGCTGCAGCTAAGAGTCTGCACACCGCAACTAAGTCCACGTGCTGCAACTAAGAGTTTGCATGCTGTAACTAAGAAGCCCGCATGCTGCAACTAAAGATCCCGCACGTGGCAACTAAACATGCCACAATGAAGATCCTGTGTGCCGCAGCTAAGACCTGGCACAGCCTAAGTAAATAAATATTTTAAAAAAAATTAAAGAGATTGAAAATGAGAAGAGTTTCTTTATATTCAAGCACATATTTACCATTCCTGGTATCCTTCATTCCTTTGTGTAACTGCAGTTTCCATCTGGTATCATATTCATTCTGCCTGAAGAATTTCCGTTAATATTCTTGTAGTGTAGATCTGCTGGCAATGAATTCTCTCAGTTTTTGTTGATCTGAAAAAGTCTTTATTTCACCCTTACATTTTTTTTTTTTTTCGGAGCTTGTAAGTTGTGTTCTGACACCTTTTTAAAATGTGTAGTTATATCAGGGACACAACTTGACCCAAACTAAACCTGTGGTAAGAGCTGGGTTTAAAAGGGTCTAGTTTCATTTTCCCTTAGGAGGTTTTTATTTATTTATTATAAAAATTTTATTGGGGCTTCCCTGGTGGCGCAGTGGTTGAGAGTCCGCCTGCCGATGCAGGGGACACAGGTTCATGCCCCGGTCCGGGAGGATCCCACATGCCGCAGAGTGGCTGGGCCCGTGAGCCATGGCTGCTGAGCCTGTGCATCTGGAGCCTGTGCTCTGCAACGGGAGAGGCCACAACAGTGAGAGGCCTGCGTACCTCAAAAAAAAAAAAAAAAAAAAAAAAAAAAAAAAAAATTTTATTGAAGTGTAGTTGATTTACAGTGCAGTGCCAGTTTCTGCTGTACAGCAAAGTGACTCAGTTATACATACATACATATATATATCTATATATACTCTTTTTCATATTCCTTCTTTATAAATTTTTGAATTTTAATTTTTTTATACAGCAGATTCTTATGTCATCAGTTTTATACACATCAGTGTATACATGTCAATCCCAATCGCCCAATTCATCACACCCCCACACCCCCACCCCCCGCCGCTTTCCCCCCTTGGTGTCCTTATGTTTGTTCTCTACATCTGTGTCTCAATTTCTGCCCTGCAGACCGGTTCATCTGTAACATTTTTCTAGGTTCCACATATATGCGTTAATATACGATATTTGTTTTTCTCTTTCTGACTTCATTCTGTATGACAGTCTCTAGATCCATCCATGTCTCAACAAATGACCCAATATTGTTCCTTTTTACGTCTGAGAAATATTCCATTGTATATATGTACCACATCTTCTTTATCCATTCGTCTGTCAGTGGGCATTTAGGTGGCTTCCATGACCTGGCTATTGTAAACAGTGCTGCAATGAACATTGGGATGCATGTGTCTTTTTGAATTATGGTTTTCTCTGGGTGTGCCCAGTAGTGGGATTCCTGGGTCATGTGGTAATTCTATTTTTAGTTTTTTAAGGAACCTCCATACTGTTCTCCATAGTGGCTGTATCAATTTACATTCCCACCAACAGTGTAAGAGGGTTCCCTTTTCTCCACACCCTCTCCAGCATTTGTTGTTTGTAGATTTTCTGATGATGCCCATTCTAACTGGTGTGAGGTGATACCTCATTGTAGTTTTGATTTGCATTTCTATAATAATTAGTAATGTTGAGCAGCTTTTCATGTGCTTCTTGACCATCTGTATGTCTTCTTTGGAGAAATGTCTATTTAGGTCTTCTGCCCGTTTTTGGATTGGGTTGTTTGTTTTTTTAATATTGAGCTGCATGAGCTGTTTATATATTTTGGAGATTAATCCTTTGTCAGTTGATTCGTTTGCAAATATTTTCTCCCATTCTGAGGGTTGTCTTTTCGTCTTGTTTATGGTTTCCTTTTTTTTTTTTAAATTTTATTTATTTATTTATTTATGGCTGTGTTGGGTCTTAGTTTCTGTGCGAGGGCTTTCTCTAGTTGCGGCAAGTGGGGGCCACTCTTCATCGTGGTGCATCGGCCTCTCACTGTCGTGGCCTCTCTTGTTGCAGAGCACAGGCTCCAGACGCGCAGGCTCAGTAATTGTGGCTCATGGGTCTAGTTGCTCCGCGGCATGTGGGATCTTCTCAGACCATGGCTTGAACCCGTGTCCCCTGCATTGGCAGGCAGATTCTCAACCACTATGCCACCAGCGAAGCCCTATGGTTTCCTTTGATGTGCAAAAGCTTTGAAATTTCATTAGGTCCCATTTGTTTATTTTTGTTTTTATTTCCATTACTCGAGGAGGTGAATCAAAAAAGATCTTGCTGTGATTTATGTCAAAGAGTGTTCTTCCTATGTTTCCCTCTAAGAGTTCTATAGTGTCCGGTCTTATGTTTAGGTCTCTAATCCATTTTGAGTTTATTTTCGTGTATGGTGTTAGGGAGTGTTCTAATTTCATTCTTTTACATGTACTTGTCCAGTTTTCCCAGCACCACTTATTGAAGAGACTGTCTTTTCTCCGTTGTATATCCTTGCCTCCTTTGTCATAGATTAGTTGACCATAGGTGCGTGGGTTTATCTCTAGGCTTTCTGTCTTGTTCCATTGATCTGTGTTTCTGTTTTTGTGCCAGTACCATATTGTCTTGATTACTGTAGCTTTGTAATATAGTCTGAAGTCAGGGAGTCTGATTCCTCCAGCTCCATTTTTTTCCCTCAAGACTACTTTGGCTATTCGGGGTCTTTTTTTGTCTCCATACAAATTTTAAGACTTTTTGTTCTAGTTCTGTAAAAAATGCCATTGGTAATTTGATAGGGATTGCATTGAATCTGTAGATTGCTTTGGGTAGTGTAGTCATCTTCTCAATATTGATTCTTCCAATCCAAGAACATGGTATATCTCTTCATCTGTTGGTATCATCTTTAATTTCTTTCATCACTGTCTTATAGTTCTCTGCATACAGGTCTTTTGTCTCCCTAGGTAGGCTTATTCCTAGGTATTTTATTCTTTATGTTGCAATGGTAAATGGGAGTGTTTCCTTAATTTCTCTTTCGGATTTTTTGTCATTAGTGTGTAGGAATGCAAGAGATTTCTGTGCATTAATTTTGTATCCTGCTACTTTACCAAATTCATTGATTAGCTCTAGTAGTTTTCTGGTGGCATCTTTAGGATTCTCTATGTACAGTATCATGTTATCTGCAAACAGTGACAGTTTTACTTCTTCTTTTCCAATTTGTATTCCTTTTATTTCTTTTTCTTCTCTGATTGCTGTGGCTAGGACTTCCAAAACTATGTTGAATAATAGTGGTGAGAGTGGGCATCCTTGTCTTGTTCCTGATCTTAGTGGAAATGCTTTCAGTTTTTCACCATTGAGAATGATGTTTGCTGTGGGTTTGTCGTATATGGCCTTTATTATGTTGAGGTAGGTTCCCTCTATGCCCACTTTCTGGAGAGTTTTTATCATAAACGGGTGTTGAATTTTGTCAAAAGCTTTTTCTGCATCTATTGAGATGATCATATGGTTTTTATTTTTCACTTTGTTAATATGCTGTATCACATTGATTGATTTGCGTATATTGGAGAATCCTTGCATCCCTGGGATAAATCCCACTTGATCATGGTGTATGATCCTTTTAATGTGTTATTGGATTCTCTTTGCTAGTATTTTGTTGAGGATTTTTGCATCAGTGATATTGGTCTGTAATTTTCTTTTTTTGTAGTATCTTTGTCTGGTTTTGGTATCAGGGTGATGGTGGCCTCATAGAATGAGTTTAGGAGTGTTCTTTCCTCTGCAGTTTTTTGGAAGAGTTTGAGAAGGATGGGTATTAGCTCTTCTCTAAGTGTTTGATAGAATTCACCTGGAAAGCCATCTCGTCCTGGACTTTTGTTTGTTGGAAGATTTTTAATCACAGTTTCAATTTCATTACTTGTGATTGGTCTGTTCATATTTTCTATTTCTTCCTGGTTCAGTCTTGGAAGGTTATACCTTTCTAAGAATTTGTCCATTTCTTCCCGGTTGTCCATTTTATTGGCATAGCGTTGCTTGTAGTAGTCTCTTAGGATGCTCTGTATTTCTGTGCTGTCTATTGTAACTTCTCCTTTTTCATTTCTTATTTTATTGATTTGAGTCCTCTCCCTCTTTTTCTTGATGAGTCTGGCTAATTGTTTATCAATTTTGTTTATCTTCTCAAAGAACCAGCTTTTAGTTTTATTGAATTTTGCTATTGTTTTCTTTGTTTCTATTTCATTTATTTCTTTTTTTTTTTTTTTTTTTTTTTTTTTTTTTTTTTTTTTTTTTTTGTGGTACGCGGGCCTCTCACTGCTGTGGCCTCTCCCGTTGCGGAGCACAGGCTCCGGACGCGCAGGCTCAGCAGCCATGGCTCACAGGCCCAGCCGCTCCGCGGCACATGGGATCCTCCCAGACCGGGGCACGAACCCGCATCCCCTGCATCGGCAGGCGGACTCTCAACCACTGCGCCACCAGGGAGGCCCTATTTCATTTATTTCTGCTTTGATCTTTATGATTTCTTTCCTTCTGCTAACTTTCGGTTTTGTTTGTTCTTCTTTCTCTAGTTCCTTTAAGTGTAAGGTTAGATTGTTTTTTTGAGGTTTTTCCTGTTTCTTGATGTAGGCTTGTATAGCTATAAACTTCCCTCTTAGAACTGCTTTTGCTGCATCCTATAGGTTTTGGATCATCTTGTTTTCATTGTCATTTGTCTCTAGGTATTTTTTGATTTCCTCTTTGATTTCTTCAGTGATCTCTTGGTTATTTAGTACGCATTGTTTAGCCTCCATGTGTTTGTGTTTTTTTTACTTTTTTCCGCCTGTAATTCATTTCTAATCTCATAGCATTGTGGTCAGAAAAGATGCTTGATATAATTTTAGTTTTCTTAAATTTACTGAGGCTTGATTTGTGACCCAAGATGTGATCTATCCTGGAAAATGTTCCATGCGCACTTGAGAAGAAAGTGTAATCTGCTGTTTTTGGATGGAATATCCTATAAATATCAATTAAATCTATCTGGTCTATTGTGTCATTTAAAGCTTCTGTTTCCTTATTTATTTTCATTTTGGATGATCTGTCCATTGGTGTAAGTGAGGTGTTAAAGTCCCCCACTATTATTGTGTTACTGTCGATTTCCTCTTTTAGAGCTGTTAGCAGTTGCCTTATGTATTGAAGTGCTCCTGTGTTGGGTGCATATATATTTATAATTGTTATATCTTCTTCTTGGATTGATCCCTTGATCATTATGTAGTGTCCGTCCTTGTCTCTTGTAACATTCTTTATTTTAAAGTCTATTTAATCTGATATGAGTATTGTTACTCCAGCTTTCTTTTGATTTCCATTTGCATGGAATATCTTTTTCCATCCCGTCACTTTCACTCTGTATGTGTCCCTAGGTCTGAAGTGGGTCTCTTGTAGACAGCATATATATGGGTCTTGTTTTTGTATCCATTCAACAAGCCTGTGTCTTTTGGGTGGAGCATTTAATCCATTCACGTTTAAGGTAATTATCGATATGTATATTCCTGTGACCATTGTCTTAATTGTTTTGGGCTTGTTTTTGTAGGTCCTTTTCTTCTCTTATGTTTCCCACTTAGAGAAGTTCCTTTAGCATTTGTTGTAGAGCTGGTTTGGTGGTGCTGAATTCTCTTAGCTCTTGCTTCTCTGTAAAGCTTTTGATTTCTCCATCGAATCTGAATGAGATCCTTGCTGGGTAGAGTAATCTTGGTTGTAGATTCTGCCTTTTCATCACTTTAAGTATATCATGCCACTCCCTTCTGTCTTGTAGAGTTTCTGCTGAGAAATCAGCTGTTAACGTTATGGGGGTTCCCTTGTATGTTATTTGTCATTTTTCCCTTGCTGCTTTCAATAATTTTTCTTTGTCTTTAATTTTTGCCAGTTTGATTACTGTGTGTCTCGGCGTGTTTCTCCTTGGGTTTATCCTGTATGGGACTCTGCACTTCCTGAACTTGGGTGGCTATTTCCTTTCCCATGTTAGGGAAGTTTTCGAATATAATCTCTTCAAATATTTTCTCTGTTCCTTTCTCTCTCCTTTGTCCTTCTGGGACCCCTATAATGCAAATGTTGTTGAATTTAATGTTGTCCCAGAGGTCTCTTAGGCTGTCTTCATTGCTTTTCATTCTTTTTTCTTTATTCTGTTCTGCAGCAGTGAATTCCACCATTCTGTCTTCCAGGTCACTTATCCATCCTTCTGCCTCAGTTATTCTGCTATTGATTCCTTCTAGTGTAGTTTTCATTTCAGTTATTGTATTGTTCATCTCTGTTTGTTTGTTCTTTACTTCTTCTAAGTCTTTGTTAAACATTTCTTGCATCTTCTCGATCTTTGCCTCCATTCTTTTTCCGAGGTCCTGGATCATTTTCACTATCATTATTCTGAATTCTTTTTCTGGAAGGTTGCCTATCTCCACTTCATTTAGTTGTTTTTCTGGGATTTTATCTTGTTCCTTCATCTGATACATAGCCCTCTGGCTTTTCATCTTGTCTATCTTTCTGTGAATGTGGTTTTTGTTCCACAGGCTGCAGGATTGTAGTTCTTCTTGCTTCTACTCTCTGCCCTCTGGTCCACCCTTATGTTTGAAAGATATTTTTATAGGGCGTAAAATTCTGGGATGATGGTTTTTTCTTTCAGTACTTTAAAAATGTCACACCAAGGAACCAGCTCTTAGTTTCATCAGTCTTTTCTATTGGTTTGTTTTTGTCATTTAGTCTCTATTTCATTTATTTCTGCTCTGATCTGTATGATTTCTTTCCTTCTACTAACTTTGGGTTTTGTTTGTTCTTTTTCTAGCTACTTTAGGTGTAAAATTAGCTTGTTTATTTGAGATATTTCTTTTTTCCTGTGGTAAGCTTGTATCGCTATAAACTTCCCTCTTAGAACTGCTTTTCCTGCGTCACATAGATTTTGGGTCGTTGTGTTTTCATTTTCATTTATCTCCAGGTATTTTTAAATTTCTTTGATTTCTTCAGTGACCTGTTGGTTGTTGAGAAGCACATTGTTTAGCCTCCATGTGTTTGTGTTTTTTGCAGTTTTTTCTTGTAGTTCATTTCTAGTCTCATAGCATTGTGGTCAGAAAAGATGCTTCATATGGTTTCAATTTTAAATGTACCGAGACTTGTTTTGTGACCTAGCATGTTATCTATTCTGGAGAATGTTCCACGTGCACTTGAAAAGAATGAGCAATTTGCTGCTTTTGGATGGAATGTTCTATATATATCTGTTAAGTCTTATCTAATCTAATGTGTCATTTAAGGCTAGTGTTCCATTATTGATCTTCTGTTTGGATCATCTGTCCATTGATGTAGGTGGGGTGTTAAAGTCCCCTACTGTCATTGTGTTACTGTCAGTTTCTCCCCCTTTGTGTCTATTAATATTTGCTTTATGTATTCAGTGCTCGTATGTTGGGTGCATATATATTTACAGTTGTTATATCTTCTTCTTGGATTGATTCATTGATTGTTATGTAATGTCCTTCTTTATCTCTTATTACAGACCTTGTTTTATAGTCTATTTGGTCTGATATAAGTATTGCTATCCTGGCTTTCTTTACATTTTCATTTGCATGGAGTACCTTTTTCTATTCCCTCACTCTCTGCCTGTGTGTGTCTTTAGATCTGAAGTAAGTCTCTTTTAGGCAGCATACATATGGTTCTTGTTTTTGTATCCATTCAGCAACTCTATGTCTTTTTTTTTTTTTTTTTGCGGTATGCGGGCCTCTCACTGTTGTGGCCTCTCTCGTTGCGGAGCATAGGCTCCGGACGCGCAGGCTCAGCGGCCATGGCTCACAGGCCCAGCCGCTCCGCGGCATGTGGGATCTTCCTGGACCGGGGCACGAACCCATGTCCCCTGCATTGGCAGGCGGACTCTCAACCACCGTGCCACCAGGGAAGCCCCACATTTACTGTTTTTAACATCATATTGTACATCCATTTTTGGTGTGTATATCCATTAACTGCTTATTGTGATACTGATGATTTCGATACTTTTGTCTTTTAATCTTCCTACTAGCTTTATAAGTGGCTGATCAACTACCTTCACTGTATGTTTGACTTTACCAACGAGATTTTTCCTTTCATAATTTCTTCTTTCTAGTTGTGGTCTTTTCTGCATAGAGACATCCCTTTAACATTTCTTGTAAAGTTGGTTTCATGGTGCTAAACTCTTTCAGCTTTTTCCTGTCTGTAAAACTTTCGATTTCTCCTTCAAATCTGAATGATTTGAATAATTATTCAAATTATTGAATAATTTACCAGGTAGAGTATTCTTGGTTGTAGGTTTTTTCTTCTCATCACTGTAAATATATTGTGCCACTCCCTTCTGGCCTGCAGAGTTTCTGCTGAAAAGTCAACTGATAGCCTTGTGGGAGTTCTCTTGTGCATAACTAGTTGCTTTTCCCTTGCTGCTTTTAATATTCTCTCTTTATCTTTAATTTTTGCTATTTTAATTACAGTGTGTCTTGGTGTGGTCCTCTTTGGGTTGATCTTGTTTGGGACTCTCTGTGCTTCCTGGATCTGGATGTCTGCTTTCTTTCCCAAGTTAGGGAAGTTTTTAGCTATTATGTCTTCAAATACGTTCTCTGCACCTTTTTCTCTCTCTTCTCCTTCTGTGACCCCTGTTATGTGAATGTTATAAGCTTGATGTTGTCCTAGAAGTGTCTTAAAGTGTCCTCATTTTAAAAAATTATTTGTCCTTTTTTTCTGTTCAGCTTGAGTGATTTCCTCCACTGTGTCTTCCAGTTTTCTGATCCATTCCTCTGTATCATCTAATCTCCTATTGAATCCTTCTAGTGTATTTTTAATTTTAGTTATTGTATTTTTCATCTCTGTTTGGTTCTTCTTTATATTTTCTAATTCTTTGTTAGAAACTTCTAACTTCTTACTGTGTTCATCCAGTCTTCTCCAAAGTTCTTTGAACATTTTTATGATCATTACCTTGAACTCTATTGCACAAATTGCTTATCTCCATTTCACTTAGTTTTTCTTCTGGGGTTTTGTCTTGTTTCTTTGTTTGGAACATATTCCTCTATCGCCTCATTTTGCCTAATTCTGTGTTCTTATTTCTGTGTATTTGGTAGGTTGGTATGTTTCCTGATCGTGGAGAAGTGGCCTTATGTAGGAAATGCCTGTGTGTCAGCAGCATACTCCCCTCTGGTCACCAGACCTATACGCTTTAGGGGTGCCATCTATGTGGGCTGAATGGGCTCTTCTGTTGTGTCAGGCTGACTACTGTGGGTGCATTGGTAAGCATGGATGGCCCCTGATCAAGTTGGTTGCCAGGCCTTGCCTAGTGCAGAAGCTGCCAGTGACTGGTGGGTGGGGCCATGTCCTGGGAAGGTTCTGGGGCTGGTGTCAGCCTGCTGGTGAGTGGGGCCAGTTCCTGACTTGGCTGGCTGTGGGGCCCAGGTTTTCCCAGAGTTGATGTTGACCCACTGGTAGGTGGGGCTGGATCCCTGGGCAGCTGGCCAGTAAATATATGGAGAGGTGATGATCAGCATCATTAGTAATCATGGAAATGTAAATTAGGACCATAGTGAGAAATCTTTTCATACCCCTTCCACTGGCAAAAATTAAGAGGATCTTTTTATATTATTACTGAAAGGAGTTTAAATTGATGTAACTGCTTTAGCTTACAGTTTGGCATTATCTCCTTAGGTTGAATATTCACATACCTTATAACTCACAGTTCATCTTGTAGGGTATACCCAGGAGAATCTCTTACATATGTACTACAGGGGACATATGCACAAATGTTCATAGCAGCATTGTTCATAATAGCCAAAACTAAGAAGTAGTAAAACCCAGAAACAATCTGAATACCCATCAACAGAACAGATTTTTGCAAAGTGAAACAACGAAGTGTTGTATACAACAGAATAAACAACAAAGATATATAACGTTGTGGATGAGACTAAGTGAAAAAAGAAGTCCCAAAAGGTCTCATTCTGCATGATAGACTTTTCATAAAACTAAAATACCCTTCAAAAATTAAAATAAAAAATAAAAATATAAGGATTACATATAAATGCAGGAAAAAAACTAAAAAGAAAAACAAGGGAATAATGAAACATGGTTGAGCATAATAATTTTGGGAGTTAGAGAAACAGGGAGATAGGGTGAAGGAGGCAGAGACTATATGGTTAGAAATAAGTTTTTGTCAAGGTCTTAGCTTTTAGTTTGCTTTTCACAATGTTAAAAATAACTAAATTGGGACTTCTCTGGTGGTCCAGTGGTTAAGACTCCGCGCTTCCACTGCAGGTGGCACAGGTTCAATCCCTGGTTGGGGAACTAAGATCCCACGTGATGCGTGGCATGGCCAAAAAAATAAAAGTAAAATAAAAATAACCAAATTAAATATCCAAACAAAGAGTTTTCCAAAATGAGACTGTGTTGTGATTAATCCAGTTCTGTACACCTGAGGTCCAAATAAAGAAAATAGATACCATTTATGACCCACATTAGGGAAAACACATACACACACACACACACACACACACACTAAACCTAAGTTCTTTAGGATCATGTTGTTTCCTTTTGCTTTTTTTCTTTCCAAGAAGAAGCCTAAATACTTCAGTATTCGGGAAGAATCCCTTAGTTAAGGATCTCACACCTTTCACCCAGAAATCAGCTAAGATTGCTGTATCTCCTTTTGCTATTATAAGCAGCTTATGAATAGCAAATAATGTGTCCTTTTGAAGATGAATTTTCAGCTAAAAACAAGATTAAATGGCAAGGTAGCATTGGAAACAATTTGTTGATCATAATGTACATTGAAGATTCATTCAGATCAATAGCATGGACTAGATCAGGGTCTGTTTGACATTTGGAAGCAGAACTTGGGTGATGTTGTCATGGCCAAATTGTCATCATTTTTTTTTTCTAATCACTTTTGCATTGTATAAGGAGAGTCTCTTCTGTGTGTTCAGTAGCACAATTCCTGTTGGTTACTAGAGGTTTGAGAAAGTGAGAGCATTTTAATATTCAGATCCTACATAGAATGAGATGTTACCATTTAAAAGCCTTAAGAAATCTGTAGGTGGGGATTAAGGAAGCAACAAAATAAATATCTCTGATATCGGGAATTTTGGTTTTTGCTATTGAATACAGAGCCCAGATATTACTAGAATTGCTTTCCCTTCAGTGGTTTGTGCTATTGTGAGAATTTATCAGTTACTGTCTTCTGGCATTCATTCCATAGAATTCATTCATGAGGATAAAGAGAGAAATGGCATGGCATGGATTTTCAACATTTACATATTGAGAAATTTGGAAATTATTTCAAAGCTGAAGTTTGAAACTTTGACTTGCAGAATCCACAGGGACAAAATTAGATCACTGATCAGATAAGTTGTACACTTTGCCCAATCATAATTCATTCCTTTTTCCTTATTGGGGTCTAACTCAGCAAAGAGTATCTCAAGAAGGCTGTAACTTGTTACCCTTGGAAGCTGGCTTTGCAATCTGAACACTCTAACTTTTTTTTTTAATAGATCATTTTTGGAGTATAATTGCTTCACAATACTGTGTTAGTTTCTGTTGTACACCAAAGTGAATCAGCCATATACATACGTATGTCCCCATATCCACTCCCTCTTGAGCCTCCCTCCCTTCCTCCCTATCCCACCCCTCTAGGTCATGGCAAATCACCGAGCTGATCTCCCTGTGCTATGCTGCTGCTTCCCATAACTGTTTTACATTTGGTAGTGTATATATGTCAATGCTAATCTCACTACACCCCAGCTTCCCCCTCCCACCCTGTGTCCTCAAGTCCATTCTGTATGTCTACATCTTTATTCCTGCCCTGCAACTAGGTTCATCAGTACTATTTTTTTTTTTTTTTTAGATTCCATATATATGTGTCAGAATACGGTATTTGTTTTTCTTTTTCTGACTTCACTATGTATGACAGACTCTGGGTCTATCCACCTCACTACAAACAACTCAATTTCGTTTCTTTTTATGGCTAAGTAATATTCCGTTGTATATATGCGCTGCATCTTCTTTATCCATTCATCTGTTGATGGACATTTAAGTTGCTTCCATGTCCTGGCTGTTGTAAATAGTGCTGCAATGAACGTTGTGGTACATGTCTCTTTTTGAATTATGGTTTTCTCTGGGTATATGTCCAGTAGTGGGATTGCTGGGTCATATGGTAGTTCTATTTTTAGTTTTTTAAGGACTTCCATACTGTTTTCCATAGTGGTTGTATCAATTTACATTCCCACCAACAGTGCAGGAGGGTTCCCTTTTCACCACACCCTTTCCAGTATTTATTGTTTCTAGATTTTTTGATGATAGCCATTCTGACCTGCATGAGGTGATACCTCATTGTAGTTTTGATATGTATTTCTCTAATAATTAGTGATGTTGAGCATCTTTTCATGTGCCTCTTGCCCATCTGTATGAATATTCTAACTTCTGAAGTTTTGTAGGATATGGTCAGTTGGAGAAGACAGTGACCAGTGATCATTAAATTCAGCGTGCTATCGCAAGCTTGACAAACATCATCTAATTCCATGTATAAGCCAGCCAGTCTGAGGGTTTACATTAAGGTGGAAAAATCCTAGAAGCACTGTCCGCCTGTGTATATCTTTAGTTCCTATTTGATACTCTTCCTTCAAGTCCAGAGAATATATTTTTTGATGGATGTTTTCATTTGTAATGAGACCATGGTCGTTTCTCATGGATCATGGACATTCATGAGTTGATTCAGTAGGGAGTCAGTCATTTTCTTTGCAAATGAGTGTGTCCAAACCAGGGAAATGACGCTAATGGATCTTGGTGAATTTTAAGGGCAAGTGAAGAACAAAGCAGTCTCTGTCGTGATCTCTTTTTGTATGTTTCTCATTTGCTAATAAGCACAGTTAACTTAAAAACAGTTTGTGTTTCCATACGAATTGTAAAATTTTTTGTTCTAATTCTGTGAAGAATGCCATTGGTAGTTTGATAGGGATTGCATTGAATCTGTAGGTAGCTTTCGGTAGTACAGTCATTTTCACAATATTGATTCTTCCAATCCAAGAACATGGTATATTTCTCCATCTGTTTATGTCATCTTTGATTTCTTTCATCAGTGTTTTAGCCTGAGAAAACCGTAATTCAAAAAGAGACATGTACCACAATGTTCATTGTAGCACTGTTTACAATAGCCAGGACATGGAAGCAACCTAAATGTCCATCGACAGATGAATGGTTAAAGAAGATGTGTCACATATATACAATGGAATATTACTCAGCCATAAAAAGAAATGAAATTGAGTTATTTTTAGTGAGGTGGATGGACCTAGAGTCTCATACAGAGTGAAGTAAGTCAGAAAGAGAAAAACAAATACCATATGCTAACACATATATATATGGAATTAAAAAAAAAAAGAATGGTACTGATGAACCTAGTTGCAGGGCAGGAATAAAGATGTAGACATAGAGAATGGACTTGAGGGCACAGGGCGGAGGGGGAAGCTGGGGCGAAGTGAGATTAGCATCGACATATATACACTACCGAATGTAAAATAGTTATGGGAAGCAGCAGCATAGCACAGGGAGATCAGATTGGTGCTTTGAGATGACCTAGAAATGTGGGATAGGGAGGATGGGAGGGAGGCTCAAGAGGAAGGGGATATGGGGATATATGTATGCATATGGCTGATTCACTTTGTTATACAACAGAAACTAACACAGTATTGTGAAGAAATTATCCTCCAATAAAGGTCTATTTAAAAAAAAAACAACAACGGTTTGGCTCTTGTGGAAGCCATTCCTACCTGCATTAAAGTATTACTGAACTGTCAGGCATCCTATTTATAGTTCTGTTCCCTTTGACTTCACATTTAAGTGGGAAGAGGTGGGTGGTGAGAGGCTATTTGATGTTACTCTTCTCACCTTATAAGAAACTGAAATTTTAGGATTGAAATTGTCACAAAGGCCTCTCAAGTTGTAGGGTTCTTTCTACCCTAGGAAATGTTTTTCTAGACTTGCAATCACTCAAGTCATCATCATTGAGGAAATCCAGTCATAGTCTTTCTGTGTGTTATCAAAGACCTAGTCTACTCTTCCCTGGAAAAAGACATTGGGGAATACCTAATTCACCAATGCCACTAAGCTAGCTTTACCTCCCTTCCTTCCTTCCTTGTGTGAGGAACTCAGACTGATTTTTAACACCAGTAGCATTGTGGACTTGCTTTTTTTTTTTTTTTTAATTAGTCTCTGCTTTACAACAAAGTGAATCAGTCATACATATACATCTGTTCCCACATCCCCTCCCTCCTGCGTCTCCCTCCCTCCCACCCTCCCCATCCCACCCCTCCAGGCGGCCACAAAGCACCGAGCCGATCCCCCCGCGCCACGCGGCCACCCCCCACCATCCATCCACCCCACGCCCGGCAGTGTATACACGTCCATGCCTCTCCCCCGCCCCGTCACAGCCCCCCCCCCCATATGGACTTGCTTTTTAAGCAAAGGAATGATGATGTTCTTGAGAAATTTGGGAAGTTTAGTTTGAGAAGTAAGTTTATAAGACCAGGTTGACTGAATAAGACTTTCTTGAGACTGCCTGCCCTTAAGAGAATGTGTGGTCTTGTCTGAGGGGAAGACTGTTTTCCTTTTAATGCTTTTCTACTTAAGAAGGAATACTTGGTAATATGTGTGATTCATTACAATCAGTTATAAATTTGAGTGATAATTATAAAAAGAAAACTCATTGATCAGGATCATACTCATCCCTGGACACTATTTGATAGTGGTTAGAGGCTTTGCTTTTAAGTAGGGGAGGGATCATAGGAGGAGAGTTGTGAGAGAGGAGTTTTTAAATTATTGTTGCATTTAATTTATACTTCCTAAATCACAGAAGCATGGAAAAGATTCTTCCTGAGATTGAAGGAAGGGCTCTGGTGTATACGTTCTCAGTGACTAAGTCTTTATTGATTTATTTATTAAATTGAAGTATCGTTGATTTACAGTATTGTGCTAATTACTGCTGTACAGCAAAGTGATTCAGTTATACATAACTATACTTTTTTTGATATTCTTTTCCATTATGGTTTATCATAGGATATTGAATATAGCTCTCTGTGCTGTACAGTAGGACCTTGTTGTTTATCCATTCTGTGTATAAAAGCTTACAACTGCTAACCCCCACCTCCCACTCTATCCCTCCCCCAGCCCCTCCCTCTTGGCAACCACCAGTCTGTTCTCTATGCTCAGTGACTAAGCCTTGATTACATGAGTAGATGACCTATTTTGTGCACATTTAAATTTTTGAATGGTTTTTGCTAAGCCAGTAAATGTGATTTGGGGCTAATTTTCCCATCTCTGCATAATTTGATATGTTCTGAGAATACAGAGTAACTTAGATTATTTGATGTTTTTGGATTATGCATCCCACCACTTTCCTTTATGAGGACACATATTTAAGAATTACACATACGTGTATTCATTTCTTCATCAAATATTTACTGAGTGCCTACTGTGTGCCAGGCCCTGTTCTAGAAGCTTGGCATGCATCTGTGAACAGTAGACAGAAATCTCTACCTATTTCTTTTTTATTTTTTAAATATTAATTTATTTATTTAGGCTGTGCTGGGTCTTAGTTGTGGCACATGGGACCTTTCTTGTGGCATGCAGGGGCTTTAAGTTGTGGCATGCGGGATCTGTAAGTTGCGGCATGCGGGCTCATAGTTGTGGCATGTGGGCTTCTTAGTTGTGGCGTGCGGACTCCTTAGTTGTGGCATGCGGACTCTTAGTCATGGCATGCGAACTCTTAGTTGTGGCATGCATGCAGGATCTAGTTCCCTGACCAGGGATTGAATCCAGGGCCCCTGCATTGGGAGCTCGGAGTCTTACCCACTGGACCACCAGGGAAGTCCCTCTACCTATTTCTTTATGAGGATTATTAACTGTTTATATGAGGAGGTCCTTAGAGTACATTTATTCTTCAACTTTTTGTTAACCCTGTTTTAATGATGGAAGGGAGAAGAACAAAACTAGGGATATCTGACTTCAAGAAAGGAGCTTTTGCAAAAATGATCTATTTGGTAACAAAAATGTCACTATTGCTTACATCATTTTTAGATATTTTCTTTGGAAGTGTGGTTCACACACATATCAGTCACATTGCTTTATAATCAATTCTAACTTTTTATATCTCTCCAAATTTGCTTGCTTGTTCATTCACTTTACTTACCACATTGGCTTTGAATGATTTTTAACTTTCTGAAAATAAAATCTACCCTTAAAAGCTGATAATTGCCTCTGAAGATATTTAAAACAGTGTGTTGGAGGTAATTGTAATAGCAAAAATAGGATCATGGGCCCCCTGAAGGCAGTAGCCCTCTTTTGTACATATAATTTCTGGCATCTTTATTAAAAGTAAATCTTGTTTTACAGTGACCTTGAACATATATTCTCTGTTAAGTGTGTATCAGAATATACCTAACCGGTATCAATCTGAGCCTGACTGTAGGTGATTCTGTGATTTAATTTGCAGTAAGTAGGCTTTTTTTTGTTCTTCACCCTCACCAGGTATACAATGTTTACATGGCAGGGAGGCAGTTGTGTTCTAAGCGGTACCGGGAGTTTGCCATCCTACACCAGAACCTGAAGAGAGAGTTTGCCAACTTTACATTTCCCCGACTTCCAGGGAAGTGGCCATTCTCTTTATCAGAACAGCAATTAGATGCCCGACGTCGGGGGTTGGAAGAATATCTAGAAAAAGGTAAGCCAGCCTGTTAAACTCTACTATCTTGAGTAAACATAGGGTCTAGGTATATATTGCAGCTCCTAAACTGCATAGCTAAGTTTCCTGAAGCTCAACAGTGAAAGTAAATCAGCTTTTTGGCTTAGGTGTTGAATGATCTGAGCTTTGAAGCCAAGAGTGAAATGTTCAGTACAGCAGTTAATAGCCTATTTTATTGACTCGCGAAACACTTAACAACAACAGAAAAATGCATAATTATTTTTTTGATGCATTAAGGGCCTTTATTTATTTATAGGGTTATATTTTTGCACACAGCAAACATATACAGACTCAACAACATGCTAAATTGATTTGGGAACTAGATGGGCAGTATTTAAGACATTTCTATGAAAGTGATTCTTGGTTCACTGGCATGTCCTACTTGAAAATTCCTTACTCCTCTTACACGTGTCCATGGATAGGTTTGATGAGTTGTAGGTAAGCTAACGTCCCCTTTTTCTAAGTAGGTTATAGGTAGAAATATTAAAACTTATTTGTTACCTCAGGACCTCCAAACAATACATTAGGAGTCTTTGGATGTGGACGCTGAAACATTCGTCTAGAAAGGCAGGGAGAAATGACACAGATCTCCTGAATAAGATGGTTCAGTTTGTGGCTCAGAGAAGAGACCTTGTTTTCCTACATTATAGAGTTACATAATTTGCTAGGCATGCAATAGGCTTTTCTTTAAAATACTAATTTAACAGAATAATGGTCTTATGTGGTATTTAATAATTCTGTGTCCTTGTAGAAGAACTAATTGACCTAGTTGAATTTTTTTAAAACTTTGGTAGAGAGCTTTATCCCTGAAGAAAAACCATTTCCCCCATAGAAGGTAGTTAAACTTCATCTATTTTTAGCTTTTCTCTAACATGGAATGGCCTCCTAACACAGCCTTTGGGAAATGAGAAAGAGTACAATTTTTTTTTAATAAAATGAAGTAAAATCAGCAGTGTAATTTATTATCCTCATGAGAATGTTAGGAAATTAACTCCCTTAGATTTAGATGATTACCTACCTACCTGCCTGTTTTCCTTTCCTTTCTTCTCCCTTTTTCTCTCTCTCTTTTTTTTAGTTGTAGTTGTTTTGAAGTTAAAGTTAGTGAGGTGAGAAATGAGAAGATGTGCTCAGCTTAATACTTGATTACCTACCCATTTTTTTCCAAAGTGGCTTTAAATGCTTATGATTCTCTTACTGGCCTACTCCTAGGCCAAATAGATATTTTTCTTTGTATTTTAATTTTGTGTTTATTCCCAGTTGACCTTACCCTTGCTCTATTGTCTAGCTTATTAATAGTTAACACAAGACAGCAAAGTTAGATTTACTGAACTTTTATTTCTCTTTTACAGGTAACTTCCTTTGTCTATGTTTAATATTTTTAATAAGCTACATCTTTGTACATCCTATTATTCCTCTGTTCTGGTTCATATTTATATAAATGTTTGTTGTGCCGTAAAATATCATGTGTCAGGGATGGCATACTGCCTCAGCACTGCCTGCTAATGATGATTTATACTTAAACCTTGATATGTTCTTGACTTTATATTCTTAATTTTAGGGCCTCATGCCAGATTCTGTCTTTGTTTTCTATAGTGTGCTCAATACGAGTTATTGGTGAGAGTGACATCATGCAGGAATTCCTATCAGAATCAGATGAGGTAGGTGAATACCCACTATAGTGACTATTTACCTCTTGGCTCCTTGTGGGGGAAAATAAATTAAAGGTATCGATGATGGATTGAATTGCCATAAATTCTCTAAATGACTGTTTTTTCAACTTCCTTTTGTTATGTGTCCTGCTTATCCTTCAAGACCTAGTGCTAGGTCCACCTTCTCTTTGAAGCCTTCCCTGATATTCAAGGGATACACATTGATTTTTCACTCCACCAAGAACTTCTGCAGTCAGTACACATAATTATCACCTTGTTGCTATCTCAGTCTCTAATTTTTTATACATATAGTCAGATGATCACTTTATAATTTTACTTTACTAGATCATGAGCTACCTGTAGGTAAGAGCTAAATCTTTTTTTTTCAGCTTTTTGAATATAATTGTCAAATATGAATTGTATAAAGGTGTACAACTTGATGTTTTGATATCTGTATACATTGTGAAATGATCACCATAATCAAGTTAATTAACCTATCCATCACCTCATTACCATTTCCTCCTCCCTTTTCTCTTCTTTCCTTCCTTCCTTTCTTCACTTCAGATCTACCCCCTTAGCAAATTTCAAATATGGAATATAGTATTGTTAACTATGATCACCACGCTGTACATTAGATCTTCAGAACAAGAGCTAAATCTTGATCATCTTTATATTCCCAGTGCCTTACCACAATGTCAAGCATTTTGTAGGTGCTTAATAAATATTAATTGAATAGAAGAATGACTATGTAATGCTGCTGTATTAAATAGTGTGTCATCCACTAATTATTTTATATGTATATGTTTTATTTCCTCAACTAGATTATAAGTTTCTTGCAGACAGGGCTTTTATAACAAAGTAATGCTTAGGATGGTTTTAGGCACTGAATAGTAGTTTTTTTAAAGTGGTAAATGAAGATGAACTTGTTTCTAAATAGTTGTTTCTCTGTAATAAAAATTAGAAGGTCACAAATTTGTTAGAGGAATGTGTTTTCAAAAGCAGTAAGAGAGAAGGACTTCTTTTGAATTAAGGAGGATAAGAATTGTTTACTTTTTGCTAGAAGAAAATTGGACATCAAACTAACTCAGATTCCTGAGTTTCATCAATTTTTCCTTTCAAAGGTGTCATGGTTATTTCAGGGTTCAGAAAGGAACTTAGGATACCTCTTGATCCAATCTAGCATGCCTAACCATTTAAAACCAGAGAATATTTGTTGAAACTACTGCTTTTGGTTGTTTTCTTTTCTCATTTGTGAGTTCTGAATGTTTGAAAGTAAGCCAAAAATCTTATCTGTATTTGACCTAGACTGATTCACACAAGTTTTCTGTTTTGAGATATGAACACGTTGGGTCCGACATATTTCTTTCCTCCCTGTTCATCTTAAAGGTTAACTTCTGCTGCAGCCTAAAGTCAGCTTTATGACTTGAAATGTATTGACTTATGTCTTTTTTCCCTTTTCATTGGAGCTCACTTTCTTTCTACCACAAGTTTAGGTTGTTTAGCTAGCATGTTGCAAGGAGAATGAGGATATACTGGGTCATAAATTCTTTTTTTTTTTTTAATTAATTCTTTTTCTGCCTTTTCCCCAGAACTACAATGGTGTGTCTGACGTAGAGCTGAGAGTAGCATTACCAGATGGAACAACAGTTACAGTCAGGGTTAAAAAGAACAGTACTACAGACCAAGTATATCAGGTAAATTAAACTTGAACAAGTAGGCTTGACATTGGTTGGTTTAAAACTAAGAAAGATAGATTAAATGAGTTAATACATATAAGGAGCTTGGAGTATCTGGCATGTAATAAATTTATTAAATGTTAGCTGCTGCTGTTGATATTATGATTATTAACATGGAAGTACTTTGTCCTCCTTGAAAGAAAGATACAATAAATATCCCCAGGTTATAATGGTTGTGATTAGCACCCCCTCTTTTTAATTGTAAAAGACTTTCTAATGTATGTGAAAATAGAATAGTACAGTGAAGCTCCATGTACTCATCACTCATATTTAATAATCCTCAAGATTTTGCCACATTTGTGTTATATATCCTTTTTTCCTTTTCCTTTGTTTAAATATCTTAAAGCAAATTCCATGTTTTTCGACCTGTGTATATTTCAGTATACATCTCTAAAAAATATGGATGTTCCTCTTACATAATCACAAAGCCATTATCAAACCTAAAAAATTAACTACTTCCATGGTATTAACTAATAATAAATCCATAGTCAAGTTTTCCCAATTGTCTAAAAATGATTTTTAACAGTTGGTTTGTTATAATCTGGATCTAAACAAGGTCCTTATGTCCTTAAAAAACATTTGGTTTTTATGTTTGTTTTAATATAGAGCAGTCTCTTCCCTTCCCTTCCCCAACTTTTTTCCCTTATGTTATTGTTTTATTGCAGAAATTGGGTCTGTGTCCTGTGGAATGTCCCACATTCTGAATTTATTTGTTTGCTTCTTTTGTCTATTTGTGTCATTTAGTATGTCTTTCTGTCTACTTATATTTTCTATAAATGGAATTTTTCTCTAGAGGCTTGATTAGATTCAGGTTCAGCTTTTTGATGAGAATGCTTCATAATCGGTACTATATACTTCATATTGCTTCTCAACTGGAGGAACACAATATCTGGTTATCCACTTTTAGTGATTAATCAGTAGGTTTACCTGGTAATAACCTGATGTCTCCATTGTTAAGTTCTTCACTGATCTTTTATCCAATAAGTGTATCACTGATGATTACTGTCCTAACCAGTGATTTCATTAAGGGTTGCAAAATGCTGATTTTCCAATTTTCTCATTTCTTCACATTTATTAACTAGAATTCTTCTGTAAAGAACTTTCCCTTATCAACTAAGGCTATTTAGTATCCTGAAATACAGTTTATAGGAAAAGGGGGATAAATATTTAATTCTTCCCTTTTATTGCCAATTTTTGGCATAAAGGATCAATGCCCTAGCTGATTCCAGTGATGTCCAATGAGATAATTATTTTTTTAGTATCATGTGGCTTTTTAGGTACTCAATATGATTTAATCAAGAACATATATTCTTTTTGGTGCTCACATTGTTCTGTCTTTGGTCAGTGGAATCTCCTTCACGTCTGCTTCTGTATTTTTTTGGTGCAACCCATTTGTTTATGATAACATCCTTGCTTTTTGGTACAGCAAGATGCTCTGGGCTCATCTTTGTATATTTCCTACACTAGATCTTGAATCAGTCATTTCCCCAAGGAGTCTTTCCTTTCAGTGAGGAATGGTATTTAAAGATCATGATCCGAGTGCTGGGTATAATTGTTTCTTTTAGGCCTTTTCATTGGTCTTTAATCCTGATTTGATCAAGATTTTCAAGGAGACTAGTGGGTTTCTGGATATTAGTACTTATTTCTCCTTTGTGGCAAACAAAAAATTTACCCCCCCAAATATTTACTGTATACCATGGCAAAGGATACGTACAGGATCTGAGGTATTTCAGAAATTATAAAATGGTGGATTGATTGCAAGGAAAACATTAATTTTATATAGCTTATTGATGTTTTGTTTCATTTTCAATACTTCTCTAGCAAGGCCTAATTTTTTCTTTCACTTCTCTCCTCACCCTGTTACTGAGACTTCTAGCTATAAGCCATTTTCCAAACCTTGAGAAGATTTCAGTTTCTATCTAGTGCAGTATAGAATGGTAACTTAGAACACTTACAGTCTCCAGTTTCTGCCTCACATCAGGGATGAACCTAGGTCTGATATGTGAGTAGATACGGGAAGAAGGATATAATCATATTTGGTTTACTGAGACACTAATACTCAATAATTTTCTCTTGTTTAATTAACACCTTATTTATACATTTTGGGATTGATCTTGAAAAGGAATTTTGGTACTACTAGTTTGTGTTTTTTGCTTTGTATTTTCTTGTTGTTATTTGTATGTAATTTCAATTTTCCTTTATTTGCATATAGAGTCTTTCAGTTTCTTTTTATTTATCATGTTGGGACCTTAGTTCCTAGAGAGAAGGACTGATACTTGTTTAAAATGTCTCTGTTGTCCCAACATTTTGCTATTTTCACGTGGATAAGGATGATGATAATTCTTAGGATATGGAGGTCCCCAGCATGAGACATGGATCATCTGAAAAGTAAACAAGAATAATTTGTGAAGTATGAGAAAAATTGATAAACAATGTTTTAAGCTCAAGAACCAAAGATATAGATCTTGTATGTTAACAGCCTATATATTAAATGTAGGCTGAATGTGTGAGACTAGATATTTAAGAATTTATTTTCTTTTTAAAATCTGTCATTATGTAGCACATTTTTTGTAAGTGCTATTCAAAAAGATCCTCATGATATGAAGTCCTATTTCAGAGAGCAAAGCTGATATTTAAGGAGAGACTGTTATCAGCTTTAATTGGAGGGGAGAAACTCATATTTAGAGATCATAGCTGTTTGGATCAAATAAAGGTATTTTTCTCTTTTATTTCATGCATATGTATGCATACATACAAAAAAGAGTAGCTGTGGACCATGAATTTAGTTTATATGAAACCAAGATGGCAAAACCCTTCTCTTCTCCCCGCTCCTCATGCATATACCTGTCTTTTCCCACAGCACTGTCTGATTTTGTTTTCCTGAAACTAATCTATCCTGTTTACACTTTAGGCTATTGCAGCAAAGGTTGGCATGGACAGTACGACAGTGAATTACTTTGCCTTATTTGAAGTGATCAATCATTCCTTTGGTAAGTGCCAGTGACTAATATTAAGTTTTGTTTGAGGATATTTTATCCTAATACTAAGAAATTGAAGCGCCCAAAAGCTGTCAGGTTGAAACTGTTTGCCTAGAGAAGAAGATCTTGAAGACAAGGGGCAATCGCACTAATTGGGACTGTTTCTAACAAGCAGACAGGACAGATGCCATTAAGCATAATCCCACTAAGTCTAGATACCTGATCACCCCTTTTTCCTCTGTTGTCAGTATCAGTTACTTACACCCAGCACTGAAGCAGATACTTCCATGAGATTTTTAAAAATCAGAGTTCAAAATTAATATATTCCAATGAAACAGCCTTAAAAAGAGGGGATTTTCTACTTAGCCACAGCTTGTTTTAGCGTACTTTATGGTTTTTGTAGATTTTTAAGAATAGCTTTTTGTTTTCAGGAGTTAGAAAGAAATATGTTGATTAAAAGCCTTTGCTTTTTTAAAAAAATTAATTAATTAGTTTATTTATTTTTGGCTGCGTTGGGTCTTCGTTGCTGCGCGCGGGCTTTCTCTAGTTGTGGCGAGTGGGGGCTACTCTGCGTTGCAGTGCGCGGGCTTCTCATTGCGGTGGCTTTCGTTGCAGAGCACAAGCTCTAGGCGGGCGGGCTTCAGTAGTTGTGGCTCTCGGGCTCTAGAGTGCAGGCTCAGTAGTTGTGGTGCGTGGGCTCAGTTACTCCGCAGCATGTAGGATCTTCCTGGACCAGGGCTCGAACCCGTGTCCCCTGCATTGGCAGGCGGATTCTTTTTTTTTTTTTTTAGCTAATTGGGCCTCTCATTTTTGTGGCCTCTCTCGTTGCGGAGCACAGGCTCCGGACGCGCAGGCTCAGCGGCCATGGCTCACGGGCCCAGCCGCTCCGCGGCATGTGGGATCTTCCTGGACTGGGGCACGAACCCACATCCCCTGCATCGGCAGGCAGACTCTCAACCACTGCGCCACCAGGGAAGCCCTGGCAGGCAGATTCTTAACCACCGCTCCACCAGAGAAGTCCTGCAAACCACTTTTGACACGTTTGATCAGTAACAGCACCCTCTCCATACATTGCACAAATCTTTTTTTTGCGTTTCAGTTGCGTTTTTACCTTTCTTGAAATAATAAAGCATAATATGCCGAAAATGTTGCTTTTTTCTTCCATCTTCAATATTAAAATGGCTACACAAAAATTCACCAGTTTTGATAAGTTTTTTTAAATGCATGCTGATATGATAGCTGTCACAATACAATCTGTTTCAAATGAAGTTAAAGACAACTAAGCGCTTCTGGAGCCATTTTATGGAAAAGACCAAACGAACTTTTTGGCCCACCCAGTGTTTAAGTTTGCGTAAACAGATATCCTCTTCCTAGGAAGTTTTATTGCACGGTGACAGAGATTTTCTCTTATATATTCTTTTATAAAAGCTAGGGATGGTTGCACTGAGACCACAAAGGGGAGGAAGTTGGAAGGCTTGCTTTAAATGACAGATTTCCTATGGTTTTTGGGTCTTTTCCACATCATATATGTACAGGGCTAAGGCCAGAAACAACAGATAATATTGACTGATCAGAACTTCCTCATCCCGGAAAGGGAGAGAGTTTGGTAGATTTGAGTCACCTTGCCATCCCAGGTCAAGGTAGATCAACTTTGATTCCCCCTAAAGCAGCTATCTCCCAATTGTTTATTGTCTTTCCGACTCTCTACAGTCTAACTAGGCAGATATAAATATTACAAAGGATTGCTAAGGACCCAGGACACTTGGATTCTAATCTTACCTTCTTCTCTAAGCTTTAGTTAACAAATAAAATGGGAAATATTAAATCTGTCTTTTGCTCTGTTATAAAGCCAAGTAAACATCAAGAGAAGAAAACTCTGCCTTTTTAAAGAAAAACAATATAGAAATTAAAAGTGGTAGTGTTTTATCCTGCTTGAGCATTGTTAGGAAGAGGAAGTAAGGCTACCCAGAAGTCACTTTTCACTGTGGTGAATGTCTTAGACTTGTGGGGGGATGTGGAGAGCCTTTCAGCTCTTAATGATAAAAGCTGTTCATTGAGAACTGCCACATGAGAGACTCTGAATGCACCATAACTGGGTAAGAGGGGAGGCTTGCTTTAAAGATGTTCAGTGGACATTGCTGTAACTTAACTCAATTATGGATCAGATATTTTAACTGACTTTGGAGTAGGTGACGTCTGCAGAGTCAGCATGTTAACTGAAAGGCATGTCATTCAGGTGATAGATTTCAGTTAGCTTGAGGCTCAGTTGTCCAGTCATATTAGAAGGCGTAGATTTGGCTAGACAAACTGATATTTTGTGGTCCCAAGGCAGAGCTCCTGGATGGAACTAAGCTGATGTGCTGGTTAATGATAACCTCCATTCTTGTCTGCTTTACACAGTTCATACTAGGGAACTGCCTTGTATATCTTCTCACTCTAGCTTTCTTTGCTTTGTCTTCTCTTTAGTACGTAAGCTGGCACCTAATGAATTTCCTCATAAACTCTACGTCCAGAATTACACATCAGCTGTGCCAGGCACCTGCCTAACCATTCGAAAGTGGCTTTTTACGACAGAAGAAGAAATCCTCTTAAATGACAATGACCTTGCTGTTACCTACTTCTTTCATCAGGTGGGTGAATTGATCTCCCTGGAAAGGCCTGATTTCTTTTTCTGTTTGTATGTAGTGGTCATTTGCCAATACAGTGTGAATCCTTGAGTAAGCTGTTTTGCCTCCTGGATCTTAGTTAAATTTGTAAAATGTTCTGTCCCATTTTGACAAAAGATAAGTTTAAGAAGGTGGGGGGACTTCCCTGGTGGTGCACTGGTTAAGAATCCGCCTGCCAGTGCAGGGGACACGGGTCCAAGACCTGGTCCAGGAAGATCCCACATGCTGTGGAGCAGCTTAAGCCTGTGCGCCACAACTACTGAGCCTGTGCTCTAGAGCCCACAAGCCACAAGTACTGAGCCTGCATGACACAACTACTGAAGCCCACATGCCTAGAGCCTGTGCTCTGCAACAAGAGAAGCCATCGTGATGAGAAGCCCTCACACCGCAATGAAGAGTAGCCCCCACTCACTGCAACTAGAAAAAGCCCATGCACAGCAATGAAGAGCCAATGCAGCCAAAAATAAATAAATAAAGCCATTAAAAAAAAAAAAGTTTAAGAAGGGGATATCCTGGAGTTCAAAATGTATTTATTATTATTTTTAAAAATAATAACAAATGAACATTATGGGGCTATGTTGTTTTTCAAAAAATTTTTCATCAAAATTAGACATACATAGAGCTTAAAGTATCAAATAGTTCTACACAGGTTATTATGAAAAATATTAGTTATTCCCACTCCTTTTCCTCTCATAGGCAACCACTTTCACCTCTTTTAGCTTGTTTTTTGTTGTTTGTTTTATTTCATCTTTTAAAAAAATTTTATTGAAGTATAGTTTATTTATAATGTGTTAGTTTCTGGTGTACAGCAGAGTGATTCAGTTATACATATATATTCTTTTTCATAGTCTTTTCCATTACGGTTTATTACAAGATATTGAATATAGTTCCCTGTGCTATATAGTAGGTCCTTGTTGGTTATCTATTTTATATATAGTAGTGTGTATCTACTAATCCTAAACTCTTAATTTATCCCTCCCCCAGCCCGTTTCCCCTTTGGTAACCATGAAAGTTTGTTTTTTATGTCTGTGAGTCTGTTTCTGTTTTGTAAAGAAGTTCATTTGTGTCATATTTTACATTCCACATATAAATGATATCATATGATATTTGTCTTTCTCTGACTTCACTTGGTATGATAATCTCTAGCTCCATCCATGTTGCTGCAAGTGGCATTGTTTCATTCTTTTTTATGGTTGAGCAATATTCCATTGTGTGTGTGTGTTTGTGTGTGTGTGTGTGAGAGTATGCGTATACACGCACACATACCACATCTTCTTTATCCATTCATCTGTCCACGGACATTTAGGTTGCTTCCATGACTTGGCTATTGTAAATAGTGCCGCTGTGAACATTGGGGTGCATGTATCTTTTTAAATTAGAGTTTTCTGCAGATGTATGCCCGAGAGTGGGATTGCTGGGTCATATGGTAATTCTATTTTTAGTTTTCTGAGGAACCTCCATACTGTTTTCCATAGTGGCTACCCCAACTTACATTCCCACAAACAGGTATAGGAGGGTTCCCTTTTCTCCACACCCTCTCCAGCATTTGTTATTTGTAGATTTTTTTAACGATGGCCATTCTGATTGGTGTTAAGTGGTATCTTATTGTAGTTTTGATTTGCATTTCTCTAATAATTAGCGATGTTGAGCATCTTTCCATGTGCCTATTGGCCATCTGTATGTCTTCTTTGGAGAAATGGCTGTTTAGGTCTTCTGCCCATTTTTTGATTGGGTTGTTTATTTTTTTGTTATTGAGTTGTATGAGCTGCTTGTATATTTTGGAAATAAAGCCCTTGTCAGTAGCATGATTTGTAGATATTTTCTCCCAGTATGTAGGTTGTCTTTTTGTTTTGTTTATGGCTCCCTTTGCTGTGCAAAAGCTTGAAAGTTTGATTAGCTCCCATTTGTTTATTTTTGCTTTTATTTCTATTGCTTTGGGGAGACTGACCTAAGAACACATTGCTACAATTTATGTCTGAGAATGTTTTGACTATGTTCTCTTCTAGGAGTTTTATGGTGTCATGTCTTATATTTAAGTCTTTAAACCATTTTGAGTTTATTTTTGTGCATGGCATAAGGGAGTGTTCTAACTTCATTGATTTGCACATGGCTGTCCAGCTATCCCAACACCACTTGCTAAAGAGACTGTCTTTTCTTCACTGTATATTCTTGCCTCCTTTTCAAAGATTAAGTGACCATAGGTGTGTGGGTTTATTTCTGGGCTCTCTATTCTGTTCCATTGATCCATATATCTGTTTTTGTGCCAGTACCACACTGTTTTGATTACTGTAGCTTTGTAGTATTGTCCAAAGTCTGGGAAGATTATGCCTCCAGCTTTGTCGTTTTTCCTTTTGGATTGCTTTGGCAATTCTGGGTCTTTTATGGTTCCATATAAATTTTAGGATTATTTATTCTAGTTCTGTGAAAAATGTCATGGGTAATTTGATAGGGATCACATTAAATCTGTGGATAGCTTTGGGTAGTATGGCCTTTTTAACAATATTAATTCTTCCAATCCAAGAACATGGGATATCTATTTCACTTTATATTTACTTCCATACCTCTATTATAACTTGATTATATTACTCCTACTTGATGTTTCTGATTCAAGCAATATTGCTTAATTACCTGCTATAGAAGATGGGACTTTAGCTCCATTTCCTCCCCCACTCCACTACATATTTGTACCTTTTCATCTGTCCTATCGTCTTACTATAGTCAAATTACAATATTTGTTAGATTAATATTCAGTGTTTATACTGCTATGACTGTAAATAATGAATTTAGCAGAGCCATATAGAGAATACTATCCTTACTTTTTACTTTCTTTTAAACGTTTTGTTTTAAAATTATTTTGAAAATGATTAACCCATTTCATAACACTTTATAAAGTGTCCCATTACAATTCTAATTGTGTTTTTGTTAAATTTATAGTTTAACTGAAGAAGAGTCACCATTTTTATTAAATGTGGTATTCCCAACTAAATGTGTGATGTTTCTGTTTTATTCATCTCATCTTTTGTTTCCCCAAATAAAGTTCTGTCGTTTTATATTTCACATACGCCCCTTTAAGTTATTCCCAAGTATTTTATATTTTTATTACAATTATGAATGGGATATTTTTTCTTTATATTGTTGGAATGGAATAATTATTTACCAGGAGTCAGAATATCTGGTTCAAGTACAAGCTCTCCATTGGGTAAATCCTTAACATAGCTTTGCTGAGATGTGTTTTCTGATCTTTTAAAGGGTAATAGTAGTACCTCACATTTTTTTCATCAGTATCAAAATTTAAACAAAGCAGAGCTTGTGAAATTACTTTTGGAATTATAAAACTGTAAAGCAAAAATAAAATATTTAGGTATATAGAAAGAAAAGCTGTTATTTTTGTAGCAGTATCTCATATGCAACAACTTTTCTAAACTCTTCTGTTTTTTCAAACAATTTTTTAAACAGGTTTATTGAGGTATAATTGACATACAATAAACTGTACATATTTAAAATTTATAATTTAATAAGTTTTTTTTACCCCCTTAACCATTTTAAAATGTACAGTTCAGTAGTGTTAAATATATTCACATTATTGTCAATGGAGCTCCAGAAATTTTTCATCTTGCAAAACTAAAACTCTCTACCCATTAAACAACTCATTTCCCCCTCCCCTACCTCTGGCAACTACCATTCTACACTCTGTGAATTTGACTACTTTAGGTATCTCATGTAAGTAGAATCATACATTATTTTTCTTTTTGTGACTTGCTTATTTCATTTAGCATAATGTCCTTAAGGCTTTTTCATGTTGTAGCATATGACAGGATTTCCTTCCTTATTAAGGCCAAATAATTATATTCCATTGTACATGTATATCACATTTTGTTTATTCATCTGTGGATGGACATTTAGGTTGCTTCCACCTCTTGGCTGTTATGAATAATGCTGTCATGAACATGGTTATGTAAATATCTCTTCAAACTTCTGCTTTTAATATACCCAGAATTGGGATTGCTGGATCATATGGTAATTCTATTTTTAATTTTTTGAGGAAATCGCCACACTGTTTTCCATAGCAGCTGTACCATTTTACATTCCCAGCAGTGCACAACAGCTCAAATGATTTTTTTGATTGACTAGGTAAACAATTGTGCCTTTTGGAAAATAATACTAAATTTTTTCCCTCACTTAATTTTAGTTATTTTTTTGTATCATATGTTGATGTTGGGAATATCTCATGCATCTCTTCAATTTTAAGATGCCATCAGTTGTAAGAGGCACTAGTATTTTAAGCACTGCCAAGAAAAAAAAGCTACCAATTAAACAACACACGTTGATTATAAGATGCATCCCAATTTTAGGAACAATAAAATGTGAAAAAATGTGCACCTTAGAATTGATGAAATACTGGATAATAATGATAGTAATGTGCCTTTTCCTTAAAAAATTGATAAGGTCAAAATCCATAGTAGGATATATTTAATTTCTGGCTAAGCCTGGCAGACTAAACATACTTTTAAACTACTTCTTCCTGAAAGCTCACTAAAGTAACATTAATGGATTTTAAGAGGCATAAACCTGCAAAGAGAAGAGGATGAGACACAACAGATGAGAACAGTCAACAGTTTTTAGAAAATGAACGTTTGAATGAATCAACATGACTTTGGTGTTTGGTTATCGTGGAAGAATTGGTGAGAGGCATGTGGAAGGTTACAAACAAACAGCCAGTTAACCTAAGAGGAAAAAAAAATGTACAAGAGAGGAAGCCCTGGTACAGTACATGATTTAGTTGTGAACAGTGTTTACATGCTTACCATAATGTATAGATTACAGTAATCAATACTGATTATTGATTTAATTTTTATTGAGGTGTTGAAGGAAGAAGTGAGAGTGTAGAGTGGCATAAGAAAGCTAAAACTTATTATTATTTATTTATTTTATTATTTTTTTTTTTGGCCGCACTGCGTGGCCTGTGGGATCCTAGTTCCCTGACTAGGGATCGAATTCATGCCCTCTGCAGTGGAAGCATGGATTCTCAACCACTGGACCTCTAGGGAAGTCCCTAAAACTTATTATTTTTAACAGCAAGTCAACATTGTCTAAAATTGATATGTTAGGAATTAGCAGCATAAGCATGACATTTAGAATTATGAAAGGAATATCACAAAAAACTGTTTACAGTGCTTTAAAGTATCTGTGTAATGAGGCTGTGGAATCAGGAGACTTTTTTTTTTTTTTTTTTTTTTTTTTTTTTGCGGTATGTGGGCCTCTCACTGTTGTGGCCTCTCCCGTTGCGGAGCACAGGCTCCGGACACGCAGGCTAAGTGGCCATGGCTCACGGGCCCAGCCGCTCTGCGGCATGTGGGATCTTCCCGGACTGGGGCACAAACCCGTGTCCCCTGCATCGGCAGGCAGACCCTCAACCACTGCGCCACCAGGGAAGCCCAGGAGACTTATTTTTATTAGGCACCTCTTAGTAATACACATTTAAAAAATTATGTATGTCTTTTACTTTAATGAAAAAATTTTAATTAAGGGAAAAAGGAATCTAGTGGTAATATTTATGTTTTTCACTCAGGGCTAGTCAAGCAGTATAATCTTGATTAGAAATGAGTGAGGAGAGAACATTTTTACTGCCCCATGTGAAAATAGGTCACTTAGAGCTGCTGGAGTAGATATTCACTCTGGGTAGATGACCCACGTCTGCCCTGGGGAAACATTCATCAATATTTAAGTGCTATTACTAGTCAGACACAGTTCTAGGTATTGGGGAAACTGAATAGATAAACCAGTATTTGTTTGTTTGTTTTCCCTCTTTACTTCTCTCCCAGCTTTTCAGTAACTGGTTTAAATTTTACCTGGAGCAGCTGAGTCTTTTGGTGATAAACAACATAATGTTCAGGTTCTTTAGGACATTGGTGGCAGTTCTTATTGAGCATCGCCTCTGTGAATATAATCCTCTCTAAGTGAATCCTTGCTTATACGGCTAGGACTGGGGAGACACTGGCATAATCTTTCCATTAGGCAGCCCCAGGCAGGATATTAATATCCTTGTGTGGTTCTTAGAGGAATTTAACAGCTAAATGATGCTAATATAAATGATAGTAACTATTTATATATATTTATATATACTTTACAAAACTATTAACATCTTTTATCTCATTTTGTTGTCCACCTACAAGATGAGTGTTATTCCTGTTTTACAGACTGAGAGGGTTTAAGTGACTTACTCAAGTGCATATTGGTAGGTGACAGCTAGAATTTGAACTAGTCTCGTAACTTCAGTCCTGAATTCATTCTGTTACGCAAATATTTTCCCTTAAAAGACTATGGGGAATGATTTCTACCTTAAGGAAATCAGCAGTTTTCTGATAAAGATTCAAGTGGGCCCCTGCCTGGTGACTGTATAGAGTTGTCCTTTCAGTAACTCACTGAGGTTAGATCCTGAATGCCCTGAACAAATGGTTCTATTCGTTCTTTTTCTTTTTTTCCTCCCAAAGATCAGTTTTCCCTTCCATTAGATTTTTTAAGTTTTTCTTGGAGTCGAGGAGGAGTAGATAAGGTTGGAAAGGGGATGTATGTTTCATACATTCCTGGCTGAACCAGGAATAGTTTAGAATTAGCATATTAGAATATTATATCTGGGTACCTTCATGCCTGTATCAAGTCCTCTCTGAAAGTTTTTCGGCTCATGGTCTCAGATTTATCACTTCCTCTCTTCCAGTTGTTACCACCCTAGATAAAGGTCTTGTTTCATTTCATGCTTAAAGTACCACAACATCGTTGATCTCCCTTGTTTCATTCTCTCCTTGGCTTAAATCATTTGGGCAGTCATATACAGATCAGTCTTTCTTAAAAAACAACAATAACAGCAACAGTTTTTTTATTATTTATTTTAGCTCTCTACTCTGCTTAAGTCTAAATTCCTGTGCCTGCTCTTTAGGATCCTTCATACCCTATTAACCTACCCATTCAGAATTATTTTTCATTGTCCCCTAACATGTACCCTTTATTCAAATCAGGCAAGTCTGTCTCCTGAATGTATTTAAGGTCAAACCCATTCCTGTTTCCTGACTTTAGCTTGTAGTTTCTTCTATTCAGCCTCTCCTTTGGGGTCCAACCGAGACTTCCTTGATAACTACGGTTAGCAATAAGCTCTCCTGTTCTGGCTGCATGTATCACTTACTATTTATGTCAGTCATTTTTTGCTACTTCACTGTTATCTTTAATACAGTATTGTATACTATCTTGCTGTTTTCTGTAATTCTTTCTCATGTATAAATTAACCAGAATTTAAATCTCTTAACAGGAGAAACCAGATCCCTCACATGCCTAGAACAATCCTTGAGCACATACCAGACACTCATTAAATGCTACTTATTCCAGTAAATATACCCGTATGCCAGAGTTCACTGGTGATAACCAGATGGATAAGAGTTATTGTGAAAATGAATCTATGTCTATTTTTACCAAGAATGTACTTGATACTAATTTTTACATTTCTTTCTTCCCTGCCTTGTTTTGGTGACAGGCTGTTGATGATGTGAAAAAAGGTTACATCAAGGCAGAGGAAAAATCCTACCAATTACAGAAGCTGTATGAACAAAGGAAAATGGTCATGGTAGGTTTATGTCCCCATAATCTCTTTATAAAATGCCCCTTCTTATCTCTTTTTTTAATTTAATTTAATTTTATATTGGAGTATAGTTGATTTACAAAGTTGTGTTAGTTTCAGATATACAGCAAAGTGACTCAGTTATACATATATCCATTCTTTTTCAGATTCTTTTCCCATATAGGTTATTACAGAATATTGAGTAGAGTTCCCTGTGCTATACAGTACGTCCTTGTTGATTATCTGTTTATCCCTATTTTACATATAGTAAAATACAGAGTGTATATGTTAGTGTGTATATGTTAATCCCAAACCTCCTAATTTAATACATATAGTGTGTATATGTTAATCCCAAACCTCCTAATTTATCCCTCCCCCCCCACCGTTCCCCTTTGGTAACCACAAGTTTGTTTTTGAAATCTGTGAGTCAGTTTCTGTTTTGTATATACATTCATTTGTATTATTTTTTAGATTTCACATATGAGTGATATCATATGGTATTTGTCTTTTGCCTTCTGACTTCGTTCATTTAGTATGATAATCTCTAGGTCCATCCATGTTGCGGCAAATGGCATTATTTCATTCTTTTTTTATGGCTGAGTAATATTCCATTGTATATATGTACCACATCTTCTTTATCCATTCCTCTGTTCATGGACATTTAGTTGTTTCCATGTCTTGGCTATTGTGAATAGTGCTGCAATAAACATTGGGGTGCATGTATCTTTCTGAATTTTGGTTTCCTCCAGATACATGCCCAGGAGTGGGATTGCTGTATCATATGGTAGTTCTATTTTTAGTTTTTTTTGTTTTTTTGTTTTTTTTACTTTTTTATTGACAGAATTTATAGCAGTTTCATATTACGGAAAAAACTAAGGAGATAGTACAGAGTTCCTATCTTACTTAATATGGTACACTTGTTATATATTAACTAAAGTCCAACAATTATTAATTTCCTTAGTTTTTTTTTACATCTTTATTGGAATATAATTGCTTTACAATGTTGTGTTAGTTTCTGCTGTACAACAAAGTGAATCAGCTATATGTATACATATATCCCCATATCGCCTCCTTGTTGAGCCTCCCTCCTACCCTCCCTATCCCACCCCTCTAGGTTGTCACAAAGCATTGAGCTAATCTCCCTGTGCTCTGCAGCAGCTTCCCACTAGCCATCCATTTTACATTTAGTAGTGTATATATGTCAATGCTACTCTCTTACTTCGTCCCAGCTTCCTCTTCCCTCCCGTGTCCTCAAGTTCGTTCTCTATGTTTGCATCTTTATTCCTGCCTTGCCACTAGGTTCATCAGTACCGTTTTTTTAGATTCCATATACGTGTGTTAGCATACAGTATTTGTTTTTCTTTTTCTGACTTACTTCACTCTGTATGACAGACTCTAGGTCCATCCACCTCATTACAAATAACTCAATTTTGTTCCTTTTTATGGCTGAGTAATATTCCATTGTATATATGTGCCACATCTTCTTTATCCATTCATCTGTCGATGGACATTTAAGTTGCTTCCGTGTCCTGGCTATTGTAAATAGTGCTGCAGTGAACATTGGGGTCCATGTATCTTTTTGAATTATGGTTTTCTCCGGATATATGCCCAGGAGTGGGATTGCTGGGTCATATGGTAGCTTTATTTTTAGTTTTTTAAGGAACCTCCATACTGTTCTCCATAGTGGTTGTACCAATTTACATTACCACCAACAGTGCAGGAGGGTTCCCTTTTCTCCATACCCTCTCCAGCTTTTATTGTTTATAGATTCTATTTTTCTATATATTTTTAATTGAAGTATAGTTGATTTACAATGTTGTGTTAATTTCTGCTGCACAGCAAAGTGATTCAGCCATATATATATATATATATATATATATACACACACACTTCATTTTAATATTCTTTTTCATTATGGTTTATCATAGGATATTGAATACAGTTCTCTGTGCTGTACAGTAGGACCTTGTTGTTCATCCATTCTGTATATAAAAGCTTACATCTGCTAACACCAACCTCCCCCTCCATTTTTCCTTCAACCTCCTCCCCCTTGGCAACCCCCAGTCTGGTCTCTGTGTCTGTGTTTCTGTTTCATAGGTAGGTTCATTTGTGTCATATTTTAGATTCCACATATAAGTGATATCATATGGTATTTGTCTTTCTCCTTCTGACTTCACTTAGTATGATAATCTCTAGTTGCATCCATGTTTCTGCAAATGGCATTATTTTGTTCTTTTTTATAGCACTGAGTAGTATTCCATTGTATATATGTACCACATCTTTATCCATTCATCTGTTGGTGGACATTTAGGTTGTTTCCATGTCTTGGCTATTGTGAATAGTGCTGCTGTGAACATAAGGGTGCATATTTTTTTAAATAAATTATTTTATTTATTTTCATTTTTGGCTGTGTTGGGTCTCTGTTTCTGTGCGCGGGCTTTCTCTAGTTGTGGCGAGTGGGGGCTACTCTTCATTGAGGTGCGCGGGCTTCTCATTGTGGTGGCTTCTCTTGTTGCCGAGCACAGGCTCTAGGGGCACGGGCTTCAGTAGTTGTGGCACGCCAGCTCAGTAGTTGTGGCTCACGGGCTCTAGAGCACAGGTTCAGTAGCTGTGGCACATGGGCTTAGTTGCTCCGCTGCCTGTGGGATCTTCCCAGACCAGGGCTCTAACCCATGTCCCCTGCATTGGCAGGTGGATTCTTAACCACTGCACCACCAGGGAAGCCCGCATATATCTTTTTGAATTACGGTTTTGTCTAGATACATGCCCAGGAGTGGGATTGCTGGGTCATATGGTAGTTCTATTTTTAGTTTTATGAGGAACCGCCATACTGTTTTCCACAGTGGCTGCATCAGCTTACATTTCCACCAAGAGTGTAAGAGGGTTCCCTTTTCTCCACACCCTCTCCAGCATTTGTTATTTGTAGACTTTTTGGTGATGGCCATTCTGACTGGTGTGAGGTGATACCTCATTGTAGTTTTGATTTGCATTTCTCTAATGATTAGTGATGTTAAGCATCTTTTCATGTGCTTTTTGAAAATGCCCCTTCTTATCTCTTAAACCTATTCTAGTCATTTTTGGAAGATGTTTACAACCTGGTCAGTGGCTTAACTGATTTAAAAAGAAGGAGAGAGATACAGACCTTGATATAAAGTCCATTGTGTTCCTCCATTTAGCACACAGAAAGCTTATTGTGGTATATATAGGTATATAACTTTATTATTAATAATAACCAAACAGTATTCTTTTTGATAATAAAAAGTCCTAAAATTAGATGTGCAAAACATTTAATATGATAAAAATAAGATTCTGTAAGAATTAATATTTGGATGTTTAACATTAGAAATTATTTTAGTTGTGATTTAGCAATCACAAAATCGTTTGTTTTCACAACTCCCATCTGCGCATTTGCTTAAACATTTACGCTCAGTAGTGCTTTTGGTTAGTATGATATCCTAGAGCCGTGCTGTTTGATTCCCTAGCTGCTAGCCTCATGTGGCTATTTAAATTTAATTTTAAATTCATTTAACTTAAATAAAATTTAAAATCTAGTTCTTCCGATGCATTAGCACATTTCAGGTGTTGAGTAGTCACATGTGGCTAGTAGCTACTGTACTGGACAGCCCAGATATGGAACATTTTCATCATCACAGAAAATTCTGTTGGAGAGGGCTACCTATGATATTCTTGGAATATTTCAAAATTAGTTTTGAATTGCTATCTGCCATAAATAGAGGGATGAAAATTGTCAAAAATAAAATTTGTAAAGAACACTTATGAAAACTTCCACTCATATCATCTTAAAACTTCTTTCTTGGCCAATTCAGATAGTTGAAAATTTTCCAGTTATAGTTTTTCATAATAGTTTTCGTACAGTTTTTACACAAGGCCGTAATTGCATTGGTAATAATTCTGATAGGCCACTTGAATTCCTTTTGTACTTTCTGAGCAGTTCTTAGGAGGGAATGTTGATCCATCTAAATTAATTGTATTGGGACTTCCCTGGTGGCACAGTGGTTAAAAATCTGCCTGCCAATGCAGGGGACATGGGTTCGAGCCCTGGTCCAGGAAGATACCACATGCCACGGAGCAGCTAAGCCCGTGTACCACAACTGCTGAGCCTGTGCTCTAGAGCCTGTGTGCCACAACTACTGAAGCCTGTGCGCCTAGAACCTGTGCTCGGCAACAAGAGAAGCCACCGCAGTGAGAGACCCGCGCACTGCAACGAACACCCAACGCAGCCAAAAATAAATAAATTATTTTATTTTATTTTTTTAAATTAATTAATTGTATTGGAATAAGAATGGAAACAAGTTAGCCACTGAACTTAGCCCATAGTCTTATATCTAGGTGGAATAGTTATTTTATCACTCATATGACAAAAAGGGAACCATCCACCAATGTTCTGCATACCAACAGGCTGAAATAGACAGCACGAAAGTCTTTTAAATAGAATTAAGTTTTGGGACTTCCCTGGTGTTCCAGTGGTTAAGACTCCACGCTCCCAATGCAGGGGGCCTGGGTTCAATCCCTGGTCAGGGAACTAGATCCCACATGCCACAGCTAAGAGCCTCAACTAAAAAGATCCCGCACATGGCAACGAAGATCCCGCGTGCTGCGGTGCAGCCAAATAAATAAATAAATAAATAAATATTTGAAAATAAATAAAAATGTTTTTTAAAAAATAGAATAAAGTCTTGGCAGAATTTTGGTTAAGGGAATTTTGCTATGTGGGAGACAGGATTTTAAAACTCAACTTCTACCTCTTCTTTAAGATAATGGTATTGTCTTCTATATATTAATGCATGATTCTGACCAACACATCTGCATCTTCTACTGAAAAGGGCTATCCACCTCTGCAATAGTTCTTTGCCTTTGTCAAAGCCAACAGAATCAAAGTAATTTCATAAGGCCTTCTGAATATGGAATACATATTGTTTCTTTGCACATATAGCACTCTAAACACACTAGCTTCCATTTATACATTTAACAAAAAATATTTGTTGAGCACCAAGTGTGTGCCAGGCACAGTGCAAAGTGCTAGGAAATAAATAGGTTTGGGTTGTTCTGTGGCAAAATATAGAAAATCTGAGTTTAACAAGCATAGTAATCTATTATGAAATTATTTTTTAGACTCAAGTTTGTATCTTGTAATCCTCAGTTAAGAACACAAGTGCAGTTAGTACATTGATAGGTTTCCCCGTGGGTCATCTGAACTGAGTATAAAATATGCTTCTCTTGAAAACCTAGTGCCAGTGTACAAGTGTGTACTGGCCCTATAATACTGCAGTCCTATTTTAAAGACCTCCCCCCTGACAAAAGTTTGGGTTTTATTCAGATATCAGTGTTCAAAGACATTAGCCTAGTCAATGGTCATGGTCAATACATTGAAACTACCACCTCAGATGGACCCTTCAGAGCCCGTAGGTCTTGATACCATTATGATAACAACTTAGCACAGTTGATAGGCCTGAGATAAGGCCAGATCACTATGATTAGTTGCCAGATCACTGTGAGACCTTCAGCAATTCACAAACTTGTCACTTTCAGTTTCTTTTCTGTAAATTGGGGATGTTCAGGTTGCTAGCTCTCAAGTTGAATCTTGACAAAATACTCCAAAGTTAACAGATAAATAAGCTTTGTGTAAGTTCCCTTGCTCTCCAAATACAGAGGACAGCTCATACCTTTGCCATAGTTTGTAATACCCAGTGTGATCAAAATGTTTTTGTTTTTTACCTGTTTGCAAAGTTAGATTGAATCTCAAATTTGGATGGTTGAGAATATAGTGTACATAAGACTTGTTTTTTCTTTTTTCTCTCTCTCTTTTTTTTTAAGTCTTTAATACTTATTTATCTTATTTTTGGCTGCGTTGGGTCTTTGTTGCTGCACGTGGGCTTTCTCTAGTTGCAGCAAGCAGGGGCTACTCTTCGTTGCAGTGCACGGGCTTCTCTGCAGTGGCTTCTCTTGTTGCGGAGCACGGGCTCTGGGCGCGCAGGCTTCAGTAGTTGTGGCTCGTGGTCTCCGTAGTTGTAGCTTGCAGGCTCTAGAGCACAGGCTCAGTAGCTGTTGCACACAGGCTTAGTTGCTCTGTGGCATGTGGGATCTTCCTGGACCAGAGCTTGAACCTGTGTCCCCTGCATTGGCAGGCGGATTCATAACAACTGCACCACCAGGGAAGTCCCTCTCTCTCTTTTTTTTTTAACTCTCACACAAACAGTGAACGTGTGTAACTTATGTATTGCCATTGTTGAACTGACAAATAAGAAGTTTCTGGGTTTGGGGTTCCCTGGTGGCACAGTGGTTAAGAATCCACCTGCCTATGCAGGGAACGTGGGTTCGAGCCCTGGTCCAGGAAGATCCCACATGCCGCGGAGCACATAAGCCTGTGTGTCACAACTACTGAGCCTGCGAGCTACAACTGCTGAGCCCATGTGCCACAACTACTGAAGCCGCACACCTAGAGCCCGTGCTCCACAACAAGAGAAGCCACTGCAATGAGAAGCCCGCGCACTGCAACGAAGAGTAGCCTCCACTCGCCGCAAGTAGAGAAAGCCCGCACGCAGCAACAAAGACCCAACACAGCCATAAATAAATAAAATAAATTTATTTTAAAAAAAAGTTTTTGTGTTTGTGTTTGTCAACATAATTTTTAATGATTTCACACAAGGCAGTATACGTGGAAGTCAGTGTTTCTCAAAGTGTAGTTGCCAGCCCAGTTACATGGGAATCACTTGTCAAGCCTGCTCAAAATGCAGATTTCTGGACCCCACCTCACATTTACTAAACCAGAATCTCTAGGGGTAGGATCTAGAAATATTTGTGAAGATTTTTACAGAAGCACCCTAGTGAGTCTGCAACTTTAGGTGCTTGAGAAACACTACCCTTGGAATTTGGGAGAATTTGCTTCCAAGGTTCCTCTCAGGCCTTTATTTCAATTTTAGATCTGGTTTGACCCTTGGCATGTTGTTTGGGAGAACAGAGAGTTCTCCAGAATGGACCTCCATCCCCTCACCTAAAGTGTTTTGCTCTGTTAAGTACTGTGTCTCTGCTTTAATAACCATCCTATTTCAGTATTTACCTATCTTGCTGAACATTGAACATTTATAAAATGTCCCATGCCATACCTGTCCTCTTCTCTTGCCTGATGCGCACCATCATCTAAGTGGTATGCAAATCAAGGAAGGTAATTTAGGATACATATTTAGCTACTCAGAATTTAATATGAAAGGAGAATAGACAGGATAATTTTTTGTTTGAAGTACATAGCTACGCCCTTATGTAAATATGTTTGAAAACAAAAATTAACTTTCCTTCGGAAATTTGGATGTATGTAAAATTTTAAATATTTCTTCTCTATGTTTTCTGCAAATCGAGGAATGTAGAGACTGCCCACTTAAAACTGAGAAATACTGCCTGACCTGATAATCTCGGGAAAACCTTAAATTTCCCCAATGACACCTTACCTTAATGGAGCCTTTAAAATTATTTTTTAAAGCTGTCGTGTATTGAATACCTAATTATGTACTAAGTACTATGCTAGATACTTTTCAAGGTCACAAATAACTGTATGGTATAGATGCTATTATTATTTCCCTTTTTATGGAAGAGGAAACTAAGGCTCCTAGGATTTAATAATTTGCTAGCGTTCAAATAACTTGCCCAAGGTTACAGTTAGGAAGCTATGGGTCCAGGATTCAAGCCTGGGGCGTTCTGGGCCCAGGCTCTTGATCACTACTCTGTGCTGTTTGCTGCTTGTTGTAACCCCAGAAGAGTTCTCTCCTCTATCATCCACTGCCTGTCATATTTACCAAAGTACAGATAGTAGCCGGAGATTTATTTTTGTTCATAGTGCCAGTAGAAGGCGTAAGCAGTTTATCACTGATTCAGGATGGATGATGGTAAAGGGGGATGGATGGGGTAATGGAGGGAGACAGAGAAGAAAAATGATGCAAATGAAGTATTTTGGCACTTCTGATTGACCCTGTGTCTGTGTTCTTGCTACCCATTTATAAGTTTTCACCTTTAAACGTGCTATTATTTTACCTAAGCAGAAGTAAATACAAAGTAGGGAAGGGAGCCTGTGGTGTAATTTTTTTTCCCCCTGGGCCCTTAGGTCTTCCCAGACAGTCCCTGGTGGCAGTAGAGACAGTCTTAGGTGCCATTCCTTGGTACCAGAGCCATAGGTTGCCTAGGGTCCTTTTTGTGGCTGTCTCTTCTTTTCTCTTGGTGAGGCGGAAGGCAGCTCTCCAGTGTATTCTAACCTCCGTACCCATCTAGTTGAAATCAGCTAGGGTGCTATACCTGTGTCTTCTCTCTAACTCTCTGCGCACATCACCGCTATGCCTTGTTCTTCCTGTGTGACATGCAGATGGGGGTGTCACACAGACTTGAGACTATTTGCTTGTTTCCCAGGCAGTCACTGAGGAAACCAGGTCAGAGTCCATGCGTCTTCTTTTTTCCTTATCATCTTTTCCCTATTTCTCTTCTACTCTCCTTCCCATTCATTCTCGTTTACTCTCTCCCCTCTCAACTCAACATAGTGAGTTAAGTAAGAGAGAGGCCAGCCTTAACTGTAGAGGAGAAGGGACAAAGAGTTCAGAGACCTCTCTGGATCAGTCTTGGAGCATTGTACCTGTGAGGGTCACATATGTCACTTGTTTGTGGTCTAGATGCTTTTTAAGGAGACATATATGCTGGAGACCCAGTGGGGCTAAATGGGACTAGTTGGTAATAGAGAAAGGATCAGAGGCCTCAAAATTAAACGTGGCTTCTAATCCTGGTTGTGCCACTTATTATTACCTGTGACATTAAACAAGTCTCATTATTATTCTGAGTTTCTGTAAAATGACTAACTTTTAAAGTTTCCTTTAGCTTAAACTTTTTATGAATATGAGATTTGGGATAGCTTAATCCTCATCACTGAGATCATTCTAACTTTTGATTGGAGAAGAGATGAGAAACATTAGCTCTCTTACCTTAATTATAAGGATAGATTTGATTCCATCCCTTAGGTACAGTGAAAATAGAGGGCTGGACTAAATGGCATTGTGAGTTCCCTCTAGTCCTAGGGCTCTTGGTTGCAGTATCTCTTCTGGCTTCATTTATATATAAGTAGAGAAAGAGAGCGGGGTTGGAAGTATGGAGTTGGAAGTTAGAAGGATAAAGGATCATCTAGGAGTCCTGTCCCAGCTTGGCAATGGATGTGAGACCAGAGGCAAGGTCTTCAGGTTGCGAGGTTTCTCTTGGTTCTTTTGTGTGCCATCTCAGCAGCTCCTGATGATGGTGTAGTTCCATATAACACTGTTTCTCTTTCCTTTTTTCTCTAGTACCTCAACATGCTAAGGACTTGTGAGGGCTACAATGAAATCATCTTCCCCCACTGTGCCTGTGACTCCAGGAGAAAGGGGCATGTTATCACAGCCATCAGCATCTCGCACTTTAAACTGCATGCCTGCACTGAAGAAGGACAACTGGAGGTGAGAGTTCATTTAGCATGTAGCTGGGAAGTCAGGGGGCGTGGTCCAGGAACACCGGGTATACTTTGATACTCACTTGCTATGTTTCAGTTCCTCCTTGTGGGGGAAATGATATCAAAACTGTTTTGACTGGGGTAAATAGGCTCTGGATCCACACTGCTCCTCACCTTCACTGGCTGCTTACACTGACTTTTATTCTTCTGTCACAGTCTTTTCCCTGAAATGATGTAGAGATCTCTACTGATTTCTTTTCGGCTGTCTGGTTCAGAACCATTTTACCTAAGCTCCCCAGCATTCTCAAACTTATGCTCTTGTTCTCGGTTGTTTAGAACCAGGTAATAGCATTTGAATGGGATGAGATGCAACGATGGGATACAGATGAAGAAGGAATGGCCTTCTGTTTTGAATATGCTCGAGGAGAGAAGAAGCCTCGATGGGTTAAAATCTTCACACCATATGTGAGTGGTAGTTGGGGAAGCATGCACGGGGAAAGTAGATTGGGCTTAAAGTTCTCCTTAAGCTAAATGCGTAAATGGAGAGAGCTGTAGAGCAGTTGTTTTGAGATCTGAACCTGTTTGAATCCTAGAGCCCCAGGTTCTTCCTGTCTTTCCTTTAGGCCTGAGTAGGATTGGCAATTTCATATCCCACTTGACTTACCACTAGAAGGAGCCAGAGAATAGCAGATGAGCCAGGCCTGGGTTTTATGGAGCTTGTTAAGGTTTTTCTCTAGGCTGAGCAAGTTTGGAAGGTGACTCTGGGCAGGAGTTCAAAGGCATGGTCCTCTGGTGCCTGGTCTTGAGAAGCCAGTGAGTGTTGCTCTGTTTTTTTTTTCAGTTCAATTACATGCATGAATGCTTCGAGAGGGTGTTCTGCGAGCTCAAGTGGAGAAAAGAGGTAATTCTAAACAATCTTGAATTGACCTTTTCATCTTTTTTTGTTTGTTTGTTTAAAATGTATAGTCCTGTGGCCAAATACCTGGGACCCTCATCTCCATCTGTCTAGGAGTATTAGTTAGAGACTGGTTATCCCACGTGAGCCAGGATATTCTTCCAGAGGGGTTATTAGCCTTGGACGCTAAACGGACTGTGCCAAAAAGCCCTCCTTCCATTGTCTAGAGATTGGCCATTGGCTACAGGCTATTGCATCTCTCATGACTTCATGCAGCCTCCTCTGCTTGTTTTTTGTCAGTCTCCCTCCATGTTCTTCCTGACCCAGAAGGGCAGCTGTCCTCAGTTTTAGCCGTTCTGACTGGGTGAGACGTGAAAGAGTCTGTCTAGGCTAACCAAGAGTGTGTGTGCATGAGAAGGTTTTTGCTGCTGCTTTCCTGCTGTCTGTATATGCCAGTGCTGGAACAGAATTTAAAACATTCAGAATAATTAGCTACTTACTCTCAAAGAAGATGTTTTCAAGGTTCAGAGGGTAAAGTCAGGAATAAGAAAATTTATATTCTTGGTATAGTAGAAAGAACATTGGGCTCTGGGAATCAGATCTGGATTCTCTCCCAGCTTTTTTTCTCTCTGTGATCTTGGACAAATCAGCCTCCCTGGATCTCAGTTTTCTCATCTTTCCTCATCTGTGAGACAGGAAGGCTGAACCAGATGGTTAATATCCTAGGTCCCTTCCAACTCTAAAAGACTATGATTCTTGATGGAAAGTTATATCAAGTGAAGAGGCCAATCAGATCAAGTCATCCATCCAGTCATACATTTTCTGTGTGAGGGGTTGTCTCTAGATGGGAGGAGATGAGGACACCTAAGGCTTCCCAGTAACTCTTTTCTTTTTTTCCTTTCAGAACATTTTCCAGATGGCGAGGTCACAGCAGAGGGATGTGGCCACCTAGCCTTTCGTTACCCTCTTCCCTTCTCTTCACCCTCATCCTCTTATCCCTTTCGTCTCCCATGTCAGACAGAGTAACCATTAACACGAAAGAAGAGAAAAAGGAAAAAAGTCATTATATTCAAAAGCCCTAAACTAAATATTATTAATAATCCCTCTGAATTTCATATCTCTGGAATTGAGCTGGTAGAGAACAACAGATGGGTCAGCACCAGGAGTCACCTGAGTTAAGACAGGAAAAGAAATAAGCCCAACCAACTCGCCAAAGGTATCTTTGTCTTTTCACCTGGGCCTCATACCAACAGACTCTCCTTGTACTATATTTTTAGAACTGGAACTATGAACTCCATCCATTTGCACTGTTCAGGCATATATATGTATGTATGTAAAAATTATATATACACAAATTAGCTGCACGTATATACATATATATATTTCTTTTTAAATTTCATATTGATGGCAGTACCTTTTTTAGCTTGTGTTTTTACACACCTTTCACTAGAATTCATGACTTCTCTCTTGCTCTCTTTATTTTGAAACAAACTTTAAAAAGGAAAAAAAAATTTACAGGGAAAAATACCTCTCCTCATGAAGGACTCGAAAAGTTTACAACCTGCTTGGGTTTTTCCCCCCTTTTTTGTATTGAATGAAGATTCTGGATCATGGGTTGCCATAGAGTCTGAGGAGCAAGGAGCATAGTTTCTTTATCTTCCAAGAGGCTGCTGGGGAGGAGAAAGAGGTGTGTTTCTCAAGGGCAGCAAGGCTGCAGATCTGCAGCCAGAGTCTAAAGACTTGGTGTGGTCTCTCTTGATTCCAAGACAACTTTCCTGGTCCATCTCTGTCTCTTCCACTCATGGCTTTTAGCCACATTCCACATCTTCCTGCTTCCCGAGGGCCGCCTGTATGCTTTCCCTCAACAGGCCTAGAATGAAGGGGAGGGCGGGCTCAGGAGGTTGACGCCACAGACACCTGAAACACTTAGTGGTCATGATTTCCTGTTTCCCTGCTCTTTCTGAAGCAGGGATGGTACTCGGGACCAGAGTTAAAGCTGATACCTTTAGGCACAAAGATTGGACTTAAGTAGGGGGAAGGAAAGAAGAAAGTCCCTAAGAATATAAGCTTTTCCCTACTCCATTGCTGACCAGTAACCACCCATAACTATTACATTCTCTGTGACTTCCTTAAACACCCATGTTGGGGAAGGATCTGACAGCATCCCCAAGGCCGTGGGGAAACTTGGAAGGGTCAGTGGCCCATGCCGGGCAAACCATACCCCGTCCAAGCCAGCTGAGGACCCAGGAAGGAGCAGTAGTAATATGGTTGATTTGGGTTGGATCTCAGCTTTGAATTAAAAGGAACCTGAAGGAAAATCTTTTTGTCCCTCAAAGAGCTCCTCATCTGATCTTGCAGTTAGAACTTTTGAGACCTGAGAGCTACATCCCAGGGTCTGGGGCCAGGGCTGACTGGGGTAGAGCAACATTCTCAACCCCCAGCCTCCGAAGGTACTGCATTGGGAGCTCTGATGCAGTCAGGCTCTAATGCACCTGAAACATTTTTGAGCCTTCTTTACTTTTTTCCTTCTCTACCTTCTAAACAGAAACCTCCATAGAATGGCATCTTTTGCTTTGTCTAACTGGGAGGCAGCCATAGTTGGTTGTAGTCGACTCCACTGAGCAGTGTTGGGGTGATTTGAAGTTTCTGTTTTTGTAACTTGTTTTTGCAGATTGTTGTGAGGCCACTTTGCTTTCTCTCTCACTCTGTTATCTTGGCAGGCGCTTGCCCCAGGGGGTGTGGGATCATATAGGACATCCTATCTTTCCTCACCTTCTCCAAACCCAGGTGGAATCACAGAGTGCAAAATGTAAGAAAGCTGAATGTTTAAAATGGCAGAGAGTGATCCCTGATTTGGAGGCTTTGGCACGGAATTAACTTCTTGTGGCTTAAATGAATTTAATAATGAGCCAAAGGACCCTGGAAAGAAGGTATGTTGATTGCCCACTCCAAGATGCTGAAGAGGCTTTTGGCACCAGCTTTGTTCAAACTTTAAAAATAGCAGTTTGCCCCTATTCCTTCAGAGTGGGAGAGGAATGAACAAATCCGGGAGTCCGTGGGAAGCCCAGATGCTGACCTGTGATGTGAGAGTAGCGGGGATGCCTTCAGCATGCATAGATGCTGCTCCTGTGTCGTTCTAACCTGGCGCTCACTTGGTGCTTGGAGGTTGGGTGAGGGCCCTGTAGGTAGTTAGCCTGTTTAGCCCCTGCTTAAGGCTGTACCACTAACAAAGCCCCAGCTACAGTGAGAAGGGGAAAGCAGGGAAGCCCTGGAGGACAGCGCCTTCTTCTCTCCCACCCACAGCAGCGTCCTGCAATGGAGGCAGAGGTCGCTGTGGCTGTACAGCTCCATCGGGTCAAGCTCTTCTTTGCACGAAGCAGTGTTAGTGTGATACCCTTTTCCCCTTGCTCTGCACTTCCTTTCTCGAATCCCTACCACCTTTCTCAGTCCAGGGCTCTGCCCGGGGAGGCTTCTGCTCAGTCTTTTTTTGCAGTTTGTCTCTGGGAAATAGGCTCCCCTTTGCCCCTGCTTTGCCCCAGCAGAGCCAGCAGGATCTCCCTGATCTCTTGTTGTCCTCCCTTCCCAACAGAGAGTTTCTATCCTCTTTGATAAAAACTCAGAGTTTTTATGGATCAGGAGAAAATGCAGGCCCTGAGAAACCTACCCCTGCAGAAAGGGTTCCCTTGGGCCGTGCTTTGGGTTTTCTGCTCTTTATATTTTTAGTTTACTCTCCATTCTTCTGCCCTCCCCTTGCCCTAGGTCTAAGTTCAGCACAGGCGAGTGCTCGGGGCAGCTCCTAGGCCTGGACACCTCTCAGGGAGGAATTAGGTAAATGTTCAGCATCCCCGTGCCTGGCCCATCCAGTTTCATCCTTTAGTTACCCAGGCCAGTAGCTTCGGGTTATCCCCTCTTATATCTCCAAACCCAATGCTTGGAGCAGCAGCATAGGGCTCTAACAGGAGGTGATACCTCTCTCTTTCATTTCAGAATTTGCCAGCTTAGGGGCCTGGCTCTTGAAGGCAGTTTTCTTAAAGGGGACTGCATCCTGGATGACCCGAAGTCTCCAGACCTAGAGGGACAACTGTGCCCTCCCTTCTCTGCTTCATGTTCTCTGGCTAGATTGATTCAGCAGTAGAAACCATTTGGTCTTTTGCACCCCAACATACCGCTAGGTTCCTTCCAGAGTCACTGTGTCACATTAGCTTCCTTTTGGAGGGAGGGTGATGTGGTTGAATACTCAGAGAGCAGAGGCAGTGGGTGCGCATCTTTAGTTCCCCATCTTCCGGTTTCACCTCCTGCCCTCCTCTTGCCCTAAAGCTGAGCACATCATGCCAGGCCTCACTCATACAGGATGGTGTCAGCTCACTCCTCAGCAGTAATCTAGGGTGTGTGGGAAGCTTCAGGTTCTGGGGAAGAACAGAATTGAAGAGGGGATGATGTGGGTGGAGGCACTGGCCAACTAACTGCTAAACTTGGACACCAGTTTTATATCACATCCCCCTTTGTAAGCCAGTGAGCAGGGCTTCAGTTTTCCCCAGACCATGCACACTTTTAATTTATTTGAGAGAAACTCTAATTGTATTTTCACTGCAGTATCTTGTATTTTTTATTTGTGATTTAAGAAATGTGAAGAGAAAATACACAGACACATAATGGCTAACAGTGTTTCTTTCATTCCTTGTTCTAGAGCTAACCACTCTAAAATTGTTTGGTAATGTCACTTAGTGTAATTAATTGTAACATATTCTTTTAAATAAATTGATTTATTGATGAAACTATTCTTTGGTTTCCTAGACTTACAAATCCTTCGGGTTGTGTAGGAAGAGGTGAAGAAGGACGTTTGAGATTTGAGTTTGAATGATCAGTCTGAAAATGGGAAGGAACATCTAACTAGTTCCCCTGAGCAACTAACTAGTGAGGCGGTTGTTTGAGAGCAGGAGATGGGGAAGGGTGGGAAAAGGAGAAGCTGGGAGGCCCCTGGTCCAAAGTTCTATTTGCAGAAAATTCCTCCTTTGAAAATTCCTCCTTCCCCCTCAACCCTCAGGGTTGGTTGTGCCAGCTTGCACAGACTCCACATTAAGACTCACAGGACTTCTGTTCCTCAGCCTTATGCAGATAGAGCCTGGCAGAGCCCTTGGGACAGATCTTAGCACCGTCCGCCTGCCCCCAGCCACATGTACATACTTTTTCATTTTTCAAGTTACTTAGGAAACTTCTCTCTGGAATCTGAACTGAACGATACCTATTACCCCTAACGAATGCCAGCTCAATACCGTGTCCTCTGGGTGATTATATCCTCCCCTCTGCCCACACTCCTGAGAATAAGCGTGGTCTTGCATGTTCTTTGCTTTTGCGGAGGAATCTCAGGTGTTGTAGCCTGAGTACCTACTCTTAAGGATACCTACTCTACTCTGTGTGTTAGTTTATGGGCTGAATCTATTCTGAAAAGCTCAGCATTTGTGTTAGGTCGGATATTTTAAATTATTTTTTTATAAACCTTCCTGTTTTGTTTTTCTAATCCCTAGCCATGTGCTTTTGCTCCTTGACTGGAGACCATAAGAGCAAGGAGTAGTTTGACATTTTGTTTGGCAGTTTGGGGAGAGACATTGCTGTGGGTCTCTCACTGAGCCGTCAGCATTCAATAAGTGAAATCTGGTAAATATTACTGTGCTAATGGGGAAAAAATTTTTTTTTCTTTAACAAGGAAAGAATCCACAGAGAAGTAGAAAGTGGAACTCCAGAGTTAGAATTATAGAAGTTAAAGTCAAACATTTATTGAATATCTGCTGTGTGCAGGGTATTGTGTTAGATACTGCAATAGATACAAAAGTGAAGTAAGAGACACTCTGCTAACTTGCAGCCTCTCAGAGGAATGACCATATGACCTAGCTGTGGAAGGGTTAAGTGCCGGAAGGACTAGAAAAGGAGGGGAGAAAGATCTCTGGATGAAGGCAATGAAGGAAATCTTGATGAAGAAAGTGAACTGTTTAGAATGAGCAGAATTTCAACAAGAAGGCATTCAGCAAGCTTTACTGAGCCATCATGTGTGCCAGACACTAGTAATTGGGAATGAAAAGACATGGGTGTGGTGGGGATCAAACTTGGCCAGATGGACAGCAAATAGTCCTGTTTGATTAGAACTTAAGGTGTGTGTAGGAATAAAACAGAAGATAAGCCTTCGAAGAGCCTTAAATGCCAGGTGAAGTGCTCTACGTTAAAAAAAAAAAAAGGGAGGGGGGTTCCCTGGTGGCCCAGTGGTTAGGACTCTTCGCTGTCACTCCCGATGGCCCAGGTTCAATCCCTGGTTGGGGAACTAAGATCCCACAAGCCACGGCACAGCCAGAAAAAAGAACCAGAGAAGTTTTGTTTTTCATCATCTCTGGTTTAGAAACACTGATATTTCAGAATACATACAGAGGGATCAATTAGGAGACTGCCGTGATTAGTTAGGAAGTGGAGGCAGTGATAACTTGAAACGAGGGAAATGGGTATGAAAAAACTGTGGAAGTACAATCATTTATGATTTAGCATTAAACACTGAGTTGATGTGAGAGGAGTAAAAGACTCCCAAGGTTTCATGGCTAGGTGAACTTTGGGGAAGAAAATATTTTAGCTTTGGACCGATTATAATTCAGGCATGTGTGAGAAATCTAGATACGGGTGTCCAGCAGTTATTTCTTAATTATTTGCTGAGCACCTTCTAATGTTCTGGGCACTGATGAGGATGGTGGGGTTACAGTGGTGATATGGCAGAGTAAATACCTGTGAATGAATTCGTAGAAGACAGGTATCTTCTCTGGAGAGCACGTTGTAGGAGAGGAGGAGGGGAAATGCAGAGACGGGTAAGGAGGATACTGCAGGCAGGCCTCCAGTGGGCGAGGGTGACCTGGACACTGTTGATGGCGGTGGAGATGGAGACACAGACGTGAGTACATCACCGACGCATTTTAGAGAGAGAACCAGTAGGGCTTTGCAGTTGGGTTGGATATGAAACGTGAGAGAAAGGGTGTGATCAGAGTTTTGGCCTGGGTGGATACACAGTGGTGCTCTTTACGAGCAAGGAGGACTGAGGGAGGAAAGGCACTACTGAAACTGAGTTCAGGAGAAACATTAGGTTAGAAACACATAGCTGGGAGTCGTTTTCATTGAGCAGATGGGAAGATGCAACCCCATTTACGGGGAGCAAGAGGAAGCTGACTCAGGGAGGTAGACCGAAAGAGGGGCCAGAGAAGGGAGAATCTAAGGGCCAGGAGCTTGAGCCAAGGCTGCTCAAGTTCTCAGATTTGGAGACGAGATGAGGCTTGGCCATGAGTGGGAATTCCTTCAATCACAAATACAAGCAGCCAAGGCTGTGACAGCCTTTGAAATTTTAGCAGGAGGATGAAAAGACAAAGGCAACCCTGAAAGTCAGAGAGGGTGTCAAGCTACTGAAGGGTCCAACCCTAAGGAAGCAAGACACCTTGCATTACATTCATACATCTTAAAGCTCAGAAAATACAGACGGGATGAGAATGCATTGAAGGAATGATCCAGGGCTTTTCCCCTGCCACATTCTCATCACCACAATCCCCCCTAAGTGAGGATATTTTTCTAAATGTCTGTTTTTGTTTCTAAAACTAGAAGGCTTCTCCCAATCCCTGCTATTAACCTGTCAGCTCCACTCTTCTGCCTCGAGAAGTTATTTTCCTTCTCTCTTCTCTTTATTCTACCATTAACATTTGAACAGTAACTTGATTATTTTGGAAGAAACCGGTGCTCAGTTTCATCTTGTTTGGTCTGAAGTTAGGTGATCTTATTGTCATCATTTTCTGTTTCTTCTGCATTTTATTACTGAGGCCTCTTCTGCTCAGAAGAGATGTTAGTGAACTTCGGTAGTTAACAGAACTATCCCTCCTTTATACCCTTCCTACTATATTTGAAGCCAGTATGATGTCTGAAAAAGTCTGTGTTCATACAAGAAACGAGTTACGAGCTTCCTTTTCCATCTCAGATGGCCTCCTATGTTTTGCTGTCAAAGGGCCTGGAGAATCCCTGCCCAGATGTTGTTTTGATTCCCCAGAAGAACCCTCTGTGTCTTCTTCATCCCCATCATTCAGCCTGACTTATCTACTGCTCCTCTGGAGAAAGTCTGGCTGCAGCCTTGCAGGGAGAGGGGACAGCAGTGAACAGTGACAGACAATAAGTATAGTCTTCAATGTCTGTGTGAAGGGCTACCACACTGAGGGGCTGCCTGAGATCTGGAAAGATGCCAGGAAGGAGGAGCCTTCCTAGTCCCCCCAGCTCCCACATCTCAGGAGAACCCACCAGTCAGCAAATCACTCTGGGAGATGCCCTTTGGCTTAAACCCAACCTTCCATCTCTCTGTCCTGACCAGAAACTGTTACAAAGCCACAGTGAGCAGCTCAGGGGAAAATTCATAGTGTTAATACCAACTGCTGTTACCTTCCTCCTTGCGCACCTCTTCCCATCTCTGACTGCACGCGCGCGCGCACGCACACACACACACACACACCCATATCTCTATTTAACTGAGATTTCAGATGCTGCGTACTTGGCTCAGAATCCTGCCTGGATTCTCTTTCTTCTGAGTAAGTCCCATCCCTGATGTCTTTCCAATCCGAGAGACGTTTTTTCCTGAAACAATGTCCACAGCTGGTCCTATAGTGCTGCACGTGTTACTTCTGTTTTTAACTCTTCTTAGTTTGGGGCAGTTTAAGAGAAGGCAGAAGTATGGGGCAGAGTGACGGGGGAGTTGTGGGGATTTACTCGTCCTGGCCTCAGGCCAGATCTGGGCTGGAAAGTGAGCAAGTCTGTAAGCAGGACGTAATGAAGGTGGGGTAGCAGGTAGCTGCCTAGAAGCAAATGGCCCACATGTTGTGAAGTTAAAGAGATACCTGTGTGAAGCCCAGCGCGAAAGCAATTCACAGAGAGGAATCTAGAAACTGCAGGGACCTGAGGGCTAATGCGTCCACCTTCACTGCTCCAGCCTGCTAGATACTCCTTGGGATCTTTGCCTCAGGTCACAGAACAGGTAGTTGAAGCTATGAGACAAGCACATCATCATGGGCTTTGGGGCCCGGGTTCTATTCCTGCAGCCATCCCTTAGTCGCTCTGTGACACTGGGTAAGTTAACTAACCTCCAAATCCTCCGTTTCCCTGTCTGTAAAATTCTATCCTGCCTCATAGGGCTGTTGGGAGGTTAAATAAGGAAATGCATATTACGGGCCTAGAACAGAATCATGTGCAGAGCAACTGCTTCGTAAACGGTGGTGGTATAGTCGGCTCCCAGTAGCCCCACTGGCCGGGTGCTGGGACAGCTCCCTCACATGAACAAGGGAGAAGTGGAGGTCTGGAGTGTGAGGCTGCACGTCCTCAGCCTTCAGAAGGACAGGGCTGGATGCGGGAGAGAGGCCTGCTGACCTGTTTTCTTCCCTCTGTGCCCAGCTCTACAGAGCATTCCAGAATTAAGCCCAAAAGAAGGGCAGAAGAATAGGATCATGAAGCCGTGATCAGTGCCTGGACACTGCTCAAAGGCAAGGGCTGGGCCTTCCTGATAGAGTTTTCTCTCCCAAAGCTCACTCCTCACGCCCCTCCCACCCCGTCCCCGACGTGCACCATCCCCTACCTTCAACCTCCCAAGACACTTATTTGATGCTTTTAAACTTTTTCTTTATTTAGACAGAAAAGACCAACTCTTTAAAAGTAAAATGCAATAAATAAATAAGTTAAGCATAGAGAAGTGTCTGAAACGGACTCCCCACTCTCCCCGGATCACTCCCACCCCCACCCCATTTCTCTTCCCTAAAACCTCTTTCTAGAGAAAATGATCAGGTAATAAACCCCTTTAGCCCACCCCACACCCCTCCTCCCAAATACCCAATTACCCCCCAAAGCAAAGGGAGAACTCAAGAGAGAGAGAAAATCCAAGGGAAACATTGTCTAAACCCCCAGAAAGAGAAATGGCAGCGTCCGGGCTGGGCCGGGCTGGATAACGCACGGGTGGTAGTGCTATTTACACGGAGGGGCCAGCAGAGACTGTAAACATTTTTAGGGGTTTGGGGGAGGTCTTTTCCTCGTGAAAGGAGGAGGGTCTCTGTGGCTGACTGGCGGAGAGGCAGCCCTCAGGGCTCCTCCACGTTCTCCTTGGAGGGGGCCCTTGGGGGAGGCAGTGAGTTTTAGGGCTGGGAGCCCAGGGTTCAGGGATATCCTACCTCGAGCTGAGGGTGGCCACAGGGAGTGTGAGAACCAGCTTCTGAGAAACCCCGAATATGGGGGCGAGGGTGGGCAGGGAGCATGTGGGAGGCCCCTGCTGCCCTCCCGGGCCGCACAGGTAGAAGAGGCCCACTGCTGGGGGAGGCAAGTGCGAAGGCTGGGCGCAGAAGGCCCGTCACAGGAGCCCCAGCAGAAGGCAGATACCCCAGAGCCTTCGAGCCTGTTCCTTGCTCCCTCACAAAGGCCAAAAGGGCATCTGGGAGGAAACAGGCCCTTCGGGGAGGCGTGGTGGTGGGAGTGGGCCGGTGTCCTGTGCCCCCAGGGCCATGAAGCAGCGTTTGCCCCAGAGCCCAATCAAGGCCCAGGGCGGATGTGCAGAGAGGGCTGGGGCCAGTCGTGGGGCGAGGGGGTGAGGTGCCCCTTCCTCTGGCGTCTCCAGGCCTGTGAAGGAAGAAACGTGGGTGAAGCTGTGGAGAAGATGGCAGCTGAGGCAGGTCCCAGGCCCTGGGTGGGGAGAGGGAGCTGGGGCGGCTGAGGAAGGCAGGTCATCAGAAAGGCCTCGGTCCAAACTGAACCATCCGGCCCCCGAGCCATTCGACAAGGGGCAGGGATGGAGGAGACGGGAGGGAGGGGCGAATGACACAAGAAACCAAAGGATATTAGGAAGGAAATACTCAAACAGCCCGTGAGGAAAGGAACGTGGAAGATAACGGAGACAGGGACTAGAGGAGGAGGAGCAAAGAAATGAGACAACAAACAGGCAGGCAGAGGTGACTCAGAGAAAGGAGGAGGGTGCAGTGTCGGGACAGACACCTGGAAAAAGAGCAAGGGGGCATCCGCAAAAGGGCGGCAGAGCAGGCCGGGGTGGAACCAGGGCTGGACTTAGGGCTGGAGTCTCGTGGGGGCGAGCGAGACCCCCCAGCCCCTAGGGGGCGCTCTCATTCCTTTTTGGAAAGGAACAAAGAAAGCGAGAGAGAAATGCACGGAACACAGACCACAGTCACCAACCACTGTTGACCAAGCACATCCCGCGAGCTGCCCCCGGCCCTGACTCTGGGCTGGGGGGCGCTTCCCTCCGCGGCCCCCTCCCCAAATAACAAACAATCGGCTCCAAAGACAACACGCTCGTTCCATGCAACTTACAGGGGCCCGGAGCAGGGGTCCGGGGATGGGGGCTTCGGCCGACAATGGACACGGGCCCTGGGCTGGGGGGCCCCCAGGGTGGGAGGAGTTAAGCAGCCAGGATTGGGGGGAAAGGGGGAAAAACAGAAAATGTGGGTATTGTTCTTGGGTTGTTTTTTTTTTCAGGGGTTTGGTCCAAAGGAGGTTAAACAACACAAAAGTAACGAAAGCTCACAGCTCTGTGGCCATGAGGTTGGCGGGTGGCGGGCAGTGGGGAGGAGGGGAATTGTTAAGTGAAATTCACAGGCAGTCCAGCTTTCCAGCTGCCTCCACCTGAACCAAAGCTGCTCCCCAGAGCCCTGACACTCGGACTCACCCCAGTCTGTTCTGTGTACTCTCCCCTGTCCTGTGGGTCTACTGCCACATGAGGGAAATCACCTGGGGTCCAGGGCACCGGGACCTGATGTCCCCACTTCTCAGGACAACAGATATTCTAGGAGCCAGTGATTCTAGGACCCTCCAGTACCCTAAACCAGCCCCCTATTCCCCAAACCCTACTCCCCTAATTCTACTCCAACCTAAAGGAAAACCAGAAAAAGAGACACACAAGACACATGGACACTGACCAGACAAACGAGACCAGATATCGGGGAGGTTCTAGGGAGTGGACACAGACGTATACAGACCTGGCTCTCTCTGGGGTCACAGTGTGAGTGCGTGTGCACACACGCGTGTGTGTGCATGTGTGTGTGTGTGTGAGAGAGAGCGAGAGAAAGTGAAAGAGAGAGACTTGGGTGACTGAAAAACAGCTGAGGAAGCTGCTCCAGATCCCTGCCTCAAGTGCCCAGAGTCAGGGGTGGGCACCCCTGAGGGTGGTGGGAAAGGGGGTGGGGACAGTCCAAGTGAGGGCCCTGGCTGCCATGTGAAGGGGCTGGAGAGGTCACAAGACGGGAGGGGGACCCACCTGGGGCCCTCAGTAGGGCCGGTTGGCATCCTTAGGCCGCTTTAGCTGGACTTTGAGGCGCTTCATGCCAATCTGGAAACCGTTCATGGCCTGGATGGCAGCCTGGGCACTGGCCGGATTGTCGAAACTCACAAAGCCTGAGGTGAGAGGGGCATAAGGCCTGGCCCAGCGCCAACCCCCCCACCCCCCCCGCCCTGCCCCACTGTCCTGTGCTTAGGCCGAGGCCTGCTCTTTGCTTTCCCGTCACCACCCTACTTCCTCCAGGTCTCCCAAATGCCCGGAAAACTGCCCAGCACACAGGAGGCTTTCGGTAAGTAGTTGTTGGTTGACAGGCTGAGTGAATGAGTCCAGTCCGGCCTCTCACACACCCTGGGACATTCCTTTCAGTATTCTTTGAGGGGTGGCAGCCCCTTCCTTGGCCTGGATAGCTCAGAACCTGCCTTTTGAAACCTCCACTCCAGACCCTAAATGACTTCTGAAGCCCAGAGGACAAGCACGTCACCTTTCTCCCCTGAAGCAGCCTATCGAAGAGTGAAGGCAGCTAAACCCTGCTCCCTAAGCCTTCCTTTTGACAACTGAACTTCCCCAGTTCCCGAGCCTCTTCCAATCCTCACAGAGCATGGATCTGACCAGTTCTTAAGGAGAAAAGATGTGGTTTTCTGGAGGAAGAGATGGGCCTGGGCAGCAGCTGGTATGGGATGTCAGGAGTGTAAAAACTGGTCCTTTCAGACTCTTGGACAATCTGGATTTCAACTACTGGGTCCATTGCAACCATAAGTGCCTGCAAATGCATCAGATCTTGACCTCATCTGGAGTTTGGCCAAAATGTGCTATATTTTATCTTTTAGATCATCATATTCTTACCAAAACACTTGCTCTGATTGGTGGCCCGGTCAACAAAGACTTTGGCTGAGATGACGTGGCCAAAGGGGACAAACATCTGGAGGATCTCTGAGTCAGTGAACTCCTGGGGCAGGTGGTAGATGAAGATGTTGCAGCCATCAGGGCCTGGGTGGCAGCGGAGACAGAAGGAAGAGCTCAGTGACTGGGAAACAGACTCAAGGTGCAGGGGGCTGGGGAAGGCAGCCCCCAACATGTGGGCCAGGGCGCCAGCCACCTCACCTGCCCCCCTCCCCCCAGTTGCAGCCCCACACATGGGGCCAGAGCTGGCCTTGGAGCCCACGGCAAGGGCACCCCAGCCCTGAACGCTCTTGGCTGGGACTCCCCGCCCAGGCCGCACCTTCCCGTTGCTGTTGCTGCTGCTGCTGCTGCTGCTGTTGCTGCTGCTGGGGGGGAGGCGGAGGCTGCTGGGCCACCAGGGCAGGAGGCTGTGGGAACGCGGGCGCCACCAGGCTGTAGGCTGCCGGGTAGGCTGCTGCGGGGGGGAGGACAGAGAGAGCTGATGGGGTTCCTGAGAGGCCCCTGCCCCACCTATAGCCCTCCCAGCCACCCCAGTCCCCCTCCCCCTCGCCCAGGCCGATGGAGTGGACAGGGCCGAGAGGTGTCACGGGGGGAGCTGCCTCACACCGTGCCCGTAAAGGCGTGTCCTCACAGGTAGGGCCTGCTAGGAAGTCTGACGGAGTGGCTGGCAGCCAGCACGAAGCCCAGACCCAACTTCTGGGCCTCTTTTGCTCTTACCAACCCTTCCACCCAGACTGGGGCCTGCGCTGGGGCTCCTCACCTGTATAGTGCTGCATCCCCGCGTAGGCCTGCTGCAGGGGGTCCACGGGGGCCGCAGGGCTCTGGGCTGGGGAGAGCAGTACTGACCGTGAGGGTGGGGCTGGGACGCTGCTGGGAGCCCCACCAGTGCCTCTTGGAGCAGAGGCCAGGCAGGTGGGGAGGAGAGCCTCATGGGAGAGCGTGGGATGTGAAATGAGAGGGTGGAAATGCACAGAGCCGTAGGGAGAGGGGAGAGCCTGGCGTTAGCAAGACTTGAGTCTGTGACTGGCTGTGCAACCCTGGACGAACTCACTTCGCCTCTCTGTGCCTCAGCTTCCCTGGCTGAGACCGGGAAGGAACATCCCTGCCCAGGGTGACAGAGCGGGAGAAAGCGCCGTTATCACCCCACAGCCTGGAGAGGGAAGGTGTGTCATGCCTGCCGGCAGTGAGAGCGATAGCTGGGGTGGTTGCTGGGGAGAGGGGTGGGTAGGCAGAGAACCCCACCTGGGTAGGGATGAACCCCGTTGGGATACAGAGCATCAGGGGCAGGCTGCCCAGTGGGCTGGGTGGGCACCGGGCTGTAGCCGTTGACGCCCAGGGCAGCAGGGATTGCAGAGACGGGCGTGGCAGCGATGGCAGGAGGGGTGCTGGTTCCTGGGGAAGAGAAAGCGACAGAGACAGAACAGAGAAGCAGACACACACATACACACAAGTGCAGAGAAGCAGTCAACAAGTCTGAGGGCAGAGGGGAGGAAGCAGGCTACTCTCTGACCCCTGAACCCCTCCCAGCCCCCATGGCTTCCCTCAGTGAGGCCCTGTGCCCCCCTCCCCTCCCCCACCGCGTGGTAGCTCCCCTGACCTGCCCCACTCACACCCAGCCCAGCCGTGCCTGGACCTTACCTGAGGATGGGGTGATAGGGGTGGCGATGAGGCCATTGGCATTGATGGCGGCCATGTGCTGCATCTGCACGGCAGCCATGGTGGCCATGGGGCTGAGGTAGGCACTGTGAGCCGCTACCAGGGCCGCCTGCTGCTGCATCAGCTGGGGACAGGGGAAGAGGGGAGAGTGGGGCCAGCCCCCCCGCACCCTGGCCTGGCTCCCCTCCAACCCTGGGCCTGGGCATTGGTGGGGGAGGGGGGCAGGACGCTGGAGAGCGTGGGGATGGGCCCGGCCCAGCACGGCGAGGAGGGGCTGGGGGCCGTGAGGGCAGGGCGGGGGGCGGCGGGCAGTGCTCACGGCCTGGGTGTAGGCGCTGTAGGCTCCAAACTGGAGGGCGATGGGGCTGAACATGCCCAGCTGGGTGGCCACCTGCTGCATTCGGCGGAGACCTCGCTCCTTCTCCGTGTCAGCAAACTTCACCACCAGGCTGGACGAGGCACCCTGGGCACCGGAGGGACAGAGTCGGGGTCTCTCTTCCCCAGAGCCCTCAGGACCTGGCCTCAGCTCCACCACGCATGGCTTGGCCTCTTTGGGAGGGCAGCCATCATTGTGCCTATGTCAAAGCGGGGAGACTTTCATCCCACCTTCCCCCTGTGTCAGACTGTGCAAAAGACTAAAAAACGTAGAGGAATGTGCTGGGAAAGGAAAAGTGCTCCCAGAATGCAAAGGGCAGTCCTGGCTTCTCCATGAAGATTCTGAGCCGGAAGTCCTCCCCAGGGTGGATCAGCCACAGCAAACGTTTATCTTGCCTGGTAGCTACCCCACCCCCTTACCTCACCCCATGCTCCCACATCCCAGTCCTCACGGTGTGCTCAGGGATGCAGCCTCAAAGTTTCATACCAGCCTATGCCAAATAAAAACCAGCCTGGAACATTTGCAAGGACTGTTGTAGAATCCTAGGGTCTGGAACGCAGTTCTCTATCTGATGCTGCATCCTCTCGCCCAGCTCCCTGCTAAGTGCTTGCCCAGCCTCTGCTGGAGAACCTCGAGTTATAGGAAGCTCACCTCCTTGGGAGCCAGCTAGTTCCTTTTAAGAGGTTTGTTCTGCTGGGGGAGCCCTCTGCGAGATCAGTCAGCTGACCCACTGCTAATGTGTGGGGCAGCAGGATGAATGTGCAGAGGGCACGCGGGGCCTCTAAGCAAGTGTCCCAGTGCCCAGCCAGTGAGGTGGGGGTGGTATATGGGAAGGAGGGAGAAGAGGTGAGAAGTGACCAGGGCTGAGGGCTGGAGGAGGCAGGAGAGGAGGGGCTGGGAGATGTTATTGGAAAGGGGAAGCTGTCCCTAAGAGGTTTGATTCTTCTGCCAGAAAATTTTTTTTGAATAATAGTCATTCAATAATAGGCAGTCCATTCTGGATAGTAAAGACCCTATCCAGAACGGACTGCGCCCTCTGAGCCAGGGTCTGGAGTGGGCCCAGCCAGGCTAGAAGAGGCCTGAGGGCTGGGGCAACGGAACTCACCGGCAGGGTCCGGCTGCTGTGAAGGGTGTTGATGGCTGCCTGGGCCTCAGCGTGGGTCTGGAACTTCACGAAGGCGCAGCCTGGAGAGTTCAAGAGGGAGGAGGAAGGGGTGAGTGCCCACCCTTGAGGGCCCCGACAGTCCCCATTGCCCACGGAACCAGTGGGGGAGGGGCAGGAAGGCGGAGTGCCCGGCGGGGAAGGGGTATCGGTGGGCTACCTTTGCTGGTGCCGTCTGGGCCCCGGAGCACAGTGCACTCGTCTATGGTCCCGAAAGGCTCGAACATCTTCCGGACATCCTCATCTGTCTGCTGCTTCCCTAGCATCCCCACAAAGAGCTTCCGGTCTTCTGGCGGGTAGGGCACAGGAGGAGGGGGCAGGTTCAGGGCCTCCAGGCTGCCTTCCCAGCCCTGCTCCGGCTTGGGACAGGCAGAGACCCCTCCCCTTCGCCTTCAGCTCTTCCCTGGAACTCCCCTCACCCCGGACCGATGGCTCTAGGGCGTGAAAGAAGGGATGGTTGGGGGATGGGCTGCAGATACATAGACTAGGCATCCCAGTTCTGAAGGCCTGACTTGCACTCCACTCTGGGCCTCAGTTTTGCCGTCTCTGCAATGGGCTGGATCACATCCCCTCTGGCCACCCTGACTCCTATGCCCACCTTGACTGGAACCCTTCAGAATTCTCAGACTCTCTTCCTCAGAAAGCCTGCCCCTCAGCTACTCCAAGTTCTAGGCCTGCGGATTGAGGGAGAAGGATTGAGTCCCAAGGTACAGAACCTACCTCCTCGGCTCTCGCTGTCGGCTGGCTTGACCTGGATCGGCCTGTTCATCTAAAGGAAAAGAAGAGAAAGCAACTGCTGGGGACCTCCTCTGACCACCCCAGGAGGCCTCCCCAGGCCAGGACCTGTGGAGAGGCTAGAGGGAGTAAGCCCCAGGCCCAGCCCTCTAAAGTGCTGATGGGAAGGGAGGGATGGGGCTTAATCTTGTTTAGGATTAGGACCTGAGGGGATTAGAGTTAGTGGAAGGAGAGGATGTAGAGGAGGATGCTCCTGGGGCACGACTCTAAGCTCAGGTAGGGCCCCAGATGATTTGGCCAGGGAGAGGTGCTGCTCTCCTTAGGGGGAGAGTGGGGCTGCCCATAGGACCCGGGTCCTGAGTTAGAGCCCAACCAAGGGCTGTTCAGCAAAAGCTGCCTCAGTTCTACAAAGTAGGAGCCACAGAGGCCACCCCCTCAAGCAGCCCCAAGGAAGACTCTAGACTGAGGGAGACCCCACAGATGCCCCGACTTCCTTCTGACCCCTAGAGGTGTGTTTGCCTCTCTTTCTGCCCCCCTACACCCCTTGACCCCAGGGGGAAGGCACTCGGGCAGCACAAAGGGAGCAGATGCCCAGTCTCCGTGGCAACGGGAGAATGCGCGCCATGGCAACCGCCCACTCAGCCTGATTTATCCGTCCCCGTCGCCCTGGCGACCATGGTGACGTCATCACTTCTGCTGCTCCACACACCCGGAGGAGTGGGGAGCGGGGTGGGAACAGGGTATGCTGGGGGTGGAGGATTTGGTGGGGGCTGGGAGGTGGGGGAGGGGCCCAGGAGAGCTTCCTGATTCTGGAGGGAGGCGCTGAGCAGGCCCTGCAGGGGCGATACTGTCCAAGCTCCTGCCTTCCTCCTCCAGATCAAATCCTTGATGTCTCACCGCCAAGACAGCTCTAAAGGAGGAAATGCTGTCCTGTGCTCTTTCGCGATTCTCCGGGTACCCGGAAGTCCTCCTGAGCTCTACCCTCTCCCTACTCCTGCAGCATCTCCCTTTGTTCAGCCTCCGGTGGAAATGCAGACAGTTCCCCACTCCATGTTCCTGTCTGGTAAGAGGACTTGGGAATGACTCCCGCAGGTTGATTTCCTTAACCAGTGTGGGGAGCATCTTAGGAACTGGAGAGGGAGGGAAGGACTCAGTATTTCACATCTGAAAATATTTTGCTGTTGAAGACTTTGACCACTGGGGCCACACCTGGCCACCCCACTCATCTGATGGTGGGGCAGCCCTAGGTATAGTGACCAAAAAAATAAGTAAACAGAAGAAACCATTCATCCACATTCTGAGGGTGGGGCAAAAGTTACCCTCAGGAAAGGCACTGGACTTTGAGGACTGGCTCTGCCACTCACTGGCTGGGTGACCTTGGGCAAGTCATTTCTCTCCTCTGGGCCTCAGCTTCCTCATCTGTAAAATGGGCTGGATCAGGCGATCTAGAGTCAGGTTCCCCTCAGCTCTAGTATTCTAGCCTTGAGGTCTTGTGTGTCACCACTTAACACAGAGAAGTGCAGAAATGATAGTTGCCCCTGCCCCGTCTCACACTGCACCCTGTTCCCAGGTGTCACGCCATGCCAGTCAGTCTGGCTGGACTCTGCAGGTGAGGTATTATCAGCCCGGATCAAATCTAGGCCCCGCCTCAACCAATACTTCCTCCCTGTCCACCCCTCCCCCCCAGTCTCTGGATCTGAGAGCAGCTGGGGGTGGGGGTGGTGGAGGGGGAACAGTCACACAAATCCTCCAGCCAATCTGCCCCAGCTTTATCCCCACCAATCTGGGATTATCCCATCGGAGGTTCAATCTCCTCAGTAGCTCGTGTGAGTCTGTGCGTGTGAGTTTGTGTGTGTGTAGCAAGGGGTGGAGGTCAGACACTCAGGACTCTTGGTCTTTCACTCCCCTTTTCTCCCGTACTCCAGTCAGAGCCATCAGGAAGTCCTCTCACAGGCAGGTCAGCAGCCAGACCCCCAGCTCCCACTACAGGAGAGGTAGGATCAGCATTGGAGTCACAGCTTCGGGGAATTCTTATGCTTGGCATTAACCCCCTCCCAACAGGCCCCTGGGGATTTGCTGCTCTAGTTGGAGATGGGGAACCTGGGATCCAGAGAGAAAGGATGGTGTTCCCTCCCTGCAAGGCTCCCAGGCACAAAAATAGCATATCAATAAATATCCACAGCTGATATGGATTCGCACAAAAACACACACAAGTGCACAGACCACAGCACAGACCACGTTGACGGAAGGCTCTCCCCACTCCATCATAGACAGACTCCTCCCTCAGTGGCCCCCAGTGCCCCGTTCCCAGCCTCTCCTTCTTGGCCTGGCACTTCCTGTGGGAAGCTCGGCCTTTGTTAGCTCAGCTCGGGTACACCTGCCCCCTCCCCTGAGTCCAGCTGGGCCCTGTTTACCGGGCAACCTGGCGCCCGGCGCCTCTCTTCCCTAGCTACCACCCGCCAGGTGATAAGCCCTCTCCAGGGCCTCCCAAAGAAGAAGGGGCTATTTAAACTCCTACCAAGTATCCCTGAGACCCCTACCAACATGGTCACTTGTAAGTAAGTCCCTCTCACCAATAGCTAAGACCCCACTTCCAAGAAGAGCTCTCCATGCCCACAGATCTAATTTTCCTGAGGGCACAGGCCTGGTGTCCTGCCACTCCCGACTCCAGACTTGTGCCCGGTGTCCCAGACCACACACAGGTCCTCTCCATGGAGCCAGAATCCACCTGCCCAACGGCAAGATGACGGGGAGGACCTGTGTCCCCAGAGTGGGATTTTGGCCCAAGTAGAGGGGGAAGCACAGGCCAGACAGAAGGAGTCCTTCACACCAGCACCTCCAGGAGGTCACACCCTGCTCCTAGGAAGAATCCAGGGACCTGTGACAGAGCCTCTCCTGGGAACTCTTAGGGGAGAGAGAAGGAAATGAGGTTCCATGGCCATAGGCCCAGTTCCCATTCTTTCTCTCTGCAGCCTGAAGCATCACTCAAATATGGTGGCACCTTCCAGATTCTGAGCTGACAAAGATGGGGAGAAAGGAGAGCGGGTAAATGCCCCCATTAAAGAAAGAACCTGCAGTCAGAGGGCATGGAGATTAGACAGTAGGAACTTCCCAACACAGTTGTGCAAGAGCTGGCACGCTGGACACACACACTCACACTCAATGACTGTCTGAGGGGAAACACTGCTGCCAGAAAGGCAGGTGGCTGAGAAAAGACCTGGGGGCACAAAGGGTCAGGCAGAGCTTGGTTATAGACATCTGCTCCCCCAAACCCCCAGCACGGGGGGCCCCTTGGAGGATAGAACCCCTCATTTCCTACTAAAGGCTCTGTCAGGTGCCTCTGGAGTCTGACCCCTGAGGCAAGGCCAAAGTGGAGGACTCAGCCTCACCTGGGAGCTTGGGGCAGGGCTCGCCGATGATTAACTGGGGCTGCCTTCTCACATGCCTCCTACCCTGGGCCTTATTACCTCAGGAAGAGGAGGCAACGCCTTTCCACACCCAGGGCGTAGCCCTGCCTGAACCACACAGGCAGCTGGAGGGGGACAGAGGCAGGACAGAAGCCCCCAGCTGGCACAGATGGCCCTGGGGCTCCTGCGCACCCAGCGCCCTCTCTCTCACCCATGTCCCCACTGCAGTACCCCTGCTTTCTACCTTCTCCCTTGTCCCCCTCTGGCTTCCACAGGGGCTCTGAGAGATAGGAGACAACAACAGAAAAAGACAGAGAAACGGCAATGGAAATGAAAACTGTTGATTTGTGAGGGGCCTCCCCAGAGGAAAGAGAGAGGAGAGTTGTGAGGTCATGTGATGGGAACCGGGCTTCCCAGTGATTCATGTGCACACACACACACACACACACACATGCTTCTTAGAGCCCAAGCCTGCTCACACATACACAGATCCTTAACTCTGTGGGCGATGGCTGTTCTGGGCTACCTTGCCCCCGACTGGGATAAGATAGTGGGGTGAAGGTGGGGAGCTGGCAGCAGATCTGCTTTCCTGGTGGTATTTAGGGTTGAGGGCCACAGAGGGTCACAGAACCATGGAGGGTGTGAAGTTGGGAGTGGTGGAGACAGCTCTAATTTTCCTAGATACCCCCCACTGCCTTTCCCATCTGTTTTGTCTATTTCTCTCCCAGGAAGAGCTGGCGGATCCGGCTCCATCTCCATTCCCACAGAGGGAAGGAGAAGAAGATGTGACAGGTGTGTCTCCAGCACTCAGACTGTGTTTAGCAAATGTTGGCTGGAGGGAAGGGTGGAGTTAGCTCTCAAGAGGTACTTTCCAGAGAAGAAAACAGAAGCCGATAGATACAGAAAGGGAATGGCACACCCTTTCCCCACAGGAAGGGTAACTGGGGGGCAGTCTGAGATTCTTTATTCCTGTCCGTGCCAGCCCAGGCGTGGGATAAGCTGCAAGGCTGCCTGGGAAGAAGACAAAGAGCTCTGACCTTGCAGGAGGGAGGCCACGTCAGAGGCACCCCTTGCCTCCCTGGGCACACTTGGTGGGGTCAGGCCTGATCTTCCACACTGATGGCTGCCCCTGCCCTTGCCTGCTGCCCGCAGCCCCCCTCCACAGGGCTTACTCCCAGCTCAGGCCCACCAGGCCCTGACCACCCTGATGCCCTGTGGCACTGTTCCCGGTGCTTTTCCTGGGAGACGCGAGGTGAGCCTGTTCGACCTCAGAAGTCAGCACAGAGATGCCAGGCGGGCAGGCACCAGCTGCCCATCTTGGGCCGCAGGCACCCCTCCCCCATTTCACAGCCAGATTTCCTCCCCAGAGCCAGAAAGGGTGCCTGAGTGCCTCCTGCTCACTCGGCCCTACACTTGGTGTCCAAAGTCTTCTCCCCATGCCTCCCAACCAGCTAAGTCCCTCCTCTAAGTGCTGCCCCGGGGGCAGGTTGGGAAGTGGGGAAAGGGCTACCTCTGCTCTTTGCAAGGGTTATATCTACTCTGCTCATCGCTGTTTTCCTTCTCTCTTGGTGAGAAGAAATGCGTGCATCTTCAGCAAGGAGGAGGGGTGCTACAAGGAGGCAGGGGCTTCCCGGTGAGGAGAGGAGGTGGAAAATACACTCAGTGTCTTGGGAAGGTGGTGCCCCTTCTAAGGCCCTTCTCAGCCCCCTGGCCTTGAAAAGGCCGGGACTCACCCCTGGAAGCGTCTTCTGTTCGTGCAGGGCGCTCTGGGCCTTCAGGGCTGAATCGCGGGCACAGTATGTCAGGAAGGCACATCCTGAAGAGGGGCAGGGGCAGAGAGACCGGGTCGGGGTGAGTCCCCGGTCTCCCCTCCCTAAAAGGCCCCCTACCCCCCACGCAACTGAGGACTGGGGAGCTTGTCCCTTCTTGCCACCTTCTGCCTGCTGGGGCGGGGAGGAGTCTGAGAGGGGGTGCCCATTCTTCCCCGGAGTCTCTGGGCTGATGAGCACAGGGCAGAGACCCCGAGACCAGGAGGCTTACATGGTGGGGTGATGGAAGAGGGAGAACGCCTGGGCTGTGGGAGCTGGGGCTTTGTGTGGGGGGAGGAGAAGGGGCATGTGATCTCCAGACAAGTACGTGTAGTGTGGTTTTCTCTCTTCCTTAGCTGGTCTCCTTTCCCCTTTCTCCTTTGCCTCCACCTCCCTCCATCTTGGTCATCGTCAGCCCTCTCCTCTCCCATTTTCGCTATTTCCTCCTCTCTCTCCAGCTCCATGGGAGGCAGGTGGAGGGTGGAGAGCTGACTAGAGAAGGAAAGGGAAGAGTGGGGAGCCGGAGTCCCTGGGCCGGTGGAGGGGGAGGCAGCGTGGCCCCTCTGACTCCCAGTGTCTGGGGCTCTCCAAGGCCTGACCCCAGGCCTGACCCTGCTTAGCTGCACAGCCCTTTGGCCTGAGGCACATCCTCTTTCACCCCCAGCTCCCTTAACTTTCCAGTCCCTACGCTTCCCAGATCTTTACCAATCTCTGTCCTACACTGTTTCCCAGGTCCCCCTCTTTAGTTCTGGAGCTGCCCTGCCCACTCCATGAACATCCACTCTTTCCAGGTTGAGCACCTGACCCTGTGTCCCGACCCCCATCCCAATAGTATCTGAGGCTACTAAGACTCTCATTCTTGTGCGTGCTGCCCCCCTCCACACACACACCCCTGCCCAGCTCCTTATCTCTCAAACCAGCTCTCTCGTTCCTCCATCCTTCCTTGAGTTCATCCACATCATCCCCCTCAACTTTGGGGTCCACATCTCTGCAGCCACCTTGACAACTCTTCCCCCAGAGAGGCTCTCCTTGGTCCTCCACCTGGGGTCCCCTGGTCACCCTAGCTGAGTTCTCTTCTAGCTCCTCCATCCACACTCCCCAGCCCGTGAACTCTTTTCCTTCCAGATCAGCCTTCTCCAGCCACTCCATCCCTCCAGCCTGGCTTCCCCACCTCCTCCCAGCCTCCCAACCTCCCAGCCCACTCCCTGAAGCCTCTCCAGCCTGGCCTGACCCCTCACCCTTGTGCAGCCCGGTGTACTTGTCCTTGATGACAGTCAGCTCGAAGATCCGACCAAACTGTTCGAAGATGGGTTTCAGGTCCTTTTCCTCCAGATGCCTCGGTATCTGCCCCACAAACAGCTTGATGGCATCCGGTTCCTTCATTGGGGCGGCCCAGGAGAAGGGGCCGAGGGGAGCAGGGAGAGGCCCGAAGGCCAGGGGGAGCTGCCCAGCAAGGAGGCAAGTGGCCGGGGCTGGCTTTCCCTTTGGCCTCAACCACAGTGCTGAGCGGAGGGGCCGCTCTTCACACAAAGGAGGCCCAGGGAGTTGAGGGCTAGGGGTCAGGGGTCTAGGCAGACACTGTCATGCCACCAGGGGGCATAGCCCAAGCAAACGATCTCCCTCCCAGAGATCTGGCAGATATCCCAGGATGGGGGGCAGTGTGGCCAAGACCTGGAGGGTTAGGGTGGTAGCAGGGGCGCTGGGAACTAGGGGTTCAGATTAGAGCTGGATGTGGAGGAAAGGGCCTGAGGAGGGTGATGGGGTTGCAGGCTGAGGGGTTAGGGTCCTGGTATGGTTGCCAGCAGCGTTGGGGGGGGGGCACTCCTGATGTGGGGCAGGTGGAGCTCTCGTTGGCTTCCCTGGGAGGACACCTCCCCTGTGGCTGATCCTTCTGCTGGGTCCGAAGATCCCTGATGCCAGATGCTTGATCTCTGATGGCGGCAGGGCGCCGGGGGTCCCTTTGGCCCTGCCGCCTCCCTTCAGGTCCTCCCCTCAGCCCCCCTCCCACCCCCACCCCGGTCCCCGGGCCTGGGCTGCTGCTGGCTGCTCCCGCCGCTGGGGCTGCCTGCTTTCCCGGTCACCTGGGTCCCGGAGCTCTGCTCTCCGGCCGCGCTCTCCTCAACAAAAACCTCCCCCCTCCACACCCCCCTCCCCACTCCCACCTCCTTTCCCCTGACATCAGTGATGTCAGTCTCAGGGGTGGAAGACAAATTCTCTACCCTGGAGAGGGACGCACAATCCAGACAAGAGCCACGCCCTCTTTCTATCTCCTTCCTCCCTGACTCCCTTCCCACCCCCAGAAGAGCAGCTGGTCCTGTTGATAATAACCCTTCCCCCATCTTACTCCCTAATCACGAGTTGGGCAAGGCACTAAGATGGAGAATTTATAGAGGAGCCCTAAGGTGGGGTCCATTGTTCCGGGGGCTGGAGCTGTCCCCGGTGCTGGAAGAGAAGACCCAGGAGAGGGGAGCAGGGGGGAGGAAGAGAGAGGAACTGGCATCTGGGGAGACTGAGAGTGGGGAGCCAAGGGAAGAAAACAGGGAAAAGAAGATGGCATAGAGACGGCTGGGCAGGTTAGGGGCGGGTGGCGAGAAGGGTGTAGCTGGGGAGAGAAGCAGGTCGCAGAGCCTGGGGGGAAAGGCAGAAGGGAACCAGAGAGAAAGATGGAAAGGGGGCTGTGGAAGAGAGAGCAGGGTGAGATGAGTGCAGAGAGGGAACTGTGTTTTCCAGAAAGGGAACCAAGAAAAACTCGATCTTGCTGGCATTTGCCGACGCCCCCTTCTCGCCCTCTGGGGCGTTTGTGTGTATAAGTGCGTGGGCAGGGAGGCAGCAGTGGTGTCAGCGGGAGCTCGCACTTGGAAGCTGTTTGAAGACCAGGACACTGTTTAATTCAGCTTTTACTGTTCACAGTGTCTAGCACAGTGTCTTGTTCACACGTAGTAGGAGCTTAACAAATATTTCTCGAATAAGTAGTCAATGCCAAGAACCTCTGATGAGAGTAGATTCCTGATTCCTTCAATGGGCAGAATCACAGCTGGCAAGCTCCCCTTTAGGGCAAAGGAAACCCCAAAATTCCTTCCTTCTGCTTCTCCCCCCTCCACCCCCCACCCCAGTTATGTTCCCTGACTAGGACTCTCTAATTGAGTCAGGTAACAAAGAGGGATGGGGGAAGCATATTTGGGGGCCATTACTCCCCTAAACAGTTAAACTTCTATAGATGATCGGTTTGCCCTGTGATGTCGAGGGAGCTTGACCCCTCTGTACATTGGGCGCACTCACAGCTCCCCCTCAATGCAGGGAGTATCTGCTGACATCAAACCTCCTGGACGGGGCAGCCCTTGCCTGCCACCAGGTGCTCACCGACCTGGGCTCACAGCTTTTGTGGAACTCCTTGCCTCCTGTCACCCCTTCTTCACCCCAGAATGGGGCTGATGTCTCCACGGTGGTGCTGGTGTCTCTGAAATCTGTCCCACCTGAATCCCAGCAGCCCTGCCTCAGCTCTCTGGACAGGCAGGATTTTCTTCTGGAAGGGAATTAATAATACTATCTATCACTTAGACGGCTCTTACGGTGTTGGTCCCTGTCATAGGCATTGTTTAAGTGCTTTATATTTACTAACTTGTTTAACCCTCAGCACCACCCTATGATGTAGTTTCTATTGTCATCTTCGAGTAAACATGAGGAAATCAGGCACAGAGAGATTAAGTGACTTGCCTAAGGTCACACACTGGAAAGAGGTATAGCTGACAGTGTGGTTCCAAGTCCATGCGTTTAACTTCCCTGTCAAATCTCCTCTTGGGAATGGGGGGAGTGGTTGAACCTGGCCTTTCTTCCTCTTGTTTCTTCATTTGAGCCCTGGGTGAGAGCTATCCTTCCTTCTACTGCTTGATTCTCCATTCACCACCATCCATCGTTCCCCTAGCATCATTTCTGTGGCCTGAAGCCACATTCTGACAGGTATGTATGCTTGAGTGTGAGTGTGTGTGTGTGTGTGTGTGTGTGTGTGTGTGTAGACATGATTACACTTCATGGTACGGATGTCCAGGTCCTCCCAGTAGGGTCCTCTAAATGGGTGGGTAGGGGAGATGGAAGAAGACCCAGTGCAGCGTGGTCAGAATATGCGATGGCAGTGCCAGGGAGTCAAGAGTGCAAGTACATCTGGAAAGGAACTTTCCACCCATCTCCCCACCCCCACTGCTCCTTCCCTTGCCTCCTAATCTGATCTTGGTATTTATGGAGATGCTAAACAGATCATGCCCTCTGAGGATGGAGCCTAGGAAGACCCCATGGCCCTGTTGATCTCATTACTCTGTGTCTTGTCAGCAGATCTGCCGCCCTGCTGCTCATTCAGGCTTGGGGCTAATCATATTAATTGAAATATTAAACATTCACAAAAATGAATTATAATGAACTCCCCTCACTCCTCCTCCCAGTCAGCAATCGAGGAGACAGCTGCAGGCAGCAAAACGCCTCCAGTCCTTCGCTTAGTTTGTGGTCCCCAGATGGAAGGCTTCAGTCTGAGAGGAGAGGCGGGGTTTAGGAGAGAAGAGGTGGGAGCTCTCTTCAGGCCCTCCTTGCTGGGCGACTGTGGGCACATCTCTGTTGTCCTTCAGGCTGTAGGGGAGGGAAGCCCTGTGGGGTGAAGACTGGGGGGAATAATGACCCAGAGGTGCATACCGAGGAATTGCTCTCCAGGAGGAGATGAGGCTTCCAACTAGGTTCCTTCAAGGTACTTTCTCTGCCCACCATCCCCAAGCTCACCCTCTTTCTTATTCTCTGCACTCAATGTTAAGATGCCCTACATTAAAAGATTATTGGGCTTCCCTGGTGGCACAGTGGTTGAGAGTCCGCCTGCCGATGCAGGGGACATGGGTTCGTGCCCCGGTCCGGGAAGATCCCACATGCTGCGGAGTGGCTGGGCCCGTGAGCCATGGCCGCTGAGCCTGCGCATCCGGAGCCTGTGCTCCGCAACGTGAGAGGCCACAACAGTGAGAGGCCCGCGTACCGCAAAAAAAAAAAAAAGATTATTGACTTTATAAAGAGAGAGCTCACTCCTGGTTTTAGATTCTTAGGAAACAAGACATGCTAAATAGTTGGGGTACTTTTCAGAAAGGTCAAAATGTAGTGATGGTATGTGTGGGCAGAATGGCTAGTCACCAAATACTTGCTGGCCTCATTAATTGAAAACAGAGTGAAGACTTCTGTAGCAGAATCTGTGAGAGTGTACAAAGAATTGATTATATAATCGTCCTTCCCTCAAGTGGCTTCTACCTCAAGTGGAGAGGTAAGAAAGGCCAACACAATTTACAATAGTGAGAACTGAGGTGCTGTTAAAAAAAGAAAAGTAGCCTCTCTCATTTACACATATGTGTATTTGGGGTTTGGGCCATGGGATGTGGTCAGTCAAGAAAGGCTTGACTGATTCTCAAAGCACAAGAAGATCATAGCCTAGCAGAAGGAAGACATTAATTATTTTATGCATGGGGGTGGGGGATGGAGGGAACTGTGCATGTTTATGCCTCTGTGTGTGTGTGTGTGTGTGTGTGTGTTTATGTGTGTGTAGATTTGCCAGTCCAGACCAGCACCATTTACTGTAATGCAAGCTGTATATATAATTTAAAAATTTCTAGTAGCCACGTTAAAAAAGTGAAAAGAAAAAGTGAAATGACTTTTAATAATATATTTTATTTAACCAGTATATTCAATATATTATTCAACGAGTTTATATGATATATCCAAAATATTCAACAAGTAACCAATGTAAGGCTTATTAGAGATATTTACATTTTAAAATACCAAGTCTTCAAAAGCCAGTGAGTGATTTACACTTACAGCTCATCTGACACTTTCAGCAAATTTCAAGTGCTTAATAGCCACAGGTGGCTCGTGGTGACCACATTGGATGGTGCAACTTAGAGGTTCCAACACTAGCTTCTCTGGGGGGTGGAGGGATGGGAAGAGACAGGTCTTGGCCAACAGGAACTGTCACCTCTGATTAACCTCTGCTCCTGCCTAAAAAAAATCACTTCTGACAGATGGCAGCTTATCTACCTCTCACTATAACTCTCACTCCTAAAAAACAATCAAAATGATTACTACCCAGATGGGGTTTCTGAGAAGAGGTTTGTAGCCCACTATTTAATCTACCTCTTGAGGTTTTTTTCCTGGCTTGGGAACTGCCAACATTTTCACTTCTTTTCCTCAGTCTTTTTTTTTGGCCATGTTGCACCGCTTGTGGGATCTTACTTCCCTGACCAGGGATTGAACCCAGCCCCAGCAGTGAAAGCACGGAGTGCTAACCACTGGACCGCCAGCGAATTCCCTCCTCAGTCTTTTCTGAGAGGCAGATTGCAGAGAGACCCCCGCCCAGGCCATGGCCTAATGCTGGGCTTGTTAAGCTCTTTCCTTGCTCCTTGGGCAGTTTTCACAAATCTGAAAAGACTGCCTCCTTTTGGGCTCTTCTCTGCCTCTCACAAGGTCTCTGCTGCTCATGATCTCCAAGGGGGTGTAGAAATTCAGCACTTGTGTGTATTGTCAGACAGCCTCCTGCCCTTTCTAGGTGCTATTTTCAGCTCTTTGGCTTTCTGTCTCACTTTCTCTTCTTAATTAGATAGCAGAAGAACACATCTTGAAGACCAACTGCCTTTCCTCTCCCCTACCCCATTTGGAGTGGGAGACATGATTTAGAATTTATAAGGAGCAGTTAATCTACACAAGAAAGTCAGTCCAAGAGGGGTAACTTCTGGCAGCATGTCCCCAGGTCCTTTCCAGCATTTTTAGTCTGAGAACATTCCTTCCTTTGTAGAACTCAGTTCATTCCATCCTATGGGGTGCTTTCATGTGTTAAGAATCCAAGACTTCAGGGTCAAGTGTCTGCACTTGAAAGATGGAGGGGTTTGGCTCCCGGGCCGGTGGAAAGGGAAGGAGCCTAGATTCTCCTTCCCCACTACTAGGCTTTAAGTGAGAAAGTCAGGAAGCAGATTCTGGGAGACTCTGCCTTAGGAATCCCTTTTCCAGTTATGCTCTAGAGCTAAAGAAAAAACTATTTGAGGTTGGGTGGGGTCAAGAAAGGCTCATTTTCATATGCAGTCAAGCTGGGAATTCAGTCCCCAAATCTGGGGGAGGGGATCCTTTACACACCCTCCTGAGCTTACTCCTCGGCTTCAGAGTGGCCCCCTTATTGCTTTCCTCAGCCCCGCCCCCTTCTGGAGAGGGCGGGGCCAGGCCGGGGGCGGGTCCTCACCAGCCGCGCTTCCTGTCGCCTTGACGACCGCGACAAGATGGCGACCCTGCCGGGAGGGATTCAAGGACTGTACCCCGAGGCGCTGAGCCCCGAGCAGCTGGAGAAGCTGCGCGGCTTCAAGGTGGGTGCGGCCCCCGACCCCCGCCTCCATTAGAGTGCAGCTCCCTCTGGGTAAGGGCCCCAGAGAAAAGGGACGTGGAGCCTGTTCCCAGATAAAGGGGCGGAAGGCTGGGTGGGTGGGGACACACCCGGCTGACCCCTAGGCTTCTGGGGCCCTGAACAGAGCCCGGCAGGCGCCTGAAAGTCCAGAAAAAAACTTAAACAGGGATGGGCCAGAGAAATGGACCGAAATGACTGCCGGATACTTTAACTTAGATACAAACAAGAACTTCCCAACGGTAGAGACCCGACCTTAGTTAAGGCCCCTAAGCCTGAGCCGGAGGCAGCATTGAAGATGTTGATCTGTAAGAAGACAGATGGCTTAAATGTTCAAACGTCCTGGGAAGAGACCCGGGTTAAGTGCGCACATTGTTTCCCCAAGTCCCCCACACCTCCAGGACTTGAACCCTGAAATCTTTCTCCTCATGAAGCATGACCTTTTGCTCTTGCCCTCCAGATTCAGACTCGGATTACTAATGAAAAGTACCTAAGGACCCACAAAGAAGTGGAGTTGCTCATAAGTGGTTTCTTCAGGTAGGTGGTTTTCAGACTGGCCTTGAGCAAATAGTGGAAATCTCGTTGGGGATAGATGAGTGTGAGTGACCTCTTCTTTCTTTAAACACTACTTGTTGCTTCCTTTAGGGCCTGAAGTTTAGAAAATATCCTGAGATTGAATATTTTCTAGCGCCGGGGTCTGTGGCACCCAGGGTTTTCTTGTTATCTCTAGAGGTTTCCTTCAGTTATCTCAAAATTCTCAAAAATATTAATATGCATTCACTTTAGCTCTAAGGATAAATACATACCTTCCAACACTTGGAAGAGGGAATTTGGCATTGAGAAACTCAGCAGGCAGCCATTGGGTGTAGAACCCTATTCCCTATCAGAGGCATTTAACAAGGTCACCAGAACTTAAAAAAAATTCAGACGTCTGGCCTTTCTCTACCTGAGAACATTGGTGTGGAAAGACTCCCAAGGGTTGGAAGCCACTCCCTTGTCAGTCATGGGGAAAAGAAAACCATTTTCCACCATGTCTTGGAGCCCCTTTTTCCTTCCCCCATACTGCCTTTCAGCATGGCATTTGCTTGAATGAAAATGTTCCTAATAGGATGAAAAGCAAAGAACTGAGGGAAAAAAAAATCATGGAGCATCAATGGATGGAAACAATAGAGCATGTCGAATACTGTTTGGCTACAAACAGATAGGCAAGATTTAAATAATAATGGCTTCCATTTCCAGGCACTGCTGTTGGTTTCCTACATTAGCAGTTATCACATTGTATAATTGCGTTGTCCATCTTTTCTTTCTCTCCCTGGACCAAAGCTCTAAGCTGGTGGAGCCATGTTTGTGTCCCCAGGGCCCACAGTGTATGACATTTTGGTACATTTTTGCTGATCCTACTAGCGACTCTACAAAGATAGTTTATTATCACTTACATTTTACAGGTGAAATACCTTCCCCAAATTGCTGAACCAGGATCCAAACCCCTGGTTTTTCCACTGTGTTGCACTGTAAGCACACAGGAGCTGGGGAGCCAGAGGTAGGGCTCTCCTTTGTCTTTTTAAAAGTAGGCCTGGAGGGGTGTCTTTTTTCCATGCTTCATTGTTCTTCAAAGTGGCAGCCGATTCTCAGAGGGCAGATAGGGGAAGGGGAAAGGGAAAATGGAAACCTGTCTGTGAGTTTTGTCTTTTTTGGGCCAGGCTTAAGGCTTGGGCAAAAGATGGTTTAGGGGTCCTCTGTCAGTGTCAGCCCTGGAGATCAGGCCATCACTTTCTGTACCTTTTCTTCTAAAGGGAGATAAAGGATGACATCTTTCCTATCCTGGGGAGCTTGCAATCCAAGTTAGGAATGATTCCAGCAGCGAGATTGGGGATAGATGTTAAAACCTGAATTAACTCACCATTTGCAGTGTTCACAAACAAAAGGATTTAGAACCCTTGGGGGTGGTGAATGAAGAGGGTGTTGTTTTAGTCACATGGCAGGGGTGGCCCTGCTTCTCTGCCCAGGAACAGTTTCCAGGAGGAGCTGTGTGTCTGCAAGGACAGCTCTAGGCATCTTCCCTTTCCTTCCTTATCATCCCCCTCCCTGGGCCACCAGGCTTCTCCTTTTGCTGTCCTGGAAGCTCCTCTCGTGAAATCCTCCTGGCCCCTTTTAGGCCTTTCTCTTTCTGAGGGGGAGGTGAGAGGGGAGAGGAAGTGTTTGAACTTTGAGGGTTTGCTTTTGGTTTTCTTTTTGGTGTGATTGTTATCTCCTTTGGATGATACCAGAGTGAACCAGAATCAGCCCCTCATCTGCATTGGATGCTTCAGATGGTCCTTCCTGTGAGAAAAGAGGAAGGGAGAAGAGGGGACAGAATCCTGGGCAGCATGCCTGTCCTCACCCGTCTGCAGGTCTCTGCTGTACACTCACTGCAAGCCATGAGAAGCCCCACGCTGTTTTTGTTGGGAAGCAAGCTCACCACTTGGGTTTTGCAGATCCTAATGATTTATGGCCATTCAGCCACAACTCTCCAGTCTATACTCATATATACAGTATATGGAACTCTTAATGCCTTGAATTTTAGAACTGAAAAATATTAGAAATAGGGATCTAACTTATTTTAGGCACCCAGAGATCTCAGGTTTTAGGCTGGAGATATGATAACAAAGTGTGAAATTGTAGACAGGCTTTATTAGGTGTTTTTGTAAACAGCCAGGCAGATGAATCTTCCCAAACCATAGCACAGATCATATCATTCCTTGGCTGGAAAATTCTTCAGTGGATCCACAATATTGCCTTTTTTTTTTTTAAACCTTCTGTTGAAATATAAAGTACAGACAAGTGGCATATCCTAAACTGGATGAACTTTCACAAGCTGAGAACACACATGATACTAGCGTCCAGATCAAGAACTAGAACCTGACTAGCACCTCAGAACTTTTGTGGCCCCTTTCAGTCACTTCCTCCAAAAAGTCAGCCAGTATCCTGACTTCTAATCACACAGATTCATTTTGCCTTTTTGTGTACTTTATACAAATGGAATTCCACAATATGTGCTCTTTTGTGCCTGGCTTCTTTTGCTCAGCAGTATCTTTTAGATCCTCCATTCTCATTGCTGTGTAGTATTCCACTGTGTGACTCTACCACGCTTTGTTTATCCATTCCCATTGTCTCTCTCTTTTTTAAAAAAATAAATATATTTATTTATTTTTGGCTGCGTTGGGTCTTCGTTGCGGTGCGCGGGCTTCTCATTGCTGTGGCTTGTCTTGTTGCGGAGCACGGGCTCTAGGCCCATGGGCTTCAGTAGTTGTGGCACTTGGGCTCAGTAATTGTGGCTCGCAGGCCCTAGAGCGCAGGCTCAGTAGTTGTGGCACATGGGCTTAGTTGCTCCGTGGCATGTGAGATCTTCCTGGACCAGGGCTTGAACCCGTGTCCCCTGCATTGGCAGGCGGATTCTTAACCACTGTGCCACCAGGGAAGTCGCCCCATTGTCTCTTTCTTTTTTAAAAAATTTATTTATTTACTTTTGGCTGCGATGGGTCTTCCTTGCTGCGCGTGGGCTTTCTCTAGTTGCGGTGCATGGGCTTCTCATTGTGGTGGCTTCTCTTGTTGCGGAACACGGGCTCTAGAGCGCAGGCTCAGTAGTTGTGGTGCACGGGCTTAGTTGCTCCATGGCATGTGGGATCTTCCCGGACCAGGGCTCGAACCCGTGTCCTCTGCATTGCCTGGCGGATTCTTATCCACTGTGCCACCAGGGAAGTCCCCCCACCATTGTCTCTTGAACTGAGTATGAATGTCTCTCCCTGGTCTTCAAGGCCCTCCATACTAGGGCCTCCTTCGCTTCCCACTACTCCCTGCACGTGCCCCCACTCCAGCCAGACTGGACCTCTCTGATCATTCCACCACCCTCTGCAGGGGCACTGACACTCCCTGAGTGCTCTTCTAGACCCTGGGGAAACAAAGGTGGATACGACCCAGTTCCTACCCTCTGGAGTTCACTGTCGATAGGACATGGGCAGTTCCCTTTAATTTTCGGGCCTTTATTCCTGCTGCTCCTTGGTCTGGAAGGCTCTTGTCCCTCAGCCCTCATCCCATGTGTACCTCAAGGGCGCTCTCAAACGCCAGCTGCTCTGTGAGGATTTGGGGGTCTTGCCATAAGGAATCACTCTCTCTCCTGTGATCTCCCAGCACACTATTTCATACCCTCCCGTAGCATTACCTGGAGGTTACTTGGCCTTTTGGACATTTGGGAACTTACCCATTTCCTTTCACTTGACTGTAATTCCTTTGAGGTGGGGCTATATTTTATCTTTTTAAAATCAATCCCTCATATCTTATATAGTGACTTACACAGAATTTGTGCTCAACAATTCTCAAATTGAATTGAAGGAGAAGAAGGGAAGCAAAATTCTTGAAGCTTGGGAGACAGGGGCCTCCTGGGCAGGGAGGGCCTTCCATGCCGGTGGGGCAGGGCAGCCATGGCCACAAGGCCATGCTGTAGAGCACTGGCCTTGGAACCACAAGACCTGGGCCTCCTCTCCTTTATTTACTTGCTTTATGAACTTGGGCAAATGGTCAACCTTTTGAAAGCTTGCTTTCTTCATATGTAAAATGGGGCACAGTCATTGCTGTTTCACAGAGTGTAGAGTGAGATAATGTTTATGAACAAGCTTTATGAGCTATAAAAGTCGGTGGGCTATAAGACAGTTTCAGCTTCCCAGTGGCACCGGCACCGTGGGTTTTGTCCCAGTGTCCACTGTATGCAGGGCCAACAACCGTCTCAAGTCCGTCCTCTCAGCATGGTTTACTGTGCCCTCCCCGCCCCCGTGGCGATTCCCGGTTACACTTCCTTGGAAGGTTGTGGGTTGCACATCTGTCCCACCACACGTGAGTCCCTCGAGGAGGAGGCAGCGAGCTCTTCTACTTGCCGCCTGGCCCGGGCCTAGTCTCTGCTTCTGTGAAATGTTTGTGGAGTGAATGACAAGCTTCACTTGGCTGCAGTACTTGCTGTCTTGTGAGGTGAGCATTCCCTAGACTTCTTGCCATTTAGAATGTCTTGCTCCTGGCCTCAGATCCTGACTAGAAGGAAAATCACAAAGGAAAGGGTCCCTGGCAGGAGTCCTCTGGCTTTCCGCCTGCCACGACGGGTGTGTCTCAGGTCATCTGCCCCGACAGTGCAGGACCTGCTTTACCTCCTCCCCTTATCCCTTGATGTTTTCCAGAGAAATGTTTTTGAAAAGACCAGACAACATTCAAGAATTTGCTGCAGGTGAGTAAGGTAGCGTCCATTTTGGGCGTTTGTTAAACGAGCACCAGGAGTGTTGCTGTGAATTTAGGCTCGGACAAGCCCAGGATTCTCCCTGCAGAGTCTGGGGTGCTTCTTTATCCAATGTCTCCCAAGGGAGCTTTTTTCAAAAGGCTCTTTCCTCAATGTCATTTCCTCAAAATGAGGACAGATAAGAAACGAGGCAGAACTTCCTCGTGGTAAAGATTGTTAAGAATTTTGAGATTCCCTAAGGAACAGACTGGCAGCTCTTTCCCTGGGAATCTTAAAGCAGGGTTCTCAACCCTGGCTGCCCATTAAAATAATCTGGGGAACTTTAAAAAAATACCTATGCCCGGGCCCACCCCCAGAGGTTTTTATTTAATCAGTCTGGGGTGGGGCCGGGCATCTACAGTTTTAAAGGCTCCCCAGGTGATTCTAATGGGCTCCGCTGCCCTGAGATGGCTTGAGGTCAATGGTATTTAAAGGGAAGGGGCTGGGCTCGATGATTTCTTGGGTCCTTTTAGCCCTGGGATTACAGCCTCAAACCGTTTCTGACTGAATCTAAGTATGTCTTTGCTGTCACAGCAGATGCTGCCTCTGATTCACGTTATGCTGGGTATATAAAAATCCTCTTCTGTCGTCATCCTGCAAGAGCCTGGCTCTCCTCTGAGAGGATATTCTCAGAGAGGGCGTGATGTCTCAGAGACAGGAGCCAGCAGGCCGAGCTGAGACAAGAATAACATTTGGTATTTATTTGGGCCCCAAGATGGGCCTGGAGCAGAAAGCCAGCAACTCCCTCAGCCCTCTGATGGCTCACTGTGCGTCAGCAAGCTGACAGGCCAGCGGCAGGGCAGTGTGGAGGGGACAGGGGCTGTCCTGTCAGCCCTTGCCGGGAACGCTGGAGCTGGAGGCTCAGAACTTCTGGGCGGGGGCGGGGAAGACAGTGACCTTGGGATTTGCTGTGGCATCTCATATTACATTGTAAAGCAGGACCACCAGTAACAGCCCTGCTAAGACAGAGCCGTCCTGGCTTTTTAGCAGAGTGAGCTGTCTCTCTCCTAGTCTTTTTCCCTTGGGTTTAGATGATTTCTTCTTTTTAATTCTTATCCCAGACTATTTCACGGATCCAAGACTTCCCAACAAGATTCACATGCAGCTAATTAAGGAGAAGAAAGCGGCTTAATTAGCAAAATCATGATGCTCAGCTGTTGAGAGAGAACAGAAAGAATCCAGCCTCGGGGTGGGTGTTAACCTCACTTACAGTCAGAGGCTTCTTTACTCCTGTGAAAATAAGCACTGGTTCCTCGGCCCAGGGTGTGAAAGAAACCAAAGAGAGATGCTGCAGAGAAGTTCCGTGCAAGTGTTTCATTTTCCTGACACTACTTTGGGGAATGTGAAGAGAGGCCCAGGGTTTGTCTGGCATGTCGGTGGCAGGGAGAGACATCCTTCTTCTTAATCTAGTGACGTGGATCAAGAGAATGGAAGTTGAGTAGTTCCGGAGGAAAGAGAGAGCCAGGGAAATAGGGTGGGATCCGTTAGTATCAAGAGCCTGCTCTCAGGCTGCAGAATTCCTGTGGGCTCCTGCAGGTGGCCTTTTCCTTGTGTCTTTGGCGGCGGGAGTAGAAGGGCTTTCCCACTGCTTCTGGAAAGGGTGGGGGCAGTTTCCCTCGTTGCATTTGGATTGGGCGCTTGCCTGCCCCCTTCATCGTCAAACCAGGCTACGCCGTGAGGGCCATCACGCATTTTTCAGGCAGGATTTCTGAAATGATTTTGAAGGTTGGGATTTTTAAATGTGAGGTGGGAAAGAGCCACACTCCTGATTTAGCAGCACCATTTCTGTTTTGCAGGGTCATCTGGAAGCGAGAGAGCCCTGTTGCCATCAGTGTGGGTTTCCGGGCTGTGTCTGCTGTTGCAAAGGCTTTTAAAGATGCTCATTAAAAACAGACCTCCCTGTTCTCTCTGCTTTATTTCACTTAGAAGGAAGAAGACATCCTTCACGGGAGGCTGCTCTGCCCCTACTCTGACCGGGTAGGTAGCAGGCCTGTTTCTCTGCTCGTGGCAGAGGCCTCTGAGCTAGGTCAGTGGGTTTCCACATGTGCCTCAACCCCGTGCACTCCCTGCCCCTCCAGGCCACTCACTCCCAGAGCCAAGACCGGACAAAAGAGCAGGGGTGGGGAAATCTGAGAGGAACACAGCTGGTCGTGGTTGTACTCAAGCAGAGTCCGCGCTTCCAAGGTGGCTTTTGTTTTTTATCTTACCTCCGGGGTTACTGTACAAAGTGTACGGGTGATGATTAACTTTTATTTCCATAGAAGCAATAGTCAGAGGAACTGGGTTGGGTGGACGGCAAGAGCGAATGAGATTAGACACAGAAAACCCATTCAGGGCCATGAATATTGTGAAATAAGAGCCCCATGGGTGACTCAGAGGTGGTGGACTTTGTTCTTGAGGATTTTTAGGAACAAGCTGCCCATCCATTTGATTTTCAGCTTAGAGGCAGGAGAGTGGGCCAGTTGGCCTGGTGAAGTCTTTTCCAGGCCTAGGAGGCATGGAAGTCTTGCATGTGTGTGTGTCCTACCTCTCTGGCCTCCACAACTCACTGGCTCCACTGTAGGAAGGACCTCTCACCTGTGTGTCACTTGTCAACTTCACTATGGCAACAGAAACAACAAATAATACAGACCGAAGTGGGGGCTGTATTATTTTTATTTCCCTTGTCTCTGCTGTCTTGTTCCCAGCTACCATCATCTGCAGTAGTAGAAAGGGCAACAAAATGGGGCATTTAGAGAACTATTAAAGCTACACATAATAAGCTATGGGGTAGGAACCTGAGGAGTTATTTTAAGTGCTTTCAGAATCACACTTCAGCAGCCATGGCTCTGACAACGAGGTATCCCTGTTTAGAAAATCCAAACGAAGCCTTCAGCCAAACACACACCTACTAAGGATCTCTGATGTGAAGTGTTATGTTAGACACTCTTGGAACCTTTTGTAGGGGAAGAGACCTGCAACAGTGTGGGGAGAGAGCAGAGTGTTTTTCAAGATGCTTGAGTGCATGATTTAATACATGAGAGTACAGTGGCTCATGCTTGGGGAGTTTCCTGGTAGAGATAAGAAATGCATTTTTAGGTCATAGTGCACCTTCTCTGTGTGAGACAGTGTGCTCGGTCCTGGGGGTAAGGCAGAGCGATCGTCCCTCCCGTGCAGCGGTTCATGGTCTGGGAGACGGGCTCCTTTTGTCCCCAAACCTTAACTGTCTGAATATCTCACTTTTTAGACTGAAAGCTCCACCAGGGCAGGGACCAAACCTAAAAATCAAACTTGTTCACTGTTGAGTTCCGGACCCCTAGCACAGTGTCTGAATATAGCAAGTGCTTGGTATGCATTTGTGGAGAGAACAAATGCTTGTATAGTTGAATGAGCAGTCCCATTACGTTGACTGCAATCAAGACTGTTGTATACCTATGATGGAAGTAGGGACATGATACAGGAGGCGGTGGAAGAAGGAACACCTGGTCTTCCTGCGAAGTGAGGGAGTGAGGGAGGCCTCACGGAAACTGGCATGTGATGTGTAAGAAGGGATTTGCTAGGCAGACGTGGCAAGAGGCATGGGGTAGTCAGGGTGTCTCGGTGCTTACATTCTGCTGAGCAGGATGCTGGTGGCCTGCTGATTTTTTTTTTAAATTCATTATTTATTTATTTATTGACTGTTGGGTCTTCATTGCTGTGCGCAGGCTTTCTCTAGTTGCGGCGAGCAGGGGCTACTCTTCGTTGCGGTGCGCAGGCTTCTCATTGTGGTGGCTTCTCTTTGTTGCGGAGCACGGGCTCTAGGCCCGCGGGCTTTTTTTTTTCTTTTTTTTTGCGGTACGCGGGCCTCTCACTGTTGTGGCCTCTCCCGTTGCGGAGCGCAGGCTCTGGACGCGCAGGCTCAGTGGCCATGGCTCATGGGCCTAGCCACTCCGCGGCATGTGGGACCTTCCCGGACCGGGGCACGAACCCGTGTCCCCTGCATCGGCAGGCGGACTCTCAACCACTGCGCCACCAGGGAAGCCCGCGCGCAGGCTTTAGTAGCTGTGGCGCACGGGCTTCAGTAGTTGTGGTTTGCGGGCTCTAGAGCACAGGCTCAGTAGTTGTGGCACACGGGTTTAGTTGCTCTGCGGCATGTGGGATCTTCCTGGACCCATGTCCCCTGCATTGGCAGGCGGATTCTTTACCACTGCACCACCAGGGAAGTCCTGGCCTGCTGATTCTTATTACTCCTTTCTTCCTTGCTTCCAGAGCAGAAGGGGGCAAGAGAAAAGGAGAAGGGAGCAGCTGTTGGGTCCGTCCCGAAGCAGTGTCTGCTGTACCCTCCCTCCCTGACTCATTCTCCACGTGGTAGCCCGAATGATCTTTTAAGAAACCTAAATCTGTATGTTACTTTCCTGCCTAAACCCCTTTAGTGGTCTTCTGTGTACTTAAAGTCCGGATGGCCTTCCAGGGACTGCAAAGCTTCATGAGCCCCTCCACCTCTCGGTCGTCGGCTCTTCTTTTCCTCCCGCCTCACGGGGCTCCAGCCACACCAATCTTTTCTCTCCTCCCCGACCATGCCAAGGTAGTTCCCACTTTAGGGCCTTCGAACTCTGCCTGGATTTCTCTTCCCCAGAACCTCACAGAGCTAATGGTCCAAGTTGGGATGCTGTGTGCTGGAAGCAAGAGAAGACTCTGCTAAGCAAGCAGGCTGTGCTTTCCTCACATGGCCGACCCGCAGGTGGTGGCTGCTGGCGTTGTTTCAGGGGCTGCCTCTCTGCCGTTCCTTCCCTCCCTCATGGTCAGAGGAGACGCAGGAGGACCAGGAAGGGACTGTGCCAGTGGTACTTGTCTGTCTTTTCAGGAAAGCAAAAGCTTCCTCAGGACACCCACTTCCGCCCCCGCAGCTTCCACTACCATCTCACTGGCCAGAACTGTGTACATGACCCCCTCTTGAAGGGAGGCTGGGAAGTTGAGGATTTAGTCATTGAACAGTGCCCTAGATAGCTTCTTGTCACTTCCCCAGAGAGTCCTTTTCTAGGGAGCAGACTGAAGTCGCTTCCCCCAGGCATTTAAACATATTTAATTAGAAAGGTATTCCCCCCAGCCATTCTGTTACATCCCTCCGTCTGGTTTTCTTTACAACACCTATCACTGTCTGATATTGTCTTGTCTGCTTATTTTCCTGTTATTGTCTGTGGCCCCAGGAATGTGAGCCCCCGTGAGAGCAGGCCTTGTCAGTCGTGCTCATCACTCCAAGGCCAGCACCCACAGCTGTGCCTGGCACGTGTAGCTACTCAGTGCACACTTGCTGAATGGTTGCAAGGATGGGTGGGTGGTGGTTAGAAGCCTGACTGCACGATGAAGGCTTGATCGAGGCAGTGGCATGAAAACGGGAGATGAATCCTAGTTGTCTTTAGGAGGAGGAATTGGCAGGGCTTGTGATTTGAATGGGGCGGGGTTATAAGGGGGGATGTAGATTCTAGACTGACTTCCAGGTTTCTTGTGTGGACAAGGCGAGGGATGATAGGATCATCTGCTAATGCAGAAGGGAAGTCGACAGGGGCAGGGGAAATAGGGAGATGAATTTATTTTTTAATTTTAAAAATGTTTAAAATTTTTTAACTTATTTTTTGGCCCGTACTGTGTGACTTGTGGGATCTCAGTTCCCCAACCAGGGATTGAAGCTATGCTATGGCAGTGAAAGTGCCAAATTCTAACCACTAGACCACCAGGGAACTCCCCGGGGGATGAATTTAGGCCAGAAGGTTTCCACTGATTTGCAATTGGGTCGTGTGTAGTATTAATATGATTAGCTTCAGTGGGGTTGACAGAAGTGAGACTGCAGTGGGCTTAGCAGCAATTGGGAGATGAGGATGTGGAAGTGGATGCATGCTGCCCGTGGAGATGACCTTCTTGGAGCAAGGCTGTGAGGCAGACGGAGGAAGGGCAGTAGCTAGAAGGGGAGGCAGTGTCTGAGGACGGGCTTTTGTAATGGGAGACGCTTGAGCATCCAGGGGTTTGACATTTTCCATACCTTCGGGTCTATTTTACTTTTAGGCTAAAAAACATTAGGGGCTTCTTGGAAATTCTGTGCAGATTGGCCCTGATGTCCAGAAGTAACGGGAACTAATGGACAGGCCTAACTTTGCCACCACATGACCTAGAGTGACCTCTGTGTCAGGTTCCTGTCCTCACAGTTGGAGCAGAAGCTGTCACAGGCTTGCAGCAAGGATGGCCTCCGGCTGGCTCTCACTGGGTGGGAAGGCAGGGCCAGAGCTGGAAAGCTCGTCGTTCTCATCTCCCTGGACAGGCCTCTGCTGCCCTCTCCTGGGCGAGACACCGCTCTGCTCGGAGAATGCCCATTCCAGGCCTGAGTGGAGTGAGCAGGAGGGAGAGAGACAGGGCTGGGAGTGGGAGAATGGTCACAAATTTCCAGATTCCTATAGTAGAAAGTTTCTTCAGAAGTTGCAAAATCCAGGGCCTAATCTCTGGCAGTGCTGTTTCATGAGCTCCTTAGATGTTTCCTTCTTACAAGTGTCAGAAGAAAGAAACCTTGCAAGGTTGATTATTCATTCACTTGTTTGATCACTTATTCACTCGTTTATTCAACAAACATTAGGGTACATTATATACTCAGACTGCAAACTTTTGGAAGTCAGATACACTTTCCTCAAGGAACTCGTAGTCTAGTGAGTGGAGATGGATTAATAGATAATTATAATCAGTTTCAAAAGTGAAATGATAAGAGAAAAGGGCAAGCCACTGCAGGGGCACAGAGGAGGGATACCTGACTGGCGCTGTAGTGGCAGGTGGGCATGATGGGGCCTTGGCTAGAAAATGTTTCCCAGCGTGGGAGCTAAATGCTAATAGATGATTAGGAATTACAGGCACTGAGTTACTGTCTAATATCATATCTCCCCGTTATTAAATCTGAAGGGCAAGTCTTGCTTCTTCCAAGGAAACTTCTTCCTGAAGGCTTTCCTCACTGTTATCTTAGATATCACTGTTATCTAACAGTCTCGAACGGCCTTGGTTTTCATATCTGTAAAAAAAAAAAAAAAAAAAAAAAAAAAAGTGGGGCATGCTACTAGATTTTATCTTTGAGCTTTGTTGTCATCGTGAATCTGAAATCCATGAATGCTAACATTTGCTTTGTAAAAACAGCTCCCTGGGAGCAGGCTGGCACATGCATATGGACATACAAACCCAGAAAATTTTCAGCATCCATGGGAAAATTCGGCTTTAATCCAAAAGAATCAAATGTGCTTTGCATACAGTAGCTTTTCACTAAATGCTTGTTGCAAAAGAACAGGCTCTTGGCACTGTTAAAGCATTCCTGTTGTCCCCTTGGGTTGCTGAGTTTCTTCATCTATAAGGGGGATAACATGTCCCTTGTGGACTTGTGCGGGGTGTCATTACACATGCAGGCACCATTCCCATGTCTGGCCTATGGTAGGCCTTCGTAGATAGCAGCTATTGTTTCAGTGAGGTAGTAATTTAACCTGGCACAGGGGACAGTCACTGAGGAGAGTCACAAGGAGAAGAGGGAGTACACTAAAATTAAATGCAAGTTGATATGTTGGAGTTCAAGGCTATTTTGTGTGAGACTGAAGACTTAGCGCTTTCTCCAGAAAGCTTCTTCAAGGCCCAACACAACAGTTCACTAGTCACACTCCTGACCCGTCTCTCACAGGCCCCAAGTGGCCTGGAATCTGAGGCGGGTCCTTCAGGAGCAGGACTTCACAAAGTATCCTATTCTTCAGTCACTGGGCTGGATAAGTGACAGCACAGAGCCCTCAAAGAATTGCAGCGATAAGCGCATCTCAGGAGACTGGAAGAACAAACTCCTAATGGTTGTCTGGTAGCTGTAGGATAGGTTAATTGTCCAATTAAGATGTATCTGCAAACTAAATCTGATGGAAAAAGGCTAAATGGGTTACTGCGTTTTGTTTCCACACCTTATGATTAGAGAAATGAAAACCAGATGCCAAAGGGGAGGACTGAATCGTAGAATTTGTTCAAGTAGAAATTGCCTTAGAGATCAGCCAGTCCAGTCTTATTTTACAGATGAAGAAACTTATCCACAGATGACAGAGTGGCACAGGGGGCTGACACTCTCCTGATTTCCAATCTAATGTGATTCCAGTATTTCACGCTAGGAAAAAAAAATACCTAGACTCGTTTAGCTTGGAGAACAAAAAATGGCTGGATGACAGTTCAGGAACATGGATGTAGTACACCTCTGGGCAACTAATCTATCATTCTAACTGTAGGTGAGGTCAAAACCCATTAGTTTATCAACAAACATTTTGAGTGCCAGCTATCTCTCATTCAAGGTCATTTCCGTCTCCATGATTTTCATTTTTCAGTTTGCTGTTCTGTATATCGACTTGCACTAGATGTTATGGGAAGATCTATTGAGTGTAAAGAAAAGTAGTCCACCCCTTAGAGAGGAAGGTAAGATGCACACTGTATTCTTGGTCACATGTATTCAATAGTTCATAGTGATGTTAGGACTAATATATAGTAAAATCTTAATACAATGTCTATTTGGTTTTGGAATACACCATTTTTCTCCCCTCGGCTGAGGACCCTTCCAGTAGTAAAGTAACTGATTGTGAGACCCCACACACCAAACCATCTAAGAGGGGAGAGAAGTTGTCTATAGCTGTCCTAGGTGAGAAGTATCAAAAATATATATATATATTCTACTTCTCGTATTTAAAGGTGCTATAGTGGATGCCATGGTGTGCCATCCAGATACCCCTCCTTGGGACTGAAGCACTCAACCCTGTGGCCTTCCTTCCTGCGCAAGGTGTGGGTAATTTTGGTGGCTAACATTTCTAAGCTGAGACCCCTCTAGAAATTGCCTTCAACTGAAAAATCGTCCAAGATAGTGCCCTATCCTTAGACAGCCTGTATTCACTGGTCAGTATGGGAGTTCAAAGGCCTGATTCCCTTGCCTCTATGGGGGACAGCACTGAAGGGTCACCACAGCTCCATGGCTCCTTCTGTCCAGTCCTATGGCCTTCACTTCCTCACAGGTGTTGTTGATCCTGACAGCACACCCTAATAAACTTCCTTTACTCAAATCTCCATCTCAAAGTATGTTTCCCAGGGAACCCAGCCTGGCAACAGCTGGTGCCAAGAGTACTGGGGAAGCAGATTCCAAAATGTGACTTTAAAGCCAAATCACCTGCTGGCCGGCTGGCAATGAGGACCCAATCGCTGGTGGTGGGTAGAGCAGGGATGGCCCCTGGCACACTGGATGGGTGCAACTGTCAAAACTTTCAGCAGCGGTGCACTGGGATGGGATCCTGGTGGGAGGGAATGCATTAGTGGGGGAAATATATCAGGTTTGAGAAGTTATAAAGACAGTGGAATTGGATGGCTGCTGCTGGAGGCCCTCAGTGGAGAAAGACAGTGAAAGGCTGAGGGTGATAGTCACTAATTGAAGCCTGTGAAAGCCAGAGGCCCTCCTTGGCAGCTTGTGAAGAGGCTTTTATTTCCTGCATCTAGAGGACCCAAAAAGCTGAGAATAAAGTCTAGATTTAATTATGAGAGTAGCAGAGCTCTAGATAAGTATTTGTTTTTTAAATTTATTTTATTTGTATTTATTTTTATTTGTATTTATTTTTGGCCACGTTGGGTCTTCATTGCTGCGTGCAGGCTTTCTTTAGTTGCGGTGAGTGGGGGCCACTTGGTATATGATGGAAGAAGGTATCAAAGGGGTCAAAACAGTTGGCAAGTTAGAGTGAATATGCCAGTTTTATATGCTACATCAAGTCAGAAAAGTCACCTTTTCTGATTGTGTTCTATCAGAGGGCCCAAAGGATCTTTTATTTACTGAAGTGAGAAAGAATGTGCTGGTGAGATGAGCACCAGTTTCATTGAGAAGCTCAGGGATGGCCTTGCTCCGTAGGCAGGACTGAACTGTCACAGAACCAGGCTCACTGATAGTAATGGGGACCATAGAATGCTGAAACAGGCAGGTGGTGGGTGCCTAGCCATTGGCATCAGAGTGGCTGAATTACTGTACTGAGCAGAAATGTTGGAGAGGCTAGGGTCTGACTGGCAGAGGGCTTTGGAGATCATTAATGAAATACAGCTCTCTTGGGAACAAAATAGGTGACACTCAACAAGGATACCGCCCAATCTGTACAATTAAGAGTAATTGAGGATGGATGATCAGGAGACTGAGGGCAGCCACCCCGATAAAAAGTTGTAATTCCTTGCTGTTTCTATACCTGAGCCAGCTTAAAAAATAAATCTTTATTGAAGTATAATTTATTTACATTAAAATTCACCAATTTAAAACATACCTTGGGCTTCCCTGGTGGCGCAGTGGTTAAGAATCCGCCTGCCAACACAGGGGACACGGGTTCGAGCCCTGGTCTGGGACGATCCCACATGCCACGGAGCAACTAAGCCTGTGCGCCACAACTACTGAGCCTGTGCTCTAGAGCCCATGCGCCACAACTACTGAAGCCTGTGTACCTAGAGCCCGTGTTCTGCAACAAGAGAAGCCACCGCAATGAGAAGCCCGCATACCGCAATGAAGAGTAACCCCTGCTCGCTGCAACTAGAGAAAGCCCGCGCACAGCAACGAAGACCCAACGCAGCCAAAAATAAGTAAAATAAATTTATTTTAAAAATACCTTTAATAATTTTTTCAAATATATACAGTTGTTTAACCATCACTACAAGATAGGTAACATTTCTGCCACCCCACAACATTGCCCTGTGCCCAGTGGTGTGCTGGAGCAAACTTACACCAATTGTGGGATCCAATTGTTAGCTAGAATTCTCTCCCCTACTCAGTGTTCAGTGATGTCATATTGGTCATGTGAAATTGACAATGAAAGAGGTATTTACACCATAGACACAGACAAATGCCACAAACCAGGGCTCCCTCCTCACTGAAAGCTGGTGGTTAAACATTTACCAGCCCATCGCTGCTCATGCCCCTTTGCAGTCAATCCCCATCCAAAACTCTGGCTCCTAGCTACTACTGATATTTTGTCGCTAGATTTTGCCTTTTTAATAATTTCACATAAATGGAATCATACAGCATGTAGTGTTTTGTGTCCAGCTTCTTTCATGTAGCATATATTTAGATTTATCAGTGTTGTATGTATCATTAGTTTGTTCCTTTATCTGCTGAGTAGCATTCCATTCTTTATGCAGCAGTTGATGGCCATGTGGGTTATTCCATTTGGGGAAATAAAGCTCCTACGAACATTAAATATATTATTAGTAACTTTTTATTTCTCTTTAGTAAATACATGGGATTGGGACTGCTGAGTTAAATGGTAAGTGTATGTTTAACTTTGTAAGGAATTGCCAAATTCTTTTTCTTTTTTAAATTCATTTTTATTTATTTATTTTTGGCTGCGTTGGGTCTTCGTTGCTGCGTGCGGGCTTTCTCTAGTTGTGGCGAGCGGGGGCTACTCTTCGTTGCAGTGTGCGGCCTTCTCACTGCGGTGGCTTCTCTTGCGGAGCATGGGCTCTAGGCGCACAGGCTTCAGTAGTTGTGACTCATGGGCTCTAGAGCGCAGGCTCAGTAGCTGTGGTGCACGGGCTTAGCTGCTCCGCGGCATGTGGAATCTTCCCGGACCAGGAATCAAACCCATAGTCCCCTGCATTGGCAGGCAGATTCTTAACTACTGTGCCACCAGGGAAGTCCACCAAATTTTCAAAGTGGCTACCCCATTTTGCATTCCTACCAGCAGTGTATAACCAGTTTCTCTGTATCCTCACCAGGATTTGGTGGTGTCACAATTTTTTATTTTAGCCATTCTGATAGGCATATAGTAATATTTCATTTTGGGTTTTTTTTTTTTTTTTTGCAGTACGCGGGCCTCTCACTGTCGTGGCCTCTCCCGTTGCGGAGCACAGGCTCCGGATGCGCAGGCTCAGTGTCCGTGGCTCACGGGCCTAGCCGCTCCGCGGCATGTGGGATCTTCCCGGACCGGGGCACGAACCCATGTCCCCTGCATCGGCAGGCGGACTCTCAACCACTGCGCCACCAGGGAGGCCCTTCATTGTGGTTTTAATTTGCATTTTTCTGGATAATTATCTTGAACATCTTTTCATGTGCTTCCTTTCCCTTGATAATATCCTTTTTGGTGAAATATATGTTCATGTCTTTTGCCTGTTTTCTGATTGGATTGTTTGTGGATTTTTTTACTTTGAATATTTATTTAGATATGTTAGATATATGGTTTGCAAATATTGTTCCCCAGTAGCTTGTCTTTTCATCCTCTTCACGTGGGCTTTCCAGGAGCACAAGTTTTTAATTTTGATGAGGTCTGAATTCTTGATTTTTCCTTTTATAGAGCATGCTTTTGGTGTCAAATTTAAGAACTCTAATTCCACGTCTTGAAGATTTTCTCCTTTTTGAAAGAAAGTTTTATAATTTTACAGTTTACATGTAAGTCTGTGGCCATTTTGAATTAATTTTTTTTATAAATTAATTTATGGCTGCATTGGGTCTTTGTTGCTGTGTGCCAGCTTTCTCTAGTTGCAGCGAGTGGGGGCTACTCTTCATTGTGGTGCATGGACTTATTGCAGTGGCTTCTCTTGTGGAGCACGGGCTCTAGGCGCGTGGGCTTCAGTAGTTGTGGCGCGTGGGCTTCAGTAGTTGTGGCACGTGGGCTCAGTAGTTATGGCTTGTGGGCTCTAGAGCGCAGGGTCAGTAGTTGTGGTGCCCGGGCTTTGTTGCTCCGTGGCATGTGGGATCTTCCCAGACGAGGGCTCGAACCCGTGTCCCCTGCATTGGCAGGCGGATTCTTAACCACTGCACCACCAGGGAAGTCCTGAATTAATTTTTGAATAAGGCGTTAGACTTAGGTTGAGTTTCATTTTTTGCCTATGGCTGTCTAATTGCTTCAGCATCATTTGTTGAAAAAGCTATCTTTCCTCCATTGAATTGCTTTGGTATCTTTGTCAAAAAAAAAAAAAAAGTTGGGCATATTTGTGTGGGTCTATTTCTGGGATCTCTGCTCTGTTCCACTGATTGATGTGTCTATCCCTCCACCTATAATACACAGCATTAATTATTATTGCTATATAATAATTCTTAAAATTGGGTAGACTGATTCCTTACACTTTATTGTTCTTTTTCAAAATTATTTTAGTGATTCTAGTTCCTTTGCCTTCCAAATAAATTTCAGAACAATACTGTTTATGTCAACAAAAAATGTTGGAATTTTGATAGTAAATTTCATTAAACCTGCATATCAATTTGGGGAAAAATTGACATCTTTACTAAGTTGAGTCTTTTGACTCACGAACACAGAATGTCTCTCCATTTATTTAGATCTTTATTTCATCAACATTGTATAGTTTTTAGAATATAAATTTGTATTTGTTTTGTTATTTATACCTAAGCAGTTTTTTGAGCAATTGTAAATAGTATTTTTAATTTTGGTGTCCACATGGGGTGTGTGTGTATGTGTATCATATTAATTTGTTCCTAGGAGTTTTTTTTTTTTTTTTTTTTTTTTGGCTGTGTTGGGTCTTCGTTTCTGTGAGAGGGCTTTCTCTAGTTGCGGCAAGCGGGGGCCACTCTTAATTGCGGTGCGCGGGCTTCTCACTATCGCTGCCTCTCTTGTCTGGAGCACAGGCTCCAGACACGCAGGCTCAGTAGTTGTGGCTCACGGGCCTAGTTGCTCTGTGGCATGTGGGATCTTCCCAGACCAGGGCTCGAACCCATGTCCCCTGCATTGGCAGGCAGACTCCCAACCACTGCGCTACCAGGGAAGTCCCCTAGGAGTTTTTTGGTTAGATTCATTAAGATTTTCTACATAGAAGATTACAGCATCTGCAAATGGGGACAGTTTTATTTTTTCTTTTCGAATCCGTATGCCTTTTTACTTCCCTTTCTTTTCCTTTTTTTTTTTTTTTTTTTTTTTGCGGTACGCGGGCCTTTCACTGTTGTGGCCTCTCCCGTTGCGGAGCACAGGCTCCGGACGCGCAGGCTCAGCGGCCGTGGCTCACGGGCCCAGCCGCTCCGCAGCATGTGGGATCCTCCCGGACCGGGGCACGAACCCGTGTCCCCTGCATCGGCAGGCGGACTCTCAACCACTGCGCCACCAGGGAAGCCCTTTACTTCCCTTTCTTGCCTTATCACACTGTCTAGAACTGCTAGCACTATTTTGAACAACAGGGATGAGAGCAAATATTACTTGCCTTGTTCTTGATTTTAGGAGGAAAGCACTCACTCAGACTTTTCACCATTAAGTATAATGTTAGCTGTAGGCTTTGTAGGTGCTCTTGTCAAGTTGAAGAGGTTTCCCTGAATTCCTATTTTCCTGAGAGTCTCTTTTTTTTTTTTAATCATGAGTGGGTGTTGAATTGTGTCAAATAATCCTGAATCAATTGATATAATCATGTGATTTTCTTCAGAGTCTTAATGGTGGATTACATGGGTTGATTTTTGAATACTGAACCAGACTTGCCTCCCTGGAATAAACTCCACTTGGGCATGATGTATAAATCTTTTTATACATCGCTAAAATCTATTTGCTGATAATTTGTTAAGGATTTTTTGATTTATATTCATGAGAGATATTGGTCTGTACTTATCTTTTTTTTTGTACTGTTGTTGTCTGTCCCCTCCCCTCCCCCCCCCCGGGTAATATAGCTTCATAAAATGAATTGGGAGGCAATTCTTCTATTTTGTGAAAGAAATTATATAGAATTGGTGTTAATTTTTCTTTAAATATTTGGTAGAATTCTCCAGAGAAACTATCTGGGCCTGAAGAGGTTTTTTTGTTTTGGTGGGGACAAGAAGGGGGCAGTTTAAAATTATTAATTTTCTTAATTGTTACAGGTCTATTCAAATGATGTTTTTCATATTGGGTTAATTGTGATAGTTTTTTGCCAAGGATTTAATCTGTTTTGTCTAAGTTCTCAAATTTATGTGTATAACGTTCATAGTATTCCCTTTTTTTAAAAAAATTAATTTATTTATTTATTTCTGGCTGCATTGAGTCTACGTTACTACATGTGGGCTTTCTCTAGTTGCAGAGGGAGGGGACTACTATTCATTGCGGTGCGCAGGCTTCTTATTACGGTGGCTTCTCTTGTTGTGGAGCACGGACTCTAGGGCGTGCGGGCTTCAGTAGTTGTGGCACACGGGCTCAGTAGTTGTGGCTTGCGGGCTCTAGAGCACAGGCTCAGTTGCTCCGTGGCATGTGGGATCTTCCTGGACCAGGGCTCGAACCTGTGTCCCCTGCATTGGCAGGCAGGTTCTTAACCACTGCGCCACCAGGGAAGCCCTCCCTTATCTTTTTGATATTTCTGAGGTCTTTAATGATATGCCATGTTTCATTCCTATATTTTATTTTTGTCCTCAAAGAACCAACTCTTTGTTTCATGGATATTCTCTATTTTTATTTTATAAGTTTCATTGATTTCTGTTCTTTTTCTTATCTTTTTAAAATTTCCTTGCTCACGCTTGTTATGGGTTTAGTTTGATCTTCATTTTCTAGGTTCTTGAGGTGGGAGTTTAGATGACTGAGTTTTAGACCTTTCTTCTTTTCTAATGTATGTGTTTAGTGCTATAATTTTCCCTTAGCATTGCTTTAGCTGTGTGCCACAAATTTTGATATGTTGTTTTCATTTTTATTCAGTTCAATGTATTAAATTTTTTTTTCTTGAAACTTCTTCATTGACCCATAGGTTATTCAGAAGTGTATTGTTCAGTGTCTAAGTATATGGAGATTTTCCTCTTATCCTTCTATTATTGATTTCTAGTTTGATTCGTGGTAGTCAGAGGACACATTGTTTGATTCAGTTATTTTAAATTAGTTGAGATTGGTTTTATGGTCCAGGATATGGCCTATGTTGGTATATATTCTGTGGGAGAATTAAAAAATGTGTATTCTGCTGTTGTTGGTTAGGGTGTTCTATAAATGTTGATAAGATCCTGTTGGTTGATGGTGTTGTTGAATTCTTCTGTCTCTTTGCTGATTTTCTATCTAGTTGTTCTATCGCTTGTTGAGAGAGGGGTATTGAAGTCTCCAAATATAATTGTGGATTTGTCTACTTCTCTTTTTAGTTAAGTTCATTTTTGCTTCACTTGTTTTTCAGCTCTTTTGTTTGGGGCATATGCATTTAGGATTGTTATGTTTTCTTGGTGGATTGGTCCCTTTATTATTATGTAATGATCTTCTTGGTGTCTGGTAATTCTTTGTTCTGAAGTTTGCTTTATCTGATATTGATACAATGATGCCTGCTTCCCATTGCTTAATATTTGCATGGTATAACTTTTCCCATCCTTTTACTTTCAACTTGCCTATATCATTATATATATATCTATCTTCCAGTTTTATTGAGATATAATTGACATACAGCACTGTATAAGTTTAAGGTGTACAACATAATGATTTGACTTACATACATCATGAAGTGATTATCACAGTAAGCTTAGTGACCATCCATTATCTCATATACAAAATTAAAGAAATAGAAAAAAATATTTTTCCTTCTGATGAGAACTCTTAGGATTTGCTCTTTTATATATAACATACACCAGTGTTAATTATATTTATCATGTACATTACATCCCTAGTACTTATTTATCTTAAAACTGGAAGTTTGTACTTATTGACTGTTTTCATCCAGTTCCCCTTCTTCCTATTGTATCATTATATTTAAAGTGAGTTTCCTGTAGACAGTATATAGTTGGGTCACATATTTTTTCATCCACACTGTTGATCTCTGTCTCTAATTGGTGTATTTAGACCATTTACATTTAATGTATTTATTGGCATGGTAGAGCTTAAGTCTGCCATTTTATTTTTTATTTTTGTTTTTTCTGTTTTCTTTTTCCTGACTTCCTGAGGATTTCTTGAAAAAAATTTTTTTTCATTTAAAATATTTTTTAACATCTTTATTGGAGTATAATTGCTTTAAAATGGTGTGTTAATTTCTGCTTTATAACAAAGTCAATCAGCTATACATATACATATATCCCCATATCTCTTCCCTCTTATGTCTCCCTCCCTCCCAACCTCCCTATCCCACCCTTCTAGGTGGTCACAAAGCACCGAGCTAATCTCCCTGTGCTATGCGGCTGCTTCCCACTAGCTATCTATTTTACATTTGGTAGTGTATATATGTCTATGCCACTCTCTCACTTTGTCCCAGCTTACCCTTCCCCCTCCCCATGTCCTCAAGTCCATTCTCTAGTAGGTCTGTATCTTTATTCCCGTCTTGCCCCTAGGTTCTTCATGACCTTTTTTTTTTTTAAGATTCCATATATATGTGTTAGCATATGGTATTTGTTTTTCTCTTTCTGATTTACTTCACTTAGTATGTCAGACTCTAGGTCCATCCACCTCACTACAAATAACTCAATTTCATTTCTTTTTATGGCTAAGTAATATTCCATTGTATATATGTGCCACATCTTCTTTATCCATTCATCTGTCGATGGGCACTTAGGTTGCTTCCATGTTCTGGCTATTGTAAATACAGCTGCAATGAACATTGTGGTACATGTCTCTTTTTGAATTATGGTTTTCTCAGGGTATATGCCCAGTAGTGGGATTGCTGGGTCGTATGGTAGTTCTATTTGTAGTTTTTTAAGGAACCTCCATACTGTTCTCCATAGTGGCTGTACCAATTCACATTCCCACCAGCAGTGCAAGAGTGTTCCCTTTTCTCCACACCCTCTCCAGCATTTATTGTTTCTAGATTTTTTGATGATGGCCATTCTGACCTGTGTGAGATGATATCTCATTGTAATTTTGATTTGCATTTCTCTAATGATTAATGATGTTGAGCATTCTTTCATGTGTTTGTTGGCAGTCTGTATATCTTCTTTGGAGAAATGTCTATTTAGGTCTTCTGCCCATTTTTGGGCATTTTTGGGTTGTTTGTTTTTTTGATATTGAGCTGCATGAGCTGCTTGTAAATTTTGGAGATTAGTCCTTTGTCAGTTGCTTCATTTGCAAATATTTTCTCCCATTCTGAGGGTTGTCTTTTCGTCTTGTTCATGGTTGATTTTACCCACATTTTCACCATCCTTGCTATTTCTTCCTTCCAGATAGTCCAAGGTTTCTTTTTTATTGCTTCCCTTATGTTTAGTGAACTTCCTTTAGCCATTCTTTTAGAGTAGTAAGTCTACTGGTGACAAACTTTTAGTTTTTCTTTGTCTGGGAGTGTCTTAATTTCCCCTTCATTCCTGAAGGATATTTTTTTCTGGGTATAGAATTCTTGGTCAACAGTCCTTTTCATCCAGCATTTAAAAAATAGGGCATCACTTCCTTCCTGCCTCCATGGTTTCTGATGAGAAATCTGCTATCATTTGAATTGTTTTTTTCCCTTATAGGTAAAGTGTCATTTTTCTTTAGCTGTTTTCAAGATTTTTTTGTCTTTAGATTTCAGAAGTTTAATTATGATCTGTCTTTGCATGGATTTCTTTGGGTTTATCTTGTTTGGGGTTTGCTTAGTTTCTTGAATTTGTATGTTTTGTCTCTTAACAAATCTGGGAAGTTTTCAGCCATTATTCCTTTGTGTACTTTTTAAGCCCTGCTTTTCTTTCTCCTCTCCTTCTGGGACTCCAATGACAGGAATCTTAGATCTTTTGTTATAGTCTCACAGGTCCCTGAGGCTCCATTCTTTTCTTTTTTTTTCAGTCTGTTTTCTCTGTGTCGTTCATATTGGGAAATTTCTATTGTTCTATCTTTCAGCTCACTGATATTCTTTTCTCTTTCTTCTTCATTCTGTTCTTGAGTCCATCCACTGAACTTTTCATTTCCATTATTACATTTTATAGTTCTAATATTTCCACTTGGTTCTTCTTTATATCTTCTGTTTCTTTGCTGAAGCTATTTTTTCCCCATTTGTTTAAAGCATGTTAATAATTGTTTGTTGAAGCATTTTTATCATGGCTGCTTTAAAATATGTCAGACAGGGGCTTCCCTGGTGGCGCAGTGGTTGAGAGTCCGCCTGCCGATGCAGGGGACATGGGTTCGGGCCCCGGTCCGGGAGGATCCCACATGTCGCGGAGCGGCTGGGTCCGTGGGCCATGGCTTCTGGGCCTGCGCGTCCGGAGCCTGTGCTCCGCAACGGGAGAGGCCACAGCAGTGAGAGGCCTGCGTACCACAAAAAAAAAAAAAAAAAAAAAGTCAGATAATTCTAATATCTCTCATCTCAGTACTGGTATCTATTGATTGTCTTTTATCATTGTTTTGAAATCATATTGGTTCATGGTGTGATGAGAGATTTTTAAAAATTGGAATCTGGACATTTTTCTATTATGAGACTCTGAATCTTAATTTAAAACTTCTGTTTTAACTGACTTTCTCTTACACTGCTTTGGCATAGAAGGGAGAAGTAGGTCTTCATTGCTGCCAGGTAGAATTTCAGATTTCACACTTCACCTCCATTGACAACCAAGGGACATAGAGCTTCTCTTTACTGTTAGGTGGGGGTGTGAGTTCCAGCTCCCTGCATGGTCTCCACTGATACTATGGTGGATGTGGCCTCATTACTGCTGGGTAATGGTGAAAGTGCTGACTCTCTACTAGGCCTCCTCTGACTTAACCATGTAGGAGCGGAGAAGGGTGCCTCTTTTCTGCCGGGTGAGAGTGAATTCCAGGTTCCCCGCTGACACCATGGTCTTTACTGACACCAGGGAGGGGTAGGAGGACTCATTACTGGCTGGTGGGGAAGAAAGTCATAGTTCCCTATTTGATCTTCTGTGACACCACCTGGCAGGGGTGTTGGGGCCACTTGTTATAACCTTGTGAGGATGGAAGTCTAGGTTCCCCACTCAGCCTTAGCATGGTGGGCAGTAGGACCACAGTGTTGTCTGTGGTGTTTGGCTAGAGTGGAGCAGTTATTGTCTAAAAGTTTTCTTGCTAGGCTGCCCCTTTCCTTTGGCTAGCAGGAGCAGGCTTTTATTGAGGCTTATTATTATTTTTATTTTATTTGTGGCCCAATTTGGCATTTCCAAATTGCTGGTTCTTCAGCTCCAAGTCTGGGATAAATGAGGCAAAAAGAAAACCCAGGGGACTCACTGCAGTGTTGTTCCTTGGGTCCTGCCATTCCTAGGCAGTTTGCGTTGTTCTTTCCCCCTCTCAAAGTTATGTTTGTTTTATGTATAATTTCTAGGGTTTATAGTTGTACTAGGAATGGTGAAAGTATATCTACCTTCCTAGCAGTAAAATTCCATCAGTGTATTTTTTGTGTCAGGTATTGTATTTTTCATCTCTAGAAGTTCCATTTGGGTCTTTCTTATATTCCATTTCTCTCATTATATTTTATTCGCCTTTAGTCTTAAATGTATGAAGCATATTTATAACTGTTTTAATTCCACCGTCACTGTCATTTCTAGGAAGATTTCTCTTGGTTTGGGGTAACATTTTCCTGTCTCTATGTCTCTTTTTTATGGTAATTTTTTTTTTTTTCTGTACGTGGGCCTCTCACTGTTGTGGCCTCTCCCGCTGCGGAGCACAGGCTCCAGACGCGCAGACTCAGAGGCCATGGCTCACGGGCCCAGGCGCTCTGCGGCATGTGGGATCTTCCCGGACCGGGGCACGAACCCGCGTCCCCTGCATCGGCAGGTGGACTCTCAACCACTGTGCCACCAGGGAAGCCCTATGGTAATATTTAAATGGGTATCAGACATTGGGAATTTTATGTTGTTTAGTGTTTTTTTTTTTTTTAAGATATAGCTGTTTATTTTTATTTTTTGGCTGCATCAGGTCTTAGTTGTGGCATGCGGGATCTTTGTTGTGGTGCATGGGCTCTTCATTGGGGTGCGAGGGCATCTCTTTAGTTGTGGTGTGCGGGTTTTCTCTCTCTAGTTGTGGCGCATGGGCTCCAGAGTACATGGGCTCTGTAGTTTGCGGCACACAGGCTCAGTAGTTGCGGTGCGTGGGCTTAGTTGCCCTGCGGTATGTGGGATCCTAGTTCCCCGACCAGGGATCGAACCCGCGTCCCCTGCATTGGAAGGTGGATTCTTTACCACTGGACCACGAGGGAAGTCCCAGATTTTTAAACAAATATTTATTTATTTGGCTGCACTGGGTTTTTAGTTGCTGCGTGCAGGATTTTTGTTGTGGCGTGTGGGATCTTTAGTTGCGGCATGCAGGATCTAGTTCCCTGACCAGGGATCGAACCTTGGCCCACAGCAGTGAAAGCGTGTTGTCCCAACCACTAGACCGCCAGGCAATTCCCTATAAACATTTCTTTAAAAATTTTTTTTCTGGCTTTATAGTTATTTATAGTGGGAGAGCAATTTAGGTAGCGGTAATTCCTTTATGGGTAGAAGTGGAAATCTTTCTGAGTCAGTTTTTCAGCTGGAAACAACTAATGAAAGAAGATGCTAGGTCCCTAGGAGAAAGGACCATGAAACATCATGTCAAGAGTATAAGGTAATAATTCCCCCAGTCCTATCCTGTAGGGACTTATGACCATTTATTTGCATAATACACTTTGGAGAACGAGGAATATCCAACTATTTCAAGACGGTTGGATACAGGGTCCTATTTGACTTTGAAACCAAGTATCTGAGACATCATCATGGTCCCCTGTTGGAGTGACAGTGTATGGGGGCTAGGTAACAAATGTATTCCAGGCCCAGGTCTGGCTCTTAGTAAGTGTACTGGGCTCACAGATCCACCTAGTGGTCATTTCACCTGTTCTTAATTGGACAATTGAGATGGACATAGTTAATAGTTGGTAGACCTACATTAACCACAACAGGTTAAGAGCTATCATAGTGAGAAAGGCCAACATGAAGTTCCTGAAATTGCCTCCACCATCTCAGGCTAAAATAATAAATTAAAAAATATCATATATTAGTGCCCCTCTTTAAGACCTAAAGGATGCAGGGATGGTGGTCCCCACCGTAATGCCATTTAGTTCACCAGTCTGGCCTCTGCTAAAACCAGACAGTTCCTGGAGAATGACAGTGGATTATGGTAATCTCAGTCAAGTAATTTCCATTTTATCTGCCGTGCCAAATGTGGCTTCTTTGCTGGAGCAGATTAACAGCCTCAGGTAGGCAGTAGGTGACCGTTAATCTGAGCAATATATTCTTTTCCATCTCTATAAGAAACGAGGATCAAAGTTTGCTTTCACTATTGAGGTGAGCAATAAAATACAATTTACAGTCTTGCACCTGAAACATGTAAACACTCCCACATCTGTCGTAATATAATCTGAAGAGACTTGTACCATCTGGATGTTCCATAGAATACCACATTACTCTATTGATGACATCATGGTAATTGTACAGGATGAGCAAGAAATAGCAAGTCCACTGGAGGCCTTGATAGGATAAACATTCTCAAGTGATGGTACATAAACCCTGCAAATGTTCAGGGAAGTTTTCAGAGATTCAGTAGTTTGGACAATGCTAGGACATTTCCTCCAAAGTAAAGGAAAAATTTTGTATCTCACACATCTCGCCACTAAGAGGGGGCACAGTGCCTGGTAATATCTTCAAGGTCTACAGATAGCTTATTCCCCACTTGGGAATACTGCTCTGACTCATATATTGGGTGCCACATAAGATAGTGAGGCCTAGAGCAGGAGGACTCTGCAGCAGGTCCAGACCGTGGTGCAAATGTTCCTGTTGCTTGGTCCACAAGACACCCTATTGTATTAAAGGCATCAGTGATGGGAAAAGATGCCACATGCTGTTTATGGCAAGCCGCAATAGCAAGTCATACATAGACCCCTACCGTGCTTGAGCAAGGCCATGCCTTCTGAAAGGGTATTATATACCTTTGAAAAGATAGCTCCTGTCGTGCTACTGAGTCCTAGTTGAAACAAAGTGCTTCAAGTGATCATGTAGCCAAAAATGCCTGTTATGACCTGGGTTCTGTCAGACCCAAGTCATAAGATTGGATGGGTCCATCAGCAGTGCTTCATAAGATGAAAGTGATATGCATAGAACTGGGCATAAGCTGGGCTGGAAGGTCAAAGTAAGCTGCATAAGCAGGTGGCCAGGCCCCTGTTACCCACCACTATTGCACTGCTGCTGCTTTTTCTGTTCACATCTATAGCCACATGGAGTGGAGGAATCCCTCATGACCATATGACAAAACGCTGGGCTTGGCTAATATATGGGTTGTCCCTGTAGGTGGAAGTAAGCTGAAAAATACTGTGGATGTACTATGGCCCCACTTTGGGGTAGCCTTGAAAGACAGCAGTGAGGGGAAATCTTCCCAATGGGCAGAGCTTCAGGCAGTACACCTGCCTGAGGAAAGAACATAGACTCACAGACAATGGTGAATGGCTTGGCTGGTTGATCAGGAACCTAGAAGAAAAATTTGAAGGCTGAAGACAAGGAAGCCTGAGGAAAAGGTATGTAGTTTACTTGAGAATGGGTACAGTGTATGATGATCTTTGTACTGCATGTTAATTCCCACCAGAGAACATCCACCACAAAAAAGTCACCAAACCACCAAGTAGATTGAATGACTTAGCCAGTTGATGTTAGCCAGTCTTGGTCACGGGCACCCCAATGATGGCAAAATGGGCCTATGAATGGAGGAGCCATGAAGGAAGCTATGCATGGGCCCAACATCATGGCCTCACCAAAGCTGATCTAGCTACAGCTACTGTGACTGACTCTCCAACTCATCAGGAACAGACACCAACACTAAGTCCCTGACATGTCACCATTCTTCAAGGAAACCATCCAGCCACTTGGTGGTAAGTTAATTACATTGACTCCCTGCTACCCTGGAAGGGGCATTGTTCCATCTTGACCTAAATTGATGTGTATTATGGGTATGGGTTTACCTTTCCTGCCGCCATTATCCAAGGGCTTACAGAATATTTGATCCATTGGCATGAGATCTTGCATAACAGTGCACTGGAGCAAGAGACCACATTATAGCAAGGAGGTACAGCACTGGGTACATGATCATAGGATCCATGGTCTGATCATATACCACACCATCCAGAAGCAACCCACCTGATACAATAATGGAACATCTTGTTAAAGGGAGAGCCGAGACACCAGCTTGGAGATGACACCCTGTAAAGATGAGACACTCTCCTCCAGGATGCAGTATATACCCTGGATCAACAGACAACCTAGAGTGCTATCCCCAAGTAAAATATATGGGTCTGGGAAACAGGGCTTGGATGTAGGAGCAGCCCCCCATTATCATCACTCTCAGTGACCCAACTAGGGAAAACTATACTTTCTATCCCAACTCTGGGCTCTGAGGACTTAATCAGGTAACCCATGTGGACTAACAGAAGTATAAATTGGGGGGGGGGGCGGGAAGAATCTAGAATGGGTAGTAGGAGGTAAGTACCAGTTGTAGACTTGAGCTACAGCAGCAGGGGCTGTAGTTTGTCCCAGATCTTCCTCCAAGTTTTCCCAGGAAAGGAAGCCCATCAGGATCCTGAAGGGATCGTTTTAGAACTTATGAACAAACTGATCTGACAGCACAAGAAGTGGACTGTAGTGGAGACTATGGTGTGCTGCCCAGATTGCTCCCTTCAGCACCGAAGCACTCACTTCCCAAGCTGCTGAGAATGCGCACAGCTCTCATCTGAGTTCCCCTCTGGGAACTGCCTGTGCCTTAAATTCAGTCACTTCACCCAAGACCCCTTCCTGGTCAGCGTGGGGTCCTATAGGTCTGGCCACTTGCCTCAACATGGTACACACCTAGATGGCTCAAGCCACCCTAGCTTGAGCTCCCCGGGGGACTAAGTCCTTTGTTCAGACTGCGTCAGCTCAACTTCTCCCTCTACTGAATTTTGCTTCCTTCACTCCCCAACAGGTGTTAATCTAGAGGACACCCCCAGTAAACTTCCTGCACCTAGATCTCCAACTCAGTCTGTTTCACCAGGAACTCACCCCATGACAAGTATTTGAACACTTTTTGAGATTCGCTATGTGGAATGTTGCTCCTGTGCTCAGTTTCACAGAGCGTCATCATGGTGATGGTGGTGGTGTGGAAAGATGCAGTATTAAGTGAGCTTTCCATTTCAAGGACAGCAGGGATTGATAGCAAATCTGACAAATGGCAATTGCAAACAATACTAGTGCTTGACCTGTTACAGAGTTCTGGCAAGTGTGAGGTTGGATACAGATATTAGTGCAACTACTGATGACAGAATGCTCAATAGCAGGGATGGCTTTGTGTGGATGAAAGTAGTTAGTTGGCTTGGCAAGGCAGGTGAGCTCAAATAGGATGACAGAAACCAATTTCTCTGGTAAGGGTAGCAATAGACTCAGTGGTCTCATCTTTATCCTTCCTAAACTGCAAAATCTCGTATTTATTTGAGTGACTCTGGCACAATCCACTTGTCAACAGTTGGTCTTTTTTCCAGGAATGGACCTTGAACTTATGCAGAACTATCTACTTGCCTCATCTCCTATTCTGTAATTACCTATGAACTAGCCCCATATCTTAACCTTGGTCTGGAAACCAAGGTATTTTCTTTTTCAAAATTTCAGGAGCTGGTTGAAGAAATAAAACAGAAGTTCCCTTTTTAAACTTCTTTCATCCCAGCGTCATTTTCTCCAACAATTTCCCTTAGGCCTTATTCAGATCTCCTTAGAAAAGTAGACTCCACTGTGCTTATTTATACTGAGGGCTTTATTAGCATAACTAATAAGTTTTAAGACCATAAGGCATATCAACTTGTTGAGTAATTTGTCCATAGCAACTGTGGGCTGTAGCCTGCAAATGTATTCTCTTTTTTCCTTTTTAGCAGTGGCTCAAGAGGACATCCCACTTAGAGGTCCTGTCCCCAGTCTACTCAGTCCAGTAAACACCACCTAAAAAGAACACAACCTCTTTATTTTTCAGATACAAATATTTAGTTTGGATGATGAAAATGAGCTAGCTCTATCATTTATTGCAATGAATTCCAATGTAGGAAGAGGCTAAATAGATCTAGACTCTTTTGGTCTATTAATGTTTAGCTTATCAAATCTACAGCCTGGTACTTCTGGAGTAGGCCTGCCCCAGTAACGCTAGATGTGATAACCATTGAAGATGGCAAATATGGACAATTCAACGTATATTCAGTCTAGTCTGCTGTCGTTGTCTCCATATACTTTCTAAAATTCCAGTTTGTTTGGTCAGAGCTGGGAGTGATATCACGGTGCTGGCCCATCTTCGCTCCACCGCTCCTCTGATTCTGCTTTGCTGCTTTCGAGGTAGAACAGGTTCAGATGGTCTGGGAGCCTGTGGAGCTGGCAGCTTGCTGGGCTAACCAGTACTTATATCTTTTGGTCTTGGGCCTCTCAAAGTTCACCACAGACATAGGTACCCTCACAGTGTCAAGCCCATTTACCTGTACACAAAACAACAGGAATCTTCAGATCAGTGGGGCAGATACAAACTAACACCATCCAATCCCAGCTTTCTACCCAGTGAGAAAAAGGAGACAGGATGTGAAACACTCACCGTCACCTCACACCAGTACTCGCCCCTCTGTGTGATAGGCTCTTCTGGTAACTTTAATGCATGTGGGGCAACCACAACACCAAGCTGCAAAAAAAATCAATCACAGCCAAAGGGAGCTCTGTTTACATGGTTGCCACTCCAGGCAACCTCTAGATTTTCCTGTACATGCGTGAATAAAACTGGGGGGTTTACCCTGGCTGATCCCATGGAAAGGCACAAACCTCCATGAATAGTGGCAGAATAACTCAGTCCTAATTTCTCAGAAAGGGAGGTGGATTCACAAAGACAAACAGGGCTTGAGATCAAACTCACTTCACCCACAGAAGTAAAAATTCTCCAGTGAGTCACATTTCCCCAGGTTTTCCCTAGCTAGAGAAAATAAATGATCCCACCATCTTCTCCTATCAGTCTTCAGATTCTATGTGACCATCCTTAGTTATTTCCCTCCCACACCCCTGCAAACCAATCAAGAATGCTTTCCCTAAGTTGGACAGCCGCATGTAAATCAGCGAAGTTAGAACATTTCCTCACATCATACACAAAAATAAACTCAAAATGGCTTAAAGACTTAAAATATAAGACAGGACAACATAAAACTCCTAGAAGAGAACGTAGGCAAAACATTCTGACATAAATCGTACCAATGTTTTCCTAGGTCAGTATCCCAAGGCAATAGAAATAAAAGCAAAAGTAAACAACTGAGACCGTTTACGAGCTTTTGCACAGCAAAGGAAACCATAAGCAAAATGAAAAGACCACCTATGGACTGGGAGAAAATATTTGCAAATGAAGCTACTGACAAGGGCTTAATTTCCAAAATATACTAACAGCTCAAACAACTCAACAAAAATCAACCTAATCAAAAAAATGGGCAGAAGACCTAAATAGACATTTCTTCAAAGGAGACATACTAATGGCTGACAGGCACATGAAAAGATGCTCATCATTGCTAATTATTAGAGAAATGCAAATCAAAAGTACAATGAACTACCACCTCACACTGGTCAGAATGGCCATCATTAAAAAGTCTACAGATAACAAATGCTGGAGAGGGTGTGGAGAAAAGGGAACCTTTCTACACTGTTGATGGGAATGTAAATTGTACAGCCACTATGGAAGACAGTATGGAGGTTCCTTAAAAAACTAAAAATAGAGCTACCATATGATCCAGCAATCCCACTCCTGGGCATGTATCTGGACAAAACTATAATTCAAAAAGATACATGCACCTCTCTGTTCACAGAAGATCTATTCACAATAGCCAAGACATGGAAACAACCTAAATGTCCATCAACAGATGAATGGAAAAAGAAGATGTGGTATGTATATACAATGGAATACTACTCAGCCATAAAAAAGAATGAAATAATGCCATTTGCAACAACACAGATGGACCTAGAGATTATCATACTAAGTGAACTAAGAAAGACAAATGCCATATGATATCACTTATATGTGGAATCTAAAATATGACACAAATGATGTATGAAACAGGACTTCCCTGGTGGTGCAGTGGTTAAGAATCCACCTGCCAATGCAGGGGACATGGGTTTGAGCCCTGGTGTGGGAAGATCCCACATGCTGCGGAGCAACTAAGCCCATGCGCTACAACTACTGAGCCTGCACTCTAGAGCCCATAAGCCACAGCTGAGCCTGCGTGCCACAACTACTGAAGCCTGCACGCCTAGAGCCCGTGCTCCACAACGAGAAGCCACCGCAATGAGAAGCCTGTGCACTGCAACTAGAGAAAGCCTACGTGCAGCAACGAAGACCCAACGCAGCAAAAAATAAATAAATAAATAAATAAATAAATTTATATTAGAAAAAAGATCTATGAAACAGAAACAGACTCATAAACGTAGAGAACAGGCTTGTGGTTGCCAAGGGGCAGGTTGCATTGATTTACATGAGGCTGTCCAACTTAGGGAAAGCGTTCTTGATTGGTTTACACGGGTGTGGGAGGGAAATGACTTGTGCTGCCAGGTGGGGGAGGGATGGATTGGGAGTTTGGGATTAGCAGATGCAAACTATTATGTATAGAATGGATAAAAAACGAAGTCCTACTGTATAGCACAGGGAACTATATTCAATATCCTGTAAAAAACCACAATAAAAAAATATGAAAAAGGATGTATATATATGTATAACTGAATCACTTTGCTGTACAGCAGAAAATTAACACAACATTGTAAATCAACTATACTTCAATTTAAAAAAAAATGCTTTCCGTAACTCCAGCTGGATGATCATACCCTTTCCTAACAGAGGGATCAATCCTGGGGTAGCTTCTTCTTCCCAGGGGTAGTTTCCATCCTCAGGGGTATAGCAGTGTTTGGGAATACTCACATTTCTGAGGAAGTGGCGGGCAACTATTTCAGGGTTTAGCTCCCATTTGACATTGTTCTTCATCCCTACCTGCAGGTGACATCTTCTCAGAAATTTCACTGTCTGAGAGGAATTATACACAGAAGATAGGTTAGAGTTGTAATCAAAAGAGAGGAAACATGTTAGCAAGAGGCCAAGAGGCACACAGTCTGAGAGTTCAGGCAAAGCACAATTTCTGCCTCATAGCCAAGATAGGTGAGATGATGAATACAAAAGATAAAAATTCTCATTGTCTCAAGGCTGATATTATGGAAAGATGTTTTAGCGATGCTCTGGAAGGAAATGCTGCCTATACGTGGCTATTCCTAAGCAAGGAGAAACAGGCCATGTCAAAGTTAGGCTCATCAGGGACTTCCCTAGTGGCCCAGTGGGTAAGACTCCATGCTCCCAATGCAGGGGGCCCAGGTTCAATCCCTGGTCGGGGAACTAGATCCCACATGCACGCTGCAACTAAGACCTGGCGCAGCTGAAAGAAAAAATTAAAAAAAAATTTTAAAGTGTTTTTAAAAAAAAACCCAAAACCAAGGTTGGGCTCACCAATGGGGGCCGCTGGTATATCTCAGGATGGAATGATTTTCATAGACTGTTTTAACACAATATTCTGGCCCTTCAACCCTACCCCTACACCATAACGATTCCTCCCTGCTTACAGAACGAAGTATAAATTCATTAGCTGAGGATTAAAGATGTTTTGTAAATCATGCCCCAACCCTCTTTCCAGTAATATATTTCCTAATAGAAGTCCTCTGTTTTAGCTAGACTGGTCTACTTTCTATTTTAAAACATGCTTTAACTGAGATATCACCTCACACCTGTCAGAATGGCTATCATCAGAAAGAACACAAATAGGGCTTCCCTGGTGGCGCAGTGGTTGAGAGTCCGCCTGCCGATGCAGGGGAAACGGGTTCGTGCCCCGGTCTGGGAAGATCCCACATGCCACGGAGCGGCTGGGCCCGTGAGCCATGACCGCTGGGCCTGTGCGTCCGGAGCCTGTGCTCCGCAACGGGAGAGGCCACAACAGTGAGAGGCCCACATACCGCAAAAAAAAAAAAAAAAAAAAGAAAAGAAAGAACACAAATAACAAACGTTGGAGAGGATATGGAAGAAAGGGAACCCTCATACACTGTTGGTGGGAATGTAAGTTTGTGCAGCCACTGTGGAAAACAGTATAGCAGTTTCTCAAAAAACTAAAAATATGACCCAGCAATTCCACTCCTGGGTATATGTCCGAAAAAAAACCGCTAATTTGAAAAGATACGTGCACCCCAATGTTCACAGCCGCATTATTTACAATTGCCAAGATATAGAAGCAACCTAAGTGTCCATCAACAGATGAACTGATAAAGAAGGTGTAGTATATACGTGTATATACACACACACACACACAAATATGTATGTGCATACACATACACACACAATGGAATACTAAGCCATAAAGAAGAACAAAATCTTGCCATTTGCAACAACAAGGATGGACTTGGAGGGCATTATGCTAAGTGAAGTAAGTCAGAGAAAGACAAATATTGTATGATAACTTATATGTGGAATCTAAAAAATACAACAAACCAGTGAATATAACAAAAAAACAGATGCACAGATATAGAGTGTAAGACAGGCTACAAGGATGTATTCTACAACATGGGGAATATAGCCAATATTTTATAACTGTAAATGAAGTGTAACCTTTAAAAATTGCATAAATTTTAAAAAAAAATTAAACAACAATAACAACGTGCCTTAACTATCTACTTTTTCTCCCTTAAGAATACCTTTCCCACCCTCCTGGTCTATCCAAAGCCTACTCATCCCATAAGGCCTAATTCAATCCCATCTGAAAAAAATCCTTTCCCAATCACCCTAATCCATTTTGGTCCATGTCACTCATAATTTACTGCCTTGAGTTGATCACTTTCTCATGTGTCTGTTTTCTCTCCAACTTGTCTGTAAACAACCCCGAAGGCAGAGTCCTCATCTCACTTTTCCATGGGTCCCCTGATACCCAGGTTGGGGCCTCCCTCAATAAACTAGAGCACTTCACCCAACAGGTCAGGATACCCTAGGATATCTCAATACCAGTTATGGTAGCCACAACACTTCCCCTTGCCCCTACCTTGTGCTTGAAATCAGGAGACTTCAAGGAAATCAAGAAGCCTTTCAGGAAGAGGTTGGTGACTTTGTAGGTGACCAATAAATAAAGATTTTCTGTGTTTCTACTCACCGTCTCACCTGCCTTGGTCTGGATCTTCTCTAATTTTCCTTCTTGTCTCAGCTAGAAAAGAAAGTTACAGATGAAAAAAAAAAAGAAAAATGAGTTTGTGGTAACTAATAACAAACTCTTGCTATGCTCGGCATAGGCTGGGCTTCTGAATTCCTGTTCTTCTAGCCCCTACTTCATTTGAAAATGAAGTAGGGACTAGAAGAAGTTGCTAGAGGTAATCTTAAGGTTTTAATTCCTCCAAGTCCCTCTGCCGTCTTCTGGGCTCACCAATTTCTCCTCTTCAAACAACTTCCTGTTTTCAGGAGATGCATATACAGCCAGTCCTTGAGGAAGTAGTCGATTACGGCCTACAGATTTTTTCACTGAGACCAGGTCACCTCGGACTCCAAGTTCTGCCAACAGAGAACAGAGACACTGGATCAGAATTATCGAGCAGTCCCTAAAAAAGATGATCAAAGGAAAAAAAGACCTCTTATTCTCTCACAGTGCTTATTCTTCCTAGAAGAAATATTAGTATTCACTAGGACAACATTTAAGAGATTTCTAATTCATTTCTTTAGGACCGGATTTAGAAACTGAATATTCCCTGTACAAAGTGAAGCACTGTCCCATCACGGGATTTCAGTATCTGTGGCGCATACTGTCAGGCCTCTTTCTCCCCACACACTGTTAATGATGCTGCTGCATTCATGTTCTGATTTTCTATGTAGGAGGCCAATGTCACCATCACAGTACTTTTTATGGCTTCCTCTTCTCAAATATGAGCTGGTCATTCCCCCAAAGTAATGAAAGGGCAGAAAAAAGCTGATGCCAAACAGGACCAGCTTGAGACAGGAAGCACCTCTGCCTGGGCCTTACCGTCCACCGACTGCGTGAGGATGAGCTCCAGGTTGTCTTTGGGCCGGTGTTTCGTGTCCTCCGCCAGCTTGTAGACGCGGTGCCGCCGGTGCAGGCGCGGCTTCCGGCCCTCTCCCGCTAGCGGCACCTTCCACCAGCGCTCCACAATGACCGTGCCCTGGCGGCCGGGGGAGCGAGAGGGTGAGCGAGTCTCCAAGGAGAAGCCTCCTCCTCTGACCGCCGGCCCCTCAAGGAGAGCCCACCACCCGCAGGCCGGGGCCCCACCAGGTCTCAACGCGCCCCAGTCAAGGAGCCCCAGAACGCACACCCGGCCCTCACCCGACTGTGAGACAGGCTGAAGTCGCGCTCCGAGCCGGAGGTGCCCCCTTCAAGTCGCGGCCGGAGGAGCTCCCAAACCCCTCCTCGCACCAGCCGCTCAGTGCCCGCCCGCAGCAGAGCTCTGCCTGGGGCCGCCGCCATGTTCTCGGGCGCGGAAGGAGGCGTAGAAGGCCCCCAGCGCCGGCGGCAGGAAAGGCCCCCACCGGGTGCCCGCGGCGCGCCTGAGCCGGCGAGGCTCTGTCCAAGCTGAGCCCGGGGGAAGCCCGAGGAAAGCCCGGGCCCGGATTGGGCTGTGACTTGGCTGCCTCGAGACCAGAGATCTGGGATGAATGCTCCACGATTCAGCATTCCTCTACTCCCTTCTCCCAATTTCTTTTCGGGGGAGGGACACCCATAGCCACTGACACGGGGAAAGACACCCTCTCCCTCTTGGCTTCACTTTGTCTTTAAGATGGGGGCTTCGACTGAGCTCTAGTAGCTCTCTGAGGGCACTTCCAATTCTGACATTCTGTGATAACTGGATGCTGAGGGGAGAGGGTGCTGCTCTCATTTTTCCTTACTTCAAACCTGCCTAAAAGTGGTGGAAGGATGGGATCCTCTGGAAAACTTGCAAGCCCCAGGAAGTCGTCTAATCCTTAATCGTGACACTGCAGTATTTAGGCTCATGTTTAAAGAATTCTAAATCACAAGGGAGACGGTTCCCTCCGTGGAGGGTCTCAGTACTGGGGAGTAAACCATATAAATGGAGTGAATAGGGTCTGTTTGGCAGAAGAGAGTTATGGAAAGATGCTCTATACATCATGTTATTTGACACATAAACAGCCTTTGACCAGTAGTCCCTCCTCCTAATTACACTTTCTTAGCTTCCAGGACACCAATTTGTTTTTATTTCCTTCCTACTTCACTATTTTCCTTCACAGTCTCCTTTGCTGATTTCTCTTTTATTCCCCACTTCTCAGAGGACCCCCAGGACTCAGTTTTTGGATCTTTACTCTAATCAATGTACACACTCTTGGTGATCCCATTCAGTCTCATGGCTTAACGTACCATTTATACGCCAATGACTTCAAATTTCTGTCTTCACCCTAGTCTTCTAAACTCCAGACATGAATACCCAACTGCCTGTCATGTTCCCCTTATATGTCTAATGGACAATTCAAAGTTAACATGCTCCAAACTAAATCCATCTCTATACCTTGCCCCATAGTGCCTCACCTGCAGCCTTTCCCCTCTCAGTTGATGGTAACTCCATTCTTTCAGTTCTTGGACACAACTTCTCTCCTATGCCAGGAAATCCTGTAGGTGCTACCTTTATACTGTTTCCAGAATCCAGCCACATCCCGTCACCTCCAATGCTCCACCCTGGAATAAGACACTATCTTTCTCCTGGATTACTGCAATAGTCTCCTAACAAACATCGTTTAAAGCTCTACAGTTTATTTACAACAGTCAGAATCTTTCTAAAAACACAAGTCAGATCATGCCTCTTCTACCCAAAACCTGCAATGACTTCCCCCTTTACTCAGAGTAAAAGAAAAAGGCCAGACAATGGTCTATAAGGCCCTACAATGATCTGGCCTCATTAGCTCTCTTCTTTTTCTACTCTTCCTATAGCTTATACTACTCCACCCACAGTGGACTCCTGGCTGTTTGTGGAAAACATGTGACACATTCTCCTTAGGGGTTTTGCACTGGCTGTTGCTTTGAAACAGAATGCTTTTACCCTCAGATGTTCGCTTGGCCTAAATCCTTCACCCCCTTCAGGTCTTTGATTAAATGTCACCTTTTCAATGAGGCCTATTTAGATCACCCTATTTATTACTGCAACTGCCCCACCTCCTTCACACTCCTGATCCTTCTTTATTCTACTCTATTTTCCTCCATAGCAGCTATCATCTAACATATGAAATAATTTTCTTGTGCTTAGTGTTTAGGTTTGTTCTTTCACTGTCAGAAGTTCCATGGGGCAGGGGATCTTTGTTTTGTTTACTGTGTATCCTAAGCTCATAGTAGGCCCTCAATAAATATTTGTTAAATGGATGAATAAATGAATATGCAGCGGTCTCAAACTGGTGGCCCCAGAACCAAATTTTACTCACCATGTTGATTTTTTTTTTTTTCGGTACACAGGCCTCTCACCGTTGTGGCCTCTCCCGTTGTGGAGCACAGGCTCCGGACGCGCAGGCTCAGCGGCCATGGCTCACAGGCCCAGCCGCTCCGCGGCATGTGGGATCTTCCCGGACCGGGGCATGAACCCGTGTCCCCTGCATCGGCAGGCGGACTCTCAACCACTGCGCCACCAGGGAAGCCCCCATGTTGATTTTTTTAATCAACAATTTTTATTTAAGTTAGTAGCCAGTATTTTTTTTTAATTTGAGAAATTTATCACAAAAATCTATCCAGTGTCTGTTGAAAAATCATATGATCTGGTACCACTGAGTCTGCATTCCTGCATGGCAGCTGTTTGGAGCTATTGTGTCGGCTTTTTTTTAGGGTGTGAGCTTTTCACTTGGCTTCAGCCCCGCCCAGCAGCTCCACTAATTTCCATTAGTTGTCCAGGCCCCTGGAGGCATTTAGTTTGCAATTCCTACCGTATAAGAGAATGAGAAAGTTCAACAACGGGTAGCACCACTGGCTTATTAAAGGTAGGGATGATAATAAAAATATTTAACTGATAGGAACCAGGAACCAACCAGTCAGGTCAGATGCTGGATCAGGGCCTTAGAAGCTTCCTGCAGTGTCAGACCCCAACCCTTTAGTTGCTGAAGTGTGTGTTTGCACATGCACATGCCAGAGAGGAGCCCACATTGTGTGGGCACAAGTGGTCAGCCAGGGCTGTTTACCAACCACTACAGAAGCCAAAGTATTTTAACTTCTGGTGTAGCTGTGAAGTGCATACTAGTTGAACAGGAGCCTTGGGGCTACCTAAGGGGGTAATGGGGTAGGGAGCAGCAGAGAGGAGTCCTGAGGTGACGTAAGGGCTGACGCTTTGTCCATGTCATAGTGCTCACCGTGTCACAATGGCACCAGTTGCCTGAACCTCTGCCACCCATCCCTGAACCTCACTTTGCCTTGGGGAGGCACTGAACTAAGAAACTGCCTTGTAACAGGTCGTGCCCCTCTATCTACTCCCTTTCTTATATCAAGAGGGGAAAAACACGGAACTACCTCTACCCGATCTGGTCACCATACGCCTATTACCTTTACTGTTACAAATACCGGATCATCCTCCGGGAGAAGATGCTGCCTTGTTATAAAAGGTACTTGTTTTCATCTCTACTTGTAGTTGTTTATATACACTGTAAAGAAAAAAGAATTCGAAAGAACTTCCCAAGTGGCAAAAGATGATTAATAGCCAAAATAGGGTAGAAGGCTGGCATGGAGCTTCATAAACTTTTTCTATCTGGCTGGCTTGGGAAAATGGAAACAGATAGGTTGGTTCACATAAGATACAGAAGATGGTGCCAGAGCCTGGCCCTGTGTACCTGGAAGTTAAGAGTCTTTCCCCGTCTCAGACTCAGAAGTAAACTAATTTGGACCTCTTTTTCCCAATCAGCATCACTTATAAGGAACAGGGGGACTTGACACTCCGACCCCGTTGCTGCCTTCAGTGCTCCTGAGTCCCTAGTGGGCCTTCAGGGGGGCAGAAGCAGCGAGCAGGGTGATCAAGACCAGCTTAAAGAACTGTATTCGGTAAGTGGACTGGGAGCTGGTGCTGTGACATGGCAGCCCCTTGCTGTAATGATATCTTGCAAAGGGACGTTAGCTAGTTGTAAAATAAATCATAAGAAGCTAGAGCTAGATGAGACTTCGGAGTTCATGTGTAAAAGCTACTTTATAGACAAGGATTCTGGTCCAGAGATCTTAAGGCAAGGTCCTAGGGCTGGTGGTGAAAAGCAGGATGGGAAGAGAAAGTGGAAAGAAAGATAGACTATATTAAGACATAAAGCTGTTTAGATGCTAAGCTAAGTTCTGGGACTAGAACCCAGAACTTCTGCCCTTGCCTTTGTATCATATCTCAATAACATGCCTGGGTATGAGCTATGCATTTTAAATAAGAAATGGGGGAATTTAGAGAAAACTTATATGATGGAAAAAAAGTAGAGTATTATCAGTGAGACAGTAAATAGATGGCACAGCTTTGTTTAAAGAATAAACTCTCTGATGTAAATGTAAGTTTCTGAATGGTTAGAGCACACCGAGTGAGGTCAGCAGGCAGTAATACTCCGTTGACTCCAGATTCCAAATTATTTGTATCAAAGAGAACTCCATGATAGGAACAGAGTTAGGTCCCAGGACTAAGGGATATTGAGTAAGACCTTGGCTCCACTTCTCCCAGGCTCTCCATCAGCCCCTGCCTTGCTTCCACAGACACACCCAAACTGGCCTGAGATATGACTTGAGGGTTAGGTGAGCACAGAGATAGGAGACTATTACTCTTATTTTTACTCCTTTTCTAGGCTGGGAATCTGACGGTGCTGGCTACTGACCCCCTGCTTCACCAGGACCCAGTGCAGTTAGACTTCCACTTCCGCCTCACCCCCCAGACCTCTGCCCATTGGCACGGCCTTCTTTGCGACCACAGACTCTTCCTAGATATCCCATACCGGGCCTTGGATCAAGGCAGCAGGGAAAGGTGACTGAGCCTGTACGGGGGAGAGGGGAGGAAAGAGGTTAGGGGATTTCGCTCTTATGTCATAATCAGGTAGTGGGCATGCTAACCAGTGAGGGCTTGTTCAGGAGCTGGATACACTCAAACCACTGAACAAGCCTGTGAGTTGAGCCAGGATCTGGGGTTCAAAGGATAACAGCCCATGGGAGGTTGCTAAACTGATTCAGAAACACAAGTGGGAATCCATACATAGTTGAAAGGAAGTGCTCTCTAGCTGTTTGTCTTTATTATAGAGTGGCCCCTTCACCCCAAGCCCCTTCCACGGCATGGGTGTCAGTCCAGTAGTGTATAATCCCTTGGCTTCAGAGAAAAAATCTATCAAAACTAGTTTAGCAACTTTCATGTCCTGGCTTGGGTCAGGAAAAACTGAGTAATAAGACTTCTTCTGCTGCAAGTAGGCATCTTTCTGGATTTTGAGTTTGCTGAACATTACATTGACCATTCTCCCTCTGGTCCCTAGTTTGACTGCAACACTGGAGTATGTGGAGGAGAAGACCAACGTGGATTCTGTGCTTGTAAACTTCCAAAACAACCGGAACGACAGAGGTGGGGATCTGCTCTGTCCTTCCTGGCCCTTTGTGCTGAAGCAGCTGACAAGTGACTTTTCCTTCATAGACTTTCTTCCCCTCACTCTTTAAAAAAGGGCATGCTCAGGCAGTTCAGGGATTCAACACCCACCCCCTACTCCCCGCCAAGGAAATGAAGGCATCTAGCATTCCGTTCATTCAAGTCATAACTAGACTACGAGGAAGGCCTGCACATAGATTTCAGAATCTAGACTGAAGGAGCACTGGTGAAATTACAAAGAAGCCATTCAAGGGATCTGGCTGGTAGGACAGAAAGGATCTCAAGTGTATTAAACACCTATAGAGTGAAAGGGTCAGGCATTAGGCCAGGAGGATAGGAATATAATTAACCAGATGCTAGGCACACGTTACAGAAACTACACCTCCTCCCTCAAGAAGTTTATACTTCATTGGATAAAAGACAAAGATGGTCAAGAGTTTACTATACCTTCCCGGTATAGTAAACTCCAGCCAGGTTAGAGTCTAGGTTTAGTTTGACTCCAAAGCACATCATCCCAGTGCCTGCACTACACTGTTTCCCACACCCCCCAGGTCATTCCCTACTGGAAGAAGCCAAGGCTGGGGGAACAGCTGTACTGAGTTTCAGAGTGTTCTAATTTCCTCTCTCTTTTCACAGGTGCCCTGCTACGGGCCTTCAGCTACATGGGCTTTGAAGTGGTCAAACCAGATCACCCGGCCCTTCCTTCCTGGAACAATGTCATCTTTATGGTGTATCCCCTTGAAAGGGACCTAGGCCACCTGCCCAGTGAAACTCCCTGAACATGCTTATTCCTACTCTGTGAAGGGCTGGGAGCCTTGATAAATGAGAACCAGGGGCCCAGGATGTAATTCAGAACACCTTCCATCTTAGGAACAAAGGGTAGTTCAATCCTCAAGTGTTCACTGTTTCTTTGAGCCTTACAGAGCTGAATTAACTGTAGGATAGATAAACATTTGATGACTGAAAAGATCAAAGGGGCCTGAGCCAGAGAGAGAAAGGACCCAAGGATTTTCAGTTTTTGCCTTCCCCCATTTATTCTAACCATCTGAGCACCTGCCAGGAGCAAAACCAAGCACTAGGGAATTCAGGAAGACTTAAGCCTTACTGGGAGACTTTCATCCATATATTTTGGTTCAAATTGGAGACAAGTGCTATTTCCTTCTCTCTGATGTGGAGGAAATCAGAGAAGGTACATGGTTCCTGTGGCATTGGCTCAAGGGGAGGAGCATCCCAGGAAGCAGGAAAAGTAGAGAGTTATATTGGAATAGGGAACCCATCAGAATGCAATGTAAACTGACAAGGCTTAAAGGCCATATTAAAGGAACAGGCTTTCATACACAGTAACAAACTACAGTTAAGAATGAGACACTACTCATTTTCCAGAGCAAGAAGTCCTATGAATGATTTCTATCAGGGGGCCTCTCAAGAGTAAAGGCTGATAACAAGGTCCTACTGTATAGCACAGGGAACTATACTCAATATCCTGTGATAAACCATAATGGCAAAGAATATATAAAAAAAGAATGTGTATATGTGTATAACTGAGTCACTCTGCTGTACAGCAGAGATTGGCACAACAGTGTAAATCAACTACACTTCAATTAAAAAAATAAATATTCCCGGGCTTCCCTGGTGGCGCAGTGGTTGAGAGTCAGCCTGCCGATGCAGGGGACGCGGGTTCGTGCCCCGGTCCGGGAGGATCCCACGTGCCGCGGAGCGGCCGGGCCCGTGAGCCGTGGCCGCTGGGCCTGCGCGTCTGGAGCCTGTGCTTCGCGGCGGGAGAGGCCACAGCAGTGAGAGGCCCGCGTACCACAAAGAGAAAAAAAAATAAATAAATAAATAAATAAATATTCCAAAAAAAAAAAAAAAAAAGGCATAAAGGCTGAGGAAACTGGGGACTAACTGGCCTCATGACCCTGTTGTACAGCAGCTCCAATTCCAGGGCTGAGCCTGTGCCACTGAGTGAGTGCAGCCAAGGTCTGAAATGTCATATCAATGGCAGCCCTTCACTGATTCCTGTGGGACTACCCAAGCTACTCAGAGATGCTCCTTCACTGAAGCCTTTCTGCTACTTGGTACTGAGGCTTTTCTGCTACTTGGTACTGAGACTTTTCTAAGACAATGAAATTTGAAAATTGTGTCTATGGGAAAATATAGTTGCCATGTGTATAGGGGTGGATGTCACTAATTACTAGATTTAAAAAATCCTGCATATGATAGCCTTATATACCAGTTTTAAGTCTTCTACTTTACCTTGCTGATCTTTAAAAAAAAAAAAAAGTTCATTTGCCACCATTCTACCACTGACATTACTTTCAAATACCTTCACAGTTCTCACTGGATCCTCAAAATACTGTCAGAAATGGAGAGATGCTATAAGGAAACAGGTCCCATAAGTTCACAGCAAAGATCTATCCCTAGAACCCATGTTTCTAGAATCCTAATCTACTCCTTTTAGTTGGGGTCTTAGTGAATGATTAATTCTGAAGTTGCTTTACGGCAAGAATACGATCTGTGTGTGAGAGGGACAGATGTTGCATAGATGGGCTCCTCTGTGTGAGGTGTTTGGCAATTTTCACCAGATTTCAGTTCACAAGATACCCATAGACTTGTTTCCACCTTGTGATTCAACGAGCATTTAGTTTTAAATAATTTTCTTGAGAACTTTATTCACCAAAGGACCCCCAAGTGATTTGAACAGCTACATAAGTTCTCTCTATGGCTGTGTGTGTATACATATATATTATAGATACTATACCAAAAATTTAGAATATTTCCTGAGTTACCTCTCTCCTTGTCTACTTGTATTTTAACCAAACTTTACTGGGAAATAGTTGGAGCACTGTTTCAAAAGTCTTGTCTCCAATAACATATCAGCAGTTGAGGCTGGGAGGCGGTATCCTCTTCCCACTTCCCGAGGCTTTTCAATATAATTATGCTGAGTTTTGCCTTTGCCTCCTGACTCAACTGCAGTCTTTGAGTTCACCACTCAAAAAACTCCTTAACCAGTCACCTGATGAGGTGAGTCAGGAGTCTGCAGAATCATCATTTCCAATAACCAAACCCTGGCTGTTTCCCAGCCTCCAAAGGACACAGCCTAGCAGTAGTGTGCTTTGTGAGTGGCCGAGGGGAGCTAGCTGCACACTGAGCAGGCTGTAAGTAGCGCAGCAGGACTCAAACACTGGAAGGGGCACAGGGGTGGTGGGGGAGTAGGGGCATGTGTTTGTCTCTCTCCACCCCTCACACTTTCTGGTAGTCCAGTGGAAAGAGCAAATGCATTTGGTCCACAGCAAGCCAGATCGTGTATATAATGAAGGAAGAACTGCACTGATCTCTATCACAGGCTCCTCTCTCCAGGCACCAAATCTTATGCCAAATCCTGCCAAAGACACAAACACACAAAGACACAAAAAGCTTGAAAGGGCTCAGTCTGAAAGTAAAGCTGCAGGAAAGAAGCCACAGAGAAGTAGTAGTAAGATGGGCTATGGGGAAGAGGCAAGGCCCCTGTTGTCACCCTCATTACTTTCCTGTTGCTACAGATAGATGATAGCTCTACTTACCGCAAAGCAGATGGCTGAGGCAACTGAAGGTGACTTCAGAGTAAGTAGTCATCTTCAAGGTTATCATCACCAGACAGAGAGGCAGCTTCTATTTAGCGGAAATGAGGATAAAGTTAGACACTTCCCTAATTTAGCAGCACTGCCACCGGGGCTCAGGGAAAAAAATGGGCTTCTTAGTGCTCCATGACCACCTTGGTTAAGAGGTAAGTCTTAACAACCTCCGTAGTTGGAGAGGCTGATTAAGAAATGGTAACTTCCAGAGATGCTCTAGGGAGCAAATGCTGTTTGTACCTAATAAACTGAGGCAGGACAGGGTATTTGCCATCTCTCCAGGGCTCTTCTTGGTCTCAGTGACCATGCTGCGGAGAGAGACATCTGTTTCTGTGTCCTGAAGGGATGAAAACAAGAGAAAAAGGAAGAATGTGTTTGGCTGGTGGGAAAGGAGAAGCCGCCCCATCATTTTGCTCACAGAATCTGGTTTAGTTGCTGAGGCACACAAGGCCTCCTTTGATCAACTAGTGGAGCAACTCAGAGTCCTTAAGAGAAGAGAACGCTCTACAAACTCTCATGCACGACTAGAAGCCCTCTTGTCTCAAGGCACCAGATTTGCCCCAAAGCAGCACCCTGAATGACTACAATGGCTCACTCACCACATGGTGCAACATTACTGGGACAGCTCTGTTTTCTTCCATGTCTTCAGGAAGCTCAACTGCGTATCCTTTACGAACTAATTCTAACCCAATATCAAGTTTCTGAGAAGAAAGATGAAAAGGGAATGATGTTCTCTCTGAAGGAAGGGCGAATCAGAGGAAATAAGGCAGAAGAGCTAGGATTGATACTTTTAAAAATTCCTTTGGTGGTTCAGTAAGCAGGATCTTATGAGTTAGGAATATCATCAAATAAGGGTTTCTGGGAGAGAAAAAGTAAATGAGGCTATAAATACACTGAAGAGACAGTGAGCAACGTGTGAACCCCAGTCTTACCTTCCCATTGCTAGTGTCGTATAAGTGGATCTTGGGCCAAGTTGAGATCCCAGACTGGACGTAGCTAGAGATCTTGGCCACCAGGGGCTTCCAGTCAGCACAGTGAGTGAGTCTGTCAAACTCATCCAAAGCTTCCTCTTCCCATTGTTCACCTCGTAAAAAATTGTAGAGAGAGCCTAAGAAGCGGTCAGTGCTGATGGGGGTGGGATTATGTCCTGGAGGAAAACTGGAACTTCATTTGTCTACTTCAAAAGGAACCTATGTCTGACTGCCAGGCAAGTTTCTGACCGTTGCTTTCTAGCACTGGTGATGAAAAGGCACCTGAGCCCCCAGAACTCAAAAAGCCTGGGATGTGAGACTCCCTCCCATGTGCTCTATGAAAGTTATTCTATATGGAGGCAAAGTCAATAGGTAATAGGACTAATTTACCTGAGGGGGCTATCCGTGCCAGACTACACTCTATTGCTTGAAATGGAAGGCTTAGGAAGTCACTCCTAAAGTGAAAGAAATTGAAATTAGAATCCTAGTGCCAGAAGGGCCTTCTTATATTCCTGGCTTCTAGACAGTGGTTAACCCAGCAGCAGATGATAATTATCTGATCACTGTAAAGAGGTTCTCTTCCAACACCCCCTGGTGATAAGTGCCAACAGCTCACCACCCTATGGCCAGGACTGAGTCAGTAAGTGAGACTCCAGCCTGACTCCAGCCTGGCCCCCACACTGACCTGAGCACCCTGAGGTCCCTCAGTGGGCAATCTCCATTATCTCCAAAGTCAACGAAGTAGAGGTCCAGGTTCCCATTCTCCAAGGTGCCAAGGACCCGGGCTCGATACCAGGAACCATTTGTAGGTAAAGGTGCTGCGACAATGTCTCCTACATGCACAGTCAAGTCTTCAGGCTACACAAGGGGATGAGGAGGCAGGAGAGGGAAGAGTTAGAAAGGGGTACGCTAAAAAATAAACAGTGGATACCAGAAGGAAGGAAGAACAAGCCGCTGCTCCACAGAAAAGGGAAGAGAATATGTCACAATGAAAAAGATATGCCCCCTTTCCATCAAACCCCTGCCCTGTCCCTATGGCAACTCACCAGACTATTTTCATAGTGCTGAGTCATCTCACTGACAAGCTTATCCAGTTGCAGGCTGCGGGAGCCAATGATTTGGATCCAGAAGTGGTTAGGATGTTCAGAGGCAGAGACATAGACTTCTAGGAATTCATCAGCATGGAAACTGAAGTCTGGACTGGGGACTAACCACAGGGATAAGCAAGTTAAGCTGCAGAATCATTATTACCTAATATGGTGACCATTATTAGAATCATCTCTGGTTAAAATAGGAAGACTGCATCAGGAGGGTGAGAGGTACAAATACCAAGTGGCTATTACCATTTAAAAATGGCTAGAGGGGGCTTCCCTGGTGGTGCAGTGGTTGAGAGTCCGCCTGCTGATGCAGGGGACACGGGTTCATGCCCCAGTCTGGGAAGATCCCACATGCCGCGGAGTGGCTGGGCCCGTGAGCCATGGCCGCTGAGCCTGCGCATCCGGAGCCTGTGCTCCACAACGGGAGAGGCCACGACAGTGAGAGGCCCGCGTACCACAAAAAAAAAAAAAAAAAAAAAAAAAAAAAAATGGCTAGAGGGACAACTGGATGCATCATACAAGAACATCCTGAAGAAAAATACTAAGCTATGTTCTGTTCCTTTCTATTTATCTGAGTAATAAGAGTTCGGTCACATTCTTAGTCATCTGCCATGTATTCAAATCAGTGACCAGTTATAATGAAGGGAAATCCCCATATGCTAGCTGCAGCATGGACCAGGGAGAAGATACATGGACAGATGTGGGCCTGTTCCAGATCCCTTTCTACCACTGACTCATTATGTGACCCTGGACAAGTCTATGAACCTCTTAGGGGCCCTGGTCTTCCCTGCCCATCCCAGTACCTATACATAGAAGAAAAAGCCCATAGCCTTTTTATTCTTCTTGAATGGTGTACATTTTTTTTTTTTTTTTTTTTTTTTTTTTGTGGTACGCGGGCCTCTCACTGTTGTGGCCTCTCCCGTTGCGGAGCACAGGCTCCGGACGCGCAGGCTCAGCGGCCATGGCTCACGGGCCCAGCCGCTCCGCGGCATGTGGGATCTTCCCGGACCGGGGCACGAACCCGTGTCCCCTGCATCAGCAGGCGGACTCTCAACCACTGCGCCACCAGGGAAGCCCTGGTGTAGATTTTTTAAAACAGTAATGATTCAGGAAAAAAACTGGACTCAGTATTTTACTTATTTAAATAAATAGGTTTGGAGAAAGAATACCATGTAATTCAATTATTTGATCTATTACTCACAGACTAGTTTCCTGTGAACTAGCATATTTCTGTATTGTTTTCTATAATTATTAGCTGGTTTGTATTCAGAAAAAAAGTATTTGTGCTTAGTACTAATCTCAAGTAAAATACTGCCAGAAAGTCCTATCTGTGATTAAAGACTTGTAAGTGTAGTCGAGAAAATAGAAATTTTTTTTTTTTATTGCTTCCTATTTTGGGTTATCTAAGCCACTTTTTCTATCTTCCATATGGCTCATGGGTTCCCTCTTTCTTACATACTTTCAAACATGGATGTCTCTGGACTGGTCTGGGCTCCAAACTTCTGAAAGTTGTCATCATTAGGTTTCCTGCAGGAACGCTCTTCTGGTCCTACAACAGACATGTCACCACCTCCTTTGCGGGGAGGAACTGCCAGAGGTGCAGCCTGCTCCAAGCTAGTGCCAGTGTTTTTCCATAAAGCTGGCTCTCCAGCCCCAGCTGGCTCTGTCACTTCCTCTCTTCTTACGCTGATTGGCTGCTTCCGTGGGACTCTGGTTTCTGCAGAATGAGCAATTCTCTTCCTAAGTTCTTCATCTTCTGAAACTTTCTCCAGTATCAAATGCTGTGGAAAATAAGACAAGGAAGGGATGATATCTACGTGGCCAGATATTGACCTGGGATGGAGTAAAGTGTTCTTCTCACTCTTAGATACAATTCAAATCTATCAGCTACTTGCCTTAGCTACTGCCACCTCCTTCTGTGTTCCTGAGATTTTTATAAGTCTTGATAGTAGCAATGTCCCCTCTGATTCTTTGTCACAGGTTATTTTGGCTCCCGAGGCCTTACAGATAGAACGAATTGTCTCGCCGCCTCTCCCTGCATTGAATGATACATAAAAACCTGTCCTTCCCTCCTCGATAACCTTAACTACTAGAGACACCACTGTTTTGTACATACTAGGAGGGGAGAGTCAGTTCTCATTTTCAAACTAAACAGAATGGAAGATAGTGAATGGAAAGCAGGAGCTACCGAAATCTGTACTATACTAAGGGGAATACGGGATTATTTGCTCTATCCATTTTATTTAAATTCTACACATTGGCTAGGTTAATGTGGTCATGTCACTTGCATTTTTTGGGACTCGGCATACTTTACATCCCCACTTCATTAGAAGATACCCTACATGGTATGTGAAACACTGGACCAGGGACAGGACATTTCTCTGCCTCTACCAGCAGCGTAAGGAATGCTCCAGGGGAAGGCATAATAGGTGCTTTCTAGAGCACTGTCTTGAAAGATTTGGGATAAAATGAGCATCCTTAGCTTCCCTTTAAAATTCTGAGGTAAATACATTTACCTGAACCCTTCTGGAACCTATTTGTAAGGTTCAGATCATACAACTTCTTGAGGTAATGAGTTTTGCTTTACCACTGATTTTACTTCTGTAAAAAAGTACAGCTCTGGTCTCAATGTCCCTGCCTTTTTTTCTCAGCAAGGTGAAGCGGAAGTAGGTCAGGAGAAACCCTGGGGAAGGTGTGAAAGAAAGGCAAAGGTAAACAAAAAAGGAAACAGCAGAGGAAGCTGTCCAGTGGTACCTATGATTCTGCCCACAGATCTCTGGGGAACTGAGAGCTGCTCAGACACTGGGGTACTCTCAGCCAGGATCTGATGAATTGCTGCTTTGGCCTTGCACACCTGAACAGGAAAACCACTGATAAGCAGCACCCGCTCATCTCCTACATCCTCCGTGTCCACATCGATCCGAGCACCTGTCTGTTTTCGTAGCTGCAGAGAAAAGGATATGTGGTAGTACGCTCTGGACGAGCTCTCATCTGGGTCAGCTAAGGATACTCTAAACCTCACCCTGGAGGTAGATGGAACTGGACACAGTAATCAGTGAAATCAGGGAGCTATAAGCTGTCCTCAATTACGTGTACTTATGGAAGATTAGAGACAAAGGTAACCCCAAATAGCAGTTAATCCAAAACAGTTTCTCTGTGTTTAGAACATTCTTTCCCCCTAATTTGGATTAGAGAATCAATTATTTTATTTTATTGACATTCCAACTGAACAACGGGAGATGGTAAAAAGAATCAGGGAGCAATTAATTAGTTACTGTCAATTAATGAGAGTTCATAATTCCATAGAAGAAAGGAATGATTCAAGCTATACCAGGCTGAGAATCATGCAATTAAAAATCCCCATTTCAAGTTAAGTCACCCATTCTCTAGGGAGAAGTACTCATCTCTAGAAGGAGGATAGTTACCTAAAAAGTTCCTGTATTTTTTCTGTTTAAAATATACATAGTGTGAATGGGTTTTATGGAATGGGGGCAGAGGAGGGAAAGCAGAATCAATCCCTGGGAAAACCGCTGCCTGCTCACACGGTTACCTGTTTAATATTGGCTCCTTGCCGGCCAATGATGAGCTTCACAGCCTCCTGAGGGACTCGCATCTCTATCTCGATGTCATCCTCCCCAACAAATGTCAGCCGCTCTTCTGCATAGATCATCAGATCATACTTAGATAATACCCAAAGCTACTACCTGCCCTCCCCTGAATCTAGCTATCAAAGAGATGTGGATGCAAGTGATGAACTGAGGATCTCAACCATAAAGAGAAGGAGAAGTAGCATCTGAGTGGGAATTAAAAGGTCCTGAAAGACCAGAAGATGGGCATTCTCCCTGGGCTACTGTTTTCATATGCTAAAATGGGAAAAGTCATTTGGTTCTGCAAGGAAGGGGTGATGGATTCTGGGCAAACTACTTCTCCCAAGACACGACTCCTGGAGAAGAATGAAGGCTAGAAGTTGCCTGAGGAGCCCACTAGGCTCAGAATTTCTCTTGTTTGTACGTAAATCATTTCTCTAGGCCCTACTCCCTAGGTCCAACCTGTGGGGAAACTGGACCGGACAGTTAGCCTTCTAACAATAGAAGGGAAATATAAACAAGTGTATGGGTATAAAAAAAGGAGAAAGAAAGAACCCTTTGTAGTGTTGGTGTTGCTGAAGGGAAGAGATCAAAAGAATTATAAAATGAGTTCTTTATTTCACAGACTAGCTTCACATTAACATAGAAAAGAAAAAACTTTGTTTCAAAGATCCCTCACAGGGACTTCCCTGGTGGTGTAGTGGTTAAGAATCCACCTGCCAATGCAGGGGACGCGGGTTCGAGCCCTGGTCCGGGATGATCCCACACGCTGCGGAGCAACTAAGCCCATGTGTCACAACTACTGAGCCTGAGCTCTAGAGCCCGCGAGCCGCAACTACTGGAGCCCACGCACCTAGAGCCCATGCTCTGCAACAAGAGAAGCCACCGCAATGAGAAGTCCGTGCACCACAATGAAGAGCAGCCCCCGCTCGCCGCAACTAGAGAGAGCCCGCGCACAGCAACGAAGACCCAATGCAGCCAAAAATAAAAAATAAATGAATTTATTAAAAAAAAAAAAAGATCCCTCAGAGAAAGCCAATTACATCCCAACAAATGATACCCAGTCTGGAAGAAAAGTTTTCATTTCAATTTAACAAGGCCAGAACATAGTTTAAACATTTCCATATGTACAGCCATGGATTCACATACCTCTGCTTTCCCTATATCTGCGGTATAGGATATAGGCAACCACTGCACTGGCTGGGATCCCGAGGCCCAGTGCTATTTTCTGAATAGTGGACAAACTTGTCCAAGAAGTCCGTTCAGTGGACATTTTCTGCTGCCTCCTAAAATAAGCAAATGAAGGAAAAGGAGCTTTCATACAACTTTTATGACAGGTAGAGAATGGGAACACATTACAATATTAAGAAGAATATTACTGCCTAATTTCCCATTTCAAGAGCTTGAGCAGTCTCAAAGTCTACTTCATGTGAAAGTCTCGGTATTTTTTTTTTTTTAAAGTTAGCTAAGGGACACATATACATACAACTAAATGGAAGGTTACTTCTCCCTCCCCAATTCCCCCAAAGAGAACTATACACTGATCAGTTTTAAAAGACAAAGGAATAAAAAATTAAATGAATCAAATATTTTTAAAAATTTAGTTTTCATATCAAACTATTTAAAATTCCTTATATGTGCACTTCTATACCTCCTGGTCTTTCCAGAAGCTGTTGTGTCTGCAAGAAATGGCTTTCCAGGCCTAGTTTCAGGCTTTGCTACTTCTACTTTTCTTTCTTGCAAGTGTGGTCTATTTACTATCTGTACTCCGTATTTCTACTTACTCCTCATCTAACAGTGAAATGGGGTTCTCTCCTGTTCCTTCATCAAAACTACAACTTCCCAGGTAGTCAACCTAGATGGCACATATAAGCCTTAACTAATCTTACCTTTGTGCCCTCTTTCCCATGGTTTTTCCTGTTTACCTGGAGGAGTCTTCTGAGTTTTGAGCTTGTCTTCCAGTGGCCTCTATCCATTGCTATTGTCAGTCTGCTCTCTTTGGGCAATTTTATCCATACTTGAAGCTTGAACTACTACCTATACGCTAATGAGCCCAATATTGTACCTGAATTGATTCAGAAGCTCATCAAATCTCATTTAGACCACTGCAGTGGCCTTCTTGCTGTTAGTCTCTCTCTGACACTGTATCTTCGTTTTGCTGCCTAGCATATATATATTTTTAATTTATTTATTAAATTTATTTTATTTATTTATTTTTGGCTGTGTTGGGTCTTCATTGCTGCACACGGGCTTTCTCTAGTTGCAGCGAGCGGGGGCCACTCCTCGTTGTGGTACGCAGGCCTCCCATCGCGGTGGCCTCTCCTGTTGCGGAGCACGGGCTCTAGGCGCAAAGGTTTCAGTAGTTGTGGCACATGGGCTTCAGTAGTTGTGGCGTGTGGGCTTAGTAGGTGTGGCTCGCGGGCTCTAGAGCGCAGGCTCAGCAGTTGTGGCGCACGGGCCTGGTTGTTCCATGGCATGTGGGATCCTCCGGGACCAGGGCTCGAACCCGTGTCCCTTGCATTGGCAGGCGGGTTCTCAACCACTGTGCCACCAGGGGAGCCCTACCTAGCATATTTCAATATGTCCCTCACTCTATTTCCTTATTCCATGTACTTTCTCACCCTCCCAATTATTTCATACCGCCTCATCTCTAACCTCTAGTGCTTCCTTCTCCATCCTCCCTCTCAACTGATGTCTTTGCTTCCTGTTTCACTAAGAAAGTAAAGCATTCAGAGAAAATATTAACAAACTTCCAAACTGACCCACCTACCTCCATCTGTGCCTAAATATTCTATCTTTTTTCCTGTGTGGCCATTGATGAACTATCTCTGCTCCATATAAATGTTGCTCTCCTTCCTTATCCTGCATCATTAATGTTTTCCTCTCTACTGAATCTATCAGCAGACAAACATGCTATTATTTCTCCTTTCTTAAAGAAAATCCTTTCTCAATTCCACTTACTCCTCTAAATACTATGCATTTCTTCCCTTCCTTTTACAAGAAAACTCAAAGAGTGTCAATACTTCTGTGTTCGATTTCTCTTCTCGAATCCACTCTTACTGCTCTTGTCAAGGTCACCAGTGACTTGGACTTGCTGAATCCAATGATCAATTCTCACTCCTCCCTTTACCCCCCACCCCTCCCAGGGTCTGGCACAGCTGGTGACTCCCTCTTCTCTGACACTTTCTTCCCTTGGCTTCACTTCACATCCTGGTTTTCCTTCTCCCTTTCTGGCTGCTCCATCAGTCTGCTTTGCTGGTTCCCGCTCCTTTTTCTAACCCTTAAACACTGGAGTGCCCCAGGGCTCTGTCCTTTGCCCTCTTTGTTCTACCTCACTTCTCCGGAGATTTCATCAAGTCTCAGTCAATCTTGGCTTTAAACCTCATCTATATGCTGATTTAATCCCCAAATTCACAGATCTAGTTAGGACCATTCCCATGAACTCCAGGTCTGTATATCCAACTGCCTATGAGATGTCTCCATTTGATGTTTAATAGGCATCTCAAACTTAACAGGTGCAACACCTAGCTCCTGATCTCACCCTCTTCCTGTAGTCTGTGCCATCTCAGTTAATGGCAACTCCATTCTTTCAGCTCCTCAGGCTAAAAATCTTACTCTTCTTCCCCTCAAACAGCACATCCATCCTGTCAGCAAATCCTATTTGTTCTACTTTCAAATTATCCAGAATCTGACCACTTTTTAACCTCTCCACTGCTATGACCACCATCTGCTCTAAACCACCACTATCTCTTGTCTAGATTATTGCAACTGCTTCTTAATTACATCCCTGCTTTTGCCATTGTCCAGTTTATTCCCAACACAACAGCTGGAGTAAGTCAAATAATGCTATTCATCTGCTCAGATCCTTCCACAGTTTTCCATTTCACTATGATTAAAAGTCAGTCATTATAATAATCTGGAAGGTATTCACTTTGGTTGTCTCCCCATTAGAAAGTTAACTCCCCAAAGGCAGGAATTTTTTTATTTTGTTTTGTTCCTCAGTACTTAGCACCTAGTAGCCACTCAATAAATATTTGGTCAATAATAATTTGTTGAATGAATACACATCCTCTTATTCTTCAGCAACTCTCCTGTCTATATGTAAGCTCAGTGGCATGAAAGGTTCTTTATAATCTAATCTCTGCCTACCATCTTCACAGCCTTATATTCTAAACCTACCCCTACGAGGGGAACAGGATGTACCCTCTTAAGTATCCTCGCTCTGACATGTCACTTCCGCCTTCATAGTCTTACTCCCTGGCCCATCAATACACTTACAACCATTCTGTTTTTCACTTTAATAAATCACATGTGGGCTTCCCTGGTGGCACAGTGGTTGAGGTCCGCCTGCCGATGCAGGGGACGCGGGTTCGTGCCCCGGTCCAGGAGGATCCCACATGCCGCGGAGCGGCTAGGCCCGTGAGCCATGGCCGCTGAGCCTGCGCATCCGGAGCCTGTGCTCCGCAACAGGAGAGGCCACTCCGCAACAGGAGAGGCCACAATGGTGAGAGACCCGTGTACCGCAAAAAAAAAAAAAAAAAAAAAAGGAAAAAAAAATCACGTGATGAAATAAAATTTCATATTCTAAGGCAAGTCAAGGATAATTTAAACATAAAAAATTTTCTCTGCCCTTTGGCCTCCTCTCTCTACTGTGCATTGTGTATCTGCACCATGCATTGACCAAACCTCCCCACTGGCAGAAGTACCTGCCCAACCATAAAGCGTAACATTCTTGGGGAGCTAGACTCAGAAGCAGCACACATTTGATCCACCACACTGTCCCCATAACGCTGTTCAGATCATATCTCATATCTGAATTAGGTTACCAAATTAATAATGGGAAATCGTGCCTCAAAGGCCAAACAGCTCCTGTGCAGACAGACAGCCACCTATGGGAATACCAGCTGGGTTTATGTATGCTTGCAAGTACTTAATTGGACATTAGAGGAAACCCCACCCTGAAATGGCCAAGATTAGGTTCTCTTTTTGCATTCCAAAACTGATTTTTTTGCATGCAGTTAAAGCTGGCAGTCTCCTGGATGTCTGCCTGCAGGGTCTACTGGTAACAGTGGTAAGAGTTTCTCTTTTACAAATTAGGTTAGCAGGGAGAAATATTTGTATAGGGCTAGTTTTTTGAAGCTTTGGATCCTCTGAATTGGAAAAACTTCTAAATTGTTAAAATTTTAGAGAGCTCTCATCTTAAACTATTGTACCCATTTAATTGATATGCAGAAGCCCCAAAAAGCTCCAAAATTTCAAAATAGCCTCATTGCAAGAATTGTTGTAGAAGGCTAATGAAAGATTAATGGTACCTAAAACTTTAACTACTGCTCCCCTCTATCCTCCTTTGAGTACTCATTCTAGTAATCCTCTATCTGAATTGCCTTTCTACTCTGAAGACACTATTAAATGGTTACCTTTAGAAATGAGACCACCTGAGGAATGTAAGTTGGTGCAGCCACTATGGAAAACAGTATGGAGGTTCCTCAGAAAACTAAAAATAGAATTACCATATGATCCAGCAATCCCACTCCTGGGCATGTACCCGGACAAAACTATAATTCAAAAAGATACATGCATCCCTATGTTCATAGCAGCACTATTCACAATACCCAAGACATGGAAATAACCTAAATGTCCATCGACAGATGAATGGATAAAGAAGATATGGTACATATATACAATGGAATACTACTCAGCCATAAAAAAAGAATGAAATAATGCCATCTGCAGCAACATGGACAGACCGAGAGATTATCATACTAAGTGAAGTAAGTCAGAAACACAAAGACAAATACCATATGATATCACTTATAGGTGGAATCTAAAATATGGCACAAATGAACCTATCTACAAAACAGAAACAGACTCACAGACATAGAGATCAGACTCATGGTTGCCAAGGCCGGGAGAGAGAGGGAGGGAAAGGGATGGGCTGGGAATTTGGGGCTGGTAGATGCAAACTATTACATTTAGAATGGATAAACAATATCTCCTGGGATAAACCATAATGGAAAATATTAAAAAAAGAACATATATGTGTAAAACTGAGTCACTTTGCTGTACAGTAGAGACAGGCACAACACTGTAAATCAACTATACTTCAATAAAAAGAAAAAGAAAAAGAAAAAGAAATGGGACCATCTGAGGCTGTAGGCCATAGATAAAGAATTTCTTAAAACCAAGAAGGATCCTCAAAAGTGTTTGTAAATGGATTACCAAGATGGGAGGCCACCAGTCTGACTAAACTGACCATAGGTGATATTCAGAGCCTGATAGGAATTTTACTGGGGGGGGGGGTGGTCCTTGTCCCCTAAGCTAAATGAGGGAATGTAAAATTCCAACAGAGGTGAATGGGTATGTCAGTCCTTTCATTGAGGTGGCCACCCAACTCTTTGAGGAATTAAAAACAACTGTCCTTGTTTTAAAATTCTACTCTTTACAGGACCAGAGATGTGGCTCCAGAAACAATACAAAACCCACCAAACCTTTCACCACTCCCCAACCTCACCTATTAAGAGGCTTGTATTTTTTTTAATTAATTTATTATTTATTTATTTATTTTTGACTGCATTGGGTCTTCATTGCTGTGCATGGGCTTTCTCTAGTTGCGGCAAGTGGGGGCTACTCTTCGTTGTGGTGCATGGGCTTCTCATTGCAGTGGCTTCTCTTGTGGAGCACAGGCTCTAGGCGTGTGAGCTTCAGTAGTTGTGGCTTTTGGGCTCGTGGGCTCTAGAGCGCAGGCTCAGTAGCTGTGGCGCACAGGCTTAGTTGCTCCACGGCATGTTGGATCTTCCCGGACCAGGGCTCGAACCTGTGTCCCCTGCACTGGCAGGTGGATTCTTAACCACTGCACCACCAGGGAAGTCCCGAGGCTTGTAAGTATTGAAAAACAAAAATCTAGCCTTTAAGGAACAAAGTCCTCCTAGGAGGAACTTGCCTTTCTCCTCCTATGCCTTTGAAATGCAAATATTCTATTTGATCTTCTCTAGGAACTCTTATCTGGACCATCTTTTTTTTTTTCTTTTTTTTGGCCGGGCTGCTGTGGCTTGTGGGATCTTAGTTCCCTGACCAGGGGTCGAATGGGGTCCCCCGCAATGGAAGTGCAGACCGCCAGGGAACTCCCTGGACCATCTTTTTAAAACACAAATTCCATGCAAATCAAAATTGCAATGATGTACTACCTCACACTGTGCGGAATGGCCATGATTAAAAAGTCTAAAGGGTGTTGGGGAGACAAGACGGTAGAACAAAGGGACTTGAGCTTACCTCATCTCACAAGAACACCAAAATCACAACTAACCGCTGAACAACCATCTACAAAAAAGATTCAAACCTACCAAAAAGATATTCTAAATCCAAAGACAAAGAAGAAGCCACAATGAGATGGTAGAAGGGATGCTTTTGCGATATAATCAAATCCCATACCCACCAGGTGGGCAACCCACAGACTGGAAGATAATTATATCACAGAGGTTCTCCCACAGGAGTGAGAGTTCTGAGCCCCATGTCAGGCTCCCCAGCCTGTGGGCCTGGCATCAAGAGGAACCCCTAGTGCATTTGGCTATGTCAGTGGGGCTTGAGTACAGGAGCTCCACAGGACTGGGGGAAACAGAGACAACACTCTTGGAGGGCACACACAAGGTTTCACATGCACTGGGACCCAGGGCAAAGCAGTGACTCCATAGGAGCCTGGGCCAGACCTACCTGTGGGTCTTGGAGGGTCTCCTGGGGAGGCAGAGGTTGGCTGTGGCTGACTGTGGGGGCAAGGACACTGTTGGCAGAGGCCCCAGTGAATATTCATCATTGTGAACTCTCCCAGAGGTCACCATTTTGGCATTGAAACCTGGCCCCATCCAATAGCCTACAGGCTCCAGTGCTAGTACGCCTCAGGCCAAACTAACAGGATGGGAGCACAGCCCCACCCATCAGCAGATAGGCTGCCTGCAGTCGCCCTGATCCCACAGCCACCTCTAAACACACTCCTTGACATGGCCCTGCCCACCAGAGGGACAAGACCCAGCTCCACCCACCAATGGGCAGGCACCAGTCTCTCCCACCAGGAAGCCTGCACAAGCCCCTGGACCAACCTCACCCACCGGGGAACAGACACCAGAAGCAAGAGGAGCTATAATCCTGCAACCTGAGGAACAGAGGCCACGAACACAGAAAGTTAGACAAAAGAGAGTAATGATAGTAAAGATGATCCACAATTTTGGAAAAAGAATGGAGGCAGAGATCAAGAAGATACATAAGTTTAACAAAGAGCTAGAAAATTTAAAGAATAAACAGAGATGAACAATAACTGAAATGAAAAATACACTAGAAGGAATCAATAGCAGAATAAATGAGGCAGAAGAATGAATAAGTGAGCTGGAAGACAGATTGGGGCAAATCACTGCCACAGAACAGAAAAAAGAAAAAAAGTGAAAAGAAATGAGGACAGTCTAAGAGACCTCAGGGACAATGTTAAATGCACCAACATTGACATTACAGGGGTCCCAGAAGGAGAAAAAAAGAGAGAGAGGGCCTGAGAAAATATCTGAAGAGATAATAACCAAAAACTCCCCTAACATGGGAAAGGAAACACACAAGTCCAGGAAGCATAGAGAGTCCCATATAGGATAAACCCAAGGAGGAACACACCAAGACACATAGTAACCAGACTGACAAAAATTAAAGACAAAGAGAAAATATTAAAACCAACAAGAGAAAAGCAACAAATAACATACAAGGGAATCCCCATAAGGTTATTAGCTGATTTTTCAGCAGAAACCCTGCAGGCCAGAAGGGAGTGGCACGATAATGTGATGAAAGGAAAAACCTACAACCAAGAATACTCCACCCAGCAAGGCTCTTTTCAGATTTGGAGAAATCAAAAGCTTTACGGACAAGCAAAAGCTAAAAGAATTCAGCACCACCAAACCAGCTTTACAACAAATGCTAAAGGAACTTCTCTAGGTGGAAAAGAAAAGGCCATAACTAGAAACAAGAAAATTATGAATGGGAAAGCTTGGTAAAGGCAAACATACACTAAACATAGGAAATCATCCACACACAAATATGATACCAAAACCAGCAATCATGAGAAGAGGAAAGTACAAAAGCAGGATATTGGAAATGCATTTGGAATTGAGACCAGCAACTTAAAACAATCTTGTGTATATATATATATATATATATATATATATATACAGACTGCTATATCAAAATCTTATGGTAACCACAAACCAATAATCTACAATAGACACACACACACACACAAAAGAAAGCAATCCAAGCACAACACTAACGATAGTCATCAAATTACAAGAGAGGAGAACAAAAGAGGAAAGAAAGAAAAAAGACCTACAAAAACAAATCCAAAACAATTAACAAAATGGCAATAAGAACAAACATATCAATAATTACTTTAAATGTAAATGGATGAAATGCTCCAACCAAAAGACATAGACTGGCTGAATGGATACAAAAACAAGACCCATATATGTGCTGTCTACAACAGACCCACTTCAGATCTCGGGACACGTACAGAGCGAAAGTGAGGGGATGAAAAAGGGTATTCCATGGAAATGGAAAACAAAAGAAAGCTGGAGTAGCCAATATGCATATCAGACAAAATAGGCTTTAAAATAAAGACTTACACGAGACAAAGAAGGACAGTACATAATGATCAAGGGATCAATCCAAGGAGAAGATATAACAATTGTAAATATATATGCACCCAACATAAGAGCCCCTCAATATATGAAGCAAATGCTAAGAGCCATAAAAGGAGAAATCGACAGTAATACTCTAATAGTAGGGGACTTTAACAACCCACTTATATCAATAGACAGATCAGACAGAAAATCAATAAGGAAACACAGGCCTTAAATGATACATTAGATCAGATGGACTTAATTGATATTTATAGAACATTCCATCTGAAAGCAGCAGAATACACATTCTTCTCAAGTGTACATGGAACATTCTCCAGGATAGATCACATACTGGGCCACAAAGCAAGCCCCAGTAAATTTAAGAAAACTGAAATCATATCAAGCATCTTTTCCAACCACAACAGTCACAACGCTATGAGATTAGAAACCAGCTACAAGAAAAAAAACTGTAAATAAAAAACAAGTGGAGGCTAAACAGTATGTTACTAAACAACCAATGGATCACTGAAGAAATCAAAGAAGTAATCAAAAAATACCTAGAGATAAATGAAAATGAAAACACAATTTGCTCCAAAATCTATGGGACACAGCAAGAGCAGTTCTAAGACAGAAGTTTATAGCAATACAATCCTACCTCAGGAAACAAGAAAAATGTCAAACAACCTAACCTTACACCTAGCAACTAGAGAAAGAAGAACAAACAAAACCCAAAGTTAGTAGAAGGAAAGAAATCATAAAAATCAGGACAGAAATAAATGAAAGAGAGATGAACAGCAGAAAAGATCAATGAAACTAAAAGCTGGTTCTTTGAAAAGATAAACAAAATTGATAAACCTTTAGCCAGACTCATCAAGAAAAAAAGGGAGAGAGCTCAAATCAATAAAATTAGAAATGAAAAAAGTTACAACTGACACCACAGAAATACAAAGGATCATAAGAGACTACTACAAGCAACCATATGCCAATAAATGGACAAATTCTTAGAAAGGTATAGTCTTCCAAGAATGAACCAGGAAGAAATAGAAAATATGAACAGACCAATTACCAGTACTGAAGTTGAATCAGTAATTTAAAAACTTCCAATGAACAAAGTCCAGGACCACATGGCTTCACAGGCAAATTCTATGAAACATTTAGAGTAGAGTTAACACCTATCCTTCTGAAACTATTCCAAAAAATGCAGAGGAAGGAACACTCCAAACTCATTCTATGAGGCCACCATCACCCTGATACCAAAGCCAGACACAGATACCACAAAAAAAGAAAATGACAGACCAGTATCACTGATGAACATAGATGCAAAAATCCTCAACAAAATACTAGCAAACTGAATCCAACAATATATTAAAAGCACCATACACCATGATCAAGTGGGATTTATTCCAGGGATGCAAGAAATTTTCAATATCTGCAAATTGATCAGTGTGATACACCACATTAACAAATTGAAGACCAAAAACCATATGATCCACCTAGAGGGGTGGGATGGGGAGGATGGGAGGGAGACCCAAGAGGGAGGAGATATGGGGATATATGTATATGTAGAGCTGATTCACTTTGTTATAAAGCAGAAACTAACACCACTGTAAAGCAATTATACTCCAGTAAAGATGTTAAAAAGAACCCAACATATGATCATCTCAAAAAGAAGCACAAAACGCTTCTGATAAAATTAAACACCCATTTATGATAAAAACTCTCCAGAAACTGGGCATAGAGGGAAACTACCTCAACATAATAAAGGCCATATGTGACAAACCCACAGCTAACATCATACTAAATGGTGAAAAGCTGAAAGCATTTCCTCTAAGATCAGGAACAAGACAAGGGATGTCCGCTCTTGCCGCTTTTATTCAACATAGTTCTGGAAGTCCTAGCCATGGCAATCAGAGAAGAAAAAGAAATAAAAGAAATCCAAATTCGGGACTTCCCTGGTGGCACAGTGGTTAAGAACCCACTGCCAATGCAGGGGACATGGGTTTGATCCCTTGTCCAGGAGGATCCCACATGCGGTGGAGCAACTAAGTCCATGCACCACAACTACTGAGCCTGTGCTCCAGAGCCCAAAAGCCACAACAACTCAGCCCGTGTGCCACAACTACTGAAGCCCGCGAGCCTAGAGCCCATGCTCTGCAACAAGATACGCCACCGCAATACGCCCACGCACCACAGTGCAGAGTAGCCCCCGCTTGCCTCAACTAGAGAAAGCCCATATGCAGCAATGAAGACCCAATGCAGCCAAAAATAAGTAAAAAATAAATAAATACAACATTAAAAAAAAAGAAATCCAAATTGGAAAAGAAGTAAAACTGTCACTGTTTGCAGATGCCATGATACTATACATAGAAAATCCTAAAGATGCTACCCCAAAACTACTAGAGCTCATCAATGAATTCGGTAAAGTTGCAGGATACAAAATTAATACACAGAAATCTCTTGCATTTCTATATACTAGTAATGAAAGATCAGAAAGAGAAATTAAGGAAACAGTCCCATTTACCATCACATCAAAAAGAATAAAATACTCAGGAATAAACCTAAGGAGGCAAAAGACCTGTAGTATGAAAAATATAAGACGCTGATGAAAGAAATCAAAGATGACACAAACAGATGGAAAAATACACCATGTTCTTGGATTGGAAAAATCAATATTGTCAAAATGACTATACTACCTAAAGCAATCTACAGACTCAATGCAATCCCTATCAAATTACCAATGGCATTTTTCACTAGAGCAAAAAAATTTTTAATTTGTATGGAAACACAAAAGACCCCGAATAGCCAAAGCAATCCTAAGAAAGAAAAAGGAGCTGGAGGAATCAGGAGCCCTGACTTCAGACTATATGACAAACAGCTCATGCAGCTCAATATCAAAAAAACAAACACCCCAATCAAAAAAATGGGCAGAAGATCTAAATAGGCGTTTCTCCAAAGACATACAGATGGCCAAAAGGCACATGAAAAGATGCTCAACATTGTTAATTATTAGAGAAATGCAAATCAAAACTACAATGAGTTATCACCTCACACTGGTCAGAATGGCTATCATCAAAAAGTCTACAAACAATAAATGCTGGAGAGGGTGTGGAGAAAAGGGAACCCTCCTACACTGCTGTTGGAAATGTAAATTGGTATAACCACTATGGAGAACAGTATGGGGGTTCCTAAAAAACTAAAACCAGAACTACTATATGACCCAGCAAACCCACTCCTGGACATATATCAGGAGAAAACCATACTTCAAAAAGATACAGGCAGCACTATTCACAATAGCCAAGACACAGAAACAACCTAAATGTCCATCGACAGATGAGTGGATGAAGAAGATGTGGTACATATATACAATGGAATACTACTCAGCCATAAAAAAGAATGAAATAATGCCATTTGCAGCAACATAGATGGACCTAGAGATCATCATACTAAGTAAAGTAAGTCAGAAAGAGAAAGACAAGTAACATATGATATCACTTACATGTGGAATCTAAAATATGACACAAATGAGCTTATGTACAAAACAGAAACAGACTCAGACTTCGACAACAAACTTATGGTTACCAAAGGGGAAAGCAGGTAGTGGAGGGATAAATTGGAAGTTTGGGATTAGCAGATACAAGCTACTATATGTAAAATAGATAAACAAGGTCCTACTGTATAGCACAGGGAACTATATTCAATATCCTGTAATAAACCATAATGGAAAATATGAAAAAAGAATATGTGTACATATGTATAGCTGAATCACTTTGCTGTACACCAGAAACTAACACAACACTGTATATCAACTATACTTCAATTTTAAAAAAAAAAGATAAAGTGCAAGTTTCAGGAAGGGTGTAGGTAATTTGGAACTTGTCAATGACAAAATCTTAACTGTCTCCATAAGTATTAGTAAAAAGGTTTAGCCATCTAAGCAGGTGACTTTGATTTGTTCCATGTGCCAGAAACCCAGTTTGAATCCAACAGCTTGTTACTGATGGGTTTAATATTTTTGTCCCTGATTCATGGTTGAAATTTTGGAATGAAAACTATGGGGTGTCTGTTTCTATCTATCTATGTGTGTTGTATTGCCAAAATTAATTTGTACAAGAACTCTATTTAACTGGCTTAAAGAAAATTAAGCACTTATATAAATACTTAGAAATATAAAAGAAACTGGCCAGAAGGAATTTCGGATTCACATGATCTTGTAAGCAGATAGGGTAAGAGGTCCCTGGGCATGGTTTTCTTGACAGTAAAGAAGCCATTTTTGGCCCAAGTCATTATGTGATCCAAGCCTGGCCACAATGCTTGCCATTGAACAGGTCTCAGTAAATAATGATTTTAAAGGAACAAAAGAATGCAGAAACAATGACTTATCAGGCACAAGAAGTAACAATGGCAAAGATAATATATCAGTTGTAAAGACTCCTGGTTCTGTTTCAGTGGTAAAGATTAGCCTGAAGCACTGAACCACCAGATCAACTGGCACCTAAGGGATGATGATGTTGACTTTTTCTGACCCTCCCGACTTCAATCAACTAAAGCTTGGACTCTCAACCACCCAAACCCCTTCATGAATATGCATGTACCCTTACTTAAAACTTCCCCTATTTTGCTATTTGGGGAGACACTGCTTTAGAAAAGATCCTCAGTGTTCTCCTCACTTGCTGCAAGAAATAACTCCTTCCTTCTCCCGATCTTTGGCTTGGTTGTGTTTTTTGGCTTGACAGCCACCAAGAGGTGAACCCAGTTTTCCGGTAACAATCTGGGAAATATTCAGTATTGAATTAATATCAGGTATTAAAGTTAGCTTAAGCTTGTTGGTTTAATTAACAACATATATCTTTAGAATCATCAACATTAAGTATAATACCTTTATTGTACGTAGGTTTACTGGAAATCAAACAAGACCTTATTATATCTGTTGCAAGAAAATAACTTGATATGATGAAACTTTTAAGTAAATAAAATAGAGGTAAATGAGATAAGAACTTTTAGGTAAACTCTTTAGGAATAATTATGTTTGGGAATGTCTATTTAAAATACTCTCTAGATTTCGATAATTTGAAACTTTAGAGTTTTGCTAAATTAAGTTAAATGATGTAAGTCTACTGAATAGATAACTTCCAAATAAAATGAGATACTGAAGCATTAGTTACTGAACATAGACTTCCTTTTACAAAGAAACTAAAGATATTTGAAACTATTTAATATGTTTGGTGCCACACTAAGACACTTACTATAAAAAAAGCACGTGTTTTCTGGAAACCATAAATACTATTTATAAGCTTGCTAATCTACAGAATGCTAATGTAAAAGACAGTTAATAATTGCTTACTTCTTAGTTTTCATTAAAAATTAGGATTTTAAGAGCTGAGATTTCTAATTAATATACGTAATTTAAGCTACTAGAATAAGCGAAACATTTCAGTATACAAGGAAAGAGGAGTGTTTTCAGGAAAAAGAAGGTATGAGGAATTGAAATACATTTCTGTATTTGCCTTTGAGATCTGTCACTTTGATTCAGTGAATAAGTATTGTTCCACAGTGACCTATGATCCTACTTGACCAAGTGTTTTAAAACTGTTTGATATTTCTGACAAACTTCGCAAAGATCAAATTCTAAAGAAAGTTCGTTTGACCTCTAGCTAACTTTGAGGTTTTCCAAAGGGTCCCTGGAACACCTCAAAATGTATTTCTCTCTATCTCAGAGAGAGGACAGAATGACCCTAGTATGACCCGCTATGCTGAGTTGGGTTTCATTGCTACTGGTTTCCATAGTACACCAACCATCCCTTCATAACACATGCATTGCTTGTAATTCTTGATTAACGGCTATGTCTGTAGTGAGAATGAACTGAAGGCAACAACAGCAGGTGTAGGGAGACCAATTCAGAGGCTAGTCCAGGTGTCAGTGATAGAGATGGAAAGAAGTAGACAGACAGTTCAGAGAGTTTTCAAAGGTAGAACACACAAGACCCAGCAATTGATTTATGGAAAGGTTAGAGGGTGAGCCAAGGAGCTGGCTATCAGGTTTCTCATTTGAGTAGATGGTAGCATTTGAGATAGAATATTGATGTTTTGGTGGTGGAGGGAGTGTGGGTGGCAGGAAGATGAATGTCTGTGACAAGGATGAATTTATCAGGTGACTTCTATTTGAACCAAAACCTAAATTTTACTAACACCTCTTCAAATATTACAAATGAAGTCTGTGCTAATTTTGTTATCAGCTGATGTCTCACAGAAAATCTACTTGATTAATATTGATCAAGTATAGTTTTGTTTACAATTTACATATCCTTTCATATTGTTAAGTTTCTCTTAAGAAAAATAAAAGTGGGAAATATGATGGAAATGGGAATAACTGTATAGTACCAAATGCTAGCTTATGTTTGATTTTATTACTGCAAATTGAATGTGAAGAAGAGACTAGAACTTAAGAGCATAGCTTCTAGGGGAAACCAGGTTAAGAGGAGACATATAGGTCATTTCAATGTTGAGAAATATGGCTAGACGACGCTTTTCAGAAAAACCTAACTGAAGTTTCCTGACATTTGTATTAAACAGTTGCTAACAACTATCTGATATGCATTTCAAAACACAAAGTGAGCTCCATGGGGGCAAGGATCTATCACTCCAGTATCTCCTAACAACCAGAACTTACAAAGTACCTAAAACATGGTGATCGGCTTGTTGAACTGAAGCAGCTCATTCAATTTTCTCATCCTTGCTACATTTATTTTTAAAGCAGTGCGTGAAAGAAGCCTCCACCCACTTCTCGCAAGCTGAGGAAGGAGTAGCTTTGACACGGGAGTCTTGAGCCAAAACCCACGATTCTATCTGTATTAAGAACTAAAGAGGGAAGTTGGAAAAACACAAAACCCCTTTACTCTGATGACTGTAAATAGTCATCCTATCAGAGATAATTAAAGAAAAAGCTGTGGAAAATAAAAGGCAAAATGATAAACTGATGGTGATTGGTTTGGGGCAAACCCTCCAGCACTGGTGCCAAGGGTCCGTCGAGGCTTAATCCCGGGACAAGCGCATTTCCCCTGGATACGGTTACTAGCCTCGGGGTGGGGGAAAGCTTTCCCCACACCCTCGCCTCGTCCGGGGGCGCCTCCCTTCCCTAAGCCCCACATTTCCGCCTCCTTGTTGCCACTGGCGCCCCTGACCCAGCCTCCCTCACTCCCCAAACCTCCGCTCCCGGTCCCCGCCTTTACTGCTCCTCGAGTCAGCCGTCGCGCGCTCCGCCTCACACCTCAAGCCGGAGGCCGTCGTCTCCTCTCACTCGCACCGCCACTCGGAACCCCGCGGTCCTAGCTTCAGCCGCCACTTCCCCGCCCCCGCAACCCGCCCGCACCAATCAATGCCCGGTTCGCAGCCCAACCAATCAGTCTTCCCCCCCATAACCAATCCTCGCGGGGGCTGCCCCTGAGCGACGGCGCTGCTGCGTGCTGATACCCAATTACCCGGATGGAATTCAAAGCCGGCCCACCAGGTCAGCCAATAGGCTCCAGGGAAAGCCGACATCGTAAACTGAGATTGCACCTGCTGAGTATTAAACAGCCAATTAGAGGCTCCCGGAGTACTCCCTGCCAATCTCTAGGCCAATTACCGAGGAGGCTTCCATCTCCTAAGCCTGTGCAGAAAAATCGCGCTCCCAAGGTGCGAGGGGGTGGCCTCACTTAGCCGCATCACCGTTCGCACAAAATTAGTGCCTTTGTACAAAGCCAGTGCGACCTCACAACCCATTGACCATTGGGGCAGCCGCCTCCTGATGGGCGATGCCCCGCCACTTGTTTCTTCTGCGATCTTTTGCCTCGATCGGTCCCCATACTCAGGAGACACGGAAAACATTTTTGTTTTTTGCGGGAAAACATTAAATAGGCTTCGCAGAGATGGAGAGAAAGCCAAGGGGAAGGAATTGCGCGGCAGAGAGTGAGGGGCTCACTCTACTTCTCTGTCGAGGAATGAACAGACGAGGAGCACCGACACTGGAGCAGGAGAGATGGCGAGGGACCCGAGTTCGGAGCACCCCGTGGTAAGGGAGCTGTGGGTAGGGCGGTCATCAGGGGCCCCCCTTTTCTGGGGATTAAAGGGAGACGGGTCGGGGCAACAGGCGCGAAGGCACAAGCCACCGAGCCGTTTCTGTGGGGGCGAGAAATGGGGAGGGTTTCTGCAGACGGCGGTTTGCTTTGGAAGAGTGCATTCCAGCCGCCGTCTGGGTCCTTGGACCGTTAGAGACGGTTGGACCCTGCTACGGACTCTGAGCCGCCGGGAGCCTCGCGAGCTGGCCCTTGGCCCCTCCCGGCCTCCAGTCCCGCCCCGCACTAGGGGCTCACCCTCGACAGGGGTTGAGCGCTCCTTGTAATGCGGGGATCTTTCGCACCAGCTTCTGTCACAATGCCTGGCGCATGATACGCACGCAGTAAATGTTTGTTGAGTGAATGCAAGATTATATCTCTGGTCAGCTAAGGAGATGCCAGTGGGCCTCAGTTTTTCGTTTTGTGTTAATTTGAAAAATATATGTATGTTTTAAGTAAGTAGTACATGCACATTCTACAAAGGAATAAAAGGTCTCTCTTCCCTAAGAAGCAACCGGTTTTACTAGATTCTTGTGGATTTTTCACAAGATATTCTATAGTAAACATGTATACATTAAATATATTTATATATATTACCCAGTCGGTAACATGTTATACATTACTATTTTGCAGTTTCTTTTTATATGGTCTAGATATCTGTCCATAGCAGCACATAGGTATCTGCCTAATAGTTAAGTTTCGTAGTAAGCCTGAGGGATGTATTAAGATATATTCAGTCAGTCCCTTTAACATTATACTGATACCCAAGTATATTTTGTTTGGCTCTTGTATATCTGTACAATAAATACTTAGGGCTGCAAACACTGTCTGAGAAGTGTGTGTATTGTTTCTTCATTTGGATAGATACAATTTCACAAATTCTCTTTCTCCCACAAAGATTTTTCTCATTTTCATTCCACCAACAATGTTTGAAAAGGATTTTGGTTAGTATTGTCAAATTGCTGCCTTCCATGCAAGTTTTACTGATCTTCTCTCCCATCAGCAAGCTTATACAGCCTGTTATCAAACTTTCTGATTTTTGACAATCTGATAGTGTAAATGGCATCTCATTGCAATTTAAATTTTCATTTCTCTTATAAGGTTGAGCATCTTTTAATATGCTTAAGTGACAATTGCTTTCTATTTTTCTGTAAATTGTTCATACACTTTGTTCATATTTCTATTTGGTTGTCAAGACTTTTAATATTTGCCTTTTGTTCATGTATAAGTTGAAAATATTTTTCCCCTTTCCCAGTTTGTCCTATGTCTTTTTACTTTCATGGTGACTTTTTTGTTATGCAAGTATTTTTTATTTTTATGTAGCTGAATTTGTCAGCATTTTCTTTGATAACTTCTGGGTTTCATATCATATTTAGAAAAGCGTCCTATGACCTAAGATTATTAAAAATTATCCTATGTTTTCTTTAAATATTTTTATAGTGTCTTTTTGCATTTGTAAATATTTGATTCACCTGGAATTTATTTTGGTGTTAAGGTGTGAAATAGTGATCCAGTTTTGTCTTGTCCAACGCTTATTGAATAACACATATTTCCTGCATTGTTTTTGAATGCTACCTTTCATAAGACCCAAATTGTCATGTATTTGGGTCTATTTCTGGGTTTTTCATGTTCCAATAATCTCTCTATTCATGTTCTAGTACCATACTGTTTTTTAAAATTGATGTACATTATGTGTTATTTTTACCACAATTTAAAAAATTGATGTACAATATATACACAGAAAAGTGCACAGATGAAAAGCATACATGTTGATGAATTTTCAAAAATGGAACACATTTGTGTAACCAACACCCAGATCAAAAAAGCAGAACATTATCCCTTCCGAGTCACTACTCCCCTCAAGGGTAAACTTGCTTCTGACTCCTAATAGCAGAAACTAGTTTTGCTTGTTTTGTTTTTTATACAAAGAGAATCACACAGTAAGTACTCTTTTGTGTCTGGTTTCTTTTGTTCAACATTATTTTTGTGACATTCAGCTATATTATTGTGTATAGTTTTAGTCCATTCATTCTCATCACTGTGTAGTATTATATTTTGGGAATATACCACAATTTCCTTTCTGAGTATACTGTTAATGTTATTTTTTGGAATCACATATTTTTAGATTACATAAGGGAGAATTGTTATATTTATGATACAGAATCTTCCTATAAACATGTGTAAGTCATTGATGTTCCATCAATAGCGTTTTAAAGTTCTTGTCATGTAAAATTTACATATTTTTTTAAGATTATTTCTAGGTATTTGAGTGCCTTGATTGCTATAGCTATTTTTACTTTTAAAAAGGTAAAGAGTAGTTCAGACCTAAGGAAGAGTGTCCATTGTTGCTATAAAAAGCACAGGCCTACTTTATGGGCTCATCATCTTCCAGCTCCAATGGGAGCTGGTGAGCAAAGAAGAGGAAATGAAGTGGAAGTCCAAAAAGAGGGATTAAAATTAAAAATTAAACCACAGGATTAATTTCTTAATCAGAGCAGTGAAAAGCCAGGTGTAATCACTTTTCCTGGAAATTTTCTGAAGGAGGGTGGACTTCTAATTGGTTGGGTAGGGAGACTGGGGAGTAGAAAGGATAACTTGAGGTGAGATGATTCCAAACTCACTCTCAAGTCACTGTGTATTTGGGATTTGTCATCTCATTCCCCCTCTAAGAGCCCAAACCAGGATTGAAAGATTGAGTTGTGAGAGACTAGGATTGGGTGAATTGTGATTTCTTTATTCTCATCTCCCGTTCTGAAGAGTCCAGTTCTGTTTCCCTGAAGGGTGTTCTGAACAAGGTGCAGGTGACAGTAGGTGAACCTAATTAACATAAAGTGTGGGTTGTCCAGAGAGTTCAGTGGGCAGGTGTTTCCACTCAGTAAGCCAAAGCAGGAAAGTTGACTTTAGCTAAAGGGCTGGGCAGGGAGGGGTTCTCAAACACAGTAGCCTAGTTCTAGAGCCTTGGCTGCTTACAGAGTTCCCTTCCTGGATAACATGCAAACCATTCAAATGACATTCAGCTATCTGAGGTTTTGGAAAACAGCGCACTCCCTTTGTCCATTGTAGGAATCACCCCTTCTTCCCCCGTCACTCAAGGCTCTTCACCAGAAACCAGCAACTGGGAGTGTCGGCCTTAGTATCAGAAATTATGCTGGTGCTACTCTTTCGTCTTTCGATCAGATTGATGAATTGTGGCAGGGTGTCCTAGGAGAGAGACATTCTCCTCAGCTTCTCTGGCCACCACCATCCAGCTCTAAGTCTTCTTCCTTAACTCCCCTTTACAAAGCAGTTTGGAGGAAGAGGACTCAGGAGTCCTCTGATCTCACATGCTCGCCGGCCTGAATCATCACCACACTCACTTCTTAGAGCAAAAGTCCTACCCAGAGTCTCCTGCCTCTCTCTGAGAGATGGATGCTGGGGGAGACTGAAAAAAAAGATTAAAAACTAACAACCAATCCTCAGCTTCCTGAATCAGGTGCATTAGAGTTACTGAAGGAAGGTGAGGACCAACAACTGACCCCAGTTCCCCTTAAAAGAGTTGTTCAGGGTGGGTGGGGCTGAGGATGACCCCTGGATTCTACCTTTCTCATAGGTCAGTTCCTGCAGCTGAGAGACCCTGGGGAAGGGGGTTATAAGAGCAGACAGTGACTGGAGCAGTATGGCAGTGTGGTGGAAAGCATTTGGATTTTGAGTTAGCCCTGAGTCCAGAAGCAAGCAGCTGCCTTACTAACCAGCTCTGTGTACCCGAGCAAGTTAATCTATTTGACCTTTAGTTCCATCAACCAAGATTCCCTGTCTTATAGGGTTGATGTGAGGATTAAATAAGAAAACATACATGTAACCACTAACACAGAATAAATGTTATTTTTCTTCTATCTCCACGACTGTCCCTCCAGGGGAGAGCTGCCATTGGATTGCCTCTGATGTGGACCATACCATCCCTGCACATGCGCACACACCACCCGCCTGCGTCCCTGGTTGCCATCACACACTTGTCCACACACCCCTGAGCTAAGGGCAGCCTTTCCAGGCAGATGGGGTAAGGGGCTGGCTTTCTGATGATTGGACAAGCTGTGGAAATGCTCATTGCAGTAACCTTGTTATGGTAACTAGCGTCCCTCTCTGAAGGTGTTCTGGAAAGGCTATGTCAGGAGAGCAAGGGGTGGTAGTGGGGGAACCCCACAGGCGTTTCCTCTAGGTTGAATGTGCTTCTCGAGGGACACTTTGCCCACATCTGCTGAGGAGGCCCTAGTCTACACCCACAGTTACAGTGTCTGGAGCTGTCCTGTCCAGTATAATAGCCACTGGCCACATGTGGCTACTGAGCACTTGAAAGATGGCCAGTGTGACTGAGGAGTAGAATTTAAAGTTTAGTTAATTTCAATTAATTTAAATGTTAAAACCAATACTTGATTTAGTTATTGGAAAACTTTTAATATGGAACAAGTCGGTTGGAACAACTTGGACGTGTGAATTGACTTTTTCAACAGTGAATTTTATGAAACCTAAATACAGATCAGATATTTCTGGTGAGAATTTAGTTATCAAATTGGAATGTATTGTAAGTGTAAAATATACACTAGATTTCAAAGACCTAATATGAAAAAATAATGTAAAATATTTCGTTACTCATTTTTATATAGATAACATGTTGAAATGATCATAGTTTGGGTACACTGGGTTAAATAAAATAGAGTATTAAAATTAATTGTATCTGTTTCCTTTGCTTTTTTAATGTGATACTAGAAAACTTGAAATCACATAAGTGACTCACATTCTGTTCCTACTGGGCTGTGGGACTCAGGCAGCAGCATCTCCCAATTCAGACACATGTCATCCATTCCCCACTGCCTCAGGGGGCTTCCCAGAGTAGATTTCTCTGAACAGCAATGCTGCTTCTGCCCTTTTCTGCATTGCAGTGCGGGCAACTAGTATGAGAACCTCTAGCACCTGACCCCCACAAGTCCCAATCTCACAAGCTACTGGTGGAAGATTTTAGAAATGAGGGAGAGGGCTGTGCCCCAGGGAAATCTTTCTGCTGTCTAATAAACTGGAGAGGGAAGGTTGCTGCAATGCTAAGAGAATTGTGTGTGTACGGTGCCGGGAGCAAGGTTGGAGGCTCCGGATGCTCAAGATTGTGTGATTCTCCAGCCTCACTCTCCAAACTGCCGGGTTCTCTCTCACATTCACCTCTGCCCACAGCCCCCTGCCCCCAGATTCCCACCGAAGAGCTTGCCTGCTGGTGAAGTCTGGCTGCCCCCATATGGCGCCAGCTTTTCTCACCTGTCAGGGACAGTTTGGGCTGGGAATCTGCTCATGAGTCTCCTCAGAGCAAGGACAAGGGCAGCAGGAATGGCTAGGAAGCTGATGACGCTTGCATGTTGTTGGGTGAGGGGTGGGTGGGGGCTCTTGAGGGTGGAGGGGAACTAAGGACGCTGTGCAGATGCTGCTGGAGAGAGAGCGAGAGAGAGCGAGCGAGAGAGCGAGCGAGAGAGGAGGGAGGGAGAGGGAGAGAGGGAGAGGGAGAGAGAGGGAGAGAGAGGAAGGGAGAGGGAGAGGGAGAGGGAGAGGGAGAGGGAGAGGGGGGGAGAGGGGGAGAGGGGGAGAGGGGGAGAGGGGGAGAGGGGGAGAGGGGGAGAGGGGGAGAGGGGGAGAGGGGGAGGGGGAGGGAGAGGGGGGGAGAGGGAGAGGGAGAGGGAGAGGGAGAGGGAGAGGGAGAGAGAGAGAGAGAGAGAGAGAGAGAGAGACTCCCAGGGACCTCGTGACTCTCCACTTCTCGGCCCCTCCTCCCTGCTCCTTTCCTCTCCCTTCACTCCTCCCCTTCCGGTGATGCGGACGCTGCTGCCCTGTCCCTTGAGCTCTCAGCATCTCTACTTTTTCTAGCTCTGCTTTGGCCTCTCTTTGGAGTACACTCAGAGGCAGTCAGCATCTCCTCCTCCCACTCTGCCTCTGCATCTGGGGTCTCCATAAGACAGCGACCTCTATCCAACACAGCTTCCCACCGGGGCTGCACTAAACACGGAACCAGGGGAAACTGCTGAAGGACGGTGGAAAGGCAGGTGGTTCCTGCTGCTGCTTCTTCCCTCCACTTTTCACTACAGCTTGCAGTGCCCCTCCCACCTTGTTCCTTCAAACCTAGTCCTGCTGTGTTCTGGGTCTCTCTCCTTTGACAGCTGCAGATTCTTGCTTTTGTTAGTCATTTTCTAGGAGTTCTCTTGCTTTCTCCATCAAGGGCACTAGGGATCTGCAATACAGGAATGTTAGGGAGATTCCAACCAGAATGAGAAAGAAGGGAAGGAGCTGGGTGCCCTGGGTTGAAATTTCTGCAGAGGGATCCGTTGGAAGGCAGAGGATCTCTCCTCCAACTCCGGAGAGAGAGAGTACAGGGGAAAGGGTTGACACTGAAATGGGCTGGGCGTGCTGATCTCTCCAGGCACGGCCGGCAACCTTTTGTGTAAACCCCTGGTTGTCAGGCTCGTTTAGATTCAGGCAAGGCCATTAGTATACAGGCTCAATGGGCAGGCAGAAAGGGTAGGAAGGGGGAGATCTGACAGAAATAAGGGGTGGAAAAGACTAAAGGAAACTCCAGAGATCACGTTTAGTTGTGGCTGCTACTGTCATGGCCTTTTGGCAACAGGTTTAGTGCTGTGACAGACAGAGACAGGTGGTGGGGCTCATGCACACTCAGTGCCAGTGTGTAGTCTGTCCTTCTTCCCGTCCCACACTCCCCTGTCACATCCTCTTCTCCTTAGCTTGAGGTCATTGGCCCTAGTTGTTTGCCCCTAGAGAGGGGACAGAGCAGAAAAGAGAGAGAGAGACCACCTGGCTGAGGAGCAGAGACTCCAAGAAGCAAGTGGCACCTCCCAGCCCCATCTCTGAAGTAATCTATGGCTGTGGTTGGCGATTGGTATTGGTTATTGAGGTATGTGTAGGTGGGTGTGAAGGAAGCCTGGAGCTTAAACTAGCAGACTGGAGGGTTATATTTCCTGCTTTGTATGTGGTGGGGGGAGGACTGGGCTGACTACAGGGTCTACACCTTCAGCTTCCTGGGACCCTCAGGGAAGAGATGACAATGCTATCCTCAAACTGCAAAAGCACAAGGAGGCCGGCTATCAGGAGGCGGCCTTAGCTGCTGGCATGGTGCAGGCAGGAGGCGTGGGAGATCTATGCTGTTTGGGACTAGCTTCTGGTCCAAGCAGCCTTGGTTCTCTTCCCCTTTGGTATCTGAAGCTGGCTTGGATGGGTCCCCAGTGTGGAAGGAAAGGTCAGAAGAGCTTGGCAGTGACCCGGTTACCCCCCGAGTTCTTATCCCCAGAGGTTCGGGGTGCCACAAACTCAAAGGTCATGTGATGTTTGACCCGGCCTTTGCCTTTGCTCCAGAGGGCAATGAGGCCAAAGCACAGGGTTACTGAGGTGAGGAAGGGGAGGAAGCCGACTGCCAGCACCATAGCTATGCCTCTGCTATCCAGGAAGAAAGGCCCTGGGATCCCTGGCATGGTGATGTTGGGGTCAGAGAGAGTGCTATTTGGTGGTTCAACTTGGATTACTTCCAGCCAGGTCCTCAGGGAGTCATTCCCAGCTACATTGCTGACCACACAGACATAGGCCCCTCTATCCCGTAGCTGCACGGAGCGGATCTCCAGTGTCCCATCCTCCAGGACCCTTACTCTCCCGGCCCTTCCCAGCCAAGGCCCCTGAGGCCTCATCCAGGAAACGATGGGGGCTGGGTCTCCATCTCCAGAGCAGGAGAAAACGGCATGCCCCCCTTCCTCTGCAATGACCCATCGTGGCCCGGACTTTCGGATCAGGGCTGGTTGGCAAGTGAAGTGCCCTGGAGGTAGGATGTCTGAAAACTCCCTCAGGCTCTTCCCCTGGACGTGCTGGGGGCCGGCACAGGCAGGGGGGGACGTGCCAAAGTCCAGGCGGCGGCGGAGCCGGAGCAGCCAGACGAGGCGGCAGTCACAGGTCAGGGGGTTACCAGACAGCCTCAGGGTGACCAGTTTGTCTGGAGAAGGGAAGGCTGTTTCCTCCAGTGTCTGAAGGGCGTTATCCGCCACGTCTAGGAGGTGGAAGGCAGTCAAACCATGGAAGGCATGGGCAGCGATGGAGGTGAGGCATGCCCCTGACAGTCGGAGCTCCTGGAGCCGCACCAGGGGGCTGAGCCTCCGGGCCGGGATGGCAGAGATGGGGTTCTGAGACAGATCCAGGACCCTGAGGAAGCTCAGGTGGTACAGCGCTTGGAAGGGCACCGAGCTCAGATTGCAGCGGGTGATGGCCAAGCTGCTGAGATTGAGCCCAGTCAGGCTCCCAGGCTCCAGAGCCTCCAGAGGTGGCCAGTGATGGATCTCCAGTTCCTTTAGCTGCCCCAGCCCTTGCAGCGACCCTCCTGGCAGCCTCCCAATATCTAATTCTCGGAGCCTTAGGACCCTTAGCGCTGGGAGGCGGGCCAGGGCTGGGCCAGGCACTGTGCTGAGGTTGCAGCGCTCCAGGGTGAGGGTGCCCAGCTTGGCCAGTCCAGCAAAGGCTCCCGGAGCCACAAACACCAGGTGGTTGTCCCCAACCTCCAGCTGCTGGAGGCTGCCTAGCTCCCTGAAAGCTCCATCGAGGAAGAGGACAATCTGGTTGAGGCGAATGTCCAGCAGCGTGAGGGAAGACAGGCCTGAGAAGACCCTGGGGCCCATGATTCGCAGACGGTTGCCCTGCAGCCTCAGGGTGAGCAGGCTCTGTAGACCATGGAAGGCCCCTGGCTCGAGGGTGGACAGCTGGTTGTAGCTGAGGTCCAGTTCCCGGAGCAGGCCCAGGCGGGAGAGCATTCCCCGCTGAAGCCCCCATAGGCGGTTCCCACTCAGGTCCAGGAGCTCGGTGTCCAGCGGGAGTCCCCCTGGTACAGCCTCCAGTCGCCGGTGGGCACAGAGCACTGCCCGGGGTTGGGAGGTGCAGTCACACACAGCAGGGCAGCCGCCGCTGCTCCCCCCAGACAGGAGGAGCAGGAAAAAGATGGGGGGCCACGGGGGCCAGGCTTGCTTTGGAGTAGTGGCCGCAGCCATCCCCTCTTCAATCCTGGAATAGACGATGACATGGCCCTTTTTGGAAAGTGGCTTCAGATGATGGGGACCCTGGACTTCCCTGGGCCTCCTTAGAGGAGAGAGAGATATTGAGCTACCCATCTCAGCATGGCCAGCAACTAGGGTGCAGATCTGAGAGGAATTCTGGTGCACACCTCCCTAGAGCCTTCTGGAGCTCCTCTTCGGGGACTCTGTACTTTCCTCCCCCTCCCAACCCGGGTAACAGGCCAAGTACTTACTAGCTCATGGAACCCTAGTCAAGTGGGGTAAGTTTTAGGGGAGGGAGACAGGAAGCAGCAGGGAAGTAACTTTTGAGTTTCCCTGCATCTGTGAGATCCAGAAATACCTCAGGTCCCTTCTCCCTGATAGCTGCTCTCCCAATCTCTGGTCTGTCCCTCTCTGCCCACCCTTCTCCCAGGTTATCTACCCACAGCTTTGTCTACAGCTTAAGGGGGATCATATCCCTGGATCCTGATTGGAGACAGGCATCACCTTGACTAAGTCATCCAAGGCTGGGAAGCATGTGGGCCTCAGCTCTGCCCCCCAGGCTCCACTTATTGCCTCTCTGCCCTCCTCTAGCCTGGCCCAGGGCCTGAGGCCCCAGACTAACAAGATCCAATCTCCCCAGAACACCTTGTGGACAACACCCAAGCTGCACATTAGATATAGCACAGGATGCAGGGGGTACATGAATCCCTCACAAGAACCCCAAGGGCAACCCCGCCTCCCCTATAGATGACATTAGGGTGTGAGGGACCCAAGAGATGCCCCAGTTTTGTTGCTTGGTCCTCAGACTTAGGCTTCTCTCACCACCTCCTTTGTGGTGTTTTGATTCAAGCCTAGTGTGTGAGTCTGAGGGAGATCTCTTGTCCCCTTTGGCCTCTGCTGCCTGAGAAAAACACAAGAGACAGACTGAGAGCCAGGTAGGCACAGACAAGTGAGGAGAGAGAGCGCCTGGCCAGACGCTGTGGTGGGGACCAAAGGAGCCCTTGGCTGGCACAGCAGATCTCTGGGCACAGGCTGTGTGCACAGCCCGTCAAGTTAAAGTGGTTTCTGGGTGCCAGGGGCCTGGGCAAAATCAGGCGGATGACCACTGGAGCCTGACTGAGGTGATGAAGGAGAAGAGGTCCCATAGACTCACCCTGTTTAGTGACAACCAAGACCCCAAGGGAGGGGAGGTATTGGAATTGGCAAGGGATGCTACAAAGATAGGACAAGAGCCAACTGAGGCAGGAGGCCTCGGTTTCTTTCTAGCCGCAGATCCCAATCACCTTTGACCTTTCAGGTCTCAGGCTTTCTGGGCCCTACAGGGTCAGCTTTCTACCCCACGGCCCATTTTCTCCCAGGTGGAACTTAGGAGAGGCAGTTTAAGAGATGGTGTGATTTCTTCCCCTTTCTTTCCCACTCTATACCCTCTCCTAGAAGGATCGTTCTAGTGGCTACCCTATAGCTACTTCAGAGGACTGTAGTAGCTCAGAAACTGAAGAAAGAGGCCCAAAGAGCAGAGGGATGTAGGACACCATACTGAGGCTTGGGCATGAGAAAGAATGGCACGGCAGAGGCTGCTGAGCACACTCCTCTGTTCTCTATCCCAACCTAACAGGTATGGATGGCATGCTAAGAGTTCTCCAGGCAGAGAAATGTCCCGGCCACCCTCCTTCCCCTGGTAAGTCCACCTGACAGCTAGCTCTTTGTCACTACTGCTGCAGTTGCTGCTCGGCCTTCTTTCCTGCATTCAGCAAAAGTGCAGTGAAGCGTGTAACCTAGCTTCCCTCCTTGCCACTCCTCTGAATGTCCTCTTAGTCTCCGAAGCTCGCTGGGCCAGGGGCTGGGGATCTGGCCCCTTCTCTTTAAAGGTCACTAATGTAATCATAAACTTCCCTTGCCAATCTCCACGGCTACAGGACTGGCTTCCGGCCACTTTGCAGGAAGAGATAGGTGTCAGGACCACTACTTTCTCTCCTTGTATGGGCTGGGGTCTGGGGCATCACCCTCAAGGAACAGGGAGCTTTCTTCTTCTTGTCTCTATGTGGCAGTCCAGAGACACATCTGATCCTGGATATCCTCTTTAAAGCAGACCTGAGTGAGGCATAGGGACGTACACGGGGAGGGGGCTCTTGGAGGTAAGATTTCTGGAATATCCACACGGATTGCAGGAAAACCCTTGCCAGAGGTAGAGAGAGCACCCAGGAAATGGAGGGAGGTCTCCTTGGAGTCCTTCCCTCCGGAGAACCTGGGCCATCTTAGTTTTCCCATCAAAGTCCTATGGGGCCAGGATCGATGGTTGGCTGGGCCTGGGGTGGGCACAGACCCTCTAGCCTTGACGGGTCTGGCCTTGTCTCTGAGAACGTTATGGAGAAGGGCAGCTGCAGCTCTGGGACAGGAGGTGGGTGCACTTACCAGAGAAGCTGGAGGGTGGCATCAAGTTGGGCACTGCATCTGTGCAGGGCTGGGGGCCCGTCCCACTCGAGCTGCACCTCTGCCCCGCACCTCCCCGTGCGCCTCTCTCCCCGCTGCCCCCCTGCCCGCCGCTGCTGCTGTTGCTGCTGCAGCGGCTGCTGCCAAGACCGAGGTAGAGAGAAGAGCCAGAAAGCATTTCTCCTTTTTTTTTTTTTCCTCTCTCTCTTTTTAAACCAGGCGAGAATGAGTCTGCAGCAACCCTGTTGGTGCAAAATAAATAAATAAAGCAACCAGGGAGGGCTGCAGCAGGCGCCACTTCAGGATGGCAGAGGAGGGGAGGGAGCGCAGAGGGAGGCTCCGGAGCCCCGAGGGGTGGAGGGGTCGGCGGTGGAAGCTGCTGGGCAGCTCCGCAGGGTCTCTCGGGCATCCTGATTCCTCCCTGCGGAGCCCTGGGGCCAGGCACTTTCCGTAGGGTTGTCTTTCAGTCTCCCAGATGCGGGGCAGTTCTGTGCAACCTCTCATTCTAAATGTTCCCTGTGGGTATCGTTTGTGGGGAAAGTTCTCAGCCCAGAACACCCACTGTGGAGCTTAGTCTGAGACGGCTTCGATGGGGGGCTCCCGAGGACCAGCCCCCACGCCTCAGTGGGGGACCGCTCAGGGTGGGTGCAGAATCCTCACAATGGTGACAGCTGGCAGGGCTGGGAACCTGGGTCCTCACACAGGAATGAGATTGCAGAGCGCCAACACCTCTTGCCTTTGAAGTCGTTTTATAAAGAATGGCACAGGTTAGGGTTTATGTTTACCCTCCCCTGAGAGGAAAAAAGAAAACAACCCTCCTGACCACCTGCTGTTTATCCCTCAGAGGAGGGCTCACAGCTATTTATAAAGGCAAGAGAAGTTCTCAGGCAAGATCACGGCTGGAGAAACAGGTCTCCTTCACCCTGCCAGACTTGGTACCCAGGCACAGAGTGGTGGAATTGCATCTGCTGCCTTTCACCATAACGAGAGCGGGGCTGGAGGATGGGGCCCAGACAGTCCTCCGAGGGTCTGTCCTTGGCCTTCTGACTGATCAGTGTCCAGCCATCTCTTCTTTTAGGGTTTCCTCTGACAGAAGACAGCTGGGGCTGGGATAGAGTTTGGGCCACCCCACGTCTAAGATTGGTGAACTGGGGCACCAGGTGAAAATGTTCTGGGGTCCCTCAGGATTGGGATCTTCCCTGAGGCCACTAAGTTCCTCTGATCTGTGACCTCAATGAAGACAGAGATTGTGTCAGATTAAATGCGTCTATAGAGCTGCATGACTACAGGTTAAGTGTGTGAGTATGTGTTTCACATGTATGTGGACGTGTATCTCTGATCACATTTGTGTAACCACTAAAGTCTATTTTTAAAGTGCACATAAGTTTGAGTTCTAACTCTCTGTCTGTCTGTCTGTCTGTGATGCTCTTGGCCTTCATCATACCCTATCTTTATACCCAAATCCCATAAAAATATCCCCAGCCCCTCCCTTACCCCCATCCCGTCCTTACCCTCCACATATCTAGTCTTTTTTAGACCCCAGGGTGCCCAACAATTTCCTTGCTGAGCTGGGAGGAAGGGGGAAGGCAGAAAATCTAAAGATCCAGATTCATGTTATATACAGGTCCTTCTGGGCTCCAGATGCCAGTCTCTGAGCTTGATGCATCTCCCCAGCCAAAGCCCCCAGGGAAATGCAATGAGGTATTTCAAAGGCCTATTCTTAGCTTCTGAGCCCAGAGTTGAGTTCTGTTTTTCCAGGGTGTCCTGGATCCCCCTGTTGTCCTGAGGACACCTAGGTCCACCTAGAGGCCCTTGTATCCCACCCCAGGTCTCCCAGAAGCTGAGAGGAGCCAGGACAAAGCTGAGGCTGGAGATGGTGTTCCTCCATCCCCACCCTCTAGCTCTTGGCCCGCTGCCAGGCAGGCTGGTGGGCGGAAAGCCAGTCTCCGCATTTGCTCACCCCCCCAAAAAGGCAGAGACCACCCTCCAGGGCGCACAGGAAAGGAAAAGGCCAAGGGGAAGGTGAGCCACGAGGCTCTAGGGAAGGGAACGGAGTCCCTCCTCCAGGTCACTTGGACAGCCCCTCAGGTGACTCGATTTCAGTGCTGAAGAGTTCCTTGTAGAGTGGAGGGAAAGCAGCTTGGACCACGATGGGGTGGAGATGCTGGAAGGTTTGCAGCTTTTCCACATGCTGGCTACACAGGCTCCGAAGCTTCCCCTTGGGTGGCAGCTGGACATGGGTTCATGGGGAAGGAGGGTCAGTACTACAGCTCTGTCCCCAGAGCAGAGAAGTACCCCCCATCCTTCCTGGGCTGGGATAACCCTCCTTGCTTTCTCCCGGCACACTTGGCACTTGTGGAACAGCCAGATCCCATTGGTAGGGGTAGGTCTGTGTTCAGGCAACTGGAGGCTAGCGAGAACTGCTATGGGACAGGGACATGTTTTCTGGCTGAAACCCCCAAATGGTGTTCCTGCTACTCCTAAGATGAGCCCTGTTAAAGACTCTCTAACTCACACTTTATGCTTTTATAATAGTGAAATTCTGTCACTCTCTGTTATATAATGTTACGTGCCTCTTTGCCTTTGTTGATACTGTTCCCCTCCCCTGGAATGCCTTTCCAATTCTTCTGTGCTTGGCTAATTCTTACTCACCTTCAGTGTTACCTCCTCTAGGACTATTTCCCTGGGTTAAGGGCCCTTCCTTTGGGCTTCCCTCTGTGCAGCACTGAAATCCCATTTTAGGAAAATGATCCAATTTGTCTGTCTCCCTACCCTATATTTAAACTCCTTAGGTAGGGTCTCTCTCTCTCTACCTTCCCTCCCTCCCTCTCTCTGTATCCTCTGTACCTATCAAAATGCTTGCACATGGCAAATGCTCAGTAACTGTTTGTTTGGACTAAGCAATTTCCAAGCAGGTACCCAACACTGCAAATAGTAAACGAACACTGCCAGCACTCAGCTGGTGGAGGGGAATGAAAAAGGCCCAGAGAGCCATGAGGAGACAGAGGCAGGGAGACCTCACTGGAGAAAGGCTGAGAAAACCATTTATCGTCTGCAGTTTCCTGTATAAGCAAGTGAGGCTTAAAAATACCTCTCACCAGGGCTTCCCTGGTGGCGCAGTGGTTGAGAGTCCGCCTGCCATTGCAGGGGACACGGGTTCGTGCCCCGGTCTGGGAAGATCCCACATGCCGCGGAGCGGCTGGGCCCGTGAGCCATGGCCGCTGAGCCTGAGTGCCCGGAGTCTGTGCTCCGCAACGGGAGGGACCACAACAGTGAGAGGCCCACGTACCGCAAAAAAAACAACAAAAAAACCCCCAAAAAACAATAAAGCAGAGTGATGGGTAGAGGGCTTTTTGTATGGGGTGGTCTGGGAAAACCTCTCCAGAATGAAGGGATGGAGCAGGCCATTTGGAAAACTAGGGAAGAACCTTCCAGGCAGCTGGAACAGCAATAGTCCTGAGAAGCAACCGGGTTTGATGTGTTCAAGGAATAGCAAGGAGGCCAGTGTTGCTGGAATGGGTGACTGAGAGGGCAGTGGAAGGAGATGAGGTGAGAAAAGAAGTCGGGGGTCAGACACATCATGAGGCCAGTAGGCCACGACACAGACTCTAGATTTGATATTCAGCATGATGGGCAGCTCTAGGAGCACTGAGAACAGTGCTGTGTGGCTGCCGTAGGACAGACAGGGATGGAGCAGGGGTCCAGTTAAGGAGGCCTCTTTAAAGGTCCAAGTGAGAACTGACAGCTAGCGGGTAACAGCGGGAGGTGATGTATTCTGAAGGTGGATCCAACAGAGATTTGCTTTCCAACTGCTCTCTCAGGTTCTCTTCCTCCTAATCTATTCTACCAGACTTGAAGTTTATTTAGGACAGAGCCTGTCGTTTAAGTCGCTTCTGTATTCTCAGCACCTAGCACTCTGCCTGGCACATAGCAAGTGCCCATTGCTTGAACCGTTACATAAATGGCTCCTTTACACTGCTTCCAAATTAAATTGCCTAAATAATAGCTCCGATGATATCATTCCTCTAGCCTTTGGTGCTCTCCATTGCCTGGAAATAAAGTCTTAACTCTTTAATATGGCCTTGAAAGTCCTCTCTGATTTGCTCCTTGACCTAATTTTCAAGCTTGTCTTCTGCTACTTCTCTGCCCCCATCAATCTATCCCAGCTCCTGACCTTACACTTTAGTCAAAATGTTCCATGAACCATTCTCTGTATATGCATTATCTTGCCTCCTTATTTTTGTCCATATTGTTCCCTAAGCCTGGAATGCCTGCCCCACCCCCTGAAGGCCCGTTAAAATCTTACATATTTCATGGCCTAGTTTAAATGCCACCTTCTCTAGGAAGCATTTATGACCCACTCCTCTTACCCTCAAGTTATTTTTAATCTCTCTTCCACGCTCTCACATTTCCCCAATATCTCTTATTGTAGTACTATATTAGGGGCACAGGGATATGGTAGAAAAAGCCCTGGGATTAAACCTTACATTTATCACTTATGATTGCATAAACTTGGACAAGTCACTTAAGTTTCCTTATCACTACAGGGAGGTTTTAACACCTATTTTACTGACTGAGTTGTCCTAAAGATGAGCGTATCTGTGAAAGCACTTTGTTAATCGCATTATTATTATATCCCATAACACATTCTCCTCTATCTTAGGGTCATTGGTACATAAGTCTCTTCTTCACAGCAGATTAAAGACTCTTGGTGGGGGTAAGGATGGCACCTCTGTATCTTTCCATTCCACAGTACAAGCAGGTGCTGGGTAAGCGGTGGCTCTATTAAACTGAATTGTTCCCTGGAGGTCCCTCCCAATTCCAGGCTCCCTAACTTCCCATCTTTACCCACATGGAAGTGACTGATCAGTCCCCTTGCCCCCATGCTGTTGCAAGCTCTCTCACACAGCTTAGCACTCAAGCACTTCCTCCTCTGGACACTCAGACCATGGCCCTCGCAAGCCCTGATGTCACAGATCTGGCGCTGGGCCTGACCTCCTCTGTCCCAGGGACTGCTCCTACCTTTGCCAGGATGCCGTGGCGATGAGTCTTGCAGAGATGATGATGAAAGGCCAGCTCCAGACTGTACTGCAGCTGTTCTACTTTCCTTTTCTCTTGGAGCCCTGGCCGGTCTGAAGGAGGGGATGGGACCATAGCAAGAAAAAGAAAGAACATGGACGTTAACGTCCCCAAAAGGGTGTGTCATTCTGGACATTTGTGCTGAATATAGATCTTCCTAGCTGAGTGAGAGAGAGTGTAAGAGTGTGTGTGTGTGTGTGTGTGTGTGTGTGTGAATGTGTGTGTCTTGGTTTGATAATGGTAAGCTATGGGGCCTTGGGCTGGGCTAGCTTTCTACAAGGAAAACTGGGGAGAGATGAAAGGATGAGACATTCCAATCTCCCAGTTCCAAGCTGCCCTATCCCTGGTACCCTGATATTTCACATAACTAATTCAAAGCTAGGCACCAAAACTCTGCTGTGGGGAAGGAAAAAAAAAAAAAGTTCTCCCTTCTTCCCCGCCACTTGGCAGGGATGGCCCCAGTTAGGAGATGGACTTTGTGAAGCCACCTAGGTCAGCATCAAGGCCTCTACAGCAGTCTGTGGCTAACTTCAAGAGATAAACCACCTTTTGCCCTGACTCCATAAAATACCCAGAAGTCATCTTTTAAGTCTTTATTTCCAGTTCAAGGGGAATGTTTAGGTCTTTACTCATTGGCAGAGCCAGAAGACTGATAATCTTGGTCTGCAAACTCAGGTTAGCAGCTCAAGCCCCTTCCCCAGGTTCTCTGAATCCTTAGCATTCAGCTGGCTCACCAGCCCACTCCATTCCAGCGGAGCGGACATCCAGAGTCCTGCCATGATGGCATGTTGTCTTTTGTTTTGTTTTGTTTTTCATTTCTGTTTCTGGCTGCGCTGTGGGGCTCGTGGGATCTTAGTTCCCCAACCAGCGATTGAACCCATGCCCTCGGCAGTCAAAGTGTGGAATCCTAACTACTGGACCGCCAGGGAATTCCCGATGGCATGTAGTCTTGACATGAGTTCACACAGAGCAGTGATTCTCAAGCTTGGTGGCACATTACAATCACTTGTGAGAGGCTGTTAAAACTCCTGGTGTTCCGGCAGCACCCCAGATCAATGACCTCAGAGTTGCAGCAATCGTTTTTAAAGCTCCCCAGGTGATTCCAACCTGCGGCCGCAATGGAGTCACTGACAGGGACTCACAAGCAGACTAATTTCTCCCAGGGAAATGGCTCACTTCCGCTCTTCCTCACGTCTCCCCACTTCTCCAACCCCGCCTGCGCTGCTCTTTTCCCTCTGTCAGGCTCCTCTGGATCTTTATTTTAACTCATATTTTTATAGCAATATTCGGAGGGTGGGGGGCTCATTCTGCTCTTTAAAGTGACTCCCCAGATTTAACCACAAGCGAAGGTCCAGACTCTTCAGTGTCTGTTGCGCCCCCCCACTGCCTGAATGTCCTTTACCCGAGCCCAGTGACTCACTGGCATTGATGAGAACGAGGGCCGTGTAGAGGGCAATCTCGTCCTCGGAAAAATGCAAGGCACTCAGGGAGTGGGAGAAGTCAAAGATGGAGCTGATGAGCTCGCTGCAGCCTGGTGGGGTGGAAACGAAAGAGTGAGCAAGGTGGGTGAGGCCACAGTGCCCGAGGACACCCGCCCCCTTGGTGTTTGGAGCGGGCAATCTGTCCTGAAAAGAGGGGGCCCTGGGTCTCCAAGCCTCGGATGGGGTTGGCATCCGACTCCTCTCTCTCATTTCCCCCTGCCCCTCACCCAAGGCTCGGAAGAGCTCCATGCCACCGTATTTGCCTTCAAAAAAGACTGTATGGTTGTCAGCATTGTAGGCCCGGCACATCCTGACCAGCACTACTTCCATGGCTCCTGGGGAGTGGGGAGAAAGGCAGGTACACCATCAAACACGGCCAGGAATCTGTCTCTGTCTCCCTCAGTGTCCCAGTTCCCTTAAGGCACCTCCCTCCACTCAGCCCTGCCCGTTTCCTCATCTGTCCCCACTGCCCCCAGGCCCGCCCCCCCTCCCTGGGCACCTGCTTTGAGCAGCACAATCTGGTCATTCTGGCAGAGCTCCATAAAGCCCGAGAGCCTCTTAGCGAACTCCACCACGTACTGAATGGCCTCGGTGAGGCGGTGGGCACAGCGTTCCCACATCTCCCACATTGACTGCAGGGAAGGAGGGGGTCCCACTGTAGCCCGCTTTATGACCCCGGGCCCCCCCACCCAAGGCCCTGGGAACCCAGACAGATGATCTGCAGGGGGTAGATTCTGAACTGCCACATTCTCAGCACCCATGTTTTTAGCCTATTCTTAGCACAATGTGCACTCCAGGTTAATTCCTGTCACTTGGACGCACTTAGCGCCCACCAGCCACTGGCGCAGAGTTAGCTGTTGTGGGGAATTAACAAACGTCTGAGATACGCCTTTGCCCTCAAAGAGTGTGCATCTTGTTGAGGTGACTAAGACATACCCAAGTTCAGTACCAAACAAGTGCTTTTAGTGCAGGAGCTGTTGTCAGAGTGACAGGAGGGAGAGAACAAGCTTTGGAGCCCGATGGATCTGAATTTGCCTTCAGATCCACTACTTTGCCACGAGGAGTAAGTCTACGAACTCCTCTGAGCTCAGTTTCTCGGTCCATTAAGAACAGAGATAGATGCCAGCCTCATAGGTTGGTTGTCCTTAGGGTCAAGGATAATTTATGTAAAGCGCTCAGCACAGTGCCTGGCAGAGAAGGAGCGCTTAACAAATGCTGCTCAGGATTCTGACTCTTGTCGTCGTTGATGGAGGAGGAAGGCGCTTAGGCCGAGGTCTCTTCGCCAAGGTCGGGGTGATGGGGGAGGTAGGATGAAGGCCGCGTAAAATGACCATAGGCAGGAGGAGCTAAGGAGAAGCTCTCATCCATCTACTAGGGTGCATACTTAAAGCGGTACCCAGTGTCTTTCTGGGATACCCTGCCTCGCCCCAGCCCCCTTGCGTGTGGAGGTGGCTGTCTCTGGACCCCCCAGTGGTGGTGGGAGGTCCTCCCTTCCCCGCGCAGTCCCCTGGCCTCACCTTCCTCTGGTAGCCGGCCACCTCCTCTCGGGAGAAGACGGTGGAGCGCTGTCCGATCAGGTCCTCCAGCCGCAGCTGGCACGTCTCTCGGTAGGACTTACAAACATTCTGCACCAGATGCTCTGGGGCCGGAGGAGGAGGAGGAAAGCGGGGGCTCGATCTCAGCCAGCTCCTACCCTTCCCATACAAGGGGCACTCCACTGCCTGGCCTAGCGCTGCTCTGCCTCCCCCCGAGGCCCCTGTGCACGTCTGGTTTACACGGGGTGCTGACTAGGGCCCCTTTCTTGGAAGCCCCTCCCTTATCTTCCTCCCCAGCTACCTCCCCAGGGGCTCACCAATCTCCGTCAGGGAGGCATAAGGTGCCTCTGGGGTTCTGCGGAAACTGGGGCTGAAGTAGCTGTCCGGGCCCCGTCCTTGTTCCCCAAGCCCAGGGTGCCTGGGGTCCTCGAAGTGGAGTCCACACCTGTCAGGGGTCGGCTGGCTGCCTGTGCCATAGCAGTTCTCTCTGCCCTCGGTCTTGCCCCGCTCAGGGCTGTATTCCAGGTGGTACGAGGCCCCGTTGAGCCCGGCCTTGGCCAAGCTGTTGGAGTAGGAGGGCCCACAGCCTGGGGCTCTCAGGAGACTGGGGGGACAGGCTGAGGCCTCCGGCAGGTCAGGCGAGGAGCCCAGGGGCAGCTGCCCATCTGGGAGCCCCAAGGTGCAGGCGAGGGGGTCTGCTCCTTGGGCTCCTGCAGGAGGGGTCTTGGCCGCTTGTTCCCTTTGCTGCTGTTGCCGCTGTTGCAGTTGTTTCTGCACCTCAGCATGCAGGCTGTCCCTTTGCTTCTTGGACATGCGGCCAAACTTGACAGCTGAAAGAGGTTTGGGGATCAGGAGTTTTTGAGGGGGGAGGACAGGGTACAGGGCAGAGTGAGTAGGCATCTGCATCATCACAGGATTAACTCGCTGCTCCCTGAATAGCCGACTCCAAGCACAGCTTCTTCAGTCTTGCCTGAGAGCCTCCCTTCAGGGCACTTTTGTTCAAGACCCCTCCCACCTCTCACTCTGGTTTGCTTCGGGGCTCAGTGCAGCTCAGACATTTGAGTCTCCCGGGCAAACGCTTCTGGCTCGAAACCAGCTTCTACTAGTGGCAGAATTCAAGCAATGAGTCCTGACTGAGGGCCCTGGCCTCCTGATATGGGGCTGGGGGTGGCTGAGTGGGGGGCCTCGAGCTGTATCGGGGTCACCTCGCCTGTCTAGGAGGGTCGGAGGAAGAGGAGAGCCGAGAACACAGGTCTCCCTGTGGTCAGGCCTGCAGGCTCCCTGGTGACCTAGATACTCACCACAGCCCAACCCAGGCTCCGCGGCTTGTTTCTGAACATCCTCTTCTGCTCTCTCTTTCCTGCCTTTTCATTTGCCCCGCCACCCCTCCCAGGTGTGGGGACGCAGCCCCTGGTCGCCCCGCCTGCCCCTTTGCAACCCTGCGTGTTTCCTTTCACTTTGTTATTTTGGGCGCTGAAAAGTGCTGACAGCCTCCTTCTGGCTCCTCATCACCTCAGGTCTCCCCCAGCCCCAGCCTGGGCTCCTTCTGCGGTGTTGCCGTGGGAGCGGTTTGGGGGCTGCGAGGGGGCAGTGGCTGAGGAAGGTGGAGAAAAGCCACCAGGAACAGCCGGCCTCCCCAGCCTCAGCCTTCTGGGCTGTTCTCAGGCCAACCGTGGTCCCATTCGCAGCCACCGCCCCCTGGCCCAGGCTGGGGATGGGGCACTAGGGAGGGAGACGGAGCTGGAACTGGAGCCATGAGGCAGGAGGGAAAGATGTGGAATGCGGATGGGATCTGGGTCACAGGGGAGTGGGGTGAGGAAACTCCAACCCGAGGAAGGAGCAAATGAAGAGTCTGGGACCTTGGGGAAAGGAGGGTTGTTGTAGCAGAGCCTGAAGCTGGGGACCGTGAAGACCTTTGATGAGGGTAGCCTGCCCACCGCCTCGGTGAACGGTGGAAGAGACAAGGGCCTGCCAGAGGGAGGGACGGAGCTCCCCGAAGGGCAGGGCGTTCTAACCCCTGTCTGGCACAGCAGGTCAGGCTGCCCTTCTGGAGACTGAAGCCCGGGGGGCTGCGCGTTTGGCCTCACCGTCTCGGGACATGCCCAGGGCCAGGCATTTCTGCAGGCGGCAGTGCTGGCATCGGTTTCGGCTAGTGCGGTCAATGGGGCAGTTCTGCTGACGGGTGCAGGAGTAAGCCACGTTACACTGCTGGCTCCGGCGGAAGAAACCCTGGGGAAGGCAGGTGGAGACCAGGGCTGCTGATCTGGGCCAGGCCCAGCTCAGTACCAAGTGCCTGCAGCCCGCAAGCTCTAGCCCCACCTTTTCCAGATCTTACACGACGCCTCAGTTTTCTCTCCTCCATTGTAATCTGTCCTGCAATCACTTCCCTAGTTGAAGACAAGGCCCTCCTGTGCGCAGGGCTCTCCAGGCAAGGTGCCACCCAGGCAGCTCCCTAGCTGTCTCAGGAGACCAGCCCTGCAGGCAGAACAAAGGCCGCCGAGTCCCCTCTCCCCATCTCTGAAGAGACTGTGTATGTGTGTGTACTCACCTTGCACCCCTCACAGGTGATAACCCCGTAATGGATCCCAGATGATTTGTCCCCACAGATTTTGCAAGGGATCACTTCAATTTGTGCTAGAAGAGGGAAAGAGCAGAGGTCAGCCCAGGAGCCTTTGGTGTATCCCACCGCCTGTACCTGGGGGGCAGATACAGGGACATGGTGCTTCCCTTGCTTCCCTCCCCCGCTCCAGTTTGCTGTTTCCCTCTTGCAAGATGGATGAAGGAGTGAATGCCAAATGCCACTCAGCAAAGTGTCTGTGGAGGCTGTTTTAGTTTCCCGGGCTGGCCGGGGGTTGTATAAGTTCTACGGGGGCAGAGAAAGCAGCTGCAGAGGCCACCTGTTCAGCCCTTCAAGATGAAAAGCTCTAGTTGCCTCCCTCTTGCCTGGGGACCTAGGAGTCCTCACGGCTTCACAACACCTGCTTCCCGCCCAGGGGGCTTCCTCTGTGCCGCCCTCCCCCACTGGGGCTCAGCCCACAGGGTCAGAGTGTGGGGCATGGTGGGAAGATGTGGTCCACCAGGCAGGAGGCACCTGGGGGACAGGTAGAGATGCCAGCCATCCTCGGCTGGGCAGTGAAGGCTCAGGGAGGGGCTGTGCAGAGACCAGGGGCCGAAGGGGGCAGGGTCCACTGGGTGGGCCCCAGAGAGGGTAAGGAGAAGCCAAGATGGAGCCCAGGAAAGTGGGGTCAACAAGCCAGCTCTGCCAGATGTCTGAGAGCCAGGGAGCGGATCAAACAGGCCTCCTAGGTTCCTGGCCCCAGAGCAGAGGGTGGCTGTGCATGTCTCCACGTATGAGAGTGTGCATGCTTATGTGTGTACGAGGGCCTCTGCGTCCAACCGTGTGCGTACAAATCATGAAGGTTAACACTGGCTGGGACTACGGACCATCAAATTCAACCTCTTTTTTTCCTTCACAGATGAAGGAATAGGCCAAATGAGATCAGGTGGTTGGCCCAGGTTCATACCGCTAGTTTACCCAGGAGTTGGGTCTATATCCCAGTTCCCCATAGCTTTCCATTCGGCTGTTCTGTGTATATGACTTTTGGGGCACACACATCCGTGGGCATGTTGCATGTTTGAAGGGGTGCTCATGTGTGTGTGTGTGTGTGTGTGTGTGTGTGTGTACACATGAAAGGTACATGTGGTTCGTGAGCCAAGAGGCATGTCTGCTTGAGCCAGTGTGCACACGTGCGTATTTGTTAGTGTTTGTTCACTGGCTGCCGGGAGCCCCCTCTCTCCCACTGAGCTCTCTATAACCTACCTCCCCACTCCCTTCACTGTGGTTGGTTACTGGCCCCAGGTTTGCCCCATCCTTGTCAATGCCCACAGCTCTCTGCTGAGTTTCAGGGACCAGGCATTGGCCTCCCCCCAGCCAATCTTTGAAGGCACTGGCCAGAGCTGGTGTCCCTTTTAGGTGCTTTCATCACTCCTAAGGGCATGTGGGTCTCTCCTCTGCCATTGCTGACCTGCTGCCTCCCCTCCGAGGGGGCATGCCTGGGGTGGAGCACGTCATAAATTGGTCTAGGACCGTAGCCCCTTCTCATCTCTGATCCCAAGGGTCAGAGGAAGCGGCAGCCTGCCTATAGGGCAAATCCACAGTCCTGTGAACTCTCCTCTGGTCCAGGCCTGGACCCTGGTTGCGTGTAGGACCTGCTGATGTGAGGTGGGGAGGGTGACCATGGCTCCGTGGCACTCCCTGAAATATTGTTTCCATCATCCCCTCAGGCTAGCCTTGAGCTGAGCCAGAGTAAGCAGCTGCCTTCTCACGGGGGACGGGTTGCACAGGTGTCTGAAGCCCCTCCATTAGAGCTCGAGCCTTCTCCTCACCCCCAGCCCCACTAGTCTGCCCAGCACCCACACAATAGGCTGTGATCATCCAGCACAGACAGCAAGGGAGCTTTCAGATTCTTTCCAGTAAATTAAGAGCGGATTGGAATGAATGGAGGGAAGAGAGAACAAGGGGGGGATTGGGTGCCTGGAAAAGGGGCAGAGAACGTGGGGGCACATGCACATCTAGCCACTGGATTCTTTGGGTCTCAGTTCCGTTGCCAGTAAAAGGTAAGCATAGCCTTCACGGCCTGTCCAGGGCGGTAGCACCGTGGGTATGTGGTATCACCTGCGGAAAGCGCAGCGCGGCCGCGAGCACTGTGTGTGCTGGCTACCACCAAGCACAGCAGTGGGCACAGAACCCAGAAGGCATTTGAGGCCCAAGAGAAGTGCTTGTGCCCTGTGGAGTCTGCTCTTGCTTCTCCCCAACGCATTTCCTCTCCAGCACCGTGGGATCTCCCTCCTCGGTGGCCTTAAGCCCAGAGAGGGCAGAAACCAACATGGGTCACCCAAAAAAGTAAGCGGGAGGGAGACTAGGCCAAGCCACAGTGGGAACTCGGGCTCCAGCCCAGTCCTCAACCACAGGCCTCCCTGCCTCTTCCCTTCTCCAAGAGCCACATCCGTGTGCGTGTGTGAGCTGACCACACGGGTAACTCAGACACATCTCTCTGCCCCACAGCCTGACTCACTGCTGGTCCTGGCCCTAGGAACCTCACAACAGTGTCACCAAGACCTCGCCCTTCTCATAGGATGATGTGGCCAGCCACAAACCACCTTCACAAATACCCATGTTTGGGGGACACCAGAGTTTAGACCCCAGCCACCAGGCCAGCCACTCCCCCACGCTCCCCAACCATAGTCCGAGACAGAGGTACACAGTGAGGCAGGCACACAGGGAATGAGAGGGGCACATAGGATCAGGGGTTTCGGGCTAGAGGGTCAGACCCTCTAGCCTCTGAGCTAGAAAGACCAAGAGTTTTGGGACCCAGAGACAACAGAGACAGACCCAGAGAGAGAGAGAGCCGCAGAAACACAGAAAAACCCACACTCGTGTCCTGGGCCCATGCCCAGCCCCTGGCCCTCTCAGCGCTGTCAGGCCCTCTTATCCTACTCCTCCCACCTGGTCCTGCCACCTGTCCCCCGGCAATGCCATCTACCCAAAACCTCAAAGAGAAAGTACCGGTGCACATGAGTGTGACTTGTGGAGGAGGGGAGGGGAGAGAACGGGAAGAGGACTGGCAGAGGTGGAGGTGGGGTGAGCCAGAGCTGAAAAACACCTCGGATACCTCACCTTCAAAACCTCCCCCCTTGAGCCCTGTCCCTGAAGCAGAAGGTGGTGGGAACGCAAATTGGGGAGGGGAGCTGAGTAATCACAGGATTACTCAAGCTGTTTCCCGGGAGCCTGGCCTGCCAGGAACTTACCATCTAAGGGCCTGCCAGTGCCAGGAACTAGAACCAAGCCGAGGTCAGGAACGTCTAGGCCAGCCTCTGCAGCACGGCTCCTGCAGCAGCCCTCACTCTGCCCGCCCTCACTTGCTGCTTCGGGAAGAGCTTTGTAGCTCACACTGTAGCTCTCTCCCAGGGCCCACCAAAGGAAACCCTCCCATTCCAAGGAGGGAGCAATGCCCCTGTGCACATGATACCTCCCGAAACCACCTAGTGACTGCGTGACTCTAGACCTCTGAGACTTAAACAAGATCACCTAGGGAGCTTGTTAAAATGCAGGTCCCTACGCAGCAGGTCTGAGGGGGATCCAGGCGCTCCCATTTGAACAAGCTCTTGGTTGGTGCCCAAGCTTGCTGGTCCTCACTCTACCTTTCTGAGTAGCAAGAATTTAGTCCCTCTTCCTGTTTATACCTCTTCCTGGGGCATAAGGGTGGGGTTGGTGGTCTCTTCCCCAGCTCATTCTTGTATCTTCCCTGCCATCCAGTGTGACCTCTAAAACTTTATTCTGACATGGTACTAGGAAAAGAAAATGAATCTCTTCTGGACTGCTTCGGGGATTGAAGGATCCTCAGGGAGCTTCCTCTGAGCACCTCCTATGTGAGGAAATATGGTAGAGACAAAGTAGGCTGTCCCCCCTCCCTCCAGCCTCCTCTAATCTCACCTTTCTCACAGCTGCGAGATTCATTGATAGGGCTCTTTGAATGCATCCAGAGCCTGGCCCTGTGCCACCTTAGGAAGCCAGCCCTGGGCCCTGTCCAGGTGCCCTACGCCACAGAGAGGAAGTGGTGGGAACAAAGGAGGGGCTGCAACCCAGGGGGATCTCTCCCCTCAAACCCCGGAACCACCCCCCAGCTCTGGTAGAGAAAGGATGCAGCCAGAGAACCCAGATTATCTGGGGTCCTCATCTTCTCCTGGTGCCCCATCAGTCTAAAGCTAGGCTTTTCCTCTTTTCTCTTTCTCTCTCCTTTTCTCCAATGGACATTGATTAAGGGGGAGTAATAAAGATAGACATCAGCACTGGCTGAATTCTTATTCTGTGCCAGGCGTTACATACATTTTTCATTTAATGATCACAGCGATCCTGTGAAGTAGGTACTATTTGTATTGTCCCCATTTTATAAATGAGAAAACTGAGTCCAGGGGAGAGTAAGCAGCTTGACTAAGGTTACACAGCCAGAAGTGGCAGATCTGGCATGTGAACCCAGGTCTCTGTAACCTGAGAGCCATTGTCCCCGACCATTGAGCCATATACTCTATAAGTATGAGACGCCCAAATGCACTGGGCAGAATGGGATGGGGGACAAGGTTACCGGCTGCAGGGGAAAGTGTGAAGTGAGGGGGTGGGCTAGGAACGGAATTCAGGGAGGACACCCGTGGAACTAAAGCCAAGACTCATGTCTAGTCTAAAGATCCAGACAGACGTTATTCCCTCTGTCCCACACCTTCTGTGGTGCCAGCCCCCTCCTGCCTTTATCCTTGGCTTCTAAGGCCAAGGAGGCATGGCTCGCTCATCCCACCAGAGCTCCTGACTTGGGACTCCTGGGGAGACCACAGCTCCCTTGGGGTGTGGACTGGCTTTCACACATCTTGGTAGGTCTCTCTGCAGGAGCGAATGAGTGAGTGAGCAAGAGGAATGCATCTCTTTTCTTAGCTTAGGGCCCTCTCACCCCACAGCCCAAACTAGTCCCTCTCCTCCCACGGAGACCACAGCTCCGGCCAGGGAACCCCTGTGTACCCCAGCCTGTCACCAGCCTCCCTCCTTTCTCAGCTCTCAGTTCCCACAGCTTCTGCAAAGCTGGAAGCCACGGCAGTGGGCTCTGCCGCAAAGAGCAGGAGGGGGAGGGTTGGGTTGGGGGTCAGGAGAGAAGCAGTTGTACCTGGTGAACGCTCCTCCCTGCCCATGGTGAGAATTTTCTGCTGATACACCCAGATTCCAGGCTGAGAAAGTAGTGAAGCTAAAACTCAGGTGGGCGAGGGAGAGTCTGGGGTTTTGAAAAGCCACGAAAGACAGCCAGCTACCTGAAACCCCCCCTTGGTGCCCCGCCACCCCCGCAGTCTGGGACAGGAGAAAGGAGGGGAAACAAAAAAACTGAGTGAAAACAACCAGTGGCTGGGGGGAGGGCATGAATCACCAGGAGGAAGCTGTGAGGGGTGGGAGCCCAGACGCCACAATCAGTGGCCTTCTCGGCCTCCGGGCTGCATCTTCTCTCCAGAGTGCCTGTGCTGTTGCAGGACACCAGTGGACCCAGGAGGACCCTGGCTCTGGCCCCGAGGCCCTGCCCTGTTGCCGTCCCTCCTCCCAGATAGACATCTCCATCCTTTCTGAGCCCAGAGTCCCAGGGAGGGGCAGCATTGCAGCAGCAGGAGGAGTAGAGATTAGATCTCAGAAAGGACTAGTCACTGGAGGACGAGAGGAGACCCCAGGGCTGCCTTTCTTGGAGAGCTCTTAGCATGGGAAAGTCCCCGTTCCCCGTTTGAGGTAGTGGCCTGGGGGCAGGGCGGGAGAGGGAGCCCCTGGGAGGGGCAGCCGCACCAACACCCACATTTCATTGTGGTGGGACTACGGGCTGGGATGTTCCCAACATCTAGGGCCTTGGGCTGGGGGTGTTTGGGAGTCCCGTTAGGAATGGGAAGAGAGGAAAAGGCGAAGGTGCAACAGTGATGCGAGGAAGGAGGGGGCCCTTTGTAAAGTCCTCAGACGGCCCCGGGCTCTCAGGCTGAGTTCTGTGGCTCCCGGGAACTTGGACTTCTTTCTGGCCCACGGCTCCTCGTTATCATGCCCAGACTGGAGAAAGATCAGGGCACAGCAAAGACAGGCATGCAACCTCGTACCCCTCGTCCTCCCACCTCCCCATCCAGGCCGAATGCCGGGGCCTCGTGTCTCTTGGCTCCACACCGGCCGTGCCCCAGAGTGAGCTGATGGGGCCACCGTCCCTCTGGCTGGCTGGGGAGTCTTTCTGGCTAATGGACATTTCCCCTCTACTGACCAGCAAGTTGCCATGGCAGAGAGCCTGTATCATTCTTTCAGAACTTCTATAAATCCCACGCCTCCCACTTTCTGCCTTCCTAGACCCGATCAATACTCAGTGTCTCCCCTCTCCTGCCAGCTTTCTTTCCTCTCTGTCTCTCCCTGCGTCTGTGTGCCTTTCCATCTTTGCACTCCAGTTCTGTCTCAGGCTAGACACCGCAATGTTTTGACCCTCCTGGCATTTCTCCAGTTATATCTCTATCTGGACATCACTCTCTCCCCATGTGTTCCGTAGATCTTTCGTCATTTGAGTTTGGCCTCTGCATCTCTCTTTATTTCTTGATCTATTTCTGCTCCTTGTGTGTCTGGCCCTTGGGTCTTTGGGTGTGTCACAGTCCCAAGACCCCAGTGCTCTGCCCGCCCCAGCTAAGGTCAGAGAACATGGTGATGGCTGGTACTCACTAGGGGGTCAGGGCAGTCAGATAATCTGGGGCTATGAGATACCCAGGGATGTCCAAGTGAGAAGGACCAGTGGTACCAACCCCCAGATTGGAGGAGACCCCTCTCTTGCCTACTGCCCAGGGGGATATCATGTAGAGCTGACCAAGTGTCTCCCCTGTCTAGTCCCAGGGACTCCTGCCCTCCTGCCAGGCTCTGAAGCACATCTGATCATTGCTTCCCAGGGTGGATTTTCTGATTTGAGACCATTTCTGGGAAGATCGGTTTGCTAACCTTTGCTGCTAATGGGAAGAAGCTAGAAGGGAAACTGAAGCCCCAAGAGGCCCTTCTTCTTGTGGAAGATTTTGGCTCTTCTCCTCACCCCTCCTGACCTGCCCCAGCTCATACACATGCACTGGAGTCTCCATCCCAAACGTGGAAGTGAAGTTCTTTCCTTTCCTTGGCTGCCTCTCTGTGTACCCTCTGGGAGAGCTGAGTTTCCTCCACTACCCTTGGAGGTGCTTAACTCAGAGACCAGCGCTCTCTCCTTGGTCCTGGGCCCTCAGAACTGGGCGCTTCCCCAAAGCTGGTTTTGTTTTAAAATTCAGCTTACTTGTTTTACAGGAGACAAGGGCCTAAGACTTGCCTAAGGCTACAAGGCTAGTCTGTGAGAGGTGGCACCAGAACATGGTCTTTAGACTCAGCCCACGGGTCTTTCCAGGATCTAATATGGCCTCTCTTTTGTGGGTTGTGGGAAGACCCCAGGTTGAGCCTAGGGGTACCTCAGGCCTCAGGCCACAGGGGCATGGGACTTCCGTTTTCCTCCTTCGCCCTGTGCTCTGAGAGGTCCTCTGGCTTCCCTTACAAGGGCGAGTTGCCCACCCTTGCTCTGCTAGAAGGCACAGGGACCCCAGACATCTGCCCACCAGCTGTTGGCCCATGGCTCTGGGCCAGGAAACGGGTGAAGCTGAGGGCTTTTTGCTCCCATCTCCACTGTCTGATCCTACTTATCAAACAGGCATCTGAACCTGGGGTTGGGGGGGGGTCTCTCTCTCTTTCTCTCTGTCTCTCTCTCTCTCTCTCTCTCTCACACACACACACACACACACACACACACACACACACACACACACCCCACCCTGGCTGGATTCCACTTGGTCATCATGTTCCTGCATTGGGCAGAGAGTGTGATGGCTCAGAGGCCTGGATGCTGGGGTTCTGACCGCCTCTGTCTGCTGACCTGGCTTTACCCTTACTGTCCCACCGCTTCAGGGTACAGCAACTCCTCCGGACTCTTTTCTCACCCTACTCTCAGGCAGTTTGGAGGCACGGAGGGAAACACTGCCATGGGAGCCGGGGGAGTGAGTTCAGGCTGCCTTTTAATTACCAACCTCCACCTACTACAGCTGTGTGATCTGGGGTGAAGCACTGGGCCTCTCTGGGTCTCAGTCTCTTTTTGTAAAACGAGGGGCAGGGTACCTCAGATACTCTTGGAGATCCTTTCCAGAGCCCGTGACACAGGAGTTCCTCAATAGTCCCTTTACTGTGGCTGCTCTAAGAGAACTGCTCAGGGAGCGAGACTCCCCGATTATTCCACCCATCTCCCAACAGACCTTGGCCTTGACCGGGACACACCCTGCCAGGGAAGAGCACTCAGCTCTGCTCACACTGTTCCCAAGGTGCCCGTCCTTTCCAGAGGGACCCAGGCTTCCCCTCTCCCGGGTGGCCCATTCACTTACTTCTCATGACTGAGTCGTGGGCTTTGCCGCCTGGGCTCCCTGTCCTTCTCAGCGGGGGTGTTCCAGGGATGGGGCACAGATGGCAGTGGGGCTGCGGGCTGTGGCTCTGCACCTAGCTCTCCCCCAATGCTTCTGGGCAGGGGGTTTAAGATCTGCACCCCACAGGTGGCCGAGTGACAACCCCCCAGCTCCACCCCCCCACCCCTCTGGGGTGTAGTGGGTAGGATGACAGGCGCCCCATGTGGCCAATCTGGGCCTGGGGCAGAGAGTGAGGGGCGGGGCAGCCAATCGCAGGGGGCGTTGGAAAATTCCAAAACCACAGGCGAAAGACACACGCGGTAAAAGCTGTTTCCACCCGCCAGGGTAGTTCTGGCTGGGGAGCCGGAATGGAGCTCACACGAGCCTGGGGCCAGGTCCCTACTCCCCCTCCCCCCGAGGATCCCAGAGCCTGACCCTCTTTGCCAGGTGACTCCAGGGACAGGGATATTTCTAGAGGTAAGTCACAGAAGGTCTGCCTGGGGCCACCTGCGACCCTGTGGACTGCCAAGAGCCGAGCTCTGTGAGATGCAGTCTGGGAGGCTGCCCCACCACCTACCATGCTCACACCCTCCCTACAGACACGGTGCATGCCCTGGGCTAGGGAATAAATGATAATAGTAGCAGTAATAATCATCAGACAAATGCCACTATCTGTAGGAGGGGTTAGTCCATCAGAAATTTCCTCAGGAGCAAAACTGCTGAAATTGGAATGCGGATGATAATGATGCTGCTGCTGCTGCTGCTTAGCCATATGCCAGAAATGGTTCTTAATGTTTTATGTGGATTAGCTAATCCTCAAAAAATACTTTATGTGGTAGGTACCATTATGCCTATTTCAAAGATGAGGAAAGTGAGACACAGAGGGGTTAGGTATCTTGCCCAAGGTCACACAGCTAGTAGAGTGGTGGAGTCAGGATTCAAAATCAGGCAGTTTGGCCCCAGATTCCACCTGAGGAATGGAAAGTTTTCTCTGGTTCAGGTCTGCTTACGAGGGTCTCCTGGTGTGCAAATCTCTCTGTAGAGTTTCTTGGCCTTGGGGTCCTTCTGTGGAGCCAGTCAACGTCAGAAGCTCTCTGAGCCTCATATCTGCTCCGTGGGGTACCTCAGCCTCGGGGTTCCCTCTTCAGGATCCCTTAGTAATCAGGCCCCTCTTGGTCTGGGGGGTCCCCCTCGGGTTCCTCCCTTCTTGGGGTTGTCTCGGACCCCCTTTTGGGGGGCTGTCTCAATTCTGGAGCCCATTTTTCAGAGCCTCTGGGCCTGGGGGAGGTGTTCATCTCTCCTGGATTCTCTGGGCCAAAACTCCTAAGAGGTCTCTGATCTTGCCGGGACTCCACGACTTCTCAGCCTGGCACAAGCCTTTCCCTGCTGGCCTTCCTCGGGCTCTCAGGAGCTGGGCAGTGGGTTGGGGGAGGACACTCATCGGTGGGGGTGGGGTGAGGGTGTGGCTGCACGGGGCCAGTGGGTTGAGAAGGGGTAAGGGGGTGTGGTCCTGGCCGAGGTTTCTGCGGTAAGGGGTTAAGGGTAGGAATGGAGTTGAGCCTCTTCCAGTTCCAGATGCTCCGAAAGTCCCCCATCTCCCCCCCACCCACATATGGTCCCTGGTCCTCACCTCCCCCACCTCCCCCGCGTCACTCCTTGACCCGCTTTCCTCCCAGGGCCCTGCTCAGCATTTCCGTGGGGCCCTGTGGCTAGGGGCAGGCGAGGCACCGATCAGGATTGTGCTGAGCAAAGCACCCCCCCACCAGAAGGATGTAGCCTCCCGGTGGCCCCCCAGCCCCTGTGTGACCAGCTCAGGGAGGAGGGTGAGGCTTTTGCCCTCTGAGATCTCTCTGCTTGGAACAGGGAGCTCTAGCAGTTTTGACAGCAGGAGGAGCCGCAGTGAGCTCTCAGGGGGAACTGGTAGGCAATCCAAGGGAGGGCCATAGAGAAATGCAGGTGGCCTCTCCTACCCCAGAGTTGTCCTATTCAATTCAAGGATGCTTAGAAGGCCTTCCTCAGAGTGCCCTCAGGCTGGTAAGGGCATGTGGATGCGACATGAGCTTTGAGACCAAGGTGCAGTGGGTGCATTTTCTGGGAGACTAGCCTCTCCCATGAACTAGGAGGATAGATCTGATGTGCTGAGAGTTCCCTAGAGAGGACGTTACTTGCTAGTATCCATTGGGAAGTCCTTCCTGAGCTCTAACCCCTTTCTCACACGCTGTAGCCTCAGTCTTTCAGGGCCCCAGGACCCAGTGTTCCTATCAATGTGTTTCCTACAGAGATGAAGGCTTTCCTGCTCTCTAGCCCTGCACAGGCTGGCCCCAGGCTTGTTCACACCTCGGGATGTGTTAACCACCGAGGTGAACACTAAACCTGGCTCTGCCTCCACAAAGCCTGGTGCAGGCTCCTGGAGTCCCTGAGGCCACCCTGCCTCCCCGTCTCCCCGCTGGCCCAGCGATCTGCCCCACCCCCTTACGTCTCCTGTGCCTCTGTCCAGCAGCTTCCTCTCCTTCTACCGTGGCCCGCTTTCACTGTTCTCTCCTTGTTTCTTTGCGATGTTCCCTCTCACTCTTCAGGCTTCTTTCTTACCTCTTCCGATGGCCCTGATCTTGAGGTTTCTTCACCTCTGCCCCTCCTTTCCCCATCTCCCCATCTCCCCCATTTTTCTAGGCTCCACCTCCCTTCAGGCCCGGACATCTCTGCCCAGCTGCTCCATCTCTGTGCAAGGCACTCGCCTTTCTTTTACACGGACCTCCCTGGAACCCTTGCTGAATTCTTTGCCATCTCTCCACGCCCCAGCACCCGTTCCTACCCCAATTCTCTACTCACAGGTGTGGGTCTTCTTTGCAGCCAGCAGCTCTGTGAAGAGAAGAGAGGGGGTCAGGGCCCAAGGTTGAGGACCACGGAGGACCGAGAGACACTCCCCAATGCCCAGGCCCTCATCCCCACCCCATTCCTTCCCAGCAGAACCTGCCATCTGAGGAGAAGGTAGGACCACCCTCCACTGCACCCCTCTCTTCACTCTCTGCCCTACAGTCACACGAGGCCTCTTCCAGGTCCTCAGAAGTGCCAAGCTCCTGACTACTCTGGGACCACTCCACACTATTACTTCTGCCTGGAATGCCCTTCCCTTGCCCCTCCTCAGTCTAGATAACTTTTCATCCCCCAGGTTCCTGATTATGTCTTTTCCTTGGAGAGCTCCTCCTGCCTTTGTGCTTACACACTCAGCACGAGCATTTGAGTTCCTGGTACTCACCACATCATCTCACTGCTATAATTGTGAAATCTGTGAAACGGGGCTTTCCTGCTACACAGTGAGCCCCATGGAGGCAGGGACCGTGTCTGCCTTGCTCATCTTGTTATTCTGTTGTGCCTGCCCCTTAGAGGTGCACAATAAATACTCAAATACTCCGCAGCCGGAGTTCAATCTCTTGGTTGCTTTATTTCTGCCTGAGAGCAGCTGGGAATTCCAGAGGTGTGGTGGTTGAGGGTAGGGGAGTGAGGATGTTAGGGGGAAGAGGAAGGGAGAGCTGCAAGCACAGACCCCTGCTATGCCTCCTGCAGGCTCTGGCTCCATCGGCTCACCAGCCTGCAGAGGACGGGATCCCCCCACCCCCTGCTGTGTGTGGCTGGTCCAGGGGGAGGGCAGGCGGTAGGGAGCACAGGCGGGTTGATGCGGGGTGGGCAGGGAGGCACAGACCTCCAGAGGGGCAGCTGCTGAGGGGAAAGCCTTAGCTGGAGCATCGTTGGAGAGGGGAGGAGCGTGTCGTTCATTCATTCATATGGTTATAGCTTTTATTAAACACCTACCAAGGGAGCCCCTGAGAAGAAGCTTCCCCTGCCAGGCCTTGGTGCATTTCTTACATCCACACAGCGTCTTCTCACAGAGCACAGGGCCAGTCTTTCATTTCAGAAAACGCTGCAGGTCTGCCTTATGTCTCTGATAGTTTCCCTAACCTCTGACTCTGCTCTCCTGTAGTTTTTTTCCTTCTACCTGTCCAGCCCTTGACAGCCACCCCCCCCCCCGCCCGCTTCCGTTCAACACCACCCCCCCGCCCCCCGCACACACACACACTGTCCCTCTGCCCAGGAGATGCTTCTTACAAGCAGGCTTCGTCTACTGGGCTGGGCGGGGGCGGGCGAGTGGGCTTGAAGGCCTGGGTTCTGCTGGGGGTGGGGGGGGGGGAGGACTGCCCAGAGAGGGCGTGGCTCCATCCGGCCCCTCCCGCCTCCCCACCCATCCTGCCTGGCTCCACCCAGCTTCCTCCCTGACGTGGCACCGTCTCTTTGGCCTGCAGCCTTGCGCCTCGGAGCAGGCCTGGGGTAGGGGTGGTCCTCGTGCTTGCCCCGGCAGTGGAGTTCTTCCTACACCAGGTGGCCCTGCAGCTTTTCCCCTCAGCGCTCACACCCTGACCTAGCACGTGGCCCTGGGATCCTGCCGAGAGAGTCTCTGAGTTAGACCATCTGCGGGCCCAAGGACCGTCTGACGCTCCGTCCCCCGCTGCCCCTGGCTGAGTGCCCCACATTTTCTGCAGAAATGAGACCCCATCCCCCCAGGCCAGTGGGGAGGAATGTGCTGGGCTGGTGGGCAAGGGCGGTGGACAGGGTTCTATTGCTTTCTCCCCGACCCTTTGTCATCCCTAAAGGCAGGACGGCTTCCTCCGTTGCTGAATGAACAGAAGAAGGTGGAGTGGTCAGCCTCCCACTGCTGCCTGGGGTCCCAGCCAGATGAGCAGTGTCTGCCTTTTCTCCCAGGGGGCGCTCACACTTGGGACGTGGACCCTTCCTCCCTCCAGCTTCCCTGACTCTGCTGCCCTCTCCTCCCCCCTCCCACCCGTCTCTTCCTTCTTCAGCTCTCCCCTTCTTTCCCCTTCCTGTGCTTCCTGTCTCTCCCCCCTCCTATTTCTCCTCCTCTGTCAGGTCCCCAGCCCCTCCTCCCATTTCTCCTTCAGTCTCTATGGAGACCTGTTCTCACCGGCCTGCCTTCCCCTGCCGACTTTCTCTCCTTCTCTCTTTGCTGATCCCTCCTCCCTCCTCACTTCCCGACCAGTCTCTTGCCATCTCTCCCTCTCCTCTGAACCTCCTGGCAGCCCCTTCCACCTGCCTGCAGGGCCGTAGGGCCTCTTACCCTGCGAGGCTCGGTGGTGTCTCTGTGGGGCCCTGTCCATGGGGCAACTCCCTTGGTGCCGTCCTTGCTGCCCTGGCTGCCCAGGAGGGCAGGGAGCAGGGCCCAGGGGAGGGAAGAGGGAGGAGGGAGGGAGCACCTGGCCCAGCATCAGGCAGGGGAAAGGAGTGGCTGGCAGAGCATCCTGGCATCAGGAGGGGACAAGGGGAGAGACGGGAGGAACAGAGTTTGGAGCCTTGAGGAGAAACAGGATAGGTGATGGGAAGGGGGCTAGCATTTATCGATCACCTTCTGTGTGCTGGGCCCTTTGCCGGTCACTTTATGTAAATCTGTGATTTTCTCCAATCCTCCCAACATCCACCATGAGGCCGGCAGAGTTGCTCCAGATAACTATGTGATGCTTATAAGCTAGGTGATGCTCAAAGATAGTCATGAGTTGCCCAAGGGCTTGCACAAGGACAATAAGTGGCTGAGCTGTGACTTGAACCCAGGTCTTTGTGACTTTAGAACCATGTGCTTTCTACTTGACCAAGACAGGTGACAGGAACAGGGGAAGTGGGGAGGGGAGAGATGAAGACGGGATGGCTTATTCGGGGGATGGTGCCTCTTCTACAGGATGAGGTCAGACTCATCTCCATGGTTCTTGGGTTCCTTGAGGCCTCTGCTTGCTTAGCCTCTGCCCTTTGCTGCCCTTCCCTAGAATTCCCTGGCTCCCTGGTGCCTCCACATCCTCCTGGTCTGCTGGGGGCTGTGGGCAGGCCAGAAGGAGTGTGCTGAGGCAGAGGAGCGATGGGACAGGAGGGGAGCCACGTTGCACTACACTAGTTGCCAGAAGGAGACCCCCCAGACTGGACAGACCCATGCTGAGGAAGGGCTCTGTGGAGAGCTACAGGATACTGCTTCCGCGGGACCCGGATGCCACTAATCTCCTGCACAGCCTCGGCCCAGAGTTTGATTAGCTGGGCCTGGCTCTCCTGCTTACCCAACAGGCCGGCTGGCCAGAGGCCAGGCTGCAGTGGGGAGGCTCCCTGGCACCTCCTCCAGCTCTCACTCCCAGCTGGTAAACAGCAGAGCAGGAGCCAGCCACGCCTCAGCCTCGTGACTGCAGCCCACTCCCCCCAGCATGGTGCACGTGGCATCTGGCGTGGAGAGGACAGGCAGCTGTCCCTTCCCTCACCTACCCTCCCACCTCACCCACTCGTGCCCCAACCTGGAACCGCACGCTCCGCTACCATCAACACCTCTGTTCCTGGGTAGCTCCCAGAGACTCCGGAGGGCTGCAGCTTACAGGACAAAGATTAGAAGTGGAAAAGGACTTTCCAGCTCCCAGGATGGTTGACAAGGGTGCAGGGAGTGAGGAAGAGTGGAGTGGAAACTTTTGGGGACCTTCCTGTACCGAGAGTCTGAGAGCGTGTGTCTGTTCCTCTGAGACTCTGATTATCCCCGTGTCCTTTTGGTAAATGCATGGCCCATGCGTCTGTGTATACTTCTCTGCACAGAACAGGATGTTGGTCTGTTTTGGGGCTCAGCCCCTTGGGCAAGCTTGGAGTAAGAAGCAAAGCTCTCTAAAGCACCACCCAGGCCAGTGCCCAGCAGACAAGTAGAGCCAGCAAGAGGCAGAGGGGCAGGGTGCAGGGGGTGCTGGGGCAGTGTTGCTCTGCTGCCCCCTTCCCTGCCCACGTTGGGCTTTGCTTCCTCTCAGTATCCTCTCTCTGTGTCTCTGCCTGCCAACCCCTCCATGCCTATGGCTCTTCTGTTTTCTGTGCCTCGGTAGCTCATCCCTCTTTCTATTTTCTCCTCTTTAAGCCTCTCTTCCTCTGTGACTCTGGGTCCCTCCGGATCCTTCTTGACCTCCCAATCATGGGCATGGAGTAGAGGCCGTGCAGAGCGCCTGGGGATGGGCACTTGGCCCTGGCATCGTGACAGCCAGCCCTGCCCACCCCAGATACGGTAGGTCTGGCTGCCTCTTTCAGCCATGCCATTTCGTGCCACTGTGTAAGGTGGGGAGGAAGTGACTGGTGGTTGGGAAGACAGGGTCCTGGCTTCTAGGCCTAAGGTAGTCTCATGCTTCCCAGACATTCTCGTATCTCTACGCCTTCCTTACCCTAAGCATGCATGGCTGGTGTTCTTTCTCCCTCGGGCAAGTAGGTACCCTGATCATCCTTTTGGGAAGTGTCCTGTCGTGCCCCACCCCCCCCGCCCCCGTCATGCCTACACTTCCTCCCTCCTGCTCTAATCACAGCTGCTTTTCCGGAGGAATCAGTCCTTTCAGAGCAGGGCAGTGGTTATTTCCTCCCCAAATACATTCTCACATTCTTATGCAAGGAAGAGGCTGATAGGGATCAGAGAATCAGTTCACCCACCACGTGCCCAAGTTCCCTTATCAGGGGAATCTGAACGCCAGGGGCAAGCAGCCTGGGGGAGTGGAGGGTGGTGGTGGTGGCTTGGAACTGGGGAGCAGTCACCAACTTCTTCTTCCCTTCCTTTCCACCCCCTAGACCACAGAAACCACTTAAAGCTCGTGCAAGCCTGCCCCTCCTGGGAGGGCCTGGGGTGTAAAGGTGGAAAGTTTGTGGGGCCTGGGCAGCTTGCATGCCACATACCACCTCAGCTCCATCCTTCGAGGGCCACCCGCTCTGGGAGGCCTGATCCAGGGATTAGGAACACCGTCCTTTGTGTCCTTCCTAAGAGGTCCATTCCTGGGGAGACCTCAACCCACCAGAGGGACTCAGGGAGGGGGCACAGTCCCCTCAGCCATTAAAAAAAAAGGACATCTCCAGCTCTATAAACATCTGTAGATCTCACAGTCACCACACCTCCCCTTTCCTGTTACAAAGGCCACTGTGGGTGGAGGGACCAGTGGGAGTTTGACCTCAGCTCCTGGCCCTGAACTTTCCATGTGACCCTGCCTGTAGCACTCATCTGTCAATTAACATTTGTGGTCATTTAGACTTGGACGTAGCAAGGAGGGTTGAAAAGCAGGAGCTCTGATTTTTGTAGCGGAAAGACGGGTAAGAATGTAGCCTACTATTAGGTCTCAATTACCACATTGTTAAAAAGGGGACAGTAATATCTGTCCAGACTTGTGTCTGTGAACATGCTTTGAGGCCAGAGCAGTCTGCACACAGGAGGGGTTCTTACGACCTTATTTGCCCCAGGGCATGCTTCTGTGGCTTTAGTTTAGCCTGGAAGTTCCTCCAGGGACATTGTGGTCCCCATGGGGGGGGGTGGGGAGGGGGAGGGTCACAGCTGTGGATACTGAGTGAACTGCTCCTGACTGGAGTGGACTTGAATTCTCACCTTGCGAGCCTCCTCTGAATGGCAGGTGAGGTAGGAGGTCTGGGTGGAGCCACAGTCCTAAAACTTCCCTGGAGTCAGGGCTGATCCTCAGGCAAGTTTACTTAGCCTCTCTGATCTATCTTCTCCATAAAATGGTAACAGTAGCCACCTTACTGAGTGGTTGCAATGATTAACTGGCATAACAATAAAGTACAGGACCTACTGGTACAAAGTACTGTGGTTAAAAAGCAATGTTTCGGTCCCTCCCTCCCTCTTTCCATTCTTACAATCTTCCTTTCTTCTCTTTGTCTGACTAATCTTCGTAATCTCTCTCCTGCTTTATTTTTCTCTAGAACATATTACCAGGTAACATTTCTACATTTTACTTATTCATTTTGTAAATCGTCTGATCCCCGTGTCTGTTTTGATCACTGCTGTATCCAATGCCCAGAACCTCCTGGCCTTCCCTAAGTATTTGTTGAAGGACTGCATGAATGAAGGGTAAATGGCCTCTACTTCTCTTTCCAGCTACTTTCAAATGGTCATCAAATCCAGTTACTCACCAAAGGTTGTTAGGGGAGGATTTGGGACTGAAGTAGGACAGTACTAGGGATAGAGCTGGACCTATGGGTGGACTTCACAGGCTGAAAAGATCGGAGAGCTATCATCCTGGGGAAGGAAGTGACCTGACCGGGAGGTGGCAGCTGGCACTTAGGGATATTATAGTGAGGTGATTAAGAACCCAGATTCTAAGGCCAGACTCTCTGGGTTTGAATCCTAGTTCTACCCCTCACTGGATGAGTAAAACCTAAGGTCACACTGGATAAAAATATATTAGCAATAGTACTTAACCCTCAATGGGGTTGTTGGCAAGTTGTTGGACCGGTTCCTTGCATGGCGATTATCTTGGCTCAGCTGTTAGCACTTAATATTATTTGATCAATGCTACCACCTAGTGGACATCTGGAGCAAGATTTCCCTGGCCTGCGGGGTTGAGGGTGGGGTGGGGAGAAACCTAATCAGGGGAGGGAGAAGGAACCGAGGGGTGCTCTGAATGCAAGTGCGTGCGTGCGTGTGTGTGTGTGTGTGTGTGTGTGTGTGTGTGTGTGTGATGCTAGCATTACACATGCTGAGGTTTATCTAGATCCAGCAGGCTTGGCCCTGGTTAGGGCCACCGGGCAAAATGAGAAAGGGGGGAGGGAGAAAGAAGTTGAGTTGGCACAGCGCCTCCCTTTCTCCCTCCCTCTCCCCCTCCCTTCTTTCCTCCTCCAAGCCTGGCCTGAGCCAAGAGGAACCAGCTCCAGGGAAGGTGGGGGAGAGAGAAGAAGGTCACTGCTGACGTCAGGGACATTCAGGTAGGAGGTAAACACAATGTGACCTACATTTATCCATTTCCCACATTCTGCCCCTACTCACTGGGGTAGCCTTTTCTGGGCACCCCTGAGAACAGCTCTCACAGTCCAGTGGGACCCCCTCCTCCCCCAGGACCTCAATCCCTGGGACATTATCTTGGTCTTTCATTACCCAAGCACTGTTCTAGCTCCTGGCTCCAGCTTTACCCCCAAGGATGGCACAGGTGTGGAAGGGACAGGCAAGAGAGAGGACACCTAAAGGCATAGTGTGCTAGTCTTACATCCACTGACTCACTCCCAAGACACGGAAATTTCATTTCTCTTCAGAACAGGTCGGGGGGTGGGTAGATGGGTGGGGTAGTGCTGCTTTCCCCTGTGCAGCCCCAAGGAACCCCCAGCGGAAGGTGGCTTATGCTGGTTTCAGTCACAGAGTTTTTTTCTGGAGTGACTCAGTGATTGCAGGGCCCCCTGAAGGGGTAGGGACCTTGTTGAACAGGGAACCTAGGACCTACTCAGGCCAGACCTACTGAACCAGTGTCAGGGTCTCTCAGGAATGGAGCCCAGGATTCTTTCTGCATGTTTATCAAGCTCATCCAGGATTTCTGATGTCTGGTTATTGTGATGCTCATCCAAGTTTGAGAACCACTGCTTAAGGTCTGCTCCAAATCAGACAACTGAATGAGCTTCCTCCATCCCGTGTATGCCCAGGGCAGAGGGAGGAGGGTAGGCTGCAGATCTGAGAGCGTAGGGTGCCAACAAGTGGGAGAGATACCGCTAGAGACAAACAGATATTTTATTAGCAAAAATAAATACATGCCGGGCAGATGGAAAGAACGAGGACCACAGACCCGGTGGAGACCTCCTGAGGAAGAGACGGTCTCTCAGGCTACAGGCTGAGATGGGCAGGCGCCAGGGAGGTTCCGGGACCTAGCCCACCACGCAGGGTGGGCAGCAGGGCAATCAGGGGCGTCTCACACTCCCCCAGCAGCACGTCCCTGCGGAAGCCTGCTCCCCTGTCCAGCACCTTGGCCCTCAGACTGTGGGCGGCCAGGTCAGGCGGGCCGAACCCGTCGAAGAAAAAGTCCTCATTAAAGATGGGGTCGAAGAAGAAGTCCTCATTGAAGATGGGGTTGGCGCTGCATTTGACCACGCGGCTCCGCTGGCCCCGAGCCTGGGCGCGCGGCTGCAGCCTCAGCACCACGCAGCAGCCGCCGCCGCCGCACCCGGGCAGGCCCTTGGCGCTCACCAGGCGCAGCCGCAGCCGCCCGGGCCAGGCCTGGTACTCGGCGGAGAGCCGCAGCTGCCCGCCCAGGGGCTCGAGGCGCAGCACGCTCTCCTTGGCCGGCCGCAGCTGGCGGCACAAGAAGTCGAGGTGGAAGAGCGGCGGCGTGGGCGGCCCCGCTCGGCGCGGCGCGTGCGGGCTGGTGTCGGCCGAGCTCGCCTCCTCCGGGGACAGCGAGCGCGGCCTGGGCGGCCGGGGCCGGCCGGGGCCGGCCGGGGCCTGGCCGCGGCGAGCCAAAGGGCGACGAGTCGGGTGACGAGGCCGTGTCGCTGTCCGGGGCCCGGCAGAGGCGCAGGTCCGGGGAGGAGACGTGCAGCCTGGACTGCGCGGGGAGCAGCCCCCCGGCGGGGGCGGGCGGGGGCGGGCGGGGGCGAGTGGAACAGGGACTCGCGCCGGCGCGTGTGCGGGCTCTCGGGCAGGAAGGCCCAGCCTTCGCGGCCCGCCAGGTGAGGCAGCGAACAGGCCGCGGGGAGGCCGCGGCCGCCCACGTCGCGCCCGCTGAGGGGCTCGGCGCTGCCTGGGTCGGGGAGCCGAGGCGGGATGAAGAACTGCGGAATGCGATCGGGGGTGAGGACGTTGGGGCAGGCTCGAGCCAGCGGGCACGGGGTGCGGCGCTTAGGAAACAGGCCGGAGGGCGCCCACCAGGCCCTGGGCTCCGCGGCCCCCAACCGGTAGCCAGCTTTCTCCAAGAGCCACATGCGGTAGGGTGGGGGTGGGGGGGCGCTGAAAGTCCGAGTTCCACGAGGCCGAAAGGGTCCAAACCCAGCGTCTCAGGTGGAGGCCTGGACAAGGAAAGAAGGAAAGCCCAAGGTGGGTGATGCTGCAAACGAGCACCGGGTGGTCTGCCGCCGTGCCCTTCTTTACGGGCCCACGGGGTGCACAAGCCCCTGTTTGAGCGGGGTGGGGGGAGGATGGGGAGCGACAAAGGGCGGCGAGGTCTGGGGGTCCGGGGAGAAATAGAGGGAGCCCAGGGCTAGACAGTCACATTTTCAGATCAGGCCTTGGACATCCGAGTACACAGGCTCTCCCATTGCTCCCGCTGGTACTGAAGATGTACACCCACTTCAGAGTTAGAAGGCCTAACACACCCACTAGAAGCCTAGACTCCTATTAGGAGAATAGAGTAACACCCTCATTAACAAAAGGTCTGTAGCCGCAGACACCGACCCGGGTTCGAAACCACCGCTCATATACACTCTCCGCTTGAAGAGACACCGCGGCCCTTGAAGGGTTCACGGCCTTCTCCCATGCGCATTCCAGAAGACTAAGGCTCTCCTCCAGTGTCTGATCTGGCGCCCCTTGGGACTACTCCCCTTTCCCCAGCACTCCATCCCCGCAGGCTGCACTCCCGGGCGGCACAGCAAGCTTCTCCAGGCTGAGCCATCCTTTGGCCCTAGCCACACCTGCCTCCTCTCGCGCCTCCCTCGCCTTCCCGAGTCGTTCCAGGCCAGAAGCAGACTCGCTGCACACTTGGCTGCTGCTGCCCTGCGAGCGAGCACCTAGGGCCGGTTCGAGACGCACCTCTCAGGAGCACAGAATCCCACCCCTCCTAAAGCCCTGACTGTTCCGCTCCCTGCGTCCCAGCCCTACCGCATCCCGAGTTCTGCAGCGCGGGCCCAGCCGTTGGGCCGCCCCTCCCACTCTCCACTCCCTTTCTCCCTAGGAAACCAGTGAGCACAAAGGCAGCATTGATCCTCTGCCACCCCCTGAGCTGACTCCGGGAGGCCCCAACGCCAGCGCGGGCTTACCGCACCCCCTCGCCGCACCTCAGGGAGCGCGATGTTCCGACTTTCTGCCTGGGAGTCTGAGCCCATGGCAGCAGGCTCGGTCAGGCGCCCAGAGTGCAGGCCTCACCGGTGGGCTGCCTCTGGGTCCTTGCCTCTGGCCAGGCGGCGTTCAGAGCCCGGGGGGAAGCAGCTTCCTCTCCATCTTGCTATCCCAGCCCAGTCCTGGGAGGAGCTGGCAGGGGCCTCCGTTGCCTACGTACAACCTCTTTTCCTGGATAAACACAGCTCTGTCTTTGCAGCCATCAGGCCAGCCTTCTTAACTCCTTCCTTCAGGTTGCTAGCAGCAAGCCAGCCCTGTGCCCTGGGGCCTTCTCTGCTGGGCCCCCGGCTGCTTGGGAGTTGGGGAGGGCTGCAGTGAAAAGGGAGACAGCCATTAATGGGCAGTGGCCTCCATCCCTTAATGCTACGCTGGCCCCACCCAGCCCTCCTAGGTGAAAGCCACAGCCACTGCGACACAAATGGTAACTTCTGCAAAGCCCTCCTTGCTGGAATCCTGCCTTGGCCCCCATTGTTCAGTTCTGGAGACATCCCAGTTGCTCCCAGACAGAGTGATTTGTAGTGACTGGTTCTCTCAATTACACTGGACCAGGGAAAAGGGACCAAGCTCGAAATTTCTGGACATAGAGACACTGAGGACAGAGCTGTTTCCATCAGTGAGTCAAGGTCAGGCTGTGTCCACCCGCCCCCCATCCTTGTCAGAAGTGTGTTAAACTGTAAACATGGAGGATGTCTCCCCCTTCCTTCCCCTCCTTGAAGGCAGATCCTAGGAGACACAGGCCACCACTGACAAGATGAGACCATCAGCTGTACTCCAGGCACACTCACTATCCTTCCTTCACTCCTTAGGATGTTTGCATAAGCTATTTCCTCTTCTAGGACCACTTCCCCTTCGCCCTTCAGATCTGGAGGCCCTCACTGACATGCTCCCATTGAAATTAGGGGGTTCTCTTGTCTACATTCACAGCATCCCATACTTTTCCTTTATGGTACTGTTCACAGTTTTGTTTTGTTTTGTTTTTTTCTGTGATTTATTTCTGTGATTATTTAATGTCCTCCTCCCTTAGCAGACTGTAAGCATCACAAAGACAGTGCTTAGAACAAGGCAGGTGCTCAAGCAGGATAGTTGAATGATATTAAGCAGAATTGTGTCTGAATTAGTTCATTTATCTCTTCATTGTGCTAGGTGCTGGGGAGACATAGAATGGGGAAGCAGACAGGCAATAACGACAGCAACAAGACAAATTGTGAAACTCAGGAAACAAGATGATTATTCTGACATCTGATACTTGAGGGTTTTGGGGGAGTAAATGTTTCTTTTATGGAGATCCCTGGTGGCACGCAGACCCTCCAATCCTGTGGCTGCTGACTCAGCTCAGCCCTAGTGTCATTTTTGGGGAGGGTGGTCTGTGTGGAGTGCTGCAGCCACGAACTCACAGCTGTGGCCTCAGTCAGGTGGGTTGGGGATCTGAGCTCTGGGACTTACTAGCTGTGTGACCTCTGGCCTGTAACTTAATCTCTCTGGGGTTCACCTTTCCCATCTGAAAAATAGAGAGAAAATACCTAACTCTCAGAGTCGGCATGAAGATTAAATAAGATCACACATGCGCATCAGTTAGGCTGACTTCTGCTAAAAGTACATGAAAAGAGAAACCCCACTTCAATCTGACTTGACAATAAGGACATTTTTGTCTTCTATGATAAGCAGTCCAGAGGAAGGGTAGGATTTAAGGAAGTTTGATTCTGTGGCTTCATTCATTCATTCATTCATCCATAGTTATTGACTACCTACTATGTGCCAGGCACTGTATACTGCACTCTGGGGATATAGCAGTGAGAAAACAGAGAAATCTTCTGGCTAGATGGAGTTTATACTTTAGTGGGGGAAGAAAGACCATAGACAGAAATAACTGAGTAAAAACTACAGTTTATTAGATGGAAATCACTGTTGGGGAAAAACTTAAATTAGGGGAGGATCATAGAGGGTGTCAGGAGAGCATGCAATTTTAAATAGTGTGGTCAAAGATGGCCACCTTGAGAATGTAACATTTCAATAGTGATATGAAGGAAGGAGGAAGGATATCTGAGGGAAAAGCATTCTAGGCAGGAGCAATGGAAATGCAAAGGCCCTGAGGCAGAAGTATGCCTGGAGTGTTCAAGGAGGTCAAGAGGCCAGTGTAGCTGGAACAGAAGGAGTGATGGGGAAGTGAGGTCAGAGAGAGCGGGTCCAGACTCTTTGGGGGCTTGTAGCATTTGTAACAATTTAAGCTTCTCCTTGTGGTGAGCTGAGGAATGATATGACTTGACTTATGCATTAAAAGGGTTGCTCTGGTGGCTGCGTTGAGAATAGAATAAAAGGGGTAAGGCCATAAGTAGGGAACTCAGATAGGAGAATATTGAAATAATCTTGGCACAAGATGATTGGGGCATGGATCTGTGTTGTGGTAGTCAGTTTCTGGATATATTCTGTAGATAGAGTCAGTAGGATTTCCTGATGGATCCATCCCCACTTAAGAGAAAGAATTATCCAAGGTTCTTGGCCTAAACAACTGGAAGAATGGAGTTGCTGTTTACTGAGAGGGGGAAATATCAGGAGCTCAGTTTTAGATCTATTAAACAAGGAGATGTCTGTTAGACATCTAAACGGAGATGTTGAGTAAGCAGTTGGATATACGAATCCGGAGCTCAGAGGAGAGGCCCAGATTGGAAGTATAAATGTGGGCACCAAGAGAAATGTAGATGGAATTTAAAGTCACAAGATTTGATGAACTGAAGGTAGAAAAGAAAAAGGATCCAAAGACCGAGTCCTGGGTGCCCAACAGTTAGAGTGGGAGAGGAGGAGGAACCAGCTGTGCCAGATGCTGTGGGAAGGTCCGATAAAATAAGGACTGAGAGTTGACCATTGGATTTAGCCCTGCAGAGTCATTAGTGACTTTGACAAGACCAGTTTCAATGGAGTGGTGAAGGGAAAACCCTGATTGGAGTGGACTTGAGAAAGAATAGAAGGAAGAGAGCAAAGACAGCTCTCTGGAAGAGTTTGCTAAAGGAGTAGGGAGAAGTGGGGCAGTGGCCAGAGAGGGAGTAGAATCAAGAGAAAAAATTTTAAATGACAGAAATATGGTATGTTTGCTGCTGGGAAAAATCAAATAGAAAAGGACAACTGATAATGCAGAAGAGAGAAAGGAGAATATTTGGAGCAATATTGCCAAGTAGATGAGAAGAAATAGGTGTCATGCATAAGAAATAGAGCCAAGGGTGGTCCCCTGCCTGCTGTGTGAACAGTTCACCCACAGTTACTGGAGGGGAAGTAGAATAAATTGGTGGAGGTAGTAGGTGGAGAGATGTGGTAGTGGGAGCTTGCTCTTTCTGAATGCTTCTAATTTCTCAGTGAAACAGAAAGCAAGGTCTTTAGCTGAGAGTGATGATGGGGGAGGAGGTGGTGCTAGGCACTTGAGTAGAGAGGCCCAGGAATGAAACAGTCGCCTAGGAAAGCAGGAGAGTGAATGATCTAGGAAACTGCAGGATGACTGCTGGGCAGTATCACTAGGATGACTGCAGGGCAGTATTATGGGCCCACTTTAGGATAGCGATCTAGACTTTAAAGTGAGGCCGGACAGCAAGGTTGTGTGGGTTTTCTCCAGCTGTGTTCAACTGTGCAGTGCACTGGGGAAAAATAGGCAGAGATTTGGATTTAGCCAGGATTATGCTCAATCTTTGACAGTTCATTTTCCTCCTTTCTCTTGCCTTCCATTTCCTTCTCTTGGTGGATATTAAATTAAGGATGCATACAAGGGTGTACAGCAGTGGGATTGAAAACTGACTGCAGATAATCCACAACCTGGCTGTATTAGTTGGGGTCTCGTGAGGAAAACAGCAGTTGCTAGATGGTTCAACAGAGGGAGTTTGACACAGGGAATTTGTTACCAAGGTGGTGGAAGAACAAAAAAGGCAAATAGGAAGGTGAGGGCTGTCTAGCAGAATCTGTAACCATGGAGACACAGCCACTACTTGAGTTGCCTCCCAAAACAGAGAAGGGAAGAAATACCCTTACATCTCCTTACTTCCCACCTTCCAGTGTTCCACCAGAGCCTTCCAAAGCCAGATGACAAGGGAGACTGGGAAATGTAGATTATAGGCACTAGCCCTCTGCAGTCTAACACAGAGTAGGGGAAGGGTAGGGATCTGAGAGCAATCAAGCAAATGACTGACACACTGGGTAGCCAAACAATAAGACATCAGACCAGGAACTTGGAGATCACCTCATCTACTCTTTCATTTTTATAGAGCAGGAAACAGACCCAAATGAAATGATGGCCAAACAGTAGCAGAGTTGCGACTAGAACCCAGATCTTCTATCTGAAACAGCACGGTTCTTTCTTGTACCCCAGGGGTCTTCATAATTGAGCAGAGCTTCTCCCTTGAATGAGGACCCAGGGTGTGGCCTCCTCACCTCTTCCAGCACCATTGCTGCCACTCAAGAACTATATAGGTGGGCTTCCCTGGTGGCACAGTGGTTAAGAATCTGCCTGCCAATGCAGGGGCCACGGGTTTTAGCCCTGGTCTGGGAAGATCCCACATGCCGCAGAGCAACTAAGCCCGAGCGTCACAACTACTGAGCCTGCGCTCTACAGCCCGCAAGCCACAACTACTGAGCCCACGTGCCACAACTACTGAAGCCCGCGCGCCTAGAGTCCGTGCTCCCAAACAAGAGAAGCCACCGCAGTGAGAAGTCCGCTCACTGAAACAAAGAGTAGCGCCCGCTCGCTGCAACTAGAGAAAGCCCGCGCGCAGCAATGAAGACCCAATGCAGCCAAAAATAAATAAATAAATAAATAAATAAATAAAATTTATTTAAAAAAAAAAGAAAAGGAAAAAGAACTATGTAGGTGACCCAGGGCCTTGACCTCCTTTTTCTCGCCAGTGCCATTGTAGAGGGACACTTAGAGGACTGGGCAGTACAGAGTGCTTTCCTGGGTTCAAGCCAGATGAAGAGACACAGAGGGGACAGACCTTTCCTCCAGGTCAGCAGACAACTGCTACAAGACTCCTTGGGCTTTTAGGCTAAATTGTCCTGTGTCCTTGAGCGGTGGCCTCAGGCAGCATGAGTTGGCCACCAATGCTCACTGTAGGTGCTAGCAGGTGATAGGGTTGGTCATATACTGTGTCTTGCATCTCTGGCTCCTCACCCAGGACCCGTGATAAATGACCTAACTCTGTGGTCTTAGTTTCAGGAAGACCTTAGGGGCCCCTTCTTTAAGAGCTGGTATGAATTATTGATGTCCCTTGCCTTCTGGAACTGGTTGGTCTTACAATTGCCTTATTCACTCTGGTTTCTCTTGGCATTTGATTCAGACATTTGGAGAACACATATCCTTCAAGTGGAATAAACTGATTCAAGCAGAATAACCTGCCACATTTGCCTGGATGGCCTGTTGGATTCCACCCCATCTACCTACGTAGTAGCTGTAATTCCAATGAATGCACTACACATGGAATTGGTTTTTAAAGTGTGGAGGCAGAAACTCTCCTTGTTTCTGCCTAGAAAGCTGCAATACTTGGCCTCCTGGGAGAAGAGAGGCATCTGTCAAAGCCCTCGACACTAGAGAAGTATTCCAGCAGCTGATGACCTCATTCCCCTTACCAAGATCCCTGCCTGCCCACTTGGCCTTCTCCAGTCAAGGCTGACACTCCCAGCGTGGCTGTGGGGCCTTGCCTGAGAGCCTCCTATCTCTGTAGATTTCCAGCTTTTGCCTGTTTCTGTTAGAAGCTGGCCCCAGTAGAGAAGTGACAGGGTGCATCCAACCTCTGCCATCCTCAACACATGACTTCCAAAGTCATCCTGGGTGTTGACATCCAGTTTCCAGATGAGAGAAGAGAGAAGCAAGCTGTACTTGAGTTTCCAAGTACCACTGTTTTGGTTTCCTTCGTTTACCTGACTGCATAGGAAGGATAGAATATATTTCCCTTCTTCTCTTGGAAGAGTTTAAATGAAGATTAGGTCCTTTTTGACCATGAATAAAGGACAATATGTTTTTGGTATACACTGATTTAGACTCTGGGCTTAATAGGTTATCAAAGGCAACTGTGAAAGCACAGGAGAAAGAGTGTTTATGTGAGTATATGGGGGAGGGCATAGTTGGCTGCCACAGGATTTCTTGTTATGGCCTCTAGTAAGTCTCCCGGTTTTGGAGGGCACTGGATCAAGTGCCTTCAAATCCACGTCCACCAATCTTTTGCTCATTATTCAAGACTGCTGGCTTAGGAAGTGTGTGGTCTAGTTACTAGAAAGAGAACCTGATCCACCCACCTCTCCACCACTGCTGAATTTGTGTCCAACTCTCTGACCCTGTTCCATGCCACAAAAACTTCCTTCTTTCTGATCCCCTGAATCCCCAGCCCTAGTCCCAGGTCCTGGAATCTTAGCTGAGGCCTGAACTTGAATTCTTCACTTGTCAGGATGAGGGTTTGGACACAGACCCATCCATCCTCTGTCTATCCTCCTTTCAAACTGAGGCAGTGGCTGCTAGCTACTTACCAAACCTATTTCTCTTTCTTCTACAACATGTAGTTAGATCATATTTTCCAGCCAACCTCCCTTGCAGTTTGGTGGAGTCTTGTGACTGAGGAAACACTTTGAAGTTTGGCCCCCTAAACCTCCCTTGTTATTCTCTCTTCTGGCAACTGGATGTCAACACCCAGGATGACTTTGGAAATCATGTGTTGAATCATGCTTGTCAGTCAGGTTCCTGAATGACTGCTAGACACCAAAAATTGGACTTTGTGTGAGTGAGACGTACAGTCTATTTAAGATACAGGTTAGATTATGGAGATGTAAAGGTTTATCTGTTTCAGCATTTGGCATTACCATACCTAATAATAAAATCCTTTATGACATGTCACTTGGAACTCTCATTCTTTGGTAAAACTCCTCTAATCTTTCACCTCTTCCTGGACATCCCCTCCACCTACTGGGCTTGATGGAATCCTGCCTATCCCTGTGGAAGTGGCTCAGTTTCCCACCCCTCTCCTCTGCAGGCCCAGAGGAGGTACAGTCTTCTCCTGGGTGGCCATTGCCTCCTCCAGTCCATTGTTCTTCCCCCTCACATCAAACCTTTCCTCCTTAGAAATGTGCACCAGCCATGTTGCTCTTTTCCCTCCTTTACCACTGTTCTCACCTGACTCGTCCGCCATTGCCCTTGGGTCTTGCCAGCTGGTTCACACCTTCCTTTCACTCCAGCTTGGTGCCACTCCAGATACCTGCTTTTCACCAGCAGCTGGGCCTTCAGCATGCCTCAGCCCACATGTACTTGTTCAGTTTGTTTTCCTGACCCCCACTGTGACTTATCCAAGTAATTGCCCTTCCTCCGGACCTCTTTCCCCACTGATGGCCTTGCCTCCTATTTCACTGAGGAAGTCGAGGTGCTCTGGCATAGATCCCGGCAACTTTCCATCCTGCTCTCCACCCCCCACTTCTTCCTTTTGGTCTCAGAGTCATGTTGATGCTGTCCTGTGACTCCTGTCTCCACTGTGCTCTTGATCCATCTCTAAGACCATATAGCTGTTCTGTTGGATGACACTTCTCTCTCTCCTAGGGTTTCAGCCTCTCTCCACTGGCTCCTTCCAAAACAATTTATAAATATACTCAAATCTCTTTCCTTAAATAACATAACAACGACAACAACAACAACAAAATTCCTAGAAAGAATCATCTAGCTTCACTTTGTCATTCCCATTCATTTTTTCATCCACCATAATCTGGATTTTGTTCCCACCTCCTGGCAAAGAAGACCACCACCTTCCTCTCTTCCAAGTCCAAAGGCCTCTTTTTAGTTCCCATCTGCCTTGCCTTCTATTTAGCATTTTATACTGTTGACCTCGCCTTCTTAAGGATGGTCCATGCTGTCCTATTCTTGGCTTCCTTAGTGGGTTTTTGATTCTCTGCCCCAGCTTTAAGCCTTAGTGTGACCAAAGGTTCTGTCTTTGACCTCTTTCCCTGTCCTTCCTTTCTCTCCCATCCTGTCACTCTCACTCCCCTTGCCTCCTCTTCAATTTCATTCTGCATAATCCACTCCCAGGGATTCCATGTCAGTTTTTATATTGATGACTTACAAATCGAGTCAGTATGTCATCAATTCTGAGTTCCAAATGACAATATCCAGGCTCCTGCTGGTGACCACCATGTGATGGCGGTTCCATGGGCACTTCCAGCTCAATGCGTGTGAAACTGAGCTCATTATCCTCCCCCACCTCAAACCTGCTCCCCTGTATTCACCATAATGCCTGCCACCTGGAACCACCAAGCTGGAAAGTTGGAGTCATCCTTGAAGGCTCCCCTTCACAGGTCCACTACATACAATTAGTGGCAAAGTTCTGTACTCTTTTGTTTGCAACATATTCCATATCTATCACCTTCATGGCTTTGAACCATGTCAGGTCCTTCCTATCTCTAGTTTGGAGCCCTGCAAGGGTCTCCTAACCAGTGCTCCCACCTTCAGTCTTGCTGACCTCTTATTGCCACCAGAGTCATCTTTTGAAAAAACAAAACTTTATGTCACTCCCTAGCCCAAACACTTTAAAGGCTCCCTGTTGCCTACAAGACACAGTTCAAGCTCCACTGCAGGGCTTAAGGAGCCTTCCATGGCCTGCACCTGCCCTGCCCCCTTCTCCTTCCCTGAACTCCTGCCCCACTCAACACCTTGCTGTTCTCCAAGGTCACAGTGCTCTTTCATCCCTTTGTGCCTTTGCTCGCAATAGTCCCTCTGTTTGGAATAGTCCCCTGCCTGCCTGGTGGACACCACTTAACTTCTGAGACTCAGTTCAAGCACAGCTTCCTCTAGAAAGCCTTCTTTGATTGCTTTCCTAGAGTAAAATTGACTGCCCCCCCCCCCTTTGTGTCTGCACTACACCCACAACCAGAGCCACGGTGGGGTGGGAGGAGCCGATGGGGCATTCTGCTCTCGGCCCACAGTTGTGCATCTCGAGGCCAGGGGCCCTGTCTTTCATCGCTGTGTGCTTGGTGCCTCACCCAGTGCCTGGTCCCTGGCAGGTCTCAGTACATTGCTTCTATTGGTGCTGGATGGGAAGGTGGGTTTGTGAAAGGCCCTGGAAGGATTTTCATTTCCAACTGCAGAAGGGTCTTGGACTGCGAACGGGGCTGTGAGACTTTATTTATGCAAAGGAAAGTGCCTTCTCCCTCACTTCACCAGTTACTTCGCAGACACCCCCCGCTGCTCTGGGGTGTGTCTCAGGTAGCCAAGGCGGTTGGCAGTAGGCTCTCCTGAAGGCATAGTGTCTAGTATTGAGATGAATCCTTTTCCAGCTGCAGCTGGAGGAAAGTGCCTGCAAGAGAAGGGGGAGCCAAGTGGCAGGAGCCAGAGCACAGATGGTAGGAGCTTGAAGGGGTGCTCAGAGCATGTGCACCCAGTTACTCAGTATCTGGGTCCTCTCCTGAGGTACAGGTTGGGCCACTCATACATAGAAAAAAAAACCCCTAGTTGGGTTTTCCCTCACTTTGTCTGTGTCTTCTGCAAGTACCCAACCCCACTCTAAAAAGCTGGACCCCGGCTTGGGACTGGATCCTTAACAGTCCCCTTCTGTTTGTTCTGGGTGTCGGGGTGGCAGGACAGGGCCTGGGGCTGAGGCTCTCTCTACCTGAAGCTTTGGCATAAACGGTCTGCTGGTCCGTGCTCTGGGCGATGCAGTATATGTAAAGCTTCTGGTCCTCAACCTTTTCCACGTCAACGTTCAGCACAGCCCACGCGGATTAGCCCCTCCCTCACATGAACCCCTGGCCACCATCCCTTTACCTCTCTGTTCCCTCATCCTTGTCTTCCTCCCACCCTGCCTCAAGGACTAAAGTGGCTCTGGGCTCAGGGATCTGCCAGCAACCAGAGTCTGACAGCAGAGGTTGCATTCCAGCTGAGAACCAGAGGACCGTGTGGCTGGGGAAGGAGAGTGACAGGCAGGACTTCTACACCTCAACTGCCACGCATGGCTGTCCCCTCAATGGCCAACACCCCAACGATCCGTACTTACTTTTTGAACCTGATGTTGAGATTTAGTGTGAACAGCCCCTCTCCAGCCAGGTAAGCAGTTTTAGAGAAGATCTCATCTCTCATGGCTGCCAGTGACCCTCCGTGGGCAAACCTAGGGGTGGGGGCAGGGGGCAAGGCCAGGGCTGGAATAACCCCACCTCCATCTTTCCCCAGGAAAGGAAAGGAAACAGATCTGGATCCCGTCTGATCAAACCAGTCAAAATCAGCTGATTTGTCTTCCATGTTGCTGCAGCATGTGTTAGCAACCACTTGATACCATGATTTTATTTCACCAGGAAAAAAAACTTTTTTTGTTGTTAGAGTTAATGGAAAAACCTTTTTCAGATTCATCAGCTAATTACTGGCGGCAACTACCATAATTTGGAAAGGTGCACTCCTACAGGGAATGATAAAGCCCCTGAACTTTTGGGCTTTAGTCTCTAAACAATGACCTTGGGCCAGCTCTCACCTCACTAGTCACTATGGCCAATGTTGAGTCCACATTTTCAAGATGGGTAAACGTGGAAGTTAACTTAGGACCTATAAAGTGCTGACGAGATAGACTCCCGAGCAGTGCTGCCGGTGGAAAGCCGAGAGCCGGCTTCAGCAGGATGATGCCAACACTTGCTTTATGTACAGCACATAAAACTCTCATTCTCACTTGTGTAAGCTGACCTTCATGCCAAAGCTCCATTGCTGGTTAAGCTGGGGACAATAGAAAGGCACCCAGCTGGGGGCCATGCAACCACACCCACCTGGTTTGACTCCTTGCCTCCATGTTCACTACATGTTTGATCTTGTAAAAGTTGCTAAACCTTTCTGAGCTTTAGTTTTCTCACTGTGAATTGTGAATAAAAATAATTTCTATCTCATTAGATCAAATGAGGTAATGTTTACAAAACCTCATGTATGCTTCTAGTCACCTCCCTTCCCATATTGCTTGAAGGAGGGGAAGAGTTGTTGCCAAAGAACCCTAAGCCTGCTCTTCCCTTGTCCTCACTGGCCAGGCAGGAGACCCATCCGCAAGTGTGTAGGTGCTGCAGGGTAGCTCTTGGTCAGCCAGAAGCCTACCGGGCCTCATTGCCTAGGGGCTGGGTGGGTACTTGTCAAGATAATAGAAAATACATATATTGGTCTCTGCCCCTGATTCCTGGCACAGAGCTCCTGAAACCCTCTATTTCCTGGGTGATAGGAGTGTCTTTTGTTCTAATGAGGCAACTCCCGGCCGGCTCCTGGTTGAGGGCTGGTCACCAGAAAGACCAAGCCATGACTGCAAGCTTGGAATTTTCAGTCCTGCCCCCCGCCCCTCCCCCAATTCTCTTGAGAAGAGAGAAGGGCTGAAAATGGAGTTAATGATTGATCATACCTATGTGTTGAAGCTTCCATAAGAATTCCAATTAGTATGGGGCTCAGAGAGCTTCCAGGCTGGCGAACACATCCACACTAGAAGAGTGACACACCCCAACTCCGCAGGGACGGGAGCTCCTGTGCTTGGGATTCTCCCAGACCTTCCCTTATGGGTTTCTTCCACCTGGATGTTCATCCTTTATCATATCTTTAATAAACTGGTAACTATAAGTGTTTCTCTGAGTTCTGTGAGTGGTTCTAGTAAATTAATCCAACCACAGGAGAAGGTTCTGGGAACCACCAATTGTAGCCAAATCAGACAGAAGTTGTGGGTAACCTGGGGACCTACACTTGCCATTGGCATCTGAAGAAGGGTGGGAGCAGTCTTGTGGGACTGAGACTTTAACCTGTGGCATCTGGCACTACCTCTAGGTAGACGGGGTCAGAATGGAGTTAAATTGTAGGACACCCAGCTGGTGTCACAGAGCATTGCTTGTTGTGGGGAAAAATCTGAGAACATTTGGTGACCAGAAGTGTCGGAAGGGAAGTGTTCTATATGAGAGTAAAGGAGACTCACAGGAAAGACAGACGTAGCAGGGAAGAACTGGGTTTTTCCTTACCTAGGAGATAAACTGAACTGGGTTTTTCTAATTTGGCGCTAATTTCTTCTCTGGACCCCCTCAGTCCTCTGGCCTCAGTGTTGGGTGGTCCTCCTCTGACTCCACTGCCCCACCTCCATGAGGCCCTAAATAAAGTCAGCCACACTCCACCCTATCCCTGCCTTCTTGGGGGTGTTCCTCTTCAGAAGGGAGGGGACCCATGGCTTGGGTAGAGCTCTGACCTAGTCCCCCAGTGTCTGCCTGCACTAGTATGGAAATCAGTGTGCCCATGGAAGATACCTTAAGGATGGCCAAGGTGACAAAGGGCTGCAGTCTGAATCCATGGCCTGTAGAGGTGCTGACATCTATTAAGCTCTTTGAATTCTGTATAACTGCAATTGAGTCTCTCTCAGGCCTTGGGACCCTAAAGCTTCTCCTTCCCCCTCCTCCCTCTTCTCCCTTGCAGGAATTCTGAAACCAACAATAGCATTTAGTGAGTGTCTAAAGCAGGAACAAGGATGGAGAAGGCAGACAACCGTGGACATGGTGACCCAGTATTCTCGGGCAAGAAGCTCAGGGCCAGCCTTATTTCCCTCGTGAATGTATTTATGTCCAGTGTGAGTTCTTTTCTGGGTCTATTCCCAGTTTGGAGGCAATGGAGTACAGTGGAAGAAGCAATGGACTCGGAGTCCCAGCTCCTGCATTAGAGTCCTGGTCCTGACCTTGATTGCCTGTGTTACCTTGGGCAAGATAACTTACCTCTGTGTGCCTCAGTATGGCCTGAGAGCTATATTGTGCTTTATGGTTTATGAGCACATACATATAGGCCCATAATATCATATCTGTCAGCTATTCTGGAAGGTAGATATTATTGCACCAAGATTTAGGTAAGGAGACCAAAGGCTAGAGGTTAAATTGCTTGCTCGGTGTCTCCAAGCAAGCCTGACAGAGCAGGACTGGCAGAGCAGGACTGGAAATCTGGCTCCTAATTCCAGATCCTGTCTTCTTCCAAGTCCAACACATCCTTCTCAAAGTGGTTTCTAAGACCCCTTCTTACTGGAAAATTCCCAGACCTGAATAAGGAGGCTCTTTATTATCTGCACAGTGGGGACTGGACCAGATGACAGAATATCCTTCCAAGTCTGATACTGTGAGACTGGAGCCCAGAGCCTCCCACTCCCAACCCAGCTCCTTAGAGAGAGGTACAGATCCCAGAGCCTGGCTGCACCCAATACATCTCCTGAGCCAAGCGCAGGAAGCAGCCAAAGATATCCCCCACCAGGCCTGCCTGTGGCCTTACCCTGGGGGCCCCTCCAGGTAGGGGCCTGGTTGGAAAAGACAGACAGACTTCTTCTTGGATGGGTGGAAAAAGGTGACATACTAGTAGTCTTGTCCTTCTGTTTCAATACACTTGGTGAAGATGTGACAGTCACTTTTGTCTGGGGAGAGATGGGGAGTGACACAGCTGAAGAAAGGAGTGCGTGAGGGCATGGGGCCCAGTCAGGATGAAGGGCCAGTCATTCATCTGGCCCTTCAGATGGATGGAGCCCGGCCTCAGGTATAGGGTTGAGGAGAGAACCAGAGGACATACAGGCTCTGCTCTCAGGGAGCCTTCAATTGGAGAGCAAGGCATGGATCTGTCCTCAGGGCTCGGTCTGAGGGGGACACAGCCCTGTCCTTAAGGAGCCCTCAGTCTGAAGGGGATACAGCCCTGTCCTCAGGGAGCCCTGAGTCTGTGGGGACACAGCCCTGTCCTCAGCGAGCCCTGAGTGTTGAGGAAGAAACACTCATGAAGTTCGCTGGCTGAGAATAGATGTAGGGTCAGGGGAAGGTCAGACTTTAAGAGACCTTAAACATTGAAAATTAAAGTGTATGGCATTTAATTCACATATAATTCAAAATAACAATACTGAACAGAAAAATAAGGGCAGAAGAGTCCCCCAAAGTTCTGATTATTTTTCTCAAGGCGACTATAAGAACTATATCCTTTTTGGATGGAATCCAAAGTCTTCAAAAACTTTTGGTGCACCTGCTTTGTTTTTTCCCTAAACCCAATGTACCGCCCATTCATCCCTGGGCTGGAAGAACACATATGTGAATGAGAGAGACAAGTTAACACACATGCGTGCTCACACACACGCACATGCAGAGAGATCAAAGTGGAAAACTCTATCACTCTGATCTGTGAGTGTTTCAGGAGAGCCTCTGGGCCTAGCAGAGCAGGGATGGTGTGCGGAGGTCTGCAGTGAGCAAGGGGGAGTCCTCAGACCTTTGTGGGGTGGGGAGGAGGACTTGGGATAAGGCTTGACAGTAAGGGAAGCACCCCGGGAGAGAAGGCAGCAGGGCAGGGAGCTGAGTCAGCCGTTCTCCAGTGGGTGCACTCTGGGCTGGGAGCAGAGGCAGCTGCTAGGGTGTGCTCTCTTCCCCTGGGAGGAGGGGAGCCAGGGCCCTGAGAGGATGCTTTTCTCATCCACCTGCCTGGGGCTGCAGTGGGAGGGGTGGAGTTAGCAGAAAAAACTTCTGGCTGAGAACTGGCACAGAGCTTGTGAATTTCCTTCTTGAGCAACTCTGACCACAGGGAAAGGGGCTGGCTGATCTTACCCTGGTGGGCTGGGGTGTACGTGTGCCGATGGGCCCTCTCCAGCCAGGCCTTACCTGAGGAAACCGTTAACACTAATGGGAGCTTGAGCCCGTGGATGTGGTTTCTGTTGGACTTGAAGGAGGGCAGTCTGATCCAGCCATCGGCCTTAGTCTTCTCCAGAAATTCGTGGTACAGGTTCAGGATGTCTGGACACCAGCTGGCATTGGAGAGGGTATAATTCTTCAAATTTGTCTTCTCCTGACAGAATCTTGAGACCTGGGCAGGAAAAATCGGGGAGACTAGACAGCTTACTGGGAGGTGGGCTGCTGCTTGGGCTTCAGGACCTGTAGGTAGTGTGCTCCTGGGTTCCTGGGCTCTTCAATCCCTTCCACCAGTGTTGACTTGAGGGAAATGGCCCTTGGGGACTCCTGTGGGTGACCAGGGAAGGGGACACTAATGTGCAAAAGAAGGGAAGGAAAGGCATGGGGACTGACAGTTAGAGGCATGCTGCTCTGTGTGGCGCATTAAAATTGTCCTGTTTTAAAGCCTGTGAGCTGTTCTTTGAGGCTGAGAATGGCTAGTATTAGCCCCACCTTGCAGATGGGGAAACTGAAGAAACACGGCTAAGGTTGCCAAGCTTGTGAGTGTGCGAGCTGATGGTCAGACTAGAGCTCATCCTGAGACACTGTCTACCCTGGGGGTGTGACCACAGGTGAGGGCCACTGTTATCACCTCCTCACCTCAGGGGCTACTCCAGCTCTGTCCATAGCTGTGGGCCTGCCCGGGGAAGGGAGGCTCCTTTGAAACCTGTTTTGGGCGCCCACAGTGGTGCGGTACCTCTTGTGGGATGAGGAGGCATCCTCTGTGATGCCGGATGCTCGCGCACCAAATGCACCTATGGGCAGTCGGCCACACACAGGGTCCTTTGTCTGGGGGTGTCGCAACTCAGCTGCAACAGTCGGAGTCCCATAGGAGGAAAGTGAGTGGTGGCCACACAAGATTCAGATCAGGATGAAAGTAACCTGGTAGTCTTAGTTATGGATCTGGGCTGCTTGGTTTCCTTTGACAAATCAAATAGCTCCCAACAAACTGCTCACCTGCCCTGGCCACAATCTGGGAAGAGGAGATTTGGGGTGCTCCCTACACCCGCAGCCCCCAGGAGAAGGGCTGTGCATCTGGCTGAGTGGGGCACTCACCCACCAGGGAGTCCATGGAAGATCCGAATGCTGAGGCAGGGCTGAACGTGGGCAGGATGTAGGGGCCACCAGGAAGGGCTCCGTGGTGGCCAAAGTCTTGCTGCCACCTGGAGGCCTCTTCTTATTATGGTTGAGCGCTGGGATTGGGTCGGCAGGGCTGTGGCAGCGAGGCGAGTGAGTGCACTTTTTCGGCTGCACCTTGGGGCTGTCGGGGCAGCCACCTCTGAGAGAAGCCGCACTCTGTCACAAGGCTTTCATTAGCAAGCTGCCACCGCAGATGATTAGGCAAGGCTGGGCTGGTTTGATACAACACCCATAGATGCTTGGGGACTTTACCTGCTCCAGAGCCCCCCACCCCCAGCACTTGGGGAGGGGCAGATGCTGCTTGGGCATGAATGCATAGCAGGACTGGCCTGAGTTCAGAAAGAAATATTTATTAAAGGAGCAAAAAAGTACATAATGAAATAGCATAGCGTATATGAAGCTTTGGAGAGTTGCCCTGGAGTTTTTCTGGGGAGAACCCAGTAATATTCCCAGAAAGATAAGGGAGGTCTAATCCTTGATTGGAGGCCACTGGTGGAGTGTCTGCGTGCGTTGGTGGAGTGTTTGTGGCAGGTGCTCTGCAGCAAGACTCTGAAAGCTCTGGTATGACCCTGGGACTCAGAAAACCAACTCGCAGCCCTCAGCCACTCCCTTCTTCTATCTCATACAGAGGGCAGCCCAGGCAAGCCTCCACCTGCTGGTCCCTGGTGAGGACGGGGTGGGGAGGCGTGGGGTGGGGTGGGGGGAGGCCTTGGAAGGGGAGGTCAGAAAATCATTCAGGGAGGAAGCAGCTTAGCAAGGGCATTCTGTGCTTTGGGAACGCCAGGGAGTGGGTGATGGCAGCAGACAATGCTGGGAGTGAGGCGGGGAGCGGGGCAGAGGAGGCTTTGCTGATGACGAGCCTGGAAAAGAGCCAGCTTTGAGTGGGAGAGTGGGGAGGAGTGCTCAGTCAGCATCTGCAAGGGTGCGGACTCTTTTTGGTGGTGGTATTTCTTGTACTGAGTTAAAACTGCCAGTTTTCAACTAAAAGTCCCAGATTTTAATGCACTAGAATAAAGTGTGTTCTAAAGGTCAGAACTATGCAAAGATGGAATTATAATGATGATGATGATGATGATGATGATGATGAGTTTGGTAGGTTCTGAAAGATCGTACTGATTTAATATGGAAATTTAAAGATTTTATCCCACCTTCTGTAGTTAGCTGTCCTAGAAGACTAGGATATAAATATTTTCCTCATCTCTTGTCCAGGTTTGAAGGAAACTTCTTCAAGGACTGGGGGGAGCCCAGTTTTTTTGGTTGGTATAGTCTCTGGGTCTAATCATAAATATTTGAGTTAGTTGTCAACATTTAAAAACAGGGAGTTGGGACTTCCCTAGTGGTCCAGTGGTTAAGAATCCACCTTCCGATGTGGGAGACGTGGGTTCCATCCCTGGTTGGGGAACTAAGATCCCACATGCCATGGGGCAACTAAGCCCGTGCATTGCAACTAGAGAGAAGCCCTCGCACCACAACTAGAGAGGAGCCTGTGTGCCACAACAAAAGATCCCACGTGCCGCAACTGAGACCCAACACAGCCAAAAATAAATAAAATAAAATAAAATAAAACAGGGAATTTCATACAAAGCAGAAGGCCAAGGACCTCCAGATAAGTGGAAAAATCTGGCAACAGGATCTTCATTCCTATGCAGTAGCCGTGGGCTGGAGCGGATGCCCCGTGTCCTCTGGCTTGCCCCACCCTCCCCTGTTACTGAGCATTCCTTCATTCCCTCTGCCAGCCTCTATGTGTGATACTTGATTTGGGAGATGGGACTCGAGGAGGAGACAGGAGTGAAAAGAGGACTCTTAGAAAGGGTAGAAGAGGAGGCCGAGGAAGGGGGAGTAGGGAGAAGGAGAGGGATCCACAGGGGGCCCCGGAGGCTGAAAGCTGATCCCAGGAAGGTTGCCCCAGGAGGAGGCAGGGGCTGTCATCCCAAGAAGAATCAGTAGCTGAACCTGGGAAAGGAAATCCTTGTTTCATTGCCTGAGTTCATTGTCTGCTTCCTGACACAGAGCTCCTAAATCCCTTGAAGTTTCCTGGGTGACAGGAGTATCTTTTGTTCCAATGAGGTGGCTCTGAGTGGACTCCAGATAGTCTCAGGAGGGGGGCTGGTCACCAGAAAGACCAAGCCATGATTAGAAGCTTGGGATTTTCAATCTCACCTCTCATCCTTCAGGAAGGGGAGGGGGTTGGAGACTGACTTAATGATCCATCATCCCAACGTGATGAAGCCTCCATAAAAATCCAAAAAATTTAAAAAATTCCAGGTTGGCACACCCCACCTCCATGGGGACAGAAACTCCTGTGCTCAGGATCCTCCCAGACCTTGCCCTATGTATCTCTTCATCTGACTGTTCATGTGTATCTTTTATCATACCCTTCATTAAATTGTAAGCTGGTAAATGTAAGTAAGTGTTTCTGTGAGTTTGGTGAACTGTTCTAGCCAACAATCAAATCCAAGGAGAGGAGGGCTCATGGGAACCTCTGATTTGTAGCCAAGTCAGACAGAAGTTGTGGGTACCTTGGTGACCTATTACTTGCGACTGGCATTTGAAGTGGGGCACAGTCTCGTGGGACTGAGCCTTTAACCAGTGGGGTCTGCACTAACTTTGGTTAGTGTCAGAATCGAATTATAGGGCATCCAACTGGTGTTGCAGAGAATTGCTTGGTGTGGAGGAAAACCCCACACATCTGACGTCAGAGGTATGTGTGAAAGTAAAGGGGAAACACAGGAAGTTTTTCCTGTAGGCACTCTCCTACTTTACTAGTTGTTTTGCAATTTTTGGTTAAATCAACTTTCAAATCCTTACATCATTATGATTACAAAAATTTTGTTCTCAGCCTTGCCATATGCTATAGTTACTTTTTCTTTCTATAACTTTTATTTTCCTTGAATTGATAATATCCAAGGTTCAACTGGATGCTGTGGTCCAGGAGAATACAGGGAAATTAAAGGACAGTGGTTGAGATGACCAGCCTTCATTTCCCAGCTGGGAGGGGGGAAGAGTGAAAATAAAAGAAATGAAGATCTGGCGATGTATGTGATATTTAAGAGCAGGAATAATGGGATCAAGGGTATGACAGATGGAAGGTAATTAGAGAGAAAGATATCTGAGGAGAACGTCTATGGTGATGGCAAAATCGTATGTGGGGTGCTGAATTCTGGTGGCTGGCATAAGATGGAGGAAGTTGGTTGTTCAAGGCCATCTAGGAAGAGAAAGATTAGGATTGTGAAGAAAGCGCTCTTTTCCCCCTTTTGGACTCCTTTCCCACCATTTCACACATCTTGTGGATTCTTTCTGCAACACAGAGCTCTTCTGACATGTGGGCTGGGAATTCAGCTACCCAGGGAGGTGGAAAGGTGCTTGGCTAGTGCCTTGAACATGGTCTTTGGCCACAGCCCTTCTCCTTCTGTGTGAACTCAGCTCAGAGAGAACAAAGAACACTCAGCTCAGAGAAAAAGCTTCTCCCCAGACCTGGATAAGCAATTAGAAAACAGGGAAGTCAGTGAAGGTTCAGCGTAATTCAGAACTCCTGTTGGATTCTCATTTAGCTTGTTGTCTGCCTGGTGCATTTCCTGTTTGGGACCTTGTGGGGGAATGTTGAGTTTGGGGCTTCTCTGGCTGAGCTATGACAAATCCTCAGAAGCACATCCTGGGCCTGACCTGGCAGGTGGTGCTCAGAAGAACCAGCAGTGGTGTGCTGGTAAGTGGTAAGGGATTAACAGCTCCTGGTGGGCGGAGAACTCTAATTGGTAGCATTTGCCAGCTTTTGTTGTGTAAATATTCCCATGGTGGCTGATTTCAGGCTAACATTATGATGCCACTGACCCTGACCATGAGGCTGGGAAGAGGTGTGCTCAACCAGCTCTTGCAAGTTGGTAGGCACTGGCTCCGGCACACCACTGAACTGGAAAATTCTTTGGCTTGGAGCAAAGCAACACGGGTAACCAAGGCCGTCGTAGGTTTGGCAGGTCACTTCTCGGTCCTGGGTCCTCCCAAATGTAAACTCGTGCCCTCTTCTCTCTTTTCAAGTTCCCTTCCCTCACAAGACTGACTAGGCTATAGCACTGAGTCTCCCCAGCCTGCCCTCCTCCCTTGCTGCCCGCCAAACAAGTTCATAGGACATTTTTTTGTTTAAAGATTTTTGTGTTGTTTCAAGACATTTAAAGAGGAAAATTACAACATTTCCAGAAATCTTACAAAGTCCTCCTCATCTTGGGGGGACCTGGAAGCCCTCTCAGATCATTCTGGACATGCGGTGGAGCTCCCCTGATGGCCAGCAGGGCTGGCTGGCTCCCTGCTGTGATGGGGGATTCCCAGCACTTTGGAGGGGTTCTGCCTGGGATGACACCCATCTGGCCTTTCTGGATGAGGAAGGAACTTCCTTGGTAGCCTTCCTAGACACCATTGCTATTTAGTGCACTGTGAACTTAAATCCCTCCTGAAGACTCGGCCCTATAGGCTCACACAGGGCAATTTCTGGAGGGCTTCCCGACTGCCCATCTCCCTATCAGTTCATGGCTGATCTCCAGACTCCTGCGCAGGCTGGTCCTGCCCTCAGGGACACTTGGTTTCTTGACCTTCTTATGAGCTAAGCATCAGGGGGCAGGCTGGACACGAGCCGCTGTGTACTCAGAGAGCGAAGGGCAAACTTGAGGGCCCCAAGAGGGGGCTGTGCTGGCCACGTTCCATTCAGGAGTTGCCACCATAGAATCCAGGCCCAGTTGCCAGCTCTTCTCATTTTCCCAAAAAAGCCAGCACAAATCCAGATTTTTATGTGAAAACTTCTAACTTTTAAATGTTGCAACTAATGTATAAAATTTTGCATGAGCCAGACTCTGATTGGATCTTGTCTTGCACGCAGCTGATCATGCCCCCTGGTTCTAAGCTCATTCTTGGGCCTTTCTCACATCGCTCTTCCAGACGTTTCTTGCTTGTCTGCCCCAGATCTCTCCTCTCTGAGTCCTCCTAGGTCAGCTGTCTTTTCCTGGTTCCCTCTGGGAGGGACTTTCCTGAGATTCATTTTATACTCTGGTGCCCACAGTGGGCCCTTTGGAAAGGAAAATATGTTGGAACTGATTAATCATTTGGCTCTACGGTGCTTCAGGGTTTTTGTTTTATCCAGTTTCTAAGGTTCTTGGTCTTTGCTGTGGGTGGGAAGTGCTGATGGGAGGCTCGGCCTCAGACTGGTCAAGACAGGAGAAAAAGCTGTCTTCACCAAACCTGGGACACCGGGTGGAGTTAAAAGCAGTTGTTGCTAAGTACTCTGCCCAGAGGGGGGCTCTGGGTGGGCTGCTGGGATGCTCACCTGGGAGAAGAATAACACAGGGAGGGCAGGGCTGTGGCAGAAGACCCCATGCCCAGGGGAGCTGGGCAGCTGATAGGCAGCTGCTGGCTCCAAGTGCTGCTGCCTGGTGTGGTCACTGGGCTGAAGAAGGGGGTGGGCCCCCGGCAGAGTACAGGGTCAGGGAACTAGGCCAACCGAGGGAAGCCTGAGCTCCTCCCAGAAATGTGAGAGCCCTCCCCACTGCTCAGCTGGAACTGATTTCCTATTTGTGAAATGCTAAGAGGCAGAGAGAGGCAGGATCTCTAAGCTCAGAAAGTGACAAATCCTGAAGGGGTGTATGTGTGTGTGTGTGTGTGTGTGTGTGTGTGTGAGCGTGCACATATGTGCTCATAGGCCTGGCCAGGCCTGCACCTGAAAATCCCCCTTTCTCATACCCAATCACTTGAGAGGTGGTACCTTCAAAACCAATGGGACAGTCACATCTGTTTTCCAAGCGTGGGGTACAAAGTAAGGTCACATTCATTTTATTTATTTATTTGGCTGCGCCAGGTCTTAGTTGCAGCCCACGAGATCTTCGTTGCCACGTGCGGGACCTTTAGTTGTGGCATGTGAACTCTTAGTTGTAGCGTGCAGGATCTAGTTCTCTGACCAGGGATCGAACCTGGGCCCCCTGCATTGGGAGCACAGAGTCTTAACCTCCTGGTGGCACAGTAGTTAAGAATCCACCTGCCAATGCAGGGGACATGGGTTCAAGCCCTGGTCTGGGAAGATCCCACATGCCGCGGAGCAACTAAGCCCGTGCGCCACAACTACTGAGCCTGCGCTCTAGAGCCCGCGAGCCACAACTACTGAGCCTGTGTCCCACAACTACTGAAGCCCACCTGCCTAGACCCATGCTCCGCAATAAGAGAAGCCACAGCAATGAGAGGCCCACGCACCGGAACCAAGAGTAGCCCCTGCTCGACGCAGCTAGAAAAAGCCTGAGCACAGCAACCAAGACCCAACACAGCCAATAAATAAATAAATAAATAAAATTTAAAAAACATGTTAAATGACTAACACCTGCCCCCATGATATCCTGAGCCTCTTTCTCCCCTGAAAACTCTGAAGCAGGGTTTTGTTAACTGTTGAACTGGCTCAGGGCCCAAGTTCATGAGCCCTCCAAGTATAGGTGATGGTGACATCACCAACTGCTGCTAGGTGCACAGGACTCCTGCCCTCTTCCTCAGGGCCATGGGCATCCTGGGGTTGGAGTATGTCCACACAGGCTAATCAGATGGGTATGGAGTCAAGTCCCACTGCCCTGATGGGGCAGGGCGAGGGCCTGGTGAGAGCCATGAGGGCAAGTCCTCTTCAGGTTCCCAGGAGGAACCATGTCAAGCCCCGGGGGCAGGTGGAGGGAGATTCTCACTAGGTGATCCGGCTCCCAAGTGGCTCCTGGAGGAGGTTTTGTTTTTTTTTTTTTTTTTGCGGTACGCGGGCCTCTCACTGTTGTGGCCTCTCCCGTTGCGGAGCACAGGCTCCGGACGCGCAGGCTCAGCGGCCATGGCTCACGGGCCCAGCCGCTCCGCGGCATGTGGGATCCTCCCAGACCGGGGCACAAACCCGTGTCCCCGGCATCGGCAGGCGGACTCTCAACCACTGCGCCACCAGGGAAGCCCTGGAGGAGGTTTTGAACACTGTCCTTCGCAGGGGAGCCTCCCAAGACTCTCCCACCTCCAGCCTCCATCTCTGTGCTTCCCAAACAGGGAGGCCTCGCCTTTGTTGGGCAATTTCTCCTGCTACTCCCACCCCATAGTGACCCTTTCGACCTCCTCTATCCCCAGCCAGCCCTCAGACCTCCACGTAGTCGGCAGGAGGCCCCTTTCCTCTCTGAATTCTTCCCTCTTTCACAAGAGTTCCCAGAGCTCTCAGTCAGAAAGAGAAAAAGAAATACCGTATGCTAACACATATATATGGAATCTAAGAAAAAAAAAAAAGGTCATGAAGAACCTATGGGTAAGACGGGAATAAAGACACAGACCTACTAGAGAATGGACTTGAGGACACGGGGAGGGGCAGGGTAAGCTGGGACAAAGTGAGAGAGTGGCATGGACATATATACACTACCAAACGTAATATAGATAGCTAGTGGGAAGCAGCCGCATAGCACAGGGGGAGATCAGCTCGGTGCTTTGTGACCACCTAGAGGGGTGGGATAGGGAGTGTGGGACGGAGGGAGACGCAAGAGGGAAGAGATATGGGCATATATGTATATGTATAACTGATTCACTTTGTTATAAAGCAGAAACTAACACACCATTGTAAAGCAATTATACTCCAATAAAGATGTTAAAAAAAAAAAAAAAAACCGGCCAGAATGATTAGCATCCAAAAAAAAAAAACTGGTTCTTACTTCCCTGGGGGCTGGTAGGGCTCTATCTTCATACTTCCAGGGGACTGAGGGGAAACACTGGCATTCCATTCTTTGAGTGCTGGGAAAAGATCAAGTTTCATATTAAACTGGCCTGACCATGGATTCCATCCTCGAAGCTAGGTTGTCCAGGAGCATCTGGCTCTGGGGCTCTGTCCTAGATTCTGTCTATTAAGACAGAGAAAAGGACCTATTGGGAGGTCTCTTGCTTCCTGTTGCTGTGGTTCCTGGTCTAAAGCAAGGTGAGGCAGCTTGGGAGATGTGGCCTCCTCTCCTATCCACAGCTGGGCACCAGGCACTTGACACACGGCATGACCACTGTTCCTTGGTGGCCCCGTCAGCAAAGAACAATGTTGTTACAACTCTGGTGTAGAGTTCCTTGGTGCAGAGAAAGCCTTTCTCCCTCCCCAGTGCCCTCTGCTAGGCTGAGCTGGCCTGGCTCATGGACACCGTGGACCTCAGTGCTTTACCCCCTGCCCCCACCTTCGGCAACTACAGTTCCAGAGTTACCTGGCTCTTTTAGTGCCTGCACAGGAACACACACACAGAGGCACGTGCACGCACTCACAAACATACTATGCATGCCCACACGCACTAACATTCACATGCACACTCACACTCATACACGGATGTGGACATGTGTGTATATACTCGTGCACACAACACACCCATGGGTTTATGTGCACACATATATACATTTACACACATGCATGCATACTCATATGCATGTATATACAATACTTGTACGCATGTATTATATATACAATACACACAGGTGTACACACACAGCCTCACAAAAACACAAATATGAACACACTCACATGCACAGAGACACAAATGCACGTGCATGCATACACATGGCATAAGTATCCACATTCGCATACATGCATGCTCACTCACACACTGACTCACATAAATATCACACATGTACACGTATGCACATACACTCACCCATTTACATATTGTGATATTGAGAGTTATTGCCCCACACATTGCTCATCATGGTTTAACGTTTTGCTTCTCCTTTAAAATGTGAAGATTCCAGCGAAGAGCCACTTCGCTGGAGTGGCTCTTCAAAGAGCTTACTAAATGTAAGCAGTTAGTTATTTACTTCTTAGTTTAAGTAGGATCCTGAAAGGGATGATGGACAGACAAAAAATAACTGACGTCCATGGCTGTATCTTAGCAGTAGTCCAGAAGTTTTTGCCCCAGAGATGAACAGAAGTAAACAAAGAGGTCAGTCATGATGGGGAAGGGTGGCCGAGGAGGCATGTCCCCAGTATGAAGATTGTTTTTGGGAGAGAAGGGATGAAATGGAGACAAAGTAAAAGAAAGGAGGAGTAAAAGTGGCTCTCTACTGAGGCTCATTTAGAAGCACTACAGTTCAGAGGTTGTAACTCCAGAGTTCTTCAGAAATGTGGGAAAGTTTGTGGGGCATGTCACAAATGGCTGAGGATGTGGGTGACTTTATGGAAGCATTTCCCCCCCACATTTTAGATATGGGTGAGGTAGATATTATTCCTGGGTTTTAACTTCAGTACTTTTCCTTTTATCACATTTATCCTTACCTGTGCAGGACTTTTTTTTTTTTTTTGAGAACAATAAGTTACTTCAGAGGGAACTGACAGCTGGCTGAGTGCTTCTCCTTAGAAAATTTATTTCATTTGTATTCCTGAGTCAGCTAATGTGCATTTAGAGACAGTTAGCTACAACTCTATAATGTCTGTCTCCAGTCCTCTACACTTTTACTTACTTATTATTGTTATTATTTTAGAGGTTGTTTTTTCCCTGATCCTAAATGGAAACTAATGATATCTACTATCAAATTTTGCCCTATTATTAAATTTTAATCAATTTCTTGATTGGGGTATCATTCTTTATAAAGTATAAAGTTTTCAAAATTCAAATTTGAAAACTCTGGCCTTCAGACATAAAAGAAATGTCTCTTCCACCTCTGCCTTCTCCAAGATCTCTCACCAGGGCCTAGCTCTTACTCCATCACACTTTTACACACTTCAGTGTCTGAGTCAGTAATCACAGGGGACAATAAATCCCAGTGTTGGAAGCTTGGGGATCTGGTCTGGAGTCAGGAGGACCCAGACGCAAATCCCAGGTTTGCTTCAGCTTCCTCATCTGTAAAATGGGAATAATCAGAGTACCTATTTCATAGGGTGGCGGTGTGATTTTGGGAAATTTACTTAACCTCACACAGTTTGCTCACCTGTAAAATAAGGCCATCAGTAGCATCTAAGAAGGAAAGGGGGTGAGGTAAATAACGTGTTTACACAATGACTGGAAAATTGTAATTTTAAGAAATAGCTACTACATTTTTTTCTTTTTACAATACTTGTACTGCAGTAGGCTTGAACCACTCTGGAGGAGACTTATGGGCCAATTCACCTTCGTTCACTCATGAATACAACCTCTTCACAGGCAGCCTCTGCATGTAATCTTGAACACTGCTTCTCCCCTGTGGCAACTCAGGACACCATCAGCTGAGGAGGGCAAAATCCTTGCATTAAAATCTATTGTACATGTGCTTGTAAAGATTCTTTAAGGCCAATGTAAATCACTGCCACCTGGAAGTTGACAGCCCTTAGCTTCTGACTCTCTTCCTTCTCCCTCCCCTTTTGTACTTGGTTAGATTGCCTTGCACTGGAAGCAAAAGGCTGAAGGCATAAAAGGTGGTGAGTGAACTATCACAGCTCAAGTCCCGCTCTATCCAGCCCCAGAGGTGAATCATCCTATTGTCTGGCGTATCCTACCTGTTAGTTACTTAGACGTTTCACTAACAGATTCACTGCCATAGTATCGCAGTGCTTGTGTTCCAGTAACCCTTATTTTATTTAAGAATGGCCCCAAAGCACAAGAGTAGTGATGTTGGCAATTCAGATATGCCCAAGAGAATTGCCAAAGAGATAGTCCCTCTTTTAAGTGAAAAGGTGGAAGTCCTCAACTTAATAAGGAAAGAAAAAAAATTGTATGCCGAGGTTGCTAAGATCTGTGGTAAGAATGAATCTTTTTTTTTTTTTTTGCGTTACGTGGGCCTCTCACCGTTGTGGCCTCTCCCGTTGCGGAGCACAGGCTACGGATGTGCTCCGGACACACAGGCTCAGCGGCCATGGCTCATGGGCCTAGCCGCTCCGCGGCATGTGGGATCTTCCCAGACTGGGGCACGAACCCGTGTCCCCTGCATCGGCAGGCGGACTCTCAACCACTGCGCCACCAGGGAAGCCCCAAGAATGAATCTTCTATCCGTGAAATTGTGAAGAAGGAAAAAGAAATTCATGCTAGTTTGCTGTTACACCTCAAACTGCAAAAGTTATGGCCACAGTGCATGGTAAGTGCTTAGTTAAGATGGAAAAGGCATTAAATTTATACAATATTTTGAGAGAGAGATATCACATTCACATAACTTTATTATAGTATATTGTTATAATTGTTCTATTTATTATTAGTTACTGTTGTTCTCTTACTGTGCCTAACTTATAAATTAAACTTTATCATAGACATAAGCAGAGGAAGAAACATAGTATATATAGGGTTTAGTACTATCCAAGGTTTTAGGCACCTACTGGAGGTCTTGGAATGTATCCTCCATGGATAAGGAGGACTAGTGCTTATTATCTGTGACTGCTTTTGTGCTACAATGTCACAGTTGTGACAGACTGTATGACCTACGAGCTTAAATATTTATCATCTAGTTCTTTAAGATAAAGTTCGCTGACTTCTGCCCTGTTTAAATAACAGAATTGACTAGATAGAGTTGTATAAAGATGTTAAAGAAAAAAAAAAAAAGACCAGTTTGTTCCTATTCCATAATTCCCTTCCTTCAGGGAAAGGGTTTAAGTAGTTGTATTAAGATTTTGAGGTTAAGATATCAGTGGGAAAACTTTCTGATTTCTTATTACTTTGTCAGATAACTAGGCAATTTGGTAAGATTCAGGTCATAGTACTGAAAGGTTTTTGAGAGTTAAAGATAAGTGGAATGCGTTTGAAAAAGCTCTGCTATTGAGAATGGCTGTAGCCTAGGAAGAACCTGGCCGAGAAGGAGTAGAAGAAAAGTTTCTTCTTCGAAGAAAACTTTAAAGTCTCTTGCTTGGGCAATTTTGATTTCGTCTGAGCAATAAATTAAACAAGATCTGCAAAATAAACATATCACAAACACAAAATTGATATATTTTCCAACCCACTTAATTTTTAAACAATTAAAATAATTTAAATTTTATTTAGTATCAATACAAATCATATTTTTGCTTTTACTAGAAACACCTTATTATAATAGTATTTTTAATGAGATCAATGAAACAGAATACATCAGTCAGTTTTATCCTTGTAATGTGACTGACAAAGGACTCCTGGAATGTAAGTGACAGCTCTGCTGTTTTCTTGTGTTTGCTCTTCAAAAGTTTGCTTTACTCAAATTTGATTTTACAAAAGACCTATATTAGTACCTGTTTTCACTAACTGAAAGATACCTGAAGAGGATTTTCGCTTTTATGAAAAAAGTTGAAACGCAAAAGTAGCATTCAGCATTTTACAGCCAGCTTTTAAGTTTTTTTATTTTTAAAATTTTTCTTGGCTGCCGTGCTGCGCAGCATATGAGATCTTAGCTCCCTGGCCAGGGATTGAACCCACACCCCCTTGCACTGGAAGCACGGAGTCTTAACCACTGGACCACCAGGGAAGTCCCTACAGCAAGTCTTTTAGATGCAGTGGGTACCCGGAGCAGCAGTGAGAGTGGCACTGCCAACTCCTTCCCAGGGAACTACACTCAGTATCCCAGCAACAAGCAGCCACAGCTTTGAACTGTGTCTGTGAGCATCTGTGCTTTATCTCAATTTATTAGCAAGATGTGTCCTTAGGTAATTGCTTCTTTGCTTTACACTATTTCAATTTATGAAAGGTTTCATAGGAACATTGTACTTTGGGATAATGGGGGAAACACGTACTTGCATTTTTTTCAATTACTTAAAAAAAATTATTTATTTGGTTGCACCGGGTCTTAGTTGTGGCAGGCGGGCTCCTTAGTTGCGGCATGCAAACTCTTAGTTGAGGTATGCATGTGGGATCTAGTTCCCTGACCAGGAACTGAACCCAGGCCCCCTGCATTGGGAGCGCAGAGTCTTAACCACTGCGCCACCAGGGAAGTCCCTGTACTTTCATTTTAAGTATTATCTTTTTAAACAGATTTGTTGAGATAAAATTTAACATACAATTCACACGTTAAAGTATATAATTCAACGCTTTCTGTATATTACATTAAATTTTAAAAGTTGTGGTAAAAAAAAAAATAACATAAAACTAGCCAGTTTAGACACTTTCAAGTGTACAACTCAGTGGCATTAATTACATCCACAATATAGTGTAACTATCACCTCTATTTCCAAAACTTTTTCATCATCCTGAAAAATTCTGTACCTATTAAACAATAACTTCCTATTCCTCCCTCTCCCCAGTCCCCTTTTAACCTCTATTCTATTTTCTGTCTCTATGAATTTGCCTACTCAAGAGACTTCACGCAAGTAGAATCATACAATATTTGTCCTCTTTTGTCTGGCATATTTTGCTTAGCATGTTTTCAAGGTTCATCCATGTTGTAGCATGTGTCAGAATTTCCTTCCTTTTAATGGCTGAATAATATTCTATTTTATGGATTTTGCTTACCCATTCATCTGCTGATGGACACTTGGATTGCTTCTACCTTTTGGCCATTGTGAATAATACTGCAATGAATACTGGCATATAAGTACCTGTTTGAGTCCCTCTTTTCAATTCCTTTGGAATGGCTGGGTCATATGGTAATTTTATGTTTAGCTTTTCGAGGAACTGCCAAACTGTTTTCCATAGTGGTCACACCAATTTATATTCCCACTAGCATTGTCTGAGGGTTATGCCAACACTTTTTATTTTCCACTTGGGTTGTTTCCACCTTTTGGTTATTATGAATAATGCTGCTCTAAACTTTTGTGTACAAGTTTCTGTGTGGACATATGTTTTCATTTTTCTTGGATATATACCTAGGAGTAGAATTCCTGGGCCATATAGTAATTCTCTGTTTAACCTTCTGAGGAACCACCAAACTGTCTTCCACAGCAGCTGCACCATTTTATATTCTGACCAACAATGTAGGAGGGTTCCCATTTCTTCATATTCTCGTTGACACTTGTTATTTTCCATTAAAAAATTATAGTCATCTCAGTGAATATGAAGTGTGGTTTTGATATGCATTTCCTTAATGACCAATGATGTTGAACATCTTTTCATGTGCTTGTTGGCAATTTGTATACCTTATTTGGAGAAATGTCTAATCAAGTCCTTTGCTCATTTTTAAATTGTGGGCTTTTTTTGGGTTGAGCTTTAAGAATTTTTTATATATTCTGGATACTAAACCCTTATCAGATATATGATTTGCAAATATTTTCTCCCATTCTATAGGTTGCCTTTCTACTTTCTTGATAATGTCCTTTGATGCACAAAAGTTTAAAATTTTTATGAGGTCTTGTATGCTGCAACTTTGCTGAATTCGTTTATTAGCTTTAGTTTTTTTGTAGATTCTTTGGGATTATCTACATATAGACCCTGCCCCACCACCAACCCCCAGCCCAATTCATATGTTGAAATCCTAATGCCCAGTGTGATGGTATTAGTAGGTGGGGCTTTGGGGAAGTGCTTAAGGTGGAGCCCTCATGAATGGGATTAGTGTCCTTATAAAAAAGGGTCCAGAGAGATCTTTAGCTCCTTCCACCAAATAAGGACACGGTGAGAAGGTACCAGATATGAACCAGTAAGTAGGCCCTCACCAGAAGGTGACCATGCTGGCATCTTGATCCTGGACTTTCCATTTTAACTGTGAGCAATAAATTTCTGTTTTTTATAAGCTACCTGGTCTGTGGTATTTTGTTACAGAAGTCCAAATGGATTAAAACACTTAGGAAATGAATACAGGCTCCTTCCAGTGATGCTATTACCAATACTATGCTATTGGTAAGATACAATAACACAGCCTATGTTAAAATGGCACAGTAGTTTAATCCCTAGAATCCAAGACAACAGATGTGAGGTATCCAATCCTATAGGAACTAGTTGTGTTTCCTACTGTAGCCAAAAAGATTTGTTTAGATACAACAAAGCTGGTTTTGTAATTTATAATGCACACACACACAACACACACACATACATACATATTCGTGCACCCACATATTTATTCCTTCCTTTGGTTTTCTGGCATTTCCAAGTTTGTGGTAAAAGTTTCAATATGATTTTTTTCTCCAGAATGCAATGGATCAGACATCACACCTATGCAAACTTAAGGAGCCCATTCAAATTTTAGGAGAACCAGACACTTAACCTAAGGAGACAGAAAGAACTGCTGATACTCTCACAGGGAGTGTCTCTGTGTAAAAAAGTTTGGAAGGTGGAAATGGAGCTCCTAGAATTGTATTCAAAAGACTTGTTTAGGAAGGTTCATGTTAGCAGGCTTCACCCGATGGGGGATTCAACAGTGGGTGAGTAGAACAGGACTGAAGACAACTGCTTCTTCTGGAGGAGGGACAGCCTTACACAGATTGGTGTGGAATTCACCAGAAGCTCTTTTATGTCAAACTTTTTTCAGGATCCAGCTTTATAAATAAACCTAAACAACAAAATAACAGAAGATGATTATAAGTCAACTGACTTCAATCTGATGGGACTCCTCTAAGTAGAAATACATATATACGTACACAAAAGCCCTTTGATTCATATTGGTACCTTCAGGATATCTGCCCACTCTCATTTTTCAGCCAAATTAAGAATCAACTTTTGGGGACTTCCCTGGTTGTCCAGTGGTTAAGAATCCGCCTTCCAATGCAGGGGATGCACGGGTTTGATCCCTGGTTGGGGAATTAAGATCCCACATGCCACAGGGCAACTAAGCCCACGTGCCTCAACTATTGAGCACGCAGGCCACAACTAGAGAGCCCACGTACAGCAACTACACAGCCCACGTGCTCTGGAGCCTGTGTGACACAACTAGAGAGAAGCTCCACTCCACAATGAGGAGCCTGCGCACCACAGTGGAGGATCCTGCAAGCTGCAATGAAGATCCTGTGTGCCGCAACCAAGACCCGACACAGCCAAAAACAAATAAAATAAAAATAATAGAATTAAAAAAAAGGAAAGAACCTTAAGAAAATTTATTTTTAAAAAAAAAGAATCAACTTTTGATTCTCACAATACTGTATTAGCTCTCCTGGGTAACCAGGTCCTCTGCCACTTGGTCATTTCATGGTTCATTACCACTTCCATTAGAGATAGTCAGGGAAGTGAAAGGAAGTAAAATTACAACTGAGCCATCTGTTACCTTTATGATACTGAAAGGTTTAGTGAGACAGAAAGTATAAACCACAGCCTGGAATAGGATTTTTAAATTGACTGTGGATTCAAATTATTCATGATCTTCCTCCTGCTTCTTTTATCTATCATTCCTGCAAACAGCTGACACTTAAGGGAAAAATGAATTTCTTAAACAAGATACAAGAAGCATTAACCATAAAGGAAAAAATTTAATAAATGTGACTACATTTACATTAAAAACTTGCTCATAAAAAAGATAACTTAAAGCAAATAAAAGACAACTTATATACTAGAAGGAAATCTGTGCAACTTATATAGCCAACAAAAAGATTCGTTTTATAAAAAAAGATAAAGAATTCTTATAAATCAGTAAAAAAAAAAGGAAATAAAACAATAAAAGAGGCTGAGAAAACAGGAATTTCACAGAATAGGAAACAAATATGGTCAATAAATATATGAAGAGATGCTCAGCCCCATAGGTAATCAGGGAAATGCAACTTTAGATCACACTGAAATACCATTTTATAACAATTTGATTGGCAAAAATCAAGAAATTTGACTTTACCAATTGCTAGAAAAGATAGGGATCAACAGAATGTCATATATTGCTGGTGGGAATGTAATTCGGTACAGCTTTAGAAAACAATCTGGCACTTCCCTGTAAGGCTGAACACTCTTATACCCTCCAACCCAGAAATTCCACTCCTAAGTATATGCCAAGCTCTTGCCCATATACACCAGCAGGAGACATGAATAAGAATGTTCATAGTAGCGCCATTCATAATAGTCAGAGGCCCACCATTAGAGGAAGAGATAAATCCATTATGGTATAGTCACACAATGCAATATTATACTGCAGTAAATGAGCAAACTTCATAGCCAACAACATGGGTGAACTTCAGTAACATGAAGCTGGGTAGAAAAAAAAAAAAAATCAAGTCCCAGAAAAGCACATATAGCACAATCTCTTTTCTACAAAGTTCAAAAACAAACAACTAAACAATATATTACTTAGGCACAAATATATTCTTAATCAAACTTAAAAAAACCCCAATAAGGTATAAAGGAATGAAAAATCACAAAATTCTAGATCAGAGTTACCTCTGAAGGAAAAATAGGAGGATGAGGTGGGGAAAAGTAATTAGGTAGGGATATAATATTATTAAGATTCTGGTTCTTGTTTGATTTTAGGTTTCAGGATGTTTATTATTAAATTAGAAAAATAAATACATTAGTGAATGAGTAAGTAAAAGATGACCATTCACGTACCAATAATGGCTCTGTATCCTAAATCAAGGATTCTGAGTAACCCAAACATGTGCATCTGAGGTCCATTAAAATAAAAAATAAAAACAACAAAAAGGGACTTCCCTCGTGGTCCAGTGGTTAAGACTCCATGCTCCCAAAGCAGGAGGCCGGGTTCGATCCCTGGTCAGGGAACTAGATCCCGCGTGCTGCAACTAAGACCTGGAGCAGCCAGATTAAATAAATAAATAAATAAATAAATAAAACAAAAAGCATTGGATATCTAAATTAACTTGTCTAAGTCTGCAGCTACTGAAGGTGAGGCTTCCAGGACCCCTCACTTGCAAAGGCCCTATGACAGCTGACGATATACAAAGTTACTCATTACAACAGTATTTGCAAGAGCAAAAAGACTGAGAAAATATCCATGTCCAGTATCTCCAACTCCAATCCAACACAACAGGGCTCATTCTTGTTAACTCTTTTTCCATATTTGGAACTCCTCTGATGTGAGAAACCTAGCTCCCGTCACGGCTGCCAGCCTGCGCAGACGCCACCCTCTCCCTGTGGGCTCTGACACCCACACTGCTCGCCATGGGGACTCCTTCCTTCCCATAGTTGGGCTCTCACATCCTGTGCTGGGCCACTCCCCTGTGCAGACACCCTCCACTCCACTCAGGCTCCCAGACAGCGATGGGCTGCTGTAGCCACCCCTCCCTGTGGCTTCCCCCTTACCCCAGCCTACCATGCCCAACTCTACCTAATAGCTTTAGAAATATTTAGGAAGGAAGGAAAGGGTGAAATGGAAGGAAGAAGAAAAAGGCAAGAGAATGGGAAGAATCTCTCTACTTTTTCTACACTGATGATAACATAAACACATTCACTGTCCTGTAGCTTGTGTTTTCCATTCAATATATAGTAATGATATATAGCTCCATATCATACAAAAAGAGTTTCCTTATTCTTATTTATGGTACCACAATATTTTTTATGGCACACACAATATAGTTTATAGATGAACTGTAGTCTCTTTACCTAGTCTCCTATTGATAGATACTTATGTTTTGCCAATCTTTTGCTAGTCCAAATAACATTGCATGAGTAGCACAATTACTGGAACCCTAGAGCAACCTTACACATTGTAATGTTGCACACATGGTAGTATACCTATGGGATAAAATCCTGAAAATGGGTCAAAAGGTACATGACTATAATTTTGAGAGATATACCAGCTCTCTACCAGCAATGAGTAAGAATACCTTTAACTTGTTCTTTACATGCAGGGAATTAAGAATTTCTTGGCATGTATGGGTTATAAAACCAAACCAAAACAAAACGAAAACCCCCTGAAACAAAAAAAACCAAAATAAATTAAACCAAACCTAAAATAGAAAGTGGCAGCTTCTTACTTGTTGCCTCTGAGTACAGGATCTTCTCATCAACACTTCGAACATTACAAGAAAGAAACAATTTCCTCCCCTCAATTTTATCAAGTTGGCTATTTATCACAACAACAGAACAGAGGGGGATAGGTCTGCAGAAAAACAAAAAAAAGAAAAAATCCAGCTTTTATCAGATTTATGTAGCATTGAGAGATGATCAAGTGCATGACAGGGGTGGAAATTTATGATACCTGGTATCAGTGGGTGCTGTTTTAGATAAAATGCTGCTAAAAGGGGCTGACACCACCAGTTGCTCACACCCCCTTCCTCCCAAGCACCATTGCTCTCAGGCGGCTCCTAGGCACCCGGTCCAGAGACTGCTGTCATGGGTTAGGTTCAAAGAAATCACCAGATGATTCCAGCTCTGCGATGGCAGAGGCTGCCCCATCTGAAGGGAGCTGAAATCCTTTAAATAAATGAAAATAGGACCATGGGATGGTCCCAGTCCGCTTCTCTCATTTTCTCTGTCATAATTGAAATTTCTCACTCAATCCCCTTTAGAGTAACTGTCACTAGAAAGACACCGAATAATAAACTCCTGGTAACAGCTTAATGTGCTAATTCAGTGCTGTCCAACAGAACTTTGTGATGACAGAAATGTTCCACAGCTGAGTTGTCCAATATGGTAGTCACAGATGGCTACTGAGCACTCAAAATGTGGTTATTGTGAATGAGAAACTGAATCTTTACATTTAATTTCTATTAATTCATATTTAAATTTATATAGCTATATGTATCTAGTGGTTACAGTCACCTCTGGGAATCTTAGAGATATAGTACTATAATGAAAAAGGTATCTCTTTAAAGGTATAATTTTAGTTGGTAGAAACATAATGTAGAGTAGGGAGATGTGTTTTATGTTCCTATAGTACCATCATGTGGGTGAAGGAACTACTCCATGTGGAAAGTAAATTAACACTCTGATTACCCCTCTGTCCAGTTTTTGCTCCCAGTAGATTTTCCTGAACTTTTCGATGGAACAACTGAGCTTTGCCAATCCAGGATTTACTAAGACCCGGGGAACATTAGGTGTACTTGCCTGCTCAGCATCTCCCTTTCCTACTAACATTGCGTCTTTCATTTATCCATCTGTCCTACCCCTCACCACACTCTCTCATTCACACACCTACATTCCCCTTTCTTTGGAGAATCACCTCAATTTTCAGCCCATGTAGGTTAACTAGAGTTGACAGCTGATTCTTACCCACCATGCCCTCTGCACCCCCCGCCCCCCCAGTCACTGGTTGTGCAGGTGGGCATGGGTTGAAACTGTCAATCCTGGAGCATGCGCTGGAGCCCTTGGGGCTGGGTTCTTTTTCTGCTGGAGTTGCTAGGCTTGCAAGATACAAGCCTGCCTGGTAGCTGTGGCACTACATTGGGAAAGACTACCCAAGGATGAAGAAGACCTAAAGGAAAAGTGTGGCTGAGACACAGGCACAGATTCCTAATGGCATCATTGAATACCTGCACCCAGCCATAACTGTCTTCTCAACCATGTAAGCCAATATGTTCAGTTTTTCCTTAAGCTATTGTGAATTAAGAGATCTATCTCTGAGATTTCCCTGGTGGTCCAGTGGTTAACAATCTGCCTTCCAACGCAGGGGACACAGGTTCGATCCCTGGTTGGGGAACTAAGATCCCACATGCTGCGGGGCAACTAAATCTGCGTGCCACAACTACTGAGCCCATGCGCCTCAACTAGAGAGCCCGTGTGCTGCAACGAAAGATCCTACATGCCGCAACAAAGATCCCACGTGCCGCAACTAAGACCCGATGCAGCCAAAAATAAAATAAATAAATAAAATAAATAAAATAAATAAATAAATAAATAAATAAATAAAATAAATATTAAAGGGCTCCCCTGGTGGCGCAGTGGTTGAGAGTCCGCCTGCCGATGCAGGGGACACGGGTTCGTGCCCTGGTCTGGGAAGATTCCACATGCTGCGGAGCGGCTAGGCCCGTGAGCCATGGTCGCTGAGCCTGTGCGTCCGGAGCCTGTGCTCCGCAATGGGAGAGGCCACAACAGTGAGAGGCCTGCATACCACACACAAAAAAAATTAAAAATAAACAAACAAATAAATAAACAAATAAATATTAAAAACATTACCACCACCACCGATACATTAAAAAAAAAAGAGATCTATCCCTTACAATGAAAAATTCCTTGATTAATAAGAGAAAGAGAAAGGAGAAATACAAAATAATATAATAACTCTTTATAGAGTATAATTTTCTAAATGCAACTAATATTTAGGCACAGGTAAGTCTGATTGGCATAGAAAGCAGGCTTCAGATCATTTCACTTATCCAGTTTTGTTAGACAACTTACTTAGACTTGTGTTAAAGGCAAAAAAAAAGATAACAGAGATAAACAAATTTTAAAAATAAAAGAAAAAACATACATATATAACAGAGAGGCTTAAAAAGCTAAATGGTGGCTCTTCGAAAAGGCTAATAATCTCTGGCAAAATAGATCAAGAAAAATGAGAGTGAGCATAAATAAATACAATTGGGACCAAAAAGGACATAACTACATACTTAACTGAGGTAAGAAAAATTGAGAACACTGTGAATAACTTCATGTCAATAAATTTCAAAACTTAGATGAAATGGAAAAGTATGCAAAAAGAAAAATTATCAAAATTGACAGAAAAGGATTAGAAAGCCTGAATAGTTGAATAAAAAAGACATTGAAGGGGGCTTTCCTGGTGGCGCAGTGGTTGGGACTCCGCTTGCTGATGCGGGGGACGCGGGTTCGTGCCTTGGTCTGGGAGGATCCCATGTGCCGCGGAGCGGCTGGGCCCGTGGGCCATGGCCGCTGAGCCTGCACATCTGGAGCCTGTGCTCCGTGGCGGGAAAGGCCACAGTGGTGAGAGGCCCGCGTACCGCAAAGAAAAAAAAAAAAAAAAAGACATTGAAGCCCTAAGAGGATAGAGAAGCCACACCCAAGAAGGAGCCCAGGTATTTGAATCATTTCAGGGGTGAGTCCTTTACTAACTTTGACACACAAGACTATATGTAAACAAAAAAAGTCTATTGATTTAAGTAGGTAAAATGTAGGGTTTGTAATAGTACCTAGTGCTACCCCAACTAATTTACTACAATTTTTTTAAAGTCCTTATTTTTTACTCCTAGTTTAATGTGGAGAGAACTTGGTCTGTGAAATTTTGATTCTTTATAATGTATTGAGATTTGATCTATGGACCAATCTATGACCAGTTTTTGCAAATGTTCCATGAATGCTTGAAAAGAAAATGTATTTTTCTCTAATTACTAAATATAGGGGTCTACATATGTTCAATAAATCATACTTGTTATCTTGTGGTGTTTAAATTTTTTTGTCTAATTTTCTGTTTTTTATTTTTATTTTTTGGTCTGCTTGATCAATAATTGAGTGTGCTGGAATCTCCCACTATGAAAATAGATTAATTTCTTCCTATGAATCTACTAATTTTGTTTATATACCTTGAAGTTATTTTATTATGTACATACTGAATTAGAATTGTTACTGTGTGCTGCTGAATTGAATCTCATTACTATGAAGTAGTCTTTTCTCTCCCCAATATTACTTTTTTGATAATTTATTATTTTTTCCTGATATTCCACTTTCTTTTGACTAGCTTTTGCCTGGCATATTTTTTTCTTCCATTTTCTGTGTCATGTTTTAGATATGTCTCATATAAACAGTTTATAGCTTTTTGTATTTTAAAACTCAATTTTATAGTCCCTTTCTTTGAACTGATGGTTTGGTCCATTTATAGTTAGTGTAATTAGTGATTTATTAAGAGCTATTTCTACCATCTTATTTTGGTGTTCTATTTGACTATAATGATGCTTTTTTCCCCTCTTTCTTGCATTTCTAAAAATTAAAATTTTCTATTTATTTAGTTAGTTATTTGGTTTTTACTCTTCTACTGGTTAGGCTTTAATTATATGCACTCATTTTTTATTATTTTAATCACCCTCCCCACTAAAAAATACAAATATTAATTATGTTCACCTCCTCCCCAAACTACATACTATTTTTGTCCAGTGTTTTAGCTGTCCTTTTAAAAACCCCAGAATATAGCCATTACTATTTACATATAGACTTTGTTGAGATTTATGTTATCAACATATTTACTGATGTAGTTGTTTATCATTCTTTCTTTCATCCTCCTGCCTGGTGGCATTACTTTCCTTCTTTCTGAAGTATATCCCTTAGAAGTTCCCTAGGTATTGTTCTGCTCTTTTCCCATTTTTGTTTAAATAAAAATGTGTTTATTTTGCTTATTTTTGAACTAGTTTTGCTGAGAGCATGATTCTAAGTTACATGTTTCTTTTAGCACCCTGAAGATATTTTATTATCTTCTCACTTCCACTGTTGCTGATAAGAAGTATACTGCTTCTAAGAGACAAGACTATTCTGTTATGGGTACCCTGTCTTTTATCTCTGACTACGTTTAAGATCTCTTTGCCTTTAGTATCTGTAATTTCTCTATCTCAAGATACAGATTTATTTTTATTTATCTTGTTTGTTATATGTTGTACTTTCTGTATCTATGTGTCATGACTTTCTTTAGTTCTAGAATATGCTTACCCATAATCTCTTCAAATACTAGATATCTTCCGTTCATTCTACTGCCTTCCTCTAGGACTCCAACTATAGCACATTAGGACTTTTCATTTGTCCTCTTAGCTTAACCTCTCTTGTTTTTCACCTCTTTTTCTCTCTGTGCTGAATTCAGGTCAATTTCTTTAGCTCTATATTTCTGTTCACTTTCAGCTGTGTTTAAATAGCCCTTTAACCTATCTACTGAGGTGCTTCTGTTTTTAAACAATTACATTTTCATTTCTAAAAGTTTTAGGTTCTGTGGCAAATCTGTTAATTTTTATAGTTTCTTTCTCTTTTTGTGATTTCATCTTTTATTTCTTTAAACATCTCATACATAGTTCTTTTATACTGTGTATCTAATTATTGTGATATCTTAAGCCCCTGAGGGTCCAAGTCCATTATTTATCGTTTCTGCTGGTTCTCACTTATGGTGGTTTATTTCCTTACACATTTGGCACAGGATCTAGTTGTTCTGAACAAGGAATGTCCTTCAGAATTTCTTGTCTGCCCTGTTGCATGAAGAAGTCTAATCCAGACCTTCCCAACCAATATGACATAAATGGGTTACAGAAATGTTGAGATAATTGATACTTTCAGCTGGCTAGCTACCACTAATCATGAGCTTCTTTGTCTACTTATCTAAATGTGCTAAGCACAAGGAATAAATCAAGTGTGACATTTGGATCAGGGGGCTGGAAAGTATTGGGGATGATTAAGAAGCAGTTTTGCTTCTTAGAAGAAGGAAGGTAAATTAAGACACCTGATGATTGACACTTTAAATTATCTTCAATTAAATTTTAATCCCAGTGGTTGTCTCTGGCATCCTGGAGGGCCAAAAATTGATTAAACATGTTTTTATTATTATTACTATTATTATTATGAATCTAACAACCCTATACAAAAATATAGGGTCTGATAAAGTTCTAGACTACTTATACAATCTAATAATCTAATGTTTTATTCTGGTCTTTAAATCATCAATTAATAGAAGAGAATGGAGGTTGTGCATTGTAGTGAAGAGAACCAGACTTAGAGTCAGAAGACATGAGTTCTAATCCTGGCTATATTCTCTCTATCTATGTGACTTCAGGTAAAACTTGTTTTCAGTAAGTTTTCCAATTGTGGGTAACAAATGAATAGCTAAGTAACTGATTTATGTGAATAGTTTGTTGGATGAGACAAGGACTAGGGATAGGACCTGTCAAGTAGCATGTGCTCAATATACAAACACAAGTTGAGCTAAACTGTAATCGAAATACTCTGCTGAGCTTGTTTTCAAATGAACCCCCTATTTTGTTGAGAAGGGAGGTTGTACTGCATTCTTCACCTTTATTTGAACATAGAAAAATATTTAAAAAATTGTGAAACAAGGAAAAATATTAAAAACATAATTTAAAATATATTATTTATCATGTTAAGAAAGCCATTTCTAGAATCTAATTTTTAGTCATAAATAATATAAAATATTGACTACATGCAAGGATGACAATTTCTCCCAAATTAATCTTTAAAGTTGGGACTTGCCTGGTGGCACAGTGGTTAAGAATCCACCTGCCAATGCAGGGGACACGGGTTCAAGCCCTAGTAGTGGGAAGATCTCACATGCCATGGGGCAACTAAGCCCGTGTGCCACAACTACTGAGCCTGAGCTCTAGAGTCCACGAGCCACAACTACTGAGCCCGCATGCCACAACTACTGAAGCCCACATGCCTAGAGCCTGTGCTCTGCAACAAGGGAAGCCACTGCAATGAGAAGCCTGCATGCTGCAATGAACAGTGGCCTCTGCTTGCTGCAACTAGACAACAAAGACCCAATGCAACCAAAAATAAATAGATAAATTTATTTTAAAAAAATCTTTAAAGTCAACATTACTGCTATCAAAATCACATTTTGCTTTTGGGTAGATTTTGACAAATTTATTCTAACATTAATTTGCTTCACTCAAGTGATACAGAGAGGTGGTTGATGAGACATAGGGTTATATAAGAGAAAGAGGTACAATAACAGTCTGGGTGAGGGGTTAAAAATCTAAGGCACAACTAGGAATATGAGAAAACTACCTCAACATCATAAAGGCCATATATGAAAAGCCTACAGCTGACATCATACACAATGGTTGAGAGACTGAAACTTTTCCTCTAAGATCAGGAACAAGACAAGGACTCCTACTCTTGCCATTTCTATTCAACAAAGTATTGGAAGTCCTAGCCAGAGTAGTTAGGCAAGAAAAAGAAATAAAAGGCATACAAATCAGAAAGGAAGAAGTAACTTATCTCTGTTCACAGATGAAATGGTCTTATCTGTAGAAAACCCCAAAGATTCCACAAAAAAACTGTTAGAATTAATGAATAAATTCAGCAATGTTGCAGGATATAAAATCAACACACAAAAATCAGTTGCATTTTTATACACTAACCATGAATAATCTAACAAGGAAATTGAGAAAACAGTTTCATTAAAAATAGCATCAATAAGAATAAAATACTGAGGAATAAACTTAACCAAGGAGGCAAAAGACTTGTACACTGAAAACTACAAAACACTGCTAAAAGAAATTAAAGACACAAATAAATGGAAAGACATCCCATGTTCACTGATTAGAAGACTCAATATTTTTAAGATGTTAATACTACCCAAAGCGATCTACAGATTAAGTGCAATCCCTATCAAAATCCCAATGGCATTTTTTGTAGAAATAGAAAAATCCATCCTAAAATTCACATGAATCTCAAGGGACCTTGAATAGCCAAAGCAATCTTGAAAAAGAAGAAAAAAGTTGGAAGTCCCACACATCTTGATTTCAAAACATATTACAAAACTACAATAATCAAGACAGTGTGGTACTGGCATAAAGACAGACATATAGATTAATGGAATAGAACAGACAGCCTAGAAATAAACCCTCTCATATATGGTCAAATGATTTTCTACAAGTGACCAATAGCACTCAATGGGGAAAGGACAGTCTGTTCAAAAGTGGTGCTGGGAAAACTGGATATCCACTTGTAAAAGAATGATGTTGGACCCTTACCTTAAACCATATACAAAAAATAATGTGAAATGGACTGCAGACCTCCATTGGGGAAAAGCTTCATGACACTGGGTTTGGCAATGATTTCTTGGATATGACACCAAAGGTACAGACAACAAAATAAAAAAATAGACAAATGGAACTACATCAAACTTAAAAACTTCTGTGCATCAAAGGACACAATCAACAGAGTAAAAATGCAACTTAAAAAATCGGTTGCAAATCATATATCTGATAAGGGGTTAATATCCAGAATATATAAAGAACTCCTACAATTTAATAACAAAAAACTCAAAAAAACCTGATTTAAAAAATGCTCCTTCAGGGCTTCCCTGGTGGCACAGTGGTTGAGAGTCCGCCTGCCGATGCAGGGGACACGGGTTCGTGCCCCAGTCCAGGAAGATCCCACATGCCGTGGAGCAGCTGGGCCCGTGAGCCATGGCCATGGAGCCTGTGCATCCGGAGCCTGTGCTCCGCAACGGGAGAGGCCACAACAGTGAGAGGCCCGTGTACCACAAAAAAAAAAAAAAAAAATGCTCCTTCAAGTGAAGGACTTGAATAGACATTTCTCCAAAGATGATATACAAATGGCCAACAAGCATATGAAAAGATGCTCAATGTCACTAATCATTCGAAAAATGCAAATCAAAGCACAGTGAGCTATCACCTCACATCCATTAGGATGGCTACTGTTAAAAAACAAAACCAAACCCAAGTAACAAGTGTTGGTGAAGATGTGGAGAAACTGGAACCCTTATGCATTGCTGGTGGGACTGTAAAGTGGTGCAGCAGCTATGGAAAACAGTATAGTGGTTCCTCAAAAAATTAAAAATAGAATTACCATGTAATCTAGCAATCCCACTCTGGGTATACATCCAAAAAAACTGAAAGCAAGACCTCATAGAGATATTTGCACACCCATGTTCATTATAGCATTATTCACAATAGCCAAGAGGTGGTAGGAACCCAAATATCCATCAACGGATGAAAGAATAAACAAAATGTGGTGTATACATACAATGGAATATTATTCAGTCTTACAAAGGAAGGATATCCTGTTATATGCTACAACATGGATGAATCTTGAAGACATTATGCTATGTGAAATAAGCCAGTCATAAAAAGACAAATACTGTATGATTCCACTTATATGATGTAACAACAGTAGTCAGATTCACAGAAACAGTAAGTAGAATTATGGTTGTCAGGGGCTAAGGGAAGGGGAATATGGGAAGTTATTGTTTAATGGGTATAGAGTTATAGTTTTGCAAGATGAAAAAGTTCTGGAGATCTGTTTCACAACAGTGTAAATATACTTAATACTACTGAACTGTACATTTAAAAAAGGTTAGGACAGTAAATTTTATGTTATGCCTTTTTTTAACTACAGCTAGAAATTTAAAAAATATTTTAAAAATATAAGGCATGAAAGATGTTAAATCTAAAGTATCAGAGTGAACTCATGACCTTATTAAACATTAATAACTTTCCAGCTCTGACACTGTAATAGCCTAGCAGCAAGGTCATCCTGCCCACCATGAGAATACATGTGGAACAATCTAATATTTTTCTGGTCTTTAGCACTATTCTCCATTAAAAGGAATCAGGGATCTTTGTAGACTAGCTATTCTATGTCTTGGCACAGATGTACCTTATTGTTGTTAGAAGTAAAAGTAATGATAATAACAACAATGTTAATGATAAAAATAACAAGCAGCTAACACTTACTGAGTACTTGTTATGGGGCCAGATCTGTCCTAGATGCTTTGCGTGGGTTAATTCATTTATTGCTCACAATGACCCTATGAGGTAGGTATTATTATCCTCTTTTTAAAGATGAGGACATTGAAGCACAGAGAGGTTAAGTAATTTGTTGAAGGTCACACAGCTAATAAGGGGCAAAATGGGCATTTGAACCTGTTCCAATGTCTGTCCTCTTAACTAGTGATTATACTGTCTCTCAGGAGACAAGAATACTTAAAAGCTAGCACAAGGAGTCAGTCTAAAGAGACTTCTATCAGCCAAATGTAACATAAGCATAGAAAAGAGGGTTATAATTATAGCTAGCTACATTATGGAAAGTTCCTAATGATTCTCAAAAAAAGGAAAAGCTAGCTCAAGGAGTATAAAACCATAGCTATAATTCAAGGACGACTATGATAGGATAAGTTTAATTTTTTAAGCAGTTTACACATAGAGAAGAGTGTTGACAAGTAAGTGTTTCTTCTATGAAGTATGTATCTGTCTTATATGTATTTTACTCTGTAGAAGTAGGAAATGGTAGACACAGAGTAAGGGGTGTGTACAGGTAAGGTTTGGGGAGGCTGTATTCAAAGAATTATGCTTACACACACCATGGCATAAGCAAACCAATAGTTTTCTTAGCTGTAAAGTGTGGGTAGAGGTATGTAGAGGATACCTATGTTCATCAAGGAGTCTTTCATGTGTTAGTCAAAAAGGCTTGAGAGTCTGCATGAACAAGGCAAAGACTTGTACAGCCCTGAGCATCTGCATCAGGACTGTTACCTCTTATGTTCCCCAAAAGTGTGTGAGGTGCAGGCGAGCTGACAGGTGAAAAGAATATTTATGCACATTCAGTGGATTTACATCCATGGATGTATGCCATTTGGGGGTTCAAAGTCCTGCATAATCTCCATAAGAACCCCCAATAATCCCCTCCTCCACACCAATAGTCAGAGAACTGTGAGGAAGCCAAACAATTCTGGAAAATGCAAGAATTATTCCCTTAACAAAATGCAAGAATTATTCCTCTAACAGAAGGGACTGATTACAGAAAAGAACCAGCTAGAAAGAAGGTGAATGTCTTGCCCAGTTGAATACCACTGAAAGAAAACTACATAGACACTTGTCCTATCTCCTGAGAGATGTTACCTCTGCCAATTAAATGAGATGCATTTAATTGTAGGTAATCAGTAAATCAAGGCAGAGTAAATATGACTAAGACAAGCAGACTTAGATACTAAATAAGGGGAAGTACTAGGTTGTAAGGACAGGTGTAGATTTGGAAAGTCCCCCTGACACAGCAAGGAATCCTCAACTCCAAGAGGAGCTCAGCCTCATGAATTCAGGCTCATGTTCCAATCATCTTCAAAGGCAAAATCCTGTCACATCAAGAATCACCAGGTTGACGGATTAGAACCTACAAATTCGCTGATATGAGTTGGTTTCTTTACAGTCTGACACAATTGCCATAAGCCTGGGGAGTTTATAAGAATGAGTTATTTTAACCTCAGGAAAATATAGGTATTGACAGCCTGAAGAAATTAATCAAACCCAGAATGAAAAAATTTTAATAGGCTAAGTGTAGCTGAAATAATAAGTTTTGTAATCACTGAGATAATTTTGCTTAGAAAAAACTACCATACTAGGCTTGTTATTTTCTTTACTGAGTTAGTTAAATCTGATTATGTTTTTAATTAATGCTTTAGTATTTAAAATAATTTGTTGTATTATTTATAAGCATGGATTTATTAATATGTCTGTGGTTGTGTTAGTTGCTGACAATGAATTTATTTGAGGTGATAGTGATAGCAGTTAAGGGACCACTTTCCCAATCTCCCTTAATGCTAATGAGATTAAATAGGTGTGTTGTGTAGTACTTCCAGGAAGTCTCTTTGAAAGAGAGAAGACAGCTCTTCTGCCTTTCCTCAATCCTGCTGTGTAGGACATGTGATGATGGCTCTTGCTGCCACTCTGGACTGTAAAAAGATGAGCTACAAAGAGCCTGCATCTCTGGGAACCAGGGAGCTGCCATACTAGATTTCTTTCACATGATAAATTTCTATCTTAAGTCACTTTTATTTTGAAGTTACTAATATTGGCAGCTGGGGAGGAGGAAGTTAAAGCAGCTGGCCTCCAATTTATTCACTGTGTGTGTGTGTGTGTGTGTGTGTGTGTGTTGGGGAGCAAAGAGAAACACTTCTGGGAAAAAAAAGGAGGCAAGTGACCCTGTCTAATTTTTTCTCACTGGGCCTGCAGGTAAATAGACCAGGAGTTGGCAAACTATGTTTCACTGGCCAGCTGCCTGTTTTGTAAATAAAATTTTACTGGAACACAGCTATACCCATTTATTTATATATTGTCTGTGGCTGCTTTTGTGCTACAGTGGCAGAGTTGACTAGCTGTGCCAGAAACTGTATGGCCTGCAAAGCATAAAACATTTATAGAAAAAGCTGTGATGACCCCTGAAATAAACTAATGATATTTGCTAGGGGGAAGAGTCCTTTTCTATAGAATGCCCTGAGTAGGATATGCCTGGCTAAGTATTACTTAAAGTATTCAATAAGTAAACCCATAATCTATGAAGCATGGCTCCCTGATGACTGCCACATAAGCCATACAACTCTCTGGGGTATAAAATGGAGATGTTCCTACATGCTTCCTACTGTGTGAAATAATAACCCACAGAACCTCATTTGGAGATCTCTATTGAACTCTGTTCTTAAACTCTGTTCTGCCCTATTGCTCTCTTTCTCTGTGCCTATGCCAGTATCCATACTATTTGACTGTAGAGATATAGCTGCATAATTGAAGAATTAAATAAGCTCATGCTGAGCTTTGTTTTTGACGGATACCAAACTTTTCTTGCTGCCCTTTTACTTCTTTGTGTGAAGTTATGTAAAACTTATGTTTTGTTATGTAGTGGATGTTGGTGCTTCACTCAGATCCCCTTCAATCATTTTCACCTTTGTTTTTTGGATATTTTTCTTAGAGCCTGCTTTGCTCAAACACAGTGAGCAAGAAGTACCTGGGAATTTACAGTGCCCAGGATAGCCCTTATCCTATGACGAACGTGTGGGAGAATATGAGGACTCCAGCTCCCTTGCCTGAGGTAGGGAAAATACTGAGGCACACATTTCACTCCAGAGTTCCTTTACATGATCCGGCTGAAGCTACCCTTTGCAGGACTGAGCGCCTAACCTTGGGTGGCTTCTCCCCCTTCCCTGTCCTTCTTCTCCTACACCCTGGCTAGTTTCCTCTGGGAGTACTTCCTTTCTTGCATAGAAATCCTTTTCTCAGGGTCTGCTGCTGGGGAACCTGACTTATGACATCTAAGAAGTAAAGGATACCCATGACTTTACCTTTTAAAACTGATGTTGAGATTGGCAGTCATGACAATTCCCCCAGGTATAGCTGCACACATACCAACAGTAGCATCAATCATTGTTGCAATGGCACCTCCATGAAGGAATCTAGTTACAAGAGGAAAAGAGAAATGTATTCACAAGTTCTGAAAACAGCCCCTCAAGAGAGAAAAATTATCCAAGCCTCCCATATAATCTACTTCTGAAAGTTCCACTTAATTCATGTTCCATGTACTGAATGTCAAATTATATCCATGTTCTCACCTTGATTTTGTTCATAGCATAACACTGTAGTATTTGTAACAAAGCCAGAACCTAATGATAACCAGGTCACAAGCAAGCAAAAAGCTAAAATCCAATTTAGAAAATTTATATTATGTTTTTATTAAACTAACTATACACATCATTGTTTAAAAATTTAGGAAATGAAGATAAACAGAAGAAAAAGAAAAACAAATTAAAAATTATAAGGCTATCTAGTGACAAACCAATATTAACATGTTAATGATACTCTCTAAAATTATACTCTTTTGCCCTATGTCCTACACTTTTGTCATTTAATAATTTACAGTAAACATCTATCCATGTCAATAAATATAAATCTACATTACCACTTTAATGTCTTCATTGTAGTCCATGGATACAGGGTGATACTATAAGATAACAACCTCTTAGATCCACATTTCTAGGCTATCATTCTTACCCAGGTACCCCTTGCAGATAAGGACCTCCTTGAAACAAGCAAACTGTCCTTTTCTCATCATCATTATAGAACATCACATATTCAAAGCCCAGGCCGTCCTCATAGCCTCTGGTGAAGAGCTGGGCCTGTGACAGTTGATCTTTCACAAGCTTTGAGTCTGTAAGCAAATGAAGTGGATGGGCACATGAGAAACAGGTATGAGAAAAATACCATGACAGAGACAAATATCTGTACCCTGCAAGAATCACAGGTCAGTGGATGATTGATTAAAATGCCAACCAGGTGCAAAACTGAAGGGGCTGGGACGGTCCCAAAGAAACAGAATACAGGATCTTTGCTCCAGTGGAATCAGTCTAACTGGGAACATAGTAAAAATAAATGAAATCAAAACAAAGTACTAACACATGGCAATCAGGAAATATAGTACATAAATACAAAGGGTATATAGAATAAAATAGTAAGGTATAGACAGAAATCCTTCTTAGAATAAGTGTGATTTAAGTGAGATTTAAAGAAAGTGAGTAATGTAACAGTAGAGAGGTTTTCCTTGCAGACATGAGTTTAGCCTGAGCAGAAGACAGTTATCATACTGAATCAGAAACAGAGGCAGGTCAGCCCAGTATTCAATGTGATTATGACTCCTGAGTCTCCAACTCAGGGTTAGAACCATTAGGATTCATGAAATCAAATTAGTGGGTTGTAGGCAGACTTTAAAAAGAAAATGAATGCTTCACATATATCCTGGATAAGTACTAGTGTGCTCACTTAGATATGTTTTTTCAATTATACAACTATGCACAAGTTGTGTGTTCTGCGTTGTGAGTCAAAATGTAGGTAACTTCAGAATAAAGACTGAAAGCTACTGCTGAGGGAAGGGCATGTTTGTTCTTTCATACCCATTTTAAGATTTAATTCCCCAAACTCTTAGCTTTCTTTCACAGCTCATCATGATTTGCCATGTATAACGCTGATTCTTTTATTGATACCAAATTTACATTTACAAACTTGGAAAAGGGTATGAGATGAGAAGATCTGGGAGAAGTGGGGAGGACAAGGGAGGATATTATTTAGGCCTTGAGCATCTGGGGGCAGGCATCCTGTCTCTTGGACTTTGTGTGCTCAACAACTGGCAGATAGGCACACACTATATGCGCTCTAGCAGTGGTTGAGAAACTGAATGATTTGGAGGGCCAGACAAAGAAACTTAAAATTGAGAATCAGTCTCGTGGTACAGTAGAAAAGAACCTTGTCCTGGAAGTTGGGAAATTTTTCATGACTTAGCTTTGGCCTAGAATTTGCTCCCTTCTCCATACTTTATCCATACAGTGAGGAGATAAACCTAAATGACCTCTAAGATCTGTTCCAACTCTAACACTCTGGGACTTCAGGATAAGATAGGCATCAAACCCTTCTAATTTTTTAGTTAGGAGTTCAAAATTTCTGGTTTAGATTACTAAACCTTGAGGTTACCTCATAAAAATGGGAAAAATAAAGATGGTGGGGAAGTCTGTTAGAAATGCAGAATATCAGGCTCTACCCCTGACCTACTGAAGCTGAACCTACATTTTAACAAGATTACCAGGTGCTTCATATTCATGTTAAAATCTGAGAGGAACTGATCTTTTAAGACATGGGATAACACTGAAGGTAGCAGAGGAGTAACATGATCAGATTTGAATTTTGAATCACTCTGCTAGCTGGACGAAAGGAGGGGGATAAGAAAGATGAGTGAGAAGATCACTGAAACACTATAAAATCACAATCACCAAACTTTTCTGCTTGGTGGGGTGATTTTCTCCAGCTATGTTCAGCTACATGAGGGCCTGTGCAAATAAGAGATGGCAGATGTTTAGATTCATCCAGGGCCGGTGTTTTCCTAGATAAGTACACTACAGAAGTTCAGCTAAAAGATGGCTATGGGGACAATGAGAAAGTAGAGGACTCAATGAACTGAAGGTCTTAATGAGGCCAAAGAATTTTTTCTGTGGGGGCTTTGAACAAGTAAGCTGGAAGGAAAAAGGTTGTGGTCAGAAAAAGGATGTCTAAATGTGTGGATTTGGAGGTTGTGACCTTTCTGAAGATGATAAGGCTCAAGATGTCCTCAGGAGTGCACTGCTGGGGCTGTGCAAAAGAAAGATCATAGGTGATGAGAAGGTAAATAAACTGAGGAGCCATGGTGTGGAGGGTGGGTTGCTGAGAATGGTGAATAGAGTTGGGTAGAGAGGAAAACAGTTAACCAGGTGCTGAAATACTCAACATATAGGGACAGGTTGGTAGATGACAGCTATAAGAAGAGGAAGTTGAGGGTGACAAAGTCGGAAAAAGTGAGATGGTATAAACCTCAAAAGGAATGGGGGTTTTCTAAGAAGCAGGGGAAATAATAATTTGAAAGCAAGTATGGGTAGCAAGGAGGACCTCAAACTCCTCCCTCTTCTGAGAGGGTCAAGTTTCCGACAAGAGACGACAGTTAGGTTGGATGAAGGGATGAGCAGAAACATGTGGGAACTGAACCCTGGGAACTACTGACATTTAAGGAGTGGGTAGAAGGAGAAAGGGAAAATTGGTCAGAGGTTTGTGAAAGCCAAGAGACAAAACATTTCAAGGAGAATGAGCTTAACAGTTAGGTCCAGCACAGTAAGGGCTGAAAAACGCCCACAAAATATGGCAATTAGGTCGCTAGGGGCTTAAGTGAAGAAATTTCAGTAGAGCTATTAGAGTAGAAGCCAGATTGCACTGGGTTAAGGACATTCAATTAATTTTGTGATATGATAAATAGTTAGAATGGAATTAGTAACAAAAATTACTAATTTTCCCCTTCATTCGTAAAACAGAGTTAATTCTTATTTCTCTCTATATTGATGGTTCTATAAAGAAACTTATGAACTCTATCATTTTTCTTGGTTAAGGTAGCTTTATTTTTGTTTCATTCATTTCTCTGGCTGTGTTGGGTCTGCATTGCTGCACGGGCTTTCTCTAGTTGCGGTGAGCAGGGGCTACTCTTTGTTGAGGTGCGTGGACTTCTCATTTTGGTGGCTTCTCTTGTTGCAGAGCATGGGCTCTAGGTGCGTGGGCTTCAGTAGTTGCAGCACATGGCCTCAGTAGTTGTGATGCGTGGGCTCGGTAGTTGTGGTTTGAGGGCCCTAGAGCACGTGAGCTTCAGTAGTTGTGGCGTAAGGGCCTAGTTGCTCCGTGGCATGTGGGATCTTCCTGGACCAGGGACTGAACCTGTCCCCTGCACCAGCAGGCAGATTCCCAACCACTGCGCTACCAGGGAAGCCCCCGTTTCATTCATTTCTTCAGCAAATATTGAAGTATTCAGCAAATACCATGAGGAAACTGAGGCAAGAAAAGGTAAAGTAACTTGCCCAAGGCCACACAGCTTTAAGTTGTAGAACCAGAATTTGAACCCACTCACTATATTTCAGCCATGAAATTAGTTAAGTTGTCAGCTTTTGGATGGCCTCTAAAGCTGTGTGACTGAATGAGATTACCAACAGAGTTTAGTGAAGCAAGGAGTACTAAGGATTGAGACATGGGGCACCCTAACATTAAGTTTGAGGACAAGGAGGAACTGGCAAAAGAAACTAAAAAGGAAGAACTAGTGAAGTAGAAGACTGTGGTGTCCTGGAAGCCAAGTTCAAGGAGAAAGGAGTTATCAGCTGTGCCAAGGGCTGAGCAAGGTCATTGGTTAGCAACATGAAGGTCACTGGTGACAGTAGGTCTGATGGAGTGGTGGGAGTGAGAGTCTGCTTGGAGAGGTTTAAGAGAGACCAGGAAGAGAGAAACCCAGTTGTGGCATGTCTGTACACTGATGAGAAAGATCTAGCAGAGAGGGATATCCTTAAGTAGGCTAAAGGGATAGAATACAGTACACCAATAGAAGGCTTGGCCTCTCCATAAGAGTATGGTCAGTTCATTCATAACAGGAAAAAGCAGAACATCAGGCACAGACGCAGGGAAGAGGGTAAATGAGGCAGGGGTTGCTTGGAAATTCTCTTCTGATTGCTTTTATTTTCTGTGAAACAGGAGGCAAGATCAGCTGAGAGTGAGGCTTGAGAAAAAGAAGGTAGGAAATAGTCATCTAGGAGAGCAGGAAAGTGAGTAGATGAGGGAAAAATGAAATATGATTGTCAGGCAATGTTAAGGGCCTACTTGAGGTCATTAAAAAAAAAAACATCATGGGAGTTCCCTGGCGGTCCAGTGGGTAGGGCTCTGTGCTCCCAATGCAGGGGGCATGCGTTCCATCCCTGGTCACGGAACTAATATCCCGCAAGCTGCGTGGCGTGGCCAAAAGAAAAAAAACAAAGAAAAAACCCTCCAAACATCACAATCCCCAAACACCTACTAAAGGTATGTTTAGATGATTAAAAGACAATGAGTAAAATAAGAAATATCTGTATAAGCTTCATGCAGTCAGGAACCCTATCTATGTACTCAGGCTTGTTTCAGGAATACAACATTTTGCACAGTACAGAAACTCAACAGATAGTTGTTGAATGAATATATAAGGGACGTTGTGAATAAGAAAGCAAAAAGGTCTTTACAGGCTGACTCTAAAAATGAAGAATGTATATATATTAGGTATATATATAATGTTCTTCAGTTAGGCTCAGTAAGTCAGCCACATAGGTGCAGAAGAGGGGAGACAAATAATTCAAATGAAAGACACAGGGTGTTAGTTGACTGTCTGTCAACAGTGTGACGTGGCTACCCTACTTAGTGCTAATGTCTTACTCTGCATGGAAAAACCATAATTTGAGTTTCAATCTTAGTTCTGAGAAGCATATACTAAGGATCTGAGAAACTGGAACATGTCCTGGGAAAAGCAACTAGGAATGTGAAGGAGACTGAAATACCTTCTGGGAAAAAAGCCAGAAAACAAAAGAGAAGATTGGCCTGGCAATGAGAATTGGCAGGTACACAGGAGTGAGATACATAGATCTGATTCCTAAATTCCAATATATATTGATGTATTCTAATCCATATAAAACGATACCAAATGAAAGGATTATACTTATTCTGTGTGTTCCTAGATGGTAGAACTAACTGAATGGATGAAAGTACAAGAGAGATTATAGCTCAATACAGTTAGAGCTGTCCAAAATGAAAAAAGCACCCCAATCCCAAGTACTCCATGATTGGAGGGGTTCAAATTAAGTCCAGATGACTGGCTGTAAGGTTTAAAATAGAAAGCAAGAGAAGACAGAGAAAGGTTAAGACTATAGTTGTAGCTCCCAAACCGTTTTCTATTCCAAAACAACTGAGGTTAACCTTTTGCAAGGAAAATTTACATTTATAAAGGAAATCTCCATTGGTATGGGTGTCTCCCTCTCAGTACCAGGAAGAGAAGAACAACTCTAAATCACAAGAGAATGTTTTCAATGGAGAAAGCAACAACTTACATCTTTTCCTGGTAATCTCTTCACAACGCCCCCTACCCTCAACACCCTCCTTTTGTCTTTAGCTGAAAATGGTATTTAAACTGGTGGTTTAGGACTTCCTGGTGGCACAGTGGTTAAGAATCCACCTGCCAATGCAGGGGACACAGGTTTGAGCCCTGGTCTGGGAAGATCCCACATGCCACGGAGCAACTAAGCCCGCAAGCCACAACTACTGAGCCTGCGCTCTAGAGCCTGTGAGCCACAACTACAGAGCCTGCATGCCACAACTACTGAAGCCCATGTGCCTAGAGCCTGTGCTCCACAACAAGAGAAGCCACCGCAATGAGAAGCCCATGCACTGCAACGAAGCATAGCCCCCACTCACCGCAACTAGAGAAAGCCTGCACGCAGCAACAAAGACACAATGCAGCCAAAAGTAAATAAATAAATTAATTAATTAATAATAAAAAACAAACTGGTGGCTTAGGCTACCTCAGGGAGTTACTCACTTTTCCCTGGGCATCTCCCAGGTATACATGAGGTATATGTGCTAATAAATTTCTGGTTTTTCTTTTTTCTTTTTTAAAGAAAGCAACGGGCAGAAAAGAAGGCAGTCCACTGTTCCTCCCAATTCCTATATGAGGGATCTCCTTTTTTTTGTTGTTATTAAAGTGCATTTATTTTTTTCACAACATGTATCACCATCTGACCTACTTTGTTTTCGTTTTTAGTGGTTTGTCTCTCATCACTAGAGTGTTCACTACAGGAGGGAAGAGATTTTAGGTAAAAAAAAAAACAAGTAGAGCATCTTAAGCAGGTTCCCTGGTGTGTGTTTCTTTCCCTTCTTCTTATCTTTCTTCATCCTGCAAATATGTATAAGGCACTTACTATGTATCAGGTACTGTTCTAAGCACTGGAGATATAGTGGGGAATAAAACATACAAAAATCTCTGCCCTTATGAAATGTCAACTATGAATTGGTATTTTCCATTGGCACTTGCCATCTACCTCTACAAGGATCAAATCATGTGCTGCTGCAGCTGCTGATTTTCGACACCCCCTGAAAGGAGTTCAGCGTAGAGAGCAGAAATGAGACATCCTGTGCTCTGGGAAAAACTGGTAGAAAAGGTCTTCAGATAGTTAGATATTTTCAGGAGCCAATTTTATGAGCCCAATTCTTGTATCTCCTCATATCTAGAAAAGCACTAAAATCCTTCACGGTGACGTCTGCTCCTTGTGACTAGCAGTAACCTTCACTAGAGACTCGCTCAACTGCATGCATTCCCCCTCCACCAAAATCACATATGTACTGACCTTCCTCCCCTACCTCTTTGGAGCAGTTTTTCAGAGCTAATCTGAAATGCTGTCTCCTGGGCTGCAGTCCTCATTTTGCCCAAAATAAAACTTAACTCGCAACTCTCATGTTGTGCATTTTTTTTCCAAGTTGACAGTTTTATGGCGACCACGAAGGGACCCAGAGTGGACTTCTCTCCTTCGCCTAAACTCTACGAGGAACCGGAGCCTTGGTACCAGCAGAGGCCCCTTGCACCCATCTGCTTCCTTGGAGAGTCCAGATGAATTTGGGTAAGTCTCTCCTGGTTCTCAGGTCTCTCATGTTGGTTGATGATCCTGAGTTTTATTTGGCAGAGTAGCAGGTACCTGCCTCCTCCCAGTTGAAAGATACGGGGTGGGGGCCCTAGTTAAAAGATACCAGGGAAATATCCACCCAGTTGAAAGATACTGGGGGAGGCTTGGTTGAAAGATGCCAGGGAATACCCACCCAGGTGAAAGATACTGTGGAGGGGGAGCTGGTTGAAAGATACCAGGGTTTGCTCAGGTGTAGGAGACTGAGTGGTCTGCACTGAGTGGTTAGGTAAGAGGCTGATCTGATGCTTTTCCTCAGTTCAGCTGCCTTAACAGAATGTCAAGATAAAAGTGAAGATATTACATGAGAGCTTTGCTCCCAAGAAAGGGCACAAGACTCCTCCCGGCTTGTTCTGGCTTTCTCAGGTGACTCGGAAATTTACGGGAGTGGTGGAGGCAGAGTCCTAATGCCATGCAGTGATCCCACAGGGAAACCTACTCATTAATTAAAAGGGTTCCTCATCCAGAGGCATGCATAAGAATTGGCCATTCAGTGATCCGAGCACCTGCAGTGGCATTAGACCACTGAAGGGAGAAACTGAGACATACAAGAGGGCTGAAACAACTCTGAGGTGATGCCTAGAGGAGCTAAGCTCACAAGCAGCACACTGGCCCACCACACAATTTCACTAGTAAATTTTATCCCTGACAAATTCAACTTAAAATGGGAGATAGAGCCTCTCAAACACAGAAACAAGGGGCATCAGAAAGCCAGCCTCTGACTAACACTCCAGGCAGGTTTATGTATGTACAAAATTCATATTTGCAAGTACCTACTTAATTGGGGAAATATACCAAAGGAGATCTCAACCTAAAATGACCAAACTGGGGTTCTTTTTTTTTTGCGGTATGCGGGCCTCTCACTGTTGTGGCCTCTCCCGTTGCTGAGCACAGGCTCTGGACGCACAGGTTCAGCGGCCATGGCTCACGGGCCCAGCCACTCCGCAGCATGTGGGAGCTTCCTGGACCTGGGCACGAATCCGTGTCCCCTGCATCAGCAGGTGGACCCTCAACCACTGCGCCACCTGGGAAGCCCTGAGGTTCTTTTGATATTCCAAAATTAATATTTTTGCACACACAGTTAGAAAAAAGCCAGCCATGAGATCAAACAGACTGAAAGGAATGCTTACTTTGATTGGTATCTAGAAGCTTCTAAAAGAGGAAATGATAGAGTAACTTTTTTTCAGGAAACCAACAATTAATTACTTGAAACTATATCAGACCAACTTTTCAAAACCATTAAAAAGACAGAAAAGGGGGTATCTATGAAAATTATGAACCTTCAATTGTGCCAGTTAAGTACACAATGCCAGTCGAAGGTTAACCAACCCCCATTTAATTCCCAACTAGTAGAGAAAGCTAGCTTGAAGGAAAAAAAACTCCCCAAAACAGAAACATATCTCTTCAGAATTCTGACTCTGAGGAACAAGTCCTACTAGGAGAACTTGATTTTCTCTCCCTGTGCCTTGAAACTAGGGCTCTCAGGAACAATTATCTTATACAGACCATCTCTAAGTCCTGAATCTGAGGAAAATACAGGGAACAAAGCCTTTAAAATTCTCTCTTATTCCAACTGTTAGTTATAAACTACTGAGTTTTATATTTTGATACCTGATTCATGACTAAGTTTAGAAAATGAAGCTATACAGATCTCTGGTTGTGTCTGTCTAGATATATGTATGTCTCAGTATGTGTGTCTCTTTGGATAATGCTGCTGAGGTTAATTTGTAAATGACCTCTATAATTGGCTTAAGAAAAAGTAAGCACTGACATTCACAAAAAGATAGACAAGATGAAATGGCAGAGGGCTATGTACCAGATGAAGGAACAAGATAAAACCCCAGAAAACCAAATAAATGAAGTGGAGCTAGGCAACCTTCCAGAAAAAGAGTTCAGAATAATGATAGTGAAGATGATCCAGGACCTCGGAAAAAGAATGGAGGCAAAGATCAAGAAGATGCAAGAGGGCTTCCCTGGTGGCGCAGTGGTTGAGAGTCCACCTGCTGATGCAGGGGACGTGGGTTCGTGCCCCGGTCTGGGAGGATCCCACATGCCGCAGAGCAGCTGGGCCCGTGAGCCATGGCCACTGAGCCTGCGTGTCTGGAGCCTGTGCTCTGCAACGGGAGAGGCCACAACAGTGAGAGGTCCGCATACCGCCAAAAAAAAAAGAAGATGCAAGAAATGTTTGACAAAGACCGAGAAGAATTAAAGAACAAACAAACAGAGATAAACAATACAATAACTGAAATGAAAACTACACTAGAAGAAATCAATAGCAGAATAACTGAGGCAGAAGAACAGATAAGTGACCTGGAAGACAGAATGGTGGAATTCGCTGCTGCAGAACAGAATAAAGAAAAAAGAATGAAAAGAAATGAAGACAGCCTAAGAGACGTCTGGGACAACATTAAATGCAACAACATTCACATTATAGGGGTCCCAGAAGGAGAAGAGAGAGAGAAAGGACCCAAGAAAATATTTGAACAGATTATAGTCAAAAACTTCCCTAACATGGGAAAGGAAATAGCCACCCAAGTCCAGGAAGTGCAGAGAGTCCCATACAGGATAAACCCAAGGAGAAACATGCCGAGACACATAGTAATCAAATTGGCAAAAATTAAAAACAAAGAAAAATTATTGAAAGCAGCAAGGGAAAAATGACAAATAACATACAAGGGAACTCCCATAAGGTTAACAGCTGATTTCTCAGCAGAAACTCTACAAGCCAGAAGGGAGTGGCATGATATATTTAAAGTGATGAAACGGAAGAACCGACAACCAAAATTACTCTACCCGGCAAGGATCTCATTCAGATTCGATGGAGAAATCAAAAGCTTTACAGACAAGCAAAAGCTAAAAGAATTCAGCACCACCAAACCAGCTCTACAACAAATGCTAAAGGAACTTCTCTAAGTGGGAAACACAAGAAAAGGACCCACAAAAACAAACCCAAAATAATTAAGAAAATGGTAACAGGAACATACATATCGATAATTACCTTAAATGTGAATGGATTAAATGGTCCAGCCAAAAGACACAGGCTCGCTGAATGGATACAAAAACAAGACCCATATATATGCTGTCTATAAGAGACCCACTTCAGACCTAGGGACACATACAGACTGAAAATGAGGGGATGGAAAAAGATATTCCATGCAAATGGAAATCAAAAGAAAGCTGGAGTAGCAATACTCATATCAGGTGAAATAGACTTTAAAATAAAGAATGTTACAAGAGGCAAGGAAGGATACTACATAATGATCAAGGGACCAATAGAAGAAGATGATATAACAATTATAAATATATATGCACCCAACATATGAGCACCTCAATACATAAGGCAACTGCTAACAGCTCTAAAAGAGGAAATCGACAGTAACACAAAAATAGTGGGGGACTTCAACACCTCACTTACATCAATGGACAGATCTTCCAGATAGAAAATTAATAAGGAAACACAAGCTTTAAATGACACAATAGACCAGATAGAGTTAATTGATATTTATAGGACTTCCATCCAAAAACAGCAGATTACACTTTCTTCTCAAGTGCGCATGGAACATTCTCCAGGATAGATCACATCTTGGGTCACAAATCAAGCCTCAGAAAATTTAAGAAAATTGAAATCATATCAAGCATCTTTTCTGACCACAACGCTATGAGATTAGAAATCAATTACAGGGAAAAAAACACAAACACATGGAGGCTAAACAATACGTTACTAAATAACCAAAGGATCACTGAAGAAATCAAAGAGGAAATCAAAAATACCTAGAGACAAATGACAGTGAAAACATGATGATCCAAAACCTATGGGATGCAGCAAAAGCAGTTCTAAGAGGAAAGTTTGTAACAATACAATCCTACCTCAGGAAACAACAAACATCTCAAATAAACAATCTAATCTTACACCTAAAAGAACTAGAAAAAGAAGAACAAACAATACCCAAAGTTAGTAGAAGGAAAGAAATCATAAAGATCAGAGCAGAAATAAATGAAATAGAAACAAAGAAAACAATAGCAAAGATCAATAAAACTAAAAGCTGGTTCTTTGAGAAGATAAACAAAATTGATAAACCATTAGCCAGACTCATCAAGAAAAAGAGGGAGAGGACTCAAATCAATAAAATTAGAAATGAAAAAGGAGAAGTTACAACAGACACTGCAGAAATACAAAGCATCCTAAGAGACTACTACAAGCAACTCTATGCCAATAAAGTGGACAACCTGGAATTAATGGACAAATTCTTAGAAAGGTATAACCTTCCAAGACTGAACCAGAAAGAAATAGAAAATATGAACAGACCAATCACAAGCAATGAAACTGTGATTAAAAATCTTCCAACAAACAAAAGTCCAGGACCAGATGGCTTCACAGATGAATTCTATCAAAGATTTAGAGAAGAGCTAACAATCCTTCTCAAACCCTTCCAAAAAACTGCAGAGGAAGGAACACTCCTAAACTCATTCTACGAGGCCACCATCACCCTGATACCAAAACCAGACAAAGATACTACAAAAAAAGAAAATTACAGACCAATATCACTGATGAATATAGATGCAAAAATCCTCAACAAAATACTAGCAAACAGAATCCAACAACACATTAAAAGGATCATACACCATGATCAAGTGGGATTTATCCCAGGGATGCAAGGATTCTTCAATATACGCAAATCAATCAATGTGATGCACCATATTAACAAACTGAAGAATAAAAACCATATGATCATCTCAATAGATGCAGAAAAAGCTTTTGACAAAATTCAACACCCATTTATGAAAAAACTCTCCAGAAAGTGGGCATAGAGGGAACCTACCTCAACATAATAAAGGCCATATATGACAAACCCACAGCAAACATCATTCTCAATGGTGAAAAACTGAAAGCATTGCCTCTAAGATCAGAAACAAGACAAGGATGTCCGCTCTCACCACTATTATTCAACATAGTTTTGGAAGTCTTAGACACAGCAATCAGAGAAGAAAAAGAAATAAAAGGAATACAAATTGGAAAAGAAGAAGTAAAACTGTCACCGTTTTCAGATGACATGATACTATACATAGAGAATCCTAAAGATGCCACCAGAAAACTACTAGACGTAATCAATGAATTTGGTAAAGTAGCAGGATACAAAATTAATGCACAGAAATGTCTTGCATTCCTATATACTAATGATGAAAAATCTGAAAGAGAAATTAAGGAAACACTCCCATTTACCACTGCAACAAAAAGAATAAAATACCTAGGAATAAACCTACCAAGGGAGACAAAAGACCTGTATGCAGAAAATTATAAGACACTGATGAAAGAAATTAAAGATGATACAAACAGATGGAGAGATATACCATGTTCTTGGATTGGAAGAATCAATATTGTGAAAATGACTATACTACCCAAAGCAATCTGAAGATTCAATTCAATCCCTATCACACTACCAATGGCATTTTTTACAGAACTAGAACAAAAAAATCTTAAAATTTGTATGGAGACACAAAAGACCCCGAATGGCCAAAGCAGTCTTCAGGGAAAAAAATGGAGCTGGAGGAATCAGACTCCCTGACTTCAGACTATACTACAAAGCTATAGTAATCAAGACAATATGGTACTGGCACAAAAACAGAAATATACATTAATGGAACAGGACAGAAAGCCCAGAGATAAACCCACTCACCTATGATCAACTAATCTATGACAAAGGAGGCAAGGATATACAATGGAGAAAAGACAGTCTGTTTAATAAGTGGTGCTGGGAAAACTGGACAGCTACATGTAAAAGAATGAAATTAGAACACTCCCTAACACCATACACAGAAGTAAACTCAAAATGGATTAGAGACCTAAATGTAAGACCGGACACTATAAAACTCTTAGAGGAAAGCATAGGAAGAACACTTTGACATAAATCATGGCAAGATCTTTTGTGATCCACCTCCTAGAATAATGGAAATAAAAACAAAAATAAACAAATGGGACCTAATGAAACTTGAAAGTTTTTGTGCAGCAAAGCAAACTACAAACAAGACGAAAAGACAACCCTCAGAATGGGAGAAATATTTGCAAATGAATCAATGGACAAAGGATTAATCTCCAAAATATATAAACAGCTCATGCAGCTCAATATTAAAAAAACAACCCAATCAAGAAATGGGCAGAAGACCTAAACAGACATTTCTCCAAAGAAGACATACAGATGGCCAAGAAGCACATGAAAAGCTGCTCAACATCACTAATTATTAGAGAAATGCAAATCAAAACTACAATGAGGTATCACCTCACACCAGTTAGAATGGGCATCATCAGAAAATCTACAAACAAATGCTGGAGAGGGTGTGGAGAAAAGGGAATCCTCTTGCACTGTTGGTGGGAATGTAAATTGATACAGCCACTATGGAGAACAGTATGGAGGTTCCTTAAAAAACTAAAAATAGAATTACCATATGACCCAGCAATCCCACTATTGGGCATATACCCAGAGAAAACCATAATTCAAAAAGACACATGCACCCCAATGTTCATTGCAGCACTATTTACAATAGCCAGGACATGGAAGCAACCTAAATGCCCACTGACAGACAAATGGATAAAGATGTGGTACATATATACAATGGAATATTACTCTGCTATAAAAAGGAACGAAATTGGGTCATTTGTAGAGATGTGGATGGATCTAGAGACTGTCATACAGAGTGAAGTAAGTCAGAAAGAGAAAAATAAATATCGTATACTAACGCATATATGTGGAACCTAGAACAACGGTACAGATGAACCAGTTTGCAGGGCAGAAATTGAGAAACAGATGTAGAGAACAAACTTATGGACACCAAGCGGGGAGAGTGGTGGGGTTGGGGAGGTGGTGGTGGGATGAACTGGGAGATTGGGATTGACATATATACCCTAATATGTATAAAATGGATAACTAATAAGAACCTGCTGTATAAAAAAATAAATAAAATAAAATTCAAAAAAAAAGTAAGCACAAATCAAACAATTCTAAATTCAAGAGCAATTAAGCTAAATGAATTTCAGGTTCATGTGAACTGGGAAATATTCAGTATTAAATTAATATCTGGTATTAATGTTTTAAGTTTGTTGATCTAATTAATACAGACATGTTTTTAGAGTCATCAACATTAAGTGTAATACTTTTATTGTACCTAGGTGTAATATAAGCTAAATAAAATATTGTTATATCTGTTACAAATATGTCAGCAGGGAAAGTAACTTGATGTGAAGAAACTTTTAAGGAAAGAAAATGTAAATGAGATAGGAGCTTTTAGATAAATTCCATTAAGAATAATTATGCTTTACGAATGTGTATCTAAAATAGTCTCTCCAGATTCTGGAACTTGAAATTGTAGAGTTGTGCTAAATTAAGTTAAGTGATGGAAGCTTATTGAATAGCTAGGTCATTCCCAAATAAAATAAGATACTGAAATATTAATTACTGAACATTGGTTTCCTTTTACAGAGAAACAAAAGGTATTTAGAACTATAAATGAATACGTTTGGTGCCACATTCTCTAAAGAAAGCAAATGTTTTTAGAAAATATCACTGGTATTTATGTTCACCAATCTACAGAATGCTAATGTAAAGGACAGTTCATAATTGCTTACTTCTTAGTTTTCACAAGAAATTAAGGTTTTAAGAGCTGAGGATTCTAATTTAAACATGTAACTAAAGCTAATAGAAATAATAAAGGAAACATTTCAGTATACAGTAGGAAAGTAGGATGTATGTTTCCAGTAAAGAAGTCATGAGGAATGGAATTGCATTTTATTAAGGGAAAAGGAAGTAGGTCTGACTTATAGCTGGCTGTTTCTGAATGGGAAATAAAGTGATGGATATGAAAGTCATAAAAAGGTTTGTGGGAAGGGGACCCTGAGAAAAGAGTTTTGTGCATGGCCTGGATTGACTAAGGTTAAAATAAATTTAATTGAGTAAATGAATGTTATTTATTTTTTATTTATTCATTGATTTTTGGCCATGTTAGGTCTTTGTTGCTGTGCGTGGGCTTTCTCTAGTTGCAGTGGGTGGGGCTACTCTTTGTTGTGGTGTGCAGGCTTCTCATTGTGGTGGCTTCTCTTGTTGCGGAGCACGGGGACTCTAGGCATGTGGGCTCAGTAGTTGTGGCTCGCGGGCTCTAGAGCGCAGGCTCAGTAGTTGTGGCGCATGGGCTCAGTTGCTCCGAGGCACGTGGGATCTTCCCAGGCCAGGGCTTGAACCCGTGTCCCCTGCATTGGCAGGCGAATTCTTAACCACTGCACACCAGGAAAGTCCCGTAAATGAATTTCAAAAGTAAGCGGGTGCAAAACTTGAATTTGGTTTTTCTCTCTGAAGAGGGCAAGATTTCTGATAATGTTGAAATGCCTTTGATAACAGATTTCAAGTTTCTTTACCTTTTAAGTGATGTGTATTTGCCTTTGGAATCTTTTATTGTTACTTGGGCTAAGTGAATAACTATTGTTTCACAGTGACTTGTGATCCTATCTGACTGAGTGTTCTAAATCCTTTTTGATATTTTTTGACAAAACTTCCTAAATCAAATTTTAATGACATCCTTTTGACCTCTAGCTAACTCTGGGATGCTTCAAAGGGCCCCGATACATCCCAAAGAGAGATGTTAAACTAATTAGATTCATTTGGTATGTTAAATTGCATGGGAAGTAATGTCAAATGAGTAATAAATCTTCTTAGGTTACACTGTATGGTAAATGTTACTAATAAAGATATCCTAGAAATTATATGGAGTTCCTAAAATTCTGATATGTCCTGGTAAAATGTTATCAGTCATAATTCTAGTTATTATCTTAAAGTGTTGTATGTCACAGTAGTAACCAAGTTTCTTTGTTAATTGCATTGTAATCAGATTTTAAACATGCTTTAAGTTTTTTGTCATTATAGACACTTACGGTTTCACTCTAATGCCTTTGCAAAAATGCCTCCTCTTCAAGAAAACTTATACAAAGAACTTTTGGATAAATACAAGTTTCTGACTTTCAGACCATAATGCTGAACTGGGTAAGAAATTGAAGAATTCTAACGAAAAACCTGATGGCTTTATAAAGCTGTTAACAAAAAGGATTAGTTACATAGGACTGAATGAACTGGTGAATATGGTTATAAATTTTATGGTTTCTATCTGAAAAATTACTGGTTTAAATCTGTGTTTTCCAGGTGTAAGGAAAACCTTCCCCTCAAACTAATTATGACTTATAGTAATTTGGTAAATTATACCTTTGTAAGCAGGATTGAAACATTTATCTTTGCTATCTGTCCCCTCCAGACATTGGAAACTCTCAGGTTGCCAGTAGATTTATCAGATAAATTTAGGAAGGCTACCTCACTAACAGGTACAGAAAACTCAAGGTATTTTGGGACCTTGAAAAGGGAGGAATTCACCTAGATCTGTTAGGCGAAATCTGTCATAAGCCCTTGGTGACTTTCTTAGCCCTGAGAGGTATTTCAAAAGTTCAGCCTGAGACTCCTTATAAAAGTTTCAGCAAGCAAAAAGCCTATATGATCAATTATAGTTATATAAATCATCAGGCCAAGTTTATTGAGACCAGATTTATTTTGCAAACAAATTAGTCTTAATTTGGTTATATTTGGTAGAAATGAGGGTAATTTTAGAGAGAAAAAGATGTTTCAATGAATGTTAAATCCCAGTTTTGTTAATGGAGGTCTGTATTTACTAAGACTCACTTCCAGGATAGTTCCTTGTTGTTATGTTATATTGGTATAAAGTTAAATTGTATTATTAAAAGCACACTCTAAGTTTGTTTTTGAAGCTTATCTCAGTAATGTATCTTTGGATGAAGATCATTTGCCCCACGACCTGCAACCAGGGGACTATGTATATTGGAAAAGACATCATTTAAAGGACTCACTACAACCCAGATGGAAAGGCCCTCACCAGGTACCCTTAACTAGCTCAAGTGCAGCAAACCTAAAGGGATCCACTCTTGGATTCATATTTCCCACTTAAGAAGGGCTGCTGCACCGGACTGGTCTATAGAGAGGACTGCTGACCTCAAACTCACCTTAAAACACCACTCAAACAGAGGAAACTACACTCACACCAGGATGAGAAGAAGACAACATCAGAAGCAGACAGCTTACCCAAGATGCTGGACCTGATTCGTATAATCATTTATAAAGTTTTCTTGACTTCTCAGACCTTTGCATATAAATCAAATGTTTTCTATCATGGACACAATCCTATGCTAGTTTAAAAAATCAATCCATTTGTTGGGTTTGTGTCCAGTTACCTGTGTCTAGCACTTCTGTATTACTTTGGTGCATTTCTCCACTCCAAGGCTCTAACTGGATGGTCCTTAGGACATTTATTTTAGAGGAAAGAAAGTTCAGTCCTGTTTAGGCTACTCTTGATATTACTAGATGGGATCCCCTCACCTAGACAATTAATAATACCCGCTCTGACCCTGGCCATAAAAAAATGAATTTTCCTCTAAAGTTACTCAAGCTCAATCAGAGCAACAGCAAAATTTCAGCCAAGGAATAAAAGCTCCCGCAATTATGGGATGGATTTATGTGGTTAACACCAGGATATGGTCATTTAAGTTTCAAGGCACCCTTTTACCTTGGGAACAATCAAATTATACTAAGGATAACCAGCATAGTAACTAGGAAATTGGGCTGGGAGCCTTATGGACAGTGACAATATACCATTTCCCTGAAAGATAACGATTGGTACAGAACAGACTAAGTCAGGTGACTTGAAGATATACTGGGCTGTACCTAATGGAAGTTCTTGGCTTAATTCTCACTTACGACTTTAATAATATTGCTAGCTATGTTATTTGCATTTTTCCTGTTTTACAAGATTGTTGTTTCTTGCATTACCAAATGTGTGACTGAGCCTCCAACAAAAATATATAGTTTTATAGGAGATCAATGATTGTAATACTGTAACTCTAGATATGGGAAGATACAACAAGAGGGAATTTTCCTGGACCATAACAGATTAGCAAGACAGGTGGTCCAGAGTCTTTAGTTACTGTTAAAAGACCTAGTCCAGTAATAGCACACTGAGTGGCCTATCAGCAAAATCTTCGCCAGACCTAGGAATGAGCCTTCCTAGCACCGTGGGACAAAATGGTCATGAAATGCCTCCCAAATCATGGTCGAATTTATGACCATGAGGAGGCGCTGTCAACTACAAATTGGCACTTGCCATTGGCACTTACCATCTCCCTTTACAAGGATTAAATCGTGCTGCTGCAGCTGCTGACTTTCAACACCCCCTGAAAGGAGTTCAGGGTGGAGAGCAGAAATGAGGAGCTGTGTGCTCTGGGAAAAACTGGCAGAATAGGTTTTCAGATAGTTAGATATTTTCAGGACCGATTTTATGAGCCCAATTCTTGTATCTCCTCATATCTAGAAAAGCACTAAAATCCTTCGTGGTGATGCCTGCTCCTCGTGACTAGCAGTAACCTTCTGCAAAAAAATATACGCTTGATTGCATGCATTCCCCCTTCACCAAAATCACATATATACTGACCTTCCCCCCTACTTCTCTGGAGCAGTTTCTCAGAGCTATCTGAAATGCTGTCTCCCGAGCTGCGGTCCTCATTTTGCCCCAAATAAAACTTAACTCGCAACTCTCACATTGTGCATTGTTTTTTAAGTCGACAGAAGCAAACACTCTAGTGGTGAGAGACACACCGTTAAATAAACACAAAGCATGCCAGATGGTGTTAAGTGCTGTGGAAAAAATAAATGTACCTTAATAAATGTATATTATTAAGTGAAAGAAAACAATCTGAAAAGGCCACATACTGTGTGTATTCTGGAAAAGGCAAAACCATGGAAAGAGTAAAAAGATCAGTGGTTGCCAAGGGTTCGGGAGAAGGAGGGACAGATGAACGGGGGACACAGTGAATTTTTAACGCAGTGGAACTATTCCATATGATATATGTCATTATACATTTGTCAAAACTCATCAAGTATTACACAGTGAACCCTAACGTAAACTATGGACTTTAATGTATTAATACAGTCTCACCATTACAACAAATGTACTTTACTATCTCAAGCTGTTAATAAATGGAGAGCTGGCAGAAGGAATTAAGGGGTATATGGGAACTCTGTTCTTTCCACTCTTTTTTCTATAGACCTGAAACTACTAAAAAATAGAAGTCTATTAATTAAAACACACACACACAAAGGACAGGAGGTGCAATGTGTATGTGTTGGAGGTGGGGTAGTTTGCCTTGGGAGTTTAGAGTCTGCGAGATGAGGGGATGACTTGAGTATTCTGAGCTTCTTAGGGTGACAGAACCATATATTGGGATAAACAGTAAATTGAGGTTAGTGATGACAGCCTCAAGACAGAAAGGTGATGAGAATGTGGTAGGGTGGAGGCTTTCTGGGGCCTCTTCCTGATAATGGTGATGATGATGCCATGGTGGGGGCATTCTTATTAATGGCAACAGACTTCATGCTCTCCCACAGTCTGTGAAATTTATTGAGACTTCTGGCCTATAAAACTGGAGAATATAGCAAACCCCCTGCACTATCCTCCTTCCTTTTTCAAGTGGTAACAAGTACTTCAATCTGTTCTTAGTTTTATATTTGATATTTAAATATTCCTTATGGGAGTGTAGCTATTCCTACCAAGAAAATAGGTTTTGAAATCTTCACTCTTTTGAGTATATTTACTTTTATATGAAGGCAAACGTTCCCAGGAGCCGTCTTCACATTTCTTCATGAATTGGTCAAAGAGGAGTCTTAAGTCCTTGCTCCAGCTGGGGTTGGGGAGAGCATGGTCCTTAGGAATGACTTTCTCTGTAGAAAACCACCTCTAAAAGAAAGGAAAAAAAGGAGAGTAATGGGAGGTACATCCTATTTCATAACATATTCTCTTATTTTCTAAGACTATCTTGCTGCTTTTCCTCTTCCCAAAAGCTTGTTGTGTTGAAGTGAAAACAACTTTCTAGGATCACCTGGTCCTCTCTCCTTGGGAGAATTGGGAGATTGAGAGAGGATAAATGATTTGCTCAATGTCATCCAACTAGCCATTAGCAGAGTTGGTATTAAGCCCAGGTCTGCAGACCCCCTTCTTTTTTTTAAACCTTAATCAAGCACAGGTGAGCCACGTCAACTACAAACTGGCACTTGACATCCACCTCTACAAGGATTAAATCATGTGCTGCTGCAGCTGCTGATTTTCAACATCCCCTGAAAGGAGTTCAGGGTGGAGGACAGAAATGAGGCATCCTGTGCTCTGAGAAAAACTGGCAGAACAGGTCTTCAGATAGTTAGGTATTTTCAGGAGCTGATTTTTTTTGGTTTTTTTTTTGTGGTATGCGGGCCTCTCACTGTTGTGGCCTCTTCCATTGCGGAGCACAGGCTCTGGACACGCAGGCACAGCGGCCATGGCTCACAGGCCCAGCTGCTCCGCGGCATGTGGGGTCTTCCCGGACTGGGGCACGAACCCGTGTCCCCTGCATCGGCAGGCGGACTCTCAACCACTGTGCCACCAGGGAAGCCTATGAGCCCAATTCTTGTATCTCCTCATATCTAGAAAAGCACTAAAATCCTTCATGGTGATGTCTGCTCCTTGTGACTAGCAGTAACCTTCACTAGAGACTAGCTTGATTGCATGTACTCCCCCTTCACCAAAATCACATATATAGTGACCTTCCCCCCTGCCTCTTTGGAGCAGTTTCTCAGAGCTATCTGAGATGCTGTCTCCCGGGCTATAGTCCTGATTTTGCCTCAAATAAAACTTAATTTGCAACTCTCATGTGGTGCATTTTTTTAAAGTCAGCAGCCAGGAACTGGTGATAAAGAGAGATGAAGGACAGTTTTCCTCCATGTAAAAAGTGTTACCAGTGGGAAACACACAGGAAGCCAGAGCACAGGGGAGAGGTATTCATCTGAGATTGGGTATTCAGGTAGGGGTTCTTTGACTTGAATCTTCATTAGACAAGCAGAAATTAGCCAGATAGAAAGAGTATTGTAGGCAAAGGAACACTGTGTGCAAAGGCAAGGAGGCATGAAACAGTTTTGAGGGGCCTTACAACAACCATATGAAGTAGGTACTAATTATTATCCCCATTTTACAGATGATGAAACTAAGGCCTCAAGGAAGCTTGGCATTGTTTCAGTACAAGGGGAAGAGCAGATGGCTGCAGAGACGTAGGCAAGGGCCTGACTGTGAGAAGCTTCCACACTAAGTTAACCGGTTTGAATTGCATCTGCAGTGCTCTCGGAGGGATTTTAAATAGGGGAGTGACAAGATCAGATTTGGCCATAATACAAAAGATAGTGGGAGTGATTTCAAGATTGGAATCAGAGGGCCTTGTCTAGAGGCTACTGGAATAACTCAGGTGAAAAATTATGAATGCATGAAGCAGAACTTGGTGACTATTTGGATAAGGAGAGTGAGGGAAAAGGAAAAATACAAGAGCCAATCTCAGGTTTCTGAACTGTTCAACGGAGTAGGTGACACAGCCAGATGCCAAGAAAGAGAATACAAAGAAAGAGGAGGAGGGGGTTGGAGGGGAAAAGTTCTTGGTGTCATAATAATCACAGCTTCCACCAGTGTTATTTCTCTGTAGCACTTAGCACTGCTATCACTCCAGTGCCCACACAGCAGGTGGAAAGGTATATGGGCCCCGGAGGACTTGAGGGACAAAGTGTCACCTACAAAAGAGCTGGACAAAGCAAATGCCCATCGGCACCAGAAAGGAAAATCAGTTATTTTGACTTCTGCAGAAATCCTGGAACATTAAGATCACAGAAGCTATCAACTCTGTGGCATTCTACTTTCAGGCACCCTTATCAATTCATTCAGATTCAATGTACCTACAACACTTGGACTACACCCCAGGGTACAGGGAGGTGCTGTTATTGTGATGGAAGAAGCAGCCAACCAGCCTTCTGCTGACCTCTGGGCTGGCTCTGATCCTGGCCTGATGGTAAGAATTTAGGGAGCCTGTCCCAAGAACTCTACAGAACTAAAAACATCCCGGCTAACAAAAGGAAGTCGTGAATTCATGAGGGGAAACATGAGTTGGGTTGAGACCACTCCACTCCCTAGCGCAGTATTTGTACCTTTGTTTTTTCCTATGGTTTTGGATTGGCTTATCCCTTCAGACTTTCAGCTCAGAAAATCTGGGAAGGAAAGAAAAGAAAAATATTTTTAACCCACTTATTATGTCTCCATCTTAATATAACTAATGGCAAAATTTTGACATATTTCCTCCAAGTTATTTTTTTAAAATATTTATTTATTTATTCGGCCGTGCTGGGTCTTAGTTGCAGCATGTGGGATCTTTGTTGCCACGTGCAGGATCTTCAGTTGAGGCATGCGGGGTTGCAGCATGAGGGATCTTTTAGTTGCGGCATGTGGGATCTTAGTTGCAGCATGTGGGATCTAGTTCCCTGACCAGGGATTGAACTCAGGCCCCCAGCATTGAGAGCTTGGAGTCTTAACCACTGGCCCACCACAGAAATCCCTCCTCCAAGTTTTTTTAACTATAGCTTTTCTTAATATACTTGTAATCTCAGTAAGAAATATAATTTTTCTTTTGCTTCATCACTTAAAACTCTTTAGTGTTCACTTTCTCATGCCCTTAATCTCAGTTATCACCATTTTCAACAGCAGAAAAACAGTCCTCTAAAATGATACACTATAATTTACTTAACCATTTAAATTGTACATGTAAATTGTTTCCAATCTTTTGCTGCTTTAAATGAAAAGGATCATTGGAACACTGTGAATATAGTCTTTTCTCTACTTTGGATTATTTCCTTAGAATCCGGTCCCAATCATATAGTTTTTTTTTCTCTCTTTTTATTTAATTTATTTTTCAAAGCTATTACTCATGTGCCTATTCTTCCAATCAAATTCCAGTATGCACTGATGGCTTTTTTTTTTTAACATCTTTATTGGAGTATAATTGCTTTACAATGTTGTGTTAGTTTCTGCTGTAAAACAAAGTGAATTAGTTATATGTATACATATATCCCCATATCCCCTCCCTCTTGTGCCTCCCTCCCACCCTCCCTACCCACCCCAATCATGTAGTTTTTAAAGTACATAAATTCTGGAAGTAACCTAACACACACAATTAGTCATAAATTAATATGTATTGACTAATACCTGTCAGTTAAGAGGTAGAATAGGATGTGTAAGCTTTGGAGTTGTGAATTTGGGCTTACCGCATCCATAGGTCTCATCTTAAATAGGGAACTCTAGGTTTGATCAGTTCTAGCATCCTTTCATGGACCAGTGCAACAGAGATAATAAAGGCTTTTAGGAATTAGAATGACTCCCTTGACCCTGGGCTCTCCTACCTGATTGTAACTTTGAAAGTCTGGGGGAATTCAGCTAAATGCAACAATCTTTTTTTTTTTTTTCCCCCTTTTTTGGCACTGCATGGCATGTGGGATCTTAGTTCCCTGACCAGGGATCAAACCCACGCCCCCTGCAGTGGAAGTGCAGAGCTTTAACCACTGGACTACCAGGGAAGTCCCGCAATGAACTTTTCTGAGCCCTACTATATGCTCTGGTTCTGTGCCAGGAACACGTAATACAAAGACAGAAGACTTAGGCCTTGTCCTCAAGTGATTGCTGCCTCGAGTGTGAAAAATGTTACAAAAGAAATAGATACAGACACAGAAGGAGTGACTTTCAGGGAAAACTTCAGAAAGATGAGGACTGATACAGTGATTTCTAAAGTATGAAAAGTTCACTAAGGAAAGAATAGGAGGGCTGCTCCAAGCAAAGGCACAGAGAGATGGGGAACTGCTAGGATTTCAGTCTTCATAGATGAAAGGTGCAAAGAGAACAGCAGCAAGATAGGGATGGCAAAGCAGAAGAGGGATGACACTACAGTGGCTCTTTGGCTTTAACGAAGGCTTAGATTTCATCTTCTGGGTTAATGTTTCCAAAGGCCAATAGGAAAGATGATTTTAGCTGGCACAAGGACAATGATATATGTATTTTAAAATGAATATTATATCAATAAAAGGACATAAATAGCACATCACACTTGGGATTTCATAAATGTTATTGCTTAGGATGAGGCTAATTAAAGAAAGGAGTCTTTAAAGAATCATGAAGGTGGTACTTGAGTGGCAAAGTACTTTTTCCATTATGGGGAGGCTTAAGGAGTTTTAAGCAAAGCAGTAACATGAACTTAGGTTTTAGAAAGCTCCCTCTGATGTAAAGGATGAATTGTAAGGTGAGAAGCAATGGTAAGGAAACCAGTTAAAAGACTGTTGTAAAGGTCCAGGAGAAATGTGGTCAGAAGGTAAACTAGGTAGAGAGGAATGAAAAAGATTTAAGAGATATTTAGGATATTGGGACCAAGGATTGTGGCGTGGGTTTGATCCCTGGTCAGGGAACTAAGATCCCACATGCCATGCAGTGCCAAAAAAGGGGGAAAAAAAAAAGATTGTTGCATTTAGCTGAATCCCCCAGACTTTCAAAGTTACAATCAGGTAGGAGAGCCCAGGGTCAAGGGAGTCATTCTAATTCCTAAAAGCCTTTATTATCTCTGTTGCACTGGTCCATGAAAGGATGCTAGAACTGATCAAACCTAGAGTTCCCTATTTAAGATGAGACCTATGGATGCAGTAAGCCCAAATTCACAACTCCAAAGCTTACACATCCTATTCTACCTCTTGACAGGTATTAGTCAATACATATTAATTTATGACTAATTGTGTGTGTTAGGTTACTTCCAGAATTTATGTACTTTAAAAACTACATGATTGGGGTGGGTAGGGAGGGTGGGAGGGAGGCGCAAGATCATGGGGGAAGAGAATGTAGAAGAGTTTTGGATGATTCCTGACTTGTGGTTTGAAGGTTGGAGTGGATAGAAGGAAAAGAAAGAGGAGGTTTTCGTTAGTGTTTATGTACATGTCAGGAGGCGGAAAGTAGGAGTGAAACCATTAATTTTAGTTTGGGGCATGTTGAGTTTGGGACCACAGATGAACACTATGATGTTGTGAGAAATGAAAATAATGAAAGTTTCAGTCCAAGGAGATGAGATTTAAGAGATACTTGAAGTAAAGGCACCTGTAAATTCACAGCATAGAGTCTACTCTGTGCATGAGGGATAAAGGTGAGGGATAATCACTATTTTTTTGTTGCCCTGAATAGAGGAAAGGTCTTGCTAGATATTTGATTATGTATTTTTCAAGTGGGGCTTAAGTTACAACTTTTATTTTATTTATTTATTTTTTTGCGGTACACGGGCCTCTCCCTGTTGTGGCCTCTCCCGTCGCCGAGCACAGGCTCCGGACGCGCAGGCTCAGCGGCCATGGCTCATGGGCCTAGCCGCTCTGAGGCATGTGGGATCTTACAGGACCGGGGCACGAACCTGTGTCCCCTGCATCGGCAGGCGGACTCTCAACCACTGCGCCACCAGGGAAGCCCAAGTTACAACTTTTTAATGTGTCTCTTTTTAAGATTAAGTTACTGAACCAAAATAAGCATGATTTGTAAGCCCTGTAAATACTGTTATAAAGCCCGTAAATACTGTTAATATAAATATTCTCAACATAGATTACAAGACACCAACAGATTAAAGAAACTTATCTTTGTTGTGAGATTAGCACAGGGCATTTTATTTTCCAAAGTGCACGATGGTACAGGATTAATAACCGATCTGCACTCATTATTCTTTAAAAGTAAGCTGGCACAGGCTTCTTCTCTGGGCTTCGGTTCTAAGGGAGACGCAGCAGAGCCCGCGTCGTCGCTTCCTGGCGAGCTTGAGGGGGCCACAGGGCCTTGTCCTACCGCTGTGGTCCGCCGCTGGCTCGCTGGTTCGGAAGCAGGGCGCTGCAGCCACCCATCCCGGTCAAGGTGTTTGTTAAACAGAAGCCCCAGAGTACCGGGAGCTTGCAACCCTTCGCCTGGAACGGCGGTTCAGGCGTGAACCGTGCTGACTGAGGATGGCAGCCTCCGGGGTGGAGAAGAGCGGCAAGAAGACCGAGAAGAAACTTGCTGCTCGAGAGGAAGCTAAATTGGCAAGCTTCATGGGCGTCATGAATAACATGCGGAAACAGTGATTTAAATCCATCACTCAACTATAGTTGAATCTACAGTCTACCCAGGGATTTATACCCAGGGTCAACTTGAAATCACACTGGGAGGGACTGACTGCAGAACCTTGTTGACAAGCTACATAAATCCAAAGAAAACACTGTGTGATGTGATCCTTATGGTCCACGAACAAAAGACAGCTGTTCACTCTGTTGTCCTTGCTGCAGCCAGTTATTTTTAAACTTAATGTTCACAACTAACATGCTTGAATCAAAGTCCTTTGAAGTAGAACTCAAAGATGCTGAACCTGACATTATTTTTTTATTTTTATTTTTTTTGCGGTACGCGGGCCTCTCACTGTTGTGGCCTCTCCCGTTGCGGAGCACAGGCTCCGGACGCGCAGGCTCAGCGGCCATGGCTCACGGGCCCAGCCGCTCGGCGGCATGTGGGATCCTCCCGCAGCGGGGCACGAACCCCTGTCCCCTGCATCGCCAGGCGGACTCTCAACCACTGCGCCACCAGGGAAGCCCTGAACCTGACATTATTAAATAACTTGTGGAATTCGCTTATAGCATTAGAATTTCTGTGAATAGCAACAATGTTCAGTCTTTGTTAGATGGAGCAAACCAGTACCAGATTGAACCTGTGAAGAAATGTGTGTTGATTTTTTCAAAGAACGAGTTGATGCTTCCAATTGTCTTGATATAAATGGGCTAGCAGAGTGTCTAGACTGTCCTAAATTGAACGCAACTGCAGATGACTTTATTCATCAGCATTTTACTGAATTTTATAAAACTGATGAATTTCTACAACTTGATGCCAGGTGAGTTACACATCTCCTCAACCAGGACACTCTAACTGTGAGAGCAGAGGATCAGGTTTACGACGCTACGGTCAGGTGGTTGAAATATGATGAACCTAATCTCCAGCCATTTATGGTTGACATCCTTGCTAAAGTCAGGTTTCCTCTTATATCGAAGAATTTCTTAAGTAAGACAGTAGAAGCTGAACCACTTATTCAAGACAATCCTGAATGCCTTAAAATAGTGATAAGTGGAATGAGGTATCATCTCCTGTCTCCAAAGGATTGAGAAGAACTGGTAGAAGACACAAGGCCCAGAAGAAACATGACTACCGCATAGCCCTATCTGGAGGCTCCCAACCACAGTCTTGTAGTTATTTTAACCCGAAGTTGAAAAGAGAAGTATATTCTGCACGAGTCTGGAAGTGAGACTTTAACTGTAGAATTCTCTTTTGACGTCTTTGTTCTTATAAATGGCCCATACTTAATGCTCTTTTGTATATTCAACCATAAGTTTTTAGACTTCAAGTGGAAAAATTTAAATAACTGCCAATAAAAACATCCTCATTCCATCAATTATTACTTATTCCCTAAAGCTAACACCGTTAGAATCCCATTACAATATTTATTAAATGTTTCTATTATAAGTGCCAGCCTCTCCTTTCTTTTTGCTAAAAACTTCACCTTAAAAATTTTTAACCATTTACTATTACTTATTTTAATATAAGTTGGTTGTCTTTATTATTTCTAATATTAAAACAATCAAGGAAGCTGATTTCATTATAAATTATTATTAGTTACCTTGACTCTCCCAAAGTGAACATTATTTCATTATTCATTCAAGCAGACTGCTTAATAATAAGGACTGTATAGAAATTGTTTTAACATTCTTGAACTTGGGACTTCCCTGATGGTCCAGTGGTTAAGAATCTGCCTTCCAATGCAGAGAACACGGGTTGGATCCCTGGTCTTGGGGAACTAAGCTCCCACATGTGGTGGGGCAACTAAGCCTGTGCACCACAACGAAAGATCCCGCATGCCACAACTAAGCCGCAACAAAGATCCCGCGTGCCGCAACTAAGACCTGATGCAGCCAAAAATAAAATAAATCACTATTAAAAAAAATAAAAATTCTTGAACTTAACATTTTCAGAGATGTTAAAATGGGATCATTATATGGGATCCACTTGTGTGTGTCCGAGTCCAAAATGATTATTTTCATTGAACGGATCTCCTTCAGAGAGGACAATTTAAGCAGTACTACTTAATTGAATTATCTAGAATTAAGCCAATATCCCTATAAACTATTATCTTTAGATATTCCTTGGATATAGCTGGTGAGAGGCGGCAAATATTTGTATTAATTGCTGACTGAAAAATGGTAAGACAGAATATCTTAACAGTTTTTCTAGTAGATAAGTAAAGTAGTAGATAAACTAGTAGTAGAGAACTAGGATTAAACCCTTGTTAGAGACGTGCCCTTCTCCTGAAGGTATAATGTAATGGTTAGGAGGCAGACTGCTTAGGTTCAGATTCCAACTGTACCACGTGTTTTCTATGTGACCTTGCTTAAGGCACAACCTTTCTTTATTAATATTAGTAGCAGCTGTATTCCTTGACCTGCTAACATGACTCAAGCATCCTGCACACTGCTTCAAAACGGGTCACCCCACCTAGAGGGGGTGGGTGGGAGGGAGGCTCAAGAGGGAGGAGATATGGGGATGTATGTATACGTATAGCTGATTCACTTTGTTATACAGCAGAAACTAACACACCATTGTAAAGCAATTATACTCCAATAAAGATGTTAAAAAAAAACAAACCAACAAACGGCGTCACCCTCCTGTGCAGTTTCTTACGGCTTGAATCTCAGGACCGAAAGATCCGGTGACCCCGTTAACACTGATGCCTCTTGGAGTTGATGTTAGCTTTTATTCTGAGGTCAGCTGGCTGAGGAAATGGATAAACAGCTGAACATATCCATATCACATGGTTGTTCCTGACGAAAAGTCCCACCCCTCTGCCCACTTCCGCCGCCCAGCGCCTGGGACTTACCCGCGCGACTACCGGGTCCCTCGCTGCGGGGGACGCGCCTTCCCGCCTGCCGCGCAGGGCCCGGAGCTTGCGCAGTGCCGCGGTGCAGCTCCTCAGCATGGCTCCGAGCGCGCGCTGGGCTCCGGCCGCCAGAAGCGCGGCGGCTGGCTCGCGGCCGCGGCAGAGGCCAACTCACCCAACCAGCCACCCAACGGCCCGCTCTTCCTCTTTAACTTAGGGGAGCGGAGGGCGGGGCGTGAAGGCAGGGCGGGCGTCGGTCTTTTCGTCCGGTAAAATGCTAGGCCCTCCTCGGGCGCCGGAGCCACTTCCGGAGCAAATGTCAAGCCTCGAGAGGGCGGCTGGAGAGGCGCGCGCGGCGCCGGCGGCTCGGCGGCCTGGGGAGGACGAGGGGGCCTGGGAGGGCGGGTCCGCGGCTACAGCTCACGGCCCTCAGCCCCTCAGCCCAGGCGGCCACGCGCTACTAATGAGGATTCGCTGGCTTTTTTCCCGTCTCGCGCCGGCCGACCGAATTCTGTGTTCTCTGTTCCCTAGTAGTTCTACCTCCCGCAGAAGACTTAAGCTGTCAGGTGGGTAGGAGCGCCCACAGCGGATTGTAGGAATATAATATTTTCTTGGAGGCCATGGACAAATCCATGGTTGGGATTGATCTGTAGAGAGACTTCTGGGTGCAGAGGACATACGCTTACAAAGCTACGTTCTCTACCTCTTGCGCCGCCCCTCCACACACACCCTTAAGGCTCCGGGCAGAGCTAAAAGTCCTCGAGTCTGGCTTTTTCAACTACAAGTCGTAGCAACACCTGACGGATGTATTCATCTCTTAGCTTTGCAGACATATCTAAGCTCCAAGTCCCACTCCACCACCTAACACCTTGTACGCTCTTTAATTGTACCTGGGCTCTTGTTTCTTCATTGTTGTATTAAAAAGAATATATCAAGTTTTACTTGTTGCCAGGACCTTCTCTTTCAGTAGGAGTCACCGAAGTCAGAAGTTACTTGAAGTTATCTTGTATTCACCTCAGAAAGAAAGTACCCCCAGGCCAGTGGTGTGTTGAAGGTGACTTGAACAGTCTCGTTAAAATTGTAAGTATTCGGCTAGCCAATCCTTAAACACTGCCATTATTAAAATTTAAATTATATAAACTTACAATTAAGTAATATTAAAAAAAATGAAGGTATTGTAATGACACTCCCCAGTCAGTCCCCAGCAAGTGTCCTTCTGACCGGTATCTTGGAGCCAGTAGGAGACCGAGTTTGGTTCGGACGCAAAGGAAGTCAAAGAATGAAGAGGTGGGAGTTCAAGCTCTCGAGTACGTGCTCTTCCCCAAAGGCGTTTGGCTGGGGCTGCTTTATAGGGTTCTTGTCAGCAGGGAGGGGGCAGGTCCGCGCAGGCACCCCCCCACACACACACGTTTGCTGCTCAAGGCTTCAGAAAGCAGTGTGTGGGAGGTGTGGGTGCAGTACATCTGCACTGGGCCTGCTCCAGCCATCTTGGATTGCAGGGGCCTGTGCAGCACTTCTGGACAGGGGCCCAGAGCTGAGGTGCCAGGCCCAGCCTTTTCACACTAGGAACTCTGGTCTGAAGGGCCTGGTGTAAGATCTCTGCATGCAACACCCTGTGAGCAAGTGAAACTAGACTAAGCACAAAGAAAAAGAAAAAGGTTAAACTCTGTCTTATTACCCAGATTCTATTTTTATTTCCCAGGAATTGTTAATGGGCTTGGCCGGTGACAGTATTAGATACTAAAAACTGTAACTACCTAATTATTTTTACTACATTTTACTATTGTATGTGCTCTTGAGGTTATTTATCTTTATCTCATTTGTATGGGGGGAATACTAGGCACACATCTTCCCAATATCGCATTTAGTCACATCACAGTGGTAGCTTAAAATTGACTGACTGGGAGTATTCACTTAGATACTGCAAATGAGGGCCTTCCTTTCTTACCTTATTAAATATTTAACAGTATACCACAGTCTTAGTCCATCCCGAGGTGAAGTTTTAAGACTCTTAATGGTTACTAGAATAACGGGTTACTAGAATTGCTTACCCCCAGCACATCATTACACAGTATTTTCCCACCAACACAGCTGTGTAACTACTTACATAGTAAAGGTGGGACTGGAGGGATTATTATCAGGAGAGATTTATCAGAGATAAATAAACTTGGCTTTGGGCTTGGGTCTAAGTTCAGAGAGTCCCCTTCTACTTTTTTTTTTTGTGAGCAATTAGTATCAGATATTTTCCTTGATTACATGAACTTCTCCATCAGTTTGTCAGTAGGAAAGAATGCCCAGTGTATTTTAAACCCACCATATTAACTGGGAGTAAAGGTATAGCATTCTGAGATAGAGGGAATTTGAGAGTTAAGGCGTGTAAGAGCGACTCAAACTGAAGATGATTCGGCATAAGGGGTGGCTGTTGATATTCTGTAATTTTAGGAGGCTGTCTCATGGCCTCCCTTCCCCCAACACATGTACCGTACCCTCTATCTCTAAGAGAAGTTGTCTCCTTTTCAATATAGTATTCCAGTTTCCTGAGGGCGTGGATGGTGCCAAGTTGTCTTGTTAATTGTAGTACTTCTTTTAATAGCTCACACACATTGCTTCAATACTTGTTTAGTAGCAAGAGCCTGAAGTATTTTTTGTGTTTATTGTCTTTCCATGTGGTGCATGCAGATAGAGGCACATTATAAAACAAACCCATAAATCAAGATGACTTCTGTTAGTGAATAAGAAGATAGGTTATACAGATAACTTAAAATTGTATATATGTACAAATTACAATGTAGTTAGAGTCCATCAAAACCCATAAATAGACTCCAGCCCTGCTAAGATTGTAAATGTACCAACAGCTCTTCTAGGTCAATTACACTCAGTATAACTTGCAAATTTGTCAGGTAGTGGCAGTGCATTTGGATCAGTCACCCACACTCTGACCTGGCTTCCTCACCAGGTATTTATCTGATGTATTCATGTTGACAACACTTGAAATGTCTGGCCGAGTTTGGAGGGAGATGGGGCGGATGACAGTCTAGGAATAGGATTGGTAGTCTTGGAAATGGAAGTTTTTCTTGGATGTTTGTGTGGCTCACGCAAAGAATAAATTTTCATCCTTGTTTTTGATAAAACTATGCTTTAATGAAATAAGCTCATTGTGTGAAACTTGTGTTTTCACCATTCTCCTTTAATACTGTAAACAGCTTTATAGAGGTTTAATGGGGACATATAATAAACTGCATGTATTTAAAGTGTACAAGTTGGTAAGTTTTGCTACATGTAGACACCTATGAAAACATCACTATAATCCAGATAATGAGCCTGTCACCCACAAGTTTCCTCATGCCTCCTACCCTCAAGGCAAACACTGATCTGCTTTCTTTCTTTTTTTAAAATAAATTTATTTATTTTATTTTATTTGTTTTTGGCTGCGTTGGGTCTTCGTTGCTGTGCACGGGCTTTCTCTAGTTGCCGTGAGCGGGGGCTACTCTTGTGCGCAGGCTTTCATTGCAGTGGCTTCTCTTGTTGCAGACCGCGGGCTCTAGGCGGGCGGGCTTCAGCAGTTGTGGCATGCGGTCTCCGTAGTTGTGGCTTGCGGGCTCTAGAGCACAGGCTCAGTAGTTGTGGTGCACGGGCTTAGTTGCTTTGAGGCATGTGGGATCTTCCCAGACCAGGGCTCAAACCCATGTCCCCTACATTGGCAGGCAGATTCTTAACCACTGTGCCACCAGAGAAGTCCCTGGTCTGCTTTCTGTCACTTATAGTTTACAATTTCTCACGTTTTAAATAGAATCATATAGTATATACTCTTTTTTAACATCTTTATTGGAGTATGATTGCTTTACAATGTTGTGTTAGTTTCTGCTTTATAACAAAGTGAATCAGCTATAAATATACATATATCCCCATATCCCCTCCCTCTTGCATTTCCCTCCCACCCTCCCTATCCCACCCCTCTAGGTGGTCACAAAGCACAGAGCTGATCTCCCTGTGCTATGCGGCTGCTTCCCACTAGCTACCTATTTTACATTTGGTAGTGTATGTATGTCCATGCCACTCTCTTACTTCGTCCCAGCTTACCCTTCCCCCTCTCCGTGTCCTCAAGTCCATTCTCTACGTCTGCGTCTTTATTCCTGTCTTGCTCCTAGGTTCTTCAGAACCATATATATATCTTTTAGATTCCATATATATGTGTTAGCATACGGTATTTGTTTTTCTCTTTCTGACTTAACTGCACTCTGTATGACAGACTCTAGGTCCATCCACCTCACTACAAATAACTCGATTTCATTTGTTTTTATGGCTGAGTACATCTTCTTTATCCATTCATCTGTCGATGGACACTTAGGTTGCTTCCATGTCCTGGCTATTGTAAATAGTACTGCAGTGAACATTGTGGTACATGACTCTTTTTTTTTTTTTTGCGGTATGCGGGCCTCTCACTGTTGTGGCCTCTCCCGTTGCGGAGCACAGGCTCCAGACGCGCAGGCCCAGTGGCCATGGCTCGCGGGCCCAGCTGCTCCACGGCATGTGGGATCTTCCCAGACCGGGTCACGAACCCGTGTCCCCTGCATCAGCAGGCGGACTCTCAACCACTGCGCCACCAGGGAAGCCCCATGACTCTTTTTGAGTTATGGTTTTCTCAGGCTGTGCGCCCAGTAGCGGGATTGCTGGGTCGTATGGTAGTTCTATTTTTAGTTTTTTAAGGAACCTCTGTATTGTTCTCCATAGTGGCTGTATCAATTTACATTCCCACCAACAGTGCAAGAGGGTTCCCTTTTCTCCACACCCTCTCCAGCATTTCTTGTTTGTAGGTTTTTAAAATTTATTTATTTATTTATTTTTGACTGCATTAGGTCTTCGTTCCCGCACATGGGCTTTCTTTAGTTGCGTCGAGCAGGGGCTACTCTTCGTTGTGGTGCGCGGGCTTCTCATTGTGGTGGCTTCTCTTGTTGCAGAGCACAGGTTCTAGGCACGTGGGCTTCAGTAGTTGTGGCTCGCGGGCTTAGTTGCTCCATGGCATGTGGGATCTTCCTGGACCAGGGCTCAAACCCGTGTCCCCTGCATTGGCAGGCGGATTCTTAACCACTGCGCCACCAGGGAAGTCCCGCCAATACCATACCGTCTTGATTCTTGTAGCTTTGTGTCTAGTCTTGAAATAATTTTCAACTTTGTTCTTCTTTTTCAAAGTTGTTTTGGCTATTCTAGATATTTTGCAGTTCCATATGAATTTTTAAAAATTATTTATTTATTTTTGTCTGCATTGGGTCTTCGTTGCTGTGTGCGGGCTTCTCACTGTGGTGGCTTCTCTTGTTGTGGAGCACGGGCTCCAGGTGCGTGGGCTTCAGTAGGTGTGGCTCACTGGCTTCAGTTGTTGTGGCTCACGGGCTCTAGAGCACAGGCTCAGCAATTGTGACACATGGGCTTAGTTGCTTTGCGGAATGTGGTATCCTCCCAGACCAGGAATCAAACCCGTGTTCCCTGCATTGACATGCAGATTCCTAACCACTGCACCACCAGGGAAGCCCTCCATATGAATTTTAAAATAAGTTTGTCAGTACCTACAAAAAATGTGTTGGGGTTTTGAATTGACATCTTAGCATATTGAGTGTTCTCATAAGCAAGTTATACTCATCAACAAAACTTCTCATGAGCAGGTTGTGTATCTCCATTTATTTAAATCTTTTGTGATTTCCCTCAGCTATAATTTGTAATACAGGTCTTGTACATCTTTTGTAATATTTATCTTTAGGTATTTCATATGTATTGATGCTATTGTAAATAACATTTAAAATTTCAACCCCTGATTGTTTATTGCTCATATATGGAAATACAATTACTTTTTAATATATTGATCTTATATCTGTAAACTTGCTAAACTCATTTAGGTCTAGAAAGTTTTGTTTTTTTAAATTTTTTTATATAAATTTATTTTATTTTTGGCTGCGCTGGGTCTTTGTTGCTGTGTGGGGGCTTTTCTCTGGTTGCGGTGAGTGGGGTCTACTCTTCTTTTTGGTGCACGGGCTTCTTGTTGCAGAGCATGGGCTCTAGGCACGCAGATAGTTCTAGTAACTTTTGATTAGATTTCTTAGATTTTCTACATAGACAAACATTTTATCTGCAACTTTTTAATAGATTCCTTAGATTTTCTACATAGATGATCATGTTATCTGAGTTTTACTTCTTCCTTTACTCTCTGGACACCTTTTTTTTTGCCTATTGCACTGGCTAGAACCTCACGTACAGTGTTGAATAGTAGTGATGAAAGCAGATATGCTTGCCTTGTTGCTGATCTCAGGGGGAAAGTATTCAGTCTTTCACCATTAAGTATGATGTTAGTTGTACGTTTGTTGTATTGATAGATGCTTATTAACACATGGAGAAATCCTTCCTATTCCTCATTTGCTGAGAGTTTTTATTAGGAGTGGACGTTGGATTTAATCAAATGCTTTTTCTGCATCTATTAAGATGATCATGTCGTTTTTCTTTTTAAATTTGTTTAATATTGTGAATTACTCTGATTGACTTTGAATGTAAAACTAACCTTGCTTTCCCCAGATAAGCCACATGAGGGATAAGCCACATGAGGGATATTAGTCTGTACTTTTCTTTCCTTGTAATATCTTTTTCTGGTTGTGATATTAAAGTAATGGTGGCCTTATAGAGTGAGTTGGGAAGTATTATCCTCTTTAATTTTCTGGAAGAGTTTGTGTAGAATTGGCATTTTTTTCATAAATGTTTGATATAATTCACTAGTAAAGCCACCTGGGCATGGAGTTTACTTTGTGGGAAGGCTTTTAACCATGCATTCATTTTCTTTGATAGTGCAGGGCTATTCCTACTGTAAGAACCTTGTAGTAGTGTAATTTCTTCTCTTCTGGCCTTTATGCTCTTTTTGTCATGCATTTTACATTTGTAAATGTTAAAACCCTCACAGTACATTGCTATTATTTTTGTTTATGCAGTCATTTGTCTTTTAAAGAATTTTAAATAATAAGAAAAAAATCTTATTCATTTAACCATGTAGTTTTAATTTCCAGTGCTCTTCATTCATTTGTGGAGATCCAGATTTCCATCTGGTATCATTTTCTTCTGCTTGAGAACTTCCTTTATTTCTTGTATTGTGTGTCTATGTGTGTGGTATGGGGTTCTTCTAGTGGGTAGTGTGGTAATGAGTTCTTTCACCTTTCATGTGTTTGAAGATATCTTTATTTTGCTGTCACTTTTGAAAGATTTTTGTTGAGTATAGAATTCTATGTTGACAGTTTTATTTCCTTTCAGTATTTTAAAGATACTGCTCTACTATATTCTTGCTTGCATTCTTTCTTTTTTAAAAAATTAACTAATTTATTATTTTTATTTTTGGCTGTGTTGGGTCTTTGTTGCTGCGCGCAGGCTTTCTCTAGTTGTAGCGAGTGGGGTCTACTCTTCGTTGCGGTGTGCAGGCTTCTCATCGGGTGGCTTCTCTTGTTGCAGAGCACGGGCTCTAGGTGCATGGGCTTCAGTAGTTGTGGCGCTCAGGCTCAGTATTTGTGGCTCACAGGCTCTAGAGCGCAGGCTCAGTGGTTGTGGCTTATGGGCTTAGTTGCTCCGCGGCATGTGGGATCTTCCCGGACCAGGGCTCGAGCCTGTGTCCCCTGCATTGGTAGGCGGATTCTTAACCACTGCGCCACCAGGGAAGCCCTCGCTTGCATTTTTTCTGATGAGAGATCTGATGTCATCTTTATTTTTGTCTATACGTGAGATGTCTTTTTTCTCTGGATGCTTCTAAGAGTTTCTCTTTATCACTGTTTTTTTTTTAAACAATTTGGTTATGATGTGCCTTGATGTTTGTTTGTTTTTTTCATATTTCTTGTGTTTGGGGCTCATTGGGATTCTTGGATCTGTGGATTAATAGTTTTCATCAAATTTGGGAAATTTTTGGCTGTTATTTCTTCCACTTTATTTTCAGTTCTCTCCTCTCTACCCTTTCTTTTAGGGACTCCAAATACTTGTATGTTAGGCCACATAACATTGTCTCACAGCTCACTGTTGCTCTTTTCTTTCTTTTTAAGTTTCATTAAAAAGATTCTCTTTTCTGTGTTTCATTTTGGATAGTTTATATTGCTATACCTTCAAGTTAACGAATCTTTTCTTCTGAAATATGTAATCTGCTGTTAAATCCCATCCAGTGTATTTTTCACCTAAGACATTGTACTTTTATCTCTAAAAGTTTGATTTGGGTCTTTTTTTATATCTGCCATATCTCTACTTAACCTGTTGAACTTATAGAATACAGGTATAATAACTGTTTTAATGTCATTTTATGCCACTTCTAATGTCTGTGTCAATTCTGGGTTGGTTTCGACTGGCTGATTTTTCTCCTCAATATGGGTTGTATTTTCCTGCATCTCTGCAAGCCCGGTGATCTTTATTTAGACGAGGAAGAACTGAATGCCAGACATTGTGAATTTTACCCTGTCAGGTGCCAGATAGTTTTGTATTCCTGTAAATCTTGAGCTTTGCTCTGGGCTGCAGTTAATTTACTGGGAAACAGTATAATCCTTTTGAGTCTTGCTTTTAAGATTTGTTAGGAAGGACCAGAGCAGCGCTGAGTCTGCGGCAAGGTTTCTCAACCTCAGCACTGTTGACATTTTGGACCAGATAATACTTTGTTGTCCTGTCCACTGCAAGATGTTTAGTAGCATCCTTGGCCTCCCCACTGGATGCCAGTAGCACCTTGCCTCTAGTCCTGACAAATCAAAAATGTCTCCAGATGTTACAGACATTGTCCCCTGGTTGGGGGCAGGGGAAGCAAAATTACCCCTGGCTGAGAACCATTAGTCAAGGGTTAATGATTTCCCACTACTGAAGAAAGACCTTTTTGATACTCTATCCAATGCCCTATGAAACATGATGTTTTCCAGCCTAAGCTGTTGGGAACAGGCTCTCTTCCTGGCCCTCTGTGAGTGCTGGGCACTGTTTACTCTCATTCTTTCAATAGTTCTCTCCTCAGCATCTGTGGGATAGTTTCCTCACACAAAGGCACCAATCAATACTCTGAATACACTCTGCAGATCTCCAGAGTTCTTTCTCTGTACAGGTCTGTCCTCTCTAGCACTCTGTCCCACAAACACTAGCCACCTTGGGTTCCCCATACTCTCAGCTGCACTTCCTCAACTCAGGAGTCCAACAGGTTCACCTGAGTTCTCCTCCCCTGGGTGGCAGCCTGGAAACCCTCTTAAGTTAAATCGTAGGGCTCTCTCCTCATTTGTTTCCAGTCTGTCAGGGATCACTGTCCTTCACTGGCTGATGTCCAGTATCTTGAAAATTGTTGTTTCATATATTTTGGGTGGTGGTGGTGTTTTTTGTGAGGAATGGGGTAGGGTCATTGTTATTTAAGGTGAGAGGGTAAATCCAGTCCTTGTTACTGCATCTTGGACTACAAGTCGGTCCTTTAATTTTTAACCTTAGACTGGATGCCTTATTTCCTGGTAAACTTTCCCCCCCACCCCCGGTAAACTTTTACATTACTTTTTTAAAAACTGCAAACTTAGACCTCTTTATAAAACAGAAGTCAGAATGAACATGAACATATAAGCTATAGTGGACCTTAGGTATTCTTGAGAGTTAAGTTTCAAGACCTTCACAAATCTCCAAAATTTCCAGTATTACCGTTGAGGGGGAGCAGAATATGTGACCCCAAAACATACCACTTTGGCATGTGGATTTTAAGTTGATGACAAACAAGGCCCAACAGACTTTGGAAGAGCTGTTTACCTTCCCCTTAACTGCCTAAAAGAATTTAGATTGATAGCAGGAAAAGAGCTAATACCAAAGATAACTTTTTATCAGAGAGACTTAGCTCTGTGGTATGGCAAACATTTGTTTATCAAACATTTGCTCACCAAACATTTGCTCTTCTCATTCTCCTGTGAATTGCCTTCCTCCCCTTTGAAGCCCCAGACCCTTACCCCTTCTTCTTAGCTGAGGGTGGCATATAAACCTCAATTACCTGAGTCTCTGGGGCTCCAATATGCATGAAATTTGTTTTTCTTCTGTTAATCTGCATTATGTCAATTTAATTATTAGACCAGCCAGAAAGGAAGAAGGGAAAAGTTTTCCACCCCTACACCGTAATATACCATCTCCTCTAAAAGTTAATAAAATAGGGAACCAGTGGTGATCCAGTGGTTAGAACTTAGCACTCTCACTGCTGGGGGCCCCAGGTTCAATCCCTGGTCGGGGAACTAAGATCCTGCAAGCCACAGGGCTCGGCCAAAAAAAAAAAAAAATTAATGAGGTATAATGGAAAAAATTTAAGAGGTACCTTAATGAACCATGAACATAGATGAATTTTTAAAATTAAACATACATGAATTGTGAGTTAATCTCAAATTTATATTTCCTGGTTATAAATCTAGGGTTATAAATCCTTGACCTCTCCTTGTTTCACATTCCTATACCCCATTCAGTTAGCGGACACTTGAGTTAACCCTGTAAGCCAGTGGTCTTCACATTTTTGTTTTTTGCTAGAATAACCTGAAAATAGTTTTGAAAAATTATGTATTCTCATACATCTTAAAATTGATATTTAAATTTTTTCTCATAAACTTAGTTATAAGGTTTATAATTTTTGTGTATTGTATAATGAATATGTACTTTAAATATATTTTTGTCAAAATCTTATGGCTGCATATTTAGCTCATTTAAGTTTTGGAAAATGTTTGCCATATGAACTAATTGGCAAAATCAATCCTCACTGGAAAATCAGTCAGTGAAATCAATCTTTCTATTAGAAAAAGTCTGTAATTTTTCAATTCAAATAATGGTGTTAATATGTATCCCTCTGATAACCATTTCACTTTTGAATTTTAAATTAAATTCGGAACCTTGCATTTATACGTAGCCTGGATGACAATAAGATGCTGCCTCGTTTAATATTTCTTGCTGAATTTCTCTCTGATTTGTTATCACAGGACTCTTCCTCAGGGAGGAGTTATTCTTGACTTCTTATCCCCGGGACAGTGCACCAAAGTGAGATGCTGGGTAGGTGAGGGTACATAGTGGAAGAAGGGTGACTGTGAAAGGGGAAGTTGGAAAGCAGACTGCAGGCTAATTTTCAGACAGATACAATTCATTTGCATCATTACTATTTTGGTGTAGTATCTAGAGCTGTTGTGTGGTTTCTTAAAATGATTTTCATCACTTAGGGGAAAGGGAGATTTCTACCTTGGGTGGCCAGGTAGAAGGTGTTATCATTTCCCAACTATCATGTGCTCTAGCCATACAGGTCCCCTTTCAGCTCTGGGAACATCCCAAGCTCTTTCCTGCCCCAGGGCCTTCTTGTATGTTCTTCAGCTGTCAGTGCTCTTTTACTCCATTCTCTACATAGCCAACTCCAACTAATCCTTTGCTGTCAGCATAATTGTCACTTTCTTAGTGAGGCCTTCCTTGGCTAGAGAGTTTACTGTGTGTCAGACACTATACTAAGTGCTTTACATACAATATTTAATCTGAATTAGGTCCTCATTAAATTCTCCCATAATGGCTGGAACTTTTCCTTTAAAGCACTTATTATAGTTTGTAGTTAAATATATATTTCTCTGCCTCCCTCAGGAGACTATAAACTTTCTCTGTGTCTCTTTGGCTCACCCCTGCATCCCTAGTGTCTAGTACAGTAACTGACTGATCATGGGCACTCAGAAAATAGTTGTTGAATGAACAAATGAATGGGAAACATTTGGAAAGAGGGCTGGGGCTTTTTATTTTTCTCTCTGAACCCTCTCTCTTTAGGTTATCTCATCAATTCTCAATTTAAACACCGTCCATATGCTGACACTCCCAACTTTTTATCTCCAGTTCAAAGTTCTCTTTACTTAATCATCTGGATAATTGTGTGAAAGAACCATTATTATTCCTGTTTTACAGATAAAACCCCTGGAGAAAATTACATGTTCCAGTGCCATCATCAAATGTAGGGTTTCATGGATGTTATAATGCATCCCTAAGAAGGTTCTACTATATCGTTCTCATTACAGAGTGCTGAATCAGTCTTTTTCAACATTACTTTCATTGAATTCAGAGTTAAAGACTCCTGTAAGATTTGTTATGTAAAGACACCTGGATTGGTTGATCCAAGCTGTTAGATAAAGATTCTGGTAATGAGTGGGATCTGTTGTACTGGATAAGAAGCATTCTTTACAGAATTCTGTTTAACAAAGCTTATTTTCGCCTTGGTATGTCATGAGTAATAAAAAGCACCATTTATAAATACTTACAAATGCCCAATACAAATTTTAAGGCACCAACATGTACATAAAGAAAGAAATCCACTTCTGTAGTTGTGACATTACTATAGGCCATACTTCCTTTACTTTTGTATAAAACCATTTAGGATTAGACACTAACCCAAATGCCTTAAGAGTCTTGGAAAGGAAAGCTACAGTAGATTAACAGTAACATGGCCCCTATATGAGTTACTAAATCCTTGAGCAGGTGAAGTCTGAGTTAAGTCTTGAGGGGCAGATAGGAGTTGGCCCAGAAATGAGGTAGGAGAGGACAGGACATTGCAGGTGCAGGGTGTCCAGATGTCATCCTCCATGCCAGAGGACAGCATGGGGGTCACTCAAATTCAGGGAACTACCAACAGTTTCTGTGAGGTGTGGGCATTGTTAGGACAGGGGTGTAGGGAGAGATGAGGCTGGAAAAGCAGGTGAGGCCTTCAAGATCCTGAAGGATCATTACCACCCATACTAACATGCTGGGGTTTACTCTGGGCAGTGGGAGCCCAGGAGGACTGTTATGTCCTCTGAGGGTCATTATCTGATCGATATTTCAGAAAGATCATGATGGAGACTATTAAAATTGTATTGGAATCAGGAATACACTTTAGACTCGGGGTGGGGGGTGGGAGTGAAGGGATTTGGTAATGGATGAGACCTGGGGCATGGAGAGAGGAGGAGTCAGAGTGTCACTCGGTTTCTGAGCTTGGATGGGGGATGGTGGAAGGTACTCTTTAAAGTGGGAAAAGAAGTGTTTGGGGGCAGAGGGAAGAAAGGTGAGCTCTGTTTTAGAGATACCTGTGGAGATGTCCAGTGTGCAAATAGAAAAGTCAGGAATTTGAGAGAGAGACCTGAAAATGTCTTTTGATTTAATGACATAGAACATATTAGCGACCTTAACAAATGCTGCTTATGTGAAGTGAGGCTGGAGGCCAGACTGGAGATTGCAGAGGGATGAGTGGCATATGGACAAATTCATACAAACAGGAATAGAATGACTGAGGAGGGGAGAGGGCAGCAGCCAGGGGTGAAGAAAGGATTGTTTGTTTTTTGAAATAAGGATCTTTCTTTGTTTTTTTTTTTATTAAATACAGAGAAAATATCAATTGTACATGCTGAGAAAATTTAACAGCACAGAAGTTATAAAAATAAAAATAAAAACTTGTCAGCCTGCTTTTTGACCAGACTCTTCAGCTGTGGGCCTGGCATCTACCATTAAGCTCTCTCCACTTCTGGCCCATTTCTGTTTAAACCTGTTCGAGCCTCCTTCACCCAAAACAACAATCAATAATTATAGTAGAAACCCTCACTCCTATACTACTAACCCATTTCTATCCCTTCTCTTTCTACCACGGCCAAAGTTCTCAAGAAAAAAAAAAACAAACACATTTTTCAACTCTTTATGTTCAGGCCCCAGGTACTGTTTGAATTGTCATCCACAACTACTAAATTTAGTAGATATTTGTCAAGCCTTGTCATATTTAATCTCTTCACAGCATTTAATAGTATTGATTACTTTCCCTTAAACTTCCTTTTCTCTTGGTTTCCTCAACATCAACTCATCCAAGTTTAATTCCTATGTCTCTGGAAATCTGCTTCTTTGTGGAATCATTTACTTTCTTATTAAATTTTGTGACATCTGTCCTCTGCCCTCTTTTCATGTGGCATGATCTGGCGACCTTAATTATTCTTTAACTACATTGTGGAACAAAATTTGGGTTCAAATCAGACTCTGTCCCTTCCTGACTGAAGGTTTGGTTTTTTCAAACAATGACCAATTCTCCAATTTTCTGATACCACCTGAGTGTTGTATAATTTAATTCAATTATGACTCCAACTGTCTGGAGTCAGTACAGACCCTGGATTCAGGGCTCCATCTCACAAGACTGCTCCCACTTCAGATGCCCGCTGCAAATGGGGTGCCCAGGTTACTGCTACTTCTGCCTGGCTGACTATAAATTCAGGGATTCTCATGTCCCTCTCCCTGTACCCTCCATTCCAATTCAGTAATTCACAGAACTCAAGAAAGCATATGGTTTCCATAACAATTTTATTATAAAGAATATATAACTCAGGGACAGCCAAATGCAAGTTCTAGGGTAGAGGTGAGAGGGTGGAGGGGCATTGGTGCAGAGCTTCCATGCCCTCTCAGCATACTACCCTCCAGGCACATCAAGTTCACCAACTTGGACTCTCCCCCAAACCTTGTCAGAGTTTTTATTGAGGTTTCATTATGTAGGCACAATTGATTAAATCATTGGTCACTGGTGATTGAATTCAATCTCCAATACCTCTCCCCTCCCTGGAGGTCAGGGTGTGGACTGAAAGTTCCAAGCCCCTAATCACATGGTTGGTTCCCCAATCCTGAAGATAATCTAGGGCTCTGCCCTGAGTAACTTCATTAGTATAAATTCAGGTATGGTTGAAAAGGGCTTATTATGAATAATAGAAGACACTCTGTCACTCAGGAAATTCCCTTTATGTCTGGGGTATTAGACTCTCTTAGTTCTTTTTCCATCTCTGGCTGTTCCCTCTGTCTCCTTTGAAAGTTCATCCTCTTTCATTAAACCCTTAAATGTTGGCAGGCTTTAAGATGTGCTTGATTCATTCATTCATTCATTCATTGAGTTTATTCAATAAAGTGTTTATTGAACATCTACTGTATATCAAGTTCTCTTCTCAGTGCTAGGGATAGAACAGTCAACAAAATATACAAATTTTTTTTTTTTTTGCGGTACGCGGGCCTCTCACTGTTGTGGCCTCTCCCGTTGCGGAGCACAGGCTCCGGATGCGCAGGCTCAGTGGCCATGGCTCACGGGCCCAGCCGCTCCGCGGCATATGGGATCCTCCCAGACCGGGGCACGAACCCGTATCCCCTGCATCGGCAGGCGGACTCTCAACCACTGCGCCACCAGGGAGGTCCTACAAATATTTTTAAAAAGTCATTTATGGGGGCTTCCCTGGTGGCGCAGTGGTTAAGAATCTGCCTGCCAATACAGGGGACATGGGTTCGAGCCCTGGTCCGGGAGGATGCCGCGGAGCATCTAAGCCCCTGCGCCACAACTACTGAGGCTGCTTTTTAGAGCCTGTGAGCCACAACTACTGAAGCCCACACGCCTAGAGCCCGTGCTTCGCAACAAGAGAAGCCACCACAATGAGGAGCCCACACACCGCAACAAAGAGTAGCCCCCACTCGCCGCAACTAGAGAAAGCCCGTGCACAGCAACAAAGACCCAACTCAGCCAAAAATAAATAAATAAATAAATAAATTTATTAGGGGAAAAAAGTCATTTATGAATGTTATGATGCATTCCTTAGAAGGTTCTGCTGTATGGTTCTCATTGTAGAATCTGGCCTGGTCTTTCTCAACATTGCTCTTGTTGAGTTCAGAGTTAGAAGATGATCAGAACTAAGGTAAAAGATTAAAGCAGGAAAAGCTGATAAGGAGTACTAGAGTGGGGACTGGGTTACAATTAAATAGGGCAGTCAGGGTAAGGCTTCCCTGAAAAGATGACATTTTTAACAAAGACTTGATGAAAATGGGGGAGCTAGCCATTTTTGTATTTGGGAAGATGACAAATGCAAAGGCCCAAGGTGGGCGTATGCCTGGTTTTTCAAGGCATACCAAAGAGGCTACTGTGTCTACATCAAAGTGAGTGAAGTGTATGGAAAGAGCTAGTGAAGGCCAAATTATGTAGAGCTTTTTTCGTCATTGTAAGGATTTTGGCTCTTACTCTGAATGAGATGGGGCACCACTGGAGGGTTTTGAGTAGAGCAGGGACATAATCTGACTTACACGAGCTAACTTAACAGTGTTACTTTGGCTGTTAGGTAGAGAAGAGACTGAAGGGGTGACTTTCTTCCCTCTACCCCCAAGCCAATTTCTTTCCTATCCCACTTTGGAAAGCAGTTTCTACCATCCAAGCCCAGGAACCTGGACAGCATCTGACTCCTCCTTCTTTCCCATGCCTTACATCCAATCAGTTACCACTAATCAGGGAGACCAGTCAGGAAGTTATTGCAGTAGTCTAGATGAGGGAGGATGTTGGCTTGGACCAGGGTGGGAGTGATAGAGGTAGTTATTCCAGATGTAATTGAAGGTAAAGGTAACAGGATCTGCTGATGAATTACAAGTGGAATGTGAGAGAAAGAAACAGGTCAGGATGATACCAAAGATTTTAGCCTAAGCAACTGGAAGTGTGGAATTGTCCACAGTTGAGATGGGGCAGACAGTAAGGAACAGATTTAGGGAAGAAGATCAGGAATTCAGTTTTGGATGTATTAGGTTTGAGATAGACAAAAACACCCATGCAATGGAATAGAGTGCATAGACACAGACCTACACATATGTGGACACCTGATTTACAATGAAGGTGTCATTGCAATTTGGCAGAGAAAATACGGTCTTTTTAACAAATGGTGCTGGATCCATTGGATAGCTGATGGAAAAAAAATGAGCCTTGACCCTATTATATCGCATGCACAAAAATCAATTCCAGATGGATTGTATATACAAACATGAAAGGTACAACAGTAAAACTTCTGGAAGATAACATGGAAGATCTTCATGACTGTAGAGGCAATATTTCTTAACAAAATACAAAAATCACTAACCATAAAGGAAATATATTGATAAATTGAACTTCATTATAGTTAAGAATTCTTATTAATTGAAAGATACCAGTAATCATGAAAAGGCAAGCTTCAGAATGGGAGAAGATACTTGCAAAAACACACATCTGATGAAGGACTTTAAGTATAAAGAATTCCTACACACCAATAAGGAAAAGTCTGACAACACACATACATAAGACTTGACCAGTCACATCAAAAAAGAGGATATCTAATTGATTAGTAAGCAAATAAAAGGGTACTCAGCTTTCTTAGTCATAAAGGAAATGCAAATTAACAAGTACACCCTTATCAGAATAGCTGCTAAAAAAACCCTGAAAATACCAAATTTTGATAAGGAAGTGGAGAAACGAATCCTCATGATCAGCTAGTAAGAGTTTAAATTGACAAAACCACTTTGGAAAACTGTTTGGCTGTGTTTACTAAGGCTGAACATATACACTCCCTATGACCCAACGGTTCTATTCCTACGGTATATACCTAACAGAAGTGACTGAAAGAGACAAGGAAAAGAAGGTCCATAGTAGCTTCCTTTATAATAGCACTGAAGTGGGAGCAACCCAAATATCGACCAGCAGTAGACCGGAAAAGTTGTGGTAAACGCATACAGTGTCTTTACTGCAATGATGAAGAATAGACCCAACAGCCTGGTCAATCTCATAATATTGAGAGAAAAAAGCTAGGCACGCAAGGGTATTTTTAAGTTTTATTTATACAACCTTTGAAAACAGGCAAAACTAAAATGATAGAACTCAAGATGGTTTTACCTTTGGGGAGGTAACACCACTGTTGATAAGGAGAGGGCACAAGGGAATCCACAAGGATGGTGGTAATGTTCCACTTCTTGAAATGAGCAGTGGTTACATGGGTATATCCATTTGTATAAACCCACTGAGCTGCACGTAAGATTTATATCATATTCTTAATGTCTTGCAGCTCATTTTGAAATAATAGGTTACAGTTTTGGTCTGTTTTGTGGGTATGTCTTTCTGGATGCTCAATTGTTTGTAGGGATGTTATTCTGTTCCTCACTCTTTTTTTTTTTTTTTTTTTTTTTCTATTTTTTGCGGTATGCGGGTCTTTCACTGCTGTGGCCTCTCCCGTTGCGGAGCACAGGCTCCGGACGTGCAGGCTCAGCGGCCATGGCTCACGAGCCCAGCCGCTCCTCGGCATGTGGGATCTTCCCGGACCGGGGCACGAACCCGTGTCCCCTGCATGGGAAGGGAAGGGAGAAGCCCCCCTTTTTTTTTTTTTAACATAACAACTTCGTGAGAATTCAACCTGAATCCTTTTTTGTTGCTGATTTTTATGTATTCTTCCTGAACTTTTAGAATGAGTCAGGAAAGCTTTTTATAACTTCACAAAGATCCCTCTGTGTTTTGGTATAATGTTAAAAATATGAAGCCTGCTTTCTGAGATTTGTGGGATCTGTTCTTCCTGGACTTTGATCAGGACCTTGCCTCTCTCTTGTCCTTGTCCTGCTCAATTTTGATTCTACTCCCTGCATTTTCTCTCCAGCAGGGGGCCCCGTTCTGGAAGGAAGCCCTGGGAGTTGAGTTCTGAGAGTTCATAGGGGCCAAACTGCCTCAGCCTCCTCAGTCCTTACTGGGTACCCTTTGTACTCTCCCAGTTTCACCTGTGCCTTCTGTACCTGTTGCTATTTTAGAGTTCTGTTCTCAGGTCCATCATACACTGCCTCATTTCTTCCTTCTTACACATGCTGATACCGTGCAGGTTTTGTGACTGTTGATTTGTCCCTGCTTGCTTTCATTTGGGGGTTCATGGAGATACTTTATCATTAAAGCTTTACTGTGAATGTCCGTAGGGTTTAGTTTTGCTTTCTAGTTGCTTATCTGTTTTTACGTGAGGATTCAGAGATTGAAAAGCTGTGCTGCTGCCACTGCTGCCGCTATCTTCCCAGAATCTCCTGTATGTATATTTTAAAAAGACTTTATTTTTTAGAGAAGTTTTAGGTTTATAGAAAAATTGAACAGAAAGTACAGAGAGTTCCTATATATACTCCCTCTCCTCCAGTTTCTCCTACTATTAACATCTTGCATTAGTGGTGCATTTGTTATAATTGAAGAACCAATAGTGTTTACGTTATGTAACAATAGTGTTACGTTAACTGAAGTCCATAATTTACATTTGTGTTCATTCTTTACGTTGTATAGTTCTATGGTTTTTGACAACTGTGTAATGTGATGTGTATTATATTTCTATAAGAGTTAAAAAGCAGAATCACCCTCTGCTTAGAAGCAACTTACCTGTTTCTGGTACTGAGACCTTAAGACATGGATTTATACAGAGGTTCTCGTAGAGGGGATTATATTCAATATATAATGAAGCAAATAACATTCTCAAAGACAGCAAAAAGTCTCTCAAGGGCTCTACCATGTAATGTCTCTCAATATAAGCAATGGCACTGAAGTCCAGTGAAAGAAATTCAAGGCGAATGGAAGAGACCCAGCAGGGGAGGCAAAACAATATAATATATGTATGCAGCTTTCTGATAATCTGGCCTAACTCAGAGGGTAATGTACAAGCATACCTCATTTTATTGCCCTTCACAGATATTGTATTATTATTTTTTTTACAAATTGAAGGTTTGTGGCAGCCATCTGTTGAGCAAATCTATTGGCGCCATTTTTCTAACAGCATTTGTTCGCTTTGTTTCTCTGTGTCACATTTTGGTAATTCTTGAAATATTTCCGACTTTTTCATTATTATATTTGTTATGGTGCTCTATGATCATTGATCTTTGATGTTACTATTGCAAAACAATTATAACTTGCTAAAGGCTCAGATGATGGTTAGCATTTTTTAGCAATAAAGTATTTTAAAATAAAGGTATGTACTTTTTTTTTTTTTTGCGGTATGCGGGCCTCTCACTGCCGTGGCCTCTCCTGTTGTGGAGCACAGGCTCCGGACGCGCAGGCTCAGCGGCCATGGCTCATGGGCCCAGCCGCTCTGCGGCATGTGGGATCTTCCCGGACCGGGACACGAACCCGTGTCCCCTGCATCGGCAGGCGGACTCTCAACCACTGCGCCACCAGGGAAACCCAAGGTATGTACTTTTTAAGACATAATGTTATCGCATATTTAATAGACTACAGTACAGTATAAAAATAACTTTTATATGAACCAAAAAATTCATGTGACTTGCTTTATTGTGATATTTGCTTTATTGCAGTGGTCTGGAGCCAAACCCACAGTATCTCTGAGGTATGCCTGTTCTGAGACTTATTTATACTTTAGGTAATCCTACATAAAAATGTTGATAGATATTGAGAAGCAACAGCAACATTATAAAGCTGTTTGCTTATTAAATATTCTTTCTCCAGTGCATGCCATTTTTTAGGGGGCCTGAGAAACTATAAATCTGGATTTTTAGGCTGATATTCTGTATGGGGAGAGGTGGGCTTTAAGCATGGTTAATAGTCCACTGACAGCTGTGATATCTTACTAGTTGTGGAGACATGCATTGGGCATAACACCAGATTCCTTATAGCATTTTTATTACTCTCTTTTTGTGTCTCTGTGTGGAACTGCTTACAGCTGTATATTCCATAAAGTTTGTGGTTTTGATCCTTCCACTTAGATTATAGTAACTCTGCCTTCCATTTCTTTCTTAAAATTTTTTCCCCTTTCATTTCTTTTAAAATTACCTTATAGTATCACTGAGCACACACAAAAAGAACATCACAGAATTTGCTGACAATTTTGATCAATATGTTCTCACCAAAATGCACATTAACCTTAATAGCCAAAAAAGTTTCCTATTGATGCTGGAACAAACAAACAAACTTAGTGGCTTAAAGTGACAAAATTTTATTATCTTATAGTTCTGGGGTCTTTGAAATGGGTCTCATGGGGCTAAAATCGAGATGTAAGCAGGGCTGGAGGATTTGCGGGAGAGTCTGTTTCCTTGCCTTTTCCAGCCTCTAGAGGGTGCCCTCATTCCTTGGTTTGGGCCCCCAGCCAGCAACTATATATCACTCCAACCTCTCTTTCTGTTATCACAACTCCTTTAACTCTTCTGCCTGCCTCTTTCACACCTTAAGGACTGTTGTGATTACACTGAGCGCAACCAGACAATCCAGGATCTCAAGATCCCTAACTCAGTCACATCTGGCAAAGTCCATTTTGCCATGTGGGGTAACATATTCCAAGGTTCTGGGGACTAGATGTAGACATCTATCAGGACCCACTATTCTGCCTGCCACAAATACATTTAGATAATTATATATTTCTTCCATTTACTCTTTAAAAATTGAAGCGTAGTTGATTTACAATATTATATTAGTGTCAGGTATAAACATAGTGATCCATATCTTTATAGATTATACCACATTTAATTCTTCCATCCTGAATCTTCTGAATTTCTGGTCAGTAAAATTTTTGGTAATTAGAAACATCCTTTGAGTAATTAGGAAAATTTTATACATCATTATTTCCTAATATACTTTAAGGCTATTTTTCCTCAATAAGCTAATAGGTATGTTTATCTCAATACCTAATAATAGTTTGTACCTTTAACTGATGACCACTGACTTATTAGGGGCTTAGAAGAACTTCAAAATTTAGTCTGCTGGGCCTCACACAGAGATAGATTTCTCCATTATTTAATCTTTTTGGTTTCCAAATTGGGTATAAAAGAGCCAACAGATATATAAAATGAGATCTTTGTGACTCTTTCCTCTTCCATAAAAAGAGTGGTAAGATGCTCCTCTCGTATTTCTACAATTCTTATATCCGTGGCAGGACTAAATATGCTAGAGGATGATGAAGTATATTTAGCGATTCAAACTACCTCAGAAATTACCACCAAGAATACCCATCTAACTAGTTCTCCTTGAAACCTGGACTGCAGTGCTTGTCACCATCAGATCTTCTGGAATAGCAGAGGGGATAGACTTTTGAATTGTTACTTTGGGGTGCTCTGCCAGTGTGGCTGTGCAGCAGACACATGAAGAGTGGCTAAAGAGCAGTACCTATGTCCTCCCCCAATGGGATTAAGGTCAGAGAAAGTAGGTTCCAAGGCACAGAAATCTATTGTGTGAAAAGTCTGTAGGTGGAGGCTCTGCCAACTTTCTAGGGCTGCAAGACTATAGAACTATGAGCTCTAAGGGCCCTCCTGGAAAATGCGTCACACGGAGGACAGCACTTTCTCACAGGGGAGCTGACAGCTGCAGGTAGCAAGGGCTCTACCTTTAGAACTTCTCACTTCAGAGCACAAACCCCAGAAACTACAACCATCTTTAGCATGGAGGAATAGGCAAAAAAACAAAAGGAGAGAGGGAGGAAGAATAAAGAACATAAGACTATTGTTTACATTTACTTGGTTTCCGGTATGACAAGGGATATAGAGCTCTTAATATAATATTTCAATATTTTTCTCTTTGGAATGAGGTAATAAAAACTACCACTTACTGAGGAGCTACCAGGTACTAGATATTGAATGAGGCACTTTATACTCATAATATCTCACTTTATCTCATAGCAACCGATAAGGTCTGTCTTGATATCTCCATTTTAAAGGTGAAGAAATAGCTTCAGGAGATTAATGAACTTTCCCAGGATTACACAGTTAGTAAGTTATAGAGCAGGAATTCAAACTCAGGTCTTTCTGACAATATAAATCATGGTGAAATATCTTATTTCATAAATATGGGGAATTCCAAGGAATAATCTCAATATCATTCCCAGAAACATACACTTGTTGAAGCCTGTAGTTGCTCTCTCTCATTGCTGGACCCAGGTTTCTATGTAAAGATTAAGTACCATCTGGTAAATCACATTAAAAAAGAAGAGAGAGAGAGAGCAGTTAGACTTGAGGACCTGAAGGGGGCATCAGAGGACCACTGAGCCTTAGGACTGAGCACAATTCAGAAAGAAGCCAAAGGGCACTGTGACTAGGGATGTGGCTCTGTGTGTGGGGATGAGGGGCAGGAATAAAGTGAAATGAAGCTGACAGATGGAAGGAGATGTCTCACTTTGCTCCCTGCTGTTTTCCTACCACATTTCTGTTCCTCTTTTTTTACATTTTTTGTTTTATTTTCATGCTCTTTCAACTTTCTTCCTAATCCTGTCTACCATTAATTGCATTTTACTCTCCTCCCTATTTTTCTCCCCTTCCCTTTAGGTTATTTCTCTCTCTCTTTTTTTTTTGGCCGCAGCTTCGGCTTGCGGGATCTTAGTTCCCCGACCAGGGATTGAATCCGTCCGTGGAAGTGAAAGCACCAAGTTCTAACCACTGGACCTCCAAGGAATTCCTTTTCTCTTATTTTTAAGAACCTCAACTTTGTCTTAAAATGTACTCATTTAAAATTGTCTCTACACATGTAAATTATAGGTAACACTGGACTTTCCTGGTGGCGCAGTGGTTAAGAATCCACCTGCCAAACCTATGCACATATGGTCACCTTTTTTTTTTTTTTTGCATTTTAGCCATGGACTCAGTCATTGAGTTTTTAAGTGCACTTATTCTACACCCTCATGTGATAAAATCCCATTCTTTGAAGGTGACTCAGGAAGGGAAAAATTTGCTATTATCCTCAACTAGGTTTAAAGCACTCTATAAGATTTTAGTTATTTGCCCTCCCTCCCCCCCATTTTTTAATCCTGTAAGCACTTCAAATCTACAAACATTTCTGGAACACCTGTTATGTATAAGGTACTCCTGGTGTGGTGAGGGGAACAAGACATGAACTATTTCTTGTATAGAAAAGGCATAAGTAGAAATTTGTCATGTAAGATAGAATGTGATAGTTGCTATAAGTCAATTTTGACAGGTATCTTTAGTTCAATAACTAATAATCTTTAGTTGAATATAAAACAACACCTGTTTCAGGTGTATTGCTAATAGGTACTGTGGATACCAAGTTGAATTAATGAACCCAGTCCTCAAGGAGCCTTCCTCAAGGGAGTTGGCATTTAAACTAAAAATTACATCCAATAATTAAATATAGAATTTAAATGTTCAGAAGTAGCAGACTCTCCCAGAAGGTGCTGGGGAGTAGGTACTGAGTAATCAAGATTTTGAGGCATGAATAAGAGTTTAGTAAGTAAATCATGAGGGATAAAGGCAGTAGAAGGGGAGGCATTACAGAAAAAGGGAATATCATGCCCAAAGCTAAGGTGGCCTGAGACTGAATGGTCTGGGGTCGCCCTCATCCTGTACAATGTCTCTGCACTGTGGAAGGGTGTCTGGAGTATTCAGTAATGACAGGTTATGAAAGTCCGGGCCAAAAGCAAAGTAGATTGTCCATGTAAACTTTGTTTTCATGACAGCAACTTACCTGCTTTCTCTTTAAGATGGACCAGGTTTTTTTTTTTTTTTTTTTTTAATAAAGTTGTTTTTTATTTTTTATTTTTATTTATTTATTTATTTATGGCTGTGTTGGGTCTTTGTTTCTGTGCAAGGGCTTTCTCCAGTTGTGGCAAGTGGGGGCCACTCCTCATCGCAGTGCGCGGGCCTCTCACTATCGCGGCCTCCTTTGTTGCGGAGCACAGGCTCCAGATGCACAGGCTCAGTAACTCACGGGGCCAGCTGCTCCCTGGCATGTGGGATCTTCCCAGACCAGGGCTTGAACCCGTGTGTCCTGCATTGGCAGGCGGATTCTCAACCACTGCGCCACCAGGGAAGCCCCAATGGACCAGGTTTTCAGTGGTCTGATTCCTGACTCTGGAACTCATTATTTTGTGATCTTGAGCACTTTTCTACACCCTTTAGACCTCAGCTTTTCAACAGTAAATGGAGGTTCTGATATTTCATATAAAACAGTACATTGTCTTATACCTAGTATATAATGATGACTTTAATTATTGCTCTTTGGTTTTTTGATTGACCATCTATTGGTGGTGCTGCTCACTGAGGGATCAAGACATAACTGCATTCCGTCAATGCAGTGTAGCTGCCATTCTTCCCAGAAGTCTGGAATTTCAGTGATGTGGGAGAGGACATGGAAAGAGCTCTGGAATGGGAATTTGCAGACCTGAATTCTGGTTCTACCTTAGCCACAAGCTGAGACTGGTGATCTTGACTCAGAATGTGGTCACCTTATTTTTGATAAAGGAGGCAAGAATATACAATGGAGAAAAGACAGCCTCTTCAATAAGTGGTGCTGGGAAAACTGGACAGCTACATGGAAAAGAATGAAATTAGAACACGCCCTAACACCATACACAAAAATAAACTCAAAATGGATTAAAGACCTAAATGTTAAGGCCAGACACTATAAAACTCTTAGAGGAAAACATAGGCAGAACACTCTATGACATAAATCACAGCAAGATCCTTTTTGACCCACCTCCTAGAGAAATGGAAATAAAAACAAAAATAAACAAATGGGACCTAATGAAACTTAAAAGCTTTTACACAGCAAAGGAAACCATAAACAAGACCAAAAGACAACGCTCAGAATGGGAGAAACTATTTGCAAATGAAGTAACTGACAAAGGATTAATCTCCAAAATTTACAAGCAGCTCATGCAGCTCAATATCAAAAAAACAAACAACCCAATCCAAAAATGGGCAGAAGACCTAAATAGACATTTCTCCAAAGAAGATATACAGATTGCCAACAAACACATGAAAGAATGCTCAGCATCACTAATCATTAGAGAAATGCAAATCAAAACTACAATGAGATATCATCTCACACCAGTCAGAATGGCCATCATCAAAAAATCTACAAACAATAAATGCTGGAGAGGGTGTGGAGAAAAGGGAACCCTCTTGCCCTGTTGGTGGGAATGTAAATTGATACAGCCACTATGGAGAACAGTATGGAGGTTCCTTAAAAAACTACAAATAGAACTACCATATGACCCAGCAATCCCACTACTGGGCATATACCCTGAGAAAACCATAATTCAAAGAGTCATGTACCACAATGTTCATTGCAGCTCTATTTACAGTAGCCAGGACATGGAAGCAACCTAAGTGTCCATCAACAGATGAATGGATAAAGAAGATGTGGCACATATACACAATGGAATATTACTCAGCCATAAAAAGAAACGAAATTGAGTTATTTGTAGTGAAGTGGATGGACCTAGAGTCTGTCACGCAGAGTGCAGTAAGTCAGAAAGAGAAAAACAAATGCTGTATGCTAACACATATATATGGAATCTTAAAAAAAAAAAAAAAGGTTCTGAAGAACCTAGGGGCAGGGCAGGAATAAAGACGCAGACATAGAGAATGGACTTGAGGACATCGGGAGAGGGAAGGGTAAACTGGGACAAAGTGAGGGAGTGGCGTAGACTTATATACAATACCAAATGTAAAATAGATAGCTAGTGGGAAGCCGCCTCATAGCACAGGGAGATCAGCTCTGTGCTTTGTGACCACCTAGAGGGGTGGGATAGGGAGGGTGGGAGGGAGACGCATGAGGGAGGAGATATGGGGATATATGTATATGTATAGCTAATTCACTTTGTTATAAAGCAGAAACTAACACACCATTGTAAAGCAATTATACTCCAATAAAGATGTTAAAAAAAAAAAGAATCCACCTGCCAATGCAGGGGACACGGGTTCGATCCTTGGTCCAGGAAATCCCACATGCCGCGGAGCAACTAAGCCCGTGCACCACAACTACTGAGCCTACGTTCTAGAGCCTGAGAGCCACAACTACTGAGCCCACGCACCACAACTACTGAAGCCCGTGTGCCTGGAGCCCATGCTCTGCAACAAGAGAAGCCACTGCAGTGAGAAGCCCGCGCACTGCAATGAAGAGTAGGCTCCGTTCGCCACCACTAGAGAAAGCCTGCGCACAGCAACAAAGACCCAACCAAAAAAAAAAAAAAAAAGAGCACAACAGCAGCACCGACATTGTAAATAATTACTACCAAGAGAGGAGAATGCTAAGTGCTAGTAGTTTTTTTTGGGGGGGTGGGGAGGCGCTGAATTAAAATTAAATGGAATTGGGTAATTCACTGGCAGTCCAGTGGTTAGGACTCCGTGGTTTCACTGCTGGGGACCAGGGTTTAATCCCTGGTCAGGGAACTAAGATCCCACAAGCCGCGCAGCACCGCCAAAAAGAAAAAAAGAAAAAAATTGAAAGTAATAGCAATACCTATACCTTAATTTGGAAAAAAGGGAAAGTTTAACAAAGGTGCTTTGAATTGAGATACATTGAGATTGTGCTTTCTTTTACTGTTTTAGAGAAAATTTTTCAGTGATCTAACTTCACATAGCTGCTTTCTGCAATCTAAAAAAACTTATGGACTCAGGCAACCTAACAAACACATCCATGAAAGGTAGTAAGCATTAAATTCTATTTAGACTCAAGGATTACAGACAGTTAAAGATGAATGAGACCTCAGAGAGCATCTAGTCACCCCCTTTCTCTCCTGCAGTGACTGTGAGTCTCCTTGAGACCAAGGACAAGGTCGCATTCTTTGACTCCATAAAGCCTAGCCCAAACCCTCATCAGTAGCAGGTGTTCTGTAACTACTTGAATGAGAACACTTGAGGCCCAGAGAGATGACTGATTCTTATAACTCCATATAGCAAGTCTGTTGTGGAGCCGGACTCAGATGGGGGTCTCCTGACCCTTGCTCACTGGTCTAGCTTGTCCATCTTGAATCACTGCAGCACCACCTTTGTACTCATCTGTCCACCTGAATTTAAAACCAGCTGTGGGCCATGTGTGTGTGTCTGTATTCTGAATTCTGCTTTTTTCATTTAATAATATTTTATATTTTCAGGTATATTGGTTCTCTATTGCTGCTGTAACAAATTACCACAAGTTTAGCAGTTTAAACAACACAAGTATATTGTTATCTTACAGATCTGTAGGTTAGAAGTCCAACATGGGTCCCACTGGGCTAAAATCAAGGTGTTGGCAGGACTGTGATCCTTTCTAGAGGCTCTGTGGGAAAATGTGTTTCTTTGCCCTTTCCAGCTTCTAGAGTCTACTCACATTCCTTGGCTCACGGCCCTTTCTTCCATCTTCAAAGCCAGCAATGTTGGCATTTCTCTGTACCTTTCTTTAATCACATCTTCCTTGACTCTCACTCTTCTGCCTCCCTCTTCCACTTTTAAGGACTCTTGTGACTACATTGGGCATACCTGGATAATTCCTAGCTTAAGGTCAGCTGATTAGTAACCTTAATTCCATCTGCAACCTTAATTCCCCTTTGTCATGTTATCTAACATATTTTTATGTTCTGGGGATTAGGACATGGACATCTTGGTGGGGGGCATTATTCTGTCTGCTACATCAGTTACCAACATAGCTGACATACTTAACATCTACTGACTAAAGAATTTGTTGTTTGCATAATCTGTCGGTTAATGAATTCTCTTTTAATCGTGGGCTCTAAGTATGGTCCTTCCATCACTTATGGTCCAACATCCCCTTTCATAACAAATACTTTGTAATGATCCCTTTACTCTCCTGAAACAAAATTCATAGATAATATAACATCTATATGCATAACTTTAAAAAAACCTAACATCCAAATAGTCATGTAAAAGAGAAATAAAAGGGAAGTAATTTATAACAAAACACTATCAGTTCCAATATGTAACTGCTCAGGCATAGCTCCCTTAGAAGACATAATGATGCAGTAAGAATCTTGCAAGTACACATAGAATCACTGTGATTGCAATAGCTGTAGATACTGGCTAATACAGGTATGCTGATGACTCAAATCGTTGTTGGTCATCTAATTTTACAAAATGTGAACACTTCTTAGGAAGGTTCTGAATAACATAAAGTTTAGCTTCACTTGATTTACATGATAGTTGCATTCCTGGAAAATTCAGTAATGTTTAAGCTGTGTAAAAAATGCTTTGCATTTATATGTGAAATGGAATTAGGTTCCAGGTTCAGATAATCAAAGTTTTTTCACCTACATGAAGACTGGGAGGATATATAAAGTTGTGTAGGATGTGGGGCCATTGACCATTGCACTGACCCATGAATTGCAGAACATCTAGTGTCTAACGCCAGCCCTAACCCTACCCACTGAGTGCTGGCAGTGCTTGCCGATCATTGTGACAACCAAGCCAAAACAAAACATCACACTTGTAAATTTCCCAGGCTAGAGGTGACATCATCCTTGATGAGAAACACTGGTTGATGGGGTCAGCATTTTTGAGTTACCAGTGATTTTCACCGGGAGAGATGATAATAATAAAGTTGACATTTGCTGAGTACTAAGTATGTGTCATCCACTGTTCTAAATAAATATTTAATCTATTTAAACTCATTTAATCCTCACAACAACCCTACTAGGTAGGGTCTATTATTATTCCCAATTTACAGATAGGGAACTTGAAACTTACTAAGTTTAGGCAACTCATTCAAGAAAACCTAGCAAGGGAGTTCCCTGGTGGTCCAGTGGTTAGGACTCTATGCTTTCACTGCTGAGGGCCCGAGTTCAATCCTTGGTTTGGGAACTAAGATCCCACAAGCCGTGCTATGTGGCCTGGAAGGAAAAAAAAAAAAAAGAAAGAAAAAAAAACCTAGCTGGTAAGTAAAGAAATCGGAACTCAGACCTGGGCAGTCTGGTGCCAGAGCCTGTGTGAGTAACCATTGCACCCCACTGCTTTACATCAGAAGCTGGTCAGTCTTGAATCACTTCTCCCCAAATAAAAGTGATTCCATTATAATTTATCAGCGTGTCCTAAGCTAATCTGACTAAGCCCGCTGCTGAGGAAATTGATCAAGGTATTTGACTCCCTTTCTAGCTGTCCTGCCCCATTTCTCACTTACACACACACACACACACACACACACACACACACACACACACATGGCAGTCACATTTTTTTTCTTTCTGGCTCACTGGAAGGAATGATGATATCAAAGCTACTGCAGATCTCTGAGCGATGGTAGTAAGGACTGGAGAGAATGAGGAGCCATTCATTGGAAAGATGTGTGTGTGTGTACTGTATTTTCATTACAGATGTAGTAACTTGGTTACGGTTTCTTGGTAACTATTCGCCGTTTTACGTAATTTAAAAAAATTGAAACTGGCTCTGGTAAAAGTCTACATGGCTTTTTCCACCGCTTTTACAATCTCTAATTCTCACTACTGTCATGGGAAAACAAAACGCTAGTAGCTCCATGCTTTACCTTTCCCCTTAACTCCTTTCTTGGGTTTGGCAGCCACTCCTAACACTCTTTATGCCAAATTATGTTCAGACATTTGAATGCATGGCATGGAATTGCTTCACAGTAGCTTCTTAGATTGCTAATTTTAGATATTTACTGGCAAAACTGTAACACTGCAAAACTGTAACACTCCTTCACTGAAGGAGAAGAATTAAATACATTTTGTATTTGGAGTGGTCAACATCCTACCACACTGACTTTGAATGTAGTAGTACCCCTAGTCTGAGAGGTGGGCCCAGTGGAATCCCAGGATTTTAGGCCCAAGGTGCCAGAACAGCCCCACTCCTCAGCTAGAGTGCATGGCTGCCCCGTGACAAATCCCCAAGGTGTACTTGCTCTGGGACCTTGGGTAGGTTACTCAAACTCTTCAAGACTCACTTTTCTCATCTGTGGGTGGAAATAGTACTAGTCTCTAACTCAGTGTTGTTGTGGGGGGTGAAATGAGATGATGGGTGTACAACAGCCAGGCCCGTGGGTACCTAAGCAAGGAGTAACGTGGGACACTAACTTAATATCATGAGTGCTCCAAGGTCACCAGACCTTTAAAGGTGAGATGCAAATGTTCAGGGGGTGTCATTAGTCGTCAGAGGTTATGAATTACATATTTAGTCACCCATGCAGTCCCTGAAAAACATTTTAGTGATTTGTCAACTTTAAAAAGCAGGAGATTTCATATAACAACCTGAATTTCTGGCTTCTCTTAAAAATATGGGAATGTCTGTAAATCTCCTGCCATCTTTCCTACCTGGCAGCAATAAACCTGAACTGAGATGGGGTTGTACCCCCAGGCACTCTCTCTTCATTTGTCACCTGCCAGCTCCAAGGCATTTGAGTTAGCTGCTACCTGGTATGCAGAACGTCTTAACCAGTGCCTGTACCTAGAAACTGTAATAGCTGTTGTGTGTCCAGCCCTTCCCACGTAGAGGAGCTGGGAAGCAAGAGCCCAGTAAAGCAAAGTTACTGAAAGTCACATCATCCAAGAACTCCTATAACTGAACTGGAACATCAGTAATCTTACTAGTATTAGCAGCTTTAGGCCCATTCGTGAGAAACATTTCAAGCTAGTGGACAAGAATGTATTTACATGCCCATCACATTGGTGTATTTAGCTGGAAATTCAAAAGGAAGTTCTCGAATCAGGAGAATGGCTCTGGTCAAATAGCATTTATATGGCCTGTCTTTTTCCCTTTTCTAATACATCTAGACAAAGCCTAGTTTTGAAATACTCCAGGATGCCTCATTGATCTTGATGGGGGAGGGGAGAGTGGGAAAATAGGAAATTCTCAAAATACTCTTAAAACATGATTGATAGACATCCTTGATGTAACCAAACACTTCTGCCATAGAGTATGAAATGAGAGAAGTGGCAGTAAGCAAGGGGCAATTTGGGGCACTTTGGCACTTTATTCTCCTCATGAGTACCTGCCACAAGGCCCTGCAAGTAAATAAGTAAATATGCAACCAGGTCAAATAATCCTTTTTACTATCGCAAAAGAAGCTGTAAGGTAAGTTACCCATGGCCCCCCACTGCCCCCCTGACTGATACCTCTAGATCTCTTCTTTTTAGGAATTCTGAGGAAATGTGGTTGATGGCAGCTTGCACCCCTCTTGCTGAAGGGTACTGTGAGTTAAAACAATGGGGATTGGGTCCCCTTCCTCAGAGCTGGCCATCCTTGCATTAGCGGATTCATAGCAAAGGAGGAGGTGGCTTTATGATTTGTTTTTCTGAAATCCATCTGACCGCACCCGACTCCCCTTCAAACTTGATCCAGGTGCTTGCTTGGGACTGTGATCTGAGTTACAGGATTTAAAAAGGTGACTGTGCTTGACTTTGCCCTGTTAGGGCTCCAGTATTCTGCAGAGGCCCCTTTGGCTGTAAATACTTGAGAAAAACTGAACATGAGGAACATAGAGACAAATTAGATAAATTTTTAAAACCCCTTTTTATATACTGGCCTCCCAGTTAGCAAGCAAACTGTCCTCCCCCACAAAGCATATTTCAGAGGTCAGGCTGAGCTCAGGTAGAAATAAGTAAGCTCAACTGAACGGCAAGTTCTTAAATCTAAGATTGAAATGTGTAGCAGGATGTCCAGGAAGCACCTGGCATGAATTAGTTTCTTTGATCCTCACAATCACCTTAAGAGGTAGGAACTATTACTATCCCCCTATTTTGAGTAATGAAACTGAGGGACAGAGAATAAGGTAACTTGCCCAGTCCCAGAACTAGTAGATGGCAGAGGTAGGGGATGAGCCCAGGCAGCCCCACTGCAGGGTCCGCACTGTGACGGTGAGATGAATTTCTGGCCATCACAGGTTGCTGACCTCTCCGGGGCAGGCCTCACAGTGACAGGCTGGTGCACTTGTTTATTGTGGCATAGCCATTTTGCATCATGACACAGCATAATGCCATAAGCTCACAGGGACTTCATCTTACCTTTAATGACCTAAATTAGGTCTAAGAAAACTGCTAGCCAACAGTGACAGAATACTTAAATCACTTCAATGCCTTAAGAAGTGATTACATTTAATTCTCTTTGCTTTTGAATTTAGGTTCAACCAAATCTCCACTCTTAGCTGCACATTAAATGAATGTGGTCACTGCTTCCCTTTTCATCTTCTCAAATAATGGCTCTGGACCCAGAGTTAATAGCCCTTTCTTGAGTTCAAGCAATTCAAACAGCAGATGGGGCATCCTGGCAAATAAGGACATTTCTTCAGGGCATAACGCTGTCCTTGGTGTCTCTGATGGCCCTCTGTTGGTAGGATGGGTTCTGTGGGTTGTGTTTCCAGTAATGGCGGTAGACTTGTGCTGATCTGTCCCCAGCAGAACACCCCTGTGATGAGGGCTGGGATATGTGAGATGCCGGGCCAAATCTGTGGTTGTGGAAGAGTGAAGCTGCCTGGTATAAGGAGGAATTTAGGTTGATTGGCACCGAACACAGAACTTTCTCCATGCATCTGTGTGTGGAGCATGTCCATCCTACTAGTCGGGTCTCTGCTCTACCACTTCTTCCGTTTTTTGCTTATTTATCAGTTAACCTTCAAATTAGAAATCCATCCTGTTTTACTCTTTAAAGCCTTGATATAATTTGACTTTAGTTGGGAAAACAAATAAATCAACAAAGAACACAGATAACTTGTGAGGCTCCTCCTCTCCTATAAGCTGTGGTAATCAGATATAGCTGTTATGAGTGTGGGTCCTTGGATCAGGCTGCCTGAGTTTGAATCCTGGCTCTGTAACTTACCAGTTGTATAACCTTAAGCTCTGAGTGTCTCAGTTTCTTCATCTGTAAAACAGGAATAATAATAAGTGATGCTGTGAGGATTAGGATGCCTCATAGTAAGACCTCAGTAATTATTATCTCTATTTCCCATCTTCCTCAGGTCATTCAGTGTTGTCTGTGACAAAGTTAAAAAGTTATTTGTTTTGGTAACAAAAAGTTAATTTTATTGTTTTGGGTCTCCCTCTTTTCTTTTTGCCTCTTGCACTGCTGTATGACAGTGCTCTCTTACCAAATGGCCTCTTCCTGTGATTAATATTTCAAATCTATAACTAGTCAAATAAACAGATACAAAAAATAAATAAAAATGCGGTAGTACTTAGTCTAACCTCACCCAAGTGAGGGCAGATGCTTGGCTGTTGCCATGGTGATGCACAATATTTAGTAAAACACTTGGCCTGGGGGACATGTGATGAGTCATACTCATGGCTGGGTTGGGAGAGGGCAACTGCTTTCAATTAAAACCGCCAGCCAGACCAATAGCTGAGTTGGGAGACTCCCCTGTTTCCTGCAGTAAATCAAGAGACATCTCAGGTCTGGGGGTTTGGTTGTACACATGGTTCATTTGCCGTGTGAACATTTTCTCCTATTTTCTTTCTCTGGGTAGAGGGAACTATAGATACCCTTTTGCTCTTCCACGTATATCAAGAAACTGCAAACTTAGTTCTGATAAAAATAAGGTCTGTTTTCCCGTGCAGTCCAGACACAACTAAACCTAGAAAAGGCTTTTTTTGTGAGCTGCTTCTTCGTTCATTCCCTGTCTCTTCACACATACTCATTGTCCATAAGTAAGCCATGCTGAAATGTGTTATTCAGCATTTTCTTTTTAGTAGGAGTTAAGCACACGGGAGGACATTTTTCAGACAGAAGTGTTTAAACAACTACAGGCATTGTAATTTCAGGATGGAAAATCTGTACCAGATATGACTCCTCTGGAATTTACTATCTGGCTGAAGTCAGTAAATCAGCATCAAGCAAGCTGAGAAGCAGAGTGACATGCTATCCCCTGATTAGGATGTGCCATGGGTCTCAAGTGGTTAGTCTGGATTAATATTGCTCAATTGTCATTGATCATCCATAGCATATTGGGCAGGAGCAGAATTTACATATGCCCTCTAGGTCTTACTGAGCTGTCCTCATGCCCAAGGTACCAGGCTAGGCCATGAGCAGAGATGTAACGACTCTAAAACACAGCTCTTACCTTCTGAGAGTTTCTAATCTAAGTGAGAGAAAACAAAAAAAGCAGGAAAAAATAATTAGCAATAATATGATGCACAAGGTAATATAAAATGAATGGTATCAGCAATGGGTGATACATGTGTGGAAGAGAGAGAAATCGCCATGGGTTGTGGTCAAGGCAGGTGGGATTTGAGATGAACCTTGAAGGATGGGTAGAGAAGGGGGAGAGGGCACTCAGGAATGGGAAAGACAAGAGCAACATGCAAAAGTCGGGTCTCAGCACTGGAACTTGGTCTAGGAAGGGGTGTTAGCACAGGCCTAAGGAGGGTCAGAAACTGAGGACAAGACAAGGCATAGGTGTGGGGTGTTATTAGCCTATAGTGGGGGGGTGGGCGGTCAGCAGCCCAGAGCCTAATGATTGTGGAGCCAAACAAAACCAGGAGACACATGTAGAATCCAAAGGAGGCTATTTAAAAATTTGTGAGTTATGGCCTTGCCAAGAAAGGAAAAGACGAGAAGAATACAGAATTTGGTCAACTCAAATCATGCAATAAAGCACAAAAGTTTACAACGTAATTCCATTAGGATCAGAAGATCTGATGATATTACAATGACTTGAGAGCCAAATAGAAGGTCTCATTAATAGAAAAAAAATTAAAAGTAAAAGCAAAATATAGTAAATCTATGAAGTCAATTTTAAATTACTTAAGGGCATTTAATTAATTTGTGAAGGCACACCTTAAAAGTGATTGTTGAATTTTGCTTGATTAATAACTAGAATATGAAGATTTATACTAGAAATACTAGGCTTTAAATTTTAACTTTAATAAACCATATGTTAATCTTAAAAATCAAAGCATTTGCAAATAATTTTTTCTGTGTACAACTGGACACCAACAACCTGATCTTGGTGTGGGGCAGGTTTCAGTAGCAGACCTTCTGGGGAGGAAGTCCATGGCTGCCGCTGAAGAGCAGGGATGGCTGCAGGCCCAGCACAGCATGGAGGTGTCCATGGTAGGCCAAAGGTGGTTCAGGCAGGCAGGTGGTGAGCACCAGAAGAGGGCTGTCAACCGTTGGGATTGAGGTTTGGGGAGGGACTTTAGTCCCTGGAAGCATGGAAAGGACCAAGATACAATGACAGCATAGGATCCCGGGCAGGAAATGGAGTCAGCTGTCAGACATTCTAAGTGGCAAAAGGTCTTCTCTCACAAGGTAATTGAGCACAGGGAAAAAGAGAACTTCTTATAAGGAAGGATATGTGGAAATCTAACTAAATATTTTGCTTTTGCTTTGTATCTGAAACCCTATGTAACCATGAATAGAACTGGTACTGTTCTCTTTGTTATACTGGACGTTAATTATCATTAATCTGGACCTTTAAGTAGAATTCAGTGTGCGCTGAGATTGGGCCACAATTCAGAGGCTTTATGTAAAGCACATTAGAACAGGAGGGCTTTTAAAAAATAATACTGATTTAGGTCCCACTGCTGACCAATTGAATCAATCAGAATCCCTGGGGTGGGGACCTGGCATCACTGTGTTTTTTTTTTTTTTTCTTTTTTTGCGGTATGCGGGCCTCTCACTGTTGTGGCCTCTCCCATTGCGGAGCACAGGCTCCGGACACGCAGGCTCAGCGGCCATGGCTCACAGGCCCAGCCACTCCGCGGCATGTGGGATCTTCCCGGACCGGGGCACGAACCCGCGTCCCCTGCATCGGCAGGCGGGCTCTCAACCACTGTGCCACCAGGGAAGACCCATCACTGTTTTTTTAAAAAGCTCCCCCCATGATTTTATGCACATCCAGGGCTGATTTTTTGAACCACCAGTGTGATGGAAACCATGTTCTGAAATGGAAGCTGAAAGACTAGTTTTAGAGTCCCTGGTGTGAAATAGCTCACTGTTTATCCTCAGGGAAGTCATTTTGACTCTCTGGTTATCTGTTTACTTCACTAAATAAGATTGGCCCCTAACTAGTTCCAACATTCTGTGATTCACTGAGGAGAAACTGCCTTCTTTATTAGCTCAGATACTGACCTGTCCACAATCACAACCCAATGGCCCACTTATTCTGGAGGAATTTCACACCGGAAAGAAGATGCTTGTAGTCACTCCAGAGGCAGGCAGGGCTGGTTAGGAAAACAAATGAGAAAAGAAACAAATAATAGCAACAAGAAACGCAGACTCACCTTCCCTTGGCTTGCCTGCATCCTTGTTTCTAAAGTAAACTTGAGGGCTTCCCTGGTGGTGCAGTGGCTAAGAATCTGCCTGCCAATGCAGGGGACACGGGTTCGAGCCCTGGTCCGGGAAGATCCCACATGCCGTGGAGCAACTAAGCCCGTGTGCCACAACTACTGAGCCTGCGCTCTAGAGCCCGTGTTCCGCAACAAGAGAAGCCACCGCAACGAGAAGCCCGCGCGCCACAACTAGAGAAAAGCCCATGCACAGCAACAAAAACCCAATGCAGCCAAAAATAAATAAATAAATAAAATAGATACAACATTAAAAAATAAAAAAATAAAGTAAACTTGAACAGGCAAAGAATAATTAACTCTCAGGAGGCTTATGTCTTGTGTTAATTTTCTATTGTTGCTGTAACAAATTACCACAAATTTAGCAGTTTAAACAACACAGATGCATTATCTTACAGTTCTCTAGTTTAGACGTTTGACATGGTTTCACAGGGCTAAAATCCAGGTGTCCACAGGTTGCATTCCTTTCTAGAGGCTCTAAGGGAAGAGTTGTTTCCTTCCTCATTTGGGTTCTTGGCAGAATTAGTTCCTTGCTGTTGTACGACTGTGATCCCTGAATCCTTGCTGGCTGTCAGCTGAGGGCTATTCTGGAGACCACCCACATTCCTTGACTCATGCCCCCTTTCCTCCCTCTTCAAAGTCAGCAGTGGTAGGTTGAGTCCCCCTTACCTTTCCAATCTCTCCTTCTCCCCTTTCTTCTCTCTAATCCAGCCAGGAAAGTTTCTCAGGACTAGTGTGATAACATGGAACCACGCAGATAATCCAGGATAATCTCCCTATTTTAAGGTCCTTAACTATAATCACATCTTCAGAGTCTCTTTTGCCATGTAAAATGACATATTCACAGGTTCCAAGGATTGGGATGAGGATGTGGGGGTGGGGGAGCATGGGGCGAATAAGGCATTTTTCTGCCCACACTATGCCTCTAGGTGAAGATTTTTTAAAAAGATAAGAAACAGGAGTGGGAGTTTGTGGTATGGGGTAGGTCTGAGTTTTATTTTCAGAATCACTGCCTACTGATCCTGAAGGGGATGAAAATATTTATCTGATATAAATGATTTCCCAGAGTAGGTAGAAGGGAATCCCAGACACTGAGAATGATAGGTCTTGTCTTTCTTTTTAGTTCAGGCATAAGGAAATAGCATGTCTAATTCTATTAGTGTACATTCTTTGAGAGCAGGCATCAGGGACTAAAAACACCCTACCTTCTGGGCAGAGCTTTTCATCCCTGTCCCATGGAATTCTCTGCTTTTCTAGGGATCCTTTTTAGAAAGAAGGTCTGGCCCTGTTGGTTTTGCTTAATTTGCTTCCAGTTCGTCTTCTTTAGCACTAACAACATCAAGGAATGTAATTTGGGGCATTGACAAAATGAATGAAAGAAGCTTCAAAAAAGATGAAAATAATTTCTAATTTTCAGATCCTCCATATATTTAGGATATGAACTCCAAGTTAGATGGCTTTGAACTCTTAATACAGGAATGGCGAGGATCTATTTGTTCAGTAAGTATTTATTGGGTGCCCACTGAATACAAGACACAACAAGTCGAAAGATCTCTGAGAGGAAGAGGCAGTGTGGTGTTCTAATCAAAACAGGCATGGAGCCAACTCTGTGTTCTTGTGAAAGGGCTGGCCTTGTTGACTTAGAGTGTGTGTACCTCCCACAGTTGTTTAATGGAAGAGAGGACTCTGAGTCTCCCTGGAGTTATATCCCTTAATTATATAGTCAATTAATTATTCAAAAGATTGTTTCCACTTTATAGCAGGAGGAAAAAAGATACAGTCTTTTGACTTTTTCTTAGCTTTCTTAGGAACATTTTTTCCTGGCGCACTCTGGCAGAGAAAGGAAACAGGTTTGTTTTGAAGAGGATGGAAATATTGCATTCCAGTGCTTTCTACTCTGGTGGTTGATTCTGATAAGTGGAATTTGGAGAATGTTGCTGGAAAAAAATGATTTTTCCTGATCTTCCATTGAAATGTTGTGCCTGACTTTCTCTACGTTAATTTAACAGTGTCTTTGATTTGAAGGATTTCAGTTCTGGATATTGTAGTGTGCCAGAGTGGGAAAAGCACAGATGAAGAGAGACAAACAGGCCTAGATCGAAACCAGCCCTGCCACTCCTGGGTTATGTCTTATTTTGTGGGTCACTTAATCTCTCTAAGATTTTGATTTCCCTGTGAGGGAAATGAGATAACATCCACCTGTGTTAGCCAGGGTTCTTAGTTTATAACAGCAGAAACCAACTACACATTTAATTGCACACTTAAGCAGATAAGGATTTATTAAAACGGTATTGGATAACTCATGGAGTCTTGAGAAAGGAAAATGCATAGGAACAGGAGAGGCCAGGCAGCTGCCAGGACTACAGGGGAAGTATGTTACAAATACTTCTCCTCCACAGGTGGAGACAGCAGTGTCCTGAAGCTAGACACTGATGCTGCTGACACTGGACACTGGATGTTATATGGTACCTTTACCCTCTCTGCTTATGGAAACTCAGGATTGCTGCCCCCCTGCCCCGCCACCGAGTCAGTGGATTCTCTGCAGTCTCTAACTAGTATCACTAACTTCCAATTCAATGTTTGGGGCAAGGTGTGTCTGCTTGGAGAACTTAGGTCATCTGCTGTTCTGTAGCAGTGAAGGAATCTGTGAAAGCAAGTGTGTAGTGTTTCAGCTTTCAGTAGTGAGAGGTGGGCTCTCCCCATTCACCCAAACTCTGAAGACTGGAAAATTTCCAAACACAGGAAGAGGATCCAGATGCCAGGTAGCTCAAAAAACCCCTAAGAAAACCCAAAAAACACCCCCTACTGGAGTCCATTCCATTGGTAGCCCAACAGTGACCTACCTCCTTTTCCCTATATTTATACTTCCAAAAGAAAAAATTTCTCCCACTCAACCTAATGCAACTATAATTTGTATAATTTAAAATGCTTTCACTTTTCCCCCAAGGGGCATACAAAAATCTCATTTGTTCATCTCCATATTCAAGATCTTTAGGTGGTGTCCATTCCTTCTTCAGGTGTAGCATGATCCCATCTCAGTGTTCTGTAATATTATAGACTGAGTTGTAAAGTTAATCATCACCAACATACCCTATGTAAGAGAGAGAAAGAGAAAATTAGTTTAAATATGTATTTACATATATATCATTGCAAGAAAGAAACTATGGATAAATGCTGTATTCCGTGCTACTGCATCAGGTCACAAGGCCAAAGTAAGTATTTGACTTCCCTCCTTCATTCCCCCATTCCACATCCTTTTATCTTGGCAGACTGATGTTCTTTTTTTTTTTTTTTTTTTTTTTTTTTTTGCTGGTATAGGGTTTATTGACAAAGGCAGAATTTCTTCAGGCAGGTATGTAAGGAGGTGGTGGTTCCTTCTCAGGCATCTTCACTGCCATTTCATAGGTTGGCAAAACATACTGTGGAGGTGCTTCAAAGGCAGGGTACACAGCAATCTCTGGCATGTTTCTGTTGTTGATATATTTGTAACAGTTCCAAACACAGTTGATTAGATAAGCCTTAAAAATGATGAACAAGGCAAAGAATACAAGAACAATGAACAGGAGGCAGCTGGAGTCCAAAGCCAGGAGGTCATCTTTATAGGGAAAATCAGGTAACTGATCCAGATATTCTTTGATTCTTGTCAAGTAAGTGAGAGAACTGATAGCAACCAGGCAGCTGAGAACGAAGTCAGAAAGCCGGTAACAGAAGAACGGAATCAGCCAACCCACTTGATAAGAAATTGCTCCGTATACCAGCATTGAACTGATGATAAACATAAGAACAGAGACGGCAAAAAGACCACAGGCATTATCAGCCATTCTCTCGGACGAATAGTAATTGCCAATGACTTCATACTGAATGTTGACAGCTGGCATTGAGTTTGGATGTGTTACTTCCACAGTCAGCAAAATTGCCATCAACAGGTTGACGACCATGTACCAGGTCCCCAGGATGATCGTCCCGGTGCGGACATGGCAACAGCCGCAGCACCGGGTGCTGTAGAACCGGTCGCTGCGGCTCCGCTTGAAAGTCATGGACACCATTGGGAATCTGGCGGGCCCCGTTCTTGGCCGGGGCCCTGACAAACGCCTTCCGCCCAGCGGTTGAACTCAGATAACTCTGTCACTGTCCAAAATCAAACGACGCGTTTTCTAGCCCGCCCCCGGCCCGGGCCCCAGCCAGACTCTTCGCCTGATGTTCTTTATACAGTGGTGGTGTGACCCAAACCTCCACTCCTGGGGATCCAAGCCCTTGGCAGTCCTACCTGTATCTTTTCATTCTGGCCATTGGTCATCATGGCAGTACTAGGAGTTACCCCAAGGATCTCCTGCATCCAGCCATCCTCTTCCCAACCTTATTATATGGCAGCATCCCTATTTCCTCTTAATATTCAGGGTCAACCATCTCTAACAACTCTGTAACAAGCAGAAAGCCGTTTCACCAGTGGCATCAGGAGTCTGACCTTGTAGTTGGCTCTTCACAGCATGTTGAGATCTGCTCTGGTCAAAGGCTCAGGACAATGAGTGTCGGTGTGGGTCAACTGATAGGAGATGAACTGGCTTCCCCTTGTGCAGTGCCTCACTCAAATGGCAGAATCATCAGGGGAGGCTGTAACAGTCTCATTGGACAAGGAGGGAGTGGCAGCTTTGGTTGATGAAGAAGATTCAGTGAGAGTGAGATTTTTGAGTGCTCTGAGTTGGCCAAATGATACCATATTTCCCAATTCCAGTACAGATATACCTTGGAGATATTGTGGGCTCAGTTTCAGACCACTGCAATAAAGCAAATATCGTAGTAAACTGAGTCACACAAATTTTTTGGTTTCCAGTGCATATAAAAGTTATGTTTACACTATAAGGTGTGCAATAGCATTAGGTCTAAAGAAACAATGTATGGTACCTTAATTAAAAAATACTTTATTGCTAAAAAATGCTAACTATCATCTGACAATGCAGGGTTGCCACAAACCTTCAATTTGTAAAAAAATGCAGTATCTGTGAAGTGCAATAAATTGAAGTGCAATAGAATGAGGTATGCCTGTACTTGGAGTTAAATTCTTTATGCTCAGTGCCCTGAATCTCACACAAAAGGTCTTGCAAGGCTATGAATTGAACATATAATTTGGTGACCCACAGAATGAAACTTTGTGATGTTTCGTGACTATCTCAGTCTTGTGGCCATAAGAGATAAGAGTTTTATATTTATTTTTTAAGCATTTAAAAAAATTGTGGTAAAATACAGATGAGAGCTTTAATTTTTGAGTTATATAGTTTTGGATTTCAGTCTACGTTGTGCAGGTAAAATGTAGGAATTTGTGCTTATTATTGTCTTCGTTCTGTCCAGTAATATTAGAAGAAACCACTCTACTACATAGTCCTTGGAATGGAATTCCCTATACTGTTCATATTGGTCTATGATTGTTCTGGCCGTCATATCTTCCCTGCTTTGGTTCTTTATGCCACGTGACCACAGGTAAGCATTTAATTAGCAGAGATTCTTCATAGTTCCTGCTTCTCTGGGTCACTAGCTTCTGATTCAAGTCTGGATCTGTCTATCTGATAGGTGGCGCAGGTCTCCTGCTAATTTCCTAGTTGTAAGGGAGTCTTAGAAAATGAGTACCTGGCTTCCCAACCTTTTAGAGGGAGCCAGACTGCGTCCCACAAGACTCCTAAGATAGAGAATTCCTCAAACACATGCAGGGAATTCAGATGCTGGGCAGCCTGAAACCTATCCAGGGTTTACTACAATTACTTATGAGGTTGTTAGGGAGATTAAAAAAGATGATATATATAAAACATCTAACATAGTACCTGGTATGTATTACATCTCAATCAATGTTATTTCCTAGCATCTCCCTGGTTAATAAAATTAACAGGACTGTGAAAATATAGTTAGACTCAAGCATTGAAACTATGATGCATGATTTATATCAAAGTTTAATAGGCAGGCTAGGAAAGGTTATATTAAGGCATTGTCTTCTGATACTTTGAAAATTTCTATTTTTGGTAGAAATATTGACATTTTAATTGAGGAAAAGTGTTAATATACTAGTCCCTCAGCATCCATGGGGGGATTGGTTCCAGGACCCTCAGCGATACCAAAATTTGCAGATGTTCAAGTCCCTGTTATAAAATGGCATAGTACAGTCAGCCGTCCTCATCCAAGGATGCGGAGCCTGAGGATACCAGAGGGCCGACTGTATTCAACTTTTTCCCTAAAAAATTCTTTAATAAAATCAGTTCACCTATTTTTATCTGGTTCTTGTTATTATAAAGAAAATTAAAAATTAAACAAAATTGAGTCCATCTTCATCCATAGAAAGTTGTTTAGACTGGACATAGATTCTGTATTGCATTGATTTCTCGTTGGACAGGAACTTGTTCCTGCTTGCTGTTCCATCTGGGTGTCTGAGTTGGTTTTGCGTGTTTGGTTTAAATTTATGAATACGGATGAAAGGATTAGTAAAAATGAGAAAATACTGTTTTGACCTCCTAGCCAAATCTGAAATCAGAATGAAATTGTTCATGAATTTTCTAGTCACAAGCTGCATTGAAATTAGAGGCCCCAGAGGCATATTTATTGGCTTGGAAATATTATCTTCATCTGTTGGCTTCTATAAGCAGCAAAAGAATGTCACCACTGAAGATTTACTCTGCATGACTTGTGATTCCTTCACATGTACATACATGCATTAACTCATTCATCAAACATTTATTGAGCTCCTAGTACATATTGGATATTTTGTAGACTCTGAAAACACATGAAAAGACTTGGTCCCTGAACTTAAGGAGTTCACAGTCTAAATGTAAGGTAGATGTTTAAAGCAAGTAGTTGTAGTGTAGTATCATGGTCCATGTATGTACAAGAAAAGTGGTGGCTCAAAGGAGAAAATGGTTAACTATAGTGGGGCAGGGTGGGGGATGTGGATTTGCAGAGGAAGAGGGACTTGAACTGAATCTTGAAGAATAACATAAGGGTGCCCTGGGAGAAGGGGAGAGGGCATTTCAGATAGAGGCATGGCTTGTGCACAAGCTTGAAGGCATGAAGTTGCCTGTTGCTTTGGGGAACTGCAGGTAGTTTGGAGCATAGAGTGAGAGAGGGAATGGCAGGAGATGAGATTGGAGGGGTAGGCTGAAGCCAGACCTTGGCGGGACTTTGATGTCATGCTGAGGAATGTACACTTCATCCTAAAAGTACTGGAGAGCCATTGATATGATTTAAATGGGGCAGGTTTGAATTTAGAACAGTGACTCTGAAAGGCAACTGTATGATCAATGGGAAGTGGAGATGAGGGTGGAACAGAGTGAAATTGGAGGCAGGGAGATCAACAAGGGCAGAGAATATTGCAACGGTCCTTGTGAGAGAAGCTAGCAATGTCCATCTTTGACTCTGTCTCCATTCAATACGATGAAGGTATTGGAGCTGTAAGCTACAATTCAGTTTCCTGCAGCAGGTGGCAGAGGCAGCTAGCTGACCACCAAAGATTTGTGTTCCCCTTCCATGGCCTAGGGCAGTTGTTGGGAAGCAGATGCCCAGCCAGGAGCTACGTTAGCAAGTCCCTGACCTTGCATCTTGGTGGGGACATGTGACTGGTACTCACAGAGGAATGTAAGTGGAAGGGAAGGTGTTTACTTCAGGGCCAAGGCAGTTAAATATCAGATGTGGGCTCCTTCATACTCTCTGTTTTCCCTCTTTCCCTCCTCCCCCTTGTTGACTGATGTCCCTGAGTTACCACTTGAAGGAGAGCTGCCAGGCCTGATTGGACTTTATTGGGCTGTTTGATGCAGCAGTTAACCTACTCTGATACAGCCTCTCTTCTGTTGCCAAATTACAGAAATTTGTTATTAGACTTTGAGTATCTGCTGCTAACTTACTAAAGCTAACCGTAAATCAGTTCATCCAGTTATGGATTATTTTGACAGTGATACTACATAATTTGACCTAAGACCTACATAATTTGTGTCCTATTTATTGAAAGCTATTTTCATGATTTCTGGAGTTGGAGGTTGGTCCATTCTGTGTTCCACAGAGTATCTCAGGTGACAACCAGAAGGAAGTTGAACCATAGCATCGTATGCTGCTTCTCTGAACTGTGTCTTGCCTGTTTGGTTAAGTTATGCTGTAACTTGTCTTGAACACTGCTTCAAATTCTTTCCTTTTCATTTCCACAAATATTTTTGGGAAACTATCCTGTGCCAGGCACATGTCATAAAGTTTTGCTTTGGGCCGAGAACTGTGCTAGATTGTTCTGGTGCAGTAATGAGCAAGTACTGAAACTTAGTGAGTGCTGAGGGAGAGAATTGAAGAAACTTTTACAAAATGATATGATAAGTGCTATGTTTGGGAAGAACAGGATGTTCTGAGAGCAGATAGAAGGAACACAAAACATGAATTTGGAAATTCAGGAAGGCTTCCTGGAGGAAGTGACATTTAAGCAGATATTTCAGGGCTGAATAGGAACTAGTCAGATGAAGAGTAGGAGATAGAGTGTGCTAGGAGAAGAAAGATAGAATGTGTAAAGGCCTAGAAGAGTGAGAGCATGAAAGGAGCTGAAAGAAGGTCTACACACCTTGAGAACAGAGTGCAGATTGGGAAGTGGTAAAGGAGGAAGCAGGGCCCCAGTGATGAAGGGAATTGTAGACCATATTAGGGCACTATCTTAGGTTGAGGTACCCTGAAAGCAGCAACTGAGGCAAGGGTTTGGGCAGAAGTAGTTTATTTGGAAGGTGGTTCCAGGAAGCATGGTGAAGCATTGGGGAAGTAAGACAGAGAAGGAAGAAAGCTTGTAAAGGCTGTATTAACCAGCAGGGTACTGCTCTGGACAGCTGAAGCTCAGTGCCACTGGAGACCCCTGAGAGACCGTGTAGCACATGCCTCTTAGTTGTCACATTGATGTGAGGAAGGAGGCACATTTATCCAGCACTGTTGTCCCTCGTGGGTTGGAGGTTGCTCCTGGGGGCCTGCCCCAGCTTCTCAGAGAATGCCCTCAGGCAGGCTGAGAGGCACAAAGTCATTGCCTGTATGGGAGCGGTCTGTAGGTGATATCCAGGGTGGGCCAATGGGTTGTGAGCAGGGCACTAACAGCAACACCTAAGTGTCTAAACTTTGCCCTAAGAACAAATGGAATCAACTGCAGGATTTTCAGGAATGCATTTTAGGAAGCTCACTTTGGCTGAATGGAGAGGGTTGATTGGAATGGGGCAAAACTGAAGTAGACAGATGAGTTAAGAGTTACTTTAATAAAATTGCCCTTCTGCTTCAATAAGCCCAAGTGACTTTTATTGTTTGAACCAAGAACCCCCAAAAGGTCAGCTTTTTATTTGTGGGGTGGGCTAGTGTAGGGAAAATGATGAGTATAGGTTTTTTAAAAAATTAGACTTTATTTGTTTAGAGCAGTTTTAGGTTCAGAGCAAAATTGAGCAGAAAGTACAGGGATTTCCCATATACCCCCTGCCTCTACCCACACACAGCCTTCTCCCCCTTTATTAACATCCCCCACCAGAGTGGTAAATTTGTTACAGCGATGAACCTACATTGAGGTATCATTACCATCCAGAGTCCATAGTTTACATTAAAATGTTCACTGTTGGTGTACATTCTATAGGTTTGGGAAAATTTATGATGACATGTATCTACCATTACAGTGTCATTCAGACGAGTTTCACTGCCATCTGTGCACCACCTGTTCATCCCTCCCTACCCCTTAGCCCCTGGCAACCACTGATCTTTTTACTGCCTTTTCTAGATATAGTTGGAATCATACTCTATATAGCCTTTTCAGATTGCTTCTTTCACTTATATGCATTTAAGTTTCCTCTGTGTCTTTTCAAAGCTTATAGCTCTTTTTAAAATAAATAGCTAAATAATATTTCATTGTTTGGATATACCACAGTTTATTTATACATTCACCTACATCTTTGTTGCTTCCAAGTTTTGCCAGCTATGAATAAAGCTGCTATAAACATCCATGTGCAGGTTTTTATGTGGACATAGTTTTTTCAGCATGTTTGGGTAAATACCAGAGAGCATGATTGCTGAATTGTATATTAAGAGTATGCTTAGTTTTGTAAGAAACCTCCAAACTGTCTTCCAAAGTGGCTGTGCCAGTTTGTATTCCTACCAGCAATGAGTGAGAGTTCCAGTTGCTCTACATCCTTGTCAGCATTTGGTGTTAATCAGGGTTCTAGATTTTGGTCATTCTAGTGTATATGTAGTGGTATCTCATTGTTGTTTTAATTTTCATTTCCCCAATGACATATGATGTGGAGCATCTTTTCACATGCTTATTTGCCATCTGTATCTTCTTTGGAGAGATATCTACTAAAATCTTTAGCTCATTTTTTAATGGGCTATTTTTTTTTCTTATTGTTGAGTTAAAGTTCTCTGAATATTTTGGATAACAGTCCTGTATATGTCTTTTGCAGATATTTTTTCCCAGTCTGTGGCTTGTCATTTCCTTCTCTTCTCGCAGAACAGAAATTTTTAGTTTTAATAAAACATATCTTATCAGTTCTTTTTTTCATGGATTGTGCCTTTGGTGTTATCTAAAAAGTCACCATTAAACTTAAGGTCATTAGATTTTCTCCCATGCTATATTCTAAGAGGTTAATAGTTTTGCATATTACGTTTAGGTCTGTGATCCATTTTGAGTTAATTTTTATGAAGGTGTAAGGTCAGTGTCTAGATTAATTTCTTTTGGCATGTGGATGTCCAGTTGTTCTAGCACCATTTGTTAAGAAAATTATCTTTGCTCCATTGTATTGCCTTTGCTCCTTTGTCAAAGATCAGTTGACTATATTTATGTGGGTCTATTTCTGGGCTCTCTTTTCTGTTCCATTGATCTATTTGTCTGTTCTTTCACCAAGTCATCCAGCTTTGTTCATCTCCTTCAATATTGTGTTGGCTATTATGTGTCTTTGCCTCTCCATATAAACTCTAGAATCTGTTTATATCCACAAAACAAATTTCTGAGATTTTAATTAGGATTGCATTGAATTTATAGATCAAGTTGGGAAGAACTGACACTTTTTCTTTCTTCTTTTTCTTGAAATATAGTTGCCTTACAATATTATATTAGTTTCAGGTGTACAACATAGTAATTTGATATTTGTATAGATTATACTACATACAAAGTTATTATAAAACGTTGACTATATTCCCTGTGCTGTTCATTACATCCTTGTAAGTTATTTATTTTACACTTAGTAGTGTGTACCTCTTAATCCCCTTCACCTATTTTGCTCTTCCTGCCACCCTTCTCCTCTCTGGCAGGCACTAGTTTGTTCTCTGTATCCGTGAGTTTGTTTCTGTTTTACCTGTTCATTTGTTTTATTTTTTAGATTACATATATAAGTGAAAACATACAGTGTTTGTCTTTCTCTGTCTGACTTATTTCACTAAACACAATACCCTCCACATCCAGAAGAACTGACATCTTGACAATATTGAGTCTTCTATCTGTGAATGTGGACTATTTCTCCATTTATTTAGTTCTTTGATTTCTTTCATCAAAGTTTTGTAGTTTTCCTCATATAGATCTTATACATATTTTGTTAGATTTGTATCTAAGTATTCATTTTTGGGGGGGTGCTATTGTAAATGGTATTGTATTTTTAATTTCAAATTCCACTTGTTCATTGCTGGCATATAGGAAAGCAATTGACTTTGTATCCTGCAACCTTGCTATAATCACTTATCAGTTCTAAGAGACTGGGTTTTTTTTAACATCTTTATTGGATATTAGTTCTAGGAGATTGTTTTTTTAACATCTTTATTGGAGTATAATTTCTTTACAATGTTGTGTTAGTTTCTGCTGTATAACAAAGTGAATCAGCTATAGGTATACATATATCCCCATATCCCCTCCCTCCCACCCTCCCTATCCCACCCCTCTATGTGGTCACAAAGCACTGAGCTAATCTCCCTGTGCTGTGTAGCTGCTTCCCACTAGCTATCTATTTTACATTTGGTAGTGTATATATTGTCAATGCTACTCTCTCACCTTGTCCCAGCTTACCCTTCCCACTCCCGGTGTCCTCAAGTCCATTCTCTACATCTGCGTCTTTATTCCTGTCCTGCCCCTAGGTTCATCAGAACCTTTTTTTTTTAGAATCCATATATATGAGTTAGCGTACAGTATTTGTTTTTCTTTTTCTGACTTACTTCACTCTGTGTGACAGACTCTAGGTCCATCCACTTCACTACAAATAACTCAGTTTCGTTTCTTTTTATGGTTGAGTAATATTCCATTGTATATATGTGCCACATCTTCTTTATCCATTCATCTGTCGATGGACACCTAGGTTGCTTCCATGTCATGGCTATTGTAAATAGTGCTGCAGTGAACATTGTGGTACATGACTCTTTTTGAATTATGGTTTTCTCTGGGTATATGCCCAGTAGTGGGATTGCTGTGTCATATGGTAGCTCTATTTTTAGTTTTTTAAGGAACCTCCATACTGTTCTCCATAGTGGCTTTATCAATTTACATTCCCACGAACAGTGCAAGAGAATTCCCTTTTCTCCACACCCTCTCCAGCATTTATTGTTTGTAGATTTTTTGATGATGGCCATTCTGACTGGTGTGAGATGATACCTCATTGTAGTTTTTTTGGTTTTTTTTTTGCGGTACGTGGGCCCCTCACTGTTGTGGCCTCTCCTGCTGTGGAGCACAGGCTCCGGACATGTGCCCACGGGCCCAGCCGCTCCGCGGGATCCTCCCAGACCAGGGCACGAACCCGCGTCCCCCGCATTGGCAGGCAGACTCTCAACCACTGTGCCACCAGGGAAGCCCCCTCATTGTAGTTTTGATTTGCATTTCCTAGGAGATTTTTTTGTCAATTCTTTTGAATTCTCTATATAAATGATTATGTCATCTGTGAACAAAGACAATTTTACTTCTTCCTTCCCATTCTGCCTATCTTTTGTTTACTTTTTCTCTCATTGCATTAGCTAGGACTTTCAGTATGATATTGAAAAGCAGTGGTGAAAGGGGATATTCTTACTTTATTCCTGATCTCAGTGGGAAAGCTACTTGTTTCTCAGCATTAAGTATGATGTTAGCTAGAGGGTTTTTTGGTAGATCTTTTTCATCAGGTTGAGGAAGTTCCCCTCTATTCATAGTTTACTGATAGTTTTTATTACAAATAGGTGTTGGGTTTTAGCAAATGCTTTTTCTGTATATGCTGATATGATCAAGTGATTTTTCTTATTTAGCTTGACTTGGTGGATTACATTAATTTATATTAAAATTTTTTTATTTTATATTGGACTATAGTTGATTTACAATGTTATGTTAGTTTCAGGTGTACAGCAAAGTGATTCAATTATACATATACATATATCTATTCTTTTTCAGATTTCCCATATAGGTTATTACAGAGTACTGAGTAGAGTTCCCTGTGCTATACAGTATGTCCTTGTTGATTATCTATTTCATATGTAGTAGTGTGTATATGTTAATTCCAACCTCCTAATTTATCCCTCCCCCCCACCTTTCCCCTTTGGTAACCATAAGTTTGTTTTTTAAGCCTGTGAATCTGTTTCCGTTTTGTAAGTAAGTTCATTTGTGTCATTAATTGATTTTTTTAAAGTTTTTTTTTTAATTAATTAATTTATTTATTTTTGGCTGTGTTGGGTCTTTGTTGCTGCGCACGGGCTTTCTCTAGTTGTGGCTAGCGGGGGGCTACTCTTGGTTGTGGTGAGTGGGCTTCTCATTGCGGTGGCTTCTCTTGTTGCAGAGCACAGGCTCTAGGAGCCTGGGCTTCAGTAGTTGTGGCACATGGGCTCAGTAGTTGTGGCTTGTGGGCTCTAGAGTGCAGGCTCAGTAGTGGCGAACAGGTTTAGTTGCTCCGTGGCATGTGGGATCTTCCCAGACCAGGGATCAAACCCATGTCCCCTGCATTGGCAGGTGTATTCTTAACCACTACGCCATCAGGGAAGTCCCATATCATTAATTGATTTTTGAATGCTGAATCAACCTTGCCTATTTGGGATAAATCTCCCTTGGTCGCTGTGTATAACTCTTTTTATACATTGTTGAGTTCGATTTGCTAATGTAGGTGGCCTTTGAACAATGAGAGGTTTAAGGGCACCCTCCCCACAGCCAAAAATCTGTGTTTAACTTTATGGTCTGGCCTCTGTTTCCATAGTTCCACATCTATGGATTCAATCATGTAGTATTGAACTACTGCAGATCATGTAGTACTGTAGTATGTACTTATTAGAAAAAAAAATCCATGTTTAAGTGGACCCATACAGTTCAAACCTGTGTTGTTCAAGAGTCAACTATATTTTGTTGAAGATATTTGCATCTGTGTTCATGAGATATATTGGTCTGTAGTTTGTTTTCTTGCAACGCCTTTGTCTGATCTTTGTATTAGTGTAATGCTTGCGTCACAGAATGAGTTAGGAAGTATCCTCACTGCTTTTCCATTCTGAAAGAGATTATATATAGAATTGGTGTACTTCCTTAACTGTATGGTAGAATTCACCACTGAAACAATCTGGGCCTAGTGCTTTCAGATTATCTATTCTTCTGTAAATTTTGACAGATTGTGTCTTTGAAGGAATCGGTCCATTTCATCTACGTTATCAAATTTGCGGGCATAGAGTTGTTTATAGTATTCCTTTATTATCTTTTTAATGTCCATGGGATCCGTAGTGATGTCCCTATTTCATTTCTGATATTAGTAATTTGTGTTCTCTTTTTTATTTTATTGATATTTTCAAAGAACTAGCTTTTGGTTTTGTTGACTTTCCCTATTGATTTGCTGTTTCAGTTTCCTTGGTTTCTGCTCTAAGTTGCTGTCTTCTTCTTTTTTCTGCTTACTTTGGATTTAATTTGCTCTTCTTTTTCTAGTTTCCTAAAGTGGAAGCTTAGGTATTTGACTTTTTTTGGCTGTGTTGGGTCTTCGTTGCTGTGTGCAGGCTTTCTCTAGTTGCGGCAAGTTGGGGCTGCTCTTTGTTGTGGTGCGCAGGCTTCTCATTGTGGTGGCTTCTCTTGTTGCAGAGCATGGGCTCTAGGTGTGCAGGCTTCAGTAGTTGCAGCACGTGGGCTCAGTAGTTGCGGCACACGGGCCCTAGAGCACATGGGCTTCAGTAGTGGTGGCACGTGGGCTCAGTAGTTGTGGCTCACGGGTTCTAGAGTGCAGGCTCAGTAGTTGTGGCACATGGGCTTAGTTGCTCCGTGGCATATGGGATCTTCCAGACCAGGACTTGAACCTGTGTTCCCTGCATTGGCAGGCAGATTCTTAACAACTGCACCCCAAGGGAAGTCCCAGTAATTGATTTTAGAGCTTTCTTCTTTTATAATATATGCATTCAATGTTATAACTTTCCCTCTAAGCACCGCTTTCACTGCATCCCACAACTTTTGATAAGTTGTGTTTTTATTTTCATTTAGTTCAAAATATTTCTAAGTTTTGCTTGAGATTTCTTCTTTGACACATATGTTATTTAGAGGTGTGCTTTTAATCTCCATGTTATTGATTTGTAGTTTAATTTCATTGCGGTATTAGAGCAGTCATTGTATGATTTCTTTTAAATGTGTCAAGGTATGTTTTATGGCCCAGGATATGGTCTGTCTTGGTGTATGTTCCATATGAACTTGAGAAGAATCCAACTGTTGTTGGATGAAGTAGTCTATAGATGTCAGTTATATCAAGTTGATGGTACTGTTGAATTCAACTATGTCCTTACGGATTTTTTTTCCTGTTGCATAATTGAATACAGTGCTACTATTATTATGTTGAACAATCTATTTTCTGTTAGATCAATTAAGAATAAGAAAAATAAAAGTTTTAATTTTACCTTCACTTATTCCATTTTTGATGCTCTTTCTTTCTTTATGTAGTTGCAAATTTCTGACATATATAATTTTCCTTCTCCCTAGAAAACTTTTTAAAAAAAATATTTATTTATTTATTTGGCTGCACCAGGTCTTAGTTGTGGCACACGGGATATTCGCTAATGTGTGCAGGACCTTTGTTGCAGCATGTGGGATCTTTAGTTGCGGCATGCATGTGGGATCTAGTTCCCTGACCAGGGATTGAACCCAGGCCCCCTCCATTGGGAATGTGGAGTCTTAGCCCCTGGACCAGGAAAGTCCCGAGAACTTCTTTTAACACTTCTTGCAAGACAGATCTACTGGCAACAAATTCCTTCAGTTTTTGTTTGTCTAAGAAAATCTTTGTTTCTCCTTCATTAAAAAAAATTAATTTATTAATTTATTTACTTTTGGCTGTGTTGGGTCTTTGTTGCGGTGCATGGGCTTCTCATTACGGTGGCTTCTCTTGTTGCGGAGCATGGGCTCTAGACGCACGGGCTTCAGTAGTTATGGCATGCGAGCTTCAGTAGTTGTGGCTCATGGGCCCTAGAGTGCAGGCTTACTAGTTGTGGTGCACAAGCTTAGTTCCTCCGTGGCATGTGGGATCTTCCCGGACCAAGGCTCGAACCCATGTCTCCTATATTGGCAGACAGATTCTTAACCACTGCACCACCATGGAAGTCCTCTCCTTCATTTCTGAAGGGTAATTTCACAAGATACAAAACTCTAGGTTTTCTTTTTCCTCTGAACACTAAATATTACACTCTACTCTTTTCTTGCTTGCATAATGCTGGGTGTAATTCTTACCTTTGCTTCTCTATAGGTAAGGTGTTCTTTCCCTCTGGCCTCTTTCAGGATTTTTTCTTTATCTTTGATTTTCTGTAGTTTGAGAATGATATGCCTAGGTATAGTGTTTTGGGCATTTATCCTGCTTGGTGTTCTTTGAGATGCATGGATCTGTGGTTTGGTGTCTGACATTGATTGGGGGAATTCTCAATCATTATTGTTTCAAATATTTCTTCTGTTCTTCTCTCTTTCTTCTCCTTCTGGTATTCCCAATATGCATGTGGTACACCTTTTTTAGTCGTTCTGCAGTTCTTGAATATTCTGCTTTTCTCAGACCTTTTTTTCTTTGCTTTTCAGTTTTGGAGGTTTATACTGAGATATACTCAAGCTCAGAGATTCTTTTCTCAGCCATGTCCAGTCTACTAATAAGCCCATTCAAAGCATTCTTCATTTCTGTTGCTGAGTTTTTCATCTCTTTTCTTTTTTGCTCTTTCTTAGAATTTCTATCTTTCTGCTTACATTGCCCATTTGTTCTTGCATGCCATCTATTATATCCATTAGAGTTCTTAGCATATTAATCATAGTTGTTTTAAGTTATCTGTCAGGTAATTCCAACAACACTGCCATATTTGAGTCTGGTTCTGATGCTTTCTCTGTCTCTTCAAACTGTATTTTTTGCCTTTTAATATGTCTTGTAACTTTTTCTTGATACCCAGACATGATGTACTAGGTAAAAGGAACTGCTGTAAATAGGCCTTTAGTAACAGTAACGGTAAGGTATCAGGGGAGGGGAAGCATTCTATAGTCCTGATTAATCTCGGTCTTTTGGTAGGCCTGTGCTTCTAGACTGTGGACTTCACACATACTTCTCAGTTCCTCCCTACCTCCCTTTAGGTGGGACAAGGTGGCTACAGTGGGCTGAAGTTTGGTATTTCCTTCTCCCAACTGTGGAAGGATAGAGCCAGCTGGAGTTGGGTATTTCCCTTGCCTCAGGTCAGTTAGGCTCTGATAAAACCCTAGCAAGTTCTGGTTTTAATAGTTTCGTCTGAGGACAGACCTTGTTAAGAAAAACAGAATGCTCTGGAGTATTTCATAATGGCTCGTTTCTCTTCTCCCCGCTGGAAGCACTTTGGGATTTTTCTTTAATAGTCACTGTGAGAACCTGGTGAAACTTCAGGAGCTAAACTTTTTAGAAGTGTGGGGGCCTCCCAATGACTGGGCCTCCCTGGAGTTTTTGTCTTTCAGACTTGCCCACATTGAGCCTCCAGTAATTTATCTGTTACAGTTCAGATTTCCCTACTCTGACGCTAATTCTTATGGACGTTTCTGTTCTAGTGGGTTGTGATTCTTTATATTCTTCTGTTGACCTATCCAATTTGGGGGGCAGTGGTTTTCCCTGTGACCTCACTTCTCCCATGGATCTAAGAAGAGTTTTGATTTCTCAGTTTGTTCAGCTTTTTACTTGTTGTTAAGGTGGAGTGGTGACTTCCAAACTTCTTACATGCCAGACTGGAAACTCATAACTGTAATTTTTATGTTGAGTTTGAGAAGCCTGTGGAACATCCAAGTGGGGTTTTTACAATATTGATGGTAACTGAATGGGAGAAGAGGTGTGGTGAATGAAACTACCCAGGGCAGAGTTAATGTGGGAAGAGAAAAGGGCCGAGGCAATATCCTTAAGAAAGATCAACATTTAAGGAAGAAGAGATGTCAACAAGGGAGAATAAGAATAAATCTGAGAGGCAGGAGCAAAATCGGAAGAACGAGACCTTGTGGAACCCAAGGGGAGAATGTTTTAAAAGAAGGAATAGCCAACAAGAGTGAATCCTGCTGAGAGGTCAAATATATTAAAGGCTAAAAATTATCTATTGGAGGGAGTTTTTTGGTAGTTTAGGCGAAAACATTTTCAGTGGAGTGGTATAGATATAATATAGAGCAGAAAGAATTAAGAAGGAGGAGGTGAGGAAATGGAGATAGCAGGTGAGATTAATTTTTTTCAAGAAATTTATGGAATATGGATCTGAGGTAGTATTTTTTTCTTCTAGTAGGAAGATTTAGGCATGCATAAACACTGATGGAAATGAATGGAATGAGCTGGTAGAGGGAGTGATGGGAAGATGGTCTAGAAGAGAGTAGATGACTGGTGGAGTGAAATCTCTTCGAAGTCAGGGAGGAGCTGAGAACTAGAGCAGAGGAGGAGGGATTAACCTTGAGGGGAAGAGAGATGTCTGGTCTATTTGAAAAGGAGAAAGGTAGGAAAGAATCAGTGTGGGTTATATATTATGGCATTTAGTCATTACAAAACTCCACAGGGATGGATATTGTTTTCCCCAATTTTCAGGTTACCCAGCAAAGTTAGATAACTTGCTCAAAGTCGAAAAGGAGAACCTAGGTCTTCTGACCCCTAGGTTGCTTTGAACCCAAACTGTGATGCTCATTTGCCTGCAGTATTTTATAAGCTTAAGTTCCCCATAGGAAGTCCCCTGAAAATGACTAACATTTAATTATTCCCTTGTTTTATGACTTTATAAGCTAGAATGGAAAGAGCTTTTACTGGCACAAATGTGCGGTGTCATTTGGTAGAGATCTAGCAGAAGAGGCTGCCCTTAATTAATGTTTGACCAACTCAGTACCAAAGGTCTGCCTTTTCTTCCTGAGCAAGACTTTGCTAGAATAAACAACCTTGCTTCTGCCTCTGTGTATGGCTGAGAAACACCAATATGCATATTTTATATAATTATCTCCTTTATTCCTCCTAACAATCCTGCCACTTGGATATAATTGGGTCTGTTTTACAAATGAGAAAACTGAAGCTCAAAGAGGTCAAGTAACTTGCCCAGGGCTACAGAGGAGGTGGTGAAGTAAGAGTTGAACCCAAGTCTTTGTGACTCCAAAGCTCTTGCTCTTTCAACGAAGCATTATTTTGTGTAGCTTGAGAGTAGGGAGGGACCTGCTGGTTGGAAGATGAATTATGTGGCTTTATAATATCCCCTGGCATATAACCTGTCTACCAGGATTTTGTCTTTCTCCTTTCAACTTCCTAAACTTAAACTGAGAAAAAGTTGCAGGACTAATAATAGTCAATATTTATATAGTGCCAAGCATTGTTCTAGGTGTTCTAGACATAATAACTTAATCCTAGAGCAACACTTTGAGGTAGGTTCTGTTATTGTCTCCATTTTACATAGGAGAAAACAGAGGGACAAAGAGGCTGAGTAACTTGCTCATGGTTACATAGCCTGTAAGTAGCAAAGCCAGAATTTGAACCCAGAAGATCTGGCTCCTGAGTGTGGACTTCTTAAACAATTATGATATTGCCCTGCAGGCTGGGATTGTTGGTCTCTAATGATGAGAATAACTAGACTTGATTCTCAAATCTGTTTTTCTGACTTCTTCCGTGTCTACTCAATAGTTATTTGACTAAAGGCATAGACTTCGGAGTCAGACCTAGGTATGAGTCACAGCTCTACCACTTAAAAGGTTTTGTGACCTTGGACAAATTGCTTAACTTCTCTGGAGCTCACTTTCTTCATCTGTAATGTTGCGACAATAAGAATACTCAAAGCAAAGTGTTGCTGTGAGGATTAAATGAGATAAAGCATATTAAGAGCTCAGCAGAATGCCTGGCCAATAGAAAATGGGCAGTAGTTGGTACCTATTCTTATCAATATGTCATAAAGTTGACAGTAACAGGCAGGATTTGAGCACAGGTCTGCTTGACTCCAGAGCCCTAACGTTAAGTACTGTACCAGGTACCTCCCAAGCATTCTCATCACAGGGCTCACAAGCCCCTCTCCCAGGCTTCCGGGATGTTGTCAGTGGACCTCTCAATCTTCTGTCCACTCAAGCAGCTCCTCTGACCCCTCCCTCTTCCTGTTCCCACTGTGATGAGTGGTCAGTGCTGAGAAGGCAGAACCAGGCCCAGATTGAGAGTTGGAGGCCAGTGAAGGAGGGATAAGAAGGCAAAACCTGGTCCATGAAGTGTAAGTGGAGGCCACAGGAGCGGCCAAGGTCACACACCTGACCCACAGTGTTGCTGACAGATCCCAGCAGGGAAAGTCTATGGGCTAATGCCAGGTCAAAGTCAGGATTTGGTTTAGACAAATCCTCGTATATAATGATTCACTGCAGTTGGGCTTCTTTTGGAAGTCTGCCACCCCAGCCCCCAGCCCAAGGTGTCAAGCTTGCATAGATTTTGAAGGTGCAACTAATACTTCTATTTTCCACCCATTTTAATGGGTCATTGAGTCCTGTTACATTTTTTAAATACTTTGTTTTGTGTTCTGGTCCCTGGATCTGTGACCTGAGAATGCCTGGTGGGAGTGGTGCTGCCTAGGAGACTGCAGTCGTGTAGAAGGTTCTAGATTTTTCAGGGTGGTCTGAGAAAACATAGATTAGGGAGAATCTCTGTTAAGGAAGGAAGTCAGTATTGTTAGCATGCAAAGTGTGAGTGTGCCTCAGTCCTAAAGTTGGAGCAGGGCGGTAAATAAGAGTTTAAGCAAAGAGGTCAGACATGGGGGAGACAGGAGAGTGAAGGGCCCAGAGGGTCAGGGTAAATGGTGGGGGTCTAAGGGTAGAAGGGGTGTGAGGATACTGGAAGCTTGCCACATGGGGCTGTTTGCATTGCATGGGGTGAGCCTGGCTGCCCAATGTGGGCTTCTCAAGTGGGTCCTCCAAAGTGCTGGTTGTAGCAGAGGAAAGTGAACACCTGCCTCGTGTGTGTGTGTGTGTGTGTGTGTGTGTGTGTGTGTTGTGGGGAGGTATCCAAAAAGTGCAGCCAAAAGGAACACCCTGTAGGAGGGAATTTTCTTAGAAGTCCTGTGTTTTATGCTGAAGATCTGTTTTAATATAAAATTGTTTTAAATGACACCATTAAGTAAAGTGGGTGCTCCAGAAAAGTGCTCCCTACTGAAGCTATAACTTGAGTAAACTCTGTCATTGACTCTCACCCAAAACCCCCTGGCTACAGTGTGAAGAAGCACAGGCTTAGGGAATCCTTAGCAGATCCTAATTATCTGCTGTTCATCGTATATATTCGGTGTGAAGAGTGGCTTTTGAAGAATAAATTCTTCTTCAATTCCAATACCCATCCTCACTTTCTATATCATTCTGTCTGTTTTCATCCACCTCATCCTTACATTCTTGCCTCGAGTACTCTAGTCCAAACCTTAACTTATCTTACTCAGATTATTACAATATGCACATAAAACCTTAAGAGAATAATGTGAAGCTTTGATTATTAAAACAATACATGTTTACTAAAGACAGGAAAGTTCTTTAAAATATTTTTTAAAACAATGAATTATTTTTTAAAGTATAATTTTATTAATTTTTTGTATCTCTACATGGACTCAAATTCTAATGATACAAAAGGACACATAAATATTCTCCTTCCCAATTCTTGTTCCCGCAGCCATCCTGTTCTTTCTGGGAATCATCCGGTTTCATCAGTTTCTTGTATATTCTTTTTGGATATGTTGTTTTCATATTTAAGTAATTATGTGCTTACATTCTCCCCTGTCATTTCTTCACAAATGATCATTTAATAGACACATAGACAGACAGACGCACACTCTTCTGTACTTTTTTACTCTAATACTGTGTCTTGGAGACCATTCCAAATCAGCACATTGAGATCTCCCTCAGTGTTTTCACAGCAGTACAGTGAGCAGTAGACTTGATTGGTAGGTCTCTAGTCTCTCCCACATCCGTTACTTGTGTCGCATTAATTGTGCTGAAATACTACTCCCTTGCTCAACACCTTGATGAATCCTACCAGCGGCCCCCACCCCGCATTAGCCGTGAGGAGGTCCGTGCCCATCCTCCGTCTGACAGCACTCCCATCCCAGGTCACAGCCCTGCCAGGCTTCTCACTTCTCCTTCTTGCCTTTCCACGTTTTCTGTGTTTCTCTCTGTTCTTCCCAGCCTTCCCTGCCCAAAGCGGATCTTCCTCTCAGTCCTTTGTGGCCAAGATGCTTCCTCCATGAAACCCCCAACCTTCAGAGCTAACACCACTGATGCTATTTCTTTACCTCACACACTTCATGTATTGTTGCTGTGGTATGTACAGCTCTTGTTCCACCAGACTGTAAACTCTTTGCAGGCCAGTGACCACATTTTCTGTGTCGTTTGCTACTCCTGCAGTGCTTTAAATCACATCGTTGAAAGGAAATTTTAACATTTGTAAAATTTGTAAGAATGCCAAGAAACCTGACTCTGTGCGCTGACTCACCCAGGATTGGGTAGGACAGAGCAGAGTCCTCCCTGCTGAGACCAAAGCTGAATCATCTCCCTCCTCCTTCTAGAAGAACAGGCTTGAGGCTAAGTGCTATTAATGCTCATCAGAGCCTTGATGGATTTGCCTAGAAGAGCTTGAAAGGGACAGGCTGAACCTTTGCAGGAAGAACCGGAAATGCAGGGGCTGTTCATTGATTAGCTGCTTTGGGTAACGTGACAAATAGGATTTTTACATTGAGCAGTACAAGTTCTGTGTCTGGAGAGCTAATTGAAATTATTTTTCTACCTTTGGTCAATCTTATTGAAAGGATGATGTATAAATGTTAAAGAAAACTTTAATAACACGACCATTTTTACTTTTACATAATTCTTCCAGACTTTACCCTAAAAAAATATAGGATAGGGACTTCCCTGGTGGCACAGTGGTTAAGAATTGCCTGCCAATGCAGGGGACACGGGTTCGAGCCCTGGTCCAGGAAGATCCCACACACCATGGAGCAACTAAGCCCGTGTGCCACAGCTACCGAGCCTGCACTCTAGAGCCCTTGAGCCACAACTACTGAGTCCGCATGCCTAGAGCCCGTGCTCTGCAGCAAGAGAAGCCATCACAATGAGAAGCCCGCGCACCACAACGAAGAGTAGCCCCCGCTCACCGCAACTAGAGAAAGCCCGCACGCAGCAACGAAGACCCAACGCAGCCAAAAATAAAATAAATTAATACATTAATTTTAAAATATATATATAGGGTAGCTACAGTTGGAGTGAACATGCCATTTTGCAGGTAAATGGGACTCATGGTGGGAAACAAGGTGAATTCGTGTTATATGGAGGCAGCTTTCTCACCCAGACCTTATGGCCCCATCATCTTGATTTTCTCCCTCTCTTGGTTTTGGCATGACTTGGCAGAGGTCAATTTTTTTCCTTCCTCCTCTGTCCTCGGAGCTTCTTAGAAAGACAAATAAGAATCCCCACCCTGCTTTATCTTTTGTAGCTGGAATGTGACTGGAATGTGAAAGCTAGAAGAAAGTGGGTAGAACATTCACAAGAACACATTTTCTGCTGATTACCTCCTTTTATACAAGAGGCTCATCTCTGTCTCCCAAAGGAGTAGAGATAACTCAAACCTTAGATTTGTAGAGTTTTTAATTCAGTGACCTCACCCACCACACTTCTCATATCATTTACTATTTCCCAGTTATCATTCACTTATCACCTCCTACCTTTCCTGTGCCACCTACATCACTTCCTTATGTGAATACACTCCATTCTAGCATGCTGGACTGTGAAAGGCCTCCCAGCTGTTCTTTGTCTGGATATTACTTGGTGCTATCATTACCATGTCCAGAGATGCACCAGGGAAGAGTGGTTAAAACCTTAGATGGTCTAGGTTCAAATTCTGCCCCCACCACTTATCAGCTTGGTACCCTTGTCAAACTACCTGTAAAGTAATAGCACCTACCTCATAAGCTGGGAGGAGCAATGAGTTAATATTTGTAAAGCACTAGAACAGAAACTGGATTGTAGTAAGAACACTATTATCCACATTTCTTCTACTCTTTGAAGACCAGATAAGATCCTACCTCTTACACAAAACCTTCTCTGACTAGTCTTGCCCAGCCCACAATGATTTCTTACTCTTTTGAATGTTATAACATGCAAATAGCATCTGGACACAGCTGCAGAATGGAAAGAAAGAAAGAAAGAAGAGAAATAAGCAAGAAAGGAAAGAAAGAAGGGAAAGAAAGAAAGAAAAAGACAATATCTGAGTTCAGATCTTGACATTGTCACTGTGGGACTTTGAGAGAGTTACTTGAGTCTTAGTTTTGTCATCTGTAAAATGGATATTATAATACCATAAGAGGGTTACTGTGAGGGCTAAATAAGATAATGTTTAAGAAGTATCTCATACAGGTCTTGACTCATGGTAGACCCTCAATAAATACACATGCGCTTTTTTTTTTTTTTTTTTTTTTGCGGTACGCGGGCCTCTCACTGTTGTGGCCTTTCCCATTGTGGAGCACAGGCTCCGGACGCACAGCCTCAGCGGCCATGGCTCACGGGCCTAGCCGCTCCGTGGCATGTGGGATCTTCCCGGACAGGGGCATGAACCTGTGTCCCCTGCATCGGCAGGCGGACTCTCAACCACTGTGCCACCAGGGAAGCCCCTCACATGCATTTTTAAAAAATACTATTTAGAATTTTGTTTCCCAGATTGCAAAAGTAGAATTATTATAGAAAATTTAGGTAACGTAGCAGTGTGTAGAGAAGAAAATTAAAATAAGCTCATAAACTTCTTTTGGGAGACAACAATTTCCCAGACCAGTAACTCCTACCTTGGAAACTAAAACACACGTGGGTGTATTTCCTTTGGTCTTTGTCTGTGTGTGTATGCAGACACATATTTTAAAAAGGGAAGAATCCCATTATATACCAATTTTGCTGTCTGCTTTACTTTACATAGACAATTCCCCATCTTATTTAATATTCTTCAGTCATGGTTTTCATGAGTCATATAGTATCCCATGTGCATCTACACTTAACTTATTTAACCATAACTGTATAGTTGGACATGGAGGTTTTATTTGGGTTTTAACTATTCTAAAGAATGCTGCGTTAAATATCTTTGCATATGAATCTTTGTCACTATCTTTGATTACTTTGTTACGAGAAATGCTTAAGGATAGAAATATTGGATCCAAGAAAACACATCAGAGGATCCTGGTACCTACTGCCAACTTTTGCCTCCTCCGGAGGTTGTATAAATTACATTCTTACCAACAGTGACCAAGGGTGCCCATCACATCTCACCTTTGCCAATCCTCTGTTGTGTTGTTATTTAACTTTTTGTCTGTTTTATCTATTCACTTGCAACCCGATTATAATCTCCCTGAGCAGGCCCTGTTCTGCTTCTTTATATCTGCCACAGAACTTTGCTTGGTGTCATTCATATAGTCGCCCTCGTAAATATTTGCCAAATGACTGAACTTCTATTCACAACTATTCCTCTGTGGTTAAGAGCCAGAGAAGTTACCTGAACAATCACTTTCAAGTTGGTCGACTTGAGAGAGAGGTTTATATACTTGCCCTTGGTCTCCCACTGAGATGAGTTGGATAGAAAAGTATTAAATCACAAGCAATTGGCTCATGGTCAGGGTCCAAGAGAGAAAATGAGGTGTTTTTCAGGGTCAGCTCTGCAGCATGTTTGAAACTGGCTTTCTGTACTGTTAATTGTTCTTCCTTCACAGCTGGGTGTGGGGAGGGGCAGGATCTGCTTTTACAACTCAGCCCTGTAGCAGAATGAGTGGAATTTTCCAGATGGTTCCTCTTGATGACTGTTGGCATAATTGCAGCTTTGCCCCTGGGAGCCATTAGGCTGTGGCTCCGAAAGCCTGAACGGCTGTTTCAGCAGGTCAGATTGTGGGAGCCCTGTGTTTTTGTTGGCATGGAAAGCCGTGTAGGATTTCAAACCATAAATAGCCTTTTAATTTTCCTTGTACTAGCTCCCTACTAAGTGCTTCGAGCAATGAGGCTAAGGTGAGAAAAAGTATCTTATTGTCCACTTTACCTCTCCTCTCCTCTCAGCGCCACCCCCCCACACACACCCCAAATACAGTGACTCAGATGATTCCCTGGCCAGAGCATCTGAGGCCATGTTCTGGGAATAATACGCTGCTTTAGAAATTTTTAGACTCTACAAATCCACTGTGAAGATGAATGATACTTCCTCTCTCCTAGCCCCAGAGCCCTCTCTCCTGGGATAGTTCTTTCTGTTTTCAGGTAAAGAGGCTTCGAGTGTGAAAGCTTGCTATGGATTTGGGGACATCTGAGCCTATAATATCCCTGTGTTACACTTTCACCTGCCCATTTGCAAACTGAACACCAATTTTATAACACCCAGTAAACACAGTTGCCCCAGGACGCAGGTGGTGTAAACTAAAAGGGTACATTTGGACTGATACAAGTTTGCCTTACTGGGATGGGCCAGTTTGCTTCTCTATTCCCTGTAGCTGTCAGAGGTTATCTTTTAGAGTCTCGTTTCCTTAGAGCAATAATCTCTTTAACCTACAGGTTGGAAGAGTTCTCTTATTTTTTTTTAATTAATTTTTATTGGAGTATAGTCACTTTACAATGTTGTGTTAGTTTCTGCTGTACAGCAAAGTAAATCAGCTATATGTATACATATATCCCCTTTTTTGGATTTCCTGCCCATTTAAGTCACCACAGAGCACTGAGTAGAGTTCCCTGTGCTATACAGTAGGTTCTCATTAGTCATCTATTTTATACATAGTAGTGTATATATGTCAATTCCAATCTCCCAATTCGTCCCACTCCCCCTTCCCCCCTTGGTATCCATACATTTGTTCTCTATGTCTGTGTCTCTATTTTTGCTTTGCAAATAAGTTCATCTGTATCATTTTTCTAGATTCCACATATTAGCAATATTATACGATATTTTTCTCTTTCTGACTTACTTCATTCTGTATGACAGTCTCTAGGTCCATCGGAAGATTTCTCTTAGAATTAAGAATTGTCACGGTGGCAGATGTGGTGGACCAGCATGCCAACTCCTAGTGTGTAGAGGTTGGAAAATGTAAAACTATTTGCCAGACTCCCTTGCAGTTCAGGTTTTGATGTGATTGAGTTTCTGGTAGTGAGATGCACTTCTTTGATACTTGGATGTGGGAGCCAAGTCATGTGTGGAAAGAGGCAGGGTAATGGGTACCCATATTTGGTAGTGTGGACTGTGCCATGGGTTGTGTGGTTCTGGAGCTGCTAGCTTTAGCAACGGCTTCCCAGTTCAGCAGGCAGCTTCCTGAGCCAACAGTTCCCTTGGGGGCCCAGTTCTATGGCACAGATTTGGGAATCATTCCTCGAGTCAGTTCTTTAGCTAGCCAACTCCGCTCCTCCATTTAATATCTTGTAGTAAATCCCTCTCTTTGTAAACCTGCTGACTGATATAACTCTATAGCTGCAAAGCTATCTGTTAACTATAGCTAACAAGATAAGTTGTCTTACCTTGTTCATTTGTTGGCTGAGACAAAATAAAATGGTTGGAATTTTATCTTGGGCCTTGATTTTATTACAGATATCCTTTCCCCAGATAGTTTTGGACTATCCTGTTCCCTTTTGCATGCTTTTCCTTGTGATGGTGGATGACCTTATATTGTTTTGTTTTTTTGTTGCTGTACGCAGGCCCCTCACTGTTGTGGCCTCTCCCGTTGCGGAGCACAGGCTCCGGACGCGCAGGCTCAGTGGCCATGGCTTACGGGCCCAGCCACTCAGCGGCATGTGGGATCTTCCCAGACCGGGGCACGAACTGGTGTCCCCTGCATCGGCAGGCAGACTCCCAACCACTGTGCCACCAGGGAAGCCCGGATGACCTTATATTGAACTTTCCCACAGAGTTATATTGATGTTTCCATCTTCATTGACCTATTTAATTGGTACAATTTCATGTGCCAATTAATACCTCATCGCGCCATAAAAATATAGAATACTGTATTATTAATAAGCATAGCTATTTAATAATAGCTATGGAATGCATATCTGCTGAAGCTTGTAACAGACACAGAAAGGGCTGGGAGAAACATTCTGCTATTTATCAAGACATAAGTACTGGCATTTCATTTTCAACAAAAAAAGCACTACCCCATTATATTATAAATCATGGCTAGCCTATTTCTTGACATCTTAGTACAATCATGGCATCTCATGACAGCTCAAAAAATGTTAATGTTATATTGTTAGAGGCATCACACTAGACTCTAATTTTGATTAGTTGTCTTATGTAACTATTTTTACCCTAGTTTGCTGAAACTTTGTTATGAAAAATGGACTCAGACATCTCAGGCATACAAAGTGCTGGCTGGAAAGGCACTGATTTAACTGGGCAGGACTATGCTCAGGAATTATAAAGGTGGAATATACCCTGAAGTGCCTTCTTTTAATCCTTGGAGTTGTTGTCCTTCAGCTAGGAACAGCTACAGGGCAGATCAATTTGAGAAGTTAGACTTCAAGCCTGAGTGGAGAGTGCTTTCCCATTTTGCAGGTTCTGTGGAAAGAGCTCTGCCTTGCGCTAGATGCTTAAGGGCATGTGGGCTCTTTGTGAATGAAGCAGGGAACAAACACTTCTGAAGAAGAACAAACATTCTGTCTCAAATTCAGAACTAAAAAAGGAATTTGTTTATTGAGGGCAAGGGGATGCAAGCAATATAAAAATCAAAAGCTTATCTGGCTTTAACTGACTTTTCTTTCTCTGCTTCTCAAGGTGGAGCTGGATTTTATTTGTACATTTTCTAAGGGTCCCAATCTGCTCAGGAAATCCTTATACAGGGGTAGCTGTGGGGCAGATTCCTTAAGTGACCCTTTATGAGAATTCTTATCAGGGTGGGAGTAATTGTTCAATGCTGCCTACTTCTTTCCCTTCTGCTTCATGTGTACTACAAAATAGTCATTGCATGCGATGGTGAGCCCAGCGATTAGTGAAAAGAAGCTCTGGAAGCCCACTTTGCCGTCTCGGCACTGGTCCAGGTCCTTCATTATTTTGTCCACAGCCAGAGGGTCTTTTTGATTCTGAAAAAAAAAGGACAGAGGCAAGAAATATGAGTCAGTGGTTGCAATGACGAGCTTCTTTGATTTGTACTGCTGACAGCTATATATATAATCTCCTAATTATTTGAATTCCTGCTTTAGGTCATAGTGATCTTTGGAGGTCATCTAAATGTATTTTTCTGCTTTGAGGGAGCATTTCAGTAAATTCATATTTATTTCAAGCTAGGAAAGAGGTTTCCATGGCACTCTTGTATATAACTCAGGGACTAGAAACAGCCTATTTCTAGAAAGAGGAGATTCAGTGCCAGAGAAGGGAGACTCACGACTCTGAACTCTCAATCCACTTAGAAACCAGCATGGCCTTCTGACATGCTTTACTTACAGTCCAACTGTTACCACAATTTTCAGAATCACAAAATTCTGTCTGAGAACCACCCTAAATTCCCCCATTTTTCAGTTTAAACTTATATTCTCTTGACAAACTTTCATTCCTGATAGCATGGTCAAGTCCTTAAAGAAGGAAACTCCTATGAAAGACCTCATGCGATTATTTAGGGAGTAAATTTCAGATCATTGTCCTATGGATTTTATTTTATTTATTTATTTTTTTGCGGTACACGGGCCTCTCACTGTTGTGGCCTCTCCCGCTGCGGAGCACAGGCTCCGGACGCGCAGGCTCAGCGGCCATGGCTCACGGGCCCAGGCGCTCCGCGGCATGTGGGATCTTCCTGGACCGGTGCACGAACCTGTGTCCCCTGCATCAGCAGGCGGGCTCTCAACCACTGCGCCACCAGGGAAGCCCCATGTCCTATGGATTTTAAAGAGGTGTTAATGATGCCCTGGGGTTTGTTAGGTTTAAAGAGTTCAGGCAGATGTTCCTCATTTCTTGGCACAGCTGAGGCCAGTCTAGGGTGGCTTCATATCATATTAGCCAGGTGACCTTGAGTAAGTCACACAGCTTGGTGGGCCTTCATGTAACAACTAAGAATTGAGGTTGGACTAGAGTGTTTCTAAGATTGCTTCTGTTCTTAATAAGTTGGTCAATCTATGCCATCCTATACTCTTTGCTGGATGTACTCTTTGTTTTACACTGGATGTACTTCGAAAGCAGTATGTGTGATGGAGTTATAAAACTCCCCATGATTCTCAGTGCCTAGCATGAATACATGGAACTAAGATGAGCACGTTAAGATCCCCTTTGTTTTTTCTTTTACTCTGTTTTCAAGGTGATTGGCTTGATCATTCCTTTTCGTAGTGATGATGCTTAGAAGTGGGAAAGTGTGGTTTCTCCTGTAGGGTCCATGCCATCAACCAGAGGGAAATATGGCCCTTTACAGGTGTTAAAGGACTCAGGTAAAATATTTATGAATTTCATTGATTGTATAAATGAGTGAGGGAACTGATACTCAGTGTCTCAAGTGTGCTGGATTTTTATAAACTGCACTCAGAAATCCCTTAAGGTAAAGCAGCAGCATTTCCTACACGCCCTAAGCAATCATCTATAACCTGTCTATGCAGCTACCTCTGCTTTGGGTGGGTTTCAGTTAATTCTGGCCTTAACCCCAGCTTCCTGGCTGTGGTCAGAAGGAGTGAAATTTGGATGACGTAAGGGGTCAAGTTTAGAAACAAAACGATCTGTGAATGCAGCGAGTGTGGGTGTGCTTGGAATTATGACCCCATGCTTAGAATAAATTATACTGCCACGTTCAGTACTTGGTACTGAACACTTTATGTTTACCAAGCCACAAAGCCTTTAGGGAGGAAGGATCTTCGTCTCATGTGATATCATCCTGGCTTCTAACTTATGCAACAACACAATTAATGAGTGTTCAGAAGTAGACCGAGAACGCCTTTGTTTGTGTGATGGGCAGGTTTACAATGAGCACATTTTGTCCTCGAATTTTATGCTTGCCTGGAAGGATCACAGAAAGTGAAAGTGGTCTTGGAGATAATCATGTCCAGCCTCTCATTTTCCAGAGGCAGGAACTGAGGCACAGGAAGCTGAAGCAACCTTCCCAGTTAGGGTCCTGGTCTGGGGCTCTATCCCAGAACTGTACAAAAGCAGAACAACAGTATCCTCTAACTCATTCTGGGATAGAATTGTGGTAACTGCAGCTCTGAGATACTAGTTAAGCTATTTCTATCTGTTTATTTGACTGGTATTGATAACATGTAAGTCATCATGTACTACAAAACCCTATGTTTAATGAGTCAGGAGTCAGGGGCTTGATTAATGCTGTTTACCAGGCAGATGACAAGAGGCAGAACCCTGTCTTTTACCATCTCCTCCCTTTGCCCTTTAGAGGCTAATGCACACCAAACACAGTACTGATCCCTTCAAATGACTCTGGCTGTGGCAGGGGGAGAAGGGCCTGCATTTCAATCTAATATTTTGTTAGGCAATGTTTCACCTTCAGTGAAACGCAACAACCATCTCTTGAGGGCCTATGATGTAAAAGGGCAACTGTGCCTTGTTGCCTAATGTCCTGAGTGATGTATCTGAGCTCATGGCAGATCCTCTTCTGGTCTTCACGGACCCCTCGATCTGTCAAAGGTGAGGCATAAACTCAAACCGCGCTCCTGTGTTCTCATTGCATTTTCAATGTGAAAAGCAGTTATTTCTGGAGTGCCGCTTGGCTCTCATTCAGCAGATGCTTGACACCATTGCTTTAGAGCAGTGTTGGAAAAAAATTTTAAAGCCTTTATCTAAAGGGATTTAGTTTAAGAAGGGAGATTCAGGTTGCTCAAAGTGGATGTGACCAGGATGTGGTACCTCCAGTGCCAGGTTTATGGGCCTGAGGGCAACAAGGCAACCTGGTTGATTACTCTGGTGAAAGGTCCTCTTTCCTGAAACTCTGTTTCAATGGACACGGATGACTTCTAACACCTCGCATTATGGTGATTTGTGTGTAGTCTCATTTCACTTCCAAACTGTAAGCTCCTTGAGGGCAGGGGCTGTGTCTTCTTTACCTTCTGTTTCCTCCCTTGGTATCTTACAAACAGTAGGCATTCAATAATGTTTAATAAGTAAATGAATGAAAACACCTTTCTAGTAGTGACTTCCACAGGGAAGGGCTGGAAAGAGGAAGGGAAAGGAACTAGGGCCCAGAAGCATTGATTTTTTACATCTGGTTCTGGTTCTTTCTGAGCCTTTCAACACTTACTTCCAAAAATCCAGGGAACTCCTTTTCCATGAGTACTCTCAGGTCCTCCTTTGTTAAGTAGCCTTTATCCCCAGCAAATTTGTGAAATGTGAACATCATGGTTTCCATGGCGTGTTCCATTTGAGAGGGCATTTTGGTGAGGTCTGTTGGAAGCTATTAAAGGATGTAAAGAAACAATTTATGTTAACTTTTAAGTGACATGAATTACCAGTCTTTTGAGAATGATTGGAAGAGGGTGATTAGCTCATTCATTCAATCCTTTTCAGCTGTAAAATTCAATGAATATAAGAACCAGTTCACTCAGGTTTTATGCCTCCTGCTGATGAAAATAGGCAGTTCAGGTATTGGTGCTCTGAATAAGGGATTTATCTAGTTGCCCGCTAATTTTGCATAAATCACCAAATGAAGAGTAAAAACACTAATTATTTGGAAAAGCAAGATCAGTGCCCCTCCTTTTAACTGACAAAGCACCTACTGAAAGAACAGACGTTTCTCTGTTTCTCTTAGCACTGGTAAATGGGACTCTTCGATATGGATATGGCTGAATACCAACAACCCACACAATCAAGCCTGGTTAATATAAAAACTTCAACTCTCCAAACTTAACTAGGTAACCTTGTTCAGTCATTCTAGGGTTTAGAAATCTGCTTAAAAATGAATTTTGTCTCCTGAGCATGTATTGGCCTCACTGCATGGCTTGCGGGATCTTAGTTCCCCAACCAGAACTGAACACAGGCCACTGCAGTAAAAGTGCTGAGGCCTAACCACTGGACCGCCAGGGAATTCCATGTATTTTTTTTTTTCTTTTGCGGTACGCAGGCCTCTCACTGCTGTTGCCTCTCCCATTGCGGAGCACAGGCTCCAGACGCGCAGGCTCAGCGGCCATGGCTCACGGGCCCAGCTGCTCCGCGGCATGTGGGATCCTCCCAGACCGGGGCACGAACCCGCGTCCCCTGCATTGGCAGGCGGACTCTCAACCACTGCGCCACCAGGGAAGCCCCCTCCATGTATTCTTTACTAAAGTTCTGAACTTGTTATTGATTGTAACAAAGACATTTGTATCTTTGGTAGTAACATGCAGTTGCCCTATCCAAATAAAAGCTACCCAAAGCCCATTATCTACTTCCTTGAGAAGGAACAAGTAATAGTATATCCTAATTCCTTTGGGGATCTGATATATTTTTGGCAGCACTAGACAAAAGAGCTACTCTCACAGTCTGAGGTGCAGTGGGAAAGGAAGAGCTTTTCATTGTGAATAGTTTAAAACAAAGGTAAGGGACGTCCCTGGTGGTGCAGTGGTTAAGAATCCACTTACCAATGCAGGGGACACGGGTTCGAACCCTGGTCTGGGAAGATCCCACATGCCGTGGAGCAACTAAACCCGTTTGCCACAACTACTGAGCCTGCGTGCCACAACTACTGAAGCCCACACACCTAGAGCCCATGCTCCGCAACAAGAGAAGCCACCGCAATGGGAAGCCCGTGCACTGCAATGAAGAGTAGCCCCGCTCACTGCAACTAGAGAAAGCCCACCCGCAGCAACGAAGACCCAACACAGCCAATAAATAAATAAATAAATAAATTTAATTTAAAAAAAAAGAAAGGAAAGGATGTGTCAGATCATTATATTCAGGTATAATAATCTGGGGGCATATGTCTCATCAAGACCCAATGCCTGGTACTTAATAGGAGCCCAATGAATTTTGCTTAACTGGAAGGCATGCTTTAGCCAGAATGGAGTAGCTTTGGCTAACACCATCTAAAATCACTACTGGATAGGAAACAGGTGAATTTGAATTGAGACTGTAATATACCACTCAAAAAAAAAACACACACACACACAAAAAAAACCATCAAGAATAAGTTTAGAGCAGAGATTGAAGAAGAGGCTGGTAACTTCCCCTGAAGAGTCTCAACAGGAACTGGAGACATGCTTTCAGTCTGGTTCCTTCCGCTGACATATGCGTACTCAACACAGATCCGTAAATGCTGTCTGTTACAGAGAAGGTGGAGTTGGTGAACATGAGGATTGAAAAATTACACTTTAAGCGTCAAAAGTTCTACCCCTTAATCTCCAGAAAAGTACAGGAATCAGTATGCCAAAGAATGCTATACTCTAGAGAATGCTATAAACCAGAATCTGGCATGATTCATCTGGAAAGCAGTTCTCTTGGAGAGAGCAGCCAATTCAAGGTCCACTGTGGGATGAATTCCAGGGGAACCACACCCTTTCCCCTCTCTCCTGACACAGCCAGGATCTGGCTTCAGATGGCAGTGGGCTTAGAGGGAGTCAGCCTTGCCTGGATTGGCTCTGGAAGTCCAGCAACATAAGAGAAGTGAACTGAATGAGTCACCTATGGGAGAAGGCTGTGGCATCCCACACCAGTTCTGAAATATCTCAGGAAAGGAGTCAGCCACCACAGAGGTTTAAAAATACCCGTGCCCAAGCTCAAGTGGCAGAGCACTTCACAACAAATGCCCAAAGATCCCAGAAACTGGAACTGGCTGTGGGACACCTAGTTCACATTCTTCACAGGGCAGAGCAGAAGGAAAATGCACTGCAAAGCCAGAGAAGTAAGAAAGGGAATACAGCAGGGTAAGGACCCCTAAAATAGGAAACAGGCTAATTTAGGAACCTCTAAGAAATACAACTTGTAAGCTGAGGAAGTCCTGGCCACCCCTGAATACCTTCTTCAAGAGAGTGAGGCCAGTCTTCCTCTAGTGAGCACTCAGGTCACTCCAAACCCAGCCCGGGATTGTCTATGCTCAGTCTGAAGTGCCAGAGCTTTCCTGTCCCACTGGATCTCCCTCTGCTGTTTACTCAGCACATGGGCCGTGGACACAGCAGTCAGCACAGACTCCCTGTTTGTTCTGCAATAAGAATGTAGATCAGGGGCTACTCAGGAGATCTAAGGTTGTGAAAGTGAAAACAGCTTTGAAAACCAGAGATGACCACCCTCTCATCAGTAACCAGGGCCCCTGAGGGAACAGACCTGGGCTACGAGAAAGTTATTCCGTTTTGAAGGTGAAGCCAGTACACTGGTTTTAAAGTAAGATGAAGGAAAAGGGGAAGATGTGATTAATACTGTTCTTTTGGCTAGTGGATGAATCGAACAGCTCTTCCAGAGTGCAGCAGTTGACTTACTGAGTCAGCCTGCCCGGCCCTCCCATTTTGGGCGGGGCTTGCCCAGCCTGGGCTGACGGAAGCACTGACCATTGGTTGCTAAAGCAGCAAGCAGTTCAGGGACTTGAATTCGCCGTTTCCTCAGCCCCAGAAGAGTCCCACCCCGGGACTCTACAGCTTCTGGCTCGGAAACACTTCCAATGGATAGCCTTGGGCCTGGGGTTGAGAGGCTGCAGCGTCCCCTCTGTTCCCCAGACAGCCTACTCTGGCACCTGAAACACTCCATCCGTTTAATCATTTGCCCGTCTATCTTAGATTTAAGTTCCTCTAGGTTAAGAACTGTGAATTATTCAGTTCTATCCACGAACAACTAAATAGTGGTTTAGTGTTTGCTAATGAGTGAATGAATCAATCAAATAATTCCCTTGGCCGGAGCTGAGGTGCAGGTGTGACTACCGGGTCTGGGCTGAAACCCTTGAGGCTGGGAGCTCTGCGGGAGGAGGTGAGGGCTGGGAAGGGCCGGGAAAGGGGCGGCCTATGAATGAACCGCAGAGTACATCCCATAGGAGAGTACATTCCATAGCGGAGGAGAAAACGGTGTATCCTGCTAAACAGGTCTGGTCACCCAACACGACTTGACTTTTCTTTCTCTTCTCACTCTTACCGTTTTCTTGAGTTTTGGTTTATCCCACTTTACTGCTCTCTCACTGTGAGCTCCACAGGCTCTAACTGCTTCATCATTCACTCACCTTTTATTGAATCATTTTATTCTGATGTCTGTGTATCTCCTACACAGGTCTGAAGAGTGGAAGCTCACGTGTCTTTCTTTGTGTAGTTTTCTCTTCCGAAAAGAATTCTGAGCTTTACAAATTTAGTTACAGTGGTGGGAATTCAATTTTCCATTTTTTCTGTTCCTTCACCAAACACCTACTTTGCATGACCCTGTCACGGTGTTAGGCACACGTGGGTGTGCTCTCCACCACCTCTGTCCCATGATGCTTGCCTCTGGGGAGTTCACCAGCTAAGGTCATACTATTTTAAAATATGGCCTGAATTCTAGTTAACTGTGTTTGTTTCTTTCCGCACTAAACTGTGGGCTCCAGTAGCAGGGTCCCAGAAGCTAGCGCCCTGTCCTCAGAGCCTGCTCAATGAATCAGTAAGAAGGAAATTGACAATAATGTAAATTTTGATCCTTCTGGGAGTAGCAGGGAAGTAGGAGGCCTCCTTAGAAAAGTGTCTGCTTCTAAGCAATACCAAATGTTTGCTCTGGACTCATGCCCAGATCCAGGTCATAATTTCAAAAAGGAGACTTCCAAAGAGCAAGAAGTCTGATCTACTTTGCTCTTTCATGTCTTGTCCATACCCTACTTTTCTTACAGCCCACCCAGAAAACAATTGGCAGAATGTCAGTAAAAACAAACATCTGTTATCTAAAATGTGTTTTAGGTTTCCTTCCTTTTGCTTTGAGGAATTTAAAAAGAAAAAAATTGGGGGTGGGGTGGGGGGTGGGATGGGGAATTGAACCCAGAAGGCATTCTTGATTTGATCCCTAAAGGGAATTCAGAAGAAGTGAGTGGAGGCAATGAATCTGATCCAGGCTGTCTCTCTCACCTTTCACCAAATGTAAAACTTTCCCACTAAAAAAAGTGAGCAGCAAAAGAAAAGCTCTAGATGCAATCCAATAGGAGAACTCTGAAGCCGTCTCTACCCTAAAAGAGTACATCCAGTTTTTCTTGAAGAGTTGTCAGGCATCACCAGAACTGGCAAACAATAGCCACTGTGACAACTGCTATTAAACCCACTGAAGGGCTAGGAAGTGCTGAAAATTGTTAAAAATAAGCAAATTCATTATTTTTGCTTTTGATGTGAAATTCCTAAATTGTTGAGTCCCGGGAAAATGAGAAGCTTAAGAAAGATCCTAATAAAAAGATCAGTCTAGCTTTCCCAGCACTCTGAGTGCTAATCTGCACATTATAACTCTGAAAGGATTCCATTGTTTCCCTCAACTTTAAAAGACTGGACTGGATCAAGGCCATACCAAGTGGGTAGGCTCTAAAAAATTCACATTTTTGGAGCTGTCCATGGAAAGCAAGGAGGCACTCAGTCTCAGCTCCACCCAGCACAAGGCCTGACCTCACTGGCGTGGCTGCTGGAGAGGCTGGACAGGGGCCAGACATGGGAGGAAAAGGGGCCATCTGATGTTGTATGCAGGAAAAGCCAGGGAAGACCATCACCTAGAAGTCAGGGTGCTATGCTCAGTAGACCCTCAGGAAAATTTGAAGAACCAAAATAAGAATCTCCAAATGGTGTATCAAGGACCACAGTGAAGAAAGTAGCTTCTGGCTGTCAAGGAAGGAATACATCATTTGGACGAGATGATTAAATAGAAACTGGAGAGGAATCTGTTGGGGCAGGGCTGATGAAGAAATTCCAAATGAGTTATATGAACTCATTCCTGCCCTAATGCCTGTCATTACCTTTTGCAATTTGCTGAATCACGTTGGAGGCAAAGATCATTGACAGGGTGTTGAGACTGGCCTCACCTGAGGTGCAGGATATAAAAATCCACTGCTGCAGGTTGAAACTCAGGCTGCAGGGGAAAAAGCACCTGCAGCAACTGCAAACCTCTTAACGGGAAGAGCTACCTCCTAAATAAAGCTGGGGCAGCCTGCCAGCAGGCATACAAGCCGATAACCTAGCAGCAGTTCTGCCATGGCCCTACCAGTCTAACTGCTGTCTTCACACACAGTTCAGTCAAGAAACCTCTCCTTCAGATTGCGGGCCAAGTCCTGGTGTGACTCACTTCCTCTTGGAAAATGCCCTCTAAGATGGCACAGTTCCCCTTTTCCTTCAGGGAGTGTTCTGTCTGAACCATCTGCAGAATCAATCTGCAACCATCCGGGCCACACCCACATGGCCTCACAACTGAGTCACAGGCCTCCACTAGGAGAATCCGGGAGCCCTTTGTGCTAACCACGCCCTGCAGAAAGCTCCCAGCGAAGGGGGTGGGCTTAACGTATTCCAGAGTCTGGCCCGGGGCTCGGTTGCGCCTGGTACGAGGCTAGCTGCTCTGCTTTCCCCACCACCCCGGCCCAACAAGGCAGATTCCGGGTTTCAGTTAGGCGGAGTCCGGCCGAGGCTAGAGAGTGTGGTATCCAGGCCTGGGGGGAGCGCCCGTCCTCTGGCCAGGCTCAAATTGTGACCAGGTACCAAGAGCTCATTGCACTGGGCCAGATTAGTCTGGGTTAGAAGATCCTTCGTTAAGCCTGCTCTTCCTCTATCTCTGTATAGTTCCACTTGTTTAAGACAGCAAGAAGGGATCCCTTTCAGTACAAAAATCACTCACACAGGTTTCACATAGGCTTCCCTCCCCCTCTTACCCCCACCCCTCAGCAAAACTGCGTTATAAAACTGCGTTATAAAGAAAATAGACCTTCCTCCCTCGGTCGGCAGTAAGAACCTTCCCGTCTAGCAGACAAACAACAGGAAGCCCAACCTGAAGCATCGGGGAGAGGGGCTGAGGGGTGTCCTTTGGGTAGGGAAACCGTCAGCCCTCCCCGAGCCTGCACGGGCCGTCCAGCTAGGAGGTGGCTACGAACATCTGGACAGAGGTCAGCCTGCAGCCGGAGCACACAAAGAAATACGCCGGCCAGGACAGGGGGCCAGAAGCGGGGGTTCGGGTAACTAGGGCGACTAGTCGAAAAGTAGGAAAGTGGGTGTAAAAAAAGACAAACCGAAAGGTAGGAGAGAGCAGACCCCAGGGCACCAACACGGAGGTACAGTAGTGAAGGACAAGGGCTCGCCCCCCCCGCGAGGATCTGGGGGCTCGCGTCTGGGCGGGTCAGGGGCGCTGCTCTCCAAGCCAGGGTGTGGCCCAGATACTTCCCCATCTCCAGCTGATCCTCGACCAAGCCCCCCGGCGCCCGGGACACCCGGCGAAGCCAGCCGGGCGAGCCAGAGCCGCCGATGCGGGGGTTTCCACGGGCGCGGGGTCTGGGGCTGGGGACCGCCTGGGACCGGCGGGCGGAACTCACCGTGGCAGGAGGGGCGGCGGGGACGCTCGGCTGGCGGGGGCGCTCGGCTAGCGGGGACGTGCGGCCAGTGAGCAGAGCGCCGCGGGCTGGGCGCCTTAGTAAGTGGGGGCGGGGAGCGGGGGAGGCAGGAGGAGCCTGGCCCAGTGTCAGGGCCTCCGCTCACCCCACCCCTTCTCCTCCCTCCTCTTCCTGCCCCCGCACTCAACACTCACACCCCGGGCGCAGCGCACACACCCTTCTTTCGCTGTGCGGAGGAGCGTCGCTCCAGGGCTCCCCACCGCCCCCAGTGAGAGCAATACTGTAAACTTCTCTTCCTACTCAAATGCTCTGGAATATTTTAGGACATTCCCACCCTCGGCCATGCCCTTCCTCTCGGGTTTGGTTTTAGAGAGCGAGTGAGTGTGCAAATCCAAGAATCCAGCCATGCTGCGGGTGGGGCGCGCTGGCCCAGAACCAGATTGTAAGCGCTTGTCCGTAACCTACAGGTCTAGGAATTATTTTCTAGATGATACTACAGGGAGGGGCTCGTGGAGTCCTAACGACCGCGAGGGCGTCAGACTTGGTTGGTTTCAGATAAGGCCCTAGGAGGTCAGTTGGGAGGGTCTCCAAGGCCTGGAACCCCTGTCCACGGGCAGCTCTCAGAGAAGCCGAGTTCCCTGCCGGCGCCTGCTCGCGGAGTGGAGGGGGGTGGTTGCCGTTTGGTGGCTAGTCAGATCGAGGGCGTTACAAACACTTTGTTGAACTGGAGATTTACCCCTCTTAGTGTGAATGGCTTCCGTCATAGTTGATATTGTTAAAACCTGTTTCAGGGTCTCCTTTTTTTGTCCTGAAATTGGCCTGTTTGGTCCTCAAATTCTTTAGAAGAAATTTAGAGAAAACCTAAGTGTTTCCTAGCTGACGCTATTCCCCCCACCATTTTTAAAAAAATATTTATTTATTTGGTTGCGCCAGGTATTAGTTGCAGCAGGAGGGCTCCTTAGTTGTGGCATGCAAACTGTTAGTTGCGGCGTGCATGTGGGATCTAGTTCCGTGATCAGGAATCCAAGCTGGCTCCCTGTACTGGGAGCACGGAGACTTATCCACTGCACCACCAGGAAAGTCCCCCCCCCCCACTTTTTATTTTAATTGTGGTTTAGGGTTAAATGCAAACTACTAGCAGCTGTTGTTGGAAAAGGGCCCAGTCCCAAGTCTTGGGTTTTCCTTTGTTCCCAGGGGAGGTCCTGGGAGGAGTGAGTGATCCCAAAGGAATGAGCAGACTTGGGGAAGCCTCCAAGTGCCTCCAAGTGACTAATCTTGGCAACTTGGATTTCAGCTCTCACTCTGCTGGGTTCCTGCAACATTGGTGCTGAATGTTCAGGGGGGCACTCCTGCAAAAAACATAGGCTTCCTAAGTTCTTCCTAGGCCCTAGGTTACAGTCAAGAATGGAGAAAATTCTAGATCTCTTTAGTTCCAGGAAATATGCAACTGGGTTTAGAATGAGAATACCTGAGTTCCGTATACTATAGACTCCTTATTTGATTTCTTCATTTGATTCACAAACATTTAGGGATGCTTAATGTATGTGCTAGGGCCTGGGGATTCAGAAATCAAAGAATCAGTCCTGTCTCTCAAAGAGCTTCAAATCTTGTTGGAAGATAGATTAGCAAATGGCTAAAATCCAGTGAGCTCAGTGAATGGTAGAGGACACGAAGGGACACTGTGAGAACTTGAGGAGGGGCCTCCAAGTCCCCATGGAATGGTCGCAGAACAATTCCTGGAGGAGGAACATTTCATAGATGTTCTTCAAATAACAATAATGTTTACCATCACTTTTAAATCTGATTGTAAAAAAGGTTACATTCTTATTGTAGAAAGTTTGGAAAATATACCAATGTATAAAAAGGAAAATAAGATTATTTGTAAACTCATGGACCAAAGAAATACTTTTATATATTTCCTTTGATGGAAGAAGTTTTTACATTATGAAGTATGGGGAAGCCATTTTGGCTTATACATGATTTCACTTAAACTTTATGCTAACTAGAACAGCCTGTTTTGTGGCCAAACATGCATTGTACATCTGCTTTAATCATTAAAGAAAAGAGTGCATTTAAAAAATCAAAATGGAGTAAGTGTGGCTCAGGCATCCTAAATGGAGTTGGGTGGCCATTGTGAATGTGATTTCAGATAGTTCCTACATCGTTAAGAACTTGAATTTTCCGAACTGTATCAGACTCAAGAACACCACCAGCCCCTCTCAAAACAGTATCTGCTAGGGACTTCCCTGGTGGTCCAGTGGTTAAGACTCCTCGCTTCCACTGCAGGCGGCACCGGTTCCATCCCTGGTCGGGGAACTAAGATCCGGCATGCTGTGCAGTGTGGCTAAAAAACAAACAAACAAAACAAACAAAAAACCCAGTATCTGCTAGCAGCTGCCAGCTGCAACCTCATGGTCTTAAGGTGTTCCTTTGTAACTGTGCAACCATTTGGGGCGTTAACCAACCCTTACTTAATAAGCACCCTTACTTCTTGCCAGATCTAATTTTAATTCTCGACAAACAACTTATGTAATTTTGCAGTTTTTGCGTTTATAAGCCTCCTCATTTGTAGTCCAGTGGGACACAATTCAAGTGCTTCTTGAATCTGTGTCTCCCTTGGTATCATCCTCAGTTTGGCTCAAATACAACTATTTTTTATTCCTTGTATAGATTTTTTTGATTATTTCTGTCCATACCTTTTAGTCTTTTTATGCATATATATTACATATATAAATATAAATAAATATATATATAATTTGGGGATTTAGGTAGAATGATTTATTTATTTATTTTTGGCTGTGTTGGGTCTTCGTTGGGTGCACAGGCTTTCTCTAGTTGCGGCGAGCAGGGGCTATTCTTCGTTGCAGTGCGCGGGCTTCTCATTGCAGTGGCTTCTCTTGTTGCGGGGCACGGGCTCTAGGCGCGCAGGCTTCAGTAGTTGTGGCGCACGGGCTTAGTTGCTCCGCGGCATGTGAGATCTTCCCGGACCAGGGCTCGAAGCGATGTCCCCCACATTGGCAGGAGGATTCTTAACCACTGCGCCACCAGGGAAGTCCAGGGAGGATATTTTTTTTATTTGAAAATTGAACCCAGAAGGGATTGTTGAATTTGATCCTTAAAGGGAATTCAGAAAAAGTTAGTTGACGCAATGGATCTGTCTCTCCCACCTTTCACCAAACTTGCTCACTAAAAAACTGGGCAGCAAAGGAAAAGTTCCAGATGCAATCCAATAGGAAGAAAGAACTCCAAAGCTTTCTCTACTCCAACAGAGTACATCCAGTTTTCCTCAAAGGTTGTCAGGCGTCAGCCAGAATTGGCAAACAATAGCCATTGTGACAACTGCTATCAAATCCATTGGTGGCTTGGGTGGTAGTTATTTAGTGAAGAGCTAGGAAGTGCTGAAAATTGTTAAAAATAAGCAAATTCATTCTTTTTGCTTTTGATGTGAAATTCCTAAATTGTGACCACACTGATTATAAAATTATGTATTCTATTTTTGTCCCATAATACCTTATTTTTATTACTTTGTATGTCATTAAATATCAAGAGCATGATTGTTCATTTACTCACTCATTTTTTTTTTTCCCCACTCAACAAGTAACTACAGTTGGCTGTCCATATCTGGGGGTTCCTCATCCTCAGATTCAACCAACCATGGATCGAAAATTTTCAGAAAAATAATTCCAGAAAGTTCCAAAAAACAAAACTTGAATTTGCCTTTCTGGCAACTATTTACATTGCATTTACATACTATTTGCATGGTATTTACATTCTATTGGGTATTACAAGTAATCTAGAGATGATTTAAAGTATACTGGAGGATGTGGGTAAGTTATATGTGATACTGTGCCATCTTATATAAGGGACTTGAGCAACCATGGATTTTGGTATGGGGGGAGTTTCTGGAACCAGTACCCACAAGGGTACCAAGGGAAAACTGTATTCAATTACACTGTGGCTTCTCTACTCTCTTCTTTGGCCTGCTGGCCAGATTCTGAGGGCTCCCGCATCTTAGTGGCTGCAGCTCCACAAGATGGACAGGACTTCCAGAGTCCTGGGTTTCCAAAGCATTGTATTAATGCTTTGAATCATAGTTGTAGCAAAAGGAAACTTTATTCACCAATTACGGAGCCATAGTAAGGAGTCACAACAGTCCTCCATGGCAGTTCAGTTGATAACTACCAATTTACAGTTGCCTGGTCAAGACTTTTTGCTGGCAACCCCCAAAACAAAACAAACACCAAGTGTGGCTTTACTAGTACACCCTAAATAGGGAAATAGAATTTATTAAACATTTCCCATATTTTTCAAACATTTAGGTTGTTACCAATTTTTTACTGTCATAAATAATAATTATATATAAAAGAACTACTTTTGAATAAACATCTTTGCCCATGTTTATTTTCTTAGGATAGATTCCTATCAGGGACTGTCCTTTTTGTTTGTTTGTTTATGGGGATCTTAAAGGACCAGTAGGGTTAGCCACATTCTGTGAGTGGGCAGATAGGAGGGAAAATCATGTGCCAGGGCATGGAATTGTGAGGTATTGTGTCTATTCCAGGAATTGCCTCAGTTCTGCATGGGGAGAGCGCAAAGTCCATTAGGGCCTCAGATGGGGATGAGTCTCAAGAGGAGGTGCCTTTCTCCAGGGCACCTGGGATACTTTGCTTGTTATTGAACCAAACTTCGCTCTGCTCGCCAGTGTACAGTAAAGTCAATCTACTGACCCCAGGTTGTGGCGAAGGAAAGTGCAGCATTTATTGTAGGTGCCAGACAAGGAGTCCGGGGCAGCTAATGCTCAAAAACCTGAACTCCCCTATGGGTTTCAGGGAAGCATTTTTATTATTTTTTACTTTTTAAAATTTATTTTTATTGGAGTATAGTTGCTTTACAATGTTGTATTAGCCTACTGTATAACAAAGTGAATCAGCTACATGTATACAAATATCCCCTCTTTTTTTGGATTTCCTTCCCATTTTGGTCACCACAGAGCATTGAATAGAGTTCCCTGAGCTACACAGTAGGTTTTCATTAGTTATCTATTTTACACAAAGTATCAATAGTGTATAGATGTCAATCCCAATCTCCCAATTCATCCCACCCCCTCTTCCCCCCTTGGTGTCCATATGTTTGTTCTCTACGTCTGTGTCTCTATTTCTGTTTTGCAAATAAGATCATCTATACCATTTTTCTAGATTCCACATATGTGCATTAATATACGATATTTGTTTTTCTCTTTCTGACTTACTTCACTCTGTATGACAGTCTCTAGGTCCATCCATGTCTCTACAAATGACGCAATTTCGTTCCTTTTTATGGCTGAGTAATATTCCATTGTATATATGTACCACATCTCCTTTATCAATTCCTCTGTTGATGGACATTTAGGTTGGAGAAGCATTTTTAAAGGCAAGGCGAGGGAGGGGAGTCGCAGGGTGTGTGATCAGCTTGTGCACAGTTCTCTGATTGATTGATGGTGAAGTAGCAGGGCTGTATCACAGGGGTTAACATTATCAATCCTCAGGCTCCAGTAGCTCTGGGGGCTACAGTGCTCATGGTTATCAAGTAGTTAACTTCTTCCATTTGGTGGGGGTTTTAGCATCTGTAAAACAACTCAGGAAATGTGCATCAGATACTGTTATCTATATACTTCAGATAAGAACTAAAGATTCTGTGACTGCCATATGCCTGATTTACTGTTTAAATTCTTATCAGTTCTCCTGGCCCAACTGTTATTTTTGCCACTACATGTTCACATTAACTCTTGAGCCAGGCTTTTGTGACTCAGGGGCGGCCTGGGAGACTACAGCTTTTCTACAAAAAGGAGGCAGGCAGAGGACAAGGTGGTGAGGGGTCTGTCCCAGGAAAGCTCTATAAGGTCCTACTCTGTTACGTGCTAAAGAATTTGGAGTTCATTTCTGAAGGTGACAAGGAGCCACTGAAGAATGTTAAAGGGGGAGTGAGTGACTCTCCCACTTACCAGCTGTGTGGCTCTGGGAAAGCCATCTCACCACTGTGAACCTGAGTCTCCTAACGGGTAAAATAGGGATAGATGCCTATCGCCTGGAGTAATGGCAAAGAATGAACTGGCTCATGACCATGAGGCATCCAGCTCAGCCCTGGTATGCAGCAGCTTCTGGGCAGCAGATCAGATTCTGTGTGATCCCTCCCTGTGGAGAAGAAGCTTTAAGGAGGCCAAGCAGGGCTGTTCTGTGGCCCAAGGTCCCTGGTGTGGGATTTGTGGGTGAACATCTTTGAGCAGACTTCCTTCTAGGGCACTGGGAGGACTCCATCGAGGCTCTGCTTGCTGTGCTAACTTACCTCTTGGAGCAGCAGAAGCTGAAACCTTTTTTTTTTTTTTTTTTTTTAAACACAAGAGAACTCTTAGCTTGGGGTTGGAAACCATCTGCTTTCTTCTATTGGTGAGCTGCAAATTCTAATGATTATAATCTATTAAATATTTACAGAGCACCTATTAATACCTGGAATCTTCTGGCTACTGGAGATATGTCAGGGACCAAGACAGACAAATTTCTGCCCTCATAGGCCTTTCATTCTAGCGGGAAAGGCAAATGAAATACAAGTAAAATGAAACTAATATAAAATTTTGGGTAAGTTGTAATGAGTGCCTTGATGGGAAAAACAAGGATCTGAGTGAGAGAAGAATCGAAGTAGAAAGTCAGGGAAGACTACACTGAAGAGGGGACATTGGAACTCAGACCTAGAGGAAGAAGAGGAACTAGGGTTGAAAATAAGGGAGGGACCAGGAGGAAGCTTTCTAGGTAGAGGGAAAAGCACATGCAGAGGCTGGGAGGTGGGGAGAGGCTTGGTCTGGGATGGTAATTGAAAACCCCCAGTGTGCCTGCAGCAAGGGGAGCACGGGGGAGGGGGACTGGACATTCGGAGAGACAGTTTGGCTACATATCACAGGGGTTAAGAATGCAGGCTTGGGGAGTGAATCATATTTTCTCTGCCACTCATTAGCCATGTGATCTTGGACATGTCACCAGCCTTTCCAAACCTCAGTTCTCTCATCTGGAAAATGGACTCAAAAGGAATACCTGCCTCCTAGGAATATTGTGGCTATAAATGAGTAAATACTTAGCAGACTGCCTGGCACATAGTAAGTGCCCCACTCCTGTTAACTATAATTATTATTAATAAGTGGAGGGTGGGTTGGAGCCAGACAGACTTGTGTTGAAACCTGGCTCTGCTGCATGATTGCTTTGTGCCATGGGCAAGTAAGTCTCCGTGCTTTCTGTTTCCTCATCCATAAAATGGACTTCATATTCCCATCCTGGGGGGTAGGTTATTATGGGGATTATATGAAGTGATTTATGTGCAGCCATCCTGAAGGTAGGAGCCAACCTCTCAAAGTCTTTTAATTACTTTAAAGTATTTTCCTGAATATATCCAGCCTCTTTTTAAACACTCAAAAAAGAGACAGACAAAACCTTAATGAGGGACTTCCCTGGTGGCACAGTGATTAAGAATCTGCCTGCCAACGCAGGGGACACTGGTTCAAGCCCTGGTCTGGGAAGATCCCACATGCCATGGAGCAACTAAGCCCGTGCACCAAAACTACTGAAGCCCGCGTGCCTAGAGCTCGTGCTCCGCAGCAAGAGAAGCCACTGCAATGAGAAGCCCGCGCACCGCAACGAAGAGTAGCCCCTGCTCGCCGCAGCTAGAGAAAGCCTGCGCGCAGCAACGAAGACCCAAAGCAGTAAAAAAAAAATAAATTTATTTAAAAAAATCCTTAATGAAAATCAGTCACAAGTTTGCGGGTCTACTTATGTTATGGATTGGGGTAGCCGACAAAGAAAAACCTGGGAATTCTAGCCTTCCTCTTCCATCTTCTAGTCATAAGGGACTCTGATTTTCCAGATCTCTTCAAAGGAGAAAGAAAAAAGGATGCTGTACCTTGAGTTAAGTAATCAGTCCAGAACAGAACACCAGCTTGTCTGGACCCCAAGAATGCTTGGACTTGGGGGAGAACTCTGCAAGATAAGACCTGCCCATCATGGGCTGTAGTCTGCCAGTCTCATATGCAGTTACCTTTTCTTTATTAAAACTTGAGAGGAAGTGGTGTTCCAGACAGAAATTCTGGGGGCTGTATGAAAGAGAAAGTTATTTAAGCCCCAGATACTCTGTGTTCATGGATGATAATGGAATGTGGCTGAGGAGTTCTCAGACCCACAGAAATGTGACTCCATGGGGCCCTGGTGACACAAACCCCTTGTGAAAAGCTGGTCACTTAGTATGAACTGGTGCCTCAACAGTATTAGCCAGCAAGTAGCTCTGGGGGTTCCAGGCAATCCTGTTTGGGGGCTGGAAGCCAGGGGAAGCTGCTGTGAGGCACCGGGGAAGAGTAAGCTTGGTGGAGATTTGTGCTAGGAGAGGGTGTGTCCTTGCTTCCTAGCTAATGCTGTGGGACCCTCTGGTGGCTGCAGAGTGAGTAGCTCTGCAGTTGGGTTTGCTTTCTCTTGACTGGGCCTGGCAGCATATGGAGCAGGAAGCCTTGTTGAGAAACCCGAGGGTTGAAGATGGTGCTGGGAAGTGTACAGAGCTGTCCTGAGATGGAGGCTGTGATTTAGGTGGGAACCCTGCCCAGTGGCTCATTCCTTTGGTAGCATTTCTCAGGGCTTGAACAGTGGGAACAGTAATGCTCTGTGTACATGATGAGAAAAAAAAAAGCATGAAAATAGAGACATTAGGTTGAACTAGCGTTTGGTGCTATATAGATAAAAGCCTCAATTGGGACATAGAATTCAACCAGTTTTATTGGCTGGCTTTTAAGCGCATTCATTCTAACTGTTTTGAGCACAGATATTCTGAAAACCAAAGTGCCTGGATATTGGAGGACATACTTACTGGTAATTAATGGGGGGCATCTTTGAGGTCTATATTGGTCATGTCATATAAAAAGAAAAATGTAATCCAGGTTTCGCTTATTAAAAATTAACATAATAATTTTATAGTCTACAAAGCTGTCTCATGTGTTATTTTATTTGTTCCTTATAATCACCCCAAGAAGTATTTTAGATTGATTAGAATTATGATTATTGTAATTTATTGAGGTTTACATATATTATTTCTAAGTCTCATAAAATCCCTGTAAGACAGATGTTAAGTGTGTTTTCAGATGAGGAAAGGAAGCTCAGAGAGTTTAAATAATAACTTACCTAAGGGCATCTGTATGGCCCTATTAGAACCCAGATAAGCCTACTGTTAAAGCCTCCTTATTGCCACCACCCCCCTTTGCTTTTTTTTTGGGTAGAGCAGCAACAGGACAGCTGCTTAGGAACATAGCCATAATCTAGGCAGGAACATGGGAATATTCCCAAATAGCTCTAATAGGAGGTAGTGTGTGTGGCCAGTGTTGCATGGGTGTAGACAGTAAGACCAGCAAGAATTTAGAAGAGCAGGCTTCCTTTGCTGGGATCCTTAAGAATAACTTCATGGGAGATAAGATTTGAAGAGAGCCTTGAACATTGGGTCTGAATCCCATTTGATAGGCATCGATGGGGCATGTGGAACAGGTGCTGAGAGGAGGACCAACCTCTCAGCACAGAGGAGCACCATCCTGTCAGCACAGAGGAGCGAATGTGCAGGACACCTTTGGAGAAGGATCAAGTACAGCTAGAAAAAGGCTTAGGGTGAGGGATAAGGACTAGATTATTGATGGTTTTGAGTTCCAGACTACAGATTTAAATTGTAGACACAACTAAACAGCAGAAGCCAGAACCACTGACTACCGGAGGTGAGAGGGAACGGGGGCCAGGAGATGATGGGGGTGAAGCTGGTGATGATACAGGCCTGCACTGGAATGGTGGTGGTAAGAGTAGACAGAAAGGTACAGATCTGAGAAAAATCTGCAGGAAGAGTCCTCAGGGCTGCCATTACTGAGCTGCAGGGCATGAGGGAGAGGACGAGCACAGCTACCCAGAATTGTCCAGCCCGGGCACCTGGAGTATTGTGGTGCCTGCCCAACGCAGAGAGGAAATACTGGCTTCGGAAGGAAGGTGATGAAAACGCTGCCAGTGGGATTTCTAAGTGGAAATGACCTGCTTTATGAGAGTGTGTAGACACAGGCTGTCCCAGTTGTCTGTTTCCCTGAGCACTGACCTTTGGCTACCTGTGCGTGTTTCATGGTCAGGCAGGGTCCTGGCAGGATTCCACTCCTGCACAGTTCTTCCCAGCCAGGCTCAGTCCACATCCCCTGGACCCCAACACCATTCACTAGCAGGCAGACACTAGCCCCAGGACCACTGCAGCCCTGCAATCTGCCATGGCAAGACACAGCCAACACATCAGCAGGCCAGAACAAGCCCTGGGAGCCCCCTGGGCCCTGGCCCTCTCTACCAACTGGCCAACACAGCCTGTGGGCCCCTCAATCAGTGGTCCTGGGATCCAGCCCCACCCACCAGTGGGCTGACACCAGCTTCAGGACCCCCAGGGCCCTGTAACCAGAGACCACTTGACCCCAGCCCCGGCTACCAGCAGGCCAACACCAGTTATGAGACACATTGGGCTCTTCAACCAGCCACCCCAAGATCTAGCCTCACTCACCAGTGGGCTAGCATCAGCTTTGGGACACCCCGGAAACTGTAGCCATCTGTGTCAGGAACCAACCCTGCCTACCAGCAGGTCAACACTAGATCTGGGAACCCTGGCTTCACAACCACCCACCCTAGAACCTGGCCCTGCTCACCAGTGTGCCAGCACTAGCCCTAGGACCCCTCTGGGGTTCTGCAGCTAGCCGCCTTGTGACCCAGCTCCATCAACCAGCAGCTGGCAGCCTCTGCACAAGGCAGGGCCTGGCAACCAACTGGATAAGGGACGAGCCATACCTACCAGACTGCCCACAGTAGTCAGCCACCACAACAGGATCCACTCAGCCTACATATAAGGGGTGCGCCTAGAGCATATAGCTCTGGTGACCAGAGGGGAGTATGTTACTGGACACAGGACATCTCCTATAAAAGGCCATTTCTCCAAGGTTGGGAAATATAACCAACCTACCAGATAGATAGAAATATAAACAACAAGTTAGGCAAATGAGGCACCAGAGGAACATGTTTCAAACAAAGGAATACGATAAAATCCCAGAAAAACTAAGTGAAGTAGAGATAGGTAATGTATTCAATAAAGAGTTCAAGGTAGTGATCATAAAGATGATCAAACAACTTGGGAGAAGAATGGATGAATACAGTGAGAAGTTTTTAATAAAGAGAAAATATAAAGAAGAACTAAAGAGATGAAGAATATAATATCTGAAATTAAAAAAAATACACTAGAAAGAATCAACAGTAGATTAAATAATACAGAGGAATGGATCAGTGAGCTGGAAGACAGAGTAGTGGAAATCACTGAAGCTGAGCAGAGAAAAGAAAAAAGAATAAAAAGAGATGAGGACAGTTTAAGAGACCTCTGAGACAATATCAAGTGTACTAACATTTACATTATAGGGGTCCTAGAAGGAGAAGAGAGAAAGGGGCAGAGAACATGTTTGAAGACATAGTAGCTGAAAACTTCTGTAACCTGGGCAAGGAAACAGACGTCTGTCCAGGAAGCACAGAGAGTCCCAAATAGGGTCAACCCAAAGAGGACCATACCAAGACACATTGTAATTAAAATGGCAAAAATTAAAGAGAGAATATTAAAAGCAGCAAGGGAGGGACTTCCACCACTTCTGGTGGTCCAGTGGTTGAGAATCCGTCTTGCAATGCAGGGGATACCGGTTCCATCCCTGGTCGGGGAACTAAGATCCCACATGCTGCAGGGCAACTAAGCCCACGCGCCACAACTACTGAGCCTGCGCGCTGCAACTGGAGAGAAGCCCGCGCACTGCAATGAAGAGCCTGCTCACCGCAATGAAAGATCCCGCATGCTGCAACTAAGACCTGACGCAGCCAAAAAATAAATAAAAAATAAAATAAATAGAGCTTAAAAAAAAAAAAAAACAGCAAGGGAAAAGCAACAAGTTCTGTACATGGGAACTCCCATAAGGCTATCAGCTGACTTTTCAGCAGAAACTCTGCAGGTCAGAAGGGAGTGGCACAATATATTTAAAGTGATGAAAGGAAAAAACCTACAAGAAGAATACACCACCCAGCAAAGCTCTTGTTCAGATTTGATGGAGAGATCAAAAGTTTTACAGACAAGCAAAAGCTAAAAGAGTTGAGCAACACCAAACCAACTTTACAAGAAATGTCAAAGGGGGACTTCCCTGGTGGTGCAGTGGATAAGAATCCGCCTGCCATTGCAGGGGACATGGGTTCAAGCCCTGATCCAGGAAGATCCCACATGCCGCAGAGCAACTAAGCCTGTGCGCCACAACTACTGAAGCCCACGTGATGCTCTCACGTGGGCAATGAGAAGCCCATGCACCACAAAGAAGAGTAGTCCCCACTCGCCACAACTAGAGAAAGCCCGAGCACAGCAACGAAGATGCAACGCAGCCAAAAATAAATAAAATTAAATCTTAAAAAAAAAAAGAAATGTCAAAGGAATTGCTCTAAGCAAAAAAAAAAAAAAAAAAGGTACAACTAGAAACGTAGGAAAAGGGGCTTCCCTGGTGGCGCAGTGGTTGAGAGTCCGCCTGCCGATACAGGGGACATGGGTTCGTGCCCCGGTCCGGGAAGATCCCACATGCCGCGGAGCGGCTGGGCCCGTGAGCCATGGCCGCTGAGCCTGCGCGTCTGGAGCCTGTGCTCTGCAACGGGAGAGGCCACAACAGTGAGAGGCCCGTGTACCGAAAGAAAAAAAAAAAAAGAAATTACGAAAGGAAAAAACTCATTGGAAAATGCAAATATATAGAAAAAGTAGTAAACCAACCATGTACAAAGCTAGTAGGAAGGTTAAAAAACAAAAGTAGTAAAATCATCTATATCTGCAATAAATAGTTAAGGGATGCACAAAACAAAAAGATATAAAATATGATGTCAAAAACAATAATCATGGGAAAAGGGAAGTAAAAATGCAGGGCTGTTAAAATGCATTTGAAATTAAGACATCAGCAACTTAGAATAATTTTATATATATATATACACATATATGTATATATATATAGACCTCATGGTAACCATGTTCTACCATTCATTATCTTTGAGACTTAGGGCAAGTTACCTAACCTCTCTGAATTTGTTTATTCATCTTCAAAGTGAGGATAATAATAACCAATATTTGGGAAAGCCATTGCACTTTATTATACAAATCATTTTTGTATATTCATTCAGAAACTTACTGAGTGCCAACTATATGCCTGGCACTACCTAAATGCTGAGGATATAGAAATATAGAAAATATAGAAAAATATAGAAAGACATAGTCTCTGTCTTCAGGAACCCAGCTGTAGCAGGCCAGGCAGACAAATAAAACATGTAAGGTGAAAAGTATTGTGGTCAAAGTGCTTCTGGTTGTTGGTTGGAGTGCAGAGAAGAGAGCAGAGATAGGGGAGTTGGGGAGGCTTCCTGGAGGGGGAGCCACTTGAGGCTAACCTGAAGGATGAATAAGAGCCAGGTGAAGAAGGTGGGGGGATGAGGGAGTAAGGGAGAGGCATCCAGAGAACCACAGATGATTCGGAAGGTTTGGTGGGTACGTGGGATGTATGGTACATGGGAGCTTGCAGGAGATCAAGACATAGAATCTGTGAAGGGCCAAATCACAAAGAGCTACTGGTGCTGAGTGAAGAAATCTGAACTTTATTTTGAATACTGTGAGGAATATTGAAAGCTTAATGCTTTTTAAAATTAATTAATTAATTTTCGCTCTGCCGGGTCTTAGTTGTGGCACGTGGGATCTTCTTTGTGGCATGCAGGATCTTTAACTGTGGCATGTGGGATCCTTAGTTGTGTCATGCAGGATCTTTTAGTTGTGGCATGTGGGCTTCTTAGTTGCAGCATGTGGACTCTTAATTTCAGCATGCGTGTGGGATCTAGTTCCCCGACCAGGGATTGAACTCAGGCCCCCTACATTGGGAACATGGAGTCTTACCCACTGGACCACCAGGGAAGTCCTGAAAGCTTACTACTTATATACCTTTTTCTGATTATAAGAGTAAACGGTATCCGTTGATAGAAAAATGAAAAATACAGAAACATATAAAGAACAAAAGGAGCATCCAGAGATAACCATTGTTATTATTTTGGTAAATATAGTTGATGAAGTTATATGTGTATGTCTGCTATATCCTGTCTACTTAACATGTGGTTCATGGGCCAGCAGCAGCGGCATCACCTGGGAGCTTGTTAGAAATGCAGAATCTCCGGTTCCACCACAGACTCAGGGAATCAGAATCTGCAGCTGAAGTGGAATGAAGCTGCGTGACAGTGTATTCTTAAGTGCCTCATGGGTAGTGAAGTAGTTGAGGGACAGGGCGAGTCACTCTGGTCAGACTAGGAAGGGAGGCTTCTTAGAAGACCTGAGACTTGAGGTAAGTTTTGTAGAATATGTGGTATTAGGCCAAATAGAGGGGAGGGAAACAACAAATGGATTAGTGGTCAAGATAGGGTTTGGAAGTGTTTTAGTTAGAGTTCTCCAGAGAAACATAACCAAGAGCATATACAGATACATATAGAAGGAAATTTATTATATCAATTGGCTCATGAGGTGATGGAGGATGAGAAGTCCCATGATATGCTGTCTGCAAGCTGGAGATCCCAGAAAGCTGGTGCGATAATGTAGTCCAAGTCCAAAGGCCCGAGAATTCGGAGGGCAGATGTTGCAGGTCCCCACCTGAGTCTGAAAGCCAGAAAACCAGGAGTGTCGAAGTCCGAGAGCAGGAGAAGGTGGATGTCTCAGCTCAGAGGGCAAATTCGCCCTTCCTCTGTCTTCTGTTCTATTTAGGCTCTCAAGGGATCTGATGCTGCCCACCCACATGGGGAGGACCTTTTACTTTACTCAGTCTACCAACTCAAATGCTAATCTCTTCCAGAAACACCCTCACGACACACCCAGAAATCATATTTTATCAGCTATCTGGGTATCCCTTTTTTTTTTTTTTTGGTACGCGGGCCTCTCACTGTTGTGGACTCTCCCGTTGCGGAGCACAGGCTCTGGACGCGCAGGCTCAGCAGCCATGGCTCACGGGCCCAGCCGCTCTGCGGCATGTGGGATCTTCCCGGACCGGGGCACGAGCCCGTGTCCCCTGCATCGGCAGGCGGACTCTCAACCACTGCGCCACCAGGGAAGCCCCTGGGCATCCCTTATGCCCAATCAAGCTGGCACATAAAATTAACCATCACGAGGAGTCAGGCAGACTTGGCCTTGCCTCTTATTTGCTGTGAGACCTGGGAAAAGTTCTCAGTCTCTCTGTGCCTTAGTGTCTTACTCTATAAAATAGGCATTAATAATTGTGCTTATATTATAGGATTGTTGAGGAATACTTGTTAAGATATAATATATGTAAAGCTCTTAGACACACAGTAAGTACTTAATAAGTTTTAGCTTATTAGAATTATTACTATTAATACCAACAATAAGGGTACAACATTTAGGACATGGAAGGCAATAAATTTAAGTTGAATCATGTCAAATTGAATTCCATGTGAAGGAAGAAACAGCAAAGGTGCAGAGGTAATCTATTTGTTGTTCCCCTCCCCTCTATTTGGCCTAATTCCACAAATTCTACAAAATTTACCTGCAAGCTGGAGATCCTGGAAAGCCGGTGTGATAATGTAGTCTCAGTCCAAAAGCCCGAGAATTTGGAGGGCAGATGGTGCAGGTTCAAACCAGGTTGAAGAGCTTATTCTTGTTAAGAATGCAGAAATTGGACTTCCCTCGTGGTGCAGTGGTTAAGAATCCGCCTGCCAATGCAGGGGACACGGGTTCGAGCCCTGGTCCAGGAAGATTCCACATGCTGCGGAGCAACTAAGCCCGTGCGCCACAACTACTGAGCCTGTGCTCTAGAGCCCGTGAGCCACAACTACTGAAGCCCGCATGCTTAGAGCCTGTGCTCCGCAACAAGAGAAGACACCACGATGAGAAGCCCACGCACCACAACGAAGAGTAGCCCCCGTGTGCCGCAACTAGAGAGAGCCTGTGCGCAGCAATGAAGACCCAATGCAGCCAAAAATAAATAAATAAATAAATTTATTTAAAAAGGAAAAGAAAGAATGCAGACATATAGGCCAGCAAGGAGTGCTAGTTGAAGTGTGACTGGTTATGACTTTCATTGATGGGAGAAACCAGGGACATAAGAGGAGAAGGTCAAAGACTGAGTTTGAGTCTTAAGGTACAGAAAGAAGAGTGGGCAAAGGAAACAAAAAGGATGAGAGGTTGCTAAAAGGAAGAAGGGATCCTTGAAGAAAGGTGTGGTGCAGGAAATGCACTAGATGATCTAGGAACATCTTATACCAGGAAGAGGAAGTTATCAAAGACTACTAGGGTCATGTCATAGGAACTTAGGCCCCAACTCAAAGGAACTCCCACGGTAAGGGCTCAGTCCTTTCCCTCCCCTCACTTCAGAGCCAACTGAAAGTCCAGGTTGTCACCTGTGCTTCTGACCGACTGGCTATACTTTGGAGGTTCCCATGACCTCCTTCTTGGGTTCCGTCACTTTGTTACAGTGGCTCACAGAACTCAGAGAAACATTTTATTTATTAGATTACTGGTTATATAAAGAATATAACTGAGGAACAGCCAGGTGGAAGAGATGCATAGGGCAAAGCTGCGGGAAGGGTCTCAGAGTTTCCATGTCCCCTCAGAGCACTCCCCTCTCTCCTTGTCTCTATGTGTTCACCAATCCAGAAGTTCTCCAAACCCCATCCTTTTGGGTTTTTATGGAGACTTCATTACATAGGCCTGATGGATTAAATCATTGGCCATTGGTGATTGAACTCAAATATTTAGTTCCTCTCCCCTCCCCAGAAGTCAGCAGGGTGAGAACAAAAGTTCCAACCATCCGTTCAGGAGGTTTAATGGTGATGAAATGAGGAGAGGGTCGCTAGCATTTATGAAGCAACCTCTGCTGCCTACGTGATATTAATGTACACCTTCTCCAACTTCCACATTTGGTTTTCTTCCTCTGTCAGAAGTTAATCTCTTTGTGGACTGGACTTACAACGTTCCTGAGTTGTCTTTGTTTTGCATTCCTACCAGAAGTTCTGGCCACTCCATGCATCATGTTTAAGATAACGTTGACACTAAGTCGCTGTGAGGATGAAATATGAATCTGGCAACAGCAACATTTCTCTCTGTGTGGGCTGCAGTCTCAGCCGAGAGAGGTGTGGCGAGGGGCCAGGATTATCGTTGTTCCTCTCCGTCCTCACTGCCTGTTCTCACAGGATGCTTCAGTCACTGAGAGCCAGTTCCCAGCCAGTGCAGACTTGTCTTTCCCTCTCATAGTCTTCCTTCTTGACTGTGGCCATTCAGGAATGTTTTCACTGGTGACTGGGGGAGATTAGAGACAGCAGAGAAACAAAGCGTGAATTATCTATCTTGCTGTACAGGTGTGGTCCTTTCTGTCTCTCTGCCCAAATTCCCAAAACATCTCTCACCAGGTTCGTGGAGAGTACAACAGGGTCGTTGGGAGGTGGGCGTGTGCAGTGAGTCAGCAGGTCTTCCTGAGGTCTAGCGGGTGGGGACAGATCCTCCCCGTCATCACCCCAGAAGGGCCAGGAATTGTTGGTGCAACGTCCAGCTTCATGATCCTTTATATATCTGCAGGACTATATATTTCATGTATAGACTCTCTATTTGCTTCTCTTTTTTTTTTCCTACTTCATGTATCCCTGTTCTTGTTTTATGTATCCTACTTCCTGACTTTATTTATTTGAACATTTTAAACATACTCATGTTAAAGTCCTTTCCAGATTGCTTTCTCTCTTTACTTGGGTGCAAAGTCTCTCATCTTTTGCATATACTGATAGTCTCTCATGTGCAGTGTAATGTTTGTAATGTTTGCAGCCTATTTTAGCAGGATTTGTCTTCTGTGGAAATACTCCAAATGCCTGGGATGTCTCCATGAGGTGGTTTGCATTTGCCTAGGGTTTTATTGTGTTTACTGCTCTGGAGCACTTTTAAGGTAATTTCTTAGCCTGGAGATTCTGTACACAGCAGCAGTATGTGTTTGAGCCCCATGCCTCCAGGAAGCACAAGTGCAGCATTTTGACTTCTCTCAGATAACCTTGTTCCCCCTATGGCTTATTCTGAGTCTTGTCTGGGGTGGTGGGCTGAGTTTTTCAGTCTTCATCACTGATAGGGCAGCTCTTTAGTGGTTTGTCTCCTTTAGCTAAGAGCTCCTATTCTGCAGCCTAGGTTCACATGACCTCAATTCTGGCATAATTACAACTGTGGGTTCCTTTTTTGCTTTTGGCATCTGGATATTTCTCTTTCCGAATTTTTAACTAAGTATTTAAACTTATTTTGGAGGGGGGGGGTGTTCCATTTTATCCAGCATTATTTGCAGTAGGAAGGGGCTTGCTGTATTTGCTCCATCCTCAATCTTGACAGAAGTCCTGACATCATGGCCAAACCTTCCTAAAAAGGGCTGGATCTTTGCTGGATTTTTTTTTCTTTTCTTTTTTTTAAAATTTTACATTCGATCTGGCAATGTTTTTTTTTGTTTGTTTTGTTTTTTTTTTTTACGCGGGCCTGTCACTATTGTGGCCTCTCCCGTTGCGGAGCACAGGCTCCGGACGCGCAGGCTCAGCAGCCATGGCTCACGGGCCCAGGCGCTCCGCGGCATGTGGGATCCTCCCGGACCAGGGCACGAACCTGTGTCCCCTGCATCGGCAGGCGGACTCTCAACCACTGCGCCACCAGGGAAGCCCCTGGCAATGGTTTTTTGGAAGTGACACCAGGAACACAGGCAGTAAAAGAAAAATAGATACATTCAAAATTAAAACTTTATCAAGATTAAAAACTTTTGTGCATCAAAGGACACTATCAATAGAGTGAAAAAGCAACCCACAGAATGGGAGAAAATATTTGCAAATCATGTATCTGATAAGGGTTTAATATTCAGAATATATAAAGAACTCCTACAACTCAATAATAAAAAACCACACAACCCAATTAAAAAATGGACAAATTTACCAAATTGTATACATAAATTATGAGCAATTTTTTTATACCAATTATACCTCAATAAAGTCGGGAAAAAAATGGACAAAGTACTCGAATAGATATTTTTCCAGTCGAGATATATGTGACTAATAAGTACATAAAAGCTGCTCAACATCACTAATTACTAGGGAAATGCAAATGAAAATAATGAGATACCATTTCATGCCTGTTAGGTTGAATATTATCCAAAACACAGAAAATAACAAGTGTTGGTGAGGATGTGAAGAAATTGGACATTGCTTGTACATTGCTGATGGGAATGTAAAATGGTGTAGCTGCTGTGGAAAATGGCATGGTGGTTCCTAAAAAATTAAACACAGAATTTCCATATGATACAGCAATTCCACTTCTGGGTGTATAATCCAGAAGAATTGAATGCAGGGACTCTAATGGATATTTGTACACCCATGTTTATGGTGGCATTATTCTCAAAAACCAAAAGGTGGAAGCAATCCAAGTGTCCATTGGTGGGTGAATGGATAAACAAAGCATAATATATACATACAATGGACATACAATGGAATATTATTCAGCCTTAAAAAGGAAGGAAATTCTGACATGTGCCGCTACATGGATGAACCTTGAGGACATTATGCTAAGTGAAATAAGCCAGTTACAAAAAAACAAATATTGTATGATTCCACTTGTATGAGGTACCTGCAGTAGTGAAATTCACAGAGACAGAAAGTAGAATGTTTATAGCCAGGGATGGAAGTAGAGGGGAGTGGGGAGTACAAAATTTCCGTCATGGAAGAAAAAGTTCTGGAGATGAATAGTGGTGATGGTCGCACCACAATGTGAATGTACTTAATGCTTCTGAATTGTATACTTAAAAATGGTTAAAATGTTAAATTTCATGTTTTGTAAATTTAACCACAAAAAAACCATTTAATAAATTAAAGATATATACTAAAAATATTTATTTGAATTAGCATTGGCACTTTACCCTCTGCTTCTCTCTCTGACAGGAGTAACTCTGTGGTAGGGAAATAATGATCTCACCTTTCTACGATGTGATGGATATTCTCTTTGCCCCTCCATATCCACTTTCTATGCTTCTCTGCCCTTCTCAGCTTTCTAGTTGGCTTGTCCCATGGGAGGCGCTGGCAGGAGATCATGAAGATGGGAAGAGAGAGAAATCGCTATTTATTCCCCTGGCTCCCTCCTGCCGCCTGTGGTCTGACAGTGGCTGTATTTCTTTTTTTTTTTTTTTTTTTTTTTTTGTGGTACGCGGGCCTCTCACTGTTGTGGCCTCTCCCGTTGCGGAGCACAGGCTCCGGATGCACAGGCTCAGCAGCCATGGCTCACGGGCCCAGCCGCTCCGCGGCATATGGGATCCTCCCAGACCGGGGCACGAACCCGTATCCCCTGCATCGGCAGGCGGACTCTCAACCACTGCGCCACCAGGGAGGCCCCAGTGGCTGTATTTCTATGAACAAGGCCACAGCATCTGTGGGGACCCCTCTCCCTTGCCTATGGTTCTTGCTAGCTTCCAGTAACTGCTCCTTGGTTTGCCCAGTCAGGCGCAGTGGTGGTAACAGCTTCCTAATTTTGCTAGTCCCTGGTGCTTTGACATCCTTTGTGTTTCTCTTATCCCTGAGCACAACTTTGTAATAGTCTCTTCAATAAACTTTCTTCAGTGACCCTGGTGAGTGTGCACGTGTTTCCTGTGGGAACCCTGACTGATATGCATAGTGTCCCAAGTGTGATTTTATAGCACTATCTACTTTTTCCGACCCACTATATGCCACTATATAGGTACTAGTGATACAGTGATGCATTTAACTAGATCCCTTTTCCCGAGTTCAAAGTCAAGTCTGGGAAGACATCACTGTTGCAATACAGAGTGATAAGTGCTGTAACAGAGGTGAGAACAGAGTGCCGTGGAAGCACAGTATAAGGGGAGATGACACTTGTGCTGCTCTATAGAGTAGGAAAAGGTGGGAAAGGGGCAAAGGGCTTTCAGGGCAGCAAGAAGAGATTATGAAGGGACAGAGGCACAGCACTTAGTTATCAGCTCAGGAGTGTTTGGCAAGTCTAGAGAGAAGTGGAAATGAGGCTGGAGAAGGGGTTAGGGACCCACCATGAAGGCCCTTGGGTGCCCAAAGATAACTGGATTTCATCTTGCTTATTAAGAGGAATCAATGCTTGGTTTTAACCAGGAGAGTGACATCATCGTTTGCCTTTAAAAACTCTTTGGTCACAGGGTGGAGAAAGGAGTGGAAGAGATCAAGCTGGGGCAGAGAGAATAAGTTTATTGGGAAATGGTAGAGACTGTCTTTTCTGAAGGGTAGGGACCAGTAGCTGGCTGGTTAACTTAAAAAAAAATCAGTTAAAATGGGTATTCATAAAAATATTCTAAGTATTTAAACTTAAAACGTGTACATTTACCAATATTTTGCTATACTGCCTTTCTTGCATAAATCACACTTATGATTTTCAGTTCCTTTTTTAGAAAAACAATTTATGTATTTATTTGGCTGCACTGGGTCTTAGCTGCTGCACGAAGGATCTTCATTGCAGCATGTGGGATCTTTTTTTTTTTTTAAGTTGCGACATGCAGGATCTTTAGCTGTGGCATGCGAGCTCCTAGTTGCAGCATGTGGGATCTAGTTCCCTGACCAGGGATCAAACCTGGGCCCCCTGCATTGGGAACGTGGAGTCTTAGCCCCTGGACCACCAGGATGAAGTCCCAGTTCCTTTAAGTGGAGGAATTTAAAGATACTTGTGAGGCAATCTGAGTGAAAGATGCTTCTAGATTTTTATGAGGCTTTTCACATTTGTTTACAGTTGTTTCAGCTACACCTACATCAACCACAGTTATCTTCAGTGAATTTCTCTAATCAAGTTTTTGAAAATAATTCAATTTGGCTTTCAGAAAGACAACTATCTTTTTGCACTCATAGTTCTTTGTTTGTTTATTCATTTATTGTTTCTCCCCCCACTAGAAGGTAACCTCAGTGAAGGTAGGACCTTGTCTGTCTTGCTGACTGTATCTTCAAAGCCTATGACAGTGCCTGTCGTAGGGGTGTATAGACATTTAATGAGTGAACAATAAGTGACGTCTCTCCATCAGTCTGAGTAATTTAGATGATTATGTTGGTATCATTAGTCATGATTATGTATACACCCAAGATGCATGTTTCCTATTTACTTTGCAACTTCTGGTAACTGTTTCCATCAATTTAATTTATATTCCTCCCAGTCATCTCCCTCCCTTGCACAAATTTACTGACTCTCCAGTGTGTGCTTTAAAAAATATTGTTTTATTACTACTAGCAGGAGTGGCCTGCATGGGGTGGTGGGTACACTGGGCTCAGGGTATGTGTAGGCTGTGAGGGGTAGATGATAATTGGGAGGCTGAAGGAAAGAGAGTGGGGCTGGAGGCCAGGCCCAAAGGCTCCTCCAATTTACTTCCGGGAAGAGGTAGACTTAATAAAGGAGTCATGGCAAGACAGGGCCAGGCCGCCAATAAGATTAAGAAATTCTTGGAAATCTAGCTGTCCATCACAGTCGAGGTCCAGCTTCTTCATCATGCGGTCAAGGACACTGGGGTCCTTCTGGTTCTGCAAAGATAATAATAACAATAATAACGATGTTAGTACCTTTATATTGTACTTTCTAAGATGCTTTCAAAAATGTTTCCACATTTTATTCTTACGCGAGTGTGAGGTACCGGGTAGGGGTTATTAATATTCGCACTTTTCAGAGACAGAAACAGACTCAAACAGGTGAAGTGAGTGGCCTAAGCGGAAGACCTAGGACACGAACCCAGCTTTTCTAGCTCCTAGTCCAGGGTTCTTTCTGTGACCATCAGGGGTTACTCAATTTTGTAAAAACAGTGGAAAACTTTTTCTAAGTGTTGCATGCAACTCCAATATACAAACTACATAAAAGCAGAGTGACTGGAGGTGGAAAGAGGATGCGGGCCCTGCCTAATCAGCCCCATCCTCCACTCACCCAAACCCCCAGCACATATACACACTTACATCCACTGGTTACATATGGCTACTTAATTAATTTAGAAAGTCAGTCCTTTAGTTGCTAGTGGCTACCATATCAGGTAGCGCATATATAGAACATTAATTCCATCACTACAGAAAGTTCTGTGGCTGCCCTAGAGGCTTTGGGGTGGAGGAATAAAATTTGAAAACTCTTCTATTACTCCATTTACCATTTTGTAAGCCCCTCTCCTTAAATGAAAAAAATCACTGTTCCCTATGTCAGTGTAGTTTGATAACTTTGATCTTTAGAACATACTTTATTCAAAGAAGAGGAGAACAGAAGGTCCTTTAATAGTCATTCAGAGCTTACTCAGCCCTAGGGGCTCAGCTGCTGTCCTTCACTCCTAGCCATTCTGCCAGGGTCTTGTTTCATGCTGTGGGTGGCCTGGGGGTGGGGGCAGGGACCAGTACCTTTGTGAAGGCACCCAGCTCTGTATTCATGAAGATAAGGAACTCGGCCTTGGAGAGTTTGCAGTTGTTACCGTCCCTTCCAGCATGCCTTTGGAAAACAGCAATCAGAGACTCAATGCACCGTTCAGTCTCTGTAGGGCTGGATGTTTTTGCCTTTGGAAAAAAAAAATTCAGGGTTCAGACAAGGGCAAGATATCAAAAGCTGGGTGCTAGGGAAAACTCCAGAGGATCTCATCTCTTCATTTTGGGTCAAGCAGTTTCCTGAAAGACTTGGTCGTTGTTTAGGGGGCTAAGGGGCCCAAGACAACCACAGAAAGTCACATTCAGTGAGCTTCCTCCCCACATCTCCTCACATGTTTATTCCAGGTGAAAATTAGTGAGGGTAAATATGGAGCATGCTGGTATGTTTGAAAGCAGTAGACTGCCTAGATGAGCGTGAGGTGACAGGGTTTACTGATATTTTTAGAATGTGCGGGTAAATATATGTATAACTATATATCCACAAATCCATATGCATACCAAGCATCGTCTATAGATTTAAAAGTTCCCTATTTTCCAAGAGTATATGGAGGCTACTGTGATAAATGGCATTTCTTTTTAAAGGAATACTGGATTCCCAGGACTCATACATTTTCTAGAAGAAAACTAAAAGCATAGTTATTATTGTGTATGAGGTAGGAGATCTGAGAATTTTTTGGATGTTGGAAAACAGCTTTCGTATTTGAGAGTTAGAACCCCTTAATTTTACACGTGAGGCATGAGAAGGGAACTGACATGGCAGAGCTAATTCTACAATCTTGGCCTCCAGGTTGCTTTCTGCAGCCCTTGGCCTTTGCTCCTTCTATTCCCAGATGCCACTAATTCCCACAGAAAAGGCTGGTGGAACTTCTCTGGTCACTTCACACCAGGAAGGTTGATATGGGGGCTCTTAGGTTGCCGCTCACACAGCTCCCATCGCATCTACGGAGCTGAACCACAGCTGTGGTTGCACTAGAAGGAGCACAAGGTTCATATCCTGTTCTGGGCTCTGCTTTCCTTACAACAGAAGTCTTCAAGGAAATTGTGTCACGCTGAGTCTGCCCCTCATTCCAGCCAGCACCTGGGCCCCAGACGTGAGGAACTCGTGGGCTCCCCCTGGTGGATAAGAAGGGGAACTGCAGGCTTTCTGGAAAACTTGCAGGGCCACACCCTTCCTCCAAAGCTTTCTCTCTGGACATTAACAATGTCTACATTGGATGGTAACATTCGCAATGTGGCACTTAGCCCGTTAATTTGTTCTTGGGATGGACTTCCTGGAGCCCAGAGCTGGAGGCTTTCAGGCCCCATAATTAATATGTTAAGGATTGATGTGAGCCCTGTTATTGATCTGAGCTCTTAGCTGCACAGCTACCAGTCTCCTTCCCTCCTTCAGTCTCTCCAGGTGCTTTAACTGCCTAGCCAGGTGCCCGGTGCTCATTGCATCCTGAAACATCTATAAAGCCCCTTCTGGAGATGGATTCTTCCTCAACGGTCACATTGTCAGAACTTTTTCTTTAGAAAAGTGTTGGTAGCTTCAGAGTTTTGGTGAGAAACAAAATACCACAGCCTAGAAACAGATGTGTTTGCACAACAGCTTTTCTTACCAAGACTACAATCTCACAGTCTTACTAACGTGTCAGATTACAGGAACAAGGCTGACTGGAAGGGCACACCAGACAGGGTAGAAGTTTCCAGGTTGAGGAGCAAGGGCTTTGTGATCTTTTTCTAGACCTACAGATGTGTTCTCTGCCTCTTTTCTTTGCGGAATTCAGATTGCTTTTTGATTTTCCAGTTTCAAAGTGGCTTTCTGCTTTTCCTTTTTCTCTCCTTAACGTCAATCTTGACAGATTTTTTTCCCCCTTTAAAACTGTTGCTATCAGCCGCATGGATAAAATTAAAACCACTGCATTTCTTCCCAGAGGAAAAGAAACACAATTATCAAATTACTTAAATGGAATTGCAAAATTTGTAGTGCTGGAGGGGCAGAGAGGCCCAGAGACAGGAAAGCTTTGCTCAAGTTGGAGCAGTGGCTGAAGGAGAAGAGAAGATCTCCTGCTTGGATGGAAGCCAGTGCTCCCCATCACTGCATCCTGAGTTGTATTTGATGGGAACAATGATAGGAAGGAGAAAACAGCGTGATAAATGGGTGCTGTGAGAGAATTTTAAAAATGCATGCTAGGGACTTCCCTGGTGGTGCAGTGGTGAAGAATCCGCCTGCCAATGCAGGGGACACGGGTTCGAGCCCTGGTCCGGGAAGATCTCATATGCCGCGGAGCAACTAAGCCTGTGTGCCACAACTACTGAACATGCGCTCTAGAGCCCGTGAGCCACAACTACTGAGCCTGCATGCCGCAACTACTGAAGCCCGTGCACCCAGAGCCCGTGCTCCGCAACAAGAGAAGCCACCGCAATGAGAAGCCCTCGTACTGCAACAAAGAGTAGCCACCGCTCACCACAACTTGCAAAAGCCCACGCACAGCAACTAAGATCCAACGCAGACAAAAATAAAATTTAAAAAATGCATGCTAAACACTCAACATTTGAGAAAGTTTAAAAAAAAAAAAAGTAACGCCTGAAAAAACTCAAGTATTGCAGTTCTCATTCTTAACTAACATGCTCCCTTTCCTCCCAAGGAGCCCTGGTGGCATCCACCTTCCGCCGGGGCGGTCATTCCAGGTCTTCACCACTTGGTGGTGCTGGGTCTGCCTTTTCAAGGTTCCATGTGACTGATTCCTCGCTTTTGCACGGAAAGGGGAAAGAGCAGTCGAGGGTACAGACTGGCAGACTAAAGCAGGGGTTGGCAAACGTGTTTTGTAAAGGGCCAGATGGTATAAATTTTAGGCCAGTGCGGCTCATATGGGCTCTGTCACTCTGCTTTTGTAGCAGGGCAGCAACCACACAGAAAACTCATGAATGGGCGTGGTCGTGCGCCAATAAAACTTTATGAACACTGAAGTTTGATTTTCATATAATTTTCACGTGTTACAAAGTATTATTCTTCCTTTAACTTTCTCTCAACTATTTAAATATGTAAAATCCGTTCGTAGCTCGTGGGCGAACAGAACCCCGATTTGGCCCTTGGGCGGAAGTTTGCAGACCTCCCTTCACGAAAGAGAGGCCAAGGAAGAGGCAGATTTTGGAGGTGGATTAATGGAAAAGATAGAGTTCAAAATGGGGATGGCAGGAGCTGAGAGAAGAAAAACAGGAGACGGGGTGACCACCTAACAAGATGATGGGCCAGGGGGGAAAAGAAAGGAGGAGGGGGCTTCCGGTCGCCGGGCTCCTCCCACATTCCTGACTGCCGCTCGGCTAGCTGGGACTCGCTTCAGTTTCAGTCTCTGTGTCTTGGCCTTTTGCCGGTCGATTACTGAAACTCTGATTTCCCCTAGGGGTCAGACCATTAGGTCTGAAACGTTCCCTTTCTGGTCTCTACAACTGTACATAACTAGCGTCGCCGCGCAGAATTCTAGCCCCTGTCTTTAGGTCGTACCCCGGGCTCCGCGGACACCGGCGGCGAGGGGCGTCCCGCACCGGCCGGACACCCCCGCCCCCGTCCCGGCTGAGCGAGGGGTCGGGGCGGCTTCACCCCGTGCGGGGCTCCGGGCGGGGCGCGGCTCGCAGTGCATTTCCTCTATCCCAGCCCTTGACCTTCGCCTGGAAAACAAAAGAACCTCCCGTTGCTACCCCTAGGCTGTTATTACAGGTATAACTCAGGGCTTCTTCCTTCCATCCGCTCTTTCCTAATTCCCTGCCATAGATTCATTCGTCCTGCTCTGTTTCCTGCCATGTCCACATAAAAATCAAAGACCAAGCCTGGTGAAAAGTATGCTGTTGCTTTTTTCTTTTCATGCAAGAGGAAGACAAAAAGTGCGGCTTACCATGTTCGGAGAGGAGCGAAGAACGGGATTGCGAGCGAGGAGCGGCGAGGCGCGAACTGGGCGGCGGGCCGGGTCTGCTGCTTCCCAGGTCAGGCCCCACCCGGCTCCGCCCCGCGCGGCGTCCGCCTGACTCACGCGCCCCCTCCTCAGCTCCGCCCGCCGCCGCGCGGATCCGGACTGGTCGCCGTCGCCCTTCTTTGCCAAGCACACGGCTTCACCATAAAACTCACACAAAACCCATTGTCCTCGCTGAGCCCTGAAGAATCTCTCTCCCCTGTGCCGTGAACCTTGAAGATTTTGGACTTTTCCGAATTGAAAGTTTTGCATAGCGGTCTTCTGGAAGTCTGTCCAAGTCCGTGGGTCTTTTCTCTGTACAAGCTCACGAGCTCATTCTGGTCATTCATGTTAGACAGGCAGAAAGGTCCCTTTGAAAAACGTGCAACGTGGAGTGTGGGCTATAAGTTCCCTAGAAACCAAGGCTGTCTCTTCTTTCACACTGGAGACGTTAACAGACTAAACGGTAGTGATTTGTGCCAGCTGGAGCATCGTTGTCACAGACTTCTCTCTAAACCGAAGACAGTTAAAAAAACAAACAAAACAAAGCAAGACCCTAGACCCCAAAGAACTGCAACGGTACAGTACTACTGCAAACTACTGAACCCTGCAAGTAGGGCATTTATCTGTGAGCAGTTGGCAACGGAGTTGGGAGTTGTATGAAGAATCAGAAGCTCTGGATTCTAATCCTGGATCTGTAATTACTTCAATGCAATACGTTTGGCAAAACCCCTCAGTCCTCTGAGCTTCCATTTCCTTACCTGTAAAAGTAGGTGCCCTTTCCTTTCCTACTTCACAAGATTGTTATGACTATCAGATAAAATGATGGCTTTGGGGTTCCCTGGTGGCGCAGTGGTTGAGAGTCCGCCTGCCGATGCAGGGGACAGGGGTTCGTGCCCCGGTCCGGGAAGATCCCACATGCCGCGGAGCGGCTAGACCCGTAAGCCATGGCCCCTGAGCCTGCGCGTCCGGAGCCTGTGCTCCGCAACGGGAGAGGCCACAACAGTGAGAGGCCCGCGTACCGCAAAAAAAAAAAAAAAAAAAAAAAAAAAGATGGCTTTGAGAGGGCTTCAAAAACGGGAATAGATGCAAAGGAAAGATAATGGGCTGCAGGGTATTGTGTAAACTGCTTCCTGGCATCCCCTCTGCTCCTGCAGCCTCAGCTGGTCACTTCTGAGCAGACCGTCATCTCTTCTCACCTACGCCAGACCCACATTTTCAGTTGTTCTTGAATCCACTTGAAAGTCTCACCTGAGCCTCAAACTCAATTCAAGAGATACTTGTTTTCCCTAAATCTGTTTCTCTTCTGTCTTCCTTACCTCTGCTAATGGTATTGCCATTCTTCTATTCTCCCGACTTGAGAACTTTGGAGCCAGGTTTTGACTCTAAATCCCTTTCTTACCCCCAAATCTTATCGAGTGCCAAGTACCATCAGTTTTATTTTTACACTTTCTCTTGGATCTGCCCCTCATATTTTCTATTCTCACCTCCAGTGTTCTAGCTTAGGTTTGCATTACCTCTTTCCTCCATTTTCCTAACTGGTCTCTTGCCCTCCAATCTGTTCTATTGACTGTTAAAGACACATTTTTGTTTTCTTTTTTTTTTTGCGGTACGCGGGCCTCTCACTGTTGTGGCCTCTCCCGTTGCGGAGCACAGGCTCCGGACGCGCAGGCTCAGGGGCCATGGCTCACGGGCCCAGCTGCTCCGCGGCACGCGGGATCCTCCCGGACCGGGGCACAAACCCGTGTCCCCCGCATCGGCAGGCGGACTCCCAACCACTGCGCCACCAGGGAAGCCCAAAGACACATTTTTCTAATGTACAGCTCTGATCAAGTGCCTGCTTAAAAATGAAACACAACAAAAGAACAAAACAAGATGGCTCTCTAATGCCTTTTATATCAAATCCAAACTTCTTAGCTTCTATCTGGCTTTGAAAATCCTCTTTAACCTTAATTAATGAATGACTCCTTCAATTTATTCATTCAAAAAATAGTTTTGGAAAACTACTATGTGCCAGGCCCACTGCTAGGCACAAGAGATACAAACATAAATGTGATATTAATGCCTGCCTTTGGGGTGGTCTATGGATAGACTTTAGACCTATGGTGTTTTGGGGGGTGTTCCATGGATGGCTGCTGGGGTCCACAAATACCCTAAAGGTATATGTGAAATTTTTTGCATAAGAGAACTTCTTCTTCAGAGCTTTCATCTGTTTCTCAGAAAAATCTATGATCAAAAATAGTAAAGAATCATTGGTCTATATTGCTCTATACCTGAATCATGGACCTCCCATACAACATTCCTCTTTAAGGAAAAACACCCCATTTATTGCCTCTGCTGAAAATCCAGCCCCATTAGTGAATTTTTGCATGATTTGACCCTGTGCCCGCTGTCACAGCTGATTGGATTGAGGTTAGTGCTGGACTCAAGTACTGCTAGTCCATAGAATGGATAGTAGTGGATGTTTCACGACATGACGTGAAAAGATGAGCTGGGACCCTTCAGCTTTTTGGGAAACTGAAATTAGCAACACATAGCAAATTAGGCATTTAGAAAAGTGAAGCTGAACATTTGCATGGACAGAATCATGAGGTCATAGCAAATAAAAATTATGAAGCAGCAGACACCATAAATAAGTAGGAACTATGAAGTTTGGAAAAAATGTGCAGAATAGTGTTCTTGTTCTTCCTGCACCTGGTTGTTTAGTTTTCCTGATTTCATGTCAGGCCTCTATTCTTTCAATAACTTCCCTGCCCTATGAGGTGGCTTGAGTGAAACCAAAGAAAAGAGCTGAATCAAATAAGTATGAATTCTCCAGAACCAGGTTGGGGGATCAGCCCCGCCCAGTGAGGGCTGTCTGTGGTGACAAATCACCACGGTCATGATGAAAGGGGTTTTCAGTTAAAGGAGGGGAGAGTTCAGGAAGATGGCACGCCAAGTAGAATTGGCAAAGTAGGTAAATGGTGTGTCAAAGTGAAGGGCTAAAGTGGGCAAGGAGCCGAGGATGAGTGAGGGCTGGTAAATTGATACCAAGAGACAAAGATGAGGTACAGATGAATCAATTTATTCAGGAAATAAATGTGGGGACTTCCACGGTGCAGGGTAATTCTTATGTGCAACCTGAGCTCTGTGCAGGGCCGGGCAGGATCTTAAATGGATACAGTAGCCAACCATAATAACAGGGGTGTGACCAAGGCACAGTGATACTGCTGGGAATGAAGTGAGTGGTTAACTCTGGAGGAGCAGAGAAAGTGTTGTGGAGAGAGTGTTGCTTGAGTTGGGTAGTGGAGGATGAATAAGAATCCACCAGGTGTAAAAAAAAAAAAAAGTAAATAAAAGAATTCATCAGGTGGATGGGCACAGTGGTGAAGCAAGGTGAAGTCAGTATAGCACAGTGCTGCAACATATTATCTGTATGAGCTCCAGCAAGTCATTTATCTGCTCTGTGCCTTGGTTTCCTCAACTATAAAGTGGAGAGTAGTAGTACTTACTTCATATGGTTGTTGTGAGGATGAAGATGTAATCATGTAAAATACTTAGAACATCGAGTGGTGTCTTCAGAGGAACCCTTCCGTAATGGCTTGTGCAAAAGTAAGCAGGGGTGAAGCATATGTGTATTCTCAGTACTTGCAGGTGGTTCGGTAGTCCTGGGCTTTGGGTATGGGGTGATGGTAAAAGTGAGCCAGGAGCTGTGGGATTGAGCCTGGAGAGGTAAGGGTCAGAGCACTAAGGGCTACGCTTGGAAATTTGGATTGTATCCTGAGGGTTATCTATCAAGAACCACTGCAGATTTTAAATCAGGAGAGTGACTTGACCCACTTCACCTTTTGGGAAGCATAGAAAATGTACCAGAGAGGAGAGAGACTAGAGGCAAGGAACATATTAGGATATTGTTGCAATAACCAAGGTGAGATAGCCATGGAGGTGGGGCAGGGAATTTCCAAGTACCAAGAAGGCAAAAGCAATCAAACCTGGCCTCTGCTTAGATGTGGGAGGTTTGGAAGAGGGATGAAATCACTTTAGGAGAGAATAGGACCGGGAACAGTCACATTTACTTATAGCTCTTCAAATCTCTGTCTCACCTCAGGGCCTTTGCACACCTGTCTGGTCTGCCTGCAATAGTCTTTTTCTCATCTTAGTCGTCTTGGACTCTCATAACAAACTCCCACAGACTGCCTGGTGTAAACAGAAATTTGTTTTCTCACAGTTCTGGAGGCTGGAAGTCCAAGATCAAGGTACTAGTCGACTCAGTTCCTGATGAGGGCTCTTTTCCTGGTTCGCAGATGGTTGCTTTCTCGCTGAGTCTTCACATGGTGGAGAGAGGGAGGGTTCTCTCTCTTCCTTTTGTTATAAGGCCACATTCCTACTGAATTAGGGCTCCACTCTTATGACATTTAAGCATTTAATCATTTAACTGTAATTACCTCTTAAAGACCCTATATCCAGATACAGTCACATTAGGGCTTTAACATATGCAAATTTTTTTTTGTTGTTGTTGGGACAGACACAGTTAAGTCCATAGTGTCATCCTTCATATAACTTAGAAATCATCTTCCCTAAGCATTCCTCATCTCCTAAGAGAGTGCTAGGTATCTATGCAAAAAAACAGTTAACATAGCTGCCCGAGACTGCTGTCCTTGGAAAGGCCTGCTTGCAAGGCTGGACTTTGGCTGGCATCTGGGAACTTGTATTTCAAGAGGATTCCCATCTGTCCCCTCACTGGGCCTAAGAGTGGCTCACTGTGCCTCAACTGTTGGTACAAACAATGTAGTTTATGCCAAGCACCTGCATTCCTTCTGGGAGTTTGGAGTTTTCCGGTACATGCTGGAGAGAGTGTGCGTATGCAACCAGCCTCCAGTAAAAGCCTTGGGCACCGAGTCTCTAATGAGGTTCTCTGGTAGACAGAACTTCGCATGTGTTGTCACAATTCAAAGCTGGAGGAATTCAGTCCTGTATCCACTATATGTTCCCCCATAGCCCCCTGTACTGTAATTCTTACTATACTCTACTGTCATTTTCTGTTTACTTATTTATTTTCCTCACTAGACAGCAAGCTACTTGAGGGCAGAGCCAGTATCCTGCTTACTTCAGTGTTCCCTTGAGTGGCTTCACAGGGTATGGAGAAGGAGTCACCAGAATGGGAAGGCACATGTACAAGGTTGAGACGATACAAACGATAGAGCAAGGTCTCAGAGGAGCTATGGTGGATGAATTACTCCACAGAGTGGAAAAGGGGAAAATGAGGAGTGAGACTATAGAGGGACCATAGCTTTGGGAGGGCTGCAGAGGAGTATCCTTCCTGATACCCTTGTTGGCATACGAAGAGGGAGGTAAGGACATGCTTGACAGAGCCCACAGGATTTGAGTAGGAGACTTGAAGAGGTTCTCCATAGTCCCAGAGGGAAATGGAAACAGGAGCTGACTCAGATGGCTGAGTGGTGCAAAAGCTTAGGAAGGGGCTTCCCTGGTGGTGTAGTGGTTGAGAATCTGCCTGCTAATGCAGGGGACACAGGTTTGAGCCCTGGCCTGGGAAGATCCCACGTGCCGCGGAGCAGCTGGGCCTGTGAGCCACAACTACTGAGCCTGCGCATCTGGAGCCTGTGCTCGGCAACAAGAGAGGCCGCGACAGTGAGAGGCCCGCGCACCACGATGAGGAGTGGCCCCCACTCGCCACAACTAGAGAAAGCCCTTGCACAGAAACGAAGACCCAACACAGCCAAAAATAAAAAAATAAAATAAATTAAAAGAAGGCTCAACATTAAAAAAAAAAAGCTTAGAAGCTATAATTCTGCAGTGACTCTAATACACATGGTTGTATGATCGTGAGGCTATATGGCTTTCTTCTGGTGTGTTTAGAAATCTAGTCACTGGATCCAAGAGAGAGGCTTGTGAAATAGGTTTAGGGTTTTACAGAATGGATATAACAAAAGGATAAGGCAGTGAAGGAGTTGAGGGTGTGGGTGAGAAAGTAATCCACTTGATTGGGCACTGAGTACAGGAAGAAAAAGGAAGGAGTGAGGACATGGAAGGTGGGTGGGCACAAAAAAATTTCTCCATAAAATCAAAGAACAAGTTAAATGGAAAAGAGGGATGGAGAGAGCTGGGGATTTAAGAAGTTATTCGTAGAATACAAACTTCCAGTGAGTTTAGTAACTTGTAGATAGAACTCTTATGATGGCAAAATCCAAGCATGGCTAAGGGCCTCAAACTGACTGCAGTGTATGTGGCGTGGGCATGAAGGAGGGAAGTCAAGAGCTATGAGGGTGGGGCATTGGGTGGGTGATCCTCATCAGTGCTGAGCTCAGCCCGGATGATGAGAGGAGCTGGAATGGAGAGCAAGAGTGTGAAGCAGGTTATGCTGTCTGAAGTGAAACTGACAGGTTGTGGCAGGGGGTCTCAGCATGTCATCTGCCACTTTCCTTTCTATCCTCCATGCTTTAACAAATGGAACCACTGTTTATCACTCAAAGATCCTCTGTACTTCCTTACCTCTTTACTGTTACCCAAGCTTTCTCTGCCTTTGAAACATCCTTAATTTCAGTTTCCTCTGATGAAATTCTATGGCTCCTTCAATGAAGCTCCTCCTTCATGAAGCTTTTCTGATCTCCACCACCCACATTTACCCTTCCTTCCATAATATTTTGTAAATTATTTCTTGTGGGGAGGGATTTTAATATTCTGCTGTGTATTACAGGGATTTATGTTAATAGATGTATCTTTTCTGATAGCATGTGAGTTCCTTGAAATTATGGATCCGTCATGTTCATTTTTGTGTCATTCATAGCCATTTGCACATAGTAGGACCCAATGAAAGTTCATGGGATTGAACGAATAGTATGACTTCAGAGTAGGGGCTGTACTTGGTTTAATTCTGTGTGATTTAACATTCAGGACAATGTTAAATAATTGTTTCAAGAATTGTTGACTCTTTGTTTTGTTTTTCTTTTCTGGGGGAAGGATCACAAGCTATTTCTGTTAAGTCTTAAATTTTATATAAATTAAGTTATTCAACAAGTATTTATTGAGTACCAGATCCTGTGCTAGGGTCTGAGGGTACAAAGATAAAAAAGTCATGGTTACTGCCTTTGAGGATCCCCAAATCTAATTTGATTAATAAAACAGGAATGGGCTCCTTCTAGAAACTGAGTCATCTTCATCAGAAGGTGTACACTCAGTCTCTTGGGTGAGGCTCTTCCCATTTAAGTCCTGGGCTGGAAGATTTACCTCTTGAAGATAAGAACTGTAAGGGGAGATCCTTTTATTTCTCCCATAATCTGCAGTGCTTACTCACAGCACTGAGGCCACATTTGCAATATTAAGGAATGACCCCTCAATCTCTGAGGCCACTGTGCTGTAAATGGAAATGCTGGACAAGAAATCTAAAGGCCTGAGTTTGAGTTCCAGCCCTCTCCCTAGATAAACTGTTTTTTACTTCTGAGCTTCAGTTTTCCGTATGTAAAATGGGATAGCAATTAAGGAGAAAATAAATATAAAAGGGCTCTTCAAATGGTGGTGTGTTATACAAATGTTAATTACTACTTGCAGTATTGCTGTGTGGATTAAATGAAAGTGTGCTTTGTAGGCTCTACTTTGCAGATCTTGGTGTCACTATTGTTATCCCTTCAAGCCCTTGTCTTTTCACTTCCTGCTGCCTCTGCCCTAATTGCTGGCCCTCACTAATTCCCTGATTTGTCCTATTGTGATGGCATCTTCAGGACAGACATGGAGTTCCTGGGCAAGCTGGTGGAAGTTAACTGCTTTCCTCCATTGTCTGCACACATCTACATTTTCCTTCATATTCTTCTAGACATCTTTCATGCTGGTGGCTGGAAACCATTAAAGTCCTCCACATAGCTGATTTTAGTCTCCAACTGTCGTTAGGCAGAGTTGAGAAATTTTCTCTTTCACAATGACCCACAGCAAATTGTTGCATGTATGTTACATTTCTACTCCGAGGAGGCCACACCATATCAGATCCATGTCTAATCCATTGTGATCTGAATGTGTCATCAAAGCGTTCTCAGTGGATCTGTATTGCTCATTTTTTGTCCAAATTTTTCATCTTGGAATTCAAGATGAAATTCGAATCACAGCTTCTGTTTTTTCCTTATTTTCTTTCATTTACTGCGAACTCTGGTCAAGTGGGAACTTTTCGCTATTGCCTGTAGGCAGGGTTGACCCTCCTGCCGGTTCTCACTGGTTTGCCCACACTAGTTGGTAAAATATTGAAGTTCTTCTCTACCAGTTGCTAAGTGTCCTCTCTAATTTTTTAAATTAATTAATTAATTAATTAATGGCTGTGTTGGGTCTTCATTGCTGTGTGTGGGCTTTCTCTAGTTTCAGCGAATGGGGGCTACTCTTCCTTGCAGTGCGCGGGCTTCTCATTGCGGTGGCTTCTCTTGTTGCAGAGCACGGGCTCTAGGCTCACGGGCTTCAGTAGTTGTGCCACACAGGCTCAGGTTCTCCGCGGCACGTGGCATCTTCCCAGACCAGGGCTTGAACCCGTGTCCCCTGCATTGGCAGGCGGATTCCTAACCACTTGCCCACCAGGGTAGCCCTGTCCTCTCTTCTTTCCTGAATCCCTGAGTGCCATTCACCTGAAGCCCCAGCCACCTCAGTCCCTCTCCTGGGCCATGTGATTCCCATAATCAAGTAACATAAGGATTAATGCACGGAGTGGTGAGGGTCTCTAGGACTTGCTCCAGCCTCGTAGCCTGGCCACTGTTCTGATTGGTCAGTGCTAGGTCACAGTTTGAATATCTTCCTGTCTTTAGGAGCCCCAGAATTTCCCACTTACTGATTTTTTTCTTGTGTTTCCTTCCTTTCATCTGGAATTTTTCCTTCATCTTCTCATGTCCAAATTCTATCTGTACAAAGATCCAACTCATAAAGAACCTTCTCCAGGAAGCTTTTTACTTATCTCTTCCAACTAAAAAGGATCTGTCTCTTCATTGATCTACTACAGCCTTTTATCTGCACTTTTTTTGTGGCATGTATTACAGCTTATCTTGAATTATAGCTATTTAAGTATGTACCACTTTTTTTCCTGTTAGGCTGTCAGCTCCTTGAGGACCAGGTATAGTATAATGCCTTTTTTGTGGGGCACCACCCACTCACCCTAAATGTCATTCAAACTACTACTACTCATACTCTGGGTCTAGGACAAGTGTGTGATGGGTTAGTAGTAGGCATGAGGACTTTTATGTGACAAATGAAGAATTTAAAATTTCCTGTGGTCTACGTTGCAGTCTTTATCAACAGTTTGACATTTTTGTGCAATAAGACTTCCTTCTGATTCACCTCTCCCTGGTCCCCATATCCCCACCCCCCAGCTCTTGGAAGGCCTAGGCGTGGGCCGGTTAGTTCAGCTCTGTTCCCAGGCTTTAGAGAGAAAATATATGAGTTAGGGTGCTTTGGGGTGAAGATAATAGGAAATTGACTTAAGACAGTTTAAGGAACCATAAAATTATTATTTATTGTCTTTACAACAGGAGTCCCCTGGACCAGAAGAGGCTCCAAGGTTGATTGATTCAGCAGCTCAGTGATGTCATTAAGGGTGAGGTTCTTTCATCTTTTTATCCCATGATCCACTTTACCATTATAATCATAGGTGACATATCCAGGGCATGTATTTTCTTGTTCATATCTCAGGGAGAGACTTGCTTTTCTTTTCCAGAAACCCTGAACAGCCTTCTCTTAAATCCCATTATCCCACACGGTTTAGGCCTGCCTATCCCTGAACGTATAGATGGCCAAAGGGATGGAATTACCGCAATTAGCTGAGACAAATTGTTTAGGGATGGAATGGGTATTGGGGAGCTGTGTTGGGAGATTATATTTTCCAAAAATGACCATAACACTATCTGCCCTCCCACATGCTCTTCTTACAATGTGACCCTCACACTTCCCCACTCAGGAGGTAGGATCTATGTTTCCTCCCCTTGAACCTGGGTGGGCTTGTGGTGACTACTTTGGAGGTGACACTATGTGATTTCTGAGACTTGATGTTAAAAGGTGACATGGAGTCTATCTGCTTCTCTCTTGGGGTGCTCACTCAAGGAAACCAGCCACCATGCTGTGAAGAAGCCCAAGCTGCCACAAGGACAGATCCACGTGCAGGGAAACCACCAGCCACCACCAAATAGCCAGCCGTGTGAGTGCGCTATCTTGGAAGTGGATCCTCCAGCCTCAAGCTACCCCGCTGACACCATGTGAAGCAGAGGAGAGCTGTTCTATGAGGCACTAAGTTTTGGGGTGGTTTGTTATGCGGCAGTAGACAGCTGGAACAGGGGTGCACTCTGGAAAGAATTGTGTTTCCTCAGTGCTTTCTCTGGTGTCTTACTCTTTTTGTCATTGGATTAGTTAGGTATCAAGGGCAAGGCCTAAAGTGAGGAAAGAGTTGAAGACTGAAAGGAATTTTATTGTTTAGTTCAACTTATTCTCTGTCTGGGATTTCTATATGGGATTTGGGGGTTCATGATTTATAATAACAAGCAGTGATTTTGCACATCTCCCTTGAGAAGTTGCAGTAGGAGATGGCTGGTTGTGATTTGGATGTTCAGGATCCAAGGAAAATAATCAATGACAACTATCTACTCCCTTTTTACTTAAAGTACGGCCCACCCTGGAAGGAGTAATCCTTGTTAAGGCATCTTCTTACCTGTTTTGCCTATTCTAGGAACCAGGATCTTGACTCGCTGTCAGAAGGGTCCACTCAGCTCAAGTAAATATTCCCCAAAGTAACTTATTTATTTGTTTTAACTGAAGATGAGAATGACTGAATTCACACTTTAGAAAAATCTATATACTGTTTTTAAAGTGTTAACTCAATCATAAATATATAAGTAATAGAGTAATATGGTGTTATTTAAATGGTAACAAATTCTATGTCTCTTAGGGATCTGACTAAACTCCTTAAGTAGGTGTGGTTAAAGGAATTATTGCTGTCTTGATCTTCTACTTTGTAATCTTGGGTTTGCTTATTTCCCTGAACTTTTATGTACCTGCTCTTTGCCTTGCTGCCTCCATCATATGATCCACATGGGTCCCTTCCTGATATTCAAAGCTCCTACTATGAAGTCTTAGAGTTTGTTGACAATTTCTTAAAGTTCAGGCTTCAAGCACTGTCTTCACCAGCTAATTGGCAGTTGCAGACTTGAATCTCTGTTGAGTGCATTTTGCAGTGTTCTGCTAAAGTGGCCTGTTCCTGGAATTGGCTTTCCTTTCTCTGCACATCTTTTGCTCTGCAACCTGGCAGTTGGCAGTTGGGCTTATGTAGAACATCTGAGCCTTTGGCAGGAAGAGAGCAACTCCTAGATTCCAGAGGAGAGAATCTCTCCTCTTTCTCCTCCACTGATCAAATGTGGAGGTAACTTTGGTTGCTTCCTGAATTATAAGACGAGACATCCCTAAGACTTTGGTCCCTCTGGGTTTTTATTATTTCAAGGTTTCTGTTATTTGGACCACTGAGATACTCAGTAAGTATTTGCTGGGTGAGTGAATGATTTTCTTTTTTTGTCTAAATTTATTAAAAAAATTTTTTTAGTCTACACAAACCTATTTATTTATTTATCTTTTATTGAAGTATAGTTGCTTTACAATGTGTTAGTTTCTGCTGTACAGCAAAGTGAATCAGTTATCCACATATATATATCTCCTCTTTTTTGGATTTCCTTCCCGTTTAGGTCACCACAGAGCACTGAGTAGAGTTCCCTGTGTTATACAGTCGGGTTCTCATTAGCTATGTATTTGAATGATTTTCTATGGGTTGGAATTCTTGGAGCTGATTCCATTAGAGATAAAGAAGCTGAAGTCCAGAGGGGTTGCAGGAATTGGTGAGGACTCTTTAGAACTAGGTCTCTGGCTTTACTGTAAATACTTGCTCATCCTAGGACTCAACAGAGCAGCCCTTTCTTTCTGAAGGTGTTCCTGATGGCCTCTCCCATCCACTCCCCATCCAATAGAGCTGACCAGTGTCTCCACAGTACCCTGATGTCCTTGACTGCTGCAAGCAGTTATTTATCTACACGTACATCTCTTCCTGTTGAGAGTATAAGCTCCTTGAAGATGGACACCATATCTTAGTTATTTTTTTTAATTAACACATAGCGCAGTTGTGGCCTTCAATATGTAAATGAACAGATGAAAGAGTGAGTGCATATAGTGACTGCATATCTTAGATTTTTCTCCTGTGATAGTGAATTTCAGCCCTTCTGTAGACCTGTCAGATCAAGTGCTTCAACACTTTATAATAAAATATTTTCCTTAGACATTGTATATATGTCTGTATATGTGCATTTTAATTTTTTCTCTTAAAACTCATTGTTATTACTAGAAAAAGAAATACAGGCTTATTACTGGAAGTTCCAATAATGTAGAGGGCTTTAGAGCGAAAAGCAACAGCTTCTCGTTCCTTCTAGATCCACTACCCTCTGTAATCTGTTTCTTGAGGAGTTTTCCAGTAATTATTTTGTTTGATTTACATATATGGAGTCACACTGTATATAATCATTCACCACTTACTTTGTTTTCACTTAATGATTTATTTTGGACATCTTTTCATATCAGTGCATATATTTCCACCTTATTCTTCTTAATGACTACATAGCATTCTATAATACAGATATAATATCAAAGGTCTAGTAGTGGACTTTTACTGAAAGACAGTTAGATGGTTTCATTTTTTCCCTAAGAAATGTTCCAGAAATCCTGTACACATATAGGTATAACTGAGGAGAAATTCTTGGAAGTATTATAGAATCAATGGTTTCCCTGATACGAGCATTTAAATTTTTGACAGATGTTGCAAAATTGTCCTTCAGGGGTTAGTAGTTTTTGATAGAGAAAGCAAGTCACTTCTTAGGTCTGTGGATCAGCAAGTCAGCTGAGACATAAAACACCAAATGGTACAAAGGAGTTAAATGCTGTGGTACATTTTTGTGTTTTATCCTAGATATGAGGCATTTCTGGAGCCCACTGGGAATGTTGCTTTGGTTCTGGTTGGCTTCCTTTAGCCACCCTTTTCTCATTTCCAGCCCAGCCTATAGAGCTCCCTTTGCTCCACTGTGAGCCTCTCTATACTTGGCAAAATCCCCCTCTGTTGCTTAGTCACCCCTTGATCAGGAGCCAAAGCAAAAAAACCCGTCAGCCCCGAGGAACAGGAATTTCCTGTTTCTCAGTCAAGCCCCTGCTGCCAGAAAGGTCTATGATTTCCCAGTTATTATCCAGAGTGTGGCCTCTCCTTGTGGTTTGCTGGGTGCTCTTTAGAGGAAGAGAGAAAAGCAAATACTCTTTTAGAGCAAAGCAGTATGAATTTTTAAGTGGTAAACTTAAAACACGAAAGAAACCAGGTTAAACAGGCTCACAATGTGAGGATGGGAAGATTATTTAGTCAGTAAATATTTATTGAGCACGTACCCTGTGCCAGTTCAGAGCACCAAGGCACAGACTGCATGTGTGAGGGAGGAGAGGGTGTTGGGCCCAGCAGGGCTGAGTGCCGCTGCGCCTCCTGTTCTGGTCCCACAAATCAGGAGCAGAGAGGAACCCTGTCTCTAGTCTGTCTCCTGATTTTCGTCCCTATGGAGGAAGACCCACTGCTCTGTCTCTCCCCTCCAAGCCAGGCTGGTCAGTAAGAGATCTAGCAGTGGACCAGGAACTGTGGTGGTTTTGATGGTCCGAGTGGAAAAAATTATGTTTGCTCATGCAGATTTGGGGCCTGGGGCAGGGTAGAGGCTCAGAGCCACTCCCCAGGAAATGACTCAGAAACATGTACTGTCTGCGTTGCAGCTTTCCTTATCTCTCTGGAGAGCTTGTGGGTGGGTCCCTGAGTAGAGCTGCTGTGGGCTCAATGATCCCAGTCCTCAGGGTGGTCCGGCTCTGTTAAGTTCCACTGAATTTCCTGACTTTGGACACCTTGGTGGCCAGAACTCTAGTAATTTAGAGATGTGAGCACCACCTGTTGTCACAAATATTTGGGGGCTCTAAAAATGCCAGGAAGCCGTGCCCCAGAAGTTGCCAAAGAGAAATGCTGTCATGCTACCTCATGCTCTCCACCCACCGTCATTGTCCACAATCCCAGAATGTGGCAGCCCTGTGGCTTCAACCGCGGGCACAGCAGCCGGGGCTGGAGTTACTGTGGGTCGCAGAGCTGGTGTTGGGAAGGTGGGGCAGACACACCTAATTCATTACAGGTTTCACCTAGAAGGAGTTGTCAAATTATAGGATTCTCATGATGCCTTACACCCTTAGTATACCAGGAAAAATAATGATCACCATTTACCATCTGGGTCCAAGGCACTCTTTTTATCTATCTATCTATCTATCTATCTATCTATCTATCTATCTATCTATCTAATCTATCTACCTACCCACCTATCTATCTTTTGAATCATTTTATAACTTATAGAAGAATAAGGAAATAGTAAAAAATAAATTTATTAGAAATTATAATAAGAATTTAGATACAGCAAACTCAAATGTTTATTCCATATTTTCCTGGATTTGAAGATACACACACATACTCACTTTGTGTGTGTGTGTGTTTGATGTGTGTATACATTCACACACACATATATATAGGCTCATATGTATGTGTATCACCTTTATTCCATAATTGCAAAACATTTTCATTTTTAGATTTATAAATACCAAATAATCCAATGAATGTTTTTATTTCTATATCACCTGTTTCTTCCCAGTTGCCTTGTTACACACACCTGTCTTCAGCATTGTTATGGCAAATATATCAAGTACATTTTAGTGCGTAAACATTATAAGAGATGAAAGAATAAAGTCACATGTCTTTTTAGCAAAATGGGATGATTAAGGTTCATGCATAATATTGTGAGACACAGTTCTTCCTGTTGAATAACTAACTGGATGAAAATACCATATTTCTTTTTGTCCTTAGAAACATATTCTTCACTCACTGATTCTTGCAAGCTCATTTGGAGGGCAGCACAGCTACTTGTATTACCTTTATGAAATAATGATCTTCTCTACTAGGGAAAACCATCTTCCTCTACCAAGCATTCAGCTTTGGGAGAGACAGACACCGAGATGTGAGGAGGGCAGGCTGCACCCAGCTAGCCAGCCAGAGCAGCACAATCAACCCTGATAATCAGCGAGGTAACAATATCTCAATGAGACCATGTCTCGCTCTCCCATGCAATGATCCCTGAGCTTGAGTAAATTCACTGAGAATACTGTCATCTGAAGACTCAGAGTATGAGATTTCATTTGTTTGATCAATTTTGCCATGGTCATTAGAGAGTTTTGCTATGGGTCTCTTTGCATTTATCTTTTGATTCATGAGATAGTTGAGAGATGTATTCTTTTGCCAATTTTCTTCTCTTTGCCATTAAGTGAAGAAAATGAAAAATTCAAGATCTTCAACTGTATTCAAGAAAAACTAAAACAAATACAAATCAACACCATATATTTATGTATTTGTATTTGAAAGATTTGTATTTAAAAGATGATGCAATGCTTTGGGTACCTTCTAGGAAAACTGAAGGATGTTGCAGATGCTGTCACAGTGATGATTTGTTTCACTCTTGCAGTATCCTCTAAGTGTTCCCATCATTGCTGTTTTCTTATATCTTGAAATGTTTCATGATAGAGAAAAAATATGATCATTAAGACCTCAAAATGTAGCTTAGATTTCTAAAATGGTCCAATGGACCCATATGATAATCACAAGACAGAATGAGTTTTATTCTACTTTTTAAAAAGTCAGTCAGTCTTCCCTAGTTCTTTAGAAGAACTCTAAGAAAGAATAAGAGTTATGAAATATAAATCTTTGCAAAATAGATAGGACTGCTGAAAAAGGAAACCTGAAATATAAAGCGTATGCTTCTTTAAAGCTTACAGGGACTTCCCTGGTGGTCCAGTGGTTAAGACTCTGTGCTCCCAATACAGGGGGCCTGGGTTCGATCCCTGGTCAGGGAACTGGATCCTGCATGCGGCAGCTAAGAGATCCCGCATGCTGCAGCTATATGATCCCACACGTGGCAACGAAGATACCGTGTGCCACAACTAAGACCCAGGGCAGCCAAATAAATAAATAAATATTAAAAAAAAGAAGCTTACAACAAAAACCAATGTTTGTCTGACATCATAATTTCCTTTTTTTTCTCCCAATTTCTGGAGGCTTTGTTGGGGAAGAGGTCAACCACTTATGTAGAGGTGAAATGGTCCTCTTTCCAGGGTGGCAGGTGTCATTAGCTCAGAGCCTGGCGCCATGGTCCTATAAGAGCTGACATGGACCTCACCTCCTTATCCGCTTTCACCTAATGGAGTCCCTGATCCCCTTGTTTCTCTGTTGTCTGTTGAATGCCTTTAGGCCTCTTTTCCTGACCTCCCAGGCTGGACTCCATGGACCACCTGAGTAATTCAGTCAACGACAGTCTCATTTCCCTTCAGTTCTGTCTTGAAGTGGTTGTCTGTCCAACAGGACCCTCATGACCCTCATCGTATCTTCGCTGCACCCCCTCAGCTGTGGTCGGGCCCAGTGGGGAAGATCAAGTAGTCATGGATCCTGTTCTTTCCACTTTAGCCTGTGTTCTTATCAGCCCCTTTACTTGTCTTTGATTAATGATCTTCATTCCCCTCAGGGACCTCTTCACATCGGAAGATGCTTCTTCTCATCTCTCATCCTCCCACCTCTGCAGGGGGGCTTTCCTCCTAATTCCTGGAGAAACACAGGCCCTTAGGCACAGTTTTCCTCAACTTCTGCCATCCACAGACATGTCTTCTTTCATACCCATCCTGACCTCTTTCCACCCTTCTCTTCTAGGCCAGCCCTTGATCCTGCCTCTTTTGTATACTCTCCGACTTTGGCCATAGTTTTCTCCTCTTTTCTGTTTCTTTGATCCCTCTCTCTAGGGGCTCCTTTATCACAGTCTATTAATACACTCTAGTTTCATCAATGTAAGAAAAAGTCATTATTTCCTATGTATCAGGCAGCAGACAAAAACACACCAGCTACTATGATTTTTTTTATTTGAAGTACAATTGATTTACAATATTGTGTTAGTTTCAGGTGCACAGCAGATTCTTTTCCATTATAGGTTATTACAAGATACTGAATATAGGTCCCTGTTCTATATGGTAGGTCCTTGTTGTTTTATCTATTTTATATATAGTAGTGTGTATCTGTTAATCCAAAACACCTAATTTATCCCCGCCCCACCCCAACTTTCTCCTTTGGTAACTGTAAGTTTGTTTTCTATGTCTTTGAGTCTGTTTCTGTTTTGCAAATAAGTTCGTTTGTATCATTTTTTAAGACTCCACATATAAGTGATATCATATGATATTTGTCTTTCTCTGTCTGAGTTACTTCACTTAGTATGATAATCTCTAGGTCGATCCATGTTGCTGCATGTGGCATTATTTCATTCTTTTTATGGCTGAGTAATATTCCATTGTGTATATGTACCACATCTTCTTTATCCAATCATCTGTCAGTGGACACTTAGGTTGTTTCCATGTCTTGGCCACTGTAAATAGTGCTGCTATGAGCATTGGGGTGTATGCATCTTTTCGAATCAGTTTTCACCTTTTCTGGATATATGCCCAGGAGTGGGAGTGCTAGATAATAATGGTAACTCTATTTTTAGTTTTTTAAGGAACTTCCATACCATTCCCCTTAGTGGCTGTACCAATTTACATTCCCACCAACAGTATAGGAGGGTTCCCTTTTCTCCACACCCTCTCCAGCATTTATTACTTGCAAACATTTTGATGGTGGCCATTCTGACTGGTGTGAGGTGATACCTTGTAGTTTTGATTGGCATTTCTCCAATAATTAACAACGTTGAGCACCTTTTCATGTGCCTGTTGGCCATCTGTATGTCTTCTTTGGAGAAATGTTTATTTTGTTCTTCTGCCCATTTTTTTGATTGGGTTGTTTGCTACACACCAGTTATTTTAACAGAAAGAATTTAACAGAGAGAATCGTTAACTAGGTAACTGAAAGGGTAAAGAGAACTCTAGGGAAGTGGTCCCCAGCATTTTTGGCACTAAGGACCGGTTTTGTGGAAGAAAATTTTTCCACAGACGGGGGGGTGGGGGATGGTTCAGGTGGTAATGTGAGCGATGGGGAGCGATGGGGAGTGGCAGATGAAGCTTCGCTCTCCCGCCTGCCACTCACCTCCTGCTGTGCGACTGTGTTCCTAAAAGGCCGTGGACCCTGCAGCATGGGGGTTGGGGACCACTGCTCTAGGGTATATGAAAGTAGCAATTTCAGGAACCAGCAGTTACCCCCACGGCTAACTTCCAAGGGGAGAGGTTGGAATTATCAGAAGGTTGGAGGAGAGGGACTGAGACTTAAGCCTCTGAGAAGGGGTGCTTCTTGCTGGTGCAGAGGTCTCAGAGCTGGTTCTGTGAGGTTGGAAAGACTGCACACTGGATTCAACTGCCTTGGGGAACAAAACCCAAGCTAGTTCAGTTTCCTCCTGCAGGGCTTCTCAGTTGCGAATACATTGTTCCTTTGTGGGGAAACTGCCCTGCTGGGTGAAGAAATGAAGCTGGCATAACACTGCGGGGAACCAGAAGCCAGGGGGAGGAGTAAGTTCCTCTCCTCTTCCGGTCTCCCTCCAGGGTCCCCATTAGCAGAGGTAACTGGGATTCAGCTGCAAAGTGGAGTCCCAGCTCCAATACCCCAAAGTGTGCACAGAAGAGTAATTTTGAAGCCAACAGATACTAGCTTAATAACTGGCGCCCCTACTCTCCTCTCTTATTTCTTAATTATACATCCATATGTGAGTAGTTTTCATGCAACATCTGCTCTCTCTCAGCTCTCACTCATTTCCTCAAGCTTCTGCAATTTGGCTTTGTTATCATCATGCTACTGTACTTCTTGAAAAAGGCCTCCTAATGACCAAATCCCCTGGGCCTACTTCTGTGCTTGTTTCACATGGCCTCCCTGAGTGAGGGGTAGGACATTGTGGATCTGTCCTCCACATGCTAGCTTCTGGGATTGCTCACATCCCTGTCTCTCCATGTACCTCTATGCTTGTTTCTTCTGCTTCTCTTTCTGGGGTCCCTTCCTTCGCTATCCCCTTAAATGCCAGTGCTCTCCAGGCTTCTGTCCTCAGCGCCCACCCCACTCTTCTTATTGTGCATCCCCCACCCCCAACCCTGGGCATCTCATTCTGTTTCCTAGTTTTTTGTTTTTTAAAAATATTTATTTATTTATTTGGTGGCACTGGGTCTTAGTTGCGGCAGGCGGGCTCCTTTAGTTGTGGCTTGAGGGCTCCTTAGTTGTGGCATGCGAACTCTTAGTTGTGGCATGCATGTGGGATCTAGTTCCCTGACCAGGGTTCGAACCCAGGCCCCCTACATTGGGAGTGTGGACTCTTAATCACTGTGCCACCAGGGAAATCCCTGTTTCCTAGATTTTATTATCATTATTCTTTAACAATTCACTTTGTAAACTACCTTATTTTTTTTTTTTGGCCGCACCGCGTGGCATGAGGAATCTTAATTCCCCAACCAGGGAGCGAACCCTTGCCCCCTGCAGTGGAAGCAAGGAGTCTTAACCACTGGACCTCCAGGGAAGTCCTGTTTCCTAGTTTTAACCAGTACTTATATACAAGTTGACCTCCAAATCTTTATCTCCGTACTCCACAGTCCACTGGCCATCTCCACCAGGGTGTCTAACGGCCACATCAAATTAAATATGTCTAAAGATGAGCTCATCATCTTATCATCTTCTCCTTCATATATACTTCTGTTTTCTTTCCCTTTGAAGATTTTTTTTAGGCCAATGAGAAAAATGTCCATATTTAAGTCCATTTTCTATTCTAGGGTTTTTAATAGTTTTGTATTTTGAAGATTTGAATATACAGAAGTTAATGAAAAATTGCTTCAACAAACTTTTATGATTTCATAGGAATGTATATTTTATAAACAGTGCTTAATAGAGCATATAATAGACAGTCACCAAATAATGTAATTACAAATTAATAGTACATCAGTGATTTTCTTAAGCACAACATGGAGCTATGCCTGTATTTCCTTTGAACTTTGAGTTTTAGTTTTTATCTCATATCATGCCCAGTCTTTCATGTCTTGGCTTTCACGAAACCTAAGATGATATTGTTCTCCTTCAAAATTTTCATCACTTTCACAGCATCAGTCAACTCTTCCTTATTCCATACCGTGCAGCACTTTCTTCATTGCGAGAGATGACTCTTATGATTGAAAGAGGAAGGAAAGTCAAGACCTTATCAAAAAACTGTGCTTTTAGTAGATGTCACATAGCCCTGGGATTTGTGGTCCTTCAAGCACGTAGTTTCTAATCCACTTCAGCCAGCACCCCCTACCCCCATTCCACCAGTGTAATGATATTAGCTGCTATTTATTCAACATTTATTGTGTGCCAGGAAAATCCTTGCCCAGGGTCAATATTTTATATACATTTTTCCTGATCCTGACAATAAACCTATGAGGTAAGTATTATAAGCCTCTTTATAAAGATGAAGAAACTAAGGCTCAAAGAGTTTTTAATTAATAAATAAATTAATTGATTGATTTTAGTTTGTTTTTTTTTTTCAGTCGCGCTGTGCGGCTTGTGGGATCTTAGTTCCCTGACGAGGGATCAAACCCGCACCCCCTGCAGTGGAAGCATGGAATCTTAACCACTGGACCACCAGGGAAGTCCCCAAGGCTCAAAGAGTTTTTTTTTTTTTTAAACAGATTGTTTTAACTGTACATATTTCTTTTTTAAAAAAAATTAATTAATTAATTTATTGGCTGCATTGGGTCTTCGCTGCTGTGTGCGGGCTTTCTCTAGTTGCGGCGAGCGGGGGCTACTCTTCAGTGTGGTGCGCACAGACTTCTCATTGCAGTGGCTTCTCTTGTTGGGGACCACGGGCTCTAGGCGCGCAGGCTTCAGTAGTTGCGGCATGTGGGCTGAGTAGTTGTGGCGCATGGGCTTAGTTGCTCTGCGGCATGTGGGATCTTCCCGGACCAGGAATCAAACCCGTGTCCCCTGCATTGGCAGACAGATTCTTAACCACTGTGCCACCAGGGAAGTCCCATCAAAGAGTTTTAAAAAAAACTCACAAAGCCAAAAAAAGAGGCAGACGTGGAGTTGGCTCTGAAGCCTTCCCATGCTTTTGTGCTGCCTCTTGTCACAGCCCATGGGTGCTCTGGTGTGATATCTGTGATCTGCTTCAGGAATGCTCATGAGTACACTCCATCTGGCCAAGGAAGCCTCTAGCATATTCTCACATATCATGTCTGGTACGCCCCCTGCTCTGTCTCCACCCCAATGCTCCCTAGCAGTCTCCCATCCTCAGTCTTAGAGATGTGCATGCAGCTCTATCTTGTCACCTAGCACCGTGCTTCCTTCCTCCTTATAGCGCTGTTTATTTATTTCTGATGAGGGCATGCACTTCCCTCATGTATTCCATCCACAAGTCTTGTCTCCCCAAGTCTTGGAAATTCAACACTTACATTTTTTGAGCCCCATTATATGCTTTTCATTGTGCTGGGTGCTAGGGATAAGGCATCATACTTTCCCCTTTGAGTCACAATATCAGGTCCAGTCTGTTCACTGCTGTATCAATTTCTGGAGTCCTAAGTATTACATCTGGCCCCCTTAATTTTCTCTTGTGAATTACTGGGTACCTCTCACCTGTCATATTGTAGTTGACATCCTTTAGAATAACTACTCTCACAGTTGTGCATAGGAAGGGGTTTTAAAGATGTTAGATGAAATGATAAATGTTAAATGCTATTCATATATTACTTCATAAATTGAATATGTGTTCAATCAAAGTGTCAACTACAAATATATAAGCAACATCACTACTGTTTAATTGTGAATTCACCCAGCACGCACCCTCAGCCAGAGCCATTTATTTATACTATAGTAACCTGGTATTAGGAATCATATCTGTGTTCAAGGTAGATTAAGTTAGGTCACATATGGAATTTTTTTTTTAAAGTTAATTTCCCTTTATTATTTATTCAGCATGTACCTATTGGAGACCTTCCTGTGCCAGAGTCTTTTCTAGGGCACAAGGATTTAGTAGGGAACAAAACAAAGTCCCTGATCTCACAGAAATCTCATTATGCATATGTGTTTGTGTACCTGTTGCAAAAATATAGAAATTGCTGATAAGAAGGAAAGAAAGAAAGAAAGAAAGAGAGGGAGAGAAAGAGAGGGAGAGAAAGAGGGAGGGAGGGAGAGAGGGAGGGAGAGAGGGAGGAAGGAAGGAAGGAAGGCAGGAAGGAAGGAAGGAAGAGAGAGAGAAAACACACACAATTCTATCATCCAGGTTAATTTTTCAGTGTATGCTCTTCCTGACTTGTGTTCTATGCATATATAAACATTCCCTTTTCACACAAAAGTGGGATAACACTTAATTATTTTAATGTGACTATACATTGTAAATACCCTTTCATATCACTGAATAATCTACCTCCTTGTTTCTAATGGCTGCATGAGGTAATTGGAATCTATTTGATTAGAGTGTCTAGCTGGCCAAGAGCGTTCAGTCCCTAATTGTGAGAGTGTCTCCACTTAAGTACATTCCATTTGTTTGAGGATGGTTCTCAGAATTTAGTGTGCATGAGACTTACCTTGGGAGCTTATTAGTGATTCAGACACTTGGGCTCCACACTCAGAGATTCTAATTCAGAAGTTCATTAATCTGCATTTTAATAAGTTTCACTCACCAGCTAGGCGCTTAGGAGGTAGGTAGTCCTAGAGCCCTCTCTGAAAATCTTTGGTATGACTTATAGGAATAACATATACAATCATAATTCCCTTTTCCTCTTCATGGGGGTCTTGGGAGTTAGGTTTCCCTCAAGGTAAGTTGGTTTAAGCTACACTAGATATTTAAGAGAACGAATCAGAGGGTTGGATTTGGGTTGGTAGGAGTCAGAGCTGGCGAATATACCACACCAAGTCTAAGGGACAGGGACACGTTTGAAACCAGGACATCAAGCTGAAGGTCAGCAGACAGGAGTTCCTGGATCAGAATGGAAGCAGTGAGGGTGTTCTAGCCATGCCTATCAGATAATGTCAGGGGTGCTATTCTGTGCTGTCTTTGTGCTGTTGGGGGCTTGATCAATGGGCGGGTCAGCTTGGCTTAAAGGTATAGAGTCAAGGACAATGAAGGTTTGCAAAAGGCTTTGACATATATTGTCCATAGGTCAGCCAGAAATGGTCTGACTCTCAGAGCTGAATGAAATTAACTTGAACCATCTCCACACTAAATCTTGTCCAGCAGAAATTCCAAGCCTTCTGGGTGATCTCTGTGTATTCCTGAATCTCCTATTCTCGTGGCGGCCTCCTACCTGTATTGGCTTTCTGCTTCCTTGACATGGATAATTCAGCCTCTTTTTAGATTTCTACCAAAAAACCACCCACACAAGCATCTGTGATTTTTTTTAGATTTGGGGGTCCTGGAAAGGGGTACATCACACCTCACACAGCCTTCTGCCACCTGTGGACTCCTCCCTCTTCTTTTCCTCTTCCCTCTTGGAAAAACCCAGATTTCTCTTTCCATGACTAGAAGTTTACAGTTATCTTTTATCACTTATACACACCCTCTGGGTCTTGCCTTCCACCCTGAACTTATGTCAAGACATTTTTCTCAGCAGCTCCACTTCAAAGAGATATTTTGTTATTATAATAACAACACATTCCTGTGCCTGTACCCACCTAGAGAGTGGGATGGGGAGGGGTATTCATTTCTAGATCTAAGGTTACCTGATTAGCCAGCTGCAGGCTCAGCAAGCTGCAGGCTGGGAGTTGGTAGCTAGTCCTCAGTCTACAGCCCTGGTCATTAACAAATGAATAACCATCTCTTAGCACTGTACAACTCCACTGATGGGAGTCAAGTTATTTTTGTAGTTTCTATCTTGGCCTTTCCTTCCATACAGGAGTTTTCTTCATTTTTCAGCAGGTGGCTGGCAGGGGGACTCCTCTAGGTAGTGATTTTTGAAACACTTGCCCTCCAGAGCTGGCTGTGATCATGAACAGTATTATAGATGCTGAAATGAACACAAAGTCTGTAGTGGATACCACCCTTCCTATCAGGGAGATTTTATAGATGAGAGCCACATTCTAAGAACTATTTATTCACATGTTACAACATTGCTGAAATTCAGATGTGTTTTAAAATTGACAGGCACATTTAATATAGTGCTCCCCCTATCCCCCCAACAAAAATGCTGCTTTTTAATCGATGGTGCCTCTTACAACCCACAATATCTTAGAATAAAGGGAATTAAGTAGGAGCACCTATCCATAAAGGATTTGGGTTTCATAACCATGCAGTACTCTCCGCCTTACAACCTCAGTTACAGATGAATGGAAAGTGAGAATTTCCTGTCCATTGGCAATTCCAAGAAGGAACGCACAACGTCACCTCTTCCTGTCAGCCCAGGGTCAGGGCAGTGAAGTGAGAGGTCCTTTCCACATTCCCTGTTGCCTAATGATGGATCTACTCGGGACATTGCAGGCAGTCACCACGAGGTGGCGTACAAGCCCCAGGCATGAAGTTTTGAGGCCCACATGCCTCCCAGACGTGGTTCTTTCTAGATGGCCATTAAGAAGCTGCTGACTTGCTCTATTACATGGGTGGGCAGGCAGAGCTGGTGAAGGCAAAGACTCCGTGGAGCAGCTGGAGGAGGGTTTGGGCAGCATGAATAGGGAGAGAAGTTAGGATTCATTCATTAGAGTAACAATATCTGTTGAATGAGAATGAATGCCTACAATTGCCTAGATGGATGTGGATGGAGAATATAAGATAGGCACAGTCCTCAGCCCCGTAGAATTTGTGGTCTAGTAGAGTTAGCATAACTAGTGTACTTCAGTGGAAAGAGCAAGGACATTTGGTTGTCATGGACTTAATTCATATGCTGAAGCCCCAGCACCCAGTATCTCAGAATGTGATTATATTTGGAGATGGGGTCTTTAAAGATGTGTGATATGGTGATTTGTAATAAACATGTATTTGGTTTTTATCCCCATTTGGGGCACAGAGCTCCTAAAATGCTTGGAATGTCCCAAGTGCTGAGAGCCAGAATGGTGTCTTTTGTTAGTTTGATGAGGTGACTTTTGAAAAGCACCTAAGGATGGGGGCTGGCTACCAGGAGAACCAGCCACCTGATTAGAAGGTTGAACCTTTCAGTCCATCCCCAGACGTCTGAGAGGGGAAAGGGGCTGGAGGTTGAATCAGTCACCGTTGACCGATGATTTAATCAGTCATAGTTTCATCAAAACCCAAAAAGGACAGGGTTGGGAAAGCTTCCATGTTGGTGAACATGTGCAGATTCCCAGAGTGTATTGTGCCTGGAGAGGGCATAGAATCTCTGCACCCTTTCCCTACACCTTGCCTTATGCACCTTTTCCACCTGGCTGTTCCTGAGTTATATCCTTTTGTAATAAACCAGTCATCTAGTGAGTAAATGGGTTTCCTGAGTTCTGAGCCACTCTAGCAAATTAACTGAACACAAGGAGGAGGTTGGGGGAACCTCTAATTTGTAGTCAGTCGGTCAGAAGTACAGGTAACAACCTGGGCTTGCAACTGGTGTCTGTAGTGTAGCTATATCTCATCTCCTGTTTCTTTCCCAGCCAAACTTCTGGAAAGAGCATCCAGATTTGAAAATATCTTCTTCATAAAATACTAAATTCTCATAGTTATGCTTGGATATGTTCCTGAACTTTTTATTATGTTCCATTGACCTTTCTCATTTTAATTACCACTATTATTGCAGTATTTTAATTACTTCAGCTTATGATAATTTTAATATATAATAATATGATATAGTATAATAACACTATGTATACTACATAATAATATTATATAGTATAATAACAATATAGTGGGCTTCCCTGGTGGCGCAGTGGCTGAGAATCCGCCTGCCAATGCAGGGGACACGGGTTCGAGCCCTGGTCTGGGAAGATCCCACATGCCGCGGAGCAACTAGGCCTGTGAGCCACAACTACTGAGCCTGCGTGTCTGGAGCTTGTGCTCCACAACAAGAGAGGCCGCGACAGTGAGAGGCCCGCGCACCACGATGAAGAGTGGCCCCCACTCGCCGCAACTAGAGAAAGCCCACGCACAGAAATTAAGACCCAACACAGCCAAAAATAAATAAATAAATAAAATTTAAAAAAAAAAACAAAAAAAACGATATAGTGTATAGTAAGCCCTCTTATTGACATGCTTTCCCAAATTTTCCTGCCTACACTTGCCTCTATATTTCCTGATAAATATTAAATCACTTTTATATAGTTCTAAAAGTATATTATTTTATACAGTTCCTGTTCAAGGTATAAACTCATATGGGAATAGTTGGCATCTTTTAACAGTGAGCCCTCCCATAAAAGAACAAGACACACCTTCGTGTATTGGAGTTTATGTCCTTTAGGCCAGTTCTATATTACAGACACATTTCACATTAATTACTCCTAAGTCTATCATGTTGTCGTTATTATAAAGTTGGTGGGATGTTTTGGTATGCTTATTCTATAACTACATGTTACTAAACTTTGTATATCTAATGGTTTTCAGTCCATTCCCTTAAATTTTCTAGGTAGAAATCTTAACACATATAAGTTAAGGTATATGTTAATATTAATATAATATTCCATTATATATTGATAATATACATCTATACATATGGTGTGTGTATATATATTTATAGACACATATACATACCATATATCTATTGTGTTATGGTATCATATATTTATTGTGATATCTTAAATAATGATCATTTTGCCTCTTCCTTTCTAATTCGTGTACTTAATTTCTCTCTTTTCTGATCTCCCTGCATTGGTGCAAACCCCTTGTTTCTATGTCACTTCCTCAGACAGGCTTTCTCTTACCTTCTTTCTGATCTGAATTGTTCTTGTTTTTCTATTTTGTGGCATTTGCTCTTTTCCTGCATAGCTAATCTTATGCTTTATAATTTTTTTTTTTTTTTGCGGTATGCGGGCCTCTCACTGTTGTGGCCTCTCCCGTTGCGGAGCACAGGCTCCGGACGCGCAGGCTCAGCGGCCATGGCTCATGGGCCCAGCCGCTCCGCGGCATGTGGGATCTTCCCGGACTGGGGCACGAACCCGTGTCCCCTGCATCGGCAGACGGACTCTCAACCACTGCGCCACCAGGGAAGCCCCGGTGCTGATCAATTTAATAATCAAATAATCAGACTCATTCTCTCACTTCTAGTCTGTCTGTCTCACGCCCTTTTCTTCTCTTTGAGGAAGACACAGGCAGAGACAGGCCAAAGTTGCACAAAAAGAGTCTTGGGAAAGGCTCTGGAGGAGTTTTGAGGCACATCTCCCTAGGCTCAGCCAATTCTGGGGAATGTCTGGGCGGCCGTTTTTCACAGATGTCACGGGGTGCCCCTCAGTTCCCTCTAATGTCTTTCCTGGCCCCAGAGCATCAGTTTGAACCAAGGCCGGATCAGTTGTCCCAGGCTGGCCCACTGGCTGAGTCTCAGAGTTCTGGCTCCACTGTGGTCGGAGACGGTGCAGGTCAGTGTGGCCCCTCTTGCCAGCCTCAGTGTAGTGACAGCTCGGGTGCAGACTGCATGGCAGTAGCGAAGTAGGCTTTGCTCCCTGGAAACTTGGGTTCCTCCCCTGGGCTTGTAAATAACAAAGGAGGCCAACTGATAACAGTATTATTGTTACTCTTTTTTTTTTTTTTTTTTTTTAACCTGAGTGGCACCTTTATTGCACTTGATGAACCTACACTGACATGTCATTATCACCCAAGGTCCATAGTTTACATTAGTGATTATTGTTACTCTTGTTGCTCATGTTTCATTATTGTTTTTACTGTGCACTGATTGTTCTGATCATGAAAAATCTAATGAGGAGTTTCATCTCAGCCAGACACCCTGGGGCCTGGTAGTTCACCCAGGTCAGAAGAAGCCAGAGGGCATTCTGAAAGGGCCATACCTGAAGAGTATGCCCCACCCCCCCCAGCCCCGGCCAGGTGACAGAGCTGGAGCTGGAGCTGGTGGCAGGGTTCTCACTTTACAGAGGATGAGGCACATTGGGATGAGAAGACTGAACGGCCCCTTAGTCAGACTTGAAAGGAGTTTAATTTCAACCTATCTCCCACATGGTAGGCCAGGCAGCACGGGGCCCACCCTCAGTGTTCCTTCCTGCCCGAAGCACTGAAGACCGGGATTTGGACTGTGACCCAGTTATTAGAAGGGAAGTAGGTTATAAGGTCAAAAGAGCTCAAGATCGAGACCAAAATTAATAGGCACAGAAAGTCTGGTAGATAATAAAAGGTAGAGGGATGGTGATATGATGGAGTCTTAGGTTCCTCCTGGGCCTTGGATTCTTGCTTTGAAATCTGTTTGTCCTCCTAGCCCTGGAGCACTTTGGAGCTGGAGTTGAGCTAATCAGCCACTCAACCCTGAGTTCTAGTGCAGAGTCCTTCACTGCCAAACCATCTGCCCTTGGGCTAGTTATTCCCTCTCTGTTTCAGCTTCCGCTTTTGTTGACTCAGGAGCCATAGAGGGGAAGTATGAGTGTCTATAGACACCTGGTGAAAGTTTAGAGGAATTAAAGCCACTGCCATCAGGGAACAGAGCCCTGTATACATTGCTCAGGTGTGTCTCATGTGCCCCAAAGCACAGCCTGGGTTTGGAAGCTAAGTTAGTCAATCTGGTATTTGTCTGAGGAGTTCATCCTGGAAAGATGGTCCTGTTTTCTAATTCAGATTTATCTAGAAATTTATCCTTGTTCCTGGCCCAAATGTTCACATTTGGTTTGATTTTACTATTCCCACGACTTCCGCAAAACATTTCCTTTCTTGGTCCCACAGATTTTATTCTAGAGAGAAAATGCTTGTGGATCTGGGACTAACACAGCATGTGAAACATACCAGAAGTATTATGGTGTTTAGCAAGTCTTTTGAGTTCCTATTATCATCCCCATTTTATAGATGAAAAAACTGAGGAACAGAGAGGTTAAATGACCTACCCAAGGTCACATAGCTAGTCATGGAGAGGGAGAGGATTTGAACCCAAACGGTATACTCTAAATCTCTACTTTTAACTTTGAATAAACCACTGACTGATTGACAGTCATGTATGTTTCCTGAGGGATCCCGGAAAAGGTCTTACTCCAATATATGTTTTCCATAAAGGGTGTATAATTGTATAGTGTTTACCATCAAGCATTGCCCCTTCTCAGTTTCTTATAGTACCTATGAAGGGTTACATTGATCCATTAGAGAGAATTTATTCATTAGATGTCTTCATCGTCTTATTGAATGGAAGTGGTAGAGGGGCTAGAAGGAATTGTTGCATTCTACAACGAAATGTCAATAAATCGCATCCTACCCCCTGCTCTATTTCTGAACAGGGTTGGAAAATTAAACAGGAAGAAAGTGTGGTAGCCAGAATGCCACTTTCTTGATGATAGACATTCAGTTATAGGCTGTGGCTCTAGGTCTGTTGTTAGGGCTTGCTCATGGTAGACCCCATGGTTAGGCAGAGTTACCCACCTAATGCCAGCCCTGGGCTGGGGCAGGCCTCCCTGCACAGATGTAGGTCCCTGTTATGGCATGAAGGATCTCTGCAGCTCCCAGTAGAAGAAGGGCAGACCTGAGCCAATCACCCTTACAAAATTTAGCAATCAGTTGTCTTTCTACCATTTCGGGGGCAAAGACAAGAAAGGGGTGGAAAGAGGCCAGGCGTGGGGAAAGGCACTCACATCCTGCAGAGACCTTAGACCTTCTAGTCATGCCCTCTTATCCTACAGATACAACAGAATTCCAGGGAAGGGAGAAGACTCTGATAAGCAAGTGATGCAAGGTCATCAGGGAGAAGAGCTAGGAAACTAGATATCCTGAACTGGGTACAGACTCCACCTACTTTGCACTACTTAGTTCTCCTCCAGAAAGAGTGAGCAGTGGGAATGCCCCAAGACCTGGTGTACAAGGGCCCTGGTGGGAAGGGGAAGGAGGACAGAAGCAGTGAAACCGGGGTGAGTGTGCCTAGAGAATAGGGCATAGAGTGACCCCTCAGCACTTCAGAGCATCAGGTATTGGAGTCAAACTTTCTCTCCCCTGCTGTCCTCCTCACAGCTCCACCTAGTGTCAGTGTGGAAGCTGGAAGGACTGCTTGAGATGACCCGCTCTATTAGTCAGAGTTCTCCAGAGAAACAGAACGAGTAGGATGTGTATATATGTAGGAAAAGGTTTATTATAAGAAATTGGCTCATGCAGTTATGGAGGCAGCCAAGTCCAAAACCTGCTGCTTGGAGACCCAGGAGATCCCATGGTACAGATGAAGTCTGAAGGCATTCCACTAGAGAATTCCCTCTTGCTCAGGTTGGTGGGTCTTTTTATTCTATTCAGACCTTTAGCTGATTGGATGACACCCACTCAAAGTGCACTGATTTAAATGCTAATGTCATGCAAAAACTCCCTGCAAGTTTACGCATAAAATTAACCGTCACACCCACGTATTCCCCTCATCGTCCTTGTAGGGCTGATAGTTTTCCCGGATTTAAGTCATTTGAGTACCACTACCATGATTTTTTAGTGCAACATCTGTTTATTTTTTATTCAATATTTCCTTTAAACCAATGTTAACCACTCACATTTAAAAAGTTTGCCTCATAGCAAAATAATATTCAAGAAAAGGGGTTGTTGTACTCGTAATTTCTTTCTAAAACACCCAAGAGTAAATAACTCAAGCATTTCAAAAAAGCGTACTTAGCACCTAAAACCATCTTGCATCCTCCTTTTGGGAAACACTGTAATCAGGGCTGCAGTTGAGCAAAGAGCCCGAGGCCCCGCCTAACCACCAGGGGACGCAGTTGTTCGCCTTCCCGAAAGCCCGGGCTTTTATCCCACCTGGGGGTCCCCCCCACACCCCTCGGGGCGCTGTGCTCTCTACCCTGGAGTGGCTGCCCCGGTGCGCCCAGACCCGGGGCCCCTGAGAGGCCCAGAGCTGAGCCCTGCGGCGCCGATGGGGAGGGGCTGCTGGAGCCTGTCCGGGCTGGACTAAGCGCGGCGTCCTCCGAGATGCGGAGGATCCTAGGAGCAGAGGCCTCCCCGCGTCGGAGGTGGAGCGTGCGGGGTGGGCGGGCAGCCCGTCGGCCTCCTGCGTAGCCCTTCGCCCACTCGGTGGTGCACTTGGAAACTGCGAGAGGCCCTGCCTCAGGCATCCGTCCTCAGAGGCGCTGGTGCCCGTGGCGTGCCCCGGACTGGCCTGGCCTCGGGGGAAGTAGAGGAAGCTGCTTCTGGGAAGAGGGATTGCACTTCCGGAAGAGAGGGCGGGGCCCAGCCAGCTCAGCTGAGAAAGGCAGGTGGGAGCATCTGAGGCCTGGAAACAGCTCACATGGCCTTCTGGGGAGCGTCCTCCTTCTCTGAGGTGAGCAGGATGAACCGGGCGGCCTTGGGATCCAGAGCCCAGGACTGAGGTCGTGCCTGGCTTGAGGGGTGGGCTGGTTGGTCCGTCACACCTGCCAGCACAGGCGCGCTAGGACCCCCGAAGCGCCGCGTGCACACCACGTCTTGGTTTTTCTTATTGATATTTTAATTTAGATGGGTTCACTGTTTTACTTAAACGAAAACATTTATTTTAAAAACAAACTTTCTGGGACTTCCCTGGTGGCGCAGTGGTTAAGAATCCGCCTGCCACGAAGCGGCTGGGCCCGTGAGCCCTGGCCGCTGAGCCTGCGCGTCCGGAGCCTGTGCTCCGCAACCGGAGAGGCCACAACGGTGAGAGGCCCGCGTACTGCAAAAAAAAAAAGAATCCGCCTGCCAATGCAGGGGACACAAGTTCGAGCCCACGTGGCACATCTACTGAAGCCCGTGCTCCTAGAGCCCGTGCTCCGCAACAGAAGAAGCCACCGCAATGAGAAGCCCGCGCACCGCAACAAAGAGTAGCCCCGCTCGCTGCAACTAGGGAAAGCCCACGCTCAGCAACGAAGACCCAACGCAGCCAAAGATAAATTAAAAAATAAATTAAAAAAAACCTTATTCATTTATAAAATGGTATGTGCGTCAACGGCTTGATGACGTTTAACAGATTAAACAGAATAATACAGAAAGTTCTTTAAACAGTGCCTGACACATAAGAGCTTAGTATGTAATACTTAACTGTTATTATCGTAAGTGGAAAGAAGTTCTGGGAAACACTGGGACATATGGTGCTTCAGAAAAATTTTAACTCTCTCTTCCAGAAACTTTTGGATGCTCCTGATTTGTAGTATAGCTTTCTTCTTCCCTTTAAAAAAAAAATAAATTTATTTATTTATTTTTGGCTGCATTGGGTCTTCGTTGCTGCACGTGGGCTTTCTCTAGTTACCGCGAGCAGGGGCTACTCTTGGTTGCAGGGCGTGGGCTTCTCACTGAGGTGGCTTCTCTTGTTGCGGAGCACGGGCTCTAGGCGCACAAGCTTCAGTAGTTGTGGCACACGGGCTCAGTAGTTATGGCTCACAGGCTCTAGAGTGCAGGCTCAGTAGTTGTGGCTTATGGGCTTAGTTGCTCCGCGGCATGTGGGATCTTCCCGGACCAGGGCTCGAACCTGTGCCCCCTGCTTTGGAAGGCGGATTCTTAACCACTGTGCCACCAGGGAAGCCCTCTTCTTCCTTTTTTATCTGTAGCCTGAGTGTCCTCAGTGGCTGAAGGGAGACGTTCCCTGCAACTCCATACCCCACTGGAAATTCCTGTCAGTTTAATTGCCGAGGTAGCTACTAGGTAGAGCTGCCAGCAGATGGCCCCAGAGCACTGTGGACATGTTTGTCTTTTTGGGTTCCCTCAAGAAGGTATTAAGGAATTTTAAGGATGCTTGAGGGTGTGGGCAGATTTGTTATTGTAGTTTTTTTATTTCACAAGATTTTGGCCTTTAATTGTTTTGTTCATATATTAATTCTTCAAATATTTATTGGATGCCTACGCTGTCCCAGATGCTATTCAGAGACTTGATATATATCAGTGAATTAGAACAAAGATCCTTGCTGTCATGGGGCTTACATTCTAGCAGGCAGCAATAAAGATAATAGATAAATTAGATAGTGTGTTAAAAGTGTTATGGAAAAGAAAAGTGTAAACCAGAGTGTGTGTGTGGGGGGTGTTGGCATGGGCTGGTTGCAGTACTGAATAGGGTGGCTAGGATAGGCCTCATTAGGGATGCAGGATTTGATCAAAGATTAAAAAAAAAAATGAAGTTAGCCAAGCAGAGAACTGGGTGAAGAGTGTTTTATAGATACCATGAAAAATTTGAAGCAATTACATTTACCCTCTTATAGATGGGGTAATTGTGGCTCAGAGAAGTGAAGTGACTTGTCTAAGGTCTTACAGGAGGTTGCTGGCAAAGTTGGTGTAGTTTCCCCTCCTCATTTCTAGCCCCATCTTCCTTCACCACATCACATTACCGCTCTGTGTTTGCCACGGTGATGGAGGTTTCTTGTAAACCTGCAAAAATACGTAGCTTGCTTAAGTGATGACTCAGGTTTGCTTGGCTTATTTCCTCAATTGGGTAACACCAGACTCTCTGTGATCTTCCTTTTTTATATAATCAATAAATATGTATTTGCTAAGTGCTGTGGAGGATAGAATTGAGGCATGGGCCCTGCACCCGGGGGACTAGTGATCTATCCATGGACATTTTTGGCCTTCATTTCTTCTCTTTCATCTACTTTCTGTACTTTCCCCATCAAGTCCACTGATCATCTCTACCTACAGCTTAAATTTAGAATTGAGTCAGATTATCAAACTTAGTCGCCCAGTCTCGGTGTCTAGGTTCCTGAATTCTCCCCCAGATTCCTTTTGTTGCCAGTTGATACATGGTGCCCCTGGGTATCCCCCGGTCACAAGTCTGTGCTCCCTCTAGCCTGTGTTGGACCAGGTCTGTGAGACCAGGCTTATGCTTTATCCTTTATTCCTAGGCTTTGATTACATACCCCACCTGGCCTTTTAGTCTCCCCCTAGAACTGTCTCCTTGCCACCTGTATTCACAACTGTAGAGATCTCTCCACTTGATTGGAGACTCTGTGTCTTGCTATTTGGAAATTGTGCTTCTTGGACACCGATATGTGGACTTGTGGACTTGGACACTGTTCTTGGTCCCCTCGAGCTGCTTTTCTGAGCCTGAGTCTGTTCTCTCAGCCTCTGGCTCTGAGAACTCTGGATGTATGCTGAATCCCCTTCCCTTCCTGCCCACACTTGCTGCAAGGAGATGGTGGTTAGGGTCTGTGTTAAAGTCCTTGGTTATGGTGCTTGTGAAACAGCAGTGAAAGACAGCAGGCTTTATTTGGAGGTAATTGTTTGCGAACTAGTAGTGTAGAGGAGAGGGGAGCTTGGTAAGCCTGTAGTGGATAAAAATGAAGAAGCCTGGTCTTGAAGGGTGGGTAGAATTAATAGGTGAAGGGAGAGAACAAGGTGGGTGAACGTGAGGTGTTGCGGGACAGTGAGACATTAGCCTAAATGGAATGGAGAGGGTGTGTTTGGAAGTGGTGGTGGGAAGAGGTATGTAGGTAGGTTGGGGCTGCAGCAGGGCCTGGGGCACCAGCTCAAGAAGTTTGCATTACAGGATCCTAAAGTATTCTTAGGGAAGTTCCTGGGAAGTTGGCATAAAGTCATAAAGTGGGGCATGTCATTAGGACCTATATATCCACCTCCCAATCTTTGAGGATCTCAAATTTACTATTTACATTTCTCAATGCCCATATAAAAGAGGTTCCCTGGGTTATTTTGTCATGGCATCCTGGTTTTTTTTTTTTTTTGCGGTACGCGGGCCTCTCACTGTTGTGGCCTCTCCCGTTGAGGAGCACAGGATCCGGACGCGCAGGCTCAGCGGCCATGGCTCACGGGCCCACCCGCTCCACGGCATGTGGGCTCCTCCTGGACCGGGGCACGAACCTGTGTCCCCTGCATCGGCAGGCAGACTCTCAACCACTGTGCCACCAGGGAAGCCCCTGTTTCTTACTTACTGTTTGCTTGTTTTTTCTCAGTCTCCTCTAGCATATCCTGAAAGGAATGCTGCCAGACTCTGGTTCCCTGTTGTGTCCCCAGATTCCCCCACAGTATCAGATACTCAATGCTCTGAAAATACTTGTTGACTGAATGAATAAACTAAACTAAATATCTGTTTCTCCAAACCTGCTCTGCCCTCTGAATGCCTGAATCTGTTAGTGCTGACGTTGTCTATCTGGTCTGCAAAGTTGGAAACTTGGAGTCACTCTTGGTGAAGACACAAGCACATGACCTGACTGCTCCTGAACTTGGCATGGGGACGGTACTCCCACTGAGATCTTGTTTTCTACTCCATTATGACAAGATAAAACTACATACCCTGTTGCATTTTAGATGTGAAGCCTGAAAGCCTCAAACGTAATCATTGAAAGGAGTGAAAACTCATTGGGAAGCAGGGCTGCAAATTGTAGGTTATGTATTTCTCAACGTAACAATCATATTAGCTGTTCTGAATTCTTCCAAAGGGCAGAATCACACAGTGAGTAAGAGTATGGGCTCTGGAATCAGATTGCCTGGGCTGAAATCCTTGTTGGGCCACTTACTAGCTGTATGTCTTTGGGAAAACTGCTTAACCTCTCCATGGTGTAGTTTTCTTGTGTGTGAAATATGGGTGAAGATAATACTTCCCTCACACAGTTATAGTGATTGAGTTCTCAGAGCAGTGGATTAATGCTCAACAAGGCTTGACTATAATTACTAGTTCTGGGTATTTAATGGGCCATTGAGACAACCTCTGTTCTCTTGCCATTTGGGGGCTGCTGCTCAGAGACAGGCAGCCTGGCTTCATCACGATGTGGCCAAGGGTGTGGTAGGAAGGGATGTTGGAATTTGTTGAGTGAGGGGTGAGCTCCTGCAGGAGATGACAGTGGCCACAGAGGGAGGCCCCAGGTGCAGACGGGATTATTTCAGGTGGAATGTACACATAATTCCCTGACACAGTGAAGGACGTGTTACTGCCTAGCTCTGTATACGCAGGGCTGCACAGAGACGGGAAGATCTGTGCTTCTGCCCTGGGTTTGTTTTGTAGGAGGAGAAGGCAGCCAAGTCTGAAGACTGAGTGTTAGGTCTCATCGCAGTCCTGCTCTACTTCCCCATCCTCTCCTTCCTCAAAGGACGCTCTCCAGCTCAGTGAGTATAGCTGCACAAGAGTGGTGCTGTTGTCAAGGTGGCCCAGGAGGGTTTGGGGCTTTCACCAAACTGGTGAACCGTAAAAAGTTACTTGTCACCACTGGGTCCTAGTTCCCCACCATATCAGGCATGTAATTCTCTTACTACTTCCCTCTACAAACAGCAAAGATGGATTTGATAACCAGTTATTTTACACTATAGAGTGGTTTTATTGTGCTGACTTTTGAAATACTTGGAAGTGAAACATTTTACAGGTACAGAAACATCCATGGCCATCTATGTGTAGTAATAATGAGGTCTTTCCCAGCCCCCTGTGAGCTTCACAAGGTGTACTCTGAGGGCCCCTCAGCCCAAACTGAAGGACCTGAGGAAGAAGACATCAGCATTCCTCTCTTCTAAATGCAAAAGGCAAGGTACAGGTGTGAGACATTTGAATTTGAAAGAGATGCTATTTCAAGGAATCTTTATTTTTTTTTCCTACTCTACCTCTATGCAGAATAGAAAAAAGACTGCCTAAACAGGAATGGAGGAGAGTTGGAGAAAAATAAAGAGGAGGATGCAGCATGTGGGTCTGTGCTCTTCCTCTGCCCCAGAGTGAGTGTGATGAATTTTTTTCTTTTTTAACAGAAAGGCATCAGTGTATTTTGTGAATAAGGTCTTGATCAAGGTAAGCAGTTCTTTTTTAGCACATTATACTCTGCCCAGAAATAAAGGAGTCTCTTTAAATGAACATTTCCAGTGACAATGAACAGTCCCCTCTCTCTAAGTGTGGGCATCCTAGAGCTGAGGGGACACGGGCCTCCATTAGTGTCTCCAAGGTGAGGCCCTTCAGTGCTGGGGAGGACAAACATGGTTTGGCATGCCTTGGCATGCATGAGGGGACTGACTTTCTCCTAGCCCAAAAGTGGCATCAGGGGACATCGGCAAGTTCCATCCAATTATTCCTGTTCCCTTCCTGGATACTTGCCTGTCTTCCTCTTCACCATTCTGACCTAGTCACTTTTCTATTCTATCTTGAAAAGATTTAATTCTTAGGATATGGTTTTACCTTGTCTGTATGGGTCCATTTAGACTCTCAACCTCACATCCCTTCATATGTGGGCCCCTCTCTCCATTCATCCCTTGACACTTTCCCAGAGCAGTTTCCAGAGCCAAAACCACTTCCTGAGCCAGAGTCATCTCTTCATTGACAATATTCTGAAATATCTCTATCTGCTCCCTCAGATCATTTCACTCATTCAGTGCCCACTTGATTTCCCAGGACTGAGTATTTTACTGCCCGTTTGGCCTTTGCTTTGTGATAATCTCCTTTAACATTGTGTGCTCCCTGATGCAGTTGGCAGCTTGATTTCCCAGTATAAGATGTCCCGAAGTCTTTTTTGTTGGTAACATCAACCACTCCTCTCTGACTGAACCCATAGTTTTGGATCAATGAATTAGAAAGGTAGAGTCGGTAGAATTTTTGAGGTAACTACCTCCTCACCTGAACTGAAACCAGACTTTTCCTGAGTGACATGACTTTCCAGCAGTTCCAGTGCAGGGTGTTCATTCTCCCTCATTGTGTTGTGGGCTGGAGATGGGCTGAGCTTGCCTTTGCTCACCACCCTGGCTTCTTTCAACAACTACTCCTCAATTGATGCATACGTACTCCACCCTCTTTCCAACCTCATTTTTCCCTTGACTAATCTTGCCCTATAACCGTATTCAATAAGGACTTTGGCTCCTTTCCATTCCACATCAGCCACCCATTCAAATGGCCACACCCTGAACCTTGTATTCACCCATAACTACTACACCTCTTGGGAAGCCAGGACTCCCCAGAGTTTTACTTATTGATCACACAACATAGCCTTTTTTTTTTTTTTGTGGTATGTGGGCCTCTCACTGCTGTGGCCTCTCCCGTTGCGGAGCACAGGCTCTGGACGCGCAGGCTCAGCGGCCATGGCTCACGGGCCCAGCCGCTCTGCGGCATGTGGAATCTTCCTGAACCGGGGCACGAACCCGTGTCCCCTGCATCGGCAGGCGGACTCTCAACCACTGCGCCACCAGGGAAGCCCAGCATAGGCTTCTTACTCTTCTATTCCTTAGGTTCCTACTAAGCCCATTCTTAAAAAATAATCTTTATTTTTATTTTGAGTAATTGCATGCCTGTCACCCAGAATTGATAGTGACATATTTTGTCATGTTTGCTTCAAGGCTTATTAAAAGGAATAAAACATTATAGGTACATTTAAGTCTCCTATGCTCTTCCCCAAGTTATGATCTCCTCCCCTTCTCAGAAGCAATCACCAACACAAAGTTGGTAAATCTGTGTATGTGTGTGTGTGTTTATAAAATGTAATCTTTTTGGGTTTTAAAATTTACATAGTATACTGTATATAATTTACAGCTTGATTCACTCAATGTTATATTTAAATAATCAATATATATATAACAAGTAGTTCATTCCTTTTTAAGTGTTCCGTAGCATTCCAGTATAAGTATATTGTGCAGTTTATTTATCCATTTCCACATTCATCGCTACAAGCAGTGCTGCATCAAACAGCCTCATAAATATCTTCCCACGCAAAATAGTGTAGTGCTGTGGCAGGTAGGTAGGACCACAGCTAGACTCTGGCACCTTTGTGTGAGTTAGAAAGGCTTCCTCTTTGCATGGGCCTAGTCCTCTGGACACATAGCTTGGCAAATGGAGTGTCCCTGGGGAAAAGGAAAAAGTACTCACATGGTTGTAGCTTTGTGCTAAAGATATGTGGGTTTTTATGTGGACATGCATTGGATTTCTTGGACTTGTGGGCATCTCTGGACAGTGGACAGATTTCATAGTCATAGTTGGTGCCTTGTGTTAAGAAGAAAAACTTTAGAGCCACACCACTTGGGTTCAAATGCTAGCTATGGTGACCATAGCCAATTACACAATTGCTGTGCCTCACTGTCCTCATCAGTAAAATGGGAATATGGAATTATCTCTCTCATGGGGTAATTGAGAGCGTTGCATATAGTATAGTAACATATAATAAGTTTGACTTATACTAAGTTTTATATAAATGTTAGATATTATTATTGTCATATATGTACACCTTCTTTTAAGATACAAGACTAGGAGTGGAACTGCTGGTTGGTTGGGTGTGCATTTTAAATAAACCTGTTCTTTATTCTGTCTCTATTTGTTCAGCCTGCCAGTCTCCGTCTTGCCTTCTTTCATATCTGTCCTGGATTCCATAATCACACTTTTAAAAGTGTGGGCCTCAGTCATGTTATAATGCATTGTGAGTTTGTCAGCAGTGGGTAAGCATCTCAAAGAGGCACAAATCTGGTCACCCAGATTGCTCCCAAAGTGGGCAGAAGAAAAGGACTGGATTAAGGGTGCAATGAGATCAGCTCCTCCTGCAAGGCTCAATGACTCCTCATCTAGACAGGGCCTCCACCTCCACTGAGAGATGTCACAGATAATGATCATGATGGGCTGAGCTTGTTTTCTTCCTCTCCCTTCCTTCTCCTCCCTGTGTCCTCCCCCTCACATCCTCCAAATACATACGCCTTCAACCAGCAATCTGATATACAATCTACAGCTACTTACTGCCTGTTACTTGCTTTCCTCCCTCTGGTAATTCTCCTACATTTTGCTTCTCTCGTTTTCTTTAGTTCTGTTGCCAAGAAAGATCCCTATATCTTTAATTCTTCCTTGAAAAACTCCCTGCGACCCCATATTCTATCAGACATCTGGTTTTCTATGATGCTGTTTCCCTTTACTCTGTGGAGTGGAGCCTGCTGAAGTTAGTGTGGGCTCTTGGATTGAGAACGAGTTTTGTGGTTGGTCACTTCTGACCTACATCATGACTGATCTGTGTGTCCTTGGACTCATGGTTAACTTCTAAGAACCCCAGTTTGCACACTGAAAAGCTTAAGGATCTCTGCTCCAAAGAGTTGTGAGGTTAAAAAGGGATAAGTGACCTGGCATTGATACATAGGTCCTAGTATATTCCATATTGTTATTTACCTTTACCTGAAAAGCTGCTGCTGCTAGGAAGGCCCATCTTTACTACATTAGGGGGAAATTTGACTGTAAGATTATCCCTCCCTTCACACACACAGTTTGGGCCCAGGAGAGATACTGTAAGATGTCTCTTTCTCCCATACTTGTAACCCTCACTAGGGATCGTTCAGTGCCTTGGTCCCTTCACTTGTCCTCAGACCTGCCCTGCCGATTTCATATCTGCCATTTTCTTTGCTTCTTCTGCGAGGCTGTTGGGTGTTGGTGATATCACGTACTGTGGTGCATTCGCTTCTCTCTACACCTTTGTGATTTTTCCACCTTATCTAGTCTCTGAATCCTACCTGACAGTCTTTCCTCATTCCTAGTTGATGCCCTTCCCAGACCCCTCAACAGGTACTTCACACCTTTCCCACTCCTTTTCAAGCCTCCCTCCCTCCCTATATTCCTTTTAGCAGATCACTTCACTTCCTTCTTGTTAAGATGGTAGAGTGTCTAAAAAAGCATTAGGAGTCCTGTCTTGAGAAGAATGTTTCTTTCTTTTTTTTTTTTTTAAGAATGTTTCTTTGAATAAATGACATAGAGACATTTAAAGGAAAAAAAATCATGAGGTTACCAAAGTTACAGTTGGTCCTTTCTTGTGGGTAAAAATCAGTGATTTCCCCATGTGATTGATTATCATACTTGTAGACGTCAGTATTACGAAAGTCAGCGAGAAACATTTTTCATGAGGGAGTCAGCAGTTTACAGGAAAGAGCTCAAGGCTTCACTGACTTGGGGACACTAATTTTAGGTAGAATCTTCTTCCATATTTTCAGGTTATCTCAGGGCATAAAGATTTTTTTCCCTCTGCAACAGTTGGATCTGATGTACTTAGTCATAATAGTGATGGGCAAGGGGTCAATTTTGCTTTCTCCATAGGGGGCAACAGATGTGAATTCTCCTAACTTCCATTCTTCTCAAAGGAATCCAACAGATCCTTTAAATGCAGGTTGCTCTATCCCATCTCCTAGAAATTCTGACTCAGTGGGTCTGGGGGGGGAAGTCCAAGAATTAGCTTTCTGAATAAGTGCCTCAGGTGATAATTCTCATCCTAGGAACCTCTTTTAGTAACACTGAGATAATAATATCTTCACTCATTTTTACCTCCTTTTACCCTCAAGTGTATAATGAATCCTATTCCTTTCTAGGGCTGATTTTGCTATATGTGCTCTTGCTTCCATTTCTGTCATTTCTTCCAGATCCTTGAGCCAGCAATGAACCCCCTTTTTGGTATCGACCATCTCTTTCTTTTCAGTCTCCTTCTCCTTAGCTTACAAATATTATTCACTCATTTAGTAAATTTTATTGGGTGTCTCCTAGGTTTTCAACCCATACTTAAATTCGTTTTTTGTAAAGGCTTCTTTTGTCTTCCTTGCTTACTCTCCTACTTCTCTTTCCTACCAAACTTCTTGAAAGAATCTGTCCTTTCCATACTGATTTGTAATAATGATAACAGCAACAACAGCAGCAGCAACAACAAATGATAATAAGGGTAGCCACTAACATTTACTGGAGGATGTCTGTGGATTAGGCACTTCTCCAAGTGCTTTACATATGTTGAGTATGTAGCAGACACTCCATGTGTCCTTTAAAAAGATACATATATATATGTATATATATTTCTGGACTGTTTATTCAGATATATCGATCTATTTGTTTACTCTTCTGCCAGTTCTCTCTGGTTTTATTTATTGTAACTTTTAAAAATACATTTTATATTCATACCTGTTACCGGAGTTCTCTTTGTTGGCTTCTGGAACAGCAGTTTCCCCTGCTTCTCCTCCTACTTTGATTTATCTTTATCAGTGTTCTTCCCTGACTTTTCTTCTCTGTGTACCTCACAGTCCACTTAAGCCTTTCTCAACTAGCTTTTCCAGGCACAGTTCCTGATACTCTTTGCCTACATGCTTCAGCCAAAGACGTCTACTCTTTGGTCCCTGAACATATTACTTCTTTGATGTCTTTGCACATGGAGTTTCGTTCTCTGCCTGTGCAGTCTGGGAGTACTGCATGGCAAATTTGTCATAGCTGTGTCTCAGATTACCTGATGATATAATATCTTCAACATCTGGAATGCTCTGACTAGAACTTGTAGATAAGGACCAAGCAGGAGCCGGGAGGCAGGGATCTTTCATATATGGGGTAGGGAGTACAGAGTGAGGGAGTCAGAGGGCACAGGAGTGGGTGATGGGGCCAGGGCAGAGACAGGGAATTCTGGCTGATGGGGGAATTGATGTAGGATCTTTGTTTTTAAAGAGTGCTAGACTGTGGGAGGTTGTTTATAATTAGTCCCTAGTGAACCTCAAATAAGGCATGCACTAGGGAGGACTAGGTCAGAAATGCCACCCTCTGGAATTGAACCTAATGAGAAGCATTAAATGTGATCAGATAAATAAAATGTGAGGAGATGAGTTATCTGCCACAGGGGTCCTCCCTTAAAATTGTTCTTATGTATGTTGCTAATGAGCAAGGGTGTTTCTCAAGTGTCCCTCAAGGACATTATCTTTGCATGGAGGGTAGGAAAAGGAGAGTCAGAGGATGAGTACCAGTTGGTGTGTCTCCAGCAGTGTCCAGACGAGGGGGCTGCTCTGGTCCTAGAAGTTTGACTGTAGTTGTTTAAAGAGAAATATTACTAAAGTGGAAGACATATGGTAACTTCACATGTGTTTTTGAGTCAGACTGGTTTGGGTCTAAATCCTGTCTCTACTAACATAAACAAGTCACTTGACCTTTCAGATTCTCAGTTTCCTCTTCAATAAAATGAGTGTAGCTCCTCTAGTTGCAGAGTTGCTATGAGAGTGAAATTAAGCAATAAATAATATTATTAAGTAATATATGTACAACACATAATTTAGTATTCCCAGTTCATAGAGAACTCAATAAAAATGTTAGTTTCATACTCTTTACCTTTTTTTTTTTTTTTTGCGGTACGCGGGCCTCTCACTGTTGTGGCCACTCCCGTTGCAGAGCACAGGCTCCGGACGTGCAGGCTCAGCGGCCATGGCTCACGGGCCCAGCCGCTCCGCGGCATGTGGGATCCTCCCGGACCGGGGAACGAACCCGTGTCCCCTGCATCAGCAGGCGGACTCTCAACTACTGCACCACCAGGGAAGCCCCATACTCTTTCCCTTTTAAGACAAATTGTTAAATCATGATAGGGCAACACTTTGAGAATCAAACTCCTTTGCTCTAAAGCTCATCGAAGAACCTCTGATATTTCTTAAATGAATCTATCCAGTGGGAAGGAAGTTCCCATGATAGACAACTGGTTCCTGTTCTCAGTGCATATCTATCTATTTTTTTATCTATCTTTTGTTAAAAATCTTTTGTTAAGACTTTGCTTAGTATGAATCTGTCTCCCAGAGATTAATTGCATATTGAGTGCACAGAAAAAAAATTGACTATCTTTATTTTCTGAATTGGGATCCAGACCCTGGATAAGTTATTAAGATCCTGTAAGATCCTGCCCCAAACAGTTAGTCTACCCCTTTCTCTTAGGTGAAACACTATGGTTCTTAGATTTTGGAGTCATAACAAGGAGAAGAGGAATACTATGAAAAACTTGGCTTAGCTGTACAACGAGGCATTTATTTGAATTTTTTTTTTGCTTTATCTTAATTTTCTTTCTCCTGAACCCTGAAATTTGGAAGAGGCAAAAAGTAAGGTTGAGATATTGCCTGGTAAAAGGGTTAGAGTTTGGTCCTCATCCTTGTAGACTCAGATGTACACTGATATCAGTGTCTCAGAGGTGATTAGACTCAGGAAGGCTGTTTCTTTGTAACTAAACTAACCAGGGTATGAAGCATGAAAACTAGAATGCCAGCTTATTAATTTCCAATCAGAAATGTGCTGTCAGAAATACTAGGTGTCTTTATTAATCTGGCTAGTGAATGCTTTGGCCTTTTGGGAAAATTATAGGAAGCCAACATTTCAGAAGGTTCTCTGGTAAGTTTCAAGTCTGAACCAGACGGTTGTGTAATTCAGTTGATGAATCTCATCAGGCATTGATCTGCTGATACGTTTATTTCAACTCCTGGGACACGCTGGACCATGTATGTCAGTGGAGTAGCTTGTCAGAACACTTTCTCCCTTGAGTGGTCCTTGATGGCATGCTCACATTGATCTCTGTGTCCTCCTTTTGTGAAATAGTTATGGTTTACAAATAAGTGTAGGGAATAATATAATAAACATCAACTTGCTTAAGAAAACTTTTGGCCTCATTTATTCTTTCAGTCCCATTTTCTCCCCTCTCTCCAGAGGTAACCGCTATCCTGAGTCTGGTGTTTAACATTCCCATAAAGATTTTTATATTTACCAAGTATGTGTTAACTACAAATAATATATGGTATTATGATGTATATTGTAACACTTTATAAAGGGTAACACACAATATATACATGTTTTACAATTTTTTCACTTTATATTTTGGGGACTTCTCCATATTGAGATACATCGACAGTCCCTGACTTACAGTGGTTTGGCTTACACTTTTTCAACTTTGTGATGGTTTGAAAATGATAAGCATTCAGTGGAAACTGTACTTTGAATTTCAAATTTAGATCTTTTCCTAGGCTAGTGACATGTGGTACAGTTCTCTCTCTTGATGCTGGCCAGTGGCAGTGAGCCACAGCTCCCAGTCAGCTATGCGATCACGAGGGTAAACAACTGATGCACTTACAAACATTCTGTTTTTCACTTTCAGTACAGTATTCAATAAATTACATGAGATGTACTACAGTTTGTTATAAAATAGGCTTTGTTTTAAATGATTTTGCCCAACTAAAGACTAATATAAGTGTTCTGAGCGTATTTAAAGTAGGCTAGACTAAGCTATGATGTTTGGTAGGTTAGGTATATTAAATGCATTTTCAATTTAAGATATTTTAACCTTCCAGTGGTTTTATTGGGATATAACTCCCATGATAAGTTGAGGAAGATCTGAGTATACTTAGGGGCAGAAAACTTTTCTCTTCTTTCCTTCTAGGTTCTTTGGCTAGCCTAATAGTTGAATTGATATAAGACAGATTAACTTGAGAAAAACAAATTTAGTTTCATACATATGGGAGTACCATAAAAATATGAGACTCAAAGGCAGTCAGGCACTTGAGGCTTATATACCATTCTGAGCAAAGGAGAAGGGGGTAGGGGTCCTCAAAGGGAGGAAGAAAAATCACAGGAAGTTGAGAAGAGCAAATGTTTGGTAAACAAATGTTTTCCAGGCCATGTAGGTAAGTCTTTCTGATACAAAAAGTTATCTCTGCTAATAGCTCTGGTCCTGGTATAGCCCCCTACCTAAACGCTTTTAGACAGTTAAGGGAGAGGCAAAAGCAAACAAACCTCTGAAACAAAACTCTTCCTAAGTCTGCTAGGCCTTGATTGCCTTCAACTCAAAACAATCTACATGCCAGTGTGGAATATTTTTTGGTGTTGTATTCTGTACTCCCCTCCCCTCCCCCCCAGGTATATCTCATTAATTTTAACTGTTGTATAGCATTCTAGTATATGGATATGTCACAATTTATTTATCTATTCTTCTGTTGAACTTTTAAGTTATTTGCAACATTTTCTGACTCCTGTGTCATTGCCAGATTGCTTCCTAAATGGTTACCAATGTAGACCTTCATTGCTCCAGTCCTCCCCAATGCTAGATATTGCCAGAATTTAGTTCTTTCTAACCTGATCTGTATGAAACGGTATTTCATTGTATTTTAATTTTATGTTTCCCTAAGCATTGTTTTTAAAATGTCACTTGGCTGTTCGAATTTCTATTTTGGTAAACTTTCTTTTTGTAAATTTTGCTGTTTTTCCCTAATTTGATATTTATAAGTTCTGTGTACAGTCTAGCTATTAATTACTTGTTGTTTATAGGCCTTGCGGAAGTTTTATCCTCATTGATGGCTTGTCTTTTTTACTTTTTGAGAATGTCTTTTGATTTATGGACATTTATAACTTAATTGGGTCTGTTCTGGATGTTCCATTGCTTTTTTTTAAAAAAAAATTATTTATTTTGGCTGTGCTGGGTCTTAGTTGCAGCATGCGGGATCTTCATTGCAGCATGCGGATCTTTAGTTGTGGCATATAGACTTCTTAGTTGCTGGCATGCGGATTTCTGAGTTACGGCATGCAGACTCTTAGTTGCGGCATGCATACGGGATCTAGTTCCCCAAACAGGGATTGAACACAGGCCCCCTGCATTGGGAACGCAGAGTCTTACCCACTGGACCACCAGGGAAGTCCCTCCATTGCTTTATATGTCTGTTTTTACAACAATTCCACATTGTCTTAGATAATATAACTTTGTAATATAGTTTGATATCTGTTAAGATGACATTCCTCCTCCTTATTTATCTTATAAATTATCCTGGCTATTTTTGATTCTTTGATCTTCTATATAAATTTTAGAATTAGTGTATCAAGTTTCACAAAAAGCCGTGTGGAGATTTTAAACAAAATTAACTTTATTGTGGTATAATTTACATATTGAAATACACCATTTTAAGTATACTATTTTATGAGTTTTGATGTAAATATATATCAATGTAGAATAAGTCCATCACCCTGGACTGTTCCGTTGGGTTCCTCTTTCCAGCTAATTCATAAGTTCATAAGTTCTGTTCCCTGCCCTAGACAACCACTGGTCTACTTTCTATGTTTTGTATTTTAAAATTTGTCTTTAATAGTTCCCTATAAATGGAATCATGTAACATGTACTTTTAAAAAAATTAATTAATTAATTAATTTTTTGGCTGTGTTGGGTCTTTGTTGCTGTGCACGCCCTTTCTCTAGTTGCGGCGAGCGGGAGCTACTCTTCATTGTGGTGCGTGGGCTTCTCATTACGGTGGCTTCTCTTTGCTGTGGAGCACAGGCTTTAGGCATGAGGGGTGCAGTAGTTGTGGCACACGGGCTCAGTAGTTGTGGTTCACAGGCTCTAGAGCGCAGGCTCAGTAGTTGTGCCCCACGAGCTTCATTGCTCCACGGCATGTGGGATCTTCCTGGACCAGGGCTCGAACCCATGTCCCCTGTATTGGCAGGTGGATTCTTAACCACTGCACCACCAGGGAAGTCCATATGTACTTTTTTTGTGTCTGGATTCTTTTTTTTTTGTGTGTGTGTCTGGATTCTTTTGATCAGTATAATGTTTTTGAGGTTCATCCATGTCATGTATATGAGCAGTTCATTCTTTTCTCTTTGCTAAATAGTGTTTCATTGGATGGCTATACAATTTGTTTATTCATCAGTTGCACACGTTTTGGTTGTTTTAAGTTTTGGGTATTATTATTAAAGCTGTCGTGAACATTAATGTAAAAATCTTCACGTGGACATGTATTCATTTCACCTAGGAATAGAATTGCTGGTTCATATACTCATGGATGTTTAACTTTATAAGACATTACCACACTATTTTTCAAAGTGAATATATCATTTTACTTTCTTCTTTTTTTAAAAAATATCTTTACTGGAGTATAATTGCTTTACAATGTTATGTTAGTTTCTGCTGCACAACAAAGTGAATCAGCTATATGTATACATATATCTCCATATGGCCTCCCTCTTGAGCCTCCTTCTACCCTCCCTATCCCACCCCTCTGGGTCTAGGTCATCACAAAGCATTATCATTTTACTATCCACCAGTAATACCAACACTTGGTATTGCCTGTATTTTTAATTTTGGCCATTCTAATGTGTGTGTAGTAGTATCTCATTATGTTTTAATTAGCGTTTCTCTGATGACTAAGGACATAGAGCATCTTTTCAGGTGCTTATTGGCCATTTGTACATCTTGCTTGGTTAGTGTCCAATCAGATCTTTTGCTCGTTTTAAGATTGAGTTGTCTTGTTTTTGAATTCAAAAAATTATTTACATATTCTGGGATATCTGTGAAGGACAGGGCCTTGGAAAATAGCTATTTAAGTTAGTTTTTAGTCTGACCACCTGTGTGTGAGAGTGAATTGAAGCAGAGATGAGACAAACCTCAGTATTTGATCACCATTATTTATTGTCAGTTTTAATGCAGTCCAGTTATTTGAATCCAAAGACTTGAAACAAATATGCAACGGTCAAACTAAGAAACTATGAAGCAGTGGCTGACAGTGTTTTGTTCAATTGCTGTATAAATGGTATTGTCCTATGAGGCAGGCCAGTGAACTACAGAAGTAGTTTAGAGCCTTTGTATTTTCACGCTATTGCTCTTATAAATTTTTTTTAACCTGGAGAAAATTCTTAGTAGTAGGGGTCAAGATCTTTCTTGCTGAAACCAAGTCAGAGCCCACATTTGGTTTTTTTTTTGTGTTTTTGGTTTTTTTGTAGCTGTGTTGGGTCTTTGTTGCTGTGCACCGACTTTCTCTAGTTGTGGCGAGCGGGGGCTAGTCTTTGTTGCGGTGCGTGTGCTTCTCATTGTGGTGGCTTCTCTAGGTGCGCAGGCTTCAGTAGTTGTGGCATGCGGGCTCAGTTGTTGTGGCTTGTGGGCTCCAGTGCGCAGGCTCAGTAGTTGTGGCTCACGGGCTTAGTTGCTCCGCGGCATGTGGGATCTTCCCAGACCAGGGATTGAACCCCTGTCCCCTGCATTGGTAGGCGGATTCTTAACCACTCTGCCACCAGGGAAGTCCCAGAGCCCACATTTGGATCTTTTAATCCTGACCTGATTCATCCCTGCCCTTTAAGAAAAAAATGCTCTCACTCACAGGTTAGGGAAAAGTACCTGGTGCCACTTTTTTTTTTTTTTTTTACATCTTTATTGGAGTATAATTGCTTAACAATGGTGTGTTAGTTTCTGCCTTATAACAGAGTGAATCAGTTATACATATACATATGTTCCCATATCCCCTCCCTCTTGCGTCTCCCTCCCACCCTCCCTAGCCCACCCCTCCAGGCGGTCACAAAGCACCGAGCTGATCTCCCTGTGCTATGCAGCTGCTTCCCACTAGCTATCTACCTTACGTTTGGTAGTGTATATATGTCCATGCCTCTCTTTTGCTTTGTCACAGCTTACCCTTCCCCCTCCCCATATCCTCAAGTCCATTCTCAAGTAGGTCTGTGTCTTTATTCCTGTCTTACCCCTAGGTTCTTCATGACATTTTTTTTCTTCTTAAATTCCATATATATGTGTTAGCATATGGTATTTGTCTTTCTCTTTCTGACTTACTTCACTCTGTATGACAGACTCTAGGTCTATCCACCTCATTACAAATAGCTCAATTTCGTTTCTTTTTATGGCTGAGTAATATTCCATTGTATATATGTGCCACATCTTCTTTATCCATTCATCCGATGATGGACACTTAGGTTGTCAACAAACACATGAAAGAATGCTCAACATCTTTAATCATTAGAGAAATACAAATCAAAGCTACAATGAGATATCATCTCACACCAGTCAGAATGGCAATCATCAAAAAATCTAGAAACAATAAATGCTGGAGAAGGTGTGGAAAAAAGAGAACACTCTTCCACTGCTGGTGGGAATGTGAATTGGTACAGCCACTGTGGAGAACAGTATGGAGGTTCCTTAAAAAGCTAAAAATAGAACTACCATATGACCCAGCAATCCCACTACTGGACACATACCCTGAGAAAACCGTGATTCAAAAAGAGTCATGTACCAAAATGTTCATTGCAGCCCTATTTACAATAGCCAGGAGATGGAAACAACCTAAGTGTCCATCATTGGTGCCACTTTTTAATGCCTCTTGTTAGTTTACTCATTAAAGATGCAGCTAAGAATAGGGGTTGGTGGTTTTGATAAGTAAAGACACTATCAATGCTGTGTCTTTGCTTTTAGGGTCTTCTTTTTTCTGCTGTCATCCATTGTGGGGCACACAAAAAATTATAGTCCATGTTACTATAACAGAAGCTTTGGCTCCAGAACTGGTAACACATTTATAATTTTTTGCTCTTTAGAGATGAAACATTAGTTTTGGCATCATATGGTGAGTAAGGAGCTCTCAAAAAGACACCTCAATTAAACCCCAGGCTCCTCAAATGCTTTGCCTTATTCTTCCGAATTTATTCCCACACATTATTTATTCAACTCAGTATTTCCTAACTAAGTAGCCCCCATACTGTACATTCTTTGGAAGGAACCCAGTAACAAGGAATTGAGTACAGTTACATGTTTAAAAGGAAAAGACAGAAATAGATACATCCAGTGTTAGAAAGAAGTTTCATAATGAATTGCTTGTATATAAGTTTCATATTTCTTAAACTACTACTTGAGTTAATTTCACTTCTATTTATTATTCATTCCTTGAATTAGCACCTCTGCTCTTGGACATATTCAGAGAGTGGAGTGCTGCTATGGAAATTGTGGGAACTTGAGTTTGTATCTCCCCCTTCATAGTTACCTCCTTCTCTCTGGTAATAATGGCCACCTTGTCTATTATCCTCCTTGCAAATTAACAATGTATTGGTAGTATTGAATCTAGACTGTCCATAGGAGTGTGTAAACTGTCTAAAGCTACAACTTGAGGAGCTTTCATCTTGTCTATAACTGCCTCCTGGTTGCCCTTCATTACAATTTGAATGGCTACAGCCAGATTCCCTTTGACCCTGGCTCCATCCTTGGCTTTGTTGCCTACATGTTCTTGATTGTCCATGAATACTCTCATATCCATTCAACTTGCTACTTGATGGGCTACAACTCCTAGTTCTTTCTTTCTGGCTGTACCCTGACCATTCCTGGCTCTTTCTTCTTGACTGATGGGGGGTTGAGCCTATTTGGGGTCTGCTATACCCTTCATGAGTTCCACTTGAACTTGACCTACATCTCCCTTGTAATTCATGTTGCTCATAGCTAGAACACTGACCAAATCCAGAACCACCTTGTTCAGAGCAAGATGAGTGACATGAGCCAGACCCATATTGTCCAGAGCTAGAACACTGACCAGATCAAGAACCATATTGTCCAGAGCTAGATGAGTGACATGAGCCAGGCCCATATCGTTCAGAACTGGGACACTGACCAAAGCCAGATCCATGTTAACTCTGGGTAGAACACTGACCCATGGAAGATTTGTGTTGGCCATAGCTAGAAGACTGACTCCATCCAGATCCAAACTGGACATGGCTAGAGGACTGACTTGAGCCAGAGTCACATTGGACATGGCCAGAAGACTGTCCTGATCCAGACCTCTGTGGATTATAGCTAGAAGATTGACCTAATCCAGACCCACAATGGCCATAGCTAGAAGACTGGCATGATCCAGATGTATGTTGACCACAGCTTGATGATTGTCCTGAAGCAGAACCATGTTGTCTGTAGTCAGAGGATTGACCATATCTAGATTCACGCTATCCAGAGCTTAATGATTGATCTAAGCTAGATCCGTGCTCAAAGGCAGAAGATTCTCCTGAGCTAGACCCATGTTGCCCAAAGCTAGACTGACCTGATCTGGGCCCATAACAGTCATACCTTAGAGGACTGACTAGATCCAAACCTATGTTGGCTGTAGCCAGAAGATTGGCTTGTTCCAGACCTAGGTTGGCCATAGCTAGAAGACACACCTGAGCTGACTCATATTGACCATAGCTTGAAGACTGTCTTGAACTAGATCCATGCTGGCCACAACTAGAAGACTGACCTGAGCCAGACCTGTGTTGGCCATAGCTAGATTGACCTGATCCAGACTTTTTTTGTCCAAAGCTGGAGGACTGACCTGAAGCAGAACCATGTTTTCCATGCCTAGATGATTGACCATATTCAGATTGGTATTGTCCATAGCTTGATGACTGGCCTAAGCCAGATCCATGCTGACCAAAACCAAATGACTCTCTTAAGCTAGAACCATGCTGACCAAAGCTAGAAGACTGCCCTGAGCCAGATCTGTGTTGGCTGTGGCCAGAAGGCTGACTTGAGCCACATTGACTTGAGCCACATTAACCATAGCTGGAAGACTGACCTAAGTTAGATCCGTGTTGGCCACAGCTTGATGACTGTCCTGAAGTAGAATCATGTTGTTCATAGCTAGAGGATTGACCTAAGCCAGATCTATGCTGACCAAAGCCAGATGACTCTCTTGAGCTACAACCATGCTGACCAAATGTAGAAGACTGACCTGAGCCAGATATATGTCGGCTGTGGCCAGAAGACTGACTTGAGCCAGAACTGTGTCGGCTGTGACTAGAAGACTGATTTGAGCCACGTTGACTTAAGCCACATTGACCATAGCTGGAAGACTGACCTAAGTTAGATCTGTGTTGGCCACAGCTTGGTGACTGTCCTGAAGTAGAACCATGTTGTTCATAGCTGGAGGATTGACCTAAGCTAGATCTGTGCTGATTGAAGCCAGAAGACTCTCCTGAGCCAGACCCATGTTGTCTAAAGCCAGAAGACTGGCCTGATCTATTCCTTTTTTGGCTATAGCTAGAAGTCTGACTTGATCCATTCCTGTGTTGGCCATGATTAAGAGATTGGCTTGATCCAGAACTGTGTTGGCCACAGCTAGATGACTGACCTGAGCCAGATCCATGTTGGCTACAGCTTGGTGACTGTCTTGAAGTAGAACTATGCTGTTCATAGCTAGAGGATTGACCTATGCCAGATCCATGCTGCCTAAAGCCAGAAGACTGACCTGAGCCAGATCTATTTGTCTGTAGCCAGAGGATTGACCTGATCCAGACCCACGTTGGATAGAGCTAGAAGACCATCCTGAGCCTGACCTGTGTTGGCCATAACTGGATACTTCACTTGAACTAGAAGTAGAACAGTATCCTTGTTCTTCATAGTTTCCTGATTGATATCCTTCATTTGATTCATGCCATCTCTGTTGAGAGGGCTGGCCTGAGCCACAGCCATGACCACAACCAGTGGGCTCATTTGAATTTGACCAGTGGTCTTATCCTCCACAACTCCCTGAGATGACTCCACAATACTGCTTACTAAGTGACTGGCATGATTTTTTCTTATGTTGTCTCTTCCCTAAAGATTCATTTGAGTCAGACCAGTGTTGGTCAGAACTGGAAGACTGATCCTCTGAGTGGCACACATGCCCTTGTTCTCCATAAGTACCTGACAGATTTGCTGAGTTTGATCTTATGCTACAGTTCCTTGAATGAGTATAACCAACTTCTTCACTCCTAGACCTTTTGTGCTGATGAGAACCATGCTTATTTTTCTTACTGTCCTTGAAGTAGCCTGAACTTGACTCTCTCTTTCTTTCTCCAGAGCTTTGCCTGTGCCCAGAACTAGACAAGCCTCCTTGATGCCCAGTTCTTCTGGAGCTGGACCCAGACCTGTGTTTAATGCTGCCCCTAGAGCCCCTGGAGTAAGAATCATGTTTCCCTTCACTCCAACTTGAATGACTAGAAGACAGTTCTTGCCCTTCATCCTCCTTTTCTGTTTCACTCTGTTCCTCTTGGTGCTGGTGACTGTGATCTTTTTGCTTTGACCCTGAATCTTGGCAGTAGTCTTTGCCGACGATTTTATTACAAGCCTGAGCCAGCTTGAATATCATCAGAGGGTACTCAGTAAATTCGATCTTCTTGTTATGGTCTCAATCCAGATTTTACATGATGGTATCTACAGTGTTTGGATCATCTGGATTCTGTATAGGAACAAGGTACAAAAGGAAGCTCTGTGAGTATGCAGCACACACTGAGCTAACCAATCGAAGGAAGGCTGTAGAAATATGAATGTTTAGCTTACTTAGGTGGAGCTCAGCCTCATAGTCCTTTAGGCTGGACTGCCCTATCCCGAGCAGAAAGAGAAAAAGGAATATGCAATAAATAGCTAGAAGAGGGTGCAACTGGAAGATGACAGGGAACAGAGAATTGATTATTTTTTAAGGAATGGGTCAAATATATGATTAGCTAATTTATAAACAATAATTTTGGATAACTGCTTTAATTCTATATGGCTTTTCTTTATTTGTCCAGCTTTTAATTAATTAACTACTTAATTAACTCAACAACAAACATTTATTTTGCACCTACTATCTGCCTAGCATTGAGTTAGGTTCAGGGATAAAGCAGTGAACAAGTTTGGTTCCTGACAAAATGGAGCTTAACGTTTACTGGGCAAGACACACAAACTTAAAAGTTCCATGTATGGTGATAATTTCACGTGAAACATTATACCAGAGGACAACCACTGGGGGTTCAAGGATGGTTAATGAGAGGAAGTGGTGTCTTTTGAATGATGGGTTGGAATTAGCCAAATAAAGGGGTATGGAAAGAGCGGGAGGGGCAAAAGATTGTTGCAGGCAGAGGGAACAATATGAACAGAGAGCCAGAGATGAGAGGAAGCATGGCTCATACAAGGAACTGAGCGATTCAGGATTGCTAAATATAGAGTCTAACAGTCAAGAGATATGGCTAGAAAGATAAATAGGGACCAGATCATGCCTTTTTTTTAAAAAGATTTTTTAAAAAATTAAATTATTTAATTAATTTATTTTTGACTGTGTTGGGTCTTCGTTGCTGCGTGTGGCCTTTCTCTAGTTGTGGCAAGCGGGGGGCTACTCTTCGTTGCGATGCACGGGCTTCTCATTGCGGTGGCTTCTCTTGTTGCGGAGCACAGGCTCTAGGTGTGCGGGCTTCAGTAGTTGCAGCACGCGGGTTCAGTAGTTATGGCTCACGGCGTCTAGAGCGCAGGCTCAGTAGTTGTGGTGCACAGGCTTAGTTGCTCCACGGCATGTGGGATCTTCCTGGACCAGTGCTCGAACCCATGTCCCCTGCATTGGCTGGCGGATTCCTAACCACTGCACCACCGGGGAAGCCCCAGATCATACCTTTTAAGTTGTGTTAAGGAACTTGAATTTTAAGAGCTGGGAACTATTGGAGGATTTTGAGTTGAGTTGTGAAATGATTAGATTTGCATATAATGCTGAGATTGGAAGTGGAAGGTGGCCTGACCCAAAGACTAGCAATAGTGATGGAAAGAAATGGGCTGTTTTGAGAGACTGTTCGTGAATTTGATGGAAGTTGGAGGGTGGAGGATCCTGCTGAGAGAGGAAATCAAGAATGGCACCAGATTATGCCTTGGTCGAAGAGGAGGAGGGTTGTTTAAAGGGGAAGATGATGAGTTTCGCATCTGACACTGAATTTAAGGCATCCATAGAAACCCAAATAAAACTATTCAGTAGACAGCTTGACTTGAAGATCAAGAGCTAGATCTAAGCTTATGAATATTTATTTCCTGAGCTAACATTTTAGGGTGGTAGTCACTATTTTATGATTTAGGAGTAAGATGCTAATTTCCTGAACTCAGAGGCCTTATAGTGCCAGAATCTCAGTAATGGACAGTGGTCAGGATGTTCTGGGCTGAAGAAAGACAAAGGGAAGAAGGTGCATTTCATCTATTTTGCAGTTTTTCTGAGAACCAGCTCATTTTCTTTCCAGAAGAATTACTCACATAGGACATTATTTAATCTGTGGATTTTCCCCTGTTGTTTAGTAGGATCACTTCCCTTGGTCATGTTATGGAAACATTATGGGTCAACTTTTTTTTTTTTTTTTTTTGCGGTACGCGGGCCTCTCACTGTTGTGGCCTCTCCCATTGCGGAGCACAGGCTCCAGACGCGCAAGCTCAGCGGCCATGGCTCACGGGCCCAGCTGCTCCGTGGCATGTGGGATCCTCCCAGACCTGGACAGGAACCTGTGTCCCTTGCATCGGCAGGCGGACTCTGAACCACTGTGCCACCAGGGAAGCCCATGGGTCAACTTTTGACTTTATTTCAAGCCTTTTTTTAAACACTGTTCTCTACAACCAAGTAGGAAAAGTTCTCCAGGAATTTGACGTATGTGACAAAAAGGTAGAAAGAGGTGACGAAAAGAATTGCAGCTGTCTTCAGGCCATACATGGAGTTCTTACCTTCAGAATTTGATCAAACTCATTTTCCAAAAGTTCTTTTAGTTCTGTCTTGTTTAACATGTCACACTCCCCATCCTGGGTGGCATATTGGTAGAAAAGATTGATAATAGTGACAGTGCTTTGTAGGAGTTTAGGCATCTTTCTGTAAATTCAGTTAACCTAGAGGGGAAAAAAGGACAGAGACCCACCTATTATTATTCTTTTTTCTTGCTTAAATAGATAAATAGTTTGAGTCATTTGTAATAATTGTTCAGCATTAATTAGCCATGATTAATTTCATTCTGTTGTAATCAAGAACCAATCCAGAGTTGAATGAGTTGTTCAAGCCATGCAGCAAGAAAGTGATGTAGTAATTTGGAACAGAATCTATTGATATATCTCTTCTTTCCATTTCTGAATGGAGCAACAATGACTTTCTGTTCTGGGCTCCCTGCCTTTACCAGGGATAATTTTCATAGCTTTGTTTGGGAGCTGTAGGAATCCTGAGTGTGCCAATCCATCCACTTCCTCAGTTTCGCTCTAGGTCCCAACCCTCAAACTAGGGAGGGACAGGTCCGTCCACATGCATGCCTGACTCCAGCTGGGGGGCACCAGGGCTCACCTGGATGCTCAAGACTGTAGGCCAGAGAAAGTAGACAAAGTGGGCAAAGCCAGCCACAGGCCTATGTGATATGGAGCCAGGGGCAGCTGCTATGAGGCTCAGCATCTTTTTTTTTTTTTTTTGCGGTACGCGGGCCTCTCACTGTTGTGGCCTCTCCCATTGCAGAGCACACAGGCTCCAGATGCACAGGCTCAGCGGCCATGGCTCACGGGCCCAGCTGCTCCGCGGCATGTGGAATCTTCCCGGACTGGGGCACGAACCCGTGTCCCCTGCATCGGCAGGCGGACTCTCAACCACTGCGCCACCAGGGAAGCCGGAGGCTCAGCTTCTGTTTTCATTCTTTAAGCAGGGACTGACCCTCAGGCTTTACTGATTACACATCAAAGAGAAAAGGCTCAGAGTAAAGGAGGCAACCTGCCTGATGGATAATTTGAGCCTTGTGATCTTTAAGGAAATGACCCCAAAGAAAGGAGGTACTACCAGTCCCAGTTATCTCTTCATTTTCCTTCTCAATAAAGCTAGACTTATACCAAAGTCCCCCAAAGTATGTATATTACAAAGGAGCCTGGTGCCCAGAGCCTCTTTGCCTTAGAGCACATCTTGTGTTCTCATAATTTATAGCCCTAAGTACTCCTGTTCACTTACCTAGTTCAGCAGAGGAACAAGTAGGATGGAGAGTGAAGCAGCTTACAGGGTGCCGCTAGTTGGGGATAGTGGCCTTTTTATAGAACAAATAGTAGTCCATCTTAGGGAGGAGCTGCTCTCTTTGAGATGTCCTAATTCACTTCCAAACAAGCCCAGATCCACCTACATTTCCACTTCCCAGGTGTTTACCTTCTTGCTTCCTTACCTGTTCACCTGAGATTGCATTAGCAGTTCCCAAATCCGGGCTAGTATCAACCCACCTACCAGAGTCTCTGGACACTGCAATGAAAGACCTCTGTGCTGTTCAACAAGGTGTCTAGCATAATGCATTGATAACAAATTATGTGGATTTTAATTGAAGTTGAATGGAGTGTGTGCAGGGACATCAGGGGCCAGATGTCAATGAATCATGGAATCTGATGTTTAGGAGCCGTGAAGATCATCTAGTCAAATTCTCTTTTTTAAACTTAATTTTCTTATACAGGACTCCAGCCAAGTTACCTTATTATTATTATTACCTTATTACTTATTATCTTATTGCCTCTTGGAATGGATAATGGCTGCAGAGGCCCTCTTGTTTCTTTACCTAAGTCTGTTTATGAGACCTTAGTGACCATTCATCAATGTTGCTTTCACCCAACCATTATCTAACATTGGGAAGAAATCCATGCTCTTTAGCATGGTATCCAAGGTTCCTCATGATCTGTGCTGTGGCCTCTCTACAGCCACATCTCCTCACTCCCTATCCTTCTTTGTGCTCCACTGGTAATTAACTTCATAAATCTTCCTGATATACCATACTATTTTACGTATTTTTCTGGAATATCTTTCGTCATTATCTGCCTGACAAACTCGTACTATTCATTTTTCAAACTCACCTTTCATATTCTGTAGGAAATCTTTCCTGAATTACTTGAGAGAGAGTTATAATTGTGTCCCTTATTCATAATTTTATTTTAATATCAATCACACACTATTACAGTCTTTTAAAATTACAGTCTATGTAATTAATATTTAATATAAAAAATTAGAAAATGTAGATAAATATAGAAAAGTTAATGAAAATACATGTAATCCTACTGCCCAGAAATAGTTACTGTTAATTGTTTGGTGTATATCCTTTACACGCACACGTACACACACACACACACACACACAAACACAGACACCCAAATGTATTTGGCTATGTGCCTTTGTCACTTCTAGATTATTAGCTCCTTAGAATAGAGAACAGGCCTTATATAATCCCTATGTCACTTGGAGACACAGCACGTTGCTTGGCACATAAAGGTCCCCAATAAGTATTTGCCAAATTGAATCGACATGAAAGAGGAGTAAGGGTCCTGACTACAGTGCTCTGCCCTGACCACCTCTGTTTTTTCACAGGATTAGGATCTGCCCTTTCTCTTCCCGTGTTCAGCTCAGAGGACGTGATTTCACCTGGATATAAACTGAATCTTACATTAGGAATCGTCCCTGAGGACCTTGCTGTACACTCCATCTGTTGTGAATATGTAGCACAAATCTCACTGAAGCTGGGTGAAGTGACATAGACTTACAACTTGTGCAATATGATCATCAGGGTTTGGGAAGGGGTTGTAGCAACTATTGGGAAATGATAAATTATATGATTCCGAATTTTACCATTATTAGGCTACGTTTTCTTCTCAGTGTTACTCAGAGGGCTGCAGAGTCAGTATCCATTCTGTGGCCACGTTTCCTCTGGATGCCTGATTTGGGCCTGGTTGTCATGCTTCATCAGAGGTGTGACTGAGACTGTGGGATTGCAGGGGGTGTGGAATTTGCTGAGTGAAGGCTAATTTCCTGCAGGAGCTGGCTGTCACCACAGAGGGAAGAAACGGTTGTGGGTAAAACATGTTTTGGGGGCCAGTGCTCTCCTACAGGAGGGGTTGGCAAACATTTCTGTAAAGGATCAGGTAGTAAATATTATAGGCTTGTAGGCCAGATGGGCTTTGTTGCAACTACTCAACCCTGCTCTTGCAGAATGAAAGCATCCATAAATGATGTGTAAACAAATGAGCACGACTGTGTTTCTATAAAACCTGATCGACCTGACCCTTAAATTTCATAATTTCACACGTAACAAGTTTTTTTCAACCCTTAAAAATCTAGAAAGCATTCTTAGCTTAGGAGCCATTTTTAGCAGATTGGTGATGCCCAAGATATGGCCTCTGGGCTGTAGTTTGCCACCCCGCTGGCCCTCTTCTATATTTGCTTGTCAGGAAGATTCACAGGAGAGGAGAATCTAGAGGGAAGAGAAGGGCTGGGAAGTGTGGACATCGGAAACACTAATTCTTGTGAGAGAGAAAAGCATGCATGTCTGTGAACGCTGGCATATGTGAGGTGGTAGGAAAGGGAACAAACGACCATGAAAGGGAGGTAAATTTTGACTTGATGTAATGAAGAAACTTTTAATATCTTTGTTGGCTGAAAATGCAATGAGGTCTTTGCAAAGTAATTGTATTTATTGTCAGGGGTATTAAAGGAACTTTCATGTATTGTGTAAGCAGTTTTAATCCTTTCAGTGCTTTATTTTCTGATTATCCTGCAAAATCAACAATCAGAGTTTGATGAGCTTTATTTCTCGGTTTGTGTCATGAAAACAACAGGCATGTTGAATGTACCTTTTGGCCTCTTGTCTCCCTTTTGAGAATTACTAATGTAAGAGTCAGACTAGATTATCAGAGAAGTCTTTTCCCAAACTGAGATTCATGATTTTTCCAGAGTACGTGCCCCACATTAACAGAGTGGGCATGAAGTCTGCACCCCTTGCCTTCTGCCATTAGTTTAGTTAGTGGTTTATCCCCTTGAAGGTGACGGGGTTCAGGAGAAGAGATTTCTTAAGGTATGTGACATGTTCTAGGCTTTTCAGTGCCTTATGTGTTGGCAGAAGAAAGGAAATTACGTCCCCCTTTATGCCAAGCACAGTGCTCTGTGCCCTTCTGTACATCATTCTATTAATCCTCACAACAACCATATGATGTAGGAATTATTACCTCTATTTTGCAGATGAAAAACTGAGGCTCAGAGAAAATACAAAACTTGTTTCAATTCAGTTATTAAGTGGAGAAAAAGATTCAAACTCAAATCTGTTTCTTCCTAAGCATAGCCAGGGAATGGGGGACTATTCCTGTCTTGGAAGGGTTGGGGGGGCAATTCTTAAGGAATCTAATTTTGACTTAAAAAAACCAACCAACAAACAAATAAGATTGGTGAGGATAAACAGTGAAGCTTTCTTCCCACCTCTGTTCAGTCACATTTTCACTCTTGTCTGGAAGGCACTGTTCCTATAGCACCATCTGCTGGGTCTTAGGGAGATGCTAGGGAAAGTCTCCCTCTTGTCCTTTCTGTCTTTTACCCTCAACTCCCTGTGCAGTTTCTGAGAGTTGTTTGTACCTTAGTGTCTATGAATGAGGAGATGGTAAAAAGCAGGGACATAACAAGCAGAGAGTGTTGATGGTCATGATTTGGGGGTAAATGGAATCAAAAAGAAGTCAGCTATAATATAAAACTGGCCAAGAGGTGTTTCCCCCCCATATCTTTCTCCCCAGGTACAGGGGTCATTTTTTGTCTTATCTCAAAAGAATCAAAAATGGATCTGATGTAATTTTACACCTTAACATGTAATATCTGGGAGGTGGGCCAGGCACGTTGATATATCTTTCAGCTCTAGACCTAGGCCCTGGAATAACTCTGCTTGAGGATTTGCCTTCCTATTCAGTTGTTTCTCTCTCTCTCTCTCATCTTAGTATTCTCCCTTTTCTCCTTCAAGTTCTCAAAAACACCCAGATGCTGGGAATCCAGAGCTCATTCTTAACTTGTATCCTCTTATTTTTTCTGTCAATATCTTTCACTAGTGTGTTTCCATCTCCTTAACTTGCTGTTTGATTCTCTTATTGGCATGGCCATTTATAGCCTGTATCCCTTTGTTCCTACCTACTTGAGGCTTTCTGCATGCAGATGTGGTCTCTCAAAGTGGGCAGATGGAGAAAGTGTTTGGGAGTGCTCCTTAGGGATCCTCCAGATGTTACAGAGGTGGCATAAAAGACCTGCTAGCATGGGAGACAGCAGAGGGGATGTCCGAGCTTTAAGTATGGAGGGGAAAAAGCGAGACATATAGACCTTGGTTGACGAGAGTCAGATCCAGAACCTTTGTCTTTTAGTGTGTGTGCTTTTGCGGGGGCGGGGTAAGGGAACGGGTAGGGGGAGGGGCAGGGGGAGAGGGAGAGGGACAGGGAGGGGAGAGGGAATGTAGCGAATGTAATGAGTGTGAAGCTTAATTGGGCCTCAGTTTCCTCTCTGACCTTTTCTCCTCCTGCTTTCCCTCTTCTCATAGACTCTGCTGAAGCCATGCTGCTTCCTTGCTGTTCTCCAAAACCTTCAGGCACACTTTTTCCTTAGGAATTTTATTTCAAGAACGTCTTCCTTCAGATATCCATTTGGTTTAATCCTTTATCTCCTTCAAGTCTTTGCTGAAATATTACCATCTCACAAGGCCTCCCTGCCTTTTCTATGTGATACATACATCTGACATACTAGAGTATTGTTGGCTTATTTATTGTGCAGGGTTTTGAGCAGAGGAGAGACATGATCTGACTCACTGCTATGTTGATACTAGACCATAGGGACATGAGGTAGAATAAGGAAGATCAGTCAGTTGAGAGATGAGGGAATGGAAGTAACCAAGGCTTCTGGCTTGGATGATTATATTATCATACACACTGAGAAAAGCAATACGTCTTAAAGGGAGGGCTTGAGATGGGGGAAGGATGATGACTTGTCATCTAAGTTATCACCATCATCTAATTCTTTCCACCTCTTCATAACTCACTTTTTGAAAGAGCAGTAAGCACTCCCTGTCTCTGACTCCCTTATCTTCTGTTTACTCATCAGCCCTTTACAACCTGAGTTTCATGCCCTCTTTCAGGCTTTTTGAGGGCTCATCTTCCATGGTTGTGCTTAAATGCTTTTGTTCTGCAAAGCATCCTTAGTTCTCTGCCTGTTTGGGTCAGTTTTTACCATTTATATAGTAAGATAATGGAGAAGGGAAGAGGCAAGACATAGTGTTTATACTTTTATATTGGCAATTTTTATGCAGTAGATAGTCTGAAACCAAAGACTTGAAAGCTCTGTCTATTAACTCAAGGTATTGCAGTCAAAGTAATCTGATGATGCTGTAAGACCTAATATGTCACTTTTGAGTCACATGTAATATCAAACTTGGCAGAAACTTCAAAACTTAAGTGCTCATACTTAACTCTTACTGAACCCTAAACAGCAAAATTTTTTGTATTATATTATTACATTTAAACTTATATCACTAACATATAGCTGAGGGGGAGAAGTATATACTATTCTTTAAAGGAAGATTAACAGGAAGTATAATGATTAAAGTAGAATTACATTTTTAAAGAAAATAATAGAGACAGATAACTGTCTTTAAAAAGCAGTTTTTCACTACAAATTCCTGTGCTTTATGTATTTTTCTCGTGTCTTTGCTTAGTTTTTTGAGTTAGTTCCTCTCCTGTTGGTGTTTCACTTATGGTAATTGTCCCTTTACTCGTGGATGTATTTATAGAGTGGAGTGTTGCTACAAAAAGTAGTAAAAACTTGGTTTTCGCTTGTTTCCATTGTTACTTGTTGTCTCAGAACTGCCATCTTGATAAATATCCTCATCCTGGCTGTACCTTCCACTGTCCCGTAGCTGAGTATGGCTAGATTCCTTTTTATACCTTCCATTGAACCCTTTGGTTTTGGTACTGAATGTATAGCAATAGTTTCATTCTCCTATTTTTTTGGGGGGGAGGTGGGGCTTTGCTGTCACCAGATTTGTAAGAACTAGAGATGTGATTTTCACTTTGGGGAACTTGATTGTCCTTGTTCATACCGTGATTGCCTGGATGTATCACTAGATTGGACATTATTATCCTGCTTTCCATTTGTACTGGACTCAAAATTATTGTAGGTGTAACTCGCTTGGGTGGGTGTTATTGCACTCCTGTCTTCCAGTATTGTTGAGTTGAATCCTGGTCTTTCATGGCCAGAAGTCATCTGTCCACTAGTAGATGATGATTTTCTGTTTGATTATCCTGTCTGAACTTCAGAGTTACTAGAATGTCTATTGTTAGATGCCTGTTTTCTAGCTGAAGTGAATTATGGACAATAGGGGAAGTAGTTAGAAAATGACTAGATTCCAATTGTCTAAGGTCATTCAGGGGACCTGCTATAAGCAGTTGATGGTCTTACACCTCTGATAGATTCAGGCTGATCATCGGTATCAAATTAAGTGTATAACTTATTCTTGAGTATCCAAAATTAAATCCTTGCCTTTCTATCTTACCTGTTGATCTGGACTCTGAATGATCAGAAGCAGATCCTGACTGATCGAGCCTAGGCTTGTTTGTACTTTTAGTCCCAGATTTCAGTGGACTGGAATCAAAGCTAAATGTTCTGTTCTATTGTTTTCAGACCATCCATAGTCATATTCAGCACTTCCATAGCTGCCATGTTTGCAATTATAACCCAGATCCTTGCCTTTGTCTCTACTAATGACTGTCTGAATATGATTAGACCCAAATTGACCTTGGGTTTGATGTGTCTGGCTTCTGAGTGTGCTATCTCTTGCCTGATTATGACTCTGACTTTTTCCTGGAAAGAATTTGTTGTATACATTATTCTTTTGGTATTGGATTCTGACTGCTCATGGGTAGTTGACTAGACTCTGAATTTCTAACTTGGTCTTCAGAAATGTTCATGAATGGGTCTTTTGGGGGGCTTATTTTCTGGGGCTCTGATTGTCCATGGGTTTATGTTGACTCTCTATTTGAGTCTCCTTCACCACCACTAAACTGACAATAATTGTATGCTCATTTTCTAGTTTTACTAGGGTCAGATTGTATGGATGAAGTTTGTAGGCTGACCCTGAGTGTCAAGCTATTTTCTGATTGTTGATAGCTGGATACATGTCCTTCTGTTGTGCTGTACCTGAATCTCTCATGGGTGGACCCAGACTGTCTGCTGGTGGATATCTGGGCATGATGAGATTGTGAATATCTAGTGCAGTGTCCTGTGTGCTCCTAGTTAGAGGCTTATCTGCTTGCTGGGCTGAATCTTGACTGTCCCTGGGTGGCTTTCTGGCTCTTTTGAGATTCTGACTGTATGGGCCTATCTCTTTGTCCTCCTGAAAGCTATTTCACATGTCTACATCCAGACTGTCCGTGAGTTGATGCTGATGCTCTCTCTGAATCTTCTGATTTCCCTTCACTATCACTGGCCTGACCGGAACTGGATCCTCGATGTCTGCTTGCTGCATACCCAGGCTGTCTCTAGATCTGTGTCCTATATGTTCACGGGGGATCTTTATCTTTCCTTCGTGCTTGATCTTGATGATCCATGGGAAGAATCAGACTGTCCATAAATTGTCATCAGCCCTTCAAGAGACCCTGAGTGTCAGAGCTATGTCTTGACTGCTTGTGGCAGGATCCTTGATTTATTCCTCTGCTGGATTCTGAGTGTCCATGGGAAGGCTCTCTGGCCTTGATGAGACCCTGAATATCTAGATTTGTGTAGTGACTGGCCATGAGTGGATTCCTACTGGTTTTTTGAACTGGACTTAGACCAGCCATGGGTTTATTCTGACTGTCTCTCTGAATCTTCTGATTGCCCTTCACTATCACTGGCCTGACTGTAACTGGATCCTTGTGTCTGCTTATTCCAGATCCAGTCTGTATAGATGATGATTGCCTGTGGGATGACCCAGATTGTCCATAAATAAACCCATATCTTTGTCTTGTGTTAAACTCTAATTCTGCATGGGTAGACCTAGCTTGCCTCTGAATAAATGTCCATTTTTGATAGAACTCTGGCCTATCTCCAGATTTCCCGTGGCTAGAGTAATTTATTCCTCATGTGCTACTAGATCCATACTCAGACTCATCATGGGAAGGTGAAGACTGTTGTTCCCTGTCTTCTGATTGTCCTTCAATATACTGGACTGACTATAACTGGATCCCCTTTCTCTGTTGATACTATAACCAGACTTTGTAAATGATTGTGTGTGGGTAGATCCTGAGTGTCCACAGCTATCTCTTGATTGTCCATAACCACCTTATATGCTTTTGGTGCTAGATCTGGGCTGTTCATGAGTAGGTCCAGACTGTCTTCCAGTGTGTGTCTGTCCTTGTGAGACTCTGAGTATATAAACCCGTCTTCTGACTTCCTGTTTCTCAACTGTCCATAATCATACTCAGACCATGCATGGACTAATGTTGACTTTCTATGTGAGTCTCCTGATTGTGTTATCAACTATAACTGGATCCTCGGTGCTTATACTTGATTTAGACCTTGTATGTGCAGATTGTCTGTAAGCAGAACTGGAGTATTCAGAGCTATCTCCTGATTTTCCATAGCCAAATACTGTACACGTCTTCCTGTTATAGTGGACTCAGATTCTCTTTGGGTAGATCCAGAATGTCCATGAATTGCTGTCTGGCCATGTTGACATTCTGAATGTCTAGAGTTGTCTTCTAATTCTCCTTGGTAGAGCCTTGTTTTCCTCTTGTGCTAGACCAAGATTGCTTATGACTACACTCAGACTGACCATGAGTGGAAGCTGACTGTCTATTCAATCTCCTGATTGCCTTTTACTATCACTAGATTGATTATAACTGATGTCTGTTTCCTGCTTACAGTGGTAGAGGCTGTGTGGATGTAGACACTGAATGTCCACTGCCATCTCCTTTTTATGGCTAGATACTTGTCTCTTTTTTATGCTGGACCTAAACTTTTCATGGATTAATCCTCACTCTCTATCTGAGCCTCTTCATGACGAGACCCAACTGTTCATGAATTTTTATGTGGCCATGACGGGACACTGATTTTCCAAAGCTCTCATGTCTGTTCATGGTTGGCTGTTTGTCTCTTTCTAGAGTTGGATCCTGAGATTTCATTTGTAGATTCAGAGTGACCATTAGTGGATGTCTGGCTCTGACAAGCCCTAGAGTTCATAGGGTTTATAGAGCTATCTTTTCAGTTTCTAAGACTCAATCCTTGTTTTTCTCTTGTGTTAGAGCCCAACTATCTTTGTCTATACTCAGACTGCCAGTGGGTTTATTGTGATTCTTTCTCTCTATCTCCAGATTGTATTTCATCATTACTGGCCTGGGTATAACTGTGTCTCTTGATGTCTGCATCACTGTTAATGTCTGTAGAATATTAATGGTGCTTGTCTGTGAGTTGACCCTGAAGTTCCAGTGCTGCCTTTTGATTGTCCATAGGTGGATCCATTTCTTTCTCATGTGTTGAACACAGATTCTTCATTGGAAGACCCAGATTGAGTGGATACCCATCTTTTTTTTTTTTTTTTTTTTTTTTTTTTTTTTTTTTTGCATTACACGGGCTTCTCACTGCTGTGGCCTCTCCCGTTGCGGAGCACAGGCTGTGGACGCGCAGGCCCAGCAGCCACGGCTCACGGGCCTAGCCGCTCCGCGGCATGTGGGATCTTCCCAGACCGGGGCACGAACCCGTGTCCCCTGCATTGGCAGGCGGACTCTCAACCACTGCGCCACCAGGGAAGCCCGGATACCCATCTTTGATGAGTCCCTGGCCTATCTTTTAAGTGTCCATGGCTGGAGCCATTTCTTTTTCTTGTGCTAGATCCAGACTGCCCATGTCTATATTCAGGTGGACTGTGGGAAGAGAGTGACTGTCTATCCAGTCACCTAACTGTCCTTCATTACCACTGGACTGAGTAAAGTTATATCTCTACTGTTTGTACTGAATCTAGACTGCAGAGGTGATGATTGTCTGTGAGAAGTATTTGGAGCTTTCTCCTAAATGACTGTGGCTGGATCCATGTCTTCTTGTGTTGGGCCCAGATTCTACATGTGTAGATCCAGACTGTCCATTGGTAGATGTTGGTCCTGAGAGTCTAGCATGAGGCTAGAGCCTTTTTCCTATTTTGTCAGATTTTGATTGTTTATGGCCACACCCAGACTGTTCATGGGTTGATGCTAAGTTTTCTGATTGTCTTTCACTATCACTAGATTGACTATACTAGGCACCATTGTCATTTGTACTGATTCCAGACTCTACAGATAATGATTTGCTATGAGATGATGCTGAATGTCTGGAACTCTTTCCTGACTGTCCATGACTGGATGCATGTCCTCTTATACTTGACCCATATTTTCTTGCATAGAACCAAGCTATCCAAGACTGGGTATTTGGCCCTGCTGAGATCCTGACTGTCTAGCGTTGCTTCCTCTTTGACCATGATGAGAGTTTTGTTTTCCTCTTGTGCTGGATCCATATTGCCTATTGCCATACTAAAACTGATGATGGGGGAACACTGACTATTCTTCTGCATCTTCTGATTGTCCCTTACTATCACTGGACTGACTATAGCTGTCTCACTGACATAGTGATGGCAGGCCAAACGACTAGATTGAGACAACCTAGTAGATGTGTAGCTGTATAAGGAAAAAAGCCAAGGATAGAACTGTGGAGACCTTCAACCTTTAGAGGTCAAGCAGAGCCAGCCAAGCAGACCCAAAAGTAGTGACAATGAGGTAGGAGGAGTCCATGAGAACATGGTGTCATGGGAGCCAGGAGGAATCAGGAGGGACAGGTCAACTGTGCTAAGTGCTGCTAAGGTATCAAGCAGTGAAAATGAACACTCAGTTTGGCACATGGATGTTATCCAGCTGCCTTTTTGAGTTTCCAGATGTTTGTAGGCATTCAAACTTAACATGACCAAAATAAATGGAACCAGAAGAGGCACCATCATCTGTCAGCTTGGTCAGAATAAACTGTTAGAAGTCATCTTTCATTCCTGTTTTCCTCATCTTTAATGTACATCAACAAGTCCTATTGACTTTCCCTTCAAAATATCCTCCATTCATCTCTTTTTTCCCATCTTTACTGTCACCAACCTAGTCCCAGCCACCATCATTTCAACTATACTGTGCAATTAGTCTCCCTCTTTCTTTTTGCTTTATTCCATGATCTACTATCAATACAGTAATAGACTGAAGTTTAAAAAATGTAAATCAAAATGTTACTTTCTTGTTTAAAGCACTCCAAGAGCTTTTCATCATACTTAGTTGACAACTTCTTACCACTACTCACTTTGTGATTGGACCCCCATCTGCCTCTGTGATCTCATTTCGTACCTCTATTCTCCCTTTTTTCACCATGCTGAAGACACACTGAGTTCTCAGCTCAGAAGAATATCATGTCTTTTTCAGCCTGTACCTTCCAGAAGACCTTGTTCTCTGACTTGGTTATTGATTCTTTGTTCTCCACATAGCTGACTTCTGTTTGTAATTCTGGTCTGTGCTCAGATGATGCCTCCTCAGAGTAACCCTCCTTCCTGCTAGATACTCTGACATGTTTATTTCTTTACAGCATTTATTACCATTTGAAATTTGTGTAGTACCTATCTCCCCCAACAGAATAAGCTCTTTGAGAGAGTGATTTATTTGTTTTGCCATCTGCAGTAAACCCAAAACCTAGAATAGTCTGGCTTAGAGTAGGCACTTATTAATATCTGTTGCATGATTGTACAAATGAAGATTAACAAATTAATTGAACAAATTAATCTATGTAGGGTCTCCTTCCTTCATTTTTCCTTAGCACACTGTTCATACTGTGTCCTTTTCGTTCTATACATATCATGTAATATACTAAATTATAGTTAGCATTTTATGGGATTGTCTCATGTGGTAAGTGATCTTTGTGAGGCTAGTTTACAGATTTTTGTATATCCACAGCTTATTCATCTTTGTATCTCCAACATATATGAAAGCACCTGTTCAGTGGTAGAACTGCATAAATATTACCTGAAAAAATGGAATCATTGAATTAGGATTAAATGAATCATTGAATTAGAATTTAGCTATCATTAATCTAGATAATAGAGAGTCATGGGATTGGTTTCCTAAGATCAGCTTCTATCTTACTGAAGCCTTGTCTAAATTATCATATATCCCAAAGGTTGTAGGAGGACACAAGAATTCCCTGCATCTTTAGATTCAACAGTGCAGGAGGCAGTAAGAGCTGTATGACATTTAGATAAAGCTCTCTGAAGATAGTAGAGACTATCAATAATGCTGACGCTCTTATGGCCTCCCATGTCTTAGGGCTGTACAATGCAGCACTGCAAAGAGAGTACTGAGTAATCTCAGAAAAGGTACATTTCTGTCCTTAGTTTCCTCTCTATATGGAGTCTTATGATAATAGGGAACATAAAATAAAGGAAAAAAAGCTAAGCTCCCAGTGGTATTATGCCTTAGAGCACATTCCTAGATTTCCATCTTGGGTAATACTAAGTAGGAATAGTTGGATAGATTTTTTTCTTACATAGTTTGCCAAAAGTACAAGTTATGGTGTGGACTGAAGGAGCTGGCAGGGTGCCGAACGAAGGTCAGGAGAGTGGCCTTTTATAGCAACGAAAGCTTCATTCTCAGGAGGAGCCATCCTTTATGAGATGGTCTAATTCATTCATAATCATATTCTGATCCACCCTTATCCCCACCTTTCTTTCTCTACTGTTTATTTCACAACTTCTTTACTCATTTCTGCTTATATTAGCAACTTCCAGATTTAGATTAATATTAGTCCTTTCTACCAGAAATTTTACAGAAGAGTCTCTTTGGAAATCACACGTTCCTTGTATACATCTGTCATCCCTTATACGTTTTTGTGTCTGCCGTGGTGACTTAACAATGCTTGATATATATATTTGCTGAAGAGCAGTGATCCTTGAACTGAGAGTGATAGAATATGCATGTGTAAGAGGGCTCTGAAATCCAAGAGAGGTGAAGAGTGTAAAAAAAGAGTGTGCCCACCTAGGATTTAATGTGACCTCATTGGTTACTGTAAATTCCATCTCTGAGTATTGAAGAAACCTGCCTATGAGATAATTAAATCACTAATAGCAGTCTTTGAAGTACTGTGGTAAATGAGAACAGAGAGGACATTGGAGGTGCAAAAATTTAGTTATATCATCCCAAGTTGGGAGGAGGGTCTACTTTTCTCTTTTTATCATTGTTATTACCCTGGAATATCAGACACGTGCCATATACTGTGTGTTCACTCCTATAAAAACACCACTATCTCTTTGCAGAACATGCTCAAACTTGCACTTTTTTCCCCTAGATCGTTATATTTCACTGCCTATATGATCTCTTCACGTATTTAGATATCCCTGTCATCTGAAACCTAAAAGGTTCAAACTGATTCCATTATAATATATAATGAGAAGTATCTTTTCTCCTGTTGTCTACTGTCATATCAGTAACATCATCGTTCTTGAGTGTCTCAGGCTAAGAACTTCTGTAGTCATTCTTCATTTCTCCCCCTTTTTCCCACCCTCATCCACAGATGACCACCACATCCTATCCTGTCAGTGCTACTGCAGACTTGTCTCCTGGACCCAGCCCTCTTCTGTCCTAGCACTGCTAATCTGATTTTGACCCTGGTCACCTTGCCTCTTGACCATTTCCAGCAGCTTTGTAATCAGTCTTTCTCTACCACCAGGATATCTTCCTACTATCCCTTCTATACTGCTGCCAGGTTCATCTTCTTATAAACAAACCTTATCATGTCATTTCCCTGCCTTAAAGCTTGTGGCATCTCTCTTTTGCCTATAGAATAAATTCAAATTATTTTAAATTTGGGCCCACAAACCACCTTGAAATCAGACGGGAATCCACTTTTTTAGCCTCCTCTTCTACAAACTGTCTCTTATGGGATTGTCCCTTTGAATGTTAACTACTATCCTTGATCATACCACCCTCACTCTTGATCTCATGTCATTGCACATGCTGCTTCCTCTGCTGTATTTCTTCTCTGCCCAACAAGCTCTCATATATACTGTAAGATCTTTCTGAAATGTCATCGCTTATATGTGACTTCCCCTGAGGTCATTTGTTCTACTGAAATCACTTGCATCTACATAGGGTTTTCCCATGGCTCTTGTCACATTGTATTCTAATTGTTTGTTCATGGATCTGTCATCCCATTACCCTCATTGCTGTGTCCCCATCTTCATGATAAAGTCTCCTTTTTGCTCATCTTCATACCATCAGGGATATAGGGTATTAATAGGTGCTCTGCGAGAAATAAGTTATAGTGTTCGGACCGTTAGGGAAAGCACACACAATTCTCTTGGACGTACAATGTGCATTAGACTATTAAAGGCTCTGACTCTGAGAAGCTGTGCTGTACCAAAGACCCTTGTCTAACCAGGGTTTCCCAAATGTTTTTCCCCTTGGAATTCTTCTTTTGAAGAACATGTATTATTAGGGAACACAGTGAGGGAAATGCTGCCCTGTATCAAATACTCTCTGAAGCATAATAAAAGGACAAAAAAAAATCCATGTTTTCCTTTCTTGTCAGCATTAGCTTCTCTTACATTTCTTTTCTCTTTGTCTACCTCTTCTCTTATTCAGAGGGTTTTGTCACTTAATGACTCCAGCCACCTTGATGGAAATTATGAGGTGGCTGAGGCCTTCAGGGGAATGGTGACAGGGTCTGTCCATATGATGGAAGGGTTTCTGAATCTTGTTGACTCATGGGTTGCTAATAGTCTGTAGGGTGGTTAGCTGTTGTGCTGGTTCCCTTGATTGTGTATAGGTCACCGTTTTAATCAGTGACTTGAACAACAGTGTGAATAGGTGGCCAATATGTTGTATGTAAGATTCAATACCACTGAAGATATTATAGGCTGGAATGAAAATTTAACAGAGATCATTTTAATAATGCTAAATATTAAAATCTGAGCTTGGGAATAAAATAGCATCCCTAATCTTCGAGATTATTGATCTAGCTTTGCACAAGACTCTGTCTATACCACATTGCATATTATTTGTAATTTCCTGCCCACATATAAGTTGGGGGAGGATATTCAAAAGGTAGCAGAAAATAACAATAGTATAAAAATTATCCTGAGCTGTGAACCTCTATAAAAACAGAATAATTACTGAGATACAGTTCCAAAAGGCCTTCAGTCATGACCTCGTGTCACCAATGATGTGTTTTTATGTTGAAAAAGCTGATTCCTCAAGCAGTGCTGATCTCATGATGAAGCCTGGCTTAGTCTCTCCATCAGCATTTTAATTCCTTCATCAGCATCTCAGTATTGAACTGTGTTCACAGTTTCCTGTAGTTTCCCAGCTCTACTTTGGGATTTCCTGACCAACTTAGGGCAAAATCCCTTCAGGCTGGATCAGGTATTTTTAGTGGTATCCCCAGTGGTGGTGAGCACACCAACTCTTCTCCCACTTTTTTACTAGTGCTTATGTACAGTGTACCCCTATCACTCAAGATAACTATCACTGAATTATATGTAATTCATGTGTAGTATGGTTATATTTCAACTAATTTTTTTTTTAATGCAATTCTGTAACAGGGAAGAACAAACTCTGACTCCATGTTGGATCTGTTTCTTTTACTTTGACCTTTGCTTTCCATTGCTTTTGTTCTGTCTATAGATATAGGCATACATAATTGCCTGCCTCGGGGAGCCCTACCCCTCTGCCTGAATGTTAAACCAAAGTGCCTTTGTTCAGCCCATAGGAAAACACCCTGACCCTGCCCACCTGTGAATGGCTGCAGGAAGGAAGAAGTTAACACATCCCCTCCCCGAGGATGGCCAAAACCAGGAGATATTTTGCAAGACTTATGACCTTTTTACTTTACTTCCTCACCTCCTCCCCCTCTCTGTTCTATAAAAGAAACTAGCATCTAGACCCCGATAAGATGGTACTCTAGGATGCTAGTCCACCATCTTCTCAGATGACTGGCTTTCTGAATAAAGTCATTAATCCTTGCCTCAACACCTCATCTCCAATTTGTTGGCCTGTTGTGTGGTGAGCAGAATGATCTTGGACTTGGTAACAATTCCTATTTTAAAAAAATCTTGTGAGGGCTTCCCTGGTGGTACAGTGGTTGAGAGTCCACCTGCCGAGGCAGGGGACACGGGTTCGTGCCCCGGTCCGGAAAGATCCCACATGCTGCAGAGCGGCTAGGCCCTTAGCCATGGCCCCTGAGCCTGTGCGTCCGGAGCCTGTGCTCCGCAACGGGAGAGGCCACAACAGTGAGAGTCCTGTTTACCGCAAAAAAAAAAAAAAAAAAAAAAAAATCTTGTGAGGTAAGTTTACATAATGGGGTTGACCTAAAAAACACACCCGCCACTATATTGTTGCCCTTCTTGAGTAGACAAGGCCACAAGCCAACCTGGAGCAATGTCAGCTGCTAAAGTTTTGGAGTCTGACCCACCTGAGTTTACCCCCGGCTCTTCCATTTATGGCTCTATGATGTCAGGCAAGTTACCTAGCCTTTTTGAGTCTGTTTCCTTATCTTTAAGGTGAGGGTAAAATGCCTGTTTTAAAGGGCCTTTGAGAGTATTAAATAAGTTAATTCTGTCAGTTATCTGGCACATTGCCTCAAAGTTTAGTTATATTAAAACTCATAGATAGTAATTTATCATAAAATTATCAGAGTTTAGTTGTCAGCCTAATATTGACTGTCTTAATTGGGTAGACTTATGTGTTTCGAGCAGGAGAAGATCTAAGAATGTAAATGTCTTTTTCAGGACTTTTCATTTTAGGGGATACTTCCCTGGAAGTATGCTTCCCTCATGAGGCATAATGCAGTGGGTGCAGTGTGATCTGGGTGCTGCCCAATCCCCTTCCTAAACTTTGGAAACTCATGGTAGGTTTTCACGTCACTTGGAGTACAGCCTTAGGGAAACTGTGACTTGTGAGTAGAGTTCCTCCAAATAGTGCTTTTTTTCTTTGCTCTGTATCTTCAGACCCTATGAATGAAGACCTTACTGGAAAAACATAACACAAGAGCCAGGAACATGGTAAGAAGAAAATAGTGTTAGGGGAATGGGGTGAAGGTGGGGAATGACTATGTTTCCAAATGGTTAAAAACCAAAACATTGCATTTATCCTTTCCTCTTTTTGTCCTTGACTGACTTTAGGTGTCCTGTGTTATGTGCTCTATCTCCTCCAAATGAAAAGTGATCTGCTGTCTAAAGTCACATTCCCCATTGGCATGGGGAAGCTGTAGGTGGGCTAATTAGAACATCCTGTATGATTGGATGGGGGTGCATATTTGGCTTTATCTGTTTGGTCTTAAGTGGGAGTCAGGGATAAAACTCAGGGAAGCTGTCAGTTATTAGCTGAGTCCTGGCCATTTGGATTGGCTGTTGCAAAAGTAATTGTTTAGCTTCCTGGATTATTATTAAAGATAACAGTCTAACTACAAATCTGACTTATAGCAGGCTGGCTTCCTGGGTGGTTTATTGTAGATAAGGGGTTGGTTTCCTGGGCAGGTTTCTGCAGGTTGTGGATCAGAATTCTGTTTTTATATATGATCTGGCCATTATTTGTTTGTATGTTCAGTCTCTTAGGGCCAATCTGCCAGTTTTCTTAAAGACTAGCCCTGGAAATGGCACAGGTTTAACTCCACTTTGTTGGCCCAAGCAGTCACGGGACAGCCAGATTCAAGGGGAGTGGACATAGACTCCACCTCTTGATGCCAGGAGTGTTAACGAATTTGTAGCCATTTAAAATCTGCCACAGGACTTCCCTGGTGGCGCAGTGGTAGAGAGTCCGCCTGCTGATGCAGGGGACACGGGTTCATGCCCCGGTCCGAGAAGATCCCGCATGCCGTGGAGTGGCTGGGCCCGTGAGCCATGGCCGCTGAGCCTGCATGTCCGGAGCCTGTGCTCCGCAACGGGAGAGGCCACACAGTGAGAGGCCCGCGTACAGCAAAAAAAAAAAAAAAAAATCTGCCACAAGGAGCATGCAGTTTCCCTCTGCAAAGATAGTTTATTTTCTTACTCTATTTGCCTTTCTTTTGAGAATTCTTCATAATGAATTTAATGTGAAAATTCGTTCACTTCCCATAGCTGACAGCTTATGAACTCTGTTCCAGGAAGATAACTACCCAAGGGTACATGCACACTTCCCAAGGTTCAGCCCAAACCTCTATCTGCTCTATCACCCAGATCAACTTTGTGACCAAGGAGAACTTCATAAATTTCTTGTAGTCCTTTAATTTAAGACCTGGAAGAGTGGCTAGTACTAGTAGCTTCTTTTAGGTCCTTTCCTCCTAATCCCACTCTGATTCCCTCTTTGTACTTAATACAACCAAGTATCTCAGAACAAAGGAACACATAAGAGATCTCGTAAGAGGAAGAGAATTTTAAGCCTCTTTACACCATCATTAAAAGGTCCACCCCTCCTTCCAGTGACCCCCACTGTGTAATTGTTGTACCAGTTCACCCTTGACTGACTTCAAGTTCCCCTTGTGACTGTGTGGGGGGAAATGGGGGTTGCTAGTGGTGAGGAGAGCTTCAGTGTGCTTTAGGCTTGGAGGAGGGGTCACATATCTATATCCCTAATGGGGTCAGGCAGGTAGATGACCTAGATAAATGAGGCAGCTTTCAGTGGAGGAGAGACAGTGGATATAATGGATCTGAATGAACAGGCTGGTATATGTCCAGCCAATAGGTGGCAGTCTTACTTCTTAAGTATTGCTGATTGTCCTCTGAAAAAGATGCTAATGAACCCATGCCTTATCTTACAATTTTGAAAGAAGGCAGCTATGCATGCTTTTATGTGGAATCATCCAACTAAATCAGATTCAGAATACTTGAGCTAAAATGGTGCAGGCCAAATAAAACACATCTGTAGGCTAGATTTGGCCTTTAGGTGACTAGTTTATAACCACTGGTTGGGATGTGATTCAACTTTAAAACTGTTAGAAGGTTCCCAGTAAAGTACTTTCATCTATTAAGGTATTGTTTTTCACCTCTGATGTGCTCTATTTACTTAGAAATCCAAGCCAGAAAGCTGGTAGATTATCTAAGACTTTCCTCTTGCACAATCACCACATTCAATCTATCCCCAAATCATATTCACTTTATCTCAGTCATGTCTGTGACATTCAGTTCTGCTTTGCTCTTACTGACTCCTAACATAATTTTGCCAAGATATTGCAGTGGTCTCCTAGCTAGTCTTCTTGCCACTGACGTCATCCCTTCCATGTCTTCACACCAAATGATCTTTTAAAATGCAAACGTAATCATGTTCTCTGTTTAAAACCCTTTGTTGGCTCTTCCTATCCGACCATTTAGACCAAATCCTTTAGGATGGCTTACTAAGAGCCTTTCAATCTGGTTCCAAGGATTCCAGAATCACCTTATGCCATGTCCCAACATTCATCTTATATCTTAGCTACGCTGAGCTACTATCACTTCCTTTACAGCACCTTAATTTATTTATTTTTTCATCTTTGGGATTTTGCACAGGATGGTTAACCACCCTGGAATACTCTCCTTCCCAAGTCAACCTGGCACATTTCCGGCCATTTTTAGAGATTTAGTGCACGTTTCTCCTAAATTCAAAAGGTTTATCTCAACCAGGTCTTTTTTTAAATTTATTTATTTTATTTTTGGCTGCGTTGGGTCTTCATTGCTGCGTGCGGGCTTTCTCTACTTGCGGCGATCAGGGGCTACTCTTCGGTGTGGCGTACAGGCTTCTCATTGCGGTGGCTTCGCTTGTTGAGCACGGGCTCTAGGCGTGCGGGCTTCAGTAGTTGTGGCACGCAGGCTTCAGTAGTTGTGGCTCGCGGGCTCTAGAGCGCAGGCTCAGTAGTTGTGGCGCATGGGCTTAGTTGCTCTGCGGCATGTGGGATCTTCCCGGACCCGTGTCCCCTGCATTGACAGGCAGATTTGTAACCGCTGCACCACCAGGGAAGCCCTGAACCAGGTCTTTCTTACCACTAAATACAGTTAGCTAGCACCTTATAGTTTTCAACCACCGCTGCACATTAATAATATATATATATATATATATATATTTTTTGCGGTACGTGGGCCTCTCACTGTTTGTGGCCTCTCCCGTTGCGGAGCGCAGGCTCGGGCTGCGCAGGCTCAGCGGCCATGGCTCACGGGCCCAGCCGTTCCGCAGCATGTGGGATCTTCCCGGACTGGGGCACGAACCCGTGTCCCCTGCATCGGCAGGCGGACTCTCAACCACTGCGCCACCAGGGAAGCCCTAATAATATCTTTTTAAATCTACTTATGCTATTATGTCTTTCCTTCATTGTTAGTGATCTCTTGAAGGAACGGATCTGTCTCATCTTTGTAACTCCAACATCTAGTATAGAGACTGACAACTAAATGATTAATATTTAATTTCCTTGAATCCTCCTGATGAAAGAATGAAGTAATATTCATCAAGAGCCAACCAACAACTGTATTATTTGGATTCTGATCAGTCTAATCCTTATTCTCAGCTTTGTATTTGAAGATGTGTGGAAATGTGTTTGTCTAGAGCCCAGACATCCATTGATATGTATTGCCAATCCTTTCTTCACGTGACAGGTTGGGAGAGGTGCTGAGAAGAGTGGAACAAGTCCTTGGAAGGGAAGAGCAATGAAAACTGATGGCTGTATAGCCCCACAAAGAGGTAGGGACTATTTTGTTCATTTTCATATGAAGCTATATAAATAAATCATTTGTTAAATTAAAACCACAATCTTATTGCCAAAAGCTCAGTCACTTTGGTAATAGCCTAGGACATGATTGTAATTTACTCATTTTCTTCTCATGTCCTCTACTTCCCTAAATGTTAACATCTTAGCAGTAAGTGGTCGCCGTGGTGGTGTGATTTCTGAACAACACCGCTTGTTTAGAACCTGAAATGACACCATAGGAAATGATTAATGTTTTTGTACATTTTAATAGTATATCTTTATAGAACAAAGACGAGTCTCTTCTTGGATTATGATAAAGTTTTATTTTGAGAATTTTGGGTTCAACTTATCTTCTATTAAAGCCTTACTGCCAAGGAAGGAAAGAGACCTTGCTGAGTTAATATGAAGATATGCCTTCTCTTTTTAGGCTCTAAAAATGGTACCCTAAACTGCTCTTTAGAGGAAGTCAAGAAGGGAAACTGTTGTCTAATCTGGATCCATTGTGTGCCAGAAACTGTGCTAGTCAGTATGTCGTAGTAGAAGGGACTGGGCTCAATTTGAGGCTTTATCACTCAGTTCACGCCTTTAGATAAGTTATTGTTGATGTCTTTGCTCATCAGTTTTATAATTTGTAAAGGGTAAATTATAATTTTTTTATCTTGCTGTATTGTGAGGAAGGTGATGTGCAGTGAGAAATCAATAAATTTCCATTCTCTTTTTTTTATGGTAGAAAAAATAACATCGTTATTAAGTATTTTGAATAAGGTCAACTTATAGCAAGTTACTACCAGTAAAGTAGAACATTGCTAGCTGTGGATGAATATTTTTTTAATTTAGGTATAATTGACATATAACATTATATTCGTTTTGTAACCAAAAGTGGGATCTGGCTGCTTGCCGCTCAAAAGCCAATAAGGAGGCAAGTTTGGTGGAAAGGAAACTTTGCTTCATTTTGGATGCCGGCAACTGGCAGGGAGGGCAGACCCCTGTCCAAAGGCCGACTCCCTGCCTCCTGCAACCATTGGGCAAGAGCTTTTATAGGTTGAGGGAGGGGCTACATGCAGAAACAGTACAGTCAGCTCTGACAGTTATCTTGAAATTGGTCATCAGTGGTCTGACCAGCATCATCTGGATTATGTTAGGCACGGTTAATCTTCAGCTCCAGGGTGGGTTTGTTTCCATTTCTTTGAGGCCAGTTCTCAGAACTGTGGCAGCTTATGTCATGGCTACAGCTTGGTCATCATGTAGTTAACTTGTTGCACCTGGTGAGGGTTTCAGTATCTATAAGAAAGCTCACAGGATATGGCTCAGAATATTATCTATAGCCCTTAAGGAGGAACTAAAGGTCCTTGACTATGCTTAATGACTAAACTATTATTATTTGGTCTCCTTTGACTGTTTTCCTCTGTTTCTGTATTTTCTCATTTCTCTGATTAAACTTATTCTTTGGCTAAAGTTTTTCCACAGACAAAAGGCAGGCTGAGGACATGGTGGGGGGGCAAGGACCATAAGGTCCTGCTCTGTTTCAGTTTCAGGTGTACAACATAATGATTCAATATTTGTATACACTGCAAAATGATTACAAATGATTACCATGATAAGTCTACTTAACATCCATCACCATATATATTTACACAATTTTTTTTTCTTGTGATGAGAACTTTTAAGACATACTCTCCCAGCACTTTCAAATATGCAACACAGTATTATTAACTGTAGTTAACATACTGTGCATTATATCCCCATGACTTACTTATTTTACAACTGAAAGTTGATAAGTTTTGTCACCCTATACCCATTTTGACCACCCTGCAACTTCTCTGTATCTATGAGCTTCTTTTCTCTTTTTATTGTTTGTTTCTTTTACATTCCACATGTAAGTGAGATGATATGGTATTTTTCTTCCTCTGTCTGACTTATTTCCCTTAGCATAATGCCCTCAAGGCCCATCCATGTTGACACAAATGGCAAGATTTCATTCCTTTTTATGGCTGAATAATATTCCATTGTATGTATATGTGTGCATGTGTATGTATGTGCATATATATATATATATATATATATGCATGCCACGTTTTCTTTATCCATTTATCTACTTATGGACACTTAAGGTTGTTTCCAGATCATGGTTATTGTAAGTAATGTTGCAGTGAACATGGGGGTTCATATATCTTTTTGAGTTAGTGTTTTTGTTTTCTTTGGATAAATACCCAGAAGTTGAATTGATGGATTGTATGGTAGTTCTAATTTTAATTTTTTGAGGAATCTCCATACCATTTTACATAGTGGCTGCACTGATTTACCTTCCCACCAGCAGTGCACAAGGGTTCTCTTTTCTCCACATTCTCACCAACACTTGTTATCTCTTGTCTTTTTGATAATAGCCATTCTAACAGGTCTGAGGTGATATCTCACTGTGATTTTGATTTGCATTTTCCTCATAACTAGTTGTGTTGAGGGTCTTTTCATATATCTGTTGGCCATCTGTACGTCTTCTTTGGAAAAATTCCATTCAGATCTGCCTATTTTTTACAAATTGTTTTTTTTTTTTTGCTGTTGAGTTGTATGAGTTCTTCATATATTTTAGATATTAACCCCTTATCAGATATATGACTTGCAAATGTTTTCTCCTATTCAGTGTGTTGCCTTGGATGAATCTTAACTTTAAGCTGATGGTATTCAAGCTTGACTTCTGTCCTTGAGTCCCTTAGATTTCATGTTTGAGCCCACACAGATTATCCAATTGTATTCCAAGTTTCCACATATTCTGTTACCTCTAGGAAGCTGGCCTCTCTTCTGTCTCTCATATTTATGTTCTAATTGAGGGATTCACTTACATTCTTACCTTTAAAATTTTTATCCTAGAAAAAGTTGACATTGTAAGTGTAGTGGTTTTGAAACACATCCTCAAATTGTTTGGCATTTCTCTTTTTGAAAGATGGCGGTCCTGTTTGAATTTGAGTCAAACTTCGTAACTTGCTTGTAACTAGTAGAATACAGAGGAAGTGATTCTGTGTCATTTCTGAGGCTAGTTCAGAAAAGACCACTCAGCTTCCACTTGGTTTTCTTGGCATGCTTTCTCTGGGGAAGGCTGGGTGTCTTGTAAGACATCATACTTCTTTGGGATTGCCAGGTTGGAGAGGCCACATAGAGGTGCCCACAGTCAGTGGCCAAGCTCAGCTCCCAGCTGACAGCCAGTATCAGCTGCCAGTCATGTGGATGAACCATCTTGTACGTTTGATCTAGTTGAGCCTTCAGATGATTGAAACCCCAGATGACATCTAACTATTACTTATAACTGCATGAGAGACCCCAAGTGAGAACTGTTCAGCCAAGCCCTTCCAAGCCCAAAGATCTGGGAGTCACCCTTGAATCTACACTCTCTCTTACACTCCAAAGCCAATCCATCAGCAAGTTCTATTGATTCTGTTTTTAAAATATATACCAATTATAACTACTTCTTACTCCCTCTATTACCTCTGCCCTCATCCCAACTACTATAATATTTTGTATTGACTCCTGTTACTCTTTTTCCAGTCTTGCCTTTAATCCCAATGGAGATAGATCCTCCATCAGACAGTTAAAATGTTTTTAAAATTAAAAATCACATTATTACCACTCCACTGCTCAAAATTCTTCAAAGACTTCCTGTCAGATCAGAATAAAATGTAGCCTTCTGCACAGGCACCAAAACCAAAAATAGACAAATGGGACTACATCAAGCTTAAAAAGTTTTGTGCATCAAAAGGTAGAACAGAATGAAAAGGCAACCTATGTTATAGGAGAAAATATTTACAAATTACATACCTCATAAGGGGCTAGTATCCAAAATATATGAAGAAGTCCTATTACATATCGACAACAACAACAAAAACTAATAAAAAAAATGGGCAAAGGACTTGAATTGATATTTACCCAAAGATGATGTAAAAGATCAGAGGCGCAATACCACAATTATTAGAGAAATGCAAATTAAAACCATAATGAGATACCACCTCATACTCATTCGGATAGCCACTATCAAAAAAACAGGCTTCCCTGGTGGCGCAGTGGTTGAGAGTCCGCCTGCTGATTCAGCGGACACAGGTTCGTGTCCCGGTCCGGGAGGATCCCACATGCCGCGGAGCGGCTAGGCCCGTGAGCCATGGCCACTGAGCCTGCGCTTCCGGAGCCTGTGCTCCGCAACGGGAGAGGCCACAACAGTGAGAGGCCCGCATACCACACACACACAAAAAAATTGGGCTTCCCTGGTGGGCAGTGGTTGAGAGTCCGCCTGCCGATGCAGGGGACACGGGTTCGTGCCCGCCCCGGGCCAGAAAGATCCCACATGCCTTGGAGCGGCTGGGTCTGTGAGCCATGGCCGCTGAGCCTTCGCGTCCGGAGCCTGTGCTCAGCAATGGGAAAGGCCACAACAGTGAGAAGCCCGCGTACCGCAAAACAAACAAACAAACAAACAACAACAACAACAAAAAACCCCAAAAAATAACAGGTGTTGGTGAGGACCTGGAGAAATTGGAACACTTGTGCACTGTTGGTGGGAATGTAAAATGCTACAGCTCCTACGGAAAAAAAGTATGATAGTGCCTCAAAAAGTTAAATATGAAATTACCATATGATCCAGCAATCCCATTTCAATCCAAAAGAATTGAAAGCAGGGTCTGGAAGATACATTTGCCCAGCCAGGTTCATAGAAGCATTCAAAATAGCCAAAAAGTGGAAGAAACCTAAATGTCCATCCAGCAGACAAATGGATAAACAAAATGTGGTATACATACAATGGAATATTATTCAGCCTTAAAAAGGGGAAAATCTGACATGCTACAACATGGATGAGCCTTGAGAACATTATGCTAAGCGAAATAAGCCAGTCACAAAAAGACAAGTACTTCATGATTCCACTTATATGAGGTATCTTTAGTAGTCAAATTAAGATAAACAGAAGGTCGAATGGTGGTTACCAGGGGCTGCAGGGAGGGGGAAATAGGGATTTGTTTTTTAATGGGTACAGAGTTTCAGTTTTGCAGATGAAAAAGTTCTGGGGATTGGTTGCTAAACGATGTGAATATACTTAATACTACTAAAATGTGTACTTAAAAATGGATAAAATGATAAAATTTTATGTTATGTGGTTTTTTTACTACAAATTTAAAAAGAACTCTAATCTCTTTCCTGTGGCTTCCAAGATATTACATGATATGATCCCTACTTAATTCTCAAAAATTATCTCCCACAGACTGTTTTCCCAGCCTTCACCCCCAGAATCTCTCTACCCCAGGACACTTAGTGATGGGAAGAACCTAAGGGATTTGGTTGGAAATTAATTTTTGGCTTTTTCACAGGAGAAGTGTGGTTAGATACTTACTCTGAACTTCCTTTATTGTTTCCAGTTCTTTAAAAACCACTCACTTGTAAGCTTTCCAACAGAGTTTACATCATCACCTCTCCACAGAAATAACTGTTTCCACGTCCCAAATGTCAAGTTAACAAAATCAATGAACGTATTTCATTCTTCATTTTACCTGAAATTTGAACTATTGAAACTTTGATAACACTCTCTCCTTTTCAGTGAGGAGAACATATACTTGGAAGATAGAATCGGGTTTCAAATTTTGTTTCCACTGCCTACTTGTTATGTGACCTGGGCAGAACTTTTAACGGTGGGTTTTCTCAATATACTTTCCTTGGTTCTCACTCTCCATCCCCTCACTCAATCATGCCTATAATTCCATCCTTAATGGCAAACATTTACTGGATGCTGACTGTGTTCTTGGCACTGTCTGGACTTTGCAGCTTTGTAGGGGTATTTGGGGACAGTACTTCAAGCAGGGAAGCAGGATTCCCATTGGGGTTGGTGCTCCCTTCATTTGGCTAATGGAGCACAAACATAGACATAATATTGTTTGAGACTAATTAGAAAAATGAGCTTGCTTGTTGCTTTTCACTCAATCCCTGTGTACATTGCAGATCATTTTAACTTTGACAGGTAATTTAGGTTTAGCTTAATTTATGTAACTAAAAGTCAAAGAAAGTCAGCTTTGATAAGTGGTTTTATAAAACCACTAAACTCAGAGTTGGGGACTTGAGGTATTTGGTATGGATTATTTCTGTGATAGAATCATCTGCAAAATGTGAACATTGGACTAGATATTGTCTAATATTCCTACTGGTCTGATATCATGGAGAAGGAAAACTTGGGGTATGATTCTCACAGAGAGATATTCCTTTTAATGGTAGAAGCTTGTTCACATTTTTACTAAAATTATTAGATCTCCTGCCTAGTCATAAAATATATGAATATATGTTTTCTTTCCAGGACAGGAGACAATTTTCTTTATCACTTTTCCTTTGTCAAGAAATTTCAGCACAGTTTTTCTGCTCTCATTAGTTTCCATTGGAAAATATCTTTTCGTATCTTTATAAGAAGGACCTATGGTCAGTATTTTGTTTCCTGATCTTGGTTTGACTTTGCTAATAGCCACTTGGGTTGATGTTTTTTATTTGTTTGTTTTTTTGTTTTGCGGTACACGGGCCTCTCACTGCTGTGGCCTCTCCGGTTGCGGAGCACAGGCTCCAGACATGCAGGCTCAGCGGCCATGGCTCACGGGCCCAGCCGCTCCGCGGCATGTGGGATCCTCCCAGACCGGGGCACAAACCCATGTCCCCTGCATCGGCAGGCGGACTCCCAACCACTGTGCCACCAGGGAAGCCCCGGGTTGATGTTTTGTAATAATTATCATGCTATCTATGATTGAGCTAAGCCTTTTTTCATCCTGATGGTGACTACGTGGAACAGTGACTATTTTGGAGAATGATATGGGATTTGATTAAATTTTTTCTTCTTTGGACTCCTTATTTCTTTTGCATGGTGTACATCTGCCATTTGGACATATAGTTTTCAGTGACAGAGGAAAATATGTCATTCTTACTATGGGGAGATAAGTCTTTTTGGGTCTGTGAGAAGCATGGAAGAGACACAGTATGATATATGATCAATTGTTTATTTTCAATTTTCATGCAGTTCACTTTTCTTGGATTCTATGTGCCCAAGGTGATTAATGAATGAAGAATAATACAGAGTTCCAATAGAAGGATAATAGAGGCAGGTGTGATGACCCTTAATATTAATATAGCAGCTTTGGCTGACAGAATAGTGATTTTATACTATTGGTTCCTTTGATTTTTTTTTTTTTTACAAATATGTACCAATCTGGAGAGGTTCTGAAACTTAACCTCTCAAAAGAAAAATCCTTACTTAACCCTAACCTCCCCAAATACTTATGGTTTTCCAAATTTAGCACTCCATGATATTGCTTTCTCCCATTAACCAGTTCCTAACTATAAAGTTCAAAGCTTCCTATAGAATGAAAAGAAACTATCACTAATGTAAAGAAATAGTGTAACTAATTTTTTAAAGAATGACAAGAAAAGATAACCTCACTGAAAGTATAATGAACATTTTCTTGACTCAAAGTTGTCTTGGTCATTCTCCAATTCTTTGGGTTAATACTTTATTTAATAGTTTCTCACTCATAATAATAGTGTCTTTGTGACTGTCCAAACCCCAACCATTTTGAAATATAATTTGAATGGCCATATGTTGCAGGGTGTATGTTACTGCCTGTTATATTGGATCCCATAAATGCTCCTATATTCAAATCTGTTCCTGGCTCCCATATGGCTGGAATCATGACTGACACTTCCATCCTGAGAATGGCCAAACCCTGAACTGCCCATAGTCATAATCTGCACTGCCATAGCTGCCATGTTTCCAACCTTGATCTGAACCATGACTTTGGTTCCTTGAATAGAATGCAGACCATCTTTGGGTGGTCAAGGGCTGTCTACCTGAATCTCCTGAATGTCCTTCTGTGTTGCTAGCCTGACTGATATTTGATTCCTTGTGTCTGCCGCTACCAGAAATAGTTGAGGTGTGTCCGTGTTCAGTCCCAGAGTGTCTGGAGCTGTCTCTTTCCTGCTCGTGGTGGCGCCCCTGTCTTTGAGTAGTGCTGGATCCTGACTTTCCATGGACAGATTCACTCTTCCTGCGTGTGTCTGTCCTACCTTGTTGTGACTCTGAGTGCCTAGAGCTGTCACCTGACTGGCCATGGAAAGACCCATGTTGGTTCCTTGAGCTGGACCCAGACCTTCCATGAGTGGTCACAGAATGTCTACCTGAATCACCTGACTGCCCTTCACCATCGCTGGACCAACCAACACTGGATTCCCTGTGTCTCTTGCTTCCAGATCCAGTTGAGGTGTGTCCATGTCCAGTTCCAGAGTATCTGGATCTGTCTCTTTCCTGCTCATGGTGGCGCCCCTGTCTTTGAGTAGTGCTGGACCCTGACTTGCTGTGGCCAGCTTCACTCTTCCTGTATGCTGATCTCCCTTGATGTGACTCTGAGTGCCTAGAGCTGTCTCCTGACTGGCCGTGAGAAAACCCATGTTGGTTCCTTGAGCTCGACCCAGACCTTCCATGAGTGGTCACAGAATATCTCCCTGAATCTCTTGAATGTCCTTCGCTGTCTCTGGCCTGACCAACACTGGATTCCCTGTCTTTCCCATTTCTGGATCCAGTTGAGGAGTGTTCATGTCCAGTTCCAGAGTGTCTGGAGCTGTCTCTTTCCTGCTCGTGGTGGTGCCCCTGTCTTTGAGCAGTGCTGGATCCTGACTTTCCATGAACAGATTCACTCTTCCTGTGTGTTGTCCTCCCTTGATGCGACTCTGAGTGCCTAGAGCTGTCTCCTGACCGGCCATGGGAAGACCCATGTTGGTTTCTTGAGCTGGACCCAGACCTTCCATGAGTGGTCACAGAATGTCTACCTGAATCTTCTGACTGTCCTTCACTGTCACTGGACTGACCAACACTGGATTCCCTTTGTCTGCTGCTTCTGGATCCATCTGAGATGTGTCCATGTCCAATTCCAGAGTGTCTTGAGTTGTCTCTTTCCTGCTCATCGTGGCGCCCCTGTCTTTGCGTAGTGCTGGATCCTGACTCTCCATGGACAGATTCACTCTTCCTGTGTGTGTCTGTCCTACCTTGCTGTGACTCTGAGTGCCTAGTGCTGTCTCTTGACTGGCCATGGGAAGACCCATGTTGGTTCCTTGAGCTGGACCCAGACCTTCCATGAGTGGTCACAGAATGTCTACCTGAATCTTCTGACTGTCCTTCACTGTCACTGGACTGACCAACACTGGATTCCCTCTGCCTGCCGCTTCTGGATCCATCTGAGGCGTGTCCAGAGTGTCTTGAGTTGTCTCTTTCCTGCTCATGGTGGCGCCCCTGTCTTTGCGTAGTGCTGGATCCTGACTCTCCATGGACAGATTCACTCTTCCTGTGTGTGTCTGTCCTACCTTTTTGTGACTCTGAGTGCCTAGTGCTGTCTCTTGACTGGCCACGGGAAGACCCATGTTGGTTCCTTGAGCTGGACCCAGACCTTCCATGAGTGGTCACAGAATGTCTACCTGAATCTTCTGACTGTCCTTCACTGTCACTGGACTGACCAACACTGGATTCTCTCTGCCTGCTGCTTCTGGATCCATCTGAGGCGTGTCCATGTCCAATTCCAGAGTGTCTTGAGTTGTCTCTTTCCTGCTCATGGTGACGCCCCTGTCTTTGCGTAGTGCTGGATCCTGACTCTCCATGGACAGATTCACTCTTCCTGTGTGTGTCTGTCCTCCTTTGATGTGACTCTGAGTGCCTAGTGCTGTCTCCTGACTGATCATGGGAAAACCCATGTTGGTTCCTTGAGCTCGACCCAGAGCTTCCATGAGTGGTCACCGAATATCTCCCTGAATCTCTTGAATGTCCTTTTCTGTCACTGGCCTGACCAACACTGGATTCCCTGTCTTTCCCACTTCTGGATCCATCTGAGGTGTGTCCATGTCCAGTTCCAGAGTATCTGGAGCTGTCTCTTTCCTGCTCATGATGGAGCCCCTGTCTTTGGGTAGTACTGGATCCTGACTTTCCGTGGACAGATTCACTCTTCCTGTGTGTGTCTGTCCTTCCTTGATGTATCTCTGAGTGCCTAGAACTGTCTCCTGACTGGCCATGAGAAGATCCATGTTGGTTCTTTGAGCTGGACCCAGACCTTCCATGAGTGGTCACAGAATATCTACCTGAATATCCTGACTGTCCTTCACTGTCACTGGACTGACTAACACTGGATTCCCTGTGCCTACTGCTTCCGGATCCAGTTGAGGCGTGTCCATGTCCAGTTCCAGCGAGTCTGGAGCTGTCTTTTTCCTGCTCATGGTGGTGCCCCTGTCTATGCCTAGTGCTGGATCCTGACTTTCCGTGGACAGATTCACTCTTCCTGTGTGTGTCTGTCCTCCCTTGATGCGACTCTGAGTGCCTAGGGCTGTCTCCTGACTGGTCGTGGGAACACCCATGTTGGTTCCTTGAGCTGGATGGCGACCTTCCATGAGTGATCACTGATTGTCTACCTGAATGTTGTGAATATTCTTTGCTGTCGCTGCCCTTACTGATACTGGAAAGCCGGTGTGTACTGCAACCGGGTTGAAAATCCATAGTCACAGTTTCTTCACAAACTTGATATGAGCCCTGACGCTCTGATCCTATACATTTTTCACATCCTCTACCTTTATTTTCGTAACCACGTTCTTCTTTTCCTTCATTTTCCCTGGTGGGGCTAACACTTGACATGTGACTTCTTTCTTTTAGTTCAGTAGAACTCGCTCTGCTTTTCTTTTCCCTACTTGATTCATGATGTTTCTTCCCACATCTCTGTCTCTGTCCAGAAGTAGCTCTGTCATCTCTTCTTCCTTCCCTTCCAGAACTAGACCCATTTCTGTTTCTTCTTCCTCCTCTTGGGCTCTCTGTTCTATCTTTTTTCTTTCCATCACTTCTTCTTGAATGACTGGACTTTCTTTCTCTTTCTTCTTTACCCTCTTCTTCTGTTTCATCTTCAGAATGGTATCTATACTTTTTCTGCTTTTTCCCTAATGTCTTGAAATTCTGTCTCTGGGTATAATAATATGCTTGAGCCAACTTGAATACCATCAGGAAAAACTCTGTAAAGTCTATTTTATCGTTGTGATCTACATCGAGGATATGCATGAAAACATCAGCAGTATCTGGGTCATCTGGATTCTGTATACAAGGAAGACAGAGAGGGAAAGTCCATGAGACTGACTCAAATGGGTAATTAAATAATTAAAGTTAACTTAGGGAATGTGAATTCTTGGTACAGGAAAGTAGAACCTAATTTTTTCTTTAATAATATTTATCTTATCCTGACTCAGCAGGGAGCTGTTGGTACTGTCCTAAAAAAAATAAATCTTCAACACTATTATGGTGACACAAAAAATTTGATGGGGCAAGTTCTTTTTACTTCTTCAAATGTCAGTATTTTATAAATTTCTTAAACTGAATTGTCTTTTAGCTGTACCCTCTTTACATTCTTGAAATTAGGGGGAATATTACAATGAATTAACTAACTGTTTTTCACTTATTTGTCCTAAATATTTATATATATTTTTTCACAGTGTGTGTGTGTAGTATATATAGAGGTATAAAGAAGTTGAACAAATTATATCTGTTTTGAAATAAGATTACATTTGTTCCTCTTCCAAAAGAAACAACTCACAAAGATTTCACAGTAATATTTTGACAGATTGTTTGATGCAGAACAAAAATGATATACCCTTTAATCCTGGCAAATATCTTTTACCTTCAGGATTGGCTGAAACTCTGCTTCCAGAAGTTCCTTCAGCTCTTTTGTACTCAATGTGTCAGTCTCCTTATCTGTTTTTGAATATTCGTGAAATAGTTTGATGATGGCAATGATGTTTTCCAGGAGAGTAGACATCTTTTGGAAGTATAGGTGAACCTAGAAAAAAATTAAAATGTACTTTTCTTATATTTCTTTTATTTTGTAGGTCATATCAGTTATTGTGATGAATTTCCACATTTATAACCTACATCTTTCCCTATGTAGTCCAGCTTTAAAAATGGAAGATGGCCACGAAAAATTTCTATCTATTATCTACATGGTGAATATTAACACAGAGTTTGACTGAACTGCTTACTAAAAAAATGCCAACATTTTGGCCTTGAACTCATTCACAGCAGGATTTAGATACTCTCACAGACCTTAGTGTGCTGTACATAAGACACCCTTTTCTGATCTGGCCATTGTCCATAACAGGATTTAAGAAAGGCTACTCGTCAGAAGCAGGAAAATTTACTCATACCAATTTGCTAAAAATCCGTCCTCCGAAAACTAATTTGCTAAATGTATGTTGAGAGACTATTTTCTGCAAGCCAGTTTGTCAAATGGCTGAGACAGTCAATGAACAAACATCCTTTCAGTTTACTTTTTTTTTTTTTTTGGTTTTGATTGGATATAATGGCTTAATAGCTTTTCAATATTATAAAAAGGGTTTGATTGGATCAAATGGCTTTAATAAATTTTCAATATTATAAGAAATATTTTCATTGCAGAACTGTTTACAATAGCCAGGACATGGAAGCAACCTAAATGTCCACCAACAGAGGAATAGATAAAGAAGATGTGGTATATATACACAATGGAATATTACTCAGCAATAAAAAAGAACAAAATAATGGCATTTTCAGCAACATGGATGGACCTAGAGATTGTCATACTGAGTCAAGTAAGTCAGACACAGAAAGACAAATATATGATATCGCTTATATGTGGAATCTAAAAAAAAGGACATAACTGAACTTATTCACAAAACAGAAGTAGAGGCACAGATATAGAAAACAAACTTATGGCTACCAGGGGTAAGAGGGGGGAGGGATAAATTGGGAGATTGGGACTGACATGTACACACTACTATATATAAAATAGATAACTAGTAAGAACCTGCTGTATAGCACACGGAACTCCACTCAATTCTCTGTAATGGCCTATATGGGAAAAAAAATCTAAAAAAAAAAAAGAGTGGCTATATGTATATGTATAACTGATTGACTTTGCTGTACACCTCAAACTAACACAACATTGTAATAAATCAACTATACTCCAATAAAAATAAAAAATAAAAAATATTTTGTTGACTAGCTTTCATTTTGCCATTTAAGGAGTAGCATTTAAGGAATGTTCAGTTTATCTCATTGAACAAAGGAATTACTAAACATGTCAACAAATCTAAGCAAGCATTTATTATATAAAAGCATTATAATGACTACTTTAGGACTTATAAAACCAGGCAGAAGATGTCCTTGATTTTTATTTCACTGAGAATTTGGAAGCCGTAGAAAATAATAGCATGAAAGGCATTACTGTAGTAGTCAGATCTATAGCATTTATGGACCTTAGATTGTTTGGTAAGAGGAAATAGGTACTGATTAATTTTTGACATGGTTAAATACGTATTTTGATAAGTTTATGGATAAGAACTAGAAGGATAGAATTTATAACTTCTAAACCATTAAGAGAAGAAAAAACAAATAAAAAAACCTTGATCAATTTGATAGAAGCCAGGGGAAAAGAAAATAAAAAGCATAGAAAAGGCAGGATAAACAGAAAATATAAAAGAGTAGAATTAAATATAATTTTATCATTAGTTACAGTAGATGTAAAATAGGCCAGACTTGCTGGTTAAAGGGCAGATTATAAAGATTGAATTAAAAATACAGTTATAGGCTTTTTACAAAAACACACCTAAGATTTTAAGATTTTTTTCAGCTACTGTTATTTGTGGTGATATTTCAGACCTGGACTTAATTGTAATGGCACTGTCTCCAAAATCTCACTCTCATGGATTTACTCTCTGACTTCCTCTTGTACCTATACTTCAATAATTCTTTAACCTCACTTTTTACTGCTTTATGTACTCACTTCTCTTTTTACCTTGGTTAGACATTATAGTTCATCTCCATCATTACTCCTTGCATACACCCTCTGTTTCTTGTCCCACTCTTTCTTGTACTCATTGGCAAAGCCCCAACAGCTTCTTCCTTTCCTTTATCTCAGAAGATGGGCTTGCTTTTTTTTTTTTTTTTTTTTTTTTTGCGGTACGCAGGCCTCTCACTGTCGTGACCTCTCCCTTTGCAGAGCACAGGCTCCAGACGCGCAGGCTCAGTGGCCATGGCTCACGGGCCCAGCCGCTCCGCAGCGTGTGGGATCTTCCCCGACCGGGGCACAAACCCGTGTCCCCTGCACCGGCAGGCGGACTCTCAACCACTGTGCCACCAGGGAAGCCCTGGCCTTGCTTTTTATTTCACTGAAAACTTGGGAGCCATTAGAAGATAATTTCATTTTTCCAATATCTATTCACCCAACCTATTGCATTTGTATCCACATACCTTAACCTTCACTACTGTTTTGGTGGATAAACTATGCTTCTCTCCTCTGTTTCAGCAATGGACCTCACTCTCTTGCCTATTCAAACAACTTGCTTTTGCAGTTGTCCACTTTTTCTCCTGCATCATCAATTTCTTTTTCTCTGCTGGATCATTCCCTTCAGCATGTATTTATGCTGAAGTGTCTCTTATTAACATCCTCTCCTCCCATCCTACATCTTCCTTTAGAAACCACCTGATTTATCTTTTCACTTTTATAGCAAAACCCCTCAAAAGATATGCCTATATTTCTTGTTCACTTCCTATTTCACTCAAATTATCTTTCTCTCTGAAAAATCCACTAAAGCTCTTATGAAGATAAAAAAAGTCCTTTATCTTACTACATCCAACTATCCATTTTCATTTCACATGTGCTTGACATATCAGCAGCATCTGATGCAGGTGGCTACATCCTCTTTCAGAGACCCCGTGCTCTCTTGTTTCTCTTCTAACCTCACTGCCTATTTGCTGTTAGTCTCCTCTTTCAGCCCCTAATGTCTATGTGCCTGAGATTGACTCCTTAGTTTCTTTTCTCTATTTATGTTCCCTTGAACGGGGTGGAGGGGATCTCATCTAGCCCTATAATTTTAAATCCTATGTATAGGTTCACAACTCCCAAGTTTATATGTCCAGCTATAACGTCTCCTCTAAGCTTGACATGTGTATATCTAAATACCTATCAAATATTTCTATTTGGGCCTAAGAGAGGTCTTAAACCTACCATGTTCAAGATAGAAGTCTTCATTTCCAACTACTTTACCCCACACCCTCTCCTCCCCAGCTATCCCTATCTCGCTGATTGCCCAAGCCACAAACCTGGGAATTAGTCTTGGTTCTCCTTTTTCTCACATCCTGTATTTAATTCATCAACGTTTTATTCAGTGTACTTTAAAAATATCCCTGAAGCTGGTCACTTTTCCTACCTCCATACTATTGCCTTATCTAGTAATTAATTTTGATCCATAACAAAAACATGCTGGACTTTGTATCATCTTGAAGATAAGTTTGTTCCCTTGAACAGTATTTCCCCCTCCACCAGGATGTTCCACCCCATCCAGCTCTCCTAATGAATTGTTTACTTTCTCACCAAAGAGTCTTCAAAGAGTTTTCTGTGCTTTCCCTCATTTTATGTTTACCATTCATTTAAACCCAGTTCTCTCAATTTTCTGTCTCCAAAACACTTGAAACTGATTTGTGTCAAATAACCTATGATCTCCAAGTTGCTAAATACAGTGGTCGGTTCCATCTCATCACCATCTTACTCAACCTCTTGGTGGTGTAAAGTAGAGTTAACCTTTCCCTAACCATTCATGGAATTTTGTTTGTTTGTTTCTTGGATCTCAAGACTACATTCTCCTGATATACCTCTTATCTATTGGCTGCTGTTTCTCAGTATTCTTTGCTAACCTCTCATCTGCTTAATCTCCAAATGTTGGAAATCCCCATGGCCCATGTCCGTGTATCTATTCACTTCAAAATCTCATTGGATCCCTTGACTTCAGATACTATCTATCTGATGACTTCCAGATTGATACCTCCAAGCATGACCTCACCTTGATTTCTACACTTTCATTCACACCTTAATTTATTTAACAAATATTGAACACCTACCACAGGATTAAGTACTGTTTTATGCTTTGGGGATATACTAATAAACAAGATAAATGAGATGCCTATTCTTATAAAGACAGTAAACAAACAAATGAATGAAGCCATTAGATATTGAGAAGTGATATACATACATTAAAATAACAATGGTGCTATATAGAGTTATTATGGGGAATGTACTTTAGATTAATCAGAGAAGATTTTGTGGTAAAGAGGATATTAGAGCTTAAAATGGAAAAATAGGAAGCAACTAACCTTGTTGACTAGTTGAAGAATTTTAAGTAAAAGTAACAGTGCAGTGATCCCAACATGGGAATCAACTTGGAATGTTAGTGATATAGAAAAAATACAACTCCAGAACAAATCAGGAGTGATACAACTTAAAGTCAGATTTACAGAAAGGGGTCAGAAAATGATGATCTTCTAAATAGGGTAATATTTGTGCATTTTATTCTAAATGTGATGGGAAGTCACTAAATGATTTTTTTTTTGTAACAGAGTAATCTAGTATAATTCAGTTTTTAAGGGATCACTTTGTGGAATGGCTTAGTAGGTTGTTTCAGAGTAAGATTACTTTAAGAACAACTAGAAAGCTGGTTGTGTGTGTGTGTGTGTGTGTGTGTGTGTGTGTGTGAAGGTGTCATAATGCTACCAAAATTGTGACAATTTATTGAAGCCTACATTCAGATTGGAAGGGAAGTACAGTAATTTGGGGGGTTAAATAACTACAGTTTTTTAAAAAAATGATGAAAGATATCAAGCCACAGAATCAAAAACTATTATCAACTCCAAGCAGGGTATATAAAAGAAAACCATGCCTAGACACATAATAAAAACCTTCTGAACACTTAAGACAATGAGGAAATCTTAAAAGCAGCCAGGGAAAAAACACATATTATCTTCAAAGGAGCAACTATAAGACCGACAGCTGACTTTTCAAAAGAAATAATGGAAGCCAGGAGACAATGAAATGTTTTCCTCATCTTTCTGTAGGAAAGTAAGTTCTGTACTAGAATTCTATACCCAGCGAAAGTATACAAGAAGAAGAAAGCTTGCCTAAGGATATTTTCAGGCAAACAAAAACAAAACCAATCACCAGCAGATCCGTAAAGGAAATAGTAAGGAATGATCCTAGTTGGAAGCACAGAGAGGCAGGAAAGAATGAAGAAATGTCAACAGAGTAAGTGTGTGGGGAAATCTAAATGGATATTGATTGAAAACAACAACAATAATAATATTTTTCAGGATTTATGGTCATGCATAACAATATCAAATAAGGCTGGAGGGGGTAAATTGAGTTCAAGTACTATAGGATACTTGAATTGTTTGAGTAGTGTTAAAGTATTTTTTATAATATATTCTAATAACTCAAGGATAGGTGTTGTAATCCCTAGGGTAAGCATGAAAAGAATAGTAAAAGAATGTATAATTAATAAGCCAATATGCCAAAAATTAACTGACAAATATGTAATTCATTCAAAAAAGTCAAGAAGAGAAAAAGAAATATAGAAGAGGTGGGATAATAGAAACCAAGTTGTAATATGGTAGATTTAAACCAAATAGATTTAAACAGTAATAATACTGAGTATGAGTGGACTAAATACTGTAATTTAAAAACAAAGATTGTCAGACTAGATTGAAAGAAAACAAGTACATGATGCCTACAAGAGACACACTTAAATATGATATATGATGGAAAAAAGATATATTATTCAAATACTAAAGGAAAGCTGTTGTTGCTATATTAATATCTGTAGAATAGACTTTAAGACAAAAAGTATAACTAGAAGAAAACTTCATAACAATAAATGATTAGTTCATGAGGAAGATATAAAAATCTAAATTGATATGTACTTAATAACATAGCCTCATAATACATACAACAAAAAATGACAGAATTATAAGGACAAATTGACAAATCTATAATTATAATGGGTAACACACTTCTCTCAGCAACTGATAGAACAAGTAAATAAAAATATTGTAAGGATGTAGAAGAGCTCCACAAAATTAATCATAAAACTTTAACTAATATGTATTGAACATTGCATCTAACAAATCTATTATACACATCCTACTGAAATGAATATGAGACTTTAAAAAATTTACTATATGCTGGTCATAAAGCAAGTTTCAACAAATTTTAAAGGATTGAAATCATGCAGAATTTGTTTTGTACCACAGTGGAATGAAGCTAGATTTCAATGATAGAAAGAAACCTACAAAAATGTCCAATGTTTGGAAATTAAGCAATAACTTCTAAATAACAAATAGGTTATAGAATAAATTACAATGGAAATTAGAAAATATTTTGAAATAAATGAGTATGAGAAAAATATGAAATAGCAAAACTTGTGGGATACATTCATTCCATGCCTAAAGAAAAATGTATAGCTTAAATACATATATTAAAAAAGAAGAAAGGTTGAAAAACCAATAACCTAACCATGCACCTCAAGAAGTTTGAAAAACAACAACAGATTCTGCCCAAAGAAAGTATACTAAAGGAAATAATAAAGTAAGAACTGATATTAATGAAATAGAAAACAAATTTAGAGAACCAAAAAGCCAAGATTTTTGAAAAATTAATAAAACTGAGAAACCCTGAAAAATTAATCAAGAAAAGAGGAGAAAGGCATAAGTAACCAATATCAGGAAAATAAAAGGGGACATTGCTCTAGATTTTACAGATATTAGAAAGATAAGTGCATATTATAAAAAACAACCAAAATTTTTGAAAATTTAAATGAAATAGACACATTCTAGAAAAATGCTTCTTATGCAAATGGAAACAACAAGAAATAGAAAACCTAAATATTCCTATATCTATTAAAGAAATTAAATCTTAAATGAATACATATTCCATGTTGGGGGGAGGGGTGACTACAAATCAGATGGCTTTACTAGTGAATTTTATTTAATGTGTAAGAAATAACCCTAACATCACACAGATTGTTTGAGGGAAATGAAAAAGGGGGAACACTCATTTTATGAATCCAGCATAACCTCAGTACCCATAACCTGACAAGAATATTACAAGAAACAATTTTCAAGACAATTTCCTTCATAAATATAGATGCAAAAATCTGAAAGAAGATAATAAACTGAATCTAGTGTTGTACAAAAAGAATATATATCATACTTAAGAAAATTTTAATACAAAAATTCAAGTTTGGTTTAACATTTGAGAACTGATTAATTAACTACTCTGATAGAATACTGGGGAAAAATTCTATGAACCTCTCAACAGATGCAAAAAAACATTTGATAAAATCCAATATTAATTTTGCTTTATAAATAAGAGGTATCAATTATATCTATGAAGATGGTATAGCAAACATCATACTTAATGGTTAAATGCTGAAAGCTTTTCTCTCTGAGTTTGGGGATGAGATCAGTACACCTGCTAATATCCTATTCAACATTGTATTGAAGGTCCTAGCCAGAGCAACAGTTAAGACAAAGGATGAAAAACAGAATAATTGGAAAGGAAGTAACAAAACTGTCATTACTGAGAATGATGTGACTACTGTATATAGAAAAATTTTCTACAGTGTCTAAAATTTATATTAAAATATGGGGGCCCAGGATTAGCCAGGACAACATTGAAGAAGACCAAGTTTGTGGACATACTGGATGTCAAAGTACATTATGAAAGAAGACAGCGTGACATTAGTGCAATGCCAAGCAAATGGATAAATGAAAGATAGGAATCCAAAATCAGACCTACATCATTATGCACATTTAATTTATGAAAAAGACTGGTGAGAGTTGTCAGGGAAAGGATGGTCTTTTGAATACATGGTACTATGTTAATTGAATTCCCATATGGAAAAATGAATTTGTTCCCAGGTGGATTTTACATATAAAAATATAAAGGAGACAACATAGGAGAATATATTCAAGAACTTGGGGTAGAGTAATACTTCTTAAATAGAACTCAAAAAATATTAATGATAAAGAAAAAGATGGATTAATTGGACTGCATTAAAAATAGGAACATCTGTTTATTCAAAGACTCTATTAAAGGAGAGAAGGAAAGCCATTGAGTGGGAGGATATATGCAACACATTTAACCAATAAAGGACTCTATCCTGAATATAAAAATAACTCCTATAAATCAGTACAAAAAATACAGACAGCCCAATAGAAAAATGGGTAGAGAGCAGAGGAGCTTTACAAAACAGGATATCCAAATGACTAATAAACACAAAAAGTTAACCTTGTTAATCATCAGGGTAATACAAATTAAAATTACAGTGTGAGACAGTAGTACCCCCACCAAAATGACAAAATAGACAAACGGGGAAAAGAATCCTAATTCCAAATATTGACGAGAATATGGAGAAACTGGATCTTTCATACACTGCTAGAAGGAACATAAACTGGCAGAAGTACTTTCAAAAATTGTTTGGTAATACCTAAAACCAGTAATTTACTCCTAGGAATATTCCCAGTAGAAATATATACACATTTGTAACCAAAAATCATGTACAAAAATGTTCATAGCCCCATTATTTATAATACCTCCCCAAATGGAAACAACCCAAATATCTATCAATTAAAACAATAAATTGTGGTATTTTCATATAATAGAGGTGGGAGTGAAGGATAGCCTCGACTAGGATGATAGTGGTGGACAGGGAGAAAGATGGATTGGCATGTCTTATAATCAGAGTTGGCTGGTCAGGGTGATGAATCAGTGTGGTGTAAAGGAAAGACTGGAATCACGCATAACTTCTAGATTTTGGTTTGAGCAAAGAATTATTTCTCTAGGTCGTCAACAAATCATCGAGTTGATCTCCATGTGCTATGCAACAGCTTCCCACTAGCCATCCATTTTACATTTGGTAGTGTATATATGTCAGTGCCACTCTCTCACTTTGTCCCAGCTTCCCCTTACCCTCCATGTCCTCAAGTCCATTCTCTACGTCTGTGTGTTTATTCCTGTCCTGCCACTAGGTTCATCAGTACTGCTTTTTTAGATTCTGCATATGTGCGTCAGCAGATGGTATTTGTTTTTCTCTTTCTGACTTACTGCATTCTTTTTTTTTTTTTTCCGGTACACGGGCCTCTCACTGTTGTGGCCTCTCCCGTTGCGGAGCACAGGCTCCGGACGCACAGGCTCAGTGGCCATGGCTCACGGGCCCAGCCATTCCGCAGCATGTGGGATCTTCCCAGACCGGGGCACGAACCCGTGTCCCCTGCATCGGCAGGCGGACTCTCAACCACTGCGCCACCCCCTAACTTACTGCATTCTTTATGACAGATTCTAGGTCCATCCACCTCACTACAAATAACTTAGTTTTGTTCCTTTTTAGGGCTGAGTAATATTCCATTAAGGAGGCTCAAGAGGGAGGGGATATGGGGATATATGGATACATATAGCGGATTCACTTTGTTGTACAGCAGAAACTAACACAACATTGTAAAGCAATTATACTCCAGTAAAGATGTGGGGAAAAAAAATTCTCACTATTTCTATTACGCTGTCATCTCTCATCTAAACTGCAGCCCATCTCCCTGCTCCCACCGTTCCCTATTATCCTATTTTCTACATAGCAGCTCAGAATGATCTTTTTACTCCTTCTGCTTAATACTCTCCAGTGGCTTCTCATATACTTAAAATGATGTACAAACTCTACTGTTCCTCTGTTTACATGGTCTACCCCTGTCTAGCTCTGTGACATCACCATATACCACTGTTCCTCCTGTTAAACATGCTCTAGGCACACTAGCTTCTTTTTGTCCTTTAAAGCAAGTTTACTCCTGCTTTAGAATCCTCTCATTTGCCTCGACTGGTTTCGTCTGTCATTAAGATCCCTGCTCAAAAGATAATTCCCCGAGGGGCATTTTCTAACCCTCCAATCTAAAGTACTCTCCTCCTATTACTTTACTATATCACTCTCTTATTTTCTTCATTGTTCTTATCACTATTTGAAATTTTTATTCATTTATTGTTACTGAATGTCTCCCCCTACTAAATGTAAGCTCCCAGGAGTAGGGAGTTTACGTTGTTCACTGCCACATAATCAGCCAAGCAGCACTTGGCAAATAGAAGGTAGTTAATACATATTTGTTCAGTGAATGGATAAATAGATAATCCAGCAATATTAAGAGAGTAGCCTTGTGGAAAGCAAAGTTGTGCCCTCATCTTCCTCCTATGTCAAAATAAACTTTTAGTAACGTTGCCACTAAAAATAAAGAACCCGAAACATCCAGAACTTTTAGCCTCAGACCACACATCCATCCAGATCTCCACCTTGCTTAAGAGCAAGTAGACAAGGTTAGATGTATTTCCTCTTACTTACTTCCTTCCTTCACCAGAAGAGCAAGTAGAATGTAGCCTGAAGGAGCTTGCTGTGTGCTGAAGTCTGGGATAATGGCCTTTTTATAGCAGGTCCATCCAGGGAGGAGCCGTCTTCTGTAGGTTGGTCTGATTCATTCCTAACCGAACCCAGATCCACCCATATCTCCACCTCTATTATTTCTCTAGCAATGTGTTTGCCTCCCAACTTCTTCACGTCCTCATCTGTACTTGTTTTGCCAAGTTCCAAATTTAGCTTTACATTATTCTCATATACTGGAGATTTTATGGAAGGTACACTTTGGCTAGCATGGGTTCTTAGTGTGCAGGGTCCACACCTTCTAGGTTTTGTTGTGGTTGTTGTTACCCCTGCTTTGAATGGTGGGTGGTTGATAAATATCTATTGATAAGTGTACTTCCTTATCCTTGTCTCTAGAGGAGTAGAATATACATTTCTGAAAAACTTAAATTCAATTTATGTTTAAGCAAACATCACAAGCACCTACCTGCCTGTCCCTTTATATCTATGAATTCCATCTCTGAATCCTGAGAGAACTTGCCATGATGAATGTTAATCTTCTACAGAGTATGCAATTCAGAGGAGGTAGGCAAATTTAATTTTGACTTTCCAAAAGAGAACAAGAAAGTGGGCTCTTGAGTTAGAAGCAGTGATCACTCTGAGCTGGCATGAACTTATTGGGCAAGAATCATTTTCAAGTTTATTACATTGGGGTATCAGAGACCTGTTTACTCTTCCTGTGGGTTTTCTCATTAACCTCATAAATATACAGGAGACACTTATCTTTGGCCTCTCTCTTAATTTCCAGACTGTATGTTGAACAGATTATGTTTCCATTTGGATGTCCCCTAATTAGTTCAGTCCATACTGTTCAAAACTGAACTCATTATCATGCCTTATACCAAAATATACCATCCTTCACATATTGGTCAATGACATCTCCATCCACTGAGTGTCCAAAACCCCGCAAAGTCATTTTCCATTTCTCCCTCTCTTTAGCCCTCATGCTCATGTCATGACATGTCACTTTTACCTAGACTTGTATTCTTAATATGCAGGCCTGTTCTCTATATCTAGTGCAGCAATTTTAGTTCTAGACCTCACCATCTTTGGATTGGACATTAATAAAAAGTGTCATAACTAGCCCCTCCACTATTAGCCTGCCTGATTCATCTTTTACTCTTATCATATCATTCCTTCTGGTGACTCCTGCTTGCCTGGAAAATTCCAAATTTCTTATACCCTTCACAGTAGGAGTGAATTTGTATCTTTTTAGCTGCTTCTCTCATCACCTGTATTTTATGGGAAAGTCACTCTAGCCTGATCCACATTCCTCGCATGTTATTTTAATGGTCCACCGCTGTTCAAATTCTCTACATGCTGTCCTTACTACCTGGGGAGTCCCTCAACCTTAGCTTATCTTTATCCTTTAAGATCCTCCAGAATCGCCACCTCCTTCATAAAGCCTTACCTTACATCTCCAGATGGATCGCTGTTCCCACACATACTCTGTATTCATCTCTCTTATAAAACTGGTGATATTTTATTTTAATTATTTACTTATGTGTCTGTAGTGCCCAGTGCCCCATTTTGTGTTTCTTCTCACCCTGGTATTGACTGGGTCTTGAATCATCTTTTGTGTTCTTGGGCCCTGTAATAGTTCCCGAGACATGATCAAATAACTGCAAGGGTGGGATGGTTGCGGGGGGTGGGTGGAGAGGTGATCTTGTTTTAGAGTCAGTGAGGTATTCATATGTCTGAGTTTTAAAAACTTTGTTTAATGCCCTCGTTTTTAACCTTAAGAGACCACCAGTTCTTTCTTTTCTTTTGTGGAACATTAGTTAACATCCACAGAACACAGCTCTTCATTTTCTCCTCTTTTCTTCCTGCGTTTAATTGTCTTTTTGTGCCAGGAGTTTTTGTTATTGTCTCTCTCTTACCAGGCTATAATAATAGTAGTAATCTATATTGCATGCCCATCATGTGCCAAGAATGTGCTAAGATTTTGCACGTATTTCTTCTAACGCTCAGAACAACCCTGTGAGGACATTATTATTACCTGTAATTTCGAGATGAGGAAACTGATAGTGATGGGGTGCACAAGGTTACCCAGTGAGTAAGTTACAGACCAAAGATTCAGTCCCAGGTCATTCTCACTCCAACTCCCACATTACTTCCAGTACACCACATTGCTTTGGCTGTGAGCTTTTCTCCTTATATTTTTTGGTAATTTAAACAGTGGTTTCTCTCAAAGGGCCCTATGTCCTGGGTGACCTTAACTGTGGAAATCGTTTGCAGGGCCAGCAGTGTGAGTGAGCTGAGAAAAGTGGAGTCTAGAGAGTGGCAAGGATGGAGTAATCTGGGATCTGATGTTTAACACCCAGAAGACACAAATCTTACAGGTTCCTATCAATATAGAGGGCAGTCCTAGTAGTCTGCTCCAGGATTGTTTTCTTGACCATGTTATGATCATTATATTCTAACCAATAACTTGCATGAAAATGTGGGCAGAGGGACTTCCCTAGTGGCCCAGTGGTTAAGACTCCACGGTTCCAACACAGGAACCGTTCAGATTCCATCCCTTGTCGGGGAACTAAGATCCTGCATGGTGCAGCCAGAAATAAAGAAAAAAGAAAAAGAAAAAGAAAAGAAAATGTGGGCAGATGGCAAATATTTTTAGGATAGACTGAAGATCCAAGGAGATTTTAGCATGTCACACAAATAGCTCAAATTTAATAAAAGTGAATCTTACTGAAGTAAAAGTAAGATTCTGACTTTGGTTCTAAATTAAACTTCACAAGGGCAGGGTAGAAGCCATGAGTAAAAGAAGGGGTATTGTGGTAGTGGCAGTGTGATGTAGTAGCCCAAAAGGTAATGCTATTTCAGACTGCATTAAAAGAGCACATTAATTAGAACAAAATAAGTGATGGTATTCTTCACTCAGCACTTGTCAGGTTGTTTCTGTAGCTTTTAAATTCAGTTCTGATACTGACTTCTCAATAGGGATGTTGTCAAATTGTTATGTGTTCTGAGTCAAGTAAACAGGGTGATTGGCTAGATGGGTGGTAAAGGGAACCGCGTGAGAAGCAGATGGTGGGAGAAGAATATCTGTTTTCAATGATACGAGAAGCTCTTATTATGCTTGGGTTGTATAAAAACTCAGATAAATAGGTAGAAACTGTAGGGAAGCGTATTTTGGCTTAGTATAAGTAAGAACATTTTAATAGTCAGAATTGTCCAAACATGAAAAGAATTATCTTTGGAGATGTTTCTCTGTGACTGCTTAGAGAATGTGGAATTGGATGAGCTGCTGGCAGTCAGTTAGCCTAGGCTCCTCACATTGTGGCTGACGACCAGGAGGTCAAATGTTGCATGGCTGATTAATCAGCAATTCAAGACCTAGGCCTCCAACTCAGATTTTTCACTCCAAATTCACTTTGTGTTGCACCAGGTTACATCTATTACTGGGAGATGAGCATGAGACAGGGATATTTTGGAGGGTCATTAAGTAGAGGAACACTGGGGGGGATGTCTGATAAATCCCTCTTTCCACCTGAGAGCTGTGATTCTATGATTCAAGTAAATTTCTTTGCCTGACTTGATTAAACTCAGCTCATACGGCTATTTGATCAGTGCAGTTTACTAACTGCAGGGGTAACAGGACTATCAATTCCACTTTATAGTGGAATTTCCACTATACCCTATATATACATGGGGTATATTTTCATATTCCACTTCCTGCAAACAGACCTGATCCCTCTTGCATATTAGCTTTTACCTTTAAATACCAAAGGATTTCCCCCCTAAACCTTTAAAATTACTGACCATGGAATAGTAAACTCTGGGATGTGGGGCATCTTCTCTATCCTCAGGGAGAACTTATTCTTTGCCTTGTCGTTACCAGACAATGAAATGGTTTCAGAGGCATTTTAGGTGTCCACAGTTACATCTTGTAGCTACCAGGATTTGTTATGGGATGAAGAAATGCCCCAAATGTCAGGAGTTATTGACACGTTAGAAATTATAGGATTTCAATTGCAATTATTCATTAGTGGTTGTCCCTCCCTTTTCCTATCCAATGGGCTAGAAAGGCATTATGCTGCCATATGGCCTCTGGGCTGCTTATGTGGGTCAGGTTGTCACAATTCAAGGGAACAGCCCTTTGAGATGTGTGAGGCTGTAGGAGTGAAGGGGAGTTGGAATTTGTGGTTAAATGATTTTCTACAGGAGTTGTAGTCATTTCCTGGGAGGTGCTGTTTTGGAGGTGGAGTTTTTCCAGGTTGAATATTCTCTTGGATTCCTTGGCATAGTTGTAGCTGATGTTCCTGCTTAGCTATCCAGTGGTGGAGCAGTATCTGGCAGGAGCACCTTTACTCATAGCTTGTATTTACCAAGACAATAGTAAAAGAAAGTAATGTTGAGCCCAAGGAAAAATTTCAAGTTCCCATTAGTGACCTCAGGTTCTTCTTACTTTAATCTTGTATGTGTGTGTGTGCGCGCACGTGTGTGTGTGTAACACATCATTCCAGCTAATGCAGATGGAAGAGTCACATACGCGCATGCACACACACGCACGCACACACACACACACACACACACAAAATGAGAATATATATGAGAGAGACGTTCACAGAGAAAACAAGGATTAAAGACATGTCTTTTGAATAGTGGGGAAATGTTTCCCAGGAGCACTTACATCAATAAGATGTTACTTTTCTAAAAATCATGGTGGTTTATTACACCCCTCAAGTACAATGCAGAGATGGCCAGAAGCTTTCTAGAGTGAGATGGGAGTAGCATCTATGCAGTACTGTGTTATATGAAAGTTTTCTCTAACAATTAGGGACAAAGTAAGAAGAGAAAAAAATAATAGAAGAGATGATACAAATGCAACTGATCATCTCATTGTAGTTAAAGAAAAAGCCTTCATGACTTAATTTTTGAATGGTTATGAACAGAGGGATTATGAGATCTTCAGAGTGGCCACATTGGCAAAGACTAGTATCAGCACTAAAGGATTGACTAGTCCCCATTCCATGTTCCATAGAAACTGAGTTTTGATAACAGAGTGGTTCAGCATTAGGAAACTGGAAAAAAAGAATCCAGGAGCAAGCTAGGACAGAGACATTATAGCCATTATGACCAGACTTCACCAATATCACCTGTTCAGATGGGGTCTAGCATACGTCAGTAATTACAGGAGAATGTGGAAGATCAGGAGGGGCTAGAACTTGGAATAAGCTCCTACTCCCCTTCTTACATGCTCCCTTTATATATAGGGATATTATAGACAGAAGATAGATTAGAGTGTATTCTGGAGGGAAAATTTCTGCAGGTGTCAGAGGGAAGTTCAGATGAAGAACAGGTCACAGTATTCAGGGATCATTCAGTCATTCAACAAGCATCTGTTACCAGCTGACTGCCTACCAGTCATCATAGCAGTCATGGGGCCATCAATGAAGAAGTCATTCTCCCTGTCCTCAAAGGGTTCATAATCTAATGAAAAAAACAGACATATATACAATGTGATATGTGTTATGGTGAAGGTATTTATAAATCATAATGGAAAGACAGATGAGGAAGCAACTCATTTTCTTCCACTTTTTAACTTTTCCCCAAACATTATTGAGGAATAATTGACAAATATAATTGTATATATTCAGGGTACAGTGTGTTGATCTGATATAAATATATACTATGGAGTGAATACCAAGATAAAGATAATTAACACATGTATCACCTCACATAGTTAACTCTTTTCTTTTTGTGGTGAGAACACCTAAGATCTACTCTCAGCAGGTTTCAATTGTACAATACTGTATTAACTATAGTCACCATGCTACACATTAGATCCTCAGGACTTATTCTTCTCACATCTGAGAGTCTATATGCTTTGACCTACATCTCCCCATTTTCCCTATTTCCCCTACTTTCCAGGTCCTGGCAGCCACCATTCTGTTCTCTGTTTCCATGAACTCAACTTTTTTTAGATTCCACATATAAGCGATACTTTACAGTATTTGTCTTTCTTATTTCACTTAGTGTAACATCCTTTGCTTCATCTGTGTTATTACTAATGGCAGGATTTCCTTTTTTTATGGCTGAAAAATATTCCATTATATATATTATATATAAATATATATATTTTATATCAAATTTTCTTTATCCATTCATATGTTGAAGAACATTTAAGTTGTTTTTATATCTTGGTATTGTGACTAATGCTGCAATGAGTATGAGAATATCTCTTCGAGATACTGATACTTTAGTTAAATACCCAAGAGTGGGATTGCTGGATTATATGGTAGTTCTATTTTTAGTTTTTTGAGGAACCTCCATAATGTTTTCCACAGTGGCTCTATCAATTTATATTCCTACCAACAGTGTATAAGTGCTGCCTTTTCTCCACATCCTCAAAACTTATCTCCTGTCTTTTTCATAATAGCCGTCCTAACAGGTGTGAGGTGATATCATGGTTTTGCTTTGCCTTTCTTTGTTTATTAGTGATGCTGAGCACCTTTTCGTGTACCTATTGGCTATTTGTATGTCTTTTGGGGAAAAATATCTATTCAGATCCTTTGCTCACTTTTAAATTGGATTATTTGCTTTTTTGCTGTTGAGTTGTGTGAGTTCTTTATATATTTTTATATTAACCCTTTATCAGATATATGATTTGTAAATATTTTCTCCCAACTTGTAGGTTGCCTTTTCAATGTATTATTTGAAGTTCTAGTTTGATGTAGTCCCTCTTGTTTATTTTAGCTCATTCTCCTTTAGAGAGTTGAAAAGGAGATGATATTTGAGCTGAGCTTTAAAGATTGCATTTACTGGATTTTGTGGGACAGAACATGGGAAGATTGACCTGAAAGGCCATATGGAAAGGTCTCAAAAGCCATGCTAAGTCATGTGATGTTATCTTATTTACATTGGAGAACAACTGAAGAATTTTAAGTAGAAAAGTGACAGAATCAGATTTTTATTTAGTAAGAATAACTGTAGGAGTATGGATGGTGAATTGAATTTGATACAGGCAAGGGTGCAGCCAGTTTGAAAAAAGAAGGGAGATAATGAGGTACCAAACTAAGGTGTTGGCAGTGGGATTGAAGAGAAGAGACATTTCAGAATTAGAGCTTGACAATGCATTGGACACAGAGGTTGAGGGAGGGAAAAAAACAAGAGGCAATATGTTAGAGTTTTGGCAACAGCTGGTGTAGGCAGACAGGTTAGGGAGGGGCTGGCAATAGCTGGTGTAGGCAGACAGGTTAGGGAGGGGCAGCCTCAGTAAAGTAGGGTCTGACAGGTGGACAGAACTCAATGATTGAGAAGCCAGGAATAGGAGATTTAGATGGGGAGGTGATGGGGAGTTGGTATCAACAATACCAGCTCATGGGTAGCAGGATTTTAATTTTGGAAGTAGGGAAGACAGAAAAACAAAGAAGAGCTCCTAACATGGGACACTCAAGGACCAGGAACCAAGCAGAGACCTAGTTATCACCACTGAGAGGGATCAAAGCCAGAGTGGTAAAACAGGTGGCCTGATGCTGATTCCTGAACTTTGGGGAACTTCCATTCTTAAATTCCTCCTGCTGAAGGTCAGTACTTGTACTGGGTGATGAGGGATCTCACTGAACTTCCAGTACCTGAAGACCCCTCTAACTGCTCTGCACCCACTTTTCATCAACTTGGACATTAGTTCCCCCTTGCAAATCTTCTAGTTACTCATAATTCACCACCTACACCCTGTAGATTAGGCACATGTTTGGCTGATAATCTCCATGACTATTGGTGTAGCCCAGCTCCAGATATTGACTACATCACGCCCCTGTCACCCAGGTGTAGTTGGGGGAGGGCCCGGAATAATGTATGCGGCTTAGCTATAGGGCCAGAAGTCTAATAGTTTGGGGACTGATGGGTTCAGAAGGTGAACATCAGAACCACTCTGGCATATTATTTATAATTTCTGCTTACAGCAAAAATTAAAAGCAGTCATTCAGACTCTAAACTACCATATATGTCCAGAATCACTGAGACCGAAGGCTCCGAAGTCCTTAAATGTGACTTCATGAGATGAATAATGCTCTTTTAACCTCATAGATTTCCTCATCAATGGTGATCTTGCTGAAGTAGAGGTAGACTCTTGGCCCACCAACATTTCTACTTGTTTTACCAGTGTTGCCTAAAGTATGACCAGATTTTCTCAATTTCTAAAAGCATTCATTTCAAGGGATTTATCTCATTTTAGGATATCTTAACAACTTGGGGCAAAGTCCTCCAGGGCTGTATCAGACATCTTTTCTTGGCATCCTACAGTGTTGATTATCAAACCACTGTGTTAGTCTGGAACCTAGATCTTCTGTCTTTGGCTTTTTTCAGGATGACTTTTCTGCTCTGCTGTGGCAGTCCTTGAGAAATTGAAGTATTTTTTGTTCTCAATTTGTGTTTAATCATTTAAACCCATATTTCCCAGATTCTGCCTCTTGAACTCATTCTATCATTTTTCTAACCAGGCCATCAGTTACACTTGCAAAGTATACTCTGGTAGCATTTCATATATATCTGTGCTTAAAGCAGTTCATAGAAGACTATTTGCAGTTCTTTTTATAGTATAAATCTAGTAATCCTCAACTAATCACTTCATTTTCTCCATGAAATTCCTAATTATAAGAACTTTTCAGATGAGGTACATGAAAGGATTACATTGAAATAACACTGTGGTCACAATATTGGTGCCTAATTGGTGCCCAGATCCCAAAGTCCATGGTATAGTGTTGAGAGCCCAGTCTCACAAGTCCTACAGATTGCCTTTGACTATTGGCTCCTCGAAGTACCAGCTCTGTGATTCTGAGCAGATTTCTTAACCTTTATTTTTTTTATTAAAAAAAATTTTTTTTATATATATTTATTTTTGGCTGTGTTGGGTCTTCGTTGCTGCGCGTGGCCCCCCCCTCCCCGCCCCCAGCTGCGGCAAGCAGGGCCACTCTTCGCTGCCGTGTGCTGGCCTCTCACTATGGCGGCCCCTCCCTCTGCGGAGCACAGGCTGCAGGTGCAGGGGCTTCAGTAGTTGTGGCGCACGGGCTTAGTTGCTCTGCGGCATGTGGGATCCCCCCGGACCAGGGCTCGAACCCATGTCCCCTGCATTGTCAGATGGATTCCCAACCACTGCACCACCAGGGAAGCCCTTCTTAACCTTCTTGACTCTGTTTCCTCATCTTTAAAGTAGGGATAATAATACATAATATGCATGGTTGTCAACGATATTAAGTGAATTATATGTCAGTGGTCTGGCACTTTGCCTGACATTATAGCAGGTGTTCAATAAATGATAATTACTAGTATGTTATTATGAAATCTTAACAGAATTGGTAACTCAATGTGACACATTCTTATTTTGATTTGATTTTTACACGTTTTCACCACGAGAGAAGAGCAGGAAATATACCTCTTTTCGTTTTTCTTCAATATTTGATCCCCTTTCCATGAGAATGTGGAGGTTATTGAAAGGTGCAGGGTGGTCTGTTGGATTCCTTTACTAACTCTGGGAGATCAGGGAGAAGGTTTTCATCTGTTTTAGGAAAAGAGTAGCTTTAAGGGAACAGTGAATGATAAATGAAAATACTAAAAAAAAACTTGGTGAAAATTACTCTAGGTACATTTATTATTTGTCTCCTTTCTGTACATTCCACCTTCTGCAACAGCCCCTGATTTTCACATCAGAATTCACCCATTTCCCATTCTTATTCCATGTGGTTGGGTGGGGTGGAAGGTCTAGCTTTGACTCTGAGGTGAAGAATGTCTCTTGGATATAACTGGTAGCAGTAGGTGGGCATGTAACCTGGACTGATTCAGGCAGAGTGAATCTCAGGACTCTTGTGGAAACCACCAGTAAAGAGACATCATTCCATGCTCCCCCACCCGCTACACCTTGAGCTTTGAACCTGGAAGCATGTAGTCTGAACTACTGCAGCCATCTTGCAACTATATGTCAGCAGTCTGCCTGAAAATAGAGTCAGCAGAGAGGAAAGCAGAGCTAGAAATTAAGAGACTCCCTCAACCCTGATGATACCATTTGAGCCTTGGATTGAGTACTGTCTGCAAGACCCATGCAGAACTTTTTGATTACATGAACCAATAAATTCCCCTTTTCATTTAATAAAGTTTGAGTTGAATTTTTCTGTTACTTCAGATGGAAGTAGAACTAACTGCTATAATTGCTATTTGCTTTTTACTGTGTTCTGCACATATAATAAATATAAAAAACATAGCAACTAGGGCATGTTAAGGAAAGAGTGATAATAGAGAAAGGGGAGGAGGGGGAAAAACAAGCCCTCTCTGCCAATTCTTTCATGGCTTCCTTTTCCCTCCAAACCAAAGATCATCACATTATACTTCTTTTTAAAGGATATATTCTTTTGTGAGCAAGAGTAGGGGCCTGCCTGAGGATGTTGGAAGCCCGCTTCTGGAACCCCTGCAGAAAGAGGAGTGTGTGTCTGTGGCTCCTGCCCTATCCAACATTGGAAGCTACCTGGCAGTCTAAGCATGGTTCCTATTTAGAAGATGATTTAATTTTCCCTTGTCTAACTATCCTTTTATCTTCTGAAGTCAGAGATCCAGAATCCATTTGTTCTTAGGTCTTTTATTCTTTCCTGTGCCTTCACTCTTCCCAAGGTGTTTTCCCCTTCTCATAGACAGTGTTGTGATCTTATAATATTACTTTTCATAGACTTTGACCCCAGACTTTTTGCTGACTTGAGACCATCAATGCCCAGGACACCAAGGACATTTTTTTCTTAAATTCCAGTTATAGAGATTTGAGTTAATCATGTTCCTCACTTCATGGCATATTATCCTTTTTTTTTTTTAACAAGAAAAATGCTAAGCAGTGTGTTCATGGCCAAGTACAAAGTCAAAGCCTCAATTTGACTTTACCACCATGTTATCAATTCTAGGATATGGTAAGGCTGTTATATTTGGCTAGAAAACCAGAATTCCAGTTCAACAACAAATTGTGTTGAATTTTATTGTAAGGATTAAAGATGTCTACTAACTCTAAAGGTCTAGTAACTGTCCTGTGAAACTAAGATAACTCTTTTAACTTAAAAATTTATATTATACATTGGATCAATTTATTTATCCATGCATTCATTCACTTAATTTATATTTGTTAAACATGGCATATTATCCTTATTGGTCTATGCAGATTTTTTTGGAATGGTTGACTGATTGATTAACTTATATCCCCATTCTTCAGTCACATTCCTCTGTCCCTCACCCACTAGACAATTGTTCTAATGAGTTTACTGTATATCTTTTTATTTTGTATATGTTCTTTAAAATATGCATTGTTATTTTTGTGTGCATGTAGTTTTCTTTTATGTAAGTGCTATTATGTGGTAGAGCTCATTCTGTTTCTTACCTTTTTCACTTAACATCCATCCTGCTCTATGTATATCTACCCCATTGCTTGTAACTGTGCCACTGATGTGTACTTATCTGTATAGTTATGTGCTTCCCCAGTAATGGACACTCATATGGCTTGCAATTCCCCAGTATGAAAAACAATGAACATCCTTTTATGTTCATTAAGGATGTTTGAGAAGTGTTTTCTGAGGCTCTAAACACAAAAGTAGAGTAGGGTATGTATATGCTTGATTTGACAAAATACTGAGACCGTTCTTTGGAACAGCTATACTACTTTACTTTTCTACCCAAAGTGTTTCCTAAACCCACATCCACCCCAACCGACACCTAGCTTATCTAGTCTATTTCACTGTTATTTCCATTTGTGTTTCCCTAATTAATAAGTTTGAGCATCTCTGTGTATGTTTCTAAAGTACTTTGATTATCTATTCCATAAATTGCCTGTTCAAATGTATTTCCCATTTTTCTGTTAATTTTTTTAGAAAGAGTTCCTTGTATATTCTTTTTTTTTTTTTTTTTTGAGGTACGTGGGCCTCTCACTGTTGTGGCCTCTCCCGTTGCGGAGCACAGGCTCTGGATGCGCAGGCTTAGCGGCCATGGCTCACGGGCCTAGCCGCTCTGTGGCACGTGGGACCCTCCCGGACCGGGGCACAAACCCGTGTCCCCTGCATTGGCAGGTGGACTCTCAACCACTGCGCCACCAGGGAAGCCCTGCATGTGCCTTTTTGACTTATGGTTTTCTCTGGGTATATGCCCAGTAGTGGGATTGATGGGTCGTATGGTAATTGTATTTTTCTTTTTTTAAGGAACCTCCATACTGTTCTCCATAGTGACTGTATCAATTTACATTCCCACCAACGCAAGAGGGTTCCCTTTTCTCCACACCCTCTCCAGCATTTGTTGTTTGTAGATTTTCTGATTATGCCCATTCTAACTGGTGTGAGGTGATACCTCATTGTAGTTTTAATTTGCATTTCTCTAATAAGTAGCAATGCTGAGCAGCTTTTCATATGTCTCTTGGCCATCTGTATGTCTTTGGAGAAATGTCTATTTAGGTCTTCTGCCCATTTTTTGATTGGGTTGTTTGTTTCTCTAATATTGAGCTGCATGAGCTGTTTATATATTTTGGAGGTTAATCCTTTGTCCATTGATTCGTTTGCAAATATTTTCTCCCATTCTGAGGGTTGTCTTTTTGTCTTGTTCATAGTTTCCTTTGCTGTGCAAAAGCTTTGAACTTTCATTAGGTCCCATTTGTTTATTTTTGTTTTTATTTCCATTACTGTAGGAGGTGGGTCAAAAAAGATTTTGCTGTGATTTATATCAAAGAATGTTCTTCCTATGTTTTCCTCTAAGAGTTTTATAGTGTCTGGTCTTACATTTAGGTCTTTAATCCATTTTGAGTTTATTTTTGTGTATGGTGATAGGGAGTGTTCTAATTTCATTCTTTTTTTTTTATTTTTACAACTTTATTGGAGTAAAATTGCTTCACAATGGTGTGTTAGTTTCTGCTTTATAACAAAGTGAATCAGTTATACATATACATATGTTCCCATATCTCTTCCCTCTTGCGTCTCCCTCCCTCCCACCCTCCCTATCCCACCCCTCCAGGCGGTCACAAAGCACCGATCTGATCTCCCTGTGCTATGCGGCTGCTTTTTGCATGTAGTTGTCCAGTTTTCCCAGCACCACTTATTTTTATTTTTATTTATTTATTTATTTTTAAAAATTAATTAATTAATTAATTTATTTTTGGCTGTGTTGGGTCTTCATTTCTGTGCGAGGGCTTTCTCTAGTTGTGGCAAGTGGGGGTCACTCTTCATCGCAGTGCGCGGGCCTCTCACTGTTGCGGCCTCTCTTGTTGTGGAGCACAGGCTCCGGACGCACAGGCTCAGCGGCCATGGCTTACAGGCCCAGCCGCTCCGTGGCATGTGGGATCCTCCCAGACCAGGGCTCGAACCCGTGTCCCCTGCATTAGCAGGCAGATTCTCAATCACTGCGCCACCAGGGAAGTCCCAGCACCACTTATTGAAGAGACTGTCTTTTCTCCATTGTATATCCTTGCCTCCTTTGTCATAGATTAGTTGACCATAGGTGCATGGGTTTATCTCTGGGCTTTCTATCCTGTTCCATTAATCTACATTTCTGTTTGTATGCCAGTACCATATTGTCTTCATTATTGTAGCTTTGTAGCATAGTCTGAAATCAGGGAGTCTGATTCCTCCAGCTCTGTTTTTTTCCCTCCAGATTACTTTGGCTATTCGGGGTCTTTTGTGTCTCCATACGGATTTTAAGATTTTTTGTTCTAGGTCTGTAAAACATGCCATTGGTAATTTGATAGGGATTGCATTGGATCTGTAGATTGCTTTGGGTAGTATAGTCATTTTCACAATATTGATTCTTCCAATCGAAGAACATGGTATATCTTTCCATCTGCTTGTGTCATCTTTGATTTCTTTCATCAGTGTCTTATAGTTTTCTGAGCACAGGTCTTTTACCTCCTTATTTAGGTTTATTCCTAGGTATTTTATTCTTTTTGGTGCAATGGTGAATGGAATTGTTTCCTTAATTTCTCTTTCTGATCTTTTGTTGTTAGTATATAGGACTGCAAGAGATTTCTGTGCATTAATTTTGTATCCTGCAACTTTACCAAATTCATTGATTAGCTCTCGTGGTTTTCTGGTGGCATCTTTAGGATTATCTAAGTATAGTATCATGTCATCTGCAAACAGTGACAGTTCTACTTCTTTTCCAGTTTGGATTCCTTTTATTTCTTTTTCTTCTCTGATTGCTGTTGCCAGGACTTCCAAAGCTATGTTGAATAATAGTGGTGAGAGTGGACATCCTTGTCTTGTTCCTGATCTTAGAGGAAACGCTTTCAGTTTTTCACCATTGAGAATGATGTTTGCTGTGGGTTTGTCATATATGGCCTTTGTTATGTTGAGGTGGGTTCCCTCTATGCCCACTTTCTGGAAACTTTTTATCATAAATCGGTGTTGAATTTTGTCAAAAGCTTTTTCTACATCTATTGAGATGATCATATGGTTTTTATTCTTCAATTTGTTAATATGGTGTATCACATTGATTGATTTGCATATATTGAAGAGACCTTGCATCCCTGGGATAAATCCCACTTGATCATGGTGTATGATCCTTTTAATGTGTTGTTGGATTCTGTTTGCTACTATTTTGTTGAGGATTTTTGCATCTATATTCATCAGTGGTATTGGTCTGTAATTTCCTTTTTTTGTAGTATCTTTGTCTGGTTTTGGTATCAGGGTGATGGTGGCCTCATAGAATGAGTTTGGGAGTGTTCCTTCCTCTGCAATTTTTTGAAAGAGCTTGAGAAGGATGGGTGTTAGCTCTTCTCTAAATGTTTGATAGAATTCACCTGTGAAGCTACCTGGTCCTGGACTTTTGTTTGTTGGGAGATTTTTTTTTAAACTCAACTTTTATTTTTATTTTATTTTATTTATTTTTTAACATCTTTATTGGAGTATAATTGCTTTACAATGGTGTGTTAGTTTCTGCTTTATAACAAAGTGAATCAGTTATACATATACATCTGTTCCCATATCTCTTCCCTCTTGCGTCTCCCTCTCTCCCACCCTCCATATCCCACCCATCTAGGTGGTCAGAAAGCCAAAAATATGGAACGCTTCACGAATTTGCATGTCATCCTTGCGCAGGGGCCATGCTAATGTTCTCTGTATCATTCCAATTTTAGTATATGTGCTGCCGAAGCGAGCACTGTTGGGAGATTTTTAATCACAGTTTCAATTTCATTACTTGTTATTGGTCTGTTCATATTTTCTATTTCTTCCTGGTTCAGTCTTGGAAGTTTATAGCTTTCTAAGAATTTGTCCATTTCTTCCAGGTTGTCCATTTTATTGGCATAGAGCTGCTTGTAGTAGTCTCTTAGGATGCTTTGTATTTCTGCATTGTCCGTTGTAACTTCTCCTTTTTCATTTCTAATTTTATTGATTTGAGTCCTTTCCCTCTTTTTCTTGATGAGTCTGGCTAAAGGTTTATCAATTTTGTTTAACTTCTCAAAGAGTCAGTTTTTACTTTTATTGATTTTTGCTATTGTTTCTTTGTTTCTATTTCATTTATTTCTGCTCTGATCTTTATGATTTCTTTCCTTCTACTAGTTTTGGGTTTTATTTGCTCTTCTTTCTCTAGTTCCTTTAGGTGTAAGGTTAGGTTGTTCATTTGAGATTTTTCTTGTTTCTTGAGGTAGGGTTGTATTTCTATAAACTTCCCTCTTAGAACTGCTTTTGCTTCATCCCATAGGTTTTGGATCATTGTGTTTTTGTTGTCATTTTTCTCTAGGTATTTTTTTATTTCATCTTTGATTTCTTCACTGATCTCTTGGTTATTTAGTGATGTATTGTTTAGCCTCCATGTGTTTGTGTTTTTTACCTTTTTTTCCCTGTAACTGATTTCTAATCTCATAGCGTTGTGGTTGGAAAAGATGCTTGATATGATTTCAGTTTTCTTAAATTTACTGAAGCTTGATTTTTGACCCAAGATGTGATCTATCCTAGAGAATGTTCCATGTGCACTTGAAGAAAGTGTAATCTGCTGTTTTCGGATGGAATGTCCTATAAATATCAATTAAATCTATCTGGTCTATTGTGTCATTTAAAACTTTTGTTTCCCTATTAATTTTCTGTCTGGATGATCTGCCCATTGGTGTAAGTGAGGTGTTAAAATCCCCCACTATTATTGTGTTACTGTTGATTTCCTCTTTTAGAGCTGTTAGCAGTTGCCTTATGTATTGAGGTGCTCCTATGTTGGGTGCATAAATATTTACCATTGTTATATCTTCTTCTTAGATTGTTCCCTTGATCATTATGTAGTGTCCTTCCTTGTCTCTTGTAACATTCTTTATTTTAAAGTCTATTTTATCTGATATGAATATTGCTACTCCAGCTTTCTTTTGACTTACATTTTCATGGAATATCTTTTTCCATGCCCTCACTTTCAGTCTGTATGTGTCCTGTCTCTTATAGACAGCATATATATAGGTCTTGTTTTTGTATCCATTCAGCCAGCCTATGACTTTGGGTTGGAGCATTTAATCCATTCATATTTAAGGTAATTATTGATATGTATGTTCCTATTATCATTTTCTTAATTGTTTTGGGTTTTTTTTTTTTTTTTGTAGGTCCTTTTCTTCTCTTGTGTTTCCCACTTAGAGAATTTCCTTTAGCATTTGTTGTAGAGCTGGTTTGGTGGTGCTGAATTCTCTTAGCTTTTGCTTGTCTGTAAAGGTTTTGATTTCTCCATCATATCTGAATGAGATCCTTGCTGGATAGAGTAATCTTGGTTGTAGGTTCTTCCCTTTCATCACTTTAAATATAACATGCCACTCTCTTCTGGCTTGTAGAGTTTCTGCTGAGAAATCAGCTGTTAACCTTATGGGAGTTCCCTTATATGTTATTTATCATTTTTTCCCTTGTTGCTTTTAATAATTTTTTTTTGTCTTTAATTTTTGTCAGTTTGATTACTATATGTCTTGGCATGTTTCTCCTCGGGTTTATCCTGCTTGGGACTCTCTGTGCTTCCTGGACTTGGGTGGCTACTTCCTTTCCCATGTTAGGGAATTTTTCGACTATGATCTCTTCAAATATTTTCTTGGGTGTTTCTCTCTCTCTTCTCCTTCTGGGACCCCTATAATGCAAATGTTGGTGCGTTTAATGTTGTCCCAGAGGTCTCTTAGGCTGTCTTCATTTCTTTTCATTTTTTATTCTTTATTCTGTTCCACAGCAGTGAATTCCAGTGAGTTCCTGTATCATCTTCACTATCATTATTCTGAATTCTTTTTCTGGAAGGTTGCCTGTCTCCACTTCATTTAGTTGTTTGTCTGGGGTTTTATCTTCTTCCTTCATCTGGTACGTAGTCCTCTGCCTTTTCATTTTGTCTGTCTTTCTCTGAATGTGGTTTTCGTTCCACAGGCTGCAGGACTGTAGTTCTTGCTTCTGCTGTCTGCCTTCTGGTGGATGAGGCTATCTAAGAGGCCTGTGCAAGCTTCCTGATGGGAGGGACTGGTGGTGGGTAGAGCTAGGTGTTGCTCTGGTGAGCAGAGCTCAGTAAAACTTTAATCTGCTTGTCTGCTGATGGCTGGGGCTGAGTTCCCTCCCTGTTGGTTGTTTGGCCTGAGGTGACCCAGCACTGGAGGCTACAGGCTCTTTGGTGGGGCTAATGGCAGACTCTGGGGGGGCTCACACCAAGGAGTACTTCCCAGAACTTCTGCTGCCAGTGTCCTTGTCCCCTCGGTGAGCCACATCCACCCCCCACCTCTGCAGGAGACCCTCCAACACTAGCAAGTAGGTCTGGTTCAGTCTCGTATGCGGTCACTGCTTCTTCCCCCTGGGTCTTGATGCACACACTAGTTTGCGTGTGCCCTCCAAGAGTGGAGTCTCTGTTTCCCCCAGTCCTGTCGAAGTCCTGCAATCAAATCTCGCTAGCCTTCAAAGTCTGATTCTCTGGGAATTCCTCCTTCCATTGACAGACCCCCAGGTTGGGAAGCCTGACATAGGGCTCAGAACCTTCACTCCAGTGGGTGGACTTCTGTGGTATAAGTGTTCTCCAGTTTGTGAGTCACCCACCCAGCAGTTACGGGATTTGATTTTATTGTGATTGCGCCCCTCCTACTGTCTCATTGCAGCTTCTCCTTTGTCTTTGGATGTAGGGTATCTTTTTTGGTGAGTTTCAGTGTCTTCCTGTTGGTGATTGTTCAGCAGTTAATTGTGATTCTGGTGCTCTCGCAAGAGGGAGTGAGCACACATCCTTCTACTCCACCATCTTGAACCAGTCTCCCACACACCATGTTATTGATGTCAGAATTTTCTTTTTTTATATATTGTGTTTACATTAACCAATTCTTGTGTTTATAGTTTTTCTTAATACCTTGTTTTTTAACTTTTATATTGGAGTTAAAAGTGACTTACACACCACTCAACCTATTATGTTATTCTGCTTTTTGTCTATATACTTACCCCTACCAGTGAGATTTATACTTTCGTATGCTTTTATGTTGTTGTTTAGCATTTTTTTTTAAACTTATTTATTTATTTATTTATTTCTGGCTGTATTGGGTCTTCGTTTCTGCGCGAGGGCCGTCTCCAGCTGCGGCGAGCGGGGGCCACTCCTCATCAAGGTGCGCGGGCCTCCCACCGTCGCGGCCCCTCCCGTTGCAAAACACAGGCTCCAAACGCGCAGGCTCAGTAGTTGTGGCTCACGGGCCCAGCCACTCCGCGGCATGTGGGATCCTCCCAGACCAGGGCTCGAACCCATGTCTCCTGCATTGGCAGGCAGATTCTCAACCACTGCGCCACCAGGGAAGCCCCCCTTAGCATTTTTTTGTTTCAACTTGAAGAGTTCTCTTTAGCACTTCTAGTAAGGCAGGTATAGTGGTGATAACTCCCTCAGTTTTTGTTTGTTTTGGAAAGTCTTTATCTCGCCTTCATTTTTAAAGGACTCTTTTGCTGGTATAGCATTCCTCGTTGGCAGGAATTTTTCTTTCAGCAATTTGAATATATCATTTCACTTGTTCCTGCAAAGTTTCTGCTGAGACATCTGCTTATAGTCTTATGGGGGAACCCCTTGTATGTGACAAGTCACTTTTCTCTTGTTGCTTTCAATATTCTCTATTTTTTAAAAAATAAATAAATTTATTTATTTATTTATTTATTTATTTATTTATTTATTTATTTATTTTTGGCTGCGTTGGGTCTTTGCTGCTGTGCGTGGGCTTTCTCTAGTTGCGGTGAGCGGGGGCTACTCTTCGTTGTGGTGTGCAGGCTTCTCATTGTGGTGGCTTGTCTTTGTTGTGGAGCATGGGCTCTAGGCATGAGGGCTCAATAGTTGTGGCTTGCGGGCTCTAGAGTGCAGGCTCAGTAGTTGTGGCACACGGGCTTAGTTGCTCCGCTGCATATGGGATCTTCCCGGACCAGGGCTCGTACCCGTGTCCCCTGCATTGGCAGGTGGATTCTTAACCACTGCGCCACCAGGGAAGTCCTCCATTTACTTCTTAACCCACTGAGTTAATCCCTGCCCTGGGGATTCAAGTGTGTGTTGTTCCCTTTGCCTCAAATGACGTACTCTGCTGGTGATAAAATCCTCCCCATTATTTTTAAGATTCAGTTTCAGCCTCATTCCCTTCTGTGAAAACTTCCTGACTCCCCCAGGCAAAATTAGTCATTTCTTCCCCATTTTGAATCTGCCTCTATCACAACACTAATCACCTAGTATGTGAGCTCCTTGAGATGAGAACCATTTCATTTTACCAATATCTTTCTTAAAATGTGTCACCCTTAGCTGAATTCAACTCCAGAGGTGTGATCTAGCTGCATAAGATAAAGGAAGACCACTACCTCCCTTATTCTAAAGCTAGACGTTTAAGCATCCTAAGATTATATTGATTAGGGAGATAATTATATAACAATATAAAATCTTACTGAGTTGACTGTGGGAGAGTGACTACTGCTAAACCAATCTTATCCTGCACTTGTGCTGCTGGTATATTGGAGTCAAAGAAAGAGTTTTACATTTGCCCCCTTTAAACTTCTTGTTTTATTCAGCATCAATACAACGTGCTAAGATATATATATATATATTTTTGAAAACCTTTTCTGACTTGAAAGTGTTTATTAACCTTCCCAGTTTTCTGTCATCTGTAAATTTGATTGGTCTGTTTTAGAAATCAGCATTCAAGTGATTAATAGAAATGTTAACTAGAGTAAGATGTGGATAGGCTGCTGGCATCATACTATATGCTTTCTTAATAAAGATTCTATTTCATTAGTCATCACCTTTAGTTTTGGCAAAATATAATTGTCCATATATTCAAGATTCCTCTAACTTGTCACAAAGATAGTATAAGAAATCTTGCCAAATGCCATGTGGAAGTTCAATGCCATATCTTTTCAGCATAATATTCAATAGAATAATTACGATGTACATTTAAATTGGGAATGAAAATACTTTTATTGAGCTAAAATAGAATGAACAATGAACATGGCTTTTATGCCAAGCAGCTCCAAGGAAGTAGCACCAGAAACTCAGAAATATGACTCTTGGGAGATAGGACTTTTAGTCGAAAAAGTTGAAAGTAGAGAAATTGGGACAACAGGCAGCAATAAGAATGGCTGGGGATGGGACCATCAGAAGATATTTCAAAATGGGAATAAAGAACATAATAGGAGCAAATTAAAAAGAAGAGACTCAAAACAGTTTTATTACATATCTTCTTTATTTGGGCATTGTAATAACCCTATGAAATAGATATTAAAGACTTGGAAGTTTTAGTGACTTGACTGAAGTCTCACAGCTAGAGGATCTGTGAATTTAACCCAGATCTCTCTGACTCTAGAAGACTAGGAGTTTTTACTATACCAGGCTCCTCAGTTTAAGGAGGATGTTTTTAGGGGAATCTAGAAGGCTAATGCATAGTATTTTTGTGGCTTTGGAGAGAACAATTCAGAATAGGCTCAGAAGAGTGGATTCTGGACTCATAATGAAGAGACTTTTCTTCAGTGAATAAGAAAGCTAAGCCTAAAATAATGTTAGCTTAACCTTTTAAAGTGCAAGTCAAGTTGGAAACAGCAAAGAGAGGCTGAGCCACGTTCTAGGTCCAAGACTAAAAGAATGACCCTTCCAGCCACCCCATTACTTAGGGGAAAAGCCTAAGTAATAAATTAGTGACTGGAGTTGAGGCTTGGGCTTGAGACAGATGGTTTTCCACAGCAATGTAAGGTTGGTGAGAAAGCAGATGGTGCTGGCACCAGTCCTGGGAGTATGTTCCATAGACAGATCCTGCGGACTGCACTGGCTGCAGAGATGATTACTAAGTAGATGTTCTTATTGTCACTCATTTATGGATGAGGAAACTGAGGACCAAATACATTGAGCAACTTGCCCAAGCTTACATATCCAAAGTGTGGCAGAAGCGGGATGTGAACCCAAGTTGTCCAGCTTCAGAGCCCACTCTGGCCACTGATGCTGCGTTGCTTCTTTGGATGTCACCTCTTCTGTGAAGCCCTCTCAGACTCCCCATCTGAGTTCCCATAGAGTTAAGTTATATGTTCATAGGTATTCACATAGTACCTTTAATTACTTCACATTGCTGTTTATCTTTTTTTTTTTCATACAGATGTGAGCTCCTCATGAGCAGAATTGAGGCCTTGTATTCCCTCTACACCAGCACAGGTGCCTGGAATTCAGTGACACTCAGTGGAGGCTTGCTAGATAAATACCTTATAAGATAAGATGATTGGTTTTAAGCAGCAGTCATCAACTCTGGCTCACTTAGGCAGAATAGCATTTCATAGGAAGGCTATCTAGTGGTTTATAGAATCAACTGGAAGGGTAAAGAACTATGTTAAGAAAATAGGCAGAAAACTAGAAAAGCGAGGCAGTAGAAAAAAAAACCTGCTCAGGATTTGGCTATGTGCAAAAAAAATGAGTTATTACAGGTAAGGCACTTAGAACATTATTAGTCACACTGTAAGGGACTGGTAATGTTTGCTGTTACTATGCAAGTTGGGTCTTGAAGGGTATCACATTCACCAGCTGGAGGAAGAAGGACCAGCGTATGAAAAGGCCCCTGCTTAACAGGGCATGGTGTGTTAGGGAATTTCTGGAAGCTTGATATAGCCAGAAGGTAAGGATACAAACGGGGGCAGAGCAGGGATAAAGCAAAAGTTGAGTCTGGCAAAGGAAGACAGAAAGCAGACCAGATAGGGCCTTGTGACTATTTATCAGAATAAAGTCCTCATTTGGAATTTGTTTTAAGGGCAAAGGGGAACCAATGGTGGCTTCTAAATAGGGCAGAGGAAGTGCTCAGTACACTGCAGGGTCTGTTTGTGAGTTGCCTGAGGCCCATTTAATTGCAAATGAATGAGATTCCCTGCTGGGAATGGAAGGGCAAGTGGGACTGGAAGACTTTGTGACCCTGACTCCTAGGCATTGTTGAGGACTCGCATGCAAATCACTCAAGAACATACAGGCAAATCTTGACCATCACTTTATAGAGGAGCATCTGAAGCCATGACTGCTGAAGTGCCCCTAAGAGGCTGGAGGAGTTCATCAGCTCAGGCTCCCTGGGGCAAGCAAGGCCTGAGCTTGGTTTAAGGAACGGGGTCGTGGTTTGTCTGATCCCCTCATCTTATCACTGAAGGAAGAAAGGGCCAGAGAGGGGGAGGGTCTGGCTGATGGTCACACTGCAGAATTCTGTGGCTGACTCCTGTGTGGCACTTTTCTCACTGCACTGTGCTGCTGCCACACGCAGCCTTGACATGACTCTTGGCTGTAAGTCAGGCAGGACAGTCCCAACATAGTTTCTGGGGCCAAAGGGAGGAATCCTTCATGAAACGGCCATAAATTCACCTACAAAATTCTAAGAGACCTCGTACTCCAACAATTTCTTGTGTGGGCGAGAGGCTGTTTATGAGGTCTGCTAGCCTGAAACCACCTTGTAAAGGCAGAGCACAGGCCTGGAGAGGAGAAATTCCTGCTGTGGAGCACGTGCATCTGCCTGTAGGACATTCCTCCTCCCTGGCCAAAGCAAGGAGGCCGTTCAAGGAAACTCCAATGGGTTTAAAGAAACACTGATTTTTCCCTGAAAAAAGTAATACGTGTTCATGATAGAAAAATTGTAAAATGCAAAAAAATACAAAGAAGAAAGTAAAAATCTCTTATAATTTCACAATTCAGACTTCACAACTCACTGCTGACATCTGGCTTATAGCTTTTTTTTTAAATGAGCATGTTGGCTTTTGAAATTAATTAATTAATTAATTAGGCTGAGTGTGGTCTTGGTTGCTGCACGTGGGCTTTCTCTAGTTGAGGTGAGTGGGGGCTACTCTTCATTGCAGTGTGCGGGGTTCTCATTGCGGTGGCTTCTCTTGTTGCGGAGCTCGGGCTCCAAGGTGCGCGGGCTTCAGTAGCTGTGGCTCGCGGGCTCTAGAGCGCAGGCTCAGTAGTTGTGGTGCATGGGCTTCGTTGCTCCGCGGCATGTGGGATCTTCCTGGACCAGGGCTCGAACCTGTGTCCCGTGAACTGGCAGGCGGATTCTTAACCAGTGCGCCACCAGGGAAACACTTACAGCTTTTTAGTGTTTCATTTATATATGCGTGTGTCTGTGTGTACATGTATTGTATAAATGTATATGTATACATATGTATATATAATTTTTCTATTATAAAAAAATAAATACAATTTACCATTTTAACCATTTTTAAGTGTCCGGTTCTTTGGTATTTAGTACATTCACACTGTTATGCAACCATCCCCACTATCCGTCTCCAGAAATTTTTCATCTTCCCAAACTAAAACTCTAGACCCATTAAACACTAACTCCCCATTCCCCCCTCCCCCCAGTCCCTGGCACCCACCTTTTTTTTTTTTCTGTCTCTAAGTCTGACTACTCCAGGTACCTCATATAAGTGGAATCATATGCTATTTGTCCTTTTGTGACTGGCCTGTTTCACCCACCATCATGTCCTTAAGATTCATTCATGTTGTACCATGTGTCAGAATTTCCTTCCTTTGATTGAATAAAATTCCACTGTATGTGTACAGGCCACGTTTTGTTTATCCATTCATCCACTGATGGATGCTTGAACTAATTCCACCTTTTGGCTGTTGTGAATAATGCTGCTATGAGCATGAGTTTACAAATATGTTCTGAGTCCCTGCTTTCACTCCTTTTGGGTATACACCCAGAAGTGGAATTGCTGGTTCATGTGGTAATACAGTGTTTTATATATTTTAAAAATTGATAATATACTCATAATTTTATATCAAATTGTGATCATTTTCCAATGTCATTATAAACTCTTTTAAAACCTGATTTTTAATGTCTGCCTAGTATTTACTCCATTACCTTGTAATCCTATTCTTAGATATTTTGATTATTTCTAATTTTTCACTATTACAATACTATAATGAACATTCTATACATAAATATTTGAATATATCTGTTTATTTCCTTAATATGATAAATTCCTAGAGGTAAAATCATTATCAAAAGATATGAACATTTTAAAAGCTTTTGATGCATATTCATAAATTTTTTTTTCATAAAATTTCTCCAATTTTGTACCCTTCAATACTGTTTTGCCCACTTTACTCTAATGTTTATTAAAAATAATTCATTCTTTCTGCAACCTGGCATCCCAGGTAACTGACCCACCAATAACACACTTCTGGTCTTGGCTTCGCAAGAAACTTATCTGGCTAAGGTTGTGGATATATAGATTAGAAAGAAGATTTGGGAAGTATTATTAGAGGAAAAGAACAGAAACTGGCATTTTCTTGTATGAGAAAGTAAGAGGTAGATTGGTGAGGTGGTAGGGATAAGTGCAGATGGAGAGGGGAGAGTTTGTTAAGCATCTCTACATGCTTTACATATGGTGTTAATCTCCCAACAACTCTATAAGGGAGATATATATGATGATCCTCATTTTCCAGTGAGGAAACTGAAGCTCAGAAAGAACCTGGGTTCTAAAGTTATGCAGATGGTAGGCGGTAGAGCCAGGACTCAGCCAATGTCTATCTGACAGTCTGACCCTGGGGACTGGCAGTGGCCTCTTTCCACTACACCGCGATGCTCTCAGGAGAAGACCAGAACCCTGAGAGATAGGAGAGACAAAGAAGATGGGCAAGGTTGCAAGGTCAAAATGAAAAGCATAGGCACATTTTATTGTTAGTTCCTAGATCCAGGGAGAGGTAAGGGTTGTCCTTCTGTATAAGGGGATGAAAGGTGCCTCCATTTGGTGGATGGTCATATTCCCCTATGGAGGTGTGTGGGTTTGGCACTTGTGACATGCTACTGAACTAGATAATCTGATTTATTTCAACAGATCCCACAAAACACAGCAGAGCCACCTGCAGGCCCCACATCCTCCTAGGTGAGGTGCTTATGTAAGGGTGGAGAGCAGAGTAATCAGCACCTTATTCTGCTGGCAAAACTCTAAGGGGGAGGCAGATGGCCAGAACCAGCTAAGTGAGAAAGATCAGGTCATGGGTGGAAAAATCATAAATCTGTGGTTTACCTCAGATTACTGCATTACTGCTTAAGTGGGGATAAATAATACCCTATGTTATGTTAAGGCATGACTTGATCTTTCATTGTTTGTGGGAAAGGAGGTGCAATTAAATATTACAACACCCTTTCATAATACAAACACTTCAACAATATATATGGTTACTGATCTTAACACAAAATAGATGGTAATTAGAGCAGTGAGTTCCTAGCTGGTGTATCATGGAAAATAGAAGTGGATTTTAGTCCTCTGTTTTATAAGGGTAACTATGTGCTTGCTGTGAGTGGTGGGCAGTGGAAAAGATCCCTGATGAAATAACAGAGAGTGTCTTTTGGTGGGGAGGGTGTTGTAGTCTTTGTGAGTAGAGTTACAAAACGTCTTTACAAAACATCTTTCTCTGCACCAGAGAATGAGGCCCAAAGAGCCATTTTCAGGATTGACGATGGCTGTAACGGAGCCACCTGGAATCATACCAAAGCTAAGGTTAGTTTAGGAGGGGCCCAAAGGTGACAGCATGGGCTTTTGCTCTCTGAGCTAAGATTCTTTGGTTATTTCAATATATTTTCCATTATACCTACTAATTTCACGTTAGTTCCTTGACAGAGAGACTAGGTCTGGTTCATTTTATAATATGCCAAGCATAAAATTGGCACTCAGTAAATTTATAGTAATATACAAATCAGCATGTAGCATAGAATCCCATCTTTATTATTTGTGATTATTTATATTTGGGATTAGGATTAAAAGACAAGGTAGATTTCAGCCTGTGTAAGGGAATTTTTCCTCTGTGGATGGTGACTTTCCCTTGGAAGAAAAAAACAGAACCCAAATGATGAGTAGGTCTCATAAAACAAAAGATTGATTTTTCTGGTCACTGTGGCCCAGCTTGTTCTAGTTTGTTAAATGTGCCTCTCGAAGTCAGATGCAAAAGTTAAGGCCCTAATGGTTGACTATGCCTTCCCCAACCACACACATCCTCTGGTCCGCTTCCTGAGTCTTGTGAAAAAATTAGAGATCCACTCCCTACCCACTTCTTAGGTAACAGCCTAGTAATCCTGAGAGGGAGAGAGATGGACCAGTGAGAAACTGATTTTACCCTGGTAGACTGGATAGGGGCTTGAGAGAGACGGGTGGAGGGTTGGTGTTACATGGGTACATTTGGAGTAATGCTGTGACATTCAGCCCTAATCCTTAGGTTTTCTTGGAGATGGAAGTCTCCACAGTTGAGGCTTGGTCCGGAGCAACTGCTAAAAGCCATAATTATCCTCATAGGAAGAAAGCCCAACCCGTGAGAATCTTCTATACTGGATCAAGGTCAAGCAGATTAGGACCATTTGCAGCTTCTCCTCCTTCTTCAAACATCCTTTGCTTTATAAATAGCTGGCCTTAAAGAATGCTTTATTCAGTTCTTAACATTTTTGAGTGCTTACCATGCCGTGTACCAAGCATACATATAGTTTTTTATGTATGGATTTATCTATCCTCACAACTACTATGAGGAGATACCATTATTTCTCCACTTTACAGAGGTGAGATAACTAACACAGGTACCTTGATCAAGCACACACCTCTCGTAAGGTACACAGCTGAGGTCTGAACCCTGACAACCTGGCTCCTTAGCACTCATCTCAATCACCAAACACTACTAACATGGGATGCTCTAAATCACTGGAAAAAGTCCATGGAAGCTATTCTGCAATCATATATCTTTGTATAATGTGTATGTGCATATATGTATAAATGTAATTTTCATAGAATTATAACTTTTATATGTTTTACATATAGATGTATAATTTACAAATATAATTTCCATAGTAATCTGCACATGTAATAATAAATGTACATTTTCATATAGCTATTTTACATGGTAATTTGCATAAAGAGGAGGGTGTGGAAGGGATTTATTGTTGGTGTTTTTTGTATCATCTCTTTGCTGGGTCTTTTATGATTTCTCTATGATAAACATATAATGGTTTGAAACTAAATTTTCTTAATTTAAAAAAGGATTTGGGAATTCCGGTAGTGCAGTGGTTAGGACTCCATGCTTTCACCACTGAGGGCCTGGGTTCAATCCCTGGTCAGAGAACTAAGATGCCACAAGCTGCACAGCTCTGCCAAAAAAAAAAAAAAAAGATTTTTTTTTTCTTATTTAAGATATTTAAAAACATGCATTGACTGAGTTCCTACCTGCTCAGTAAGGGATGACACAAAGCCCAAGCAGAACTCTGGGTCTGGAACAGCACCAGGCTGCCTCATTACCATAATGGGTCTTACTTTTTTCTCCAAGAGAAGGAGGAGGCTTCTAATGGCATGCATTACTATAACGGCCTCCAGGACCCCAACAAGCATTCCTATTAGAGCTGGGTTCATTTTATCTTTGTGATGTCAGCTGTCTTCTGGAGAATCCCCAGATAAAGTAGAAGAACTATTCCTCCACATTTCACCCAGAGCCATGGGCCTCAGAACTGCCTCAGCTACCCTGGTGGCATCAGGGAATGGGGAGCCTCGTCCCCTGGTCATCTATTTAGTGCTGAAGAGGAAGGTTCAGGAGCCCCTTTCAGCCCTGATGGATAGGAGGTGGTGCTGCCTTGAGAGTTTAGCCATGTCTGTTTCAACGGGTCCCAGTCCTTCTCCTCAGTCCCTCCACAATCACTAGCCTTATGGATCCGCAAGCCTCTCACCATTCAGGCAACAATAGAGGCAAAGCCATTTGGCTTTTTTTTTTCCATAGTTTTTTTCTCTCTGCTAAGAAATACATAAGAATAGGATGTTTCTGCTCCACCCAAACTTTGCCCACTTCCTGGAGATGTGGAGAAGGGAACCACCATCTATTGCCTGTAGCTTGTGTAAAATGGGGAACACTGAGAACACTCCACACAGAGCCGAGTGGCCTACATCAGCCCTGGGAGATGAGTCCAGAGTGGTCCTGTGAGTGGCTAGGACAAGGGTGGGCTGCAGCCTTGGTCTCAGGGGCCCCAGGAGAAGTGCACAGACAGCTGTCTTCTGCCTTGAGGCGGGAGAGCCAAGGGATGTTTACCTCCCTGCCTCTCTGCATGGGCTGCTCCAGAACTGTACTTTCCCAGGTGGGATAATCAGGCACGCATAGGGCTGTCCCTGCCCAGTGTAGCCACAGCCCTGGCAAGACATCTAGCTCTATAGAGCGATGAGGCAGGGCCTGCCCCAAACCAGATGCTGGGAGCCCATTTGTCAGTGGGAGCAGCTCTGTGAAGGGCACGCCCGACAAACAGACACACATATACACGCCCACTATCATCCCTGCAGCTCAGAGAAGCCTGGGGTGGGTCACTGCTGGGATTTCAGGGTCACTTCCTCCACATGCTGCTGTGCCCAGTGCCACACTACTGAGCCTGTCCCGGTTTCTAATACCATCTCCCTTTCCAGCGTAAGCAAATGTCCTGCAGGAGCTCCTTTAGAGGCATCAGTCTTCAGTACCGCCAGGGGGCAGCAGTGCAGTATACCTCCTTTCTACGTGAAAGGAAAGTACCTGGTGGAAAAGGTTTGTGGGGCATTTGGAATGGGGCTTCAGCCCCGCGTACCCAACTCAGGGGGACAGGATACTTGACATGCGACAAACCGTATCACTGGGGCTTCTGAGCTTTTCAAAGGCCAACAAGATGTTTGAGTCAAAAATAAATAGATGTCATCCTATATGTGATATATGTATGTCTGCTCCAAAATAAAAAATGTGCAAAATTAAATTCTATAAAAGTTTATAGATCTAGAAATAAAGCTTCATGAATAAAGCTTCATTGTTAAATTTAGTAATCACAAGAAATTCTTACTTGTTAAGCAATTTTTAATAGTTTTTCTCAAGAATACAAACTGTAATTGCAAAGAAATCATAACTAAAATCAGGTAAATGTATTACTTATATATAAATAATTTCAGAAACAAAATTATTAAAACTTTCCCCCAAATTAGTAAAAATTATACGTAAGTGGCCTGTAGGTGCATTTTAATTTGTTTGATATGATGGGGAAGGCTGAGTCTCCCATCCTTCAAAGAGAATAGAGTCCATCTCAGGGAATGTGAAAAAATAAACTCCATTCCCATCAAGCCCCTGTGTATTTTCCACAAGTTTTCCCTCGTGGCTCTAAGATAACATGCACATTGTTTGAAAGAAGCATCTGTGCGGAAACTTTAAGCGACTGAAGAAGGCCAGTAAGTCCTGAGAGAAGGAGAGGCATGTTAGGGAGGGAGCAGCCTTGTTACCTTAACAAATGCCCTGGTTCACAGGGGCTAGGACACACACACAGGTCCCCAGGCTCTGAATCTGGGATGAGAGCCTTCTTGAGTGGCAGACTCACATCTGCCAAGCCCAGAGACTAAGACCGACCTTCACGATTTCAGTTGATTGATTTACAACAAGGAACATGAACGTTGAAAAGACTAGTCACTCATATCCCCTGGACAGTGCTTTCTCCCACAGGGACCCATATCATGACCAGAGGAGCAGAGTTCAATTTTTTTTTTTTTTTTTTTTTTTGCGGTACGCGGGCCTCTCACTGTTGTGGCCTCTCCCGTTGCGGAGCACAGGCTCTGGATGCGCAGGCTCAGCGGCCATGGCTCACGGGCCCAGCCGCTCCGCGGCATATGGGATCCTCCCAGACCGGGGCACGAACCCGTATCCCTTGCATCAGCAGGCGGACTCTCAACCACTGCGCCACCAGGGAGGCCCCAGAGTTCAATTTTTGATTTGGAGGTTAAGGGCATCCATCCAGCCATTCACCTGATGGAGCTCCACTGCCGCCATAGACCTTGTCAATGGGAGGTAGCCCTCTTGCCTAGACAGACTGCTTATATGGGCCCTGCCTCACTGGCTCCATGACTCACCTTTTCTATATTGGCTGAATAACCCTCCTCCCTTCTGAATGAAAGGTGAGTACATTAAAGTTGCAGTCAGATTCTGTTGACCTGGACACCATTATTTCTTTTTAAGGTTGACACCATTATTTCTTTTTAAGGTTGACCATGAATGTGTCTCTGATTTGATCCATTCCAGTGTTTAATATTTATAAGGAATCCCTATTCATTTATACCTAAAACTTGGGGGATGAGGAATCTCATGGTAGCTTCCAGATCCATCCAGCAAGACATAGGGAGGGTTAGAAGAGGAGAGCTGCCTGCTTTTGCCTCTCCATGACTCATGGTTGCTTGACTTCTTTTTCAGAACCACATGTGTCTTCATATTTCCCCTGACTGTTCCAGTGTAGCCCCCTTCCTCTTCCTGGAAGCTCCCTGAGAATGTGGATCCTGAGAGTAGGGTCTATTCCAAGGCGTCAGTGGGCTCCATGCTTTCATGGCCTGAATCCCCTTTTGGGGCTGGAGGTGGACCTGGAAGGGCCACTCTGTGTGACTCCTTCCCAACCCCTTTGGGTAGATCCTCACACATACCTGTGCCCTTTTTTCTCTGTGAGGCGTGATCAGTCACTGAGTTTATAGCCAAAAGATCTGAGTTTAGTCCTACCTCTGCCATTTTCTAACTGCATGACTTTGGCAGCACTAAAGAAACTCCATTTTCTTATTCGATATGAGCTTGATTATAGCTGCCTTTCCATAGTCACAGGTCTGCATAGAGATTATATTAACTAATGTATGTGGGAAAAAAAGGTGAAGTCATTCCATTTTTTTCAACAAATAATTTTTGAACACTGTTATCTGCCAAGATCTACTTCAGGTCCGGGGAAACAGCAAGAGCAAAACAGGCAGATGTAATAACGATGAATTTTGCCAAATTCCCTCCATTGAGGCTGTGTCATTTTGCACTCTCATCAGAAAAATGTGGTAGTACCTCTTTTCCACAGCCTTGTCGACGAAGTCTATTCTCAGAAAGTCTGGTCTCAAGTCTATTCTCTTTCAGAATTTTGCCAAGCTGACAGTGAGAAATGGTATCTTGATATAGTTTTAATTGTGTTTCTATTAGTATGAACAAGCCTTAGCATCTTTTTATATATTTAAGGATCATTTGCACTTCTTCTGTCAACTATCTGTTTATATCTTTTGCCCATTGTTATTTCTTATTTTGTGTAGTTGTGCTTTCTCATGTGTACCTTTTTTACCTTTTTAAAAATTAGGCTGGTTAGTTGCTTTCTACCTAGTTTATTCAAAGAAATAGCTTATTTATTTTCTTATTATTTACTTTTTGTACTACTTTTCTACTTTCTTAGCCATCAATTTCTTCTTGTACCTTTTAAAATTCATACATATATATATATATTTTCCTTCATTGGTATTTTTCTAGCTTTTCAATTGGTACATTTAATTCATTTATTTTAATTTTTATTCACTTGTAGTTAAGGCTCTGAATTTTCCTTGGAGCATTCATGCAGTTGTGTTCTTTAGGTCCTTAGGTATCTCGTTTGTCATTTTTTTCTAAAAGTTCTGTAATTTCATTTTGTATTCATCTCCTTTTATCCAAAAATTGTTTAATAGGGTATATGTCTGTTGTTAATTTCCAACAACAGCAACAAAAACAACAGCGATCTGGCAACATTCATTGATACTATATGTGCCAGCAAGAATGCGATTTGTATTACTTCTGTTGTTGAATAATGTATTGAGGGTTTCTTTGTGGCATAATATTAAATATTTCATGTGTAGAATGTATATTTTTATTGTTGGGTTAGTATATTAGTAGATTATATATATAAAGAGTTATATTTTAATATATGTGTTGTTTAATTTGTCTCTACTCTAAAAGTACCCTTTACCCTATTATTTCTGTTTTTTTATAAATTTGTCCTTGTATCTACTGTAGTTCCTGCTTGTATGAGACTTGTGCTACATTATTGAAAGTATAGATACTAAAAATTGTTATATTTTCATTATGAAATTATAGCCTTTGACATTTTAAAGTTTCCTTCTTGGTCTTATTTAATGCTTTTTGACAAATTCTATCTTGTCAGGAATCAAGATAATGACCCTGCTTTTTAAATTTTGTTTTAATCTGCAGTTTCCTGATTTTTATTTACCCACTCATCCCTTTTAAAATAATTTTCTGCATCTCTTGGATTTGAATGTCTCTTGTAAAAAGCGTAGACTTACATAGACCCAGTATGAAAACTTGTTCTTTCAATAGTGAATTAAGCCTTTTACATTGTTATTATAAATTGTATGTTTGACCTCAGTCTGCCACACTCCTTTATGTCACATTTATGCAAATATATATCTTGTACATAAATAACATTCACTATGTTGTCATTGTATTTGCTTTTTTTTTTTCCTGGAATATATTTTGATGTTGAGAAGGGTTTGTATTTTCATTCTAATGTTACTTTTATAGTAACATCTTCATGTAATATGTATCCCCTTCCTTTTTAAATATACTGTCTATTCACCCCCTACTCTAAGTAATAATGGAATTTGCTGAACACTTTTTCACTCTCCCCATCTTCTTTCTTCCTCAATATCTAATTTGAAGTGATATCCTTTTACTCCCAGGTTTTACTTAAAATTGTATACTTATATAAGACAGTCAGTGGACTTACTCTATTTTCCATACACTTTCTCCTTCTGCTTCATTTTTGTTAGTTTATTATATTTATATTTAGAACATATAATGTAAAATGTTATTCTGTCACCTTTATCCCCGTTATTTAGTCATAGTCTACAGTAAACGTAGAAATGCTCTGTATCATATTCTATGGCAAATGCTTTTATAATTCTGGTTTTTGTTTGTTTGTTTGTTTGTGAAGCTCATTCTCTAGTAGCGTCCCAATGAAGGGACTGTGGGAACACTATCCCCTGTGTCCTTGCAAGTTCTTTGCTATTTGTCTTTGGCCTTTATACCTAGAGGTCAGTGAGGGACAGGTATAAAATCACTTTGTCCTCAGAAGGACAGCCTTACCTTTTACTCTCTTGGCTCTAGTTCTGGGTTTTTTGTTTTGTGTATTAGTTTCCTATTGCTGCTGTAACAAATTATCACAAACTTAATGGCTTAAAACAACACAAATTGATTCCCTTGCATCCTTGAAACTCACAAGTCTAAAATCAAGGTGTTGAAAGAGCAACTGGAGGCTCTAGGGGAAAACTTGTTTCCTTACTTTTTCTAGCTTCCAGAGGTCATGCGCATTCCTTGGCTTATGACGTATCACTCCAACCCCTGAGGCCATGATCACATCTCCTTTTACTGACTTCAGCCCTCTTGCCTCACCTTTATAAGGACCTTTGTGATTATAATGAGCCTACCTAGATAATCCAGACAATATCCTCATCTCAAGACCCTTAATTTAATCACATCTGCAAAGTCCCTTTTGCCATATAAGGTAATGTATCCACAGATTCCTTGGATTAGGACACGGACATTTTAGGGGTTATTATTCAGCCTAACACATTTTGTTTTCGCCTTGGAGATTTCCTTTATTTCCTGTAAACCAACAATGCAATGAAAAAATGTGCTTTATGCAGGATCTACTTGTTTTCTTGTGGGAGGCCTTTTAGAGTAGCTAGTCTGCCATTCTACTGGAAGCTGAAGTCCCCTTAAGAAGTTCCTAAACACTTTGCATAGGCTGTACTCCAAACTTTTGGACTTAACATCTCTAGGGTTGAGCAACAAAGCTCAGTTGCTTAGGAAGGTTTTATTGATGCATTAGGATAGATGGGGCAATGGACAGATGGCAGAAATAAAAGTAACTCCGAAAACCCCCATAAGCTGAGGAAAACTTGGCACAAAGGGATGACTTGTTCTATGTCTTCTTGCTCCTGAGAGGGTCTGCACAGCAAAGCAGGTAAGAGAGAAGAGTTTAGGATAGAAAGCACCTTGCAGAAATGGTCTCACTGAGAAAGACCTAAGAGAGAAGCACCACGATGAAGAGCTAATGTCCAGGCACCTGCTAACTGGACTTGGCCAGAGCACAGCAAGCCAACCACTCTCCGCTCTTCCCCCAGCACTGGGGCACTCGTGGCTTGCTGCTTTTGAAGTAGGAATACAGCCCCCTGGCTGTGAGGCCTCGCTTGCCTTCCGCTGGGCCACTGCCTGGCCTTGTGCTGAAGGCACACTGGTGTGCAGGCTGCCCTGGTCCTGCCTTTGGATCACTATCTCCCTCGTGTGGTCATCAACCCACTCCTGTTTAACCAAGGTAGGCTCGCTCTCTCCCTGCCCTCCTGTCACACCGCACGGTGGGTGAGTGCTGCTCCGGTGCTGTCCGCCTGTCACAGCGCTTGCCCCAGTCTGGGCCTGTCCTCCCAGCACTGTCTCTCCTGCCTCATAGTTGATCACTTGTGTCCATCTTTGACCACTGCCTGACTGCCTCTGAGTCTGGCTCTGTTCTCTAGCCCCTGTGTGGCTTGCAGTCTGGCTCCTCTCCTGCTGCACGGCCTGGGTGGCACCTCCCTGTGTCTGAATGTGTCCTCCTGTCACAACCTGGCTTGTCTGATGCCTGTCTTGACCATGAGTCTCAGTCTCTCTGATCTGGCCACAGGTGGACTCCCGTGGCTGGATGCTGGCGCTTCCTGTCTGATGGCTCCTGTCCTGCTCCACGGTCTGGGTGTGTGTCTGGGTTTGTGACCCTGCCTGTGTCTGAATGTGTCCTTCTGTCACCACTTGGCTTGTCTGACTCCTGCCTTGGCTGTGGATCTCAGTCCCTCTGGTGGACTCCCGTGGCTGGATGCTGGCACTTCCTGTCTGACGGCTCCTGTCCTGCTCCACGGTCTGGGTGGCACCTGTCTGGGTCTGAGGTATCGTTCCAGTGACAGTCCCACTTGTCCGGTGGGCTCTGTCCATTCCCTGCTCTGTGACTGCCTCTCCCCCCGCCTCTCTCTGGTCTGAGGACTCTTGTCTCCTTGCACTCTCTGGGTCTGCTCCACGTGGCCCCTTGCTGGCATCTGCTGCCTGGCTCCCTCCTGTCTCTGGGACTCAAGACTGCCTGTCCCGATGACTGGCCTGAGCAGAGCTGATGTCCTGACCTGGGGTCTGAGACCCCGCCCTGCCCCCTGGAAGCCTGCTCACTCTGTGTGCTGCTTCTCCCTGCACGGCCTTGTCTCTTCTCAGCCCTTCCCACTGCAGTGCCACTTCTCTGTCCTTCTCCTGGCTCTTGGGGGGCCACAGGAGCGCCACTTCCAGACTCCGGAGAGCCACACGCTCCCTCAGGGCTCTCACTCAGTGTCTTGAAACAGGCCTGGGTGACTTTAAACACCAAGACCAAGAATTCCTTGAATTCTACTGTCCCTGTGTCGTCTTCATCCAGCGGGTGCAGGACTTCATCCACAGTGGCTGGATCGTGGGGTTTCTGGGGAGAAGAAGAGGCTAAGTCAGCATCCCTCCCCCAAGGAGGACATGGTCAGGCCAGTCCACTCAGCTCCCAGGCATCCCACCCCCGAACCTGGGAGCTCACGTGCTCGGCACCTCCACACCGCACACACACACACACACACACACACACACACACACACGCAGGCACAGACACACACAGACACAGACACACACAGACAGACACACACACAGAGACACACACACAGACACACACACAGGCACACAGACGCACAGACACAGACACACACAGACAGACACACAGAGACACACACAAAGACACACACACACACAGGCACACAGACACACACACACAGACACACACACAGACACAGACACACACAGACACAGACATACACAGACACATAGACATACAGACAGACACACACACAGACACACAGAGACACACAGACAGACACAAACACACAGACACAGACACACAGACACAGACACACACAGACACACACACAGACACAAACACACAGACACACAGACACAGACACACACAGACACACACACAGACACACAAACAGACACACAGGCACACAGACACACACAGACACAGACACACACAGACACACAGACACACACACAGACACAGACACACACACACAGATATACACAGACACAGACACAGACACACACAGACACACAGACACACAGACACACACAGACACACACAGAACCAGAATGGCACAAGAAGGAAATCCTGAGAGGACCACACCTGAGTGGTTCATCCATTCCTCAGTGAGGAGGGATTCTGCCTAACCCCAGAAGTGCTTCGTAAATTGTTTTGTAATTTGTTGTGAATGCAATTTTCCTTAATATTTTTATCAAAGTTCAAATCATTTACACAATAATGTGGGTTCCGTCGTGTTTAAGCCTTTTTGCTGTCTATTCCTCAGCTGAGTAGAAAGAAGCCCTGCAGCTATTGCTAAGGCTGGAGTCCTGAGCAGTGGGGAAGGGGGTCCCCAGCTGCTGCCTTCCAGATCCCGGGCCCAGACCTGGCGCACTAGGTGTGCAGTCTGCGTCTTGCCCAGAACTTATTTCTCTCTGGGTGTGCTGCATGTTTCATGGGTGCTCCTCCTAAACCGCGGCTTCTTCTTGGCTTGGTTCTCTTTGACCCTGCTACTGCCATGTGTGTGAAACCAATCATAGAATCTGCAAGGTGTGAGGTGCTCCTATCTGGGGAAGGGCCAAATCTGCTCCACTGCGATGTGTGTTTTTCTTTACTTTCTTAAATGTGGAAGGCCATGTTCTTACATACTTTCAGCACTAATAATCCTCTGATTGGTCTTTTTTTTTTTTTTTTTTTAGCATAATAATAACTGTTCTGACAGGTGGGAAAGAGGATATAGACTGGTAGTTACAGGCTAGCTCACCACCCCCAGGGGAGGCTGCGGAGAGGGAGCACTGTGTGAGAAGCATGCTCCTGGCTTCTTCAAGTGGTCCTGTGTATTAGGGTTCTCCAGAGACACAGAACCAATAGAGAGTTTATTTTAAGGAAATGGCTCTCACGACTGTGGGGACTGGCAAGGCTGAAATTCACAGGGCAGGTCAGCCAGAGTTGATGTTGTGCTCTAGAGGCCAAAGGCATTCTGGAAGGAAAAGTCCCTCTTTTCCTGGGACCTCAGTATTTTTCTCTTAAGGCCTTCAGTGGATAAGATGAGGCCCATCCACGTTGTGGAGCATAATCTGCTTTCCTATAAAAGTTGACTGATTTAAATGTCAATCACATCTAAAAAATACCTTTACAGCAACATCTAGACTGACGTTTGAACAAATAACTGGGTTCCACAGCCTAGCTAGGCTGACAAATTAACCATCACAGTCTGGGTACTAGTCTGGTTTTCCCAGTCCTGGCTTTTCATACTTCACGGTTCTCCCCCATCCCTGCTCTGATTTCTTAGTAAGGCATCAATGCCTTGTATCTTGGTCTGGACTTTTATTCTTTGTCTTTTTTCCTAAGAAGTCTGTCCCAGATTTCTTTAATTTTAATAAAGCAATATATATTTTTTCTTATTAAAAGTACTATATGTACATGAAAGAAAATTTAGAAAATTGAGATATCAAAAGGAAGAAGAAACATTACTGTAATACCACCCACCAGAAACAATCTTAGATTATATATCTTTACAGTCATTTTTCTATGTGTAAGCAATGATAAGAATAGCTAACACATATAACTTACTGTGTTCCAGTTATTAACTCATTCAGTCCTTCCAGCATCAGTGAGAAAGGTTCCATTATTATTTCTATAACAAATGAGTTAAACAAGGAACAGAGCAGTTAATTGACTTGCCCAAGGTCACACAGCATTTAAGGGCAGTTTCAGACTGAGACCCAAGCACTCTGGCTCAGGAGTTTGGGCTTTTAATCACTTCATTATAGTGTCCCTGTATACATACATTTTTCTGTAATATGAGGATTAGTCTATATACAGTATATAGTATACTGTTTTTTACCTGCTTTTCACAATTAACTTCTTTAAGGCCATTAAATAATCTTCAACTTTTCCACGTCATATTTAGTGGTAGCAAAGAATTCCACTGGATGGAGGTGCCATCACTTATTTAATCATTCCCCTCTTTAGCTTTCTGGGTTGCCTCTTTCTTTTTCTTTTGTAAAACACACCACATGAATTCTCTTAAACCTATTTTTGTGACTATTTTATACACTTTTCTTAATAAATATCTAGAAACGAAACTGTGAGGTCAAAGAACATCAATAACGTTAAGGCCCTTACATACCACAGACCAAACTGCTCTCTCAAAAGGTGGTTCAATTTATACTCCCATGAATGTTCAGCCTCTGCAACTGCCCCTCACCCCTATATCTATTATTTTAAAAAGTTCCCACTTTAATTGATGGTGTCTCAGTGCTGTGTTTTGAATTCTTTTCATTGATTATGAGAAGAGTATTTTATTGGCCATTTGTAATTTATGTATACATTTTTGGTTCAATTCTTTTTTTTTTTTTTTTTTTTTTTTTTTTTTTTTTTTTTTTTTTTTTTTTGTGGTACGCGGGCCTCCCACCGCTGCGGCCTCTCCCGTTGCGGAGCACAGGCTCCGGACGCGCAGGCTCAGCAGCCATGGCTCACGGGCCCAGCCGCTCCGCGGCATATGGGATCCCCCCAGACCGGGGCACGAACCCGTATCCCCTGCATCGGCAGGCGGACTCCCAACCACTGCGCCACCAGGGAGGCCCTGGTTCAATTCTTTTGTCTAGTTTTTTAGAGATGAAAAATATAGTCTTCCAAACCAAACTCTTTTATTTTGTTTGTTTGTTTCTCACAGTTTATAAAAATTTAATGATAGATGCTCAGAAGTAGATATGCTTCATTAAAAATCCTTGTAAGTCATTATTTTGTTGTATATTCAAACTCTTTTATTTTGAAAATTACTTCTAAACACTTCTTTCGCTATTGTTTGGTGATGGTTTTCTTTTTGTTTTCTGTCATCTCTAGACCCGGGAGCCTTAGTTGGTTTTTTGTAAATTCACTCACCTTATTGATGGTATGAGCAGCCATGGTGGGCTCTGGGCAGAGACTGTGTGGATTCATCTGGAGGACGAGTTGTTCAGGGCATGAGGAAGAGGAGGGTGTGGGGCTGCTGCCCCCTGCCTGATGCCCTGTGGCCCAGCCTGTGGGCTGGAGGCTGCTCGGGCCTAGTGGAGGCTCTCTGACCTGGAGCCACGGTGTCTGCTTCTCCAAGTCCTACCACCTCTCCGGACCTCAGCACTCATCTGAAAAGCAGGGGTGGTGATGGCTCTTTCATAGGGGTGTAGTGAGCCTCAAATGTGAAGGTGTTTAGCAGATGGTTATGAATTATAATAAAGACAAAGTTATTATTTTTTTTTTTATTTTTGGCTGTGTTGGGTCTTCGTTACTGTGCGTGAGCTTTCTCTAGTTGTGGTGAGCGGGGGCTACTCTTCGTTGCGGTGCACGGGCTTCTCTTTGCGGTGGCTTCTCTTGCTGTGGAGTACGGGCTCTAGGCACGTGGGCTCAGTAGTTGTGGCTCGCGGGCTCTAGAGTGCAGGCTCAGTAGTTGTGGCGCACGGGCTTAGTTGCTCCGCTGCATGTGGGATCTTCCGGGACCAGGGATCGAACAAACCCGTGTCCCCTGCATTGACAGGCGGATTCTTAACCAGTGTGCCACTAGGGAAGCCCCAAAGTTATTATTATTTTGAGCTATGATTTTGGTTCTGGTTCTTCAGGGGAAGAGTTGTATGGTTCGGGGTAAGCAGGTCCAAGTTTGTCATGTTTGGAGAAGGTTTGACATTTTGGGGTAGGATATGCTAATAGTCTCCCCACCTCACGCTCTCTGAGTCTCAGTTTCCTCACCTGTAAAATAAGGATAATAATGGTATCGACCTCACTGGGCTGTGTGAAGATTAAATGAGTTAATCTATATAAAACATTGAAATTAGCTGTTGCCACCTAGTAAGAGTTTTACATAGATTAACTCATTAAATCATCACATAATCCAGTGAGTTAGATACTACTTTATCCATACTTTACAGGGAGGAAGAAACTGAGACCAGATGGGTGAGGTGACTAGCCCAAGGTCACACAGCTATTAAGTGACTAAGCTAAGATATTCATCCAGGCAGTCTGTCTTGAGAGTCTGCATTTCTAACCACTGTACTATACTGCCACTATTCTATACTGGGATGGGGAAAAAGGTGGGTAAGGAAGGAGAGAAGCCTCACCTTTGCCTCCCAGAACTTAAATTAACAGTCAGGCTTTGGTCATGATTCTCAGCCCCACCTTGCACAGCCTCCTCCAGCCACACTTCCTCCAGGAAGTCTTCCCAGATACGCCCCACCCATATGATCACTCCTATTTTCTCCACATGCTTTGAACTTATGAACCTAGTTGTCTGCATGGTGCTTTGTAATGCTTTGAAAATTGTTATTCAATTTAATGGACATTTATCAAATGCCTAGAACATAGGGCTAAAATCATGGGCTATGCGGACATGGGTAAAATAGTCCCTCTCTGCCAGGCATTTATAGCCTTGTCAGGAACATAATCAAATATGAAATACCAATGAAAGAGAAATTGAGATTAGTGTTGTAAAAGAAGTATGAACAGTGTATTATAGAACTATGGGGAAAATATTGTTTAATTCAGGCTGGTGGTAGGTGGCTCTGAGAAAGCTTCACAGATCACGCATTTGCACAGGGTTTTGAGGGATGGCTAAGACTTAAGACAGTGTGGTGGGAGAGCAATCAGATAAAAGAGCAGGAACAAAGATCCAGCCAGTAAAGTGTGTCCTGCTATGTAAGGCAACATTGTCAGTGCTACCATAGCCTGCTGTGGTCATTATTAGTAGGAGCAGGCACTTGGGCTTCTACTTCCTGGGGTCTGCCCAGGCTCCAGACCCTCAGGTTTTGATCAGTGGGCTCTGCCTTTGGGAGAGAGAGGCTGAGAGTTGAGAAATAAATCAAGCTTGCCTCCCTCTTTGGTGTTTTATTCACTTCTCTGGAAGCTGTTGCAGGGAGGCCAAACAAGGCTGGGGGCCACATGAAGAGTCTTTGCCCTTAAGACTTGTTCCTGTGTTTGCATCTCACTTGTTTTTGTTTGTTTGTTTGTTTTTGTTTTGTTTTAATAGGTGAATATTTTTATTTTTTATTTTTTTAAACTTTATTTTATATTGGAGTATAGTTGATTAACAACGTTGTGTTAGTTTCTGGTGTACAACAAAGTGATTCAGTTATACATATACATGTATCTATTCTTTTCCAAATTCTTTCCCCAATTAGGTTGTTACAGAATATTGAGCAGAGTTCCCTGTGCTATACAGTAGGTCCTTGTTGGTTATCCATTTTAAATATAGCAGTGTGTACATGTCAATCCAAACCCCCCTAACTAACTATCCCTCTCCCTTCACACTTCCCCCCTGGTAACCATAAGTTCATTCTCTAAGTCTGTGAATCTGTTTCTGTTTTATAAATAAGTTCATTTGTATCATTTTTTTTACATTCCACATGTAAGCAATATCATACGATATTTCTCTTTCTCTTTCTGACTTACTTCACTCAGTATGCCAATCTTTAGGTCCATCCATGTTGCTGCAAATGGCATTCTTTCATTCTTTTTAACGGCCGAGTAATATTCCATTGTATATAGGTACCACATCTTCTTTATCCATTTTTCTGTGGATGGACATTTAGGTTGCTTCCATGTCTTGGCTATTGTAAACATCACTGCATCTCATTTGAATTGTCAATAGGGGTCCTGCCTTCTGTGCGCCTGTTCTGGAGTTCCCCAGGCTTGTGTGTTGCTCAGCACTCCCTTCTTCTGCAGGGGACAAACTGTAGAGAGGTTGGCTTTGTCTTCTGGTTAAATGCTTAACTGCATTACTCCCATCTCCCTGGTCTGGCAAGGGCATCCCTCTGGGCCGAAGTGAGAGCACAGTTGGAGCCCTGCATTGGTTGCATTCTACTCAGTGCCTAAACTTTTTGGTGGGAACCTGGGGAAGATGTTCCCACCCCCTGGTCCCAGGGAAAGCTCTGTGATGTGCTGCTTTGGGGCATTCTGAGGTCTGAGATCTGGCTTCATGTAATAGGTGCCAGACGCTTGGGGTTAAGGTGAGAAGTCTAAATACCAGCCCACGTCTGAATAATCAGGAAAGTTTTCCTGGACAATAATTTTTCATTTTCCATCCATCCATCTACCCATCCAGCAAATATTTGTTTTACCCCTTCTCTCTGTCAGACAGTGAACTTGGTGCTGGGGACCCAAAGACCAAAAAAACGCAGTTCTTGTCCTCAAGCTTAGCGTCTAGTGACATGTGATCACACAATTACTTTGTGTGATCAAGGAAGCACAGAGAAGGGGCCCCCAATACAGCACTGGGGTTACAATTCTGAACGGAGTCCCAGTGGACAAAAAGGAGGTAGGAGAGGACATACAGACAAGAAGGGATAGTAGAAGGTGAGGGCGTGGGATGTCCAGGGACACTTTTGCGGGGGCAGAGAGACAGTTGCAGGGGTGGAGGCCACCAAGCTGTGTGGCTAGAGAAGGCAGGCAGATCCAGGTCATGAAGGTTCTTGTGAACCTTACAATAATATTTGGATGCTACCCTCAGGGCCCTGAAGGGTTTTGAGCATAGAAATGGCTTGTTTAGCTCTGCATTTTATAAAGAACGCTGAGGGCAGGGAGGAGCTGCAGTGGTGGCGGCAGGAATGAGAGCAGGGGGACCAATCTGGAGCCTGTTGCAGTTGTTCAGGAAAAGAGGAGATGAGGACCTGCCTGGGCAGGGGAGGGACTGTGATGGGGAGAGGGCTGAGAGGTCCCAGGCGGCAGAGTGGACAGGACGTGGTTATCAAGTGGCTGTGGGGAGAGGAGGGACAGGGAGGGTCAGCAGTGACTTCCAATGGTCTGGCTTTGGCCACCACTGGGTGGCTGGTGATGCTCTTCACTGAGACAGAAAACAGGAGGAGGAACATGTGCATCAGGCCTGGGGCAGAGAGAGGAGCTCAGTCTTGGGCATGTTGAATCGGCTGGAGATGGGGCACTGGAGCCGAGGGGATGCCAGGTCCTAAGACAGAGATTTGAAAATCTTTGGGATGTAAGTGCTGGGTAAAAAAATGAGAGTATTAGGTTTGAGGAGAGTATATGAAGCAGATCAAGAAGATCAGCCCATTTTACAGTGGCCTGGAGAAGAGCAGAAAGAGTTGTATCAAGGGAAGGGTGTAAGTGTGGTCAAAGCGATGCAACAAGGTGAAGACTGGAAAGGGCCCTGGAGTTGGCAATATGGGAGCAGGGATGCAGATTCTGAAGGACAGAGGAGACGTCAGAATATAGTAGGTTGAGGCATGAGTGGGAGGTGGTGAGGAGAGAGGGAGTGAAGACAGCTTTTCAATCAGTTTGGCTAAGAAAGGAGAGACCAGATGCGGAAGAACTGTTTTTGAATAAGAACGCCTTGATCACACACAGGTTGAGGGGAGGGAGTGGTAGAGAGAAAGGCTGAATGTAGGAAGTTTGTGTCCCCAGGCTCGGTGGGGTCCCAGAGGGCCCTCTGGGTCCCAGGGAGCTCCAGGCCCTGTAGGTAGAAAGGCTGCCAGGCCAGGCCCCTCTATGGCCACCCAGGCCTCAGCTCCACCAAGGGCTGTGTTGGACATTTGTTCTACAAAGGTAGCCCCAGCTGGCAGAAGAGCTGACTTGGGCCCTGGCCCAAGCCTCCTCTTGTCTCCATGGCAGCTTCAGCCTGAATGTAGCAGCAGGAAGCTTTCCCTGGGTTTCTGCTGCCATCAGCCATGGTTGTGGGATAGGGCAGATCATGAGATGTGCCTGCGCAAGGCTAACCCAGGTGAAACCCTCAGGCAGGGGGCAGGGCTCATCCAGCAAGAGCCTGTGGTCAGGCTGCCACCTAGTATTGAGCTGGGTGTGTAGCAGGAAGGCCTGAGTGGAGGACAGGCAAGGAAGAGAGAAAACCAGAAAACCTGCAAAAAAGCCGGGCTCTGGGGCTTCCCTGGTGGCGCAGCAGTTGAGAGTCTGCCTGCCGATGCAGGGGACACGAGTTCGTGCCCCGGTCCGGGAGGATCCCATGTGCCGCGGAGCAGCTGGGCCCGTGAGCCATGGCCGCTGGGCCTGCGTGTCCGGAGCCTGTGCTCCGCAACGGGAGAGGCCACAGCAGTGAGAGGCCCGCGTACCGCAAAAAAAAAAAAAAAAAAAAAAAAAAGCCGGGCTCTGGAGAGGGGCCCACCATCCTGAAGCAGACACACAATGTATTTCAGGGGAAGACAAATAACGAAGTCGGCCAGGGACCAAGAAAACTAACAGCGCAGTTGTAGTTAACAAGGTGCTTTTACCTGTACTGTCTTTCATTTGATTCGTTGCGTTAGTTACGATCAGTTTCCCTATTTTACAGATGTGGCTTATCCCTGGAAGGTTCAGAAGACTTGTCCCTGTCAGGTGCCTGTTAAATGGCAGAGCTGAGATTGGAAAAGGGGTTTACAGGCTTTGAGAAGTGGGGTAGGGGGTGAGGGCGCTGAGTTTCATTTCAGGAGCAGTGGGAACAGTCTAGGCAGGTGTGAGCATGACATGTGGAGGGTCCGGGCGAAACAGAGCAATACAGATCTGTGCCTGGTTGCCCTTAAGGTCGAGAGTGAGGCTGGGAGGTGCGGAGCCCCACCACTGCCCAGATGTGTACAAGTGGCTGCTGGGCCTGAGGTTTGCAGGGAGACAAGCCCAGCAAATCCTGCGCAGGAGCCAGGGCAGGGGGCGGCACCAGATGTCAGGGTCCTGGGGAGGGGTGACTGACAGGACAGTCAATGACAGGCCCAGTGAGCATTTGACCTGCTAACCGGCAGCCGGAATAGAGGACCCAGGATGAGAGACATGCACCAATGAGTAGATGGGGCCCTGAGAACAGGCAACATGGCGGGAGTCTGGGCTGGGGCCTCTCCCGGTAAAATTACAGAAGAGAAAAATTCAGCCGGCCCATCTGCTGGCAGGTACACGCTAGGAAGGGAGACCAAGGGGCCCCTGGGGATGCTGGTTGGGGTGGGTGGGTAGAACTGCCTTCAGTTCAGAGCCCCCAGGTGAGAAAGAGCAAAATGTTTTCTCACCTGCCTGGACCATGTTGGTAAGGTGTGGAGGCAGCACCTGGGCGGCAGGTAGCAGATCCCTGGTGAGAGTAAGAAGGCAGAGCCCTGGGTTGCACGTGCCAGCCAAGCCACTCTGCATCTTCAGTGCTGCAGGATGAGGAGTCTGTGCCTGGTACAGCTTTTCACTTCTACCACTTTCTAATTAATTGCTTTTCTTTTGTTTTCCTCTTGGTTTGTCAAAGTTCCCTTTGAAAAAAATTATACCCCCCCCATTGTTTTTTCTAAACAAGAAGGCAGAATCATTTGTTCCCATGCAGGGCAGGCTAACGAAAGAGACAGAACTGCTCTAGGGACCCAGGCCTTAGGGTTCGAGTTGGAAGGATGGTGAGCTGAGGTGGGAGAAGGGCAACTTGGGAAGAAGCCTGGCAACGAGGGGTCTCTCCTGTTGATGGCATCACTGCCCTGACAGCACCCTCCAGAGGCCTGTGTAGTGCCACTCCCTCGACCCTCCCAATGCCCCCACCAGCCCTTCTCCTTTCCACATGCTCAGTACTTCCTTGCTTTGCCAATCATGGCTAATAACTAGGTATATAGCAAATTGGAGCCTATTGGTAATCTATCAATAAATATTAGTCAGTGACTATGTTCCTGAAATCTTCACGACTCCTACTCAGATTGTCTTAAAATTTTCTTTTTAATAAAAGAAATCTAGCTATACAAGTAAGATGGGCTCACTATGGGAAGGTCAGGAAAGTATATATAATGAGGATGATATCAATCAGATTGCCTTTTCAATGAATTAAAAAGAAACAACCTTAATCTCGTCTTCAATGACTAGTAAACTCTTCCCACTTCTCTTCCCAGCTTCTAAAGTGTCCTGGTGCTCTGATGCCTGGTATGCAGTGAGGGCTCAGTTAATACTTGTGGGTGGCTGACTGTTGACTGGTGCCCAGCAAGCTCCAAGTTTCGTATAAACATTAGAAACTATGGTGTGTGCTGGAGGTGGCAGCTGGTCTGTGGCACATTGGCTGGGGAGCTGGCTGGATTCCACATGGACTTATTTTTCCCAAGTTAACTGATGGCTTCCTACCATGCCAACAAGCTCAGCCTTGCAGGAAGTGGGTCAGGATAGTGCTTCTGGATCACCTGAGTGTGAGTCCATCCTGGGAGGAGTCAGTCTCTCGACAATCAGATGTTGAGGACTTACTGTGCGCCAGGCACTTTGTGGGCTACTGGGGACATAAGGCAGTAGGATTCACAAACTAACTGGGATGCAACTGATAAATGTGGTCCCCCACTTGGGGAGCCGAGGGGCATGGCTCTGGGGCTGGGTCACTCCAGGAGAGCTTCAAGAGTTGGGCCTTGAAGGGTGAGTGGAATGTAGTAGGTTGGTGAACACTGGGGCCAGGTAGAGAGAAGAGAAGCTATTCTAGACAAAATGAAGAAAGAACAGTAACCTGGTGGTATGACAGCCTTAAGTGTATTCCAGGAACACCAGGAGGACCTTCCGTGGCTTACATTTTCAACTCTGAGCTGCACTGTTAAAGAGGGTCTCGGAGGCCTTGTGTGAGGGCCCTCTCCCTTGCTTTTCCATGGGTTGATCTATCAGGGAACAGCCATGTCTGCTTGTGCTGTCCAGGCCCTGTTCTAATGCCTCCTTCTCTAAAGCCTCTGGGATTATCTAGACAGATGTGGCTGCTCCTACTTTTGGACTCTCACTGCACCCTGTTATGGCCCCTTGCACACTTGTTGTCAGTGTCTTAGGGTCTGTTTTCTCCCCTAGACTGCGTGCTTGCAGACAGGAAATGTGCTAGGTTCATCCCTGTATTCCTAGCATCCGGCACTGGACCTCACATAGAACACACACTTGATAAATGTTTAATTCTTTAGTTTGTTCTGTGAACACGGCCCAGTCAGTCAGCAGACCCTGGCTCGGTGTCCCCATCTAACCTCATTAGGGATTAAGGTAGGACTCTAAGCAGTCTGATGCAGAGTGACAAGGTCCAGGGTAGCTTGTCCCCATCAACCCCAATTAGCGCTTGATTGAGAAGGTCACAGTCCAGGCTCATGTATCGAGAGCCCATTATTTAATTGATTAAAACAGGTTTTCAGTTGGCAGCTTGACAAGTGCATACTGCACAGCCTCTCCCACTCCACCTACAGGGCTAGAATGTGACGGATTTAGCTGGCAAATACTTGAAATGCTTTGAAGATCCTGTTCCAGCCAGCCAACTGGGTGCTACTGGGACAGGGAGGACCCTGTGACAAATGTGACCTGATTACTGAGGCCCTTTGTTCCCAGGATGGGCTTTGAGAACCTGCCCAGTTGCTGAACCAGCTGTTAAACAGCCCACCAGGGACTGAGAGAAGATGAGAAGCATGTCTCCTGGATCCTGTCCTGTTGCCTCATTGACCCCATTTGGGAACGTGGACCTTGCCCTTTCATACCTGATTTTTCAGCTGAAGAATCGGGACATTTGTATAAGTCCTGTAAGGGAGTTTTGTGATGACATCCTTCCAAGGAAGAGTAGATGGGTAAATGGCAGAGGGACGGGGTATATGGATGGACAGATAGTGAATTGTAAAATGGATAGAGAAGTAGATGGTAGGGTAAGTGGATGGATGGATGGGTGGGTGGATGGGAGGTCAGCCTGGGCTGATGGCCCTCCTAGGGACATAGAACCCTCCAGTTGTTGATGTTGGAGCTGGCAGGCACTGCTGTAACAGTACCTTAGGTGCTGAGGGCTTGCTATGAACAGTTGAAGAGCTAAATATAAAGGGGGTAGCTCTTCCATTTTTTTTCAGGAAACAGCAATTAATTGAATGCAACTGATGCCTCGTCAAAAATTTGCTGCCTACCGAGACTCTGAAGCATGAAAATATCTTTATCCTCCCCTCTCAGAATTGATGGGAGGCCAAATAGAACAGAGTGAAATAACCAACAAATAGAGTACCTTAAGAAAAGTACACCTATCAAACTAACATAACAAACAATGAAACAACACTGCAAGTAGTTTGGGAAATGGAGAGCAAAAGAATCATCTTCATTAACTCATCATTCTAGAGCAAGCCTTGCTGTTTTGTGTGGCTGTGTTTGAGTAGGAATTGTACATAGCTGCAATTGTCATCCGCATGCCCACACTCTGTAACCTACTTTTTCCAGCTAACATGATGTCATGAGCATTTTTCTGTGTTGCTACATAGTCTTTATAATTACTTTAAATGACTGTAAAATATTCCATTCATTATACTGCTGCTGAATATTTAGGTTGCTTCTATTTTTTTTCCTTTGCTCATTTTCATGAGGTAAAAAATATAAGGTATTTCACCCAGTACCTGGCAAAATGCATACACTTAGTAGGTGCTTTCTTTCTTTCCCATCTCTCTCCTTTATATATAATCTTCGTCTCTGGGCTTTTCCTTAGGATAAATGTTCCTTAGGGTTCAAGAGTTTAAACAATTATATGGCTTTTCGCACATAGTGCTGCCATCTTGTTTTATTAATTACAATGACAATAAGGTCAAGAGCTCCACAATTACACGTATTATCTCATAAAATTCTCCCAACATTTCTAAGGGGTAACCATTACCTCATTTGAGATGAGAAAGCCGAGGCCTGCAAGTTTAATTTGTCCAAAGTCCATGTCTGTTCTGTTTCCTTCTTTCTCCCCAGGGTCTTGTCCAGTGTGTGGTGCATAGAATGACTTCAGCAAATATTTGCTGAATGAAGTTTGCAAGTGCGTGTGTCATGATTCAAACCCAGATCTGTTTCACTTCAAAGCCTGTGCTTTTCACCTTAAACCTTACCAATAGCTCTTGACGTTCATCTGGGTGGGGGTAAAGATGCAGGTGTTGCCAAACCTTGGACTCAGACTTAGTGCAGCACCCATTCAGTCTCAGGGCGAACATGTGACAGATGAGCTGTGCTGTGGGTGGGAGTTTAGGACGCTAATTGGAGTTACCCTAGAACTGCACCTGCCTGACTTTTCCCTGAGATCACCCATGTAGACCTATTATATAGTTCTAAGAACAGTGTCATGGAGCGTGGTCCTAGGTGCTTGGTGGCCACATTGAATTCAGAGGGTTTGCTGTTGTCTTGTGGCTGTGTGACTTGATTCTGCTTTTACAAAAATGCTGTCCTCATTGGAGCCCCGGTCTAAAATCAACTCCATGAGCTGAGGAGGCAGAGTGACCCCCTGGACTGAATTTCCCTTGGCCCTGTCCTTCCTAGTTTCATCCCAAAGGGCAACAGCCCCCAAGTCTTGAGTAGTCATTTCCTAAGGTCATGTCCTCCTGGCATAAAGCAGAAATCTGTGTCCCATTTCTGTTGCACAGGATGTATCCCATTTCTGTGTCCCATTTCTGTTGCACCATTGAGTGTGTCAGAATGGTTCGTCAGAGACCCTTTAAAAAATAAGGTCTGTCCACTGATGCTGCCTGGCCAGGTAGAGGCTTGGAGAGGTCAAGGACAGGGCTGGCCCCAGGACTAAGGAGGAGTCCCGACAGGCAGGACTTCCTGTGTGCTGGGAATTGAAGAGCTGTTTAAAACTCTGACGCTCTGTGCAATAGAGTGCAGAAAAATACCAGGTTTGAGAGGAGAAACTCAGGAAGTTTCACACACAGAAGCTAACAGAGGGGAGGAGTCATTGAAGGGACGAAAGACAGCCCCAGAGCTAAGAGATCACGTAATAAAGGGCCTCCCACGCAGTTCCACTCACATGTACTGAGCACCTACTATGTTTATGTGTACTGGTAAGTCTTGGGGATATGATAATGAATAAGACAGATCCCTGTCTTCAAGAAGATGCCGTAGTCCACCTGGGACCTAAAGGAAGGGATGAGATGTCAGGGATCTGAACACACTTCAAAGACGTCATGTTTGAACCTTGCACTGAAGGGTGGATGAAGGTTCAACTGGTACAGAAGGATTGGAGGAACATATTGGTCAGAGGGAAAAGCAAAGCCCCAGTGGCTCTCAAGGATGTGAAGTAATTGGCCTTGTGAGAGAGGAGGTGGATTCCCCATGGAGGGGATGTCAAAGGTGCACAGGCTTGTTAGAGGCCAAGCAGGATGAAAAGGTTGCAGCCAGGGTCAATGGGTAAAAGACTGATAAAATGTTAATAAGGAGAGGCCCCTGTAACCATTCTCTCCAAAGAATATTCACTGAGCACCAACCACATGTGAGGCATTCAGAGAAGGGATATGAATTAAAGAGACAAATGATCTTTACCCTGATGGAGCTTCCACTAGTGGAGGAAGCAGATAATACACTAAAAATAAAAGCAATTACAGAGGATGTAGGGTTAGGAAGGAAATAAATGTGATGGTGTGGCACAGAACAGCTGTATCTGAAGGGGCACTCCTTCAGGTAGCCAGGCCCCCAAGGCCTCCCCAAGAAGGTAACATTTGAGCAGAGGCTTAAAGGATGAGAGAGAGCATCCTAGAAGAGGGAAAGTTCAAAACGAATGGGAAGAACTTGATGTACAGATGGTCCCCGACTTACAAAGTTTTGACATGATTTTTTGACTTTGTGATGGTGCAAAAGAGAGAGGCATTCGGCAGAACCCATAGTTGGAAATTTGGATTTTGGTCTTTTCCCAGGCTTGCGATGTGTGGTATGATACTCTCTCCCGATGTTGGGCAGGGGCAGCTCCCGGTCAGTCACGTGATCATCAGGGTAAGCAACCGACACGCTTATACCCATTCTGTACCCTTACAACCATTCTGTTTTCACTTTCAGTACCGTATTTAGTAATTCAACACGTTATTATAAAATAGGTTTGTGTTAGATAATTTTGCCTAACTGTAGGCTAATGTAACTGTTCTGGGCACTTTTTTTTTTTTTTTTTTTGTGGTACGCGGACCTCTCACTGTTGTGGCCTCTCCCGTTGCGGGGCACAGGCTCCGGACGCACAGGCTCAGCGGCCATGGCTCACGGGCCCAGCCGCTCCGCGGCATGTGGGATCTTCCCGGACCGGGGCACGAACCCGTGACCCCTGCATCGGCAGGCAGACTCTCAACCACTGCGCCACCAGGGAAGCCCTGAGCATGTTTAAGGTAAGCTAGGTTCAGCTATGATTTTCAGTAGGTTAGGTGTACTAAAGGCATTTTTGACTTACAGTATTTTCAACTTATTGTGAGTTTTTTGGGATATAACTCCATCGTAAGTCAAAGAAGATCTGTATTTGAAAAAGAGAGAGGAGGCCAGCGGGGTTTGAGTGTAGTAAGTGAAGGGCGAGGAGGTAGGAGGTAAGGTTGAGTGAGTTTGGATTTTATCTTAAGAGCAAAGAAAAACCACTGAAGGATTTTAAGCAGAGAGAAGATACTCTAATTTTAAGTTTTAAAATAAGCACCGTGGATGCTGCACGAGCTCTAACTGGGAGGGCTCAGAGGAGGAGCAGAGAGACCAGCTGGTAGGCTACTGCAGCCGTCCAGGCAGACAAGAGGCTAGCTCAGACTAAGTAGTGGAAAAGGAGACAGAGACAAAGTGGGCAGCTTCAAAATGTATTTGGTGATTAAATGAAGAGATCTCAATGTGGGGGGGTGAGAGAAAGGGAAGGATCAAGTAAAAGGAAGAGTAGTAGGCTCTTTTGCAGAAGCTTGTGTCCTGGATTCTGGGCATCTCTCCAGCTAGGGGACATTGCTCCTGCAGCATGGCCTGCAGTGCAGGAGCCTTGCCCTTCCTTTTGGTTCTGGAAGATCAGAGAGATGTCTGCCCAAGTCTTCTCTGAAAATAGCTGAGGGTTTGGAAAGCCAGCTCCTTCTGGGTTGCTGGCTCACGCTCATCTTGCCGGGGAGAAATGGAGGCCGCTTTAATTTATTCAACACCTATTTATGATGCACTTGCTGTGTGTCAAAACTCTGTTCGGGGTGCTGGGGATAGAGGGATGAACAAAACAAACAAAATCCTTACCCTCCAATTATAGTTGGTTAGACTAAAACCAGGCAAAATCGTAAGTAAAACATATCAAAGACTTGCAAGAGCTATGGAGAAAAGGCAGGGATGCTGGATGTAGGTGGCAGGAGTGGTTGAGAATGCAGAAGTGGTGTATGTACTGGGCTGCAGAATGTGCATATGGGGCCATTCCAGGAAGCGGCCCTTCCAGGTCTCCTGCAGCTACAGTGGTACCACCCCATCCCCTGCAGCCAGTCTCTACTCATCATCCTATTTATTTTCTTCTTAGTGCTTATCACACTCTGTAATGAGCTTGTTTATGTATTTGCTTATTCATTCTTCAAATAATTCAGATGAATTCTGGTGTCATTCCGAAGGGTGTGAATTTGGGGAGGAGATGAAAATGGCGATGGAATTGTGAAAGCCGAGTCATGACCCGAGGTTCAGAGTTCAAGCTGGGAAGGTTCTAGACTTGATATCGGACTCAGAGCTAGACAGTCCTGGGTTCAAGTTTTGGAGATCCTTCTGACTGGGGAGGAGGGAGGTATACTTGTGTGAGAGGGTTTGGAGAAACAGCTTGGGTTGGAGACCCTGAGGACTGGGTGAGCTAGATGGACCTCTCTCCCTTGGTCTGGGCAGGTTGCAGGAGGGGAGGGTTTCAAAACAGGGCTGTTGTTTAGTTAGAGGCTGGCTGGTTCCTGTTCTAGTGCTAAGATGCTGTAAGAATTCAAACAGGAGTGAGCCCTGCCCCTACAGTGACCTCATTCCTATGTCCCACCTCTAGCAGGTTGACAGACTTTCCCATAGGAGCCTCAGCTGGGAGGAGCACCCTGAATCAGCAACTGAAACTCAGAGCAGGTGTTAATTAAGTCCCGGCAGCTGACAGGTGATGGTATCTTTCCTTCATTAAAGATGAGGGGTGTGCAAGGGGGGCCCCTGCTGCTCCCTGGCCCCTCCTGACTTTCAGAGAAGGCTAGGGGCTGGGGTGGGGTCTGCTCTGGGGAGTTTGAATGGAAGACCTAGTACCCAGAACAGAGGTCAGCTCTGTCACATGGGCACAGAGGAAGTGGCCCAGCTCAGGCCAGGGGAGGGGGCAGGCAGGGGAGGACCCCCAGGAAGCCCTGGGTTCTGTGAGTTGGTCTCAGCAAGAAAGGAGGGGTCCTTCTTGCTGATGGTACCCTTTGCCACTGCTCCATCCAGCTGAGCATTTTTAGAGCATTTTTAATCTGAGCATTTTTCTTGTCATTTCCTTCTCCTCATAAACATGATACACACACACACACACACACACACACACTCACTCATATACCCATTAGGTATCACAGGCTTTGGAGGTAAAGAGTGACTTGGAAGAAAACAGGTGTCATGGAAAAGCATGAGATTAGAATTGGGGGATTAAGGTTACAGATATTTTTAGTTGACTCTTGGTTATATGATCTTGACCAAGTTACTTAAACTGTGCTGAAATATCCACATCTATAAAATGAGCATTTTTAAAAATTTTGTTTTTATTATGAACGTTTACTTTTGTTGTGAAGAGCTTAGATAATATTCAGGCACTTATGTGTCAACTATGAGATTCTATCCCAGTATACAGTATAGAACCATCATTAAGCCACATTCTTATTAAAGTGGACTTTTATAGGAAAAGAACTGGTCAGGTGTAAGAGGGTCTAAACATTTAAAAACCCTTTTGAGGGTACAAACTATTAGGTATAAAATAAGCTACAAGGATATATTGTACAACATGGGGAATATAGGCAATATTTTATAATAACTATGAATGCAGTATAACCTTTGAAATTGTGGATCACTATAGTGTACACCTGTAACATGTATTTTACATCAGCTATACTTCAATTAAGAAATATAAAAATAAATAAATAAATATAAAACCCCGTTGAATTTGCGTCTTCCTATGCAAAATGAGGGAGTGCACAGAGGACCACAGGAGCCCTTCCAGGTTAGAGTCTGATTCTGAGGAACCAACAGCAGACAGAGGCATTTCTCAGGAGGCTCAGGGCAAAGCTCATGGCGGCCTGCAGGGGAGCACGTGTCAGGACATGGCCTTTGGCTCAAATGCCAGCCCCACCTCTTATTAGCTCTCTGACTTTAAGCAAGTTTCTTTTCTTTTTTTTTTTTTTGACATCGGCATAATCTACAGACTTTATTCACTGTGCATGTATGGTCACGTGTATGCACGCACGCATTCTTGTAACCTCCACCTCAAACAAGACATAGATCGGTTTCATCACCACAATATTTTTATCCCTCTTAAATACATAAATACAGATATCCTGGAGATGGCAAGTGTTGTGAACTTAGGGAAGTAGTGTACTAAGGTATTCATCAGAGAAGAGCTGGTGTCCAGTTTAGGTTGTCGTCATCACTTCCTGATGTGAATCCCAAATTACTACTTTGGTTTTTTTCTAGTATTAACAAATTCCTGACATGAGGTGGATCTTTGACTTATGTAGCATCACTAGATGACCTCTCGTGCGCAGACACGTGCCAGGTCAGCTCCTGGGCCTCTCTTTGTTTTGAGGGTGGTGGGACATCAACACCAGACTGAAGGTTGCCCAGATCTCCCCCAAACCCAGCTTACCCCCCAAACCCTGTTTTTAACCACATCAAATGTATTTATTTAATACTTTGACTCATGCTTTTGGTTTTGATCTTTTCTTGAAAGATTGTTTTTCTCTTTTTCCCTTCTCTCCACATAGGAGGAAAAGAGATGTAGAGTTACATCCAGAGAACAGTAAGAATAATAAACCTTTTTGTTCTGTGCAATATGTAATCTTGATGACTGAACTTACTTTTCTGAAATTTTTTTTTTTACATCTTTATTTAAGCAAATTTCTTAACATCTTTGGGTCTCAGTTTCTTCATGTGTAGAAGTGGGACAATTATTTCTATCTCCCTTGCTTTGGGGGTTGGAATGTTGAATTAAATGAAAGAATTATATTAAGTGCTTTGCCTGTGGTTGCGCGTGGGAAGTGGAGGTGGCTGACAGGCACAGGGAATACTTGAGCTTGATTTTAAGGTTCTGATTTCTCAAAGCCTTCTCTCTTTAAACCTTCCCTGGAGGGGAGGGCTCTGCCTATCTTCACCACTGGAAGCTCCACCAGGGCAGAAGCAGAGGGGCCTGGCTGGCTCATTCTAGGCAGGACCAAGGAATGACAGAGTGCGAGAAATGGAGGGTCCGTACACACCAGCTAGTCTCACCCTTCACTTTACCAGTGAGGGAGCCGATGAGGCCCAGAAAGGCAGGAGCCCAAATGAAGTTGCACAGCAAATTAATGGGACAGCCCGGATCAGGGCCCATCCATTCACGTTTTATAATGTATCCTTGAGGGATCCCACCTCTGTCGCTGTTAGAGAGCCCTATCCTACCTGGCCCAGGGAGTTTGTCATCGGGAAGGGCAGGCCGGCTGGGTGGCAGCGTCCTTTCTGCAGCCCACGGGCTCCCCCTGCTGGCCAAGAGCTGAAGGCGCCGCCTCCCGGCTCCCCGGCGCCTCGCAGGAGGGGTGGCCCCTGGGCTCGCTGCTGGGTGCCTTGCCCAGGCATCACGATTTGTTTATAGAGATTCAGTATTCCACTGTACCGTTTAAAAGAGACTTAAATAATAAAAAGCGCTTTTACATTGACGCACGTGATTACCATTGCAGGCGCTCTTCCCTCCTTTGTGTCTCAGGTGCCCTCTGACATCACCTTTCTCCTGCCTGCAGGACTTCCTTGAACATTCCTTGTACTTCTGGTTTGCTGGTGATGGATTCTTTCAGCCTTTGAACGTCTTAAAAATTCCTTAGTTCTTCTAATTTTTTTTCTCCCATTCTCTAGGTTATCTTTTCATTTTGTTGAACATTTCCTTTGCTCTGCAAACGATTTTAAATTTAATTAGGTCGCATCTGTTTATTTTTGCTTTTATTTCTTTTGCCTTAGGAGACAGATCTAGTTTTGAAAAATATATATTTTTTAAACTGGATATAAAGTTCTAGGTTGAAAGTTATTCTTTCAGTAATTTAAAGATCTTGTTCCGTGGCCTTCTGGCTTGGCTTGTTTCTGACAAGAAGCCTGCTATCATTCTTCTCTTTCTTCCTCTGTAAATAATGTATTCCCCCCTCCCACCAACCTCCCCCACCATTTACTTTTAAGATTTTTTCCCCCTTCGTCCCTGGTTTTAAGCCATTTTCTTATGACGTGCCTTGGTGTAGTTTTCTTCATGTTTCTTATGCTTGGGGTTCATTGGGATTCTCAGGTATACAGCTTTTTAAAAATCAAGTTTGGAAAAATTTTGTCCCACTCCACCCCATTCTCCAGTGGACTCCAGTTACACGTGTGTGTGTTAGGTCACGTGAAATTGTCCCGGGTGGATCAACATCTGCGGAGAAAGAGCAGAAGTTAATGGCAACTCTGTTCCCTTTTGAAATAGAATATGAGATATTCTCATTACTCAGGATCCATGTGGAAATACTGATATTGTTTTTATGGATCTGGTATCACAGTCACTACTCTGGCTGCGTGGAAGGGCTGATCCCAGGGTCCTGGGACACGATGGGAGAAGCTGGTAGGGCAGGACTCGGTCCTTTCGGACAAGATGGTGAACTGTGGGGATGCAACAGTCAACAGGATTTTCGGGAGGGGTGGATGGAACAGTAAGGTTGCTTTGGGGGCTTCAGTTTGGTAGACGGTGCATGGGGTCCTGAGAGGGAACTGTAACTTGCAGTGACCATCATCTGCCAGGGCTGGTGCTAGGTTTTTCACAATCATTACTCCATTGGTGCCTTATGACAACCTTGCATGGTGGGCATTGTCCTTTTACGTTTTACAGTTGAAGACAATTTGACTCAGGGGTGTTAAGATAATTATTCTGTAGGACTCGTATTCCAGAGTCTGCGAGGGCAAGGAGGTCTGCTGGGAGCCCTAGAGAGGGCTCGTGGGACACCCTGGTGTGGGAGAAGCTGGAGCCCCCGGCTGGGCCAAGCCCTGATATGCCCGAGGTGTCTGTGCTCTGGAGACACCAGTGGGGGCCACGCCCATCATAGCAGCTGCCACGCCTGAGAGATGCCTCACAAGGGCGAGGTGTGGCCATGGCAAGGAGCAAGAACCTGAGACTGTAGGGCCAGGAGGGGATAGAATGAGAATGAAAACAGAAGCTGAGGGCAGAAATGCAATGGGAAGATTTAAATAAACAAACAAACAAATAAATAGCTAGGGTTTGTAGTGAAATTGAGAAGAGGTGAAGGGGTGCAACATTAATTTGACCATATGACATTGTTGTTTTGTAGGTGTAAAAATGGTGGAGTATGAGCAATTTTATCTGTTTAATCTAATGTAGGCTCACTGGGAGTAAGCACTAAATCCTCAGTATTCCCCATGAAATGCAGGTCTGTCTAAATGAGCCACACTTGATTTTAGCATCTGGAATGCCCACTTGTTCCCAAATACGTGTTCAGAAGCCCCTGTTAAAATCCACATATGTTACCTGGGAGGAGCGGGTATTATCTAGCAAATTCCCAGCAAAATTTGTTTTATCAAACCAATTTGTTACTTACCCAGGACAGAGATTATATCAAGTGACTAAAAAAGAGCGTTGGCATGTTGAATAGACAGAGCCTGGGACAGGGGAGCTGATGGGCAGCCTGTAGGCAGCAGGCTGGCCCAGGAGGAAGGTTTGGGTAGAGGGCATGGAGAGAGAGGAGCCCCAGGTCGGGACCCCAGAGAACCTTGGCTGGCTTACCTTGCCCACAGCTGCCCTGTGCTGCCGGGCGGAGCTGGGGAATCTAGGATTCCTTGGTGCTCTGGCGCCCTCTGCAGGGAAAGTTATGAATTGCACTGCTATGTCTCAGGAAAATGGAGCTCAAGATGGAAGTGGAAGGGAAATAGTTTTTGTCAGATGCACACTTTGTGTAAGCAGTGTGCTGGGCACTCAAAATACCCTCGAGCGGTGGCCATTATTATCCTGTTTGACATAGGAGTAAACTCAGGTTCAGAGAAATTATTTGATGTGTCCAAGATCATAACTCAATGGTGGAGGAGCTGAGATTAAATCCAGGTTTGCCCCTCTCCAGAAGACAAAAGTTCTGTGACTTTTGGGCACCTCCAGGGCAAGGAACAACCTCTACTGATTTCTGAGTCCCCAGAGTATAGTGGGGGGCAATTAGTGCCAACCTCCAAAGACAGAGAGCCCTGCTTACGCTCCTGCACTTTGATACTCCTCCCCAGAGCCAAATTGTAGCAAGTTTGAGCCCCTATGCACAGGGCATGAAAATTGGGCCCAGTTATGTGTCTGGGAAGCCCTTCATCCCTCTCTGCTGAGCACCCTTGACAGCCTCTTGGAAAACGCTCTGCCATGATGTAGGGCTTCCCCTCCTCCTGGTCCTTTTCTATAAGAGACCAACTTTCCTCTTAACACCAGCTCTCCCTGTTTGACAGATGAAGAGACTTGATTCTCAGAGATGGAAGGTCGTTCATGCATTTATTCATTTATTTTTGGTTATACAGCAGAAACTAACACACAATTGTAAATCAATTATACTCCAATAAAGATGTTAAAAATATTTTTATTGAAGTATAATTGATTTACAATGTGTTAATTTCATGTGTACAGCAAAGTGAATCAGTTATATATATATCCACTGAAACCAGTAAGTATTTACTGAGCCTCTACTATGTCCCAGTCCGTGTTACTGGCACTAAGGATACAACAGTGAACAGAACAGATAAAAGTAGGGGTGGAAGGGCTTCCCTGATGGCGCAGTGGTTGAGAGTCTGCCTGCCGATGCAGGGGACACAGGTTCTTGCCACGGTCTGGGAGGATTCCACGTGCCATGGAGTGGCTGGGCCCATGAGCCATGGCCACTGGGCCTGTGTGTCCGGAGCCTGTGCTCCGCAACGGGAGAGGCCACAACAGTGAGAGGCCCGCGTACCGCAAAAAAAAAAAAAAAAAAAAAAAAAAAAAAGTAGGGGTGGAAAACTGGGGGCGGGGGGTAGACAGTAAACAATGAACCTAATAAATAAGTAAATTACATAAAATGTTGGAAGGTGATAATGGCTATTAAGATAGAGTGGAATTAGGACGATTGGGAGTGCATGTGGTGAGGAGGGGTAGTGAGTTGCAATTTAAATGGACTGACTGGTCCGATCCGCTTTATTAAGAAGCCTACTTTTGTACCAGTACTTGAATGAGCTTAAGGAGTGAGCCAAGGAGATATCATGGGTAAGAAACATTCCAGGTAGAAGAAACAGCCACTGCACATGCCCTGAGACGAGAGTGTGCCTGACGCATACAAGATACAGCGAGGAGGCCAGTGTGGCTGGGAGGGAGTGAGAGAGGAGGAGAGTAATGGGGACCAGACATCACCATTTATTGAGTAGCTGTTATATGCTGGGCATCATTAGGCACTTCTTATGAACCCATTTATAAGTTGAGAAGTGGAGGCTCAGTGAGAGTGGGTGACTTGTCCATGGTCACAGGGCTAGCAAGTCAGGTGTTCTGGCTCCAGAGCCCTGTCCTCTCCTCAACACCCTATTGCCTTTTTCATTTTTTAAAAATTAATATATATTTATTTATTTGGCTGTGCCGGGTTTTAGTTGCGGCACGTGGGATCTTTAGTTGCGGCACGTGGGATCTTTAGTTGCGGCACGCAGGATCTCTTAGTTGTGGCATACGGGATCTAGTTCCCTGATCAGGGATCGAACCGGCCCCCTGCATTGGGAGCACGGAGTCTTCCCCATTGGTCCCCCTTTTGCTTTCTTTATGTGTGTTTCTTTTGTGGGTGAGCCATCCCTGCCTGTAGCAGATGCGACGTTCTAGGCCAGTCTCTCCAGGTGTGGGTGGGGCAGGGTCAGGGGTCGCAGAGGAGCCTTCGGGAGTCTCAAGCTCTAAGTGTCCATCTTCTCTCCACATCGAGGCTGTTTCCTTGTACCCCTAGTTTTATGTCCAGCTTCGACACTACTGTGAAATCCATGACTGTTTTTAGTTCTCCCTTTTCACGGCATTCAGTAGATGATCGATCTTTTAGAGAGAAAACACAGAAGTTACATTCTTCTGTAAAATGAAAGCAAATATGGGGTTTATTCACCATGGCTCTTTCCTACCCAGATTCTCCTTTCTCTAGGTAGTGGGTACAGACTAGCTCAGGTATATGCTATGGGGTGTGTGTGTGTGTGTGTGTGTGTGTGTGTGTGTGTGTGTGTGTTAGGTGGGGGAGGGGATGGGGTTGGTCCAGGCAGGCATCTTCTGCATTTGGCTCCTTCCTGGGGCAGGTGGGGGTGGTGGTGTACTTTTGGGAGCATCTTGCCAGGCTGTATCTGCATGCTGCGGAGAAGTGTGGGCGCCACCTGCTGGTTGCCTGTGCAAACCACCTTTTCACCAAGTGAATCTTCACTCATTTTTTCCAGGTCAGCCTGGAAGTGGCACACAAAACCTTCCTAGATGTGACTCTACCAAATTAATTTCTCCCTTTTCAGTCTTCCCAAAACAGTTTGTGTATCTGGTACCTTTATGGTAGCATCATGCTAATGTCCCTTTGTCACAGCTTGTGCTGGTATGCGTTAGAAACAATATTTTCTACACCTAAGATGTCCTTCATCTCCTGTTAAACTATCACAACTTCAAAAATCACCTGTTCCCAGAGACCATCCTTTAATCCCCCCTCCCCACCTCCCAGTCCTGTGTGGCCCCCGTGCTACTTCCTTAGACTGTGTGGTGATCGTGTCTGTCTCCCCCAGTGTGTGAACCACTTGAGGATAGGCAATTAACATCCTTACCTCTGATTCTGGATGACAGGGCCTGGGACATGGTAAGGTGCTCAGTAACTGTTGAAAGAAAGAATGAATGAATAGCAACAGAATACAGTAAATAGCAAACAGACTGCACTTTGATCTGTAGAGATGTGTGGAGTTTATAAAAATGGAAGAAGAAGGCCCTCTTTTTGTGGGAGAGTTCCAAAGAGTTATCACACTCAAAATTTTTTTTATACTAAATATTGATGCTGGCAACTCAAGAACATCCTTTCTTAAGACTTTTAGGGGTCAAAATTCACACAAACATCTCCAGATGTTAAGGCTTTGACTTTTTAAACAGAGACAGACTGCATGCATTTAGGTATTGCTAAACCTTGCTCATCCTTTGATCTGGCCACCCAGATTCCTTATCTGCTCTTGTCTAATAGTTGAAAAAAAGATTTTGTCACAGCACTTATCACACTTTAGCGTGATTGTCTAGCTACATGTGTGCCTCCCACAAACAGTTTAAAAGGGCATAGTGACTACGAGGGAGAAATGTTGGATGTGAACTGTATGTAAAGCCAGCCTGGGGCAGGTTGCCAATGGCCATCCCTGGAACATTAAATGAAGACTTGCTCTTGTGCAGGGGTGCCCTCTAGTGGAGAACCAACAAATTAAAAACAAAAGAAGTTTAAAAAATAATTTTTACTCTACGGATTACTAACTGTGTCAACAAGTGAGTATTCTAGCCTTTCCCTATTATTTTTTTTATATAGAGGTATAACTTTAACTAGCAGATTACATAAACCTTAAGTGTTGAACTCAGTGCATTGTTACACATGTATGCACCTCTGTAGTCACCATCTAGATCAAGATAAAGAACATTTTCAGCACCTCGAAAAGCTGCCTCATGCTCCTTTTCATTTAGTGCAAAGACTAACTACTATTCTGAACTCTATCACCACAGATTGCTCTTGCCTGTTCCTGAACTTCACATAAATAGAAATAAATGGACTCATACAGTACATACTATTTTGTATCTTACTTATTTTCACTCAATGTGAGGTTCATCTATATGGTTGAGTTTGTTCTTTTTATAGATGTGTTTTATGACTATACCCTATATATATTTAAATCCATTTGTATTAGTTTTCTGATGCTGCTATAATAAATCCCCACAAATTTAGTGGTTTAAAACAACACAAATTTATTATCTTACAGATCTGTAGATTAGAAGTCCAATAAAGATATCAGTGGGCTAAAATCAAGGTCTAGGCAGGGCTGCATTCCTTTCTGGAGGCTCTAGGGCAGGATCTGTTTCCTCGCCTCTTCCAGCTTCTGGAGGCTGCCTGTATTCCTTGGTTCATGGCTACTTCCTCCATCTTCAAAGCCAACAACTTTGCATCTTTCTGACCATTCTTCAGTATTTATACCTCCTTTTCTGAATAGAGTCAGAAAAGGTTCTCTGATTGGCTTCCCTGGTGGCGCAGTGGTTAAGAATCCGCCTTCCAATGCAGGGGAGGCGGGTTTGAGCCCTGGTCCGGGAAGATCCCGCATGCTGCAGAGCAACCAAGCCTGTGCACCACAACTACTGAGCCTGCGTTCTAGAGCATGCTAGCCACAACTACTGAGCCCAGGTGCCACAACTACTGAAGCCTGCGTGCCTAGGGCCCATGCTCCGCAACAAGAGAAGCCACCATCGTGAGAAGCCCGCACACCACAACCAAGAGTAGCCCCCGCTCACTGCAACTAGAGAAAGCCCACGCACAGCAACAGACCCAACGCAGCCAAAAATAAATAAATAAAATAAATTTAAAAAAAGAAAGAAAAAGAAAAGGTTATCTGATTTTAAGGACCCATGTAATTTAGATTGGGCCCGCATAAATAATCCAGCATAATCTTCCAACCTTGAGGTCCTTAATTTAATCACATCTGCAAAATCCCCTGTTATGTAAAGTATTCACATTCTGGGGATTAGGACTTTGACATCCTTCGGGGGCCATTATTCTGTTTACCTTACCATTCAACTGTTGATAGACATTTGGGTTGTTTCCAATTTTGAGCTATTATAAATATGCTTTTCCCTAGCACTTTAAAGATGTGATTCCATCATAATATGAGGTCTATAATTTCTGTTGAAAAGTCAACCATAATTTTTATTATTACTCCTTTGAAAATTATGTTTCTACCACTCTGGCTGCTTTTGAGATTATACATATGCTTTGATGTTCTGTAATTTCACTATAATTTGCTTAGATGAGGACTTCTTTGTATGAATCATGCTTGAAGTTTGTTGAAATTTTTGAACCTCTGTGTCTTTCACCAGATTTTGAAAATTCTTGGTCATTATTTCTTCAAGGATTGCTCTTTCTCATTCTCCCTTCTCCTTGTGGACTCCAGTTACATGCATATTCACTTCTCAAGCATGATGCATTTGACGTGTTCACTCTGCCCCCGACCCCCACATTTTTCCTCTGTGTGCATATGTTTGTATATCTTCTTTTGACTTTTCTTCACTTATCCTGTCTTCTGCCATTCCCAGTCTGCTATTAGATCAATCCAGTAAGCTTCTAACTCCAGACGCTACATTCTTTAGTTCTAGAATATCCACTAGATTTTTTATTGATTACAGTTCTTTGTTGAAATTCTCCTCCGTTTCATCTGATTTATCCTCCTTTTCTCTGTTTTCTTTAACATATTTATTAGAGTTATATTAAGTACTAGTCTGTAAACTCCAGCATCTAGAGCATCTCTTGGATTGCTTTTTCTCTCATAACAAAAACAAAAATGGTACTTATGTGAGGTTAAGGATATGCTAACTAACCTTATTATGGTAAATATTTCACATCATATACATTATCAAATCATCCCATTGTACACCTTAAACTTACACAATTATATGTCAATTATATCTCAATAAAGGTGGGAAAATCATCTTAATAAAAATCACCTTAATAACAGCTTAAGAGCTTATATCAATGAAACTACAAAGCTTTGTAATCAGATGTACAATGAAAGTTGAGTAGAGAGGCATGTTTCTTCTCTGGAAGGGAAGAATGAATATTATAAAGAAGTCAGTTCTTCCCAAACCAAATTGTACTTTTTGTGCAGCTCCAATCAAAATTATACTGAGCATGTTGGTATTTCAAAATTATTTGACTTAATATGGAAATCTAATTATGTGAATCTAGTTTTAATATTTTTAAAAAGAATAATGAGGGGATAATAATAGTAACCTCCACTAGATATTTTTGAAGGGATGGAGCTTTTGTAAAAACCAAACATGGGGCTTCCCTGGTGGTGCAGTGGTTGAGAATCTGCCTGCCAGTGCAGGTGACACGAGTTCGAGCCCTGGTCTGGGAAGATCCCACATGCCGCGGAGCAACTGGGCCCCTGAGCCACAGTTACTGAGCTTGCACGTCTGGAGCCTGTGCTCTGCAACAAGAGAGGCTGCGATAGTGAGAGGCCCGCGCACCGCGATGAAGAGTGGCCCCCGCTTGCCACAACTAGAGAAAGCCCTTGCACAGAAACGAAGACCCAACACAGCCATAAAATAAATAAATACATAAATAAAAAAACAAAAAACAAACAAACAAAAAAACCCAAACTTGCATTGTGTTTGCACAGCTCTTCCCAGAGTCTGATGCTCTGAGACTCTACTTCACCCTCTTCCTGTGCTGAGACACAAGTCAAGACCCTGGTTCTCGGTCCATCTCTGGGTGGCTGATGGACGAGAGGTGAGGAGACAGAAGTAACCCTGAGTCTCCCTCACTTGCAGATAAGCCAGCTTTTCTGCCTGTCCCCAGACAGCGCCCCAGACTCCCTGCTGCAGTTCTGGAAACTCCCAACATTCCTGCCTGATTAGTTTTCCACCTGGACCTGCCCCAGCGTATACCTCAGAGCCCATGCAGGTGCCACGGTGGGTATGATGTTCCTAAATGTTTATGCTAAAGGCTGCCTGGGTGACTCTCCCAGATACAATGAAGCACGCCCAGGAGAGTCTGTGTCGTTATTTCCAGATACCCAGTACCCGGCCATCTTTCCTAGAAAGTCAAAATATGCGCAGATGTACTGGTTGTGTGTCCACTGCTTACTCTCCCCTTCATCCCTAACTTACAGAATCTCTACACTGATGTCCATAGTGTCCAGATACAAAAACCTACACTTCTCCACCTCTCTTGTTCCTACAGGCAGTCAATGGGATTCAAGGGCTTGTTGGGCTTTAGAAAAGCTCAGTAAAGGGGTAATGACCTAGGAAGACCTTTACCCACACTTTTCCCTCTTCCCACCTAAAATGCAGCCTTGCTGCTCAGAATACCATCAGCCACCTGAGATCAGAGTGCCTTGCAGGAAATAGCAGCACTAACGATGAAATAAGATAGAAAGGCATCCTCTCTGATGACTCCTTGGAGCCACATAGCAGCCATGGGACACCTACCTCTGACTTCATTGTACACGAGCGAAGACAGTCTGCTTTCTATTCCACATTGCTATAATTTTGAGTTTCTGCTGTAGTGGTAGAACAAGTTCTAACACACATGCACCCATACCAAACACAAGGTAAGATGCAACTAAAAAAAAATAGATTGGGAAATCTCGTGTGTATGGAAGGCTAGTTGTTCCCTGTGGAAGGGGTATGAGGATCCCAGATTACAGACCCCTGGAGAAAGGAAGGGCTCAGTGAGCTGCTCTTACTTAAAACAGAAGTCTCTGAAAGCAGATTCAGGGCTCCACCTTCTGTTAAGCCTCCCCTACCACCGAATACCTAGGTCCCCTGCTTGGTGAACTCATTTGTTTGTTTACTGTTTTTTTGGGGGGTTGGTTATAGGGTTGTTTTGCTTTGTTTGCTGACATGTAAACACTAAGGACAAAGGGAAACCTCTTGCCAGCTCAAGAAACCTCGAAGCTGTAAAAACAGACATAATTTATCACATAAAGACTAAAAATGTTTCTATAACAAAAGATATTATAAAGTCAATAAAATCTGATACATTAAATATTTTAATAAAGACAGATCAAGGTTAATATAGCAAGTTCTGAAAAGTTTAAAATAAAAATTTTAAATAATATAATAAATTTTGTAGAAATGGCCAATAAACACATTTTTAAAAGATCAAAATTACTACTGGCCAGGGACTGGAAAATGAATAGGGAGACTGGCAGAAACAGTGAAGAGCATAAACAAAAGAAAGTGACTCAGGGCAGAGGGTGATTTAGAACAGGGGCGAGGACAGCGGCTCAGGGCAGTCAGACAAAGAGTCTTGTTTCTGGTCAGCAGCTGTGAGGTGAAGAGGGGACCAGGCTTCTTAAGTAGAGCCCCACGCTGGTCAGAACCTCTCTGCCGAGTCTACCAGCCTCACATAGAAGCCCTACCTGACTCTGAAGAGCCTTAGCCCTTCCCCCGTGATGCCCTTCGCCCCTCGCCTTCCCCTGGGACCCCCCTGACCTTCTTGGAGCAAGTGCTTCTCAGCCCTGATGTCCCTGGAGACTGAGCTGAGAGGACACATATGGAAGGGCGGGAGCCCCATTCCTCCCTAGAGCTGCCCACCTTTTTTTCTTATTTTCTCAGTTTCACATTAGTGTTTTTTTCTGATAAGTTTCCCCACACTCATCACTCCTCCAGGTGACAGGACCGGGTCCTGAGGCAGCAGATCAAACACTGGGAAGAGGGACCGTGTATCGGATGCAGTGAGTGGAAAGGCTGAATCTGAACCAGACTCCCCTCCCTGGAAGGGAGCTCAGTGACCGCGACTGTATTTGGTGGGGGAGGGGAGGGCCTCCGTACCCACTTCAAGCATTTTATCCACCTGTGTGTTCTAACAGGAGGGAAGTTCTGTGGGATGGAGATCTGTCCCTCTTCCTAGACAGGCAACACGCCACAAAGCAGTGCTTCCTAGCCCTTCTCAGCCTCCGGAACACACAGAATACAGGGACCTATGTACAGCCTACTGTGGAAAGACGAAGCCGCTGGGGCCGGAGGGGACCCTCCTGGAGGGAATCAGTCCTCAGAGCAGCTTTTCCTTCTAATCACTCAGGTCCTGTCCCTGCATCATGAACAGCAGGCTTCTGAGGCCCTGAACTCTGGGGGACGTTGGAGATGACAAAGAAGAGGAGAAGGACCAAGAGGTTTTGTAGGGGGGAAATCAGAGATTTATTCCAACACGGAGAAGAGAGCGAAGGAGACTAACATCCAGACTGAGCATCTGGGCTGCCCGACCAAACACAGGGTTCTCCCCAGGAAGCCCTGTGAATCTCTGGGATCCCTGTCAGCCCGTGTCCTGGGAGATGAGAGGGAGGAGGGGGGCATCTGGCCGTAGCAGGTTCTCGGTCATTCCGTTCCCCAGCAGCCCCTCTAGGGTCAAGTCAGCAGCCAGAGCCTGCGAGGGCTCAACTCACAGCAGTTGGGGCTCTGGTGCCGGCACCAGTGGAGGAGAAGGGCCTGCGGTGGTCCAGGCAGCAGCCCCTGCCCCAGAGCTGGGGCCGCAGCAGGAAGAGACTGGAGGGAGACAGGGGGCTGGGCACTGGGGTGGGCACTTTGGGGGACACTTGGGAGGGGGCTGGCAGTGCTGCTGGTTTTCCTGGCAGGACATCTTGGCAGGAATTCAGTCAACCTAAAAGATGAGGAAACTCTTTAAATATTCATAATTGTACCTCTTTTAAAGTCAATATCTATATGGAAGAGGAATGATGTTTAGATCATAGTTACATCAGTGACCTGAATCTACTGCATCTTTCCTCCAGATGAAAATACATGGATTAAAAAATCAACAGGTTGGGCTTCCCTGGTGGCGCAGTGGTTGAGAGTTCACCTGCCGATGCAGGGGACACGGGTTCATGCCCCAGTCTGGGAAGATCCCACATGCCGCGGAGTGGCTGGGCCCGTGAGCCATGGCTGCTGAGCCTGTGCGCCCGGAGCCTGTGCTCTGCAACGGGAGAGACCACAACAGTGAGAGGCCCGCGTACCGCAAAAAAAAAAAAAAAAAAATCAACAGGCTGAGCTTATTCTCCTTCCAGGGGGGAGCTGGGATTGCTCCAACCTCACATGCCAACACCAAAATTCAGAACCCCTTGGTGTGCACATTCCTTCAGTACAAGCCTGTGCTCCCAGCTAGCCGTCCAGGACAACTAGGAGTGCTCTGGGATGTGTTTAACCACCAGCACCCTAGAAAGAAAAGGGCCAGGTTTGAAGCATTATCCATTTTTATGGCGTAAATATTCCCAACTCGGCTACTGTCCAGCTGTGAGTGACTCTCCTGAGAACCCCTCCCACCTACCCTCTCAGGAAAGAAGTCAGGACTTCTGTCCTATTGGCCCTGTAGAAAGAACCCTGACCTCAGCCTCAGAGGTAAGCTGTCAGGTCAATAATTGGCACTTGCTGTAAATGCTGATGAAGCTTCAAGGTGTGAATCCTCCCTGGGGACTTCTGGCGACTTCTGGCATTTTTTTCTCCATCCACTTGACATCTCAATCCAATCCCAGGGAGAACAGTGTCGTCCAGCACCTTGGTGACCTTATAGCACCCCGCCCATGCTGAGCCGCAGAGAGGCTATTGAACACAGAACAGGTACATATAGATATACAGATGTAGATACACATACATACATGTACACATAATAGCAGAAAATAATATAATAACTAATGATTGTTGACCTCTTATTTTGTTCTAGGTATTGTTCTAAGTGCTTTACACATATTACCCCATTTGATCCTCATAATAATCCTGTGATGTAAGTACTACTTATATTCCCACTACACTAAAGAGAAAACTTAAGTTCCTAGGGTTAAACAAATTGCCCAAGTTCACAAAACTGGGAATAAAGTTTAGACAATTTGACCCCCAAAATAAAATCACAACTCATTCTCAATCATTTCAGTATAATATCAACAGGTTTCTCAATCTGAAGTGATAATAAATTTACACATAAATTAGATACACTAGCATATACATACTCCATCTGTAATGGCATTATAAAAGAAGCTATAGTCCACCAAGTTCTTTTTAGATGTGAACATCATACATAGTCCCAGAATGTCAGTTTTTCTGTATGGCCCCAAATGTCAACTGTTTTGTTTAGTGGGGTTTCCAGATCATTGATAACTATGCTTTTTAAATTACTTCCTCATATCAGGTCCCTGACAACCTTACTGTCTGCTTAACCTCTTTTTTTTTTTAAATTTTATTTTTATTTATTTTTTTTCAAATTTAATCAGTTTACATATACATATGTTCCCATATCCCCTCCCTTTTGCGTCTCCCTCCCACCCTCCCTATCCCACCCCTCCAGGCGGTCACAAAGCACCGAGCTCATCTCCCTGTGCTATGCGGCTGCTTCCCACTAGCTATCTGCCTTACGTTTGGTAGTGTATATATGTCCATGCCGCTCTTTCACTTTGTTACAGTTTACCCTTCCCCCTCCCCATATCCTCAAGTCCATTCTCTAGTAGGTCTGTGTCTTTATTCCTGTCTTACCCCTATGTTCTTCATGACATTTTTTTCCTTAAATTCCATATATATGTGTCAGCATACAGTATTTGTCTTTCTCTTTCTGACTTACTTCACTCTGTATGACAGGCTCTAGGTCCATCCACCTCATTACAAATAGCTCAATTTCATTTCTTTTTATGGCTGAGTAATATTCCATTGTATATATGTGCCACATCTTCTTTACCCATTCATCTGATGATGGACACTTAGGTTGTTTCCATCTCTGGGCTATTGTAAATAGGGCTGCTATGAACATTTTGGTACATGTCTCTTTTTGAATTATGGTTTTCTCAGGGTATATGCCCAGTAGTGGGATTGCTGGGTCATATGGTAGTTCTATTTGTAGTTTTTTAAGGAACCTCCATACTGTTCTCCATAGTGGCTGTACCAATTCACATTCCCACCAGCAGTGCAAGAGTGTTCCCTTTTTTCCACACCCTCTCCAGCATTGTTTCTAGATTTTTTGATGATGGCCATTCTGACTGGTGTGAGATGATATCTCATTGTAGTTTTGATTTGCATTTCTCTAATGAGTAAAGATGTTGAGCATTCTTTCATGTGTTTGTTGGCAGTCTGTATATCTTCTGTGGAGAAATGTCTGTTTTGGTCTTCTGCCCATTTTTGGATTGGGTTGTTTGTTTTTTTGTTATTGAGCTGCATGAGCTGCTTATAAATTTTGGAGATTAATCCTTTGTCAGTTGCTTCATTTGCAAATATTTTCTCCCATTCTGAGGGCTGTCTTTTGGCCTTGTTTATGGTTTCCTTTGCTGTGCAAAAGCTTTTAAGTTTCATTAGGTCCCATGTGTTTATTTTTGTCTTTATTTCCATTTCTCTAGGGGGTGGGTCAAAAAGGATCTTGCTGTGATTTATGTCATAGAGTGTTCTGCCTATGTTTTCCTCTAAGAGTTTGATAGTGTCTGGCCTTACATTTAGGTCTTTAATCCATTTTGAGCTTATTTTTGTGTATGGTGTTAGGGAATGATCTAATCTCATACTTTTACATGTCCCTATCCAGTTTTGCCAGCACCACTTATTGAAGAGACTGTCCTTTCTCCACTGTACATTCCTGCCTCCTTTATCAAAGATAAGGTGACCATATGTCCGTGGGTTTATCTCTGGGCTTTCTATCCTGTTCCATTGATCTATCTTTCTGTTTTTGTGCCAGTACCATACTGTCTTGATTACTGTAGCTTTGTAGTATAGTCTGAAGTCAGGGAGCCTGATTCCTCCAGCTCCATTTTTCGTTCTCAAGATTGCTTTGGCTATTCGGGGTCTTTTGTGTTTCCATACAAATTGTGAAATTTTTTGTTCTAGTTCTGTGAAAAATGCCCGTGGTAGTTTGATAGGGATTGCATTGAATCTGTAGATTGCTTTGGGTAGTAGAGTCAGTTTCACAATGTTGATTCTTCCAATCCAGGAACATGGTACATCTCTCCATCTATTTGTATCATCTTTAATTTCTTTCATCAGTGTCTTATAATTTTCTGCATACAGGTCTTTTGTCTCCTTAGGTAGGTTTATTCCTAGATATTTTATTCTTTTTGTTGCAATGGTAAATGGGAGTGTTTCCTTGATTTCACTTTCAGATTTTTCATCATTAGTATATAGGAATGCCAGAGATTTCTGTGCATTCATTTTGTATCCTGCAACTTTACCAAATTCATTGATTAGCTCTATTAGTTTTGTGGTAGCATCTTTAGGATTCTCTATGTATAGTATCATGTCATCTGCAAACAGTGACAGCTTTACTTCTTCTTTTCCGATTTGGATTCCTTTTATTTCCTTTTCTTCTCTGATTGCTGTGGCTAGAACTTCCAAGACTATGTTGAATAAGAGTGGTGAGAGTGGGCAACCTTGTCTTGTTCCTGATCTTAGTGGAAATGCTTTCAGTTTTTCACCATTGAGGACGATGCTGACTGTGGGTTTGTCATATATGGCCTTTATTATGTTGAGGAAAGTTCCCTCTATGCCTACTTTCTGCAGGGTTTTTATCATAAATGGGTGTTGAATTTTGTCAAAAGCTTTCTCTGCATCTATTGAGATGATCATATGGTTTTTCTCCTTCAGTTTGTTAATATGGTGTATCACGTTGATTGATTTGCGTATATTGAAGAATCCTTGCATTCCTGGAATAAACCCCACTTGATCATGGTGTATGATCCTTTTAATGTGCTGTTGGATTCTCTTTGCTAGTATTTTGTTGAGGATTTTTGCATCTATGTTCATCAGTGATATTGGCCTGTAGTTTTCTTTCTTTGTGACATCCTTGTCTGGTTTTGGTATCAAGGTGATGGTGGCCCCGTAGAATGAGTTTGGGAGTGTTCCTCCCTGTGCTATATTTTGGAAGAGTTTGAGAAGGATAGGTGTTAGCTGTTCTCTAAATGCTTGATAGAATTCGCCTGTGAAGCCATCTGGTCCTGGGCTTTTGTTTGTTGGAAGATTTTTTATCACAGTTCCCATTTCAGTGCTTGTGATTGGTCTGTTCATATTTTCTATTTCTTCCTGATTCAGTCTTGGCAGGTTGTGCATTTGTAAGAATTTGTCCATTTCTTCCAGGTTGTCCATTTTATTGGCATAGAGTTGCTTGTAGTAATCTCTCATGATCTTTTGTATTTCTGCAGTGACAGTTGTTACTTTTCCTTTTTCATTTCTAATTCTATTGATTTGAGTCTTCTCCCTTTTTTTCTTGATGAGTCTGGCTAATGGTTTATTAATTTTGTTTATCTTCTCAAAGAACCAGCTTTTAGTTTTATTGATCTTTGCTATCGTTTCCTTCATTTCTTTTTCATTTATTTCTGATCTGATTTTTATGATTTCTTTCCTTCTGCTAACTTTGGGATGTTTTTGTTCTTCTTTCTCTAATTGCTTTAGGTGCAAGGTTAGGTTGTTTATTCCAGATGTTTCCTGTTTCTTAAGGTGGGATTGTATTGCTATAAACTTCCCTCTTAGAACTGCTTTTGCTGCATCCCATAGGTTTTGGGTCGTCGTGTCTCCATTGTCATTTGTTTCTAGGTATTTTTTAATTTCCTCTTTGATTTCTTCAGTGATCACTTCGTTATTAAGTAGTGTATTGTTTAGCCTCCATGTGTTTGTATTTTTTACAGCTCTTTTCCTGTAATTGATATCTAGTCTCATAGCATTGTGGTCAGAAAAGATACTTGATACAATTTCAATTTTCTTAAATTTACCAAGGCTTGATTTGTGACCCAAGATATGATCTATCCTGGAGAATGTTCCATGAGCACTTGAGAAAAATGTGTATTCTGTTGTTTTTGGATGGAATGTCCTATAAATATCAATTAAGTCCTTCTTGTTTAATGTATCATTTAAAGCTTGTGTTTCCTTATTTATTTTCATTTTGGATGATCTGTCCATTGGTGAAAGTGGGGTGTTAAAGTCCCCTACTATGATTGTGTTACTGTCAATTTCCCCTTTTATGGCTGTTAGTATTTGCCTTATGTATTGAGGTGCTCCTATGTTGGGTGCATAAATATTTACAATTGTTATATCTTCTTCTTGGATCGATCCCTTGATCATTATGTAGTGTCCTTCTTTGTCTCTTCTAGAAGTCTTTATTTTAAAGTCTATTTTGTCTGATATGAGAATTGCTACTCCAGCTTTCTTTTGGTTTCCATTTGCATGGAATATCTTTTTCCATCCCCTTACTTTCAGTCTGTATGTGTCTCTAGGTCTGAAGTGGGTCTCTTGTAGACAGCATATATATGGGTCTTGTTTTTGTATCCATTCAGCCAATCTGTGTCTTTTGGTGGGAGCATTTAGTCCATTTACATTTAAGGTAATTATCGATATGCATGTTCCTATTCCCATTTTTTAAATTGTTTTGGGTTCGTTATTGTAGGTCTTTTCCTTCTGTTGTGTTTCTTGCCTAGAGAAGTTCCTTTAGCATTTGTTGTAAAGCTGGTTTGGTGGTGCTGAACTCTCTCAGCTTTTGCTTGTCTGTAAACGTTTTAATTTCTCCATCAAATCTGAATGAGATCCTTGCTGGGTAGAGTAATCTTGGTTGCAGGTTTTTCTCCTTCATCACTTTAATTATGTCCTGCCACTCCCTTCTGGCTTGTAGAGTTTCTGCTGAGAGATCAGCTGTTATCCTGATGGGGATTCCCTTGTGTGTTATTTGTTGTTTTTGCCTTGCTGCTTTTAATATGATTTCTTTGTGTTTAATTTTTGACAGTTTGATTATTATGTGTCTTGGCGTATTTCTCCTTGGATTTATTCTGTATGGGACTCTCTGTGCCTCCTGGACTTGATTAACTATTTCCTTTCCCATATTAGGGAAGTTTTCAACTATAATCTCTTCAAATATTTTCTGTCCCTTTCTTTTTCTCTTCTTCTTCTGGAACCCCTATAATTGGAATGTTGGTGCATTTAATGTTGTCCCAGAGGTCTCTGAGACTGTCCTCTGTTCTTTTCATTCTTTTTTCTTTATTTGGCTCTGCATCAGTTATTTCCACTATTTTATCTTCCACCTCACTTATCCGTTCTTCTGCCTCAGTTATTCTGCTATTGATCCCATCTAGAGTATTTTTTATTTCATTTATTGTGTTTTTAATCGATGCTTGATTCATCTTTAGTTCTTCTAGGTCCTTGTTAACTGTTTCTTGCATTTTGTCTATTCTATTTCCAAGATTTTGGATCTTGGAAATAGAATCTTGGGTCATCTTTACCATCATTATTCTGAATTCTTTTTCAGGTAGACTGCCTATTACCTCTTCATTTGTTAGGTCTGGTGGGTTTTTATCTTGCTCCTTCACCTGCTGTGTGTTTTTCTGTCTTCTCATTTTGCTTACGTTACTGTGTTTGGGGTCTCCTTTTTGCAGGCTGCAGGTTCGTAGTTCCCGTTGTTTTTGGTGTCTGTCCCCAGTGGCTAAGGTTGGTTTAGTGGGTTGTGTAGGCTTCCTGGTGGAGGGGACTAGTGCCTATGTTCTGGTGGATGAGGCTGGATCTTGTCTTTCTGGTGGGCAGGTCCACGTCTGGTGGTGTGTTTTGGGGTGTCTGCGGACTTTTTATGATTTTAGGCCACCTCTCTGCTAATGGGTGGCGTTGTGTTCCTGTCTTGCTAGTTGTTTGGCATAGGGTGTCTAGCACTGTAGCTTGCTGGTCGTTGAGTGAAGCTGTGTGCTGGTGTTGAGATGGAGATCCCTGGAAGATTTTCGCCCTTTGATATTATGTGGAGCTGGGAGGTCTCTTGTGGACCAGTGTCCTGAAGTTGGCTCTCCCACCTGAGAGGCACAGCACTGACTCCTGGCTCCTCAATTTGGGATGATTTGTTGTCTATTCATGTATTCCAGAGATGCAAGGTACATCAAGTTGATTGTGGAGCTTTAATCCGCTGCTTCTGAGGCTGCTGGGAGAGGTTTCCCTTTCTCTTCTTTGTTCTCACAGCTCCTGGGTCTCAGCTTTGGATTTGGCCCCGCCTCTGCATGTAGGTCGCCGGAGGGCGTCTGTTCTTCGCTCAGACAGGACAGGGTTAAAGGAGCAGCCTCTTCGGGGACTCTGGCTCACTCAGGCCGGGCGGGAGGGAGGGGCACGGAATGCGGGGCGAGCCTGCAGCAGCAGAGGCCGGCGTGACGTTGCACCAGCCCGAGGCGCGCCGTGCGTTCTTCGAGGGAAGCCGCTCCTGGATCCCGGGACCCCGGCAGTGGCGGGCTGCACAGGCTCCCGGAAGGGCGGTGTGGACAGTGACCCGCGCTCGCACACAGGATACTTGGCGGCGGCAGCAGCAGCCCCAGCGTCCCACGCCCGTCACTGGGCTCCGCGCTTTCAGCCGCGACTCGCGCCCGTCTGTGGGGCTCCCTTAAGCAGCGCTCTTAATCCCCTCTCCTCGCGCACCAGGAAACCAAGAGGGAAGAAAAAGTCTCTTGCCTCTTCGGCAGCTCCAGAGTTTTCCCGGACTCCCTCCTGGCTAGCTGTGGCACATTAGCCCCCTTCAGGCTGAGTTCTCGCCGCCAGCCCCAGTCCTCTCCCTGCGCTCTGACCGAAGCCCGAGCCTCAGCTTCCAGCGCCGCCCGCCCTGGCGGGCAAGCAGACAAGCCTCTCGGGCTGGTCGGCACCGATCCTCTGTGCGGGAATCTCTCCGCTTTGCCCTACCCAGGTATGTGGGGAGTTTCTTGCCTTTTGGGAGGTCTGGGGTCTTCTGCCAGCGTTCAGTAGGTGTTCTGTAGGAGTTGTTCCACGTGTAGCTGTATTTCTGGTGTATCCGTGGGGAGGAGGGTGATCTCCGCGTCTTACTCTTCCGCCATCTTACCCGGAAGTCTGCTTAATCTCTTTTCTATGTAATACCTGTGCACTTGCTTCTCATCAAGTCAGAGATGGAACTGATCATTTTTCATGACCCAAACAGTACTAATTATAGGCTATCATGGAATAAAACTATCTTAATCAGATACCATAACTACACACACATGATAGCTTATGACCACTTATATTCAGTTTTGATATCTTTTTAATCACTGGAATCAGAAGATGCTTTAGATGAATACGTAAGCATTAAGGAAATACTTACCAAACACTTCATATCTGAGCCTTGGAATACCTGTGACCAAGGCACTTATTCTCAGAGATTCTGGGCTGAGCAAATCAGATAAAGATCAAGCAGATCTCATGAGAGTACAAGAGAGAGGGATATGCTCGGATGAATTAAAAGAGCAAAGCATCTCCAAAGGGAAAAATTCAAGGATTTTTGTAGACTGCCCCCACTAGTAAGGTCAAGAGTCAGAGTTCATTATCTCACTCCCACACACACTCAACAAGTATTTACTGGCCACGAGGCCAACTCTGGACACCAAAATGCCTTAAAGAAATACAGCCTCTACCCACCTTGACTGTATTCCATTGGAGAGACGGAAGTTTGACAAGTGAATGGAAACACAGAATTAGTAATTATAGGCCTTCAGGTGGGTGGGGTCATTCCATTGGAGGTCTTCCAATGGTGCTGGAGACCCTCACTGAGACCAAACCCCATTCCCAGGGCTTCCCCGAATGACAATGCCAGCGGTCCAGCAAGGATGGGTACAAGATTGCTTTCGAACTCATTCCACCTCATCCATCAGAGGGCTGTATAAGCTAGTGGAGCAGGGACACACAGCCCTGAGGTTGTGGAAAGGGCAGGACAATGAAAATCCATACAGGCATCCTCTCCTGATTCCTGCACACCTGACAATGGGCTTCTGTTCTAATGTGTGGAGGTCAAAGAGCTTAATTCCCTTAGCCTTCTCTGTGCATAGGAAGGATCTAAGAATCCGAAAGGGTGGATCTATGTTTCCTTAATCTGAACTCAAGTAAGCCAGAGCTTTCCTTTGCAAAAATCCCTTCAGTTAATAGCTAACTTAGCAGCAAAGACTGAACACAAACTTGTAGCTAATATGATATTTTATTGAAAATGTATTTATGAAATAATATCCAAATTCATGTCTTTTTTACATAAAAGGACATTTTCTGTCATTGTCATTTAAAAAATCATTATAGGGACATTTAAAACATATTTTTGTAATAAGATTCTCCCTGATACACCGTTATATCCTCAATTTATTTGTTTCAGTAATATGTCCACATTTTAGGTTTATTAAAACAAAGCATACCTGTACTTTTAAAAATTAATTTATGGGGCTTCCCTGGTGGCGCAGCGGATGAGAGTCCGCCTGCCGATGCAGGGGACACGGGTTCATGTCCCGGTCCGGGAGGATCCCACATGCCGCAGAGCGGCTAGGCACGTGAGCCATGGCCGCTGAGCCTGTGTGTCCGGAGCCTGTGCTCCGTAACAGGAGAGGCTGCAACAGTAAGAGGCCCGCGTACCGCCAAAAAAAAAAAAAAAAATTATTTATATTTGTTAGATTGATTTTTTTCTCCTTCCAGCCAAAGTGAAGAACCCAGGCATTTATTCAGAGAGAAGGAGTAAGACTTGGTAAGCAGAGTGAAAACCTGAAGTAAAAAAAAACAGGACCAGGGGGTTTAAAAACGTTTATTGTAGCAAAGTGGCTCATTCAGAGCAATCACATCCAAACCTCAGGAGAGGAAGTTTGAGCCCAGCCCAGAGTCTCTGTGCCAACAGCTGTTTCCACAGTGCAGCGCCGGTGTGGTCTTATCCCCAAGGTGAGACTCATCGAGGGGTGGACGAGACTGAGGGATGAGAAGCACAGGACCGGAGCCAGTTCTCAGCCTGCTGGTTACTTGGGTGTTGCTCAGAGCTCAGCTGGGAAGCAGCCTCAAGGCTGTGGAAACAGCTGGATCTCTGATGTCCCAGTCAGCTGATGCCACGGCAGCCCTGGGTCCAGGACCACAGCAGGAAGAGACTGGAGCAGGGCATCTTGGGAGGGTCCTTCTGGGGACACTTTGGGGGACACTTGGTCGTGGGCACTTTTAGAGGAGGCGGGCAAGGCTGCTGGGTTTGCTGGCAGGACATCTAGGTGGGAATTCAGTCAACCTAAAACCCAATCCAGGTGCTTTATGGATTTGTGAAACCTTAGGTTATTGTTTCCTCCTTTGGAATCTATCCCCAGGCTGCTGATATCTGGAGGTAACCATAAGTACACACACATTCATTAAAAATGAATGTACCTCTAAGATATGGCACAGTTCTTGTCGCATAGAAGATGTCCAGTGAATGTAGATGGAACACTAAAATGGAAGCTCCATTAGAACAGGGATTTTCAGCCCCCGACTCAGTTCTGCACACTTTATATTCCAGTGTCTAGAACAGCACCAGCTAATTTGTAGGAGCCCAATAAATAACTGAATACATGAATAATATATGAATGAGTAGATGAAGGATAAAAGAGAGAAAGGCAGGAAGGAGGGCAGGAAGGCAGTTATATTCAAGTAGAGAAAAGGACACCAGTTGGCATTTTGTGGTAATATTAGGTGTCACCATTTTCTCCATGTGCACCCGCCCCCTCTCTAAGCATCCATGAACGCATCTGTGAGAGGTAAATGGCCTAGGATACGCCCTCCCCAGCCAGCTGTCTCAGTTGCCAGAGGCCAGACGTTGGCAAGAATTTAGGTCGGCTAATCACTCACCATCCAGTTTTAGGGGGTGTAATTCCCAGGGGGATCCACCAGCCCCGAGGCAAAATCTATCCTCCTCCCTCCTCCCTCTTCTTTCCCCGTGGTCTCCAACAGGCCCCTCCCTTTCAGCTGTGTCCTCTCTAGGTTCAGAAGGACCCACTCACCTGGTCAGACCAAGATGTGTACGGCCAGTCCCAGAGGTTGAGGGTGGATGAGGAACCGGTGCCTGAGATGTGTTTTATAGGCTCCCGCCTGACTAGGCTCCGGAGGAGCAGGAAGTGACTCCTCCTACCCTGGGCACCTGCAGTGTAATTCTTGACATTCAGCTCCTCCCTGACTATTCATTCCATCCGGCCCAGGGAGAGCCTGAGTTATGCTTCTGAAGCTGGAGGCCTGACCCTTACCAAACCATATTCTTTTCCAGGCTCAAGACTCCATGTAGCATCATAAGGAGTCTTAGCCCCTGGGTCAAGAACCTGGTTTCTCAAAGCACTATGATCCTGTTCTTTCTTGGAAACATATAAATAAACAACTTTCCTGTAGTCTCAATTCAGCCCATGATCCAGCTTCCTTGGTCCTTGAGAAAATGCCTCATTAACCTCATGGGCCAGCTGCTAGCTTTGAGCCTGAGCATTTTCCAAGTTGGTTGCTTTGTAAACCCCATATCTCTTCTCTTCTGTCTCTGTCTCTCTCTCTCCAGTGAGGGAATGAACATGGGGATCAAGGCTAAAATAATTTAGGAATTACTGCCTGGACTAACTTTCTTGCTGGATATATACTAAAGGATTATTTGAAAACAGTTCTGCCTTAATGTTGACAATCCATGTTTTCATGTCATCACTCTTTCTCTAATCCTCACAATAACCGAGGGAGGCAGTACAGCTACATCTCACCTGTTTAATAGATGGCTATAGGGAAGCTCAGGGGACTAAAGGCTGGGAAAGAGCAGGAGCCAGTCTCACATGTGGGATTCCCTGGCTCAGCTTTCACTCCACTGCTCTTTTTAGCCCACACCACTCAATTTTCCCCAACATACCCCTGAGCCCAGCCTTGTCTTCCCCAGAGAGTAGGTCCAAGTATGGTCTTTCTGTTACGAGGTCTCAGTCCAAAGGGGACCTCCTGGGAGGGGTCAGAGTGAAGCTCTGCCCTGTTTTTTCTCTGCACCCTACTTCACCTGTAAGGGCTGCACTTAACGCTAAATTGCACATCGGACATGCTGGGGTCAGCCTTGGGCAGGGAACTAAAGGCAGCCTCCTGCTCTGTCTCTGAGCCCAGCTGGAATGAACTCAGCCCTGTGCTCTTCTGTCGATGAGCTAAGGGTGGGGCTGCTTTGACATTGGACCGGACTCTAAGGGGCACCCACATGTTTCTCCTCTTCCTCGTTGTTACCTGTCCGTTCTGTGGGCCTGCAGGCTTCTTCTCAGGACCCCCACCTGCTCTCCCCCTTCTACCCAAAGCCGACACGTCTGCTCTTCTCTTGAACACATTTCTCACAGTTTCCTTCTCCATGGCATCTGGCCCCTTCACATGGGAACAAAGAGCGTGGGGAAGGAGTAAAAATCTGGGACCTGCTTGTAATATTGGGTTGCTGAGGACCTCGGAGAGCTGATGACCTTGTGACCCTCTGGGTCTCAGGAAGGGCAAAGGGCAAAGGGAGGAGGAGGAGGAGGATGTGATGGAGGGGAACTCCCTTCTACACAGGCAGGTCGTTAAAGGCTCCTGTGGTCCTGCAGCGGGTCCTGAGGTCATGCGGGAGAAGGGGATGGAGATGGCTAATCAAATAGATGCGTGCTTTGACTCTCTCATCAGTGGGGCTGCAGTCTGGAGGTGGATAAATAATTAGGTTGAGAAGAAAGCTGGAAACAGCAATCTTGTGACTTATGTCCTACTTGGTGCTGTGGAAGGAGCTGAGACTCCTCCCAAGCTTCCCTGGCTCCCATGGAAGTGAAAGGGATCCAGAGGTTCCCATCTGTCCCGCGGAGGTGGAAGGAACTCATGGTGCTGGCAGAAAGTTCGCTGTGGGTGTGGGGGCTTGGGAGGTGGGAGGGTGACCCTAGCCAGGATGAACAGGGTCTGTGCCTCTACAGTTGAAAGTGTCAGGGTGGGCTGCTGGGGACAGGATGTTCGGGGGTCACAGCTAGGGCTCAGGGAGATCCCCAGCTGCAGGAGGAGCTAGAGTGAACTGGAATGAGCCAGGAGGATACTGCACCTGCCCAGGCCATGGGAACAGAACACGGGTTCACTGACCACCTGGCCCCAGCCCAAGAATCCTGTCAGTTCAGTCCTTCAACAGTAGGGGGCAGCAAAGACCCAAAATAGAACAGTAGAACGCCAGGCTTCCCTTGGCGTGGGGCTTACAGGCCATATAAGCTTCCCTGCTCATGAACCCAGATGCCAGCTTGGGCAGGACAAGGGGGAGGGGGTAAAACATGTTAATAGAGAGGTGAGATTTACTTTGGATAATTTCCTAAAATGAGATTTTCTTAAAAGAGACAGAAATATATACAGTTAATTAGTAATTTTAAGGGTGTTTTCCCCTGTATCCCCATCCTAAGTGGGCCAATTGCTCAAGAAACAACTTTATATTCATTTCAATGAACGAAGCCCTAATTCTTTCCACATTTTGGTTTAGTGTACAAATGTTGCCAACCTACCACATTTTATACAAAGCCTGGTCTCCTTGCATCCTGCTCTCCTGGGAAACACCCACGAGGTGTACGTCTCTCCATCTCTGGCTTGCCCCCTGCCGTCTTTGCTCTTTTCCATGTCCCACCCACTTTAGCTCTCAGAGGCAGCATGGAAGGAAGTTGGATGTGTCTCATCACTTGGCCTCTACATGACTCCTTGGATGCTCATCCCTCTCACCGGCCCCTCGACCCACTTACCTGTGCCTCACCCATCCATCAAGGTCTAGCTCAGCCCCACCCCTCCCAGAAGGCTTCCTGAATCCTGCCGCAAGTCACTCCACCCCATTCCCCAACCAGTCTCCACTGTGCTGTCCTCCTAACCTGCTAGAATGCTGGGTATTTGTATTCTATAATCTACCGCACCATTTGGCATTGTTCTTCTGTAATGTGATTTCCTTGGTCTAATGTAATAGCTATTCTTTGGTGTAGTAGTGCATACTAAATGAAATGGAATGTTAATACAGTTCTTTGTCTGAGTCAGCAGCAGGAAGACTTTGGAACTAAGCCTTCCCAGAACCCCACTAAGGCCCTAGGAGCTCCTTAAAAATTGAGATAGAAGTTCACATACCATAAAATTCACCCTTTCAAAATGTGCGATTCACTGACGTTTAGTATGTCCACAAGGCTTTGCAACTTTCACAACTATCTGATTCCAGAACATTTCTCTCACTCTAAAAAGAAATTTATTAGCAATTAGTCAGTCCTCCCATTCCTGTTCCCACCCTCCAACTCCCCATCTCTATCCCCTGGCAACCACTAATATACTTTTTATCTGTATGGATTTACCTATTTAGAAATTTGTATAAATTACATCATATAATATGTAGTCTTTCCCGTCTGGATTGTTTTTACTTAACATAATGTTTTCAAGGTTCATTCAAGTTCTAGCACGTGTCAACACTTTATTCCTCTTTATGGCTGAAAAATACCTCATTGGATGGATATACCACTTTTTGTTCATTTATGAATAGGTACTTTTTGGCTATGAATAATAATGCTATGAACATTCCTTTACAAGATGAGTCTTTTTATATACATACACAGAAACAGTATGGATGACCTTTTAAGAAAAATAACCCACTAGGCAAATTCTCTGGGTGGAGAAGGTTGCCATATAAGAGGAGAAGTAATCATGTGTGTAGTCAGCAGTGACTTCTTTTTTTTTTTTTTTTATTAGTTTCTGCTTTATAACAAAGTGAATCAGTCATACATACACATCTGTTCCCACATCCCCTCCCTCATGCATCTCCCTCCCTCCCACCCTCCCCATCCCACCCCTCCAGGCTGTCACAAAGCACCGAGCTGATCTCCCTGTGCTCTGCGGCTGCTTCCCACTATCTATCTACCTTACGTTTGGTAGTGTATATATATATGTCCATGCCTCTCTTTCCCTTTGTCACAGCTTACCCTTCCCCTTCCCCATATCCTCAAGTCCATTCTCAAGTAGGTCTGTGTCTTTATTCCCGTTTTACCCCTAGGTTCTTCATGACATTTTTTTTTTTTTTAAATTCCATATATATGTGTTAGCATACGGTATTTGTCTTTCTCTTTCTGACTTACTTCACTCTGTATGACAGACTCTAGGTCTATCCACCTCATTACAGTGACTTCTGATAGTGGGAAAATGGCTCTTGGAACTTATTGCAAGTTTGAACTTAGTATTTCATAGATAGAAAATGGGTTATTTATGTAGTTGTCAAATCGTATGCTTTAAAAATGTTATATTCAATCTCTTTTTTTGTCCCTTAATCTCTCTGGCAAATGATACAGTTTTCTGATAACTTTCAGCAGTTAAAGACTTCAGTCTAGCACTAAATTTAATGGTTTTTCCTGACTCATGAGCTCAGACCTAACCCATGGCTCAGGAATCTGCAGTAAGTAGGGAGAAGTGAATGGTCTGAGCTTCCAGTTTCCTGCAGGTTCTCTCCTTCTCCCTCTTTCATTGGTCTTATTTTGGGCATCCTTTCATCTTCTGTGCATTGGGATCTCTGGAGTTGGATTGGGCTGGTGCTGTAGTAATCCAGCCTTTGTAACCAGGAATGCTTCCCAAACTCCAGGGGCACGTGATAAGCTCTTCAAAGCATCCCCTCATTGGTCTCTATTCTGGGCTCTGAATTTCTACAGCACATCGAGCATCCAGATGAGATTGGATATATCCATTTCACTTTCCTGCAGGTACCACCAATCTCTGAGTGGTTTTCTTGTCCCTTTGCTTGGCTTGAGAGGTGGTAAAAACTAACTCTTTACACTCACGAGGGGAGAAAAGGGAAATAAACCACAGCCATTTCCCCAGAGATATCAATTCCTTACTCCAAGCAATTTTCCCACTTCAGAGAATGCATCTATAATGTCTTGTCCAGTCTTTATAGGCTGGTGGGATGGGTCAGTGATGGTCTCATGATGGCTCTCCTCTTTTTCAGTAAGTCTGGAGGAATACCTGCAAATTCCTTGGTGCTTCAGTAGAAATGTTAGGGTGCCATGGAGAGGGAGTATGATGGGGATTAACTTCCTGGTGCCCAAGACGCAGAAGCTTCAAAGCTCATGCTTGGAAACTGCCTCACCTCGCTGTTCCCTGAGTCTCAACGTAATCTCCATTCCATCTTCTAAAGTCTGCTGAACACTTCTCAGGTGGGCGTGGATCTTAGTTTGTTTCTGCCTCATCTCCATCCTTGTCCCGCTGTCCATGGATATCTGTGATAGTACAGGAGTCACTTTTGGAGGCCGTTCCTCTCATCTGTTGTTAAGAGCTGAACTGTGATCCCCAAATTCATATGTTGACATACTAACCCCCAGTATCTCAGAATGTGACTATTTGAAGATGGATCCTTTAAAAAAGCAATTAAGGTGAAATGAGGCCATTAATGTGGGTCCTAATCCAATATGACTGGTGTCCACATACAAAGAAGAGATTAGGACACAGACACAGAGAGTTATGACCATGTGAAGACACAGGAGAAGGTGGCCATCTCCAAGCCAAGGAGAGAGGTTGCAGAAGAAACCAACCCTGTAGACAACATGATCTTGGATTTCTAGCCTCCACAATTGTGAGACAATAAACTTCTGCGTTTTAAACCACCCAGTCTGTGGTACATTGTTATGTCAGCCCTAGCAAATGAATACATGTTTTCCAAACTTCCTTTCAACTCAGCTTCTCCTCTCTCTATTGTTCTTTCTTATTGCACAGCTATGTCACATACTTGTCCACGTCTCTTGAATAAGGCTGTAAGCTCTCCATGTCAGGGTTTTAACATGTCTCTCTAGTGACAACGAGATTGAGCATCCAATTTGCTTTATACACGTTGGACAGTAGGGGGAGACAAAATCAAAAGCATCAGTCCAAAACTGGTGGAACATCTTGGAGATTTGGCTGGATTCCAGTGACCTGACCTAAAGAGCAGGAGGCTGCCCAGACGTCACTACAAACCTCCTTCTCCTTTAAGGCCTGATGTAATGCTACCAATCTCAACTAATCAGAACTGACTGTGCCTTCCTCTACAAAGCATGCAACTATGGTCTGCCTTCTATGTTGTAAACCTGGTTATAATACCAAACCCTTACATGGTGCTTATACTTTGAGCCAGACACTATTTAAAGGGCTTTAATAAATTAATATATTATACATAATATAGTTACTATATTTATATAATAGATTTAAGTTAAATAATATAAATTTATATTATATATTAATATATTATATAATATATAATTAATAGTAATATAAATATATAATTAATAATACAATTATATAATATAAATATATTACAAATAAGTAATAAATAATATAATATATAATACTATTGTTATAAATATTATAAATAGTACCATGTATATTAATATAATATTAATATGATATATAATTTATAGGAATAATTTTATAGCATCCAAGTCCCAGAGAAGTCAAGTATCTTGCCCAAGGTTGAGTTGGCATTCAAATTCAGCAGACTGGTTTCCAAGTCTGTGCTTTTAAACACCTGCTGTGCTAGCTCCCTCATGGGTTTCTTGGCTTCTACTACCAGGTTTTATGTCCCTATATGGCAGTGACCACATCTTACCCATCCTCATATCCATCCCTTTAATCTCTCTTTCCTCACAAGCACCAAATACCAAACACAAGCCTTGTGTTTGCTGCTTGGAAGACATTAGAAGCTTAATAAAAATTTGCTGAATTATTGACCTATTTTCTCATGTCACAGACAAGGAAATTAAGACCCAGGAGCAAAGCCCTCAAATCCAAGACCAGAACCCAAGCATCCTGACCCCTAGGTATTGTAAAGACTGGCTGGGTCAAGTTCTGAAGTATCTCAGGCCCAAAGAAGTAGGAACCTGTATTAATAAAGATACCAAGAGATTTCCCTTAAGATTCCACTTTCAGTATGTCTTGTCTATATCACATCACTGACTTTCTTTAAATTAACTCCATGAAATATTCTGGTGATTATAGAAAGGAAGGGTTTGCAGAGGGGAAAGGAAAACATTGATTGAGCACCTCCATGTGTCAGGTACCATGCAGTAAGTTCAGATTTGTTATCTCACTTATTGTCAGACCAACTCCCAAATTTAGGCAGTATTTCTCCTATCATTATCGACATGGAAACCAAGGTTCAGAGTGGTTGAATAACTTCCCCAAGACCACAGACCTGAGATTCAAACAGGAGTATGACTTCAAAGGTTGGGTTTTCCTGCCCCACCACCAGGGGCCATCTCAACAACAGGATGACACCTTCAGAGAAGAAAATATTGACTCTGGGGGATGCCAGGGCTTGTGTTTGCACTGTGGCTGTCAGGCAAGGGACCTGGGGCAGCTAACCTGGAAAGCCCGGGATAGGGACCAAAATTCCTCCCCAGACCTCTGGATGTTGGGAAAGTAAATTTGCATTCTTCATATCGAGTTTTCCCCTTGTCGTATGGGGACAGGATTGCCATCCCATGAGAAAGTTTTCCAGCTCGGGAGGGGTCCTCTCTGGCTGCCCTAAGGTCTACACCATCTACAGTTTTCTTGAAGGGGCTGAAGTTCAGAAAACCTGGGTTCTAGGCCTGGTCCTGCCACTTACTAGCTGTGAGGCACAAGGTGAGCTGCTTTCCTCTCTGGCTCTGGGCCTTGGTTTCCTCATCTGGAGAGAAATGTACCTTAGCCACCACCACGTACCACTGTGCGGGGTTCCTCCTAGGGCTTAGACTTGAAACCCCATGATTGCAAGTTTCTTGGGGTCAGTACCTGCTTCAACACACATGCATTCCCCAGGAAAGGGCCATACTTAGTGTAAGTTTCAGATGGTTTTCAGACAGCAGATTTTGAATGGACAAGAGAGAGCCTGAGGGCATTGGCCGAGGAAGAGGAGCATGAAGTGAGGAGATCAACAGGGGGAGGTTGACATCACCAACCAGACTTCACAGTGTAGTGGGACCAGCAGACTGAGCAACAGGCCACTGGCACTCACCAGTGTGTTGCCTCGGCCACCCAATTATCCTCTCTGGACCTCAGTTTCCACATCTGTCCACTCACTGTATTCCAAAGCCAGACTAGATTCTGTTCAAAGCTGGGCAGGCCTATCTTCCCACCTTGGCATCCCTGCCAGGATACCTTTTCTTGCCCTGCTCTCTCCTGGGTGCACCTCTCCTTTCTCTCAGCATCTTGGCTGGGCATCAATCTGCCCCTTTCCTACTAACTAGAAGCCAAGGAACAAGGCTGAAGGTGGAAACACTAAAGGGAATCATTCTCCTGTCTACTATGGAGCAGCTGAGAGACACCTGGTTGAACTTTGCATCTAAGCCCTAAGCTGTGCCACCCTCTGCATGGCCTCCTGAGCATCCCTTTCTGCCGTATAATAACACCTCAATTGATGTTGCTTTTCCTTTTCATCTTTCTTACATTCTGACCCTTCCAGCTTTGAGTGAGAGAGGGAAAACACAGGAAAGTCCAGCACAGATATACACAGAACTTTACAGTATAAAGAAAACTTTCATATTCACTGTCTAATTGATGCCCATAACATCAGAGAGAATGACCATGCCTGGGTGAGAGTCCCTTCTTGCACTTCCCTAGGACTTTGCGCTTCTCCTTTTTTAGCTGTCAGCACTAATGTGATGTCCTGCTTTAATGTCTGTCTTCCCCAGTGAACCTTAAACTTCATGAGATCAGAGGCATGTGTCTGCTCCCTGCTGTGCTCCCAAAGCCTAGCGTATAGCTGCTGCTCAAAAAATATTTGTGGTTTGTTTGAGTGACTAGATGAAGAGCCATCATAGTTTCCATTTTACAGATGATGAAACTGAGGCCCCAAGAAGCCAAGTGACTTTCTCAAAGTCACCTAGCTAATCAATGGCAGAAATAGGATTCTTTCTGGCTTCTAGCTTAGAAGGTTGAAGGAGTGGGCAAGGGTCATTCACCTCCCATCAGGCATGGCAGAGTAGGGCTGTCACTCCCAAGACAGAACATTGAGTGTTACCTCTCCTATCACTCCCCACCCCATCTACTTCTGCGGAGATGTCTTGGGAGGGTCTATGCACATATCATACTGTCATATATGTATGTTTATGTGTCTCTCCACCCAACCCTACCCTGACCCAGAATGGGAACTGCTTAAGCACAGTGGCTGAGCCTTCTTCTCATCTGTATCTTTAGGGTCTAGCACAACACCTGGCACATTATAGGTACTCCATCTGCTTTTGAGGATGGAATGATTAACTGATGGATGAACCTTCCAGTAGCAGCTCCAAGTGTCTTTTGGATGTGACACTCTTGGTGCAAGGTCAGAGTGAAGCTCCTTTAAGCCAGGTGTGCCCCTTAGTGGAACCAGTGTAGGGGTGGTGTCAACAGTATTGGGTGTTGGGTACCATTCCAAAGACTATGAGCCCCTGAAGACAGAGCCTGTGGGAAACCTGCAGGACTGATCCATGGGCTCCTCTTGGGAAGGAGGGTCTTGAAGAGGTCTTCTCATCCAGCCTCTTCTTATCTTACACAGCGATATGCTGCTCCAAAGGCAGAGTGACTGCCTGAACCCAGGCTCCACCCCCAGCCCGACCTTCTCGTTCCCAAGGGCCTGCAAAACTAACTGAGAAATTAGAGAACTCATTTCCCAGTCATCAGAAGTGTCCCACGTGGGTCAGATCTGGGTCACAAAGATTAGCCATCAAGTTCATTCCTTCTTTCTCACACTCTTTGGGCCAGGGCAGTGTTTGCCCTTAGGACTGTCATCCAGAAAGGCACCAGCAATGCCCTGACAGAGTGTTGACACTCAGCTGTCACCTGGGGTCTTTCCTTCCCTTCCTCCATCTGCCTGGCCCCCGCCCCGAGCTCACTGACATCACATAAGGCTGCAGGGTTATGTGAGGGACAGAGCTATTCATAGGTTGATGTTGACTATCATCACCATTATTTGATTATGTTTATATTATTATTATTAGCTTATATTTTTATAGTACTTTATGGCTCACCAAGTACTTTGCTACATTTGACCTCATTGGATTGGGTAGCATGTAAGTAGCCTCTATTTTAGAGATGAGAAAATTGAGATTCAGAAGAGTAATGTGACATGCCCAAGGTTACAGAGTTAATATGGCAGAACGGAGACTCAAGAGCAGATTTCCCTCTTTCATATTCGATTTTATCCCGCTGTCCTCACTCTGCTCAACTTCTTCTTTTTCCACTTTAAGGTTATTAATGGTGCACCACTGGTCTTTGAGTCTTCCACTTCTAACAGGATTCGCTTCAGTCACCCCGTCTCCTGGATCCCAATGAGAAATATGGCACCTCCGTAGTTGAGGCCCACAGTGCTTCTGAGACAAGTTCCTTGCATGGTGCTGGGGTGGGAGAGATGCGCTGAAAACCCCAGGAAGAGACAGAGCTGGCACGACCTAAGAGCAAAGGATTATAGGGCCTTTGCCATGTGCCACAAAGGGCGCTACATTGACTGTTAAGCTTTCTGACCCAAGAGACTTTCTACTCCAGTAAATGAAAATGTATGTCCAAGACTCTTGAGATTAGTGGGAGGTGGCCTCTGTTCTGGGAAGTTGGCTTCAGCAGGGCTACCCAGGTACTGATAGAGGCTCACACTGCTCTCAGTCAGCTCAGTGGTAGCTGCTGCCCACAGTGGCACATGGCTTCCCTCCCTCCCTCCTTCCCTCCCTTCTTTCCTTCCTTCCTTCCTTCTTCTTCCCACAAATATTTATGAGCCTCTACTATGCTCAAAGCATCTTCTGGGTCTTGGGGATTCAGCAGTGAACTGGGAACCTAAAGAGATCAACTATCTGGTACATGAAGAGCTTGGTGCAGGGCCCAAGCTCTCTCTGCACCAGAGAAGCCCTGAGCACTAGGAATATTGCTATACCTGCCAGGAACTGAAAGAAGTTCAGAAAGCTGGCCTCACCTAGAGGGATTCCACAGAATAACCTCCCTGGGAGGGCAGTGACTGAACACACCACATCGGAGGCCCAGTTCCTGCTCCCCCAGGCCGAAGTTCATTGGAGAGATGAGCCATAGAAAACAGGAGTGACTTCCTCCCATCACCTCTCAAAGTCCGTGGGCTCCCCCTCCCTCAGTTGGGCAGCCGGCAGTCAAGTGGACACTCTGTGAGGCACTGCCGGACTCTGTTCTCAAGTTACAGCTCCCCAGGTCCTCCCTCGGTTCAGCTGTGGCTAGTGAAATAGGTGGTTTGGACAACAGAGATGGAAAGGATGTGGGGCTCAGTGGCTGGAGCCCTGGTCCTGACTTCCAGAGCCAGTTTCATCCTCTAGATGAGGAGGGATGAGCCAGATCTCTGACAGATTCCAGGTGACCCAGATTGTCTAAGAATGACTCAAGCAGGACCTGATATCCTTCCATTTATCTAGAAGGGATCCAGAATTTCTAGGGTTTGAAGTCTCCTGTTTGCCCAGTATCCCAGGGAGACCAAGGCAACATGCTGGAGAGAAGTGACTTCAGTCACGCTTTCCACTGACTCAGGCTGAGTCAAGGTCAGATCATGCTCTGCCGCGACTATGATGGCCCTGTGGACCTCCTCCCTCCCTGATAATGACAACTGGTTCTCATTCCTTCCTTCACTCTTCACATAACAAGTATCTGCTGAATGCTATGCGCTCTGCACTGCATCCTTGAGGACACAGTGGTGGACAGTGTGAGGCATCTGTCCCCGAGGAAATCTTTCAGGAAGTCTTATTCCTACTGAGCGTCTGTTATGTGCTAGCCACTGTGATATGCCCCCAAGGTCACAGGGGGAACACCTAGACACTAACATGAAGGGTCTCAGAATCTAACAGCAGAGGCCAGTCGTGAACACAGGGCACAGCAGGTGCCCTGTCAGAGAGATGCTCCATTACAGGGAGCCAGTGATGAGGTCCCACCTGGTCAGGTGTCTCAGAATACAGTCTTTGGAAGCATGTAGGAGTGGGGGACAAAGAGTGTTCTAACAGGGGGTGCATATAGGCACGTTCGGGGTGGTAATAGCTTAATGTGACAGTAGTGTCCCTACCATGCAGGGGAGACAAGCCTGGGGAGGTAGAAGTTGCCAAAGTACAAAGAATTCAGGCACCATTTGGAAGGACTTGGATTTTTTCCCCTTTGCGGGTAATAGGGAGCTACTGAAAGTTTTAAATAGGCTCAGATTTACATTTTACACAGGTGGCAAGCATCCAAGGAAAGAAGGCAGTAGAACTGGGAAAAGGAAACCTGGGTGCATCTTTGGATGTGGGATGAGGGAGAAGGAGAAACTAGGATGACTCTCAGTCTTGGGTCTTGGGACCATTTACTGAGGGAACTGAGGGGCCTGGAGGGGAGGTGGTGATGGTGGGTTCTGTGCACATGGATTGCTGTCAACTGTGGAACATGGTTTATGCCATCAGAAGGTCTGGATAAAGAACTGGTAGTTGGGAGGAGGGAGAGAGACCCTCACATTGCAGTGATGGGGAGCCCTTATGATGGAGAACATTTAAGGATTGAGAGGGTCTGTGGATATTGAGGCAGAGGTAAGGAGAGCAGAGGATGAGTAAAGGAGAGTAAGAAGAGGTTCTGGAGACTGAATTCCCTGGATTGAGCAATCTGCAGTCTTAGGACAGAGCCAGTCATATTCCCAGATCACTCATTGGATTTGGGTGGAAAAGACTGGCACAAAGGCAGCAGGCAGTTTTTGGTCATTTTGTCATTAAGCTAGAGACTTCAAGCATCTGGTCAATTGCTTAGACCCCTATTGCATGACTCAGGCATGCTCCGCCTGTCTGCCAGAGCTGGGAGCATGACAGAAGACGTGAAGAAGTCTTGGCCTTGCAGGGCGGGGAGAGTCAGGCTGTGGTGGGCATGGGTGGCTGGATCACATACTGGAGGAGGGAAGGGAACAAGGGGCAGCTCCAACCTACAGTTGCACGTCCTGTTTGCTCGGGTGTGTGGGTGTCTTTCCTCTTTGTTACAAGTGATATTCACTTCCTACCTTATTATTATTTTTTATTTGTCAACAGAATCTCCACTACTTGAAGCAGAATGAAGAGAGACTGTACTTGTCACTCATTTCCCATCTCTGTTCATTTCTTTCTTTCCTTCTTTTCCTCCCCCCCCCTTTTTTTCTTTTCCTCTTTCCTTCCCTCATTCCTTCTTCTCTCCCTTTCTCAATTCCTTTCCCACTTACCGTGTATCCAGTCTGGAGCTAGGCTCCAGGTTTACAATCAGATTAAGTGTCTTCAGTCCCTGAACGTGAACATAATCTGTTGACCTTTGTGACCTTGAGAGAAGGTGGTGTCTTGGGGTGGAGAGAATCCTTCTTCCTAAATATGGGTGCAGGGCCTGCCTCTGGAGTGGTCACTTTTCAGTTCAATAAACACTGGGGTCCTTCTGTGTGCAGAGCATGGGGTGAGGCAGCCCCTCCTCAGTCCCCAGCTGGGCTCAAGAGTCGGGAACCATGAGGCTCCCCAGGCCTCTGGCACTGAGACCGATTCTTGCCTGGACTACGATACATGCTTCCTTCCAATGGGCTCCCTTCACTATGCCACCCAGGGCACCCATGTTCCCCCAGCTTTAGGAATTCAATAGAAAGATAACATATAGGTCTGGCTTCTAAAGAGGTCATTATCTTGGGAGTAAATGACATCCATATACAGAGCTGTGTAGGGTGTGACGAAACATCTGAGACAGTGAGTCTGACAGAGAGGGCTTCTGAGACCAGACAGGTAGGGAGGTGGCATCTGTGCTGCAGGTGGAGTAGAAGGGAGGGAAACATTTGAGTCCCAGGAGCAAGGACTGTGTATAGCTCTCTCCCTGTGCCTACAGCACCAAGCATGGAGCCTGGTGCTTAGTAGAAGCTCAAAACATCTGCAACGTTGAATAGAAGCATCAAATGCCATTTTTGTGAAGACTTCTCTGATACTTTCAGTGAATTTAGAATGTCCTGAGACATTTTATAATCCAAGTAACATAGATAATAAAATCCACATTTTTCCTCATTGCAGGAAAATTAGAAAATGTCAGTAAGCAAAAGGAAAAAAGAAATGCTTGGGATTCCCCACCCAGAATTACATGCTGTTGACATTTTAATACAGATCCATCCAGACTTTTTTCTCTTTATTTACATGTATTATATATAAATATACAGACATATTTGGAGAGACTTATATAAATGGAATGGGCATATTGTATGCTATTGTAACTTGCTATAAACTTTTTTTTTTTAAATTTCTAATCCACTTTGCTTAAGCTTTGGTCCATAGTCATCAGTCTGCTCCTATTATAGTTCACTGGGGCAACTGTCAGTGGGCAGTGATAGTGGCTTCCTCATCCCTGTCTCTAGGGCCTGGGAATGCCCTAGCAACAATTCTGACATCTCTGGGTTTCCACCGGTCACTGATAACTATTAATAAAGGCAATAGCAATTATAACAAGAATAAGAGTGTCTAACAATTACCAAGCGCTTCTTACATGCCAGGTCCGGGGCTAAGGGCTTTATAGACATTATCTCAAGGGATCCTCATACAACCCTATGAGATGGACAATGTTATTGCCCCCATTTTGTGGATGAGAAAACAGGTTCAGAGAGGTCACACAGCTGGTAAGTGACAGAGCTGGGACATAAGCCCAGGCTGCGTCTTTGTTTATCTTTGAGCATTTTCTTTGTCATCTCTTAACTGAAATTCCCCTTGGCCAAAGACATCCTGTCAATATCAGATATGTGAGCCTTCAATTCCAAATGTCAATGGAAATAATTTTAATACTTTGATCTCCTTTTAAGTAATTAAATCATGTTATGAAATTTATTTTTAAAAATCTAAGTGTATGTATTAGTTTCCCATTGATGCTATAATAAATTACCATAAACTTAGTGGCTTAAGACAAGTTCGGTAGGTCAGAAGTCCAACACAGGTCTTACTAAGCTAACATCAAGGTGGTGGCAGAGCTGTGTTCCTCCCAGAGGCTCTAGGGAGAGCCCATTTCCTTGTTGTTTCCAGCTTCTAGAGGCTGCTCGCATTCCTTAGCTCATGACCATTTTCAAAGTTCATCATTCCAACCTCTGCTTCTGTTGTCACACGCCTCCTCTTTAACATCAATCCTCTTGCCTCCCTCTTAAAAAAAGGTTCACTGGGCCCACTTGGATAACCCAAGACAATTTTTCGATCCCCAAATCCTTAAGCTAATCACATCTGCAAAGTCCTTTTTGCTGTATAAGGTAACACATTCACAAGTTCTGGGGATTTGGATATGGCCATATTTGTGAAGAGATGCTTTATCCTGTCTACCACAGTGTGTGTCAGGGCAATAGTGAATAGTAAAAATAAAACAAATAAATAATAAAATTATCTTCCCAATGTTAAACTCCAAAATCAGCATGTAACAGATGAGAGCAGCACTCAGCAAAGACCGCCCAATGAGGTGCCTTCAGCAGAGGGAAGAATGATCTACTAAAGAGCACAGAGGAAGGGCAGCCAGGTGGCAGATGTTTTCAGCACCACCCTAATCTGTCCAGGGCTGGAGATGTTCAGATGATCTGATGGGGATGTCTAGTTTTTTTTTTACCATCAAAACCTGAGGCCATTATGTAATCCCCCCATCACCAAGCATCTCCAGATTATGACTCGACTTCTTTGAGAAATTTTCCTGCCAGAAGAGAATGTACCCATTAGGCCAACATTTGATACTCATGTTTCTCTTTGTAAATTGACATCCTCAGTCTCTTGTGACTTAGCTGCAGTGACTCAGCACCGCCAGGATTGATAAACTCAAAGTCATGGACAAGGTTGAATTTCTGGGTCAAGGAACCATCTTCAAGGTAGTGCCACCCTAGAGAGCATTCTTGGGGTCTTCCAGCTGGCCCAACCTTGGTGATGCCAGACACTGCCTTTCAGATATAGGTACTTGATTCCTGGTTACTTAGAGCAACTAACAGTAAAAATTATGTCCAGATTTTCTAACCATGGCATTCAGACAATGATCCATCATGTTTACTACTATTTTCACCCCACTTCAATAGGCATTTTTAACAAGCAAATTATGTAAAATAAAGCTTGCTAGAAAAATAATCACAAGAAGAAATAAAATATTCAAGAGGCAAGGTGCCGTGGAGAGAGGGCTGATAGCAGGATCTGAAATCCAGCCTCTAAGTCTCTGTGTGATCTGGGACAAGCCTCTTTCTCTCTCTGAGCCTCAGTTTCCTCATCTGCAAAATAAGGGGCGTGGTCTAAATCAGTGATTCTCAACCGGATGGAACCTTAGAACCACCCAGGGAACTTTTGGAGGCTGTTGATGCCCAGGCCTCACCGGGATGGGGTACCACTGTCTCTGAATGAGCCAAGGTCCTTTCTACATCTTCTATTCTCTCATTCCATGAAAAGTCTGGAATTTGTCAATGAGAATCTGGGTTCAGATTTATTGGAGGCATCCATCCTCCTTACTAAATAGCAAATTCAACAAGACAAGGAAATGAAAATTGAGTGTCTACTACCTACAAAGCACTAAACTAGATCCCTTAGGGGTGCCTGCACTCAAAGACCTTACTGTGTGTCAGCTAGGTGGCCACATACCCAAATAATTATAGGTAAAAGGGGATGGACATTGTTCCTTTTAAAATTAATCACACTCATGTATTAAGTGAATAATTCCTTTAACCTTACTGGGCTTCTTTTTTCAGAAATTCAGAGCCTGCGTTACATTATCTTTCTCAGCAAACGGGGGATGAGAAGGATCCCCTGGTGAACAGAGCTCTAGCAGTCAAAGCAAGCTCTCTGGCTCCCCACCTGGTGGTCTTTATAGAACATTTACAAGTGACACAGCATCAGGTTTCACTTTTAATGTTGACTGAGTGCTTATTATGTGCCAGACACTATTCCAAGAGTTTTATGGATGTTAACTCATTTGATTTGCAAATGATCCTGTGAGATAAACACTATTACCTTCCCCATATCCCAGATGTGAGCAGTGAGACAGAGAGCTCCGGTCACTTGCCCAAGGTCACAAGCTGCTCAGTGGGGAGCTGGGACTGGAGACTGTTCTAGAACTCATGCTCCCAACCACTTATAAAAGGATTCTGGGCCTTCCATGAAATGTTCCATGTTTGCCCATAATAACGCCTCCGAAGGATGGTAACATGGGAAATGTTTATGTTACAATGTTACGTGAAAAGTTAGTAAGATAAACTCATAAAAGTACCTGGTCAAAGACTGGGTAAAGTCAAAACAAAACAAAAATCACTAAAAAACTATACACAGTGGAAAAGATTGAAATATAATCATAAAAAGAGACAGAATGTAAATAGCAAAATATTAAGAATACTCAGAAGATGGGATTACAAATGAATTTAAAATTCTTCCTGTTTGTATTTTTTCATAAAGACTATGCTTTCCCATAATCTCATACTTCAGTGGCAAGTAAGATATTACTCTTTTTCTGTAAGAAAACATTAGGGCTAAGCTCTGATACTGCAAACAATAGTTTTGGCTTCAAAAATTGGCAGATCAGTAATTTGAGATTTAAAAGATCTTTTCTCATGGATATAAGAGTATCCATAATGATAAAATTATTTTTAAACTAACATTTTGAACTAATAGTCCCAGATACTGTTCTAAGAACATTATAATTCCTTATTTAGTGAGCTAGTAATTGTTTTAGCCCCTGTTATAGTGATGATTAAGTAACTTGCCTGAGTTTGCAAAGCTGGGAACTGATAGGAGACAGTCTCACTGTCCAGCTTAGAGCTGAGGTGTCTCATGTTTCTCCCTGTCTTACTTCCTCTCACTGCAGTTTTCATTCTGAATATGGCAAATTTTGACTACCTTTTCAGCTAACCAGAGTTTGATGACTTTCCTGGGGACCTAATTTGTCCTCAGAATATTTTTTGTAGGGTTCCATCACAGGCTTTGCAAAACTATACAAAAAGGATCTTTCCAGGTTGGATGCTCTTTTCTTAGTTATGACCAGAACTCATGCCTCACTTCTGGCAACTTCCATCCAAATCTAGTTCTCCTTCTCCATCTGCAGCATATACCTGGTCCCTGCCGTCTCACCTTGGGCAGGCCAAAGTTGCCTTGTTTAGGACGATATGTGGAAAGAGAAGCCATTCCTAGACTTTTTCTACCCTTTCAAAGGGATTGTTGGTGCCGAATCAGTGTTATTTGTGAGTTCTCTTGGAGGGTCAAGTTCAGGTAAGGAGAGAAACCCAACTACCCACACCATCTGCATGAGACCTGCTTAAAATAGCATCACTGAGATAGCAAGCATTCTTAGTCCAGGCTATGGCATCATCTAAAAATGAAAAAGTCACATTAGATTATTGGCTTGGGCCTGGCACTTTATTTTGGATCTCAATCCTTATTCCAAAAAGGTTCATTTAATTTCAGGTTGGGAATTTTCCCCGCCATTTCCTATACCAACGAGAAGAGAGAACTTCTCTTCATTTCAGAGGTCTAGAACCCTACTGACCGAGCCTGGGAAATAGGGAGCATAGCAGAGCTGCCTGTGAGATTGACAGACATTGTGTGCAATCTGCAAAGTTCCATCCCTATTTTAGCTAGAGGGCAGCAATTCTCAGGGGATTTCCTGTGGGTTAATAGTTGACATGCTTATGGAGGGAGGAATTGGGTCCCTGGGATGTGAGGGAAGTGTTGTTACCTGTGCCCTTTGTGAAAGATGCCATCAGCATCCTGCCCCATGGTCTGCATCGCCTGATGCCAGGTCAGAGCTGAGGCTGTATAAAAGGCTGAAGCTCCTGAGGGCACCTCAGTCCACCTGCCTCCTGGGTGATCTGCTCCAGTGCTGAACCAAGTGAAGGTATCTTGAGGACCAGGAGGGACTCTTGGTGCTGGTGCTTTGGGCAGACAGAAGCCCTGGGTGGAGGCTGAGGACAATCTTGAAGAAAGACAAGGACAAAAGCGGGTTTGAAAGGGAGGATTCTGCTGGAAGGGGAGGCAAGATTAGTGGAAGGGAAAAAAGGATTGGCGTCTTTTTGAGGTTGCAAAAACTTCATTTGAAACTATGGAGTTCCTAGGTTGAAACTGTTTGCATGCCTCTTGTAACTCATTTGGGGAGATTGGGTTTTAAAAATCTGATCACTATAAAGAAGAAATCTGGTGAATTCATAGTTCAGTTTTAAATGTAAGGAAGTTATCTTGGGCTAGTTGCACTTAAAACTTCTGTATTTTCTTCCAGGTTCATTCAGCTCCTGCTGAGATGTCCTGCCAGCAAAACCAGCAGCAGTGCCAGCCCCCTCCCAAGTGTGCCCCCAAAGGCCCAGCCAAGTGTATCCCCAAGTGCTCCCCCCAAGTGCCCAGCCCCCTGCCCACCTCCAGTCTCCTGCTGTGGCCCCAGCTCTGGAGGCTGCTGTAGCTCTGGGGGTTGGGGCTGCTGCCTGGGCCACCACAAGCTTCGCCGATCTCTTCAACGCTGGCACCATAGCTCTGGCTGCTGTGGCAGCGGCAGTGGCCAGCATTCTGGAGACTCTGGCTGCTGCTCTGGGGGCCACTGCTGAACTGGGCCATGAAGACCACTGAGGAACAACACTTCAGGAGCCCAAGTGCTGATGACCTGCCCAGCCTGAGTCTTTTCTTTTTCTGGTTTGGAAGAACGGACGAAGAGTGGAAGCGCTTCTGAAATACTTCGCGTTTCCCTCTTCTTCCTGCTCATGTTCATTCCTTTGTGAGGTCTTGATGTTTAATCTCTGACATTCACTGGCTTGATTCCCCTCTCAGATATAGTTCTTTGGAGGACTTGGATTGGAATTCAGTTATGAAGCTGTTTTCCCTGTAACAATAAAGCTTTTTATTTCCTGATGTCACTGCCTCCTGATTATTTTGTTCACCTCTCCCACTCCCCACCCCCTGCCTCAGGCCATCCTCCCTTCCCTTCTTTTAAATGTAAGTGAACACTTAAAAAAATCAGTTTGGGAAACAGATTTCAGCACTGAAGCTACTTAGACCTCTGGGAAACAATATTCCCTTTTATGATCTGAAGGAGGGAACTTTAAGCTTGAAGAAAAGGATCATGTCTGAGACCATTCTTTTGACACAAGCTTTCCATGAGGAGGGCCAGGAACGGGTTTTCAGAGAGGAGATGGTGGTACCCAGAAAGATCGCAGTGAGAAGACTCTGGAAGGGTTTCTTTCAAGCATGGGTGATGGTTTAAAAAAGAATTTATTTCCTAGTCATGAGCAATAGATCACCTAAAGTGCTCATTCTGGGCTCCAATGAATTGACACCTTTACTTTTCTGATTATTATAAACCTGGGTGCTTCCATCAGTTGACTAGAGAGGAAAGCGGATGGGAGTTAGTTTCTGGGGGACTGTTTAGGAGGCAGGTATGGAATGGCTGAGCCCATTTCCCCTGGTGCCTGAAAGCCTGAGTTTGGGTCTGATTAGGGAACCAAGAAGGACCCCCTCCTCTGCCAAAGACTGTCTCCATGTGGTTGGTGTGTGTGTGTGTGTGTGAGTGTGTGTTTGTGTGTGTTTGTGTTTGTGTGAGGGGATGGAGGTGGGAGCCGGGGGGCTTCTGTCACTGCATTGGATTTTCTGCTTCCTTTAGGAATAGGATGATTCCTTCAGTAAAGACTCAGGAGTGATGCAGTAAGTCCCCTACATACGAACCTTCAAGTTGTGAACTTTCAAAGATGTGAATGTGCGTACTCAGGTCCAATCATGTAAGTTAGTTCACACATCTGGCATACATTCTCACATGCAGCCTGCCCTGCATCTCCTACTGCTGATGACCCTTCAGCTCTACCATCTCCCATTTCCTCTCCCTCCTCTAGTCAGTAACCCTTCTTGCCTGTTCACTCGATGCCAGCCCCTGTATGCCAGCTGTTGAACTGTACTATCGTATTTTTCAAGGTACTGTACTGTAAGATTAAAAATGTTTTCTTTATTTTTTGTGTTTGTTTGTTTTTATGTATTATTTGTATGAAAAGTATTATAAACCTATTACAGTACAGTACTATATAACCGATTGTGTTAGTTGGGTACCTAGGCTAACTTTGTTGGATGTACGAACAAATTGGACTCATGTACGTGCTCTTGGAACAGAACTTGTTCATATGTAGGGGACTTACTGTAGAAATGATAATTCTGAATCAGGCTTTTATGTACAAAATGAACAATTAAACCTTCCTTTGATAAGAGTTAACAGTGGTGGGTAAAGTAAGTTAGTATATGAGGTTACAGCAAGTCCATATAATGAGCATGTACTTGCCCAAATCATCTCCCAGAGGAGATTCTGTCTCCATCTTGTTACTTCATTACTTCCTCTTTTCTAATACCGACCTCACCTTTCAAATGTCTCATCTGTATGCAGCAACAGGTGGCCCTGGGTACATGCAACCTGTTAATCAGGCTCTAAAGCCATGTTAAATGAAACTGGTATCTTTTTGTGACTTACCTTTCCTTGTGTGCATACTCATGCCTCTCCCAGCTCACTCACTCCCAAACCTATGTCTCACCATCAATTCTTGAATTCTTAATCTTGGATTTCACTTTTACCTCATATTCATGGTTGTGGGCTGTTGCATTGATTAAGAAGCAGTTCTGAAAGCAGTTGACCTCCAAAGTCTTTCTCAATTCTTAAAAGTTAGTTATTCTAAAGGCACAATTTTTCATGGGCACTTTGGACCTTTGGAAAGGTCTCCTTTCCTCCCTCCCTCCCTCTCTTCCTTTCTTCCTTCCTTCCTTCTTTCTTTCTTCTTTCTCTTCACATTGGGCAGTGGCCCCAGGGAGAACCTATCTTCAAAAGGAGTTTGGGATGAGGTCAGGAGTGGAGAGTCTCACAAGCTGGCCTGGTATTTGGCAATTCGACCAGCATCCTGCACAAGTTTTTCTTTTTTTTATTTTTTATTATTTTCTGCTTTATAACAAAGTGAATCAGTTATACATATACATCTGTTCCCATATCCCTTCCCTCTTTTTAAAATTTTTTATTTATTTTTATTTATTTTTTATTATTATTAGTTTCTGCTTTATAACAAAGTGAATCAGTCATACATATACATCTGTTCCCACATCCCTTCCCTCTTGCGTCTCCCTCCCGCCCACCCTCCTTATCCCACCCCTCCAGGCGGTCACAAAGCACCTAGCTGATCTCTCTGTACTATGCGGCTGCTTCCCACTATCTATCTACCTTAAGTTTGGTACTGTATATATGTCCATGCCTCTCTCTAGCTTTGTCACAGCTTACCCTTCCTCCTCCCCATATCCTCAAGTCCATTTTCAAGTAGGTCTGTGTCTTTATTCCTGTTTTACCCCTAGGTTCTTTATGACATTTTTTTTCTTAAATTCCATATATATGTGTTAGCATACGGTATTTGTCTTCCTCTTTCTGACTTACTTCACTCTGTATGACAGACTCTAGGTCTATCCACCTCATTACAAATAGCTCAATTTCATTTCTTTTTATGGCTAAGTAATATTCCATATGTATATTTTCTTTTAGGCCCACCAGGGCTGTATGGGGCTTTGGTAACCTGACTACACTCACAGCTTTCCTGGTCTTAATTATTCCATAACTTTGCCTGGGGTTTTCTTCCAGTCTCCAGTGACAAAGAAACTGCCACTGAGATTCCCATAGGCACATCCTCACCATCATCTTCACACAATCCCACCCAGAAGCATCTGGATGAAACCCAGCAGGCTTTTTGCATAAACTGTGGCCTTCCCCGAGGGGCCAAGGACCAAGATCCTGAGAGATGTGAACTAAGATAACAAGTGAACTATTGGGGTGGCCAAAAAGTTCGTTTGGGCTTTTCTGTAGGATGTTACAGAAAAACCCGAACAAACTTTTTGGCTAACCCAATACAAACTACCATCTAGATGACTACACTGGGATGAACGTGTGAACAGGGGAACTGTGGTGTGTGTGCATGTACACTGTAGAAAAGGGCAAAGAGAACAGGTCCCAAGAAAGGGGCAGACTTCTCTTCACTTGAGCCCCAATGCCCTGTCTTAGCACACACACAGCCCTCCCAGCTATGAACAGAGTCCTGTTTGGAAAGTAAACATGCTATAGCAATCCTGGCACCTCTGTGCGGTGACTTGAATACCCATGTGCACCACCTACGGTGCTACCTGAGTGATGAATGTCTCTGGGATGTAAGCGTCAGTTGAGAATGGCTATTGGGAAATGGGCCCCTCCCAAGAGCCAGCGCCTAACTGGAACCTTATAAAAGGTTCTCTGGCTAGTCCATTGCCTAGCAGGTGGTGCATTCCAGTTAGAAAGCTGAGTGAGTCTTCTAGTGGAACCAGGGTCTAGTAAGTCTCCAAGTGGAACCTGGGGGAGGAGGATGGTAAGAGTTGAAGGCAGAGGGGAGGAGAAGGCAGAACACAGCCAGCAGGTAGATACAGAAAGAGGGCCCTTGAGAGTGCCTTAAGCTTCAAGTGAGGTGACCTCTCCAGGCGTCATGAGGACATGGAAGCCAGATTGGGGGTGGGGGGTGACTCTGCCAGGTGACACTGCAAGTCTGTAGCAGAGATGTGACTGGAATCCAGGTCTTTGACTCCCTGACCTGGGATGTGTTACCATCCTCTGCACCACTCTCTTTTTCCTTATGGTCATGGGGAGTGAGAGGCATAGCCAGGAAAGAATGACCAAGACATGCTTCTGGTGTTCGTGGATTCTTTAGATCTGGGTGGTTGGGACAGACGAACATATGTATGATTTTGGTATTTTCTAACTGAAGTAGTGTTGATGCAGTGCTAATGATAGGCGAATACCATTTGAAGGTCTATGGCCACAGCGAAATGGGGGAGGGGAAAAGAGCCAGGAGATTTTGGACTGGATCAGACAGAAAAATTACCACAATATCCTCTTTCTTTTCCACTGTGGTGAACTTGGGTGATCCTTACTCTAGTCAGAAAAAATGGAAAACTATTGATTCTTTGCATAGACTGTTTCCCTCTCTATGCAGGTTTAACTCAGTGGAACTCACTCACTGAAATATTTGTTTGGGGTTTGTTCCTTTGCTTCCCCTTTTTCTTGTGTGTGTGTGTGTGTGTGTGTGTGTGTGTGTGTGTGTGTGTGTGTTTTGTGTGTGTGTTTTCTTTCCTTGCATTATGCCGGGCTCACGTGCTCACAAAGTCAAATCTCAAAAGCCCTGTGTTGGAAAGAATCAGTGTTCCCATGTGAAAAGCTGTTTTCTTCCAGGTTCTCTGTGACGATGTCCTCCCAGCAGATCGGTAAAGACTTTTCCAAGGGCTCTTCTCAGGACACGAAGGGTTCGTGTCCCACCCCGGCGCCCGACGACTCCTCCTGCTGCGGTTTGGGCTGCTGCGGAGACTCGGACTGCTGCGGCTCCAGCTCCGTCGGCTGCTGCTGCCTTCCCCTGAGGCGCCGCCTGCAGGGCAGCCGTTGCTGCTGCTGCTGCGCGGACAGCAGACAGCGGTCTGGGTCCTCGAGCTCCGGCTGCTGCGGCGGATGCTGAGGCCACGGCTGCCCCACACCTGAGCCAGAGCTGCTCCCACCCCGTGCCTGCGCCCCTCAGTACCGTGCTCTCCTGCGGGACAGGGCCTCAGAGCTTGCCCCCTTAAAGATAACTGCTCTTAGGTGTTCAGACACCCACCCTATACTCAGCCCTACAAAACTCCCTGACCACGCCCCCGCTGACCCCCCTTGTGCTTTTTCTCCTTGGGAACCTGAAAGCCATGGGTGGGACACTGGATTTTACTGTCTGCAGGGACTTGCATATGTAGGTGCTCAATAAAAGCCTACTGATTTGATTGTCTTTTGAAGACATGTCATAATAAAACTTCTACCTCCTGAGAACACTCCCTTTCCTATTTGTTCTTTCATTTGTGTATTTATTATCATGTTCTGTTACTCCATTTTCTCACTCAGCTCTGGCTTGGCACATTTGTAAAAGGCGGGAAACTAAAAATTTCCCTGGAAAGCCTGAACAAGAGTGGCTTTCTGGTACTTATTCGTGGTAGCAGAACTCACATAATGGAGCCAGACAGTGTTCTGAAGGCTTTATGGGACATGCATCGTCTCACAACGACTCAGTGAGGTAGGTGCTATTATACCCATTTTACAGAAGAGAAACTGAGGTTAAGGAGCTTGCTCAAAGTCATTCTGCTTGTGCATGATGGAAAAAGCCAGGACTTATGCTCCTAACGGCTCAGCTTGGTCCCCGGAAGGCTTCCAGAGCCTTGCCACTGAGGTGCTCACTCTCCTACCCATCAGGCCCAGGCAGCTGCGTGGCAAAGGTTTGGATTTGCAACTCTTAAGGACTTTGGAATCAGGTGAGCTGAGACTAACTTTTGCCACAGAAGAGCACCAGCCCACTGCTTTGTTTGTTGGGTAAGGGAACTTTGCCAGTTGAGCATTCAGGGAGACTGGGAACCTCCCCCTCCAGGCCTCATTCATGCAGCTGAGGTCTGACTGGGAGACATGGGTTTCCAGGACTCTGCAGGGCGAGAAGTGCCATGCTCAGAATTATGGGAATGTCATTTTCTAGAGGTGGTGGTTGTGGTGGGGTTATCCTGATTAGCTCGGAAACCTCAGCCTGTAGGTGTAGATCTTATCCACTCATTTCAGGAAGAGAAAACAGAACAATGTCCTCTGCAGTGGTGTCTGCTGGGTTCACAAGGGAAGAGGCAATAGTAACAGTGATAATAATAGTGACAATAGCTACCACTTATTGGGCATTTACTCTGTTCTCATGCTTGGTTGGGCACAGGTTTAGGCACTTTACATATATTATCTCCTTTAATCCTCACAATAATCTCCATACAAGACAGGAATTTCCCTATTTTTTTTTATATGTAATGAAACTGGGGCTCAGAGAGTTTCAGTGACTTGGCCAAAGTTGCACAGCTAGCAAATGTTCCAGGTCCCTAGATGGTGAGTGAGGGAGATGAGATTGGAACTGGGATCTGTCTGACTCCAAAGTCCATGTTCTCAGACTCAAACTATCATATTCTCCTATCTTAGAAATTACCACCACCCAGGGAAGGGGACACTCAGACCTCTGCAGACACACCCAGGCTCTTAGAAAATTGAAGCCTGGCTTCTTGGCTGCTGTTCCATCAATGACCCAATGACTGGTAAGCTCTGTCAGGGCATCCACCCAACAAAAGGTATTTGCTCTGAGGCAAGGTCAGAAATGCTTCATTGATTTCATCCAGGATGTTTATACTTGAGACCAAATGACCCCTGTCATGGAGGCTCTGAAAGGCAGTCCGGCTCTGAATGAGAGGGCCCCTTATTTCCATCTCTGGGATTCTGTAATTTCCAGTGAGAGGTGATTTGTGGAAACTGTTTACAAACAGATGACACCACTCATGGAGCTGCCTCTCCCAATGCCAGTGATGTGTGTTGAGGCAAAAAGCCCTGGGACTTGGTGGAGGGGTGAGGCAGGTAGGGAGAACTGCCTGACTCAGAACAGACAGATTGGAAAGCCAACCTCAGGGTGGAGGGGGTGACCCTTAATCAGGGAGCTGAGGCATGAGTTTTGGGAAAGAAATATGGTGACTCACCACTGTGAGACGCGTGAATCCGAATAGCAGTATATACCCTTGCACACAAGGCACAAAGATATAGATTAAATGGCTGACTGTGAGATGGTGGTATGGCCAGGCTCAAGTATGTGACCCTCAGCAGGACACACAGGGGAACTTTGATGAGAAAGGTTTGGGCATTCTAAGAATAGTTTTATTACAGAAACCTGGAAAGCTACTTTGGATGGGCTAGAGCTCTCTTTTCATGGCCCCATAGCCTTCTCTGACTTCTAGCACCAGGTAAAGCTGTATACGTGGCACAGGCTTTCCCTCAGTGACAGCACTGTTGAATGTATTTTATTCATGATGGCTCCAGTTCCTGCTTAAATTATGTTATTATAGTAATAAAAATAGCAACTGATATTTATATAGAACTTAGCAGTTTATAAGGTGTGTTCACATATCTCCTTCAAAATCTGTAAGACAGTATTTTTGTCTCTGTTTTCTGTTTAACAGATTAGGAGAGGCTCTGAGAGTTTACATGATCCACCTGAGGTTATCCAGCCAAGAAGTGGCAGTCTCTGATTGGACTAGGCTTTCTAGTGCTTTCCAAGAAAGCCAAGAGTCATCTTTTCTTTTTAAAAAAAAATTTATTGGAGTATAGTTGATTTACAATGATGTGTTAGTTTCTGCTGTACAGCAAAGTCATTCAGTTATACATATGCATATATCCACTCTTTTTTAGATTATTTTTCCATATAGGCCATTATAGAGTATTGAGTAGAGTTCCCTGTGCTATACAGTAGGTTCTTATTAGTTATCTATTTTATATACAGTAGTGGGTATATGTCAGTACCAATCTCCCAATTTATCCTTCCTCCCTGCTTACCCCTTGGTAACCGTAAGTTTGTTTTCTACATCTGAAGAGCTCCCTCTTCTTAATCTGTACCCTGAGATAATTGAATAATGTCACCCAATTAATTATTGAGGGACAGCGTTTATTTATCCCTTATTTTTTAAAATTTTTTTATTAGTTTCTGCTTTATAACAAAGTGAATCAGTCATACATATACATCTGTTCCCACATCCCTTCCCTCATGCATCTCCCTCCCTCCCACCCTCCCCATCCCACCCCTCCAGGCGGTCACAAAGCACCGAGCTGATCTCCCTGTGCTCTGCGGCTGCTTCCCACTATCTATCTACCTTACGTTTGGTAGTGTATATAGGTCCATGCATCACTTTTGCTTTGTCACAGCTTACCCTTCCCCCGCCCCATATCCTCAAGTCCATTCACAAGTAGGTCTGTGTCTTTATTCCCGTTTTACCCCTAGGTTCTTCATGACATTTTTTTAAAATTCCATATATATGTGTTAGCATACGGTATTTGTCTTTCTCCTTCTGACTTACTTCACTCTGTATGACAGACTCTAGGCCTATCCACCTCATTACAAATAGCTCAGTTTCGTTTCTTTTTATGGCTGAGTAATATTCCATTGTATATATGTGCCACATATTCTTTATCCATTCACCCGATGATGGACACTTAGGTTGTTTGCAGCTCCGGGCTATTGTGAATAGAGCTGCAATGAACATTTTGGTACATGTCTCTTTTTGAATTATGGTTTTCTCAGGGTATATGCCTAGTAGTGGGATTGCTGGATCATATGGTAGTTCTATTTTTAGTTTTTTAAGGAACCTCCATACTGTTCTCCATAGTGGCTGTACCAATTCACATTCCCACCAGCAGTGCAAGAGTGTTCCCTTTTCTCCACACCCTCTCCAGCATTTATTGTTTCTAGATTTCTTGATGATGGCCATTCTGACTGGTGTGAGATGATATCTCATTGTAGTTTTGATTTGCATTTCTCTAATGATTAATGATGTTGAGCACTCTTTCATGTGTTTGTTGGCAGTCTGTATATCTTCTTTGGAGAAATGCCTATTTAAGTCTTCTGCCCATTTTTGGATTGGGTTGTTTGTTTTTTTGCTATTGAGCTGCATGAGCTGTTTATAAATTTTGGAGATTAATCCTTTGTCAGTTGCTTCATTTGCAAATATTTTCTCCCATTCTGAGGGTTGTCTTTTGGTCTTGTTTATGGTTTCCTTTGCTGTGCAAAAGCTTTGAAGTTTCATTAGGTCCCATTTGTTTATCTTTGTTTTTATTTCCATTTCTCTAGGAGGTGGGTCCAAAAGGATCTTGCTGTGATTTATGTCATAGAGTGTTCTACCTATGTTTTCCTCTAAGAGTTTGATAGTGTCTGGCCTTACATTTAGGTCTTTAATCCATTTTGAGCTTATTTTTGTGTATGGTGTTAGGGAATGATCTAATCTCATACTTTTACATGTCCCTGTCCAGTTTTCCCAGCACCACTTATTGAAGAGGCTGTCCTTTCTCCACTGTACATTCCTGCCTCCTTTATCAAAGATAAGTTGACCATATGTGCGTGGGTTTATCTCTGGGCTTTCTATCCTGTTCCATTGATCTATCTTTCTGTTTTTGTGCCAGTACCACACTGTCTTGATTACTGTAGCTTTGTAGTATAGTCTGAAGTCAGGGAGCCTGATTCCTCCAGCTCCGTTTTTTGTTCTCAAGATTGCTTTGGCTATTCGGGGTCTTTTGTTTCTCCAAACAAATTTTGAAATTTTTTGTTCTAGTTCTGTGAAAAATGCCCGTGGTAGTTTGATAGGGATTGCATTGAATCTGTAGATTGCTTTGGGTAGTAGAGTCATTTTCACAATATTGATTCTTCCAATCCAGGAGCATGGTATATCTCTCCATCTATCTGTATCATCTTTAATTTCTTTCATCAGTGTCTTATAATTTTCTGCATACAGGTCTTTTGTCTCCTTAGGTAGGTTTATTCCTAGATATTTTATTCTTTTTGTTGCAATGGTAAATGGGAGTGTTTTCTTGATTTCATTTTCAGATTTTTCATCATTAGTGTACAGGAATGCCAGAGATTTCTGTGCATTAATTTTGTATCCTGCTACTTTACCAAATTCATTGATTAGCTCTAGTAGTTTTCTGGTAGCATCTTTAGGATTCTCTATGTATAGTATCATGTCATCTGCAAACAGTGACAGCTTTACTTCTTCTTTTCCAATTTGGATTCCTTTTATTTCCTTTTCTTCTCTGATTGCTGTGGCTAAAACTTCCAAAACTAAGTTGAATAAGAGTGGTGAGAGTGGGCAGCCTTGTCTTTTTCCTGATCTTAGTGGAAATGGTTTCAGTTTTTCACCATTGAGGACAATGTTGGCTGTGGGTTTGTCATATATGGCTTTTATTATGTTGGGGAAAGTTCCCTCTATGCCTACTTTCTGCAGGGTTTTTATCATAAATGGGTTTTGAATTTTGTCGAAAGCTTTCTCTGCATCTCTTGAGATGATCATATGGTTTTTCTCCTTCAACTTGTTAATATGGTGTATCACATTGATTGATTTGCATATATTGAAGAATCCTTTCATTCCTGGAATAAACCCCACTTGATCATGGTGTATGATCCTTTTAATGTGCTGTTGGATTCTGTTTGCTAGTATTTTGTTGAGGATTTTTGCATCTATGTTCATCAGTGATATTGGCCTGTAGTTTTCTTTCTTTGTGACATCCTTGCCTGGTTTTGGTAACAAGGTGATGGTGGCCTCATAGAATGAGTTTGGGAGTGTTCCTTCCTCTGAAATTGTTTGGAAGAGTTTGAGAAGGATGGGTGTTAGCTCTTCTCTAAATGTTTGATAGAATTCACCTGTGAAGCCATGTGGTCCTGGGCTTTTGTTTGTTGGAAGATTTTTAATCACAGTTTCAATTTCAGTGCTTGTGATTGGTCTATTCATATTTTCTATTTCTTCCTGAGTCAGTCTTGGCAGGTTGTGCATTTCTAAGAATTTGTCCATTTCTTCCAGGTTGTCCATTTTATTGGCATAGAGTTGCTTGTAGTAATCTCTCATGATCGTTTGTATTTCTGCAGTGTCAGTTGTTACTTCTCCTTTTTCATTTCTAATTCTATTGATTTGAGTCTTCTCCCTTTTTTTCTTGATGAGTCTGGCTAATGGTTTGTCTATTTTGTTTATCTTCTCAAAGAAGCAGCTTTTAGTTTTATTGATCTTTGCTATTGTTTCCTTCATTTCTTTTTCTTTTATTTCTGATCTGATCTTTATGATTTCTTTCCTTCTGCTAGCTTTGGGGGTATTTTGTTCTTCTTTCTCTAATTGCTTTAGGTGCAGGGTCAGGTTGTTTACTCGAAATGTTTCCTGTTTCTTAAGGTGGGATTGTATTGCTATAAACTTCCCCCTTCGTCAGGCCCCCTCCAAACACACACTCACTCACACGCAGGGCACTCCCACCCAGGGATGGCGGTGGACTGTGTTTGGTGCTCTGCGAAGCCCCACTCTCAACAAAGAATAAAGTTTCCATTCTCAAAAAAAAAAAAATAAAATAAAATAAACTTCCCCCTTAGAACTGCTTTTGCTGCGTCCCATAGGTTTTGGGTCGTCGTGTCTCCATTGTCATTTGTTTCTAGGTATTTTTTAATTTCCTCTTTGATTTCTTCAGTGATCACTTCGTTATTGAGTAGTGTATTGTTTAGCTTCCATGTGTTTGTATTTTTTACAGATCTTTTCCTGTAATTGATGTCTAGTCTCTTAGCATTGTGGTCAGAAAAGATACTTGATACAATGTCAATTTTCTTAAATTTACCAAGGCTTGATTTGTGACCCATGATATGATCTATCCTGGAGAATGTTCCATGAGCACTTGAGAAATATGTGTATTCTGTTGTTTTTGGATGGACTGTCCTATAAATATCAATTAAGTCCATCTTGTTTAATGTATCATTTAAAGCTTGTGTTTCCTTATTTATTTTCATTTTGGATGATCTGTCCATTGGTGAAAGTGGGGTGTTAAAGTCCCCTACTGTGAGTGTGTTACTGTTGATTTCCCCTTTTATGGCTGTTAGTATTTGCCTTATGTATTGAGGTGCTCCTATGTTGGGTGCATAAATATTTACAATTTTTATATCTTCTTCTTGGATCGATCCCTTTATCATTATGTAGTGTCCTTCTTTGTCTCTTCTAATAGTCTTTATTTTAAAGTCTATTTTGTCTGATATAAGAATTGCTACTCCAGCTTTCTTTTGATTTCCATTTGCATGGAATATCTTTTTCCATTCCCTAACTTTCAATCTGTATGTGTCTCTAGGTCTGAAGTGGGTCTCTTGTAGACAGCATATATATGGGTCTTGTTTTTGTATCCATTCAGCCAATCTGTGTCTTTTGGTGGGAGTATTTAGTCCATTTACATTTAAGGTAATTATTGATATGTATGTTCCTATTCCCATTTCCTTAATTGCTTTGGGTTCGTTATTGTAGGTATAGTCCTTCTGTTGTGTTTCTTGCCTAGAGAAGTTCCTTTAGCATTTGTTGTAAAGCTGGTTTGGTGGTGCTGAACTCTCTCAGCTTTTGCTTGTCTGTAAACGTTTTAATTTCTCCATCAAATCTGAATGAGATCCTTGCTGGGTAGAGTAATCTTGGTTTCAGGTTTCTCTCCTTCATCACTTTAATTATGTCCTGCCACTCCCTTCTGGCTTGTAGAGTTTCTGCTGAGAGATCAGCTGTTAACCTGATGGGGATTCCCTTGTGTGTTATTTGTTGTTTTTCCCTTGCTGCTTTTAATATGATTTCTTTGTGTTTAATTTTTGACAGTTTGATTATTATGTGTCTTGGCGTATTTCTCCTTGGGTTTATTCTGTATGGGACTCTCTGTGCCTCCTGGACTTGATTAACTATTTCCTTTCCCATATTAGGGAAGTTTTCAACTATAATCTCTTCAAATAGTTTCTCAGTCCCTTTCTTTTTCTCTTCTTCTTCTGGAACCCCTATAATTCGAATGTTGGTGCGTTTAATGTTGTCCCAGAGGTCTCTGAGACTGTCCTCTGTTCTTTTCATTCTTTTTTCTTTATTTGGCTCTGCATCAGTTATTTCCACTATTTTATCTTCCACCTCACTTATCCGTTCTTCTGCCTCAGTTATTCTGCTATTGATCCCATCTAGAGTATTTTTTATTTCATTTATTGTGTTTTTAATCGATGCTTGATTCATCTTTAGTTCTTCTATGTCCTTGTTTAACTGTTTCTTGCATTTTGTCTATTCTATTTCCAAGATTTTGGATCTTGGAAATAGAATCTTGGACCATCTTTACTATCATTATTCTGAATTCTTTTTCAGGTAGACTGCCTATTACCTCTTCATTTGTTAGGTCTGGTAGGTTTTTATCTTGCTCCTTCACCTGCTGTGTGTTTTTCTGTCTTCTCATTTTGCTTATGTTACTGTGTTTGGGGTCTCCTGTTTGCAGGCTGCAAATTCGTAGTTCCTGTTGTTTTTGGTGTCTGTCCCCAGTGGCTAAGGTTGTTTCAGTAGGTTGTGTGGGCTTCCTGGGGGGGGGGGGACTAGAGCCTTTGTTTTGGTGGTTGAGGCTCGATCTTGTCTTTCTGGTGGGCAGGTCCATGTCTGGTGGTGTGTTTTGGGGTGCCTGTGGCCTTATTATGTTTTTACGCAGCCTCTCTGTTAATGGGTGGGGTTGTGTTCCTCTGTTGCTAGTTGCTTGGCATAGGGTGACCAGCACTGTAGCTTGCTGGTCGTTGAGTGAAGCTGGGTGCTGGTGTTGAGATGGAGATCTCTGGGAGATTTTCGCTGCTTGATATTATGTGGGGCTGGGAGGTCTCTTGTGGACCCGCGTCCTGAAGTTGGCTCTCCCACTTCAGAGGCACAGCACTGTTTCCTGGCTGCAGCACCAAGAGCCTTTCATCTACCCGGCTCAGAATAAAAGGGAGAAAAAGTAGAAAGAAAGAGTTAGTAGAAGAAAGAAAGAGAGAGAGAAAGAAAGGAAGAAGGAAAGAAAGGAAGGAAGGAAGGAAGAAAGAAAGAAAGGAGGGAGTGAGGGAGGAAGGATGGAAAGAAAGAAAGAAAGAAAGGAGGGAGGGAGGGAGGAATGAAAGAAAAAGGAAGAGTGAATGGAAGAAGGGAGGGAGGGAGGGAGGAAGGAAAGAAAGAGAGAAAGACAGGAGGGAGGGTGGTAGGAAGGAAAGAAAAAGAAAGTGAAAGGAAGAGGGGTGGGAGGGAGGGAGGAAGGAAAGAAAGAGAGAAAGAAGGTAAGGAGGGGCGGAGGGGGGGAGGGAGGAAGGGAAGGTAGGAAAAAAAGAAAGAGCAGGTAACGTAAAATAGAATAAAGTATGAAATATAGTAGCGCTATTAAAATTAAAAAGTAATTATTAAAAAAAAAAATGGACCGATAGAACCCTGGGACATATGGTGGAAGCAAAACTATACAGAGAGAATCTTACACAGAAAAATACACATACACATTCACAAAAGGAGAGCAGGGGGAAAAATCTTGCTCTCCAAGTCCACCTCCTCAATTTGGGATAATTCGTTGTAAAAAGAGGAAAAGGGCGAGAAGTTTGAAATCTTGCTAATTCCACCTCCTTAATTTGGGATAATTCGTTGTAAAAAGAGGAAAAGGGGGGAAAGTCTTAAATCTTGTCCTCAAAGTCCACTTCCTCAATTTGGGATGATTCGCTGTCTATTCATGCACTCCACAGACGCAGGGCACATCAAGTGGACCGTGGAGCTTTAATCCGCTGCCTCCGAGGCTGCACAGAGAGATTTCCCTGTCTCTTCTCTGCTCTCACAGCTCCCGGGTCTCAGCCTTGGACCGGGCCCCGCCTCTGCGCGTAGGTCGCCGGAGGGCGTCTGTTCTTCGCTCAGACAGGACGGGTTTAAAGGAGCCGCTGATGTGGGGGCTCTGGCTCACTCAGGCAGAGGGGAGGGAGGGGCGCGCAGAGTGGGGTGGGCCTGCGGCGGCAGAGGCCGGCGTGACGTTGCACCAGACCAAGACGCTCCGTGCGCTTTCCCGGGAAAGCCGTCCCCGGGTTCCGGGACCCCGGCAGTGGCGGGGTGCACAGGCCCCCCGGAAGGTGGGGCGGACAGTGACCCGCGCTCGCACACAGGCCCCGCGGCGGCGGCAGCAGCAGCAGCCCCAGCGTCCCACGCCCGTCTCCGGGGTCCGCGGCTTTAGCCGCGGCTCGCGCCCGTCTCCGGCGCTTCCCAAAGCAGCCCTCTTAATGCCCTCTCCTCGCGCACCAGGAAACAAAAGGGAAGAAAAAGCCTCTTGCCTCTTCGGCAGCTCCAGACCCTTTCCCCGGACTCCCTCCGGGCTAGCCGTGGTGCACTAACCCCTTCAGGCTCTCTTCCTGCCGCCAGCCCCAGTCCTCTCCCTGCGCTCCGACTGAAAGCCGATAGCCGAGCCTCAGCTCCCAGCCCCGCCCGCCCCGGCGGCCGAGCAGACAAGCCTCTCAGGCTGGTGTGTGCCTGAGGGCACCGATCCTCTGTGCCGGAATCTCTCCGCTTTGCCCTCCACACCCCTGTTGCTGTGCACTCCTCCGCTACTCCGAAGCTTTCCCCCTCCGCCACCTGCAGTCTCCGCCCGCGAAGGGGCTTGTAGTGTGTGGAAACCTTTCCTCCTTCACGGCTCCCTCCCACTGGTGCAGGTCCCGTCCCTATCCTTTTGTCTCTGTTTATTCTTGTGCCCTATCCCGGTATGTGGGGAGTTTCTTGCCTTTTGGGGGGTCTGAGGTCTTCTGTCAGCGTTCAGTATGTGTTCTGTAGGAGTTGTTCCACGTGTAGATGAATTTCTGATGTATCTGTGGGGAGGAAGATGATCTCCGCGTCTTACTCTTCCGCCATCTTCCCAGGGTCCTATTTATCTCTTATTTATCATTGCATTCCTAGTATCTAGAACTATGCCAGGTACATACTAGCGGTTAATAAGTAAATGGATGTTAATTAACGTATCATGTGTAAAGTATTGACCTAAACAATTCTAGGAGATGCACAAAAGTATGACTTTACCTCAAGGAGCTTATAGTCTGAGTTGAGAAATATGGTAAATAATCATATAAGCTATGAATGATAACATCACATACAAGAAATAATGTCACATACAGATACATACAATACATACAAATACAAGAAACATCAAAAACAAAACACGAGATAGATAAGCCTATGGGGATTCAAATGAATTTAGGTGAGGATTTGTTACAGGACTTCAAATGAGGGCAAGTTACTGTGGACTGGGTTATTCACAAGATTTCACGGAGCAGGGATCTGCACTGGGTCTGAAGGATGGAGACACTTTGGGAGGCAGAGATTCATTTGTTTATGCATTTACTCAACTCCCTCAGACGCCATTGGCAGTGCTGGGACAGGATGAAGAATGAGGTCAAGACCCTGCCTGCATGGACCTCACCTTCTGGGATAGAGGCAGACAAGAAAGTGAGCAGGAAAGTCAAATTATTTCACATAATGAAAAGTGCTGTGATGAAATAAAGAAGAGAGAGTACAGACATGAACCAAAGGTGTATGGAGATTTTAGATAGGGATCAGGGAAGGCTTCCTGGAGGAAGAACTATTTGAGCAGAAAAGGTGGGAATCATTGCACAGATCAGGAAGGCATATGATTATGGGGTTCTTACTTTGCTGGCGGCTTGAGGCTACGATGTTTAAGGGGAGCACACAGTTATGTTGGCCCCATTAGAAACTTTTACTACTAGGGAAGTAGCTTGGGATTCCAGTTGCTTGGCATAGATATTTGATGGTAAGATTAATCAGATACTATGAACTGGGCATTACTTCACTTAATCCTCCCAACTCTCCCACAAGCTAGGTTTTTTTCTCACATATTTAGGATAAGAAAACTAAGATATTATTATAATAGGTAGCCATCCCAAGATTGTACAGCTTGTAATTGTCAGAACAGGATTTTGAACTGTATATGTCTGACTCCAAAACCAATGATCTGAACACTGAGCTCTAATTGCTTTTTGGGGTGAAGAAGGCAAGTAGTTTTAAGTTTGAACAGAGGAAGGAGAAAGGAGATCCAAGGTGGAGGTGGTGATGTAGAAACACCACGAGGACACATCCTTAGAGAGGAGAGATGGGGCCAGATCACAGGGGGTTTTGGTTGCCAAATCAAGGCATTGAAACTGTATATATTTGTGGCAAGTGATGGTAGGAAAATGGTTTTGAAAGAAGTACTTTAGGAAGATAGGAGTTGGTCTACATAACACCTACAGTACCCTCTGACATGACCCTAAGATTAATTAGGCAGTGGTAACTAGGATGCTCTGGAGGAGGAAGTGAATTGAGAAAATATGGTATATCACTGTGGGAAGGTGCAATGGCCCAGGCTTGAAGTGAGGATCTGAACGCAGTACATGGCAGTGGGCAAGGAAAGGAAATGACAGATGTCAAAAGCATTTGTCCAGAAGGAAGAAGAATAGACAGAGCTGGGAGATATATTGGGACTGTAGAAGAGGAAGCAGCTGGGGTTCTCTGAGGCTTTGTGACTGGTGATTGGGAAATGATGATACCACTGACAAAACAGAGAAGTCAGGAGAAAAGAGATGTGGGGAGGAGGAGTAAGTTTGGTCCAGGGCATGTTGAGTTTGAGGTGCTAGCAACACATGACCATGAGGTAGGATGTGGGGCTGGAACTCCAGACATAGACTCTCTGAAAATTGATATAAACACATAGAAATAAGTCATCCAGAGATGAGAGTCAACTCCTTGGGAATGAATGTGGTTCCACCTCTTCATTGAAAGTCACTGAGAGGACAGACCTGTTCTGTCTGTCTTGTTCATTGCAGCAACCTCAGTGTAAAGAACAGAGACTGGCTCACAGAAGGCACTCAGTCAATATGTGTTGAGTGAATGAATGAACAAATGAATGAATGGGCAAACAGAAAGTCAAGAGTTGAGCTGAGGGGGAAATCGAGCATTTAGAGGGGAAGCTGAGTCCCAAGGGAAGAGGGCAAAGATGAAATCAGAGAAATTACTCAGACAATTCATAAGACTATTTTTGGGTCTTTAGATTCTAGAAATCCAGGTGGAGGAGAACCAGGACAGTGCAGAATTGCAGAAGCTAAAAGATCTCATCCAAATCAAGTTAATTACACAGGATCTTTCTTCCTGTTGCATGATCTATCTTGTACTCTTTAAATCATTGAACAGTTATAATAAGAGATCCTATCAGGAGGGATAGAAGTTTCATCTTTTTTTATTTTTTAAAAAAATTTATGTATTTATTTTTCCTGTGTTGGGTCTTCGCTGCTGTGCGCGGGCTTTCTCTAGTTGTGGCGAGCGGGGGCTACTCTTCGTTTTGGTGCACGGGCTTCTCATTGCAGTGGCTTCTCTTGTTGCGGAGCACGGGCTCTAGGTGCAAGGGCTCAGTAGTTGTGGTGCACGGGCTCAGTCGTTGTGGTGCAGATGCTTAGTTGCTCTGCGGCATGTGGGATCTTCCCGGACCAGGGCTCGAACCGTGTCCCCTGCATTGGCAGGCGAATTCTTAACCAGTGTGTCACCAGGGAAGTCCCAGCAGTTTCATCTTAACTCAGTGGAACTTGTTGAACAGGAAAACTGGCATTCATACAGAGTGAGGAAAACATCCTCTCTAATGACACTGCAGAAGATCAGAATGATTTGGCCCAGATAAATCTGAAATACGTCAGTTTGCCTCAGGATGTATGATAGTCCACCCTAGAAAAGCAAGTATCTTCTCTTCTCTTGTAGACATTGCATCAGAGCAAGAGCTACTGCTCCCAATGTATCTCATTTAATGATGTATCTTGTTCTTAAGAATGTATAAGATCTATTGCCAATAATGTAGCTATATCAGCTCTGCATGCTTGGAAACTTAGTTTGCAGTGCTTGAAGGCTATTTTTCTAGGGGTATGAAATGTGATTACATGTACCTGAAAGTCAGGAATCAACCCTCTCCCGTTATGCCCCACCCTCATCTGCCGATTTTCTGTTCATAACCGCAATCTTTCATTCATGAAAATCTTATTGATCACTCACCATACGCTACGTACTTACGTACTTACTATATTCTACATACTGTCTGATACAAGCAAGTAACTCTTCTCTAATAATTCAGTGGGAGAGAGAGTCAAATGTCACAATACGGTTAAATGCTTGAAGTCAGCACCACAGAGAGGGGACCGCTCATCCTGCTGAGGGCTTGGCAAAACCTATAGTTTAAACTTAGTCCTGAAGGATGCATAGGAGTTGGCCAGGCTGAGAAGACAGGAAAAAATGTTTAAGCTAAAGTAAACAGCCTTTATGTTTAATTAGGTCCCCTTTGTTTATTTTTCATTTTCATTACTCTAGGAGGTGGGTCAAACAAGATCTTGCTGTGGTTTATGTCAAAGAGTGTTTTTCCTATGTTTTCCTCTAAGAGTTTTATAGTGTCTTGTCTTACATTTAGGTCTTTAATCCATTTAGAATTTATTTTTGTGTATGGTGTTAGATAGTGTTCTGATTTCATTCTTTTACATATAGCTGTCCAGGTTTCCCAGCACCACTTATTGATACAACCACTATGAAGAACAATATGGAAGTTCCTTAAAAAACTAAAAATAGAACTACCATACGACCCAGCAATCCCACTACTGGGCATACACCCTGAGAAAATCATAATCCAAAAAGAGTCATGTACCACAATGTTCATTGCAGCCAGGACATGGAAGCAACCTAAATGTCCATCTACAGATGAATGGATAAAGAAGATGTGGCACATGTATACAATGGAATATTACTCAGCCATAAAAAGAAACAAAATTGAGTTATTTGTAGTGAGGTGGATGGACCTAGAGTATGTCATACAGAGTGAAATAAGACAGAAAGAGAAAAACAAATACTGTATGCTAACACATATATATGAAATCTAAAAAAAAAAAAAAATGCTACTGATGAACCTAGTGGCAGGGCAGGAATAAAGAGGTAGACATAGAGAATGGACTTGAGGACACAGGGCGGGGAGGGGGAAGCTGGGACGAAGTGAGAGTAGTCTTGACATATATACACTACCAAATGTAAAACAGATAGCTAGTAGGAAGCAGCAGTATAGCACAGGGAGATCAGCTCAGTGCTTTGCGACGACCTAGAGGGTGGAATAGAGGGTGGGAGGGAGGCTCGAGAGAGGAGGTATGGAGATATATATAAGCATATGCCTGATCCACTTTGTTGTGCAACAGAAACTAATGCAACACTGTGAAGCAATTATACTCCAATAAAGATGTATTAAAAAAAACAGCCTTAAGTGCAAAGGCTGGCAAGGTGAGTACATGTTTTGTAGCCCAATTTTTCATGGCTGGAGCTCAAGGAAGACAGGGCAGGTGAGATTATACAGCTGATCAGGGAATAGATAAGGCAGGGCCTTTTGCAACTACCCAAAGCTCCTGGAACTTTATCCTGGAGGCCTAGTGAACCATATTTGGGGGCTCATTAGGTCTCTCTCCCTTGTTTTCAATCATACTAAAATTACCTTTGCTTAAAAAATAAGGGCATTAACTTTATCTCCAGCTATCATATCCATCTATCTTTTTTTTCTTAGTGTCTTATCCCAGTTTTGAAAGTGCCATTCATTGTTTTATCTTTTATTAAATCTTTCTTAATCCAGCTGAATAATGCTTGTCCCACCAACCAACCATTATGCTAGATGATCTCACTCCAGGGTCACCAATTCATCACTCAAGCTCTGCGTCCAATGGTCTTTCCTCTGTTTCCAGGACCTTAGCTCACTGTGCACCACTGTCCACTGTTAATCAGCTTCTGCCTCTCCCTTTGTGACACTGCACTTCCTCTCAGTGTTTCTGTGCTTTGGGCTTTTTAATAATTTCCTCTCTTCTGTTCTCTCTCCTAGCTCCACCTCGAAATCTGTGTATTATACCTAAGTTTCAGCCCGTAACCATCCAATGTTCTATAGAGAAATCTCATTCATTCACTCATTCCTCACAATCTTATTGAGGGCCTAATATGTGCTAGGCTCTTGGTTAGGATTTCAGACAGAAAGACACAATCTGGGTGATTCCCTTACATGAATGTTTCCAAAATCGCCATCTCCAGCTATGACATTTCCTGCAAATTACAGATTGAAAGCCTCTGATTCTCATGGAATAGTTTCATTTGGATATCTCAGACACATCTCATACTAAACATAACTACCTCTCAAATGAGGTTCTTTTTTTTCCTTCAGATTTCTCTACTTCAGATGGTGGGGTCTCTGTCACCATTCACACTGAAAATTGCAGTGAAATCTTTGAATCTTCCCTTTTCCTTGCTTTTGTATCTGACCAGTCACCAAGCTGTGTGGCTTCTTCCTCCCCAGGTTGATCTCCCTTTTGCCCTTTTCTTTTTATCCCTACCACCATTGTCTTTTAATCCTCGACAAAAAAATGGGCAGGGAGTTTGGAAGTAAAGGATTCAGGAAAGACACCTCTCATTGGGGCCAAAGTGAGCTAGAGTTGGAAATCTTAATCCAAGCCTACAAGGGATAACATGGAAACAACTAGCTGTAGTGGGGTCAGAATTCGATATCATATCTGCTAGACAGCTCTTTACACTGACACACCCTAGAGCACAGTAACCCTAATTGTCCTCTTCCTGCCTTACATTTTATTGTTGGCCAATATTATGGCTTCATCTTAACACCCTCAAGTTAGCCATCATCACTTCTAGTATTTTATACTGTCAATGTTTGTTTATTTTTATCGCCATTTTCACCACCACCCCTCCCAATTGCTATGTCAGGTCATTCCTTCTTTCTGGATTCCATTTCCTCCTTCCTGAATTAACTACTTTGCTAGTTCATTTAGCTACTATCTATGATTGTCAAAATCCATCTTTATCTAAAATATTTTAATTTGTTCCTCATCCTTAAATGATATTTTATCTGGATATAGAATTCCAGCTTGGCAAATATTGTCTTGGTTCACTTGCAAGACATTTTCCCACTGTCTTTTGACCCTAATTCTTGAGAAGGGTGCTGTCAGCCAAATTTTTATATTTTGGAGGTAATCTCTTTCATTTCTCTGGCACTTTTTATGACTTTCCCTTGAGATTTGTGTTTCTGAGGATTCATGACTTTCATTAATTCTTGAAAATGTTAGGGCAACAACTCTTCAAATATTTCCCCTCACTCATTCTTTCTTTTATGGAAGTCTTATTAGAAACATGTAGGACATTTATATTCTCTATTCCAGAAAACCCTGTATTGAAATCATTTCAACATATCTTCCCATTCATGATTTCTCTTTTCAGCTCTTTTTAATATATCATTTGCCACCTGTTAGTTTGCTCCAATATCTATTTTCCCTTCCTTCCACATTAATTAAATTCCTAATTAATTGTATCATGTTTTAGATTCAGATTCAGTTTTATGGTTGTCCAGAATAAATATCCCAGGCTCTCTCGCAGCTATGCATGGCCATGTGACTCAGTTCTGGGCAATAGGAACAGTGGAAGTATTTTCAGGATTCCTTTTTAAAGGATAGATCCACACACTTTGCCCCTTTCCTACTTTATCCCTTCCTTCCTCTCCCTGTTTGGATTGTGTCTTGATGGCTGGAACTACATATTGAACCAAAAGAACAAGTGTCATCCCCTATGAGTTGTAAACAGAAAGGTAGAAGATGAATCAGTCCCAGATGGCTGTGGAACCGCAATGCCAATGTTGGGTGGCCGCACTGCAGAATTTTATGTGAGAAACAAAACTAATTTTAGGTGAGAAACTTGTAACTTGTTAAGTCACCATCTCTTCTTTTTATCTTTTATTCTTAGCCAAATGTAATCACTAATTTTTAAAAATTATTTTTTATTTTTTCAAATCAAAGTATATTTGATTTAGAATGTTGTGTTAGTTTTTGGTGTACAGCAAAGTAATTCAGTTAAATATATACACATACACATATATATGTGTATGTGTATATATATATTCTTTTTCATATTATTTTCCATTTTGGTTTATTACAAGATATTGAATACAGTTCCCTGTGCTATCCAGTAGGACCTTTTTGTTTACCTAATTTATATATAGTAGTTTGTATCTTCTAATCCCTAAATCCTCCAAATCCTAATTTATCCCTCCCCACCACCTTCCTCCTTTGGTAAACATAAGTTTTTTTTCTATGTCTGTGAGTCTGTTTCTGTTTTGTGAATAAGTTCGTTTGTATCATATTTTAGATTCCACATGTAAGTGATATCATGTGTATTTCTGTCTGACTTACTTCATTTAGTATGATAATCTCTAGGTGCATCCATGTTGCTGCAAATGACATTATTTCATTTTTTTAATGGTTGAGTAATATTCCATTGTGTGTGTGTGTGTGTGTGTGTGTGTATGTGTGTATATACCACATGTTCTTTTTTTTTTTTTTAATAAATTTATTTATTTATTTATTTTAGTCTGTGTTGGGTCTTCATTTCTGTGCGAGGGCTTTCTGTAGTTGTGGCAAGCGGGGGCCACACTTCATCGCGCTGCGCGGGCCTCACTGTCGCGGCCTCTCGTTGCGGAACACAGGCTCCAGACGCGCAGGCTCAGTAGTTGTGGCTCACGGGCCCAGCTGCTCCGCGGCATGTGGGATCTTCCCAGAGCAGGGCTCGAACCCGTGTCCCCTGCATTGGCAGGCAGATTCTCAACCACTGTGCCACCAGGGAAGCCCCCACATGTTCTTTATCCATTCATCTGTCAGTGGACATTTAGGTTGCTTCCATGTCTTGGCTAGTGTAAATAGTGCTGCTATGAATATTGAGATGCATGTATCTTTTTGAATTAGAGTTTTATCTGGATATGCCCAGGAGTGGGATTGCTGGATCATATGGCAACTCTATTTTTATTTTTTTAAGGAACTCCCATACTGTTTTCCATAATGGCTGCACCAAATTACATTCCCACCAACAGTGTAGGAGGGCTCCCTTTTCTTCCATTCATTGATTTTTTTTTTTTTTTTTGCGGTACGCGGGCCTCTCACTGTTGTGGCCTCTCCCGTTGCAGAGCACAGGCTCCGGACACACAGGCTCAGCGGCCATGGCTCACGGGCCTAGTCGCTCCACGGCATGCGGGATCTTCCCGGACAGGGGCACGAACCTGTGTCCCCTGCATCGGCAGGTGGACTCTCAACCACGGCACCACCAGGGAAGCCCTGCTAAACTTTTGAAAACTTTGGAAATGTGAAAAATTCACATAAACATGTGAATACAAATTTGACAACACTTGCATACCATATATTCTGCTTTTTCACATTGCATTATGAAAATGTGTCCATCTTTAAAAGTGGTTTACATGGCAGAGCAATAGTTCATTCATTTTATGGATGCACAATATTTTCGTTAACTTTCCTCTATCATTGGACATTGAAGCAAGTTCTACTTTATTGCTCCTCTAAAGAATGACACACACAATCAAATTCTGTTGATTTAAATGGGGGCATTTTCCTAGAAATAGTTACTATTCTGTTAAATTCAATGACTTTTTAAGTTTTGGGGACACACGGTTAAATTGGCCAAATCACCACCACGTGTACGCCCATTCCTCACAACCTCAAGTGCCCAGAATCTGGTGATTACAGAAAGACAGGTAGAACATTTTTTGTTTGTTTATTGAGGAGGTTGAACATATTTTCATTTTTATTGGCCATTTACAGTTCTCTCATGAATTGCCTTTGTCCTTTCTCAATTTTTCAAAATTGGGAATAATTTTTATTCCTTAATATGATAGGACTTTCTGCATTTGTGCTATTTGGTAATTACGTAGCTCTAATAATATGTAATAATTTTAATGCGGTTGAATAAACACCCTAAACAATTTTACTCTGTTTGTTGTTTCCTTTTTAAAACTTTGTTAGGATAACTTTTGCCCCCTGGGGCTGCAAATTGTGTGGTCAGCTGGGGCAGCTCCCCACCGATTTGGAAGATGTCTCTGGGGAGGACTGAGGAACACTCACCACAGGTAGCTGCTAGGTGGCTCTGGTCACACTTGCAGCCCTCCACTTGCAACCTTGCAGCCAGCTCATGTGGGTGGAGCTGCCCTTGTGGCTGATTCCCTTTCCCTGTTTTTAGCCACCGTCGTGATTACTGTCTTTGACCCAGTCTGTCTTTTCCTGGTACTCTGTGCCTCTGAACAGACCCCACCCTGTGCTTTGAGGCCGATGCGAGTCCTTTTGGGTGACTCTGGGAGCATATCTGGTACAGAGATTTCTGGCATCTCAAAGCATAGATGCCTAGCAATCAACACACAGGGCTCCAGCCAGCCTGCTTCTGGCCCCCAACCTGGTCCATGCTGCTCTGGTCCTGTTAGAACAAGAAGCTCAGCATCCTAAGTGCAAGCTGGTGTAAGAGGTGGGCAGGGCTGGGATGGGCATTACAGTAATATAAGTTGGGGGAGGTGAACAGAGGTCTTAGGGCTGACTGTCTAGCAGAGGAGACAGATAGATGAGCAAACAGTCACAGGTGCTATAGTGGGACTGCTGATTCTGACTGGACAGGGGACTGGGGATATGTAGAGGGTCAGAAAAGAATGAGTTCATGAAGGAATTGACTTCTGGGTTGGGTCTAGCAGGATGGGCAAAATTTCTCAGGCCAAGGGGCACTCCAGACTAAGCAGTGTGTAACACAAGCCAGCCACAAACCGTGGGATGGCTTCTAAGAAGCACAGATATTCCTAGGTAGCCTGAGCACAGGTGAGGGAGCAGCCAGAAATGGGGCTAAAGAGTTAGGTAAGGCCAGAAGGGCTGGGCCTTGGATGGAGCACTGAGGACCTTGGCCTTATTGTATAGGAGGCGAACATCCTTTGGAGGGTTCAAGCTGATTTCCTCTCTGGGACTGGTACAGGCTGCTCTTACATAGGCAGAGTGACTCGTCTCTCCCTCCTGACCACCCCACAACTTCCCAGACAATAGAAAATGTAGTCAGGACAGAACTTGGCTTTGAATCACCTTTGGGGTAGTTGCTGCAAAAGTGAGGACCTCCAGTAGGAAGACTGCCAGCCCTCCAGAGCACTTGTCATTTAGAATTCAGAGGAAGGAGAGGATCCAGCCTTCACTGTTCTCGCCCCCTAGACACCCTCCCCTCCAAACCCAATCCACCAACAAGTCCTGTCCAGTCCACTTCCTAAATAGTTCCTGAATTTGCTTGTGTCTCTCCATCTCCACTTTCCACTGCCTCATTCGGTCATAAGCATCTGCTTTAAGCTGTACTGTGGTAGCCTTCTAATGCCCTCATGCTTCCATTCTTGTCTCCACCCCTTCCCATGGAAGCCAATTATTAAATAATAAAGAAAAGCATAGATGAGGTTAGACTGCTTTAAAATACTCCATAATATTTGAAATAAAACCCAAGCTCCTGACCTTGGCCTCCAGGTCCTCTGTGATCAGTGCCTTGTCAACCCTGCTCTCCTGTCCTGCCTTCCCATTCCTCTCCATGCTCTCCACACTGGCCCCCTTTCTCTTCTTGGAACATGATGAGCCTGTTTTCATTTTATGGAATCTCATTGGAGGTTTTGATGAGAGATCTGACCTGAGCTACTGGAAGTCTTATCTGCCTTTAGGCCAACGGAAAAGCAGAGAAGAGGAAGAGAGATGGGTTATGGCCACTGCCTGGCAAGACATGAGAAGGACCTGAGCGAGGCTACTGGCCTTGGTGTTGAGGAGGAGGGAGCAGATGTGTGAACCCTCCTAGAGGCTGACTCTCTGGTTCCCTAGGGCTTGGGGGTTGGCTGGATGTGAGGGAAGGGGAACCCCAAAAATCTTTGGGATTTCCAGGACTGCTAACTGAGACTTGGTGTCAATAACAGAACTTTGGAAATCAGGAGGAAAAGCTGGCATGGTGGGAGAAGATGAGAACTGAATTCCATTTACTGACCAATTGCTGATGTTTTATCAACAGCAAGAATAATGATGATGATGATGATGATGATGATAATGATAACTACCATTTATTAAGCACTTTCTATGTGTTAGACACTGTGCTTTTTGACACGCTTATCTCTTTTTTTTTCACAGCCCTCACTCACTGTGAGGGAGGTGCTAAAAGTATCTTCCATTTAGAGATAAAGAAATAGAAGCTCAGAGAAGTTAAACAACTTGTCCAGGGTCACACTTAAAGAACAGCAGAATTGGGAATAAAATCCGGGTATATTTGACCCTAACGTTCTTAGAAAGTTTCCTTACCTCTACAGTGACTGTAACGTTCTATACATTTGAAAATCTCATAAACTTTAAGGTTAACATGGGTAAGGTTGCAATTGTTAGTGTCACCCTGAATAAACATCTCGTCCTGTATCCTTCAGCTCAGGGATGAAATAACACCACAGTCCACTCTGGCCCAAACCCGAGGCCCGAGCGTCGCCCTTGATTGCTCCCTTTCCCTAACCTGTCAACCTCTGGTTGCCATTTCTGTCCCAAACGGCTCAGTCACTGAGCTGTGTGCCAGACACCTCTCGGCTCTCCTCCATCCCACTGCCTGTCCTCCGTTCTGTCCTGCACCCTCTCCCTCTGCCTTGGTACCCAATGAAAAAACCCAGGAACTAGGAAGCAGTGAGGAAATTAAAGAAGTCCTTCAGTGACAAATTAAACGAGGATTCCTTGTAATAGAACCTGAGGTCAGGAGGGGAACAAAGGCTCTTAGAGCGTAATAAGGTCAAAGTTGTAGGGCAGAGAGGTCAGAATCATGTACAGGGACAACAGAAATTGGGGGAGTCCCTTTTATTTAACTTCTTTTATTTTTTATGGGCCTGGTGACTTGCTGTGTGAGACACAGCCATGACATCCTCCTCACACCCAGGCTCCAGCATCTTCTTGGACAAGGGTTAAGAGATTCCTTGGGAAGTCCTGACTCTGCCTCTTAAATTTCCTCAGACCTACTATTCCTCACTGACTTGCTCAGTGCACGAATATGCACCAAACACTTGCAAAACACTGGCAATACCAAGAGAACTCAATTCTAGGATCTCATGGTCATTATGGGCAAATGTGGAACCAACCAAGTAAAATGCAATGTTTCAAGTGCTGTAGCTTTGCACAAGCCTCTGTGAGCAGTTACCACAAGTGTCAAAGTCTGCACAGCAAGGGGGAGGAGGTCTTACTCCCTACCTCTGTGTGGAACCAGCTCCTTTCTACCCCTGGGGCAAAGTCTTTTGCACAGACACAGGTCCTTTCCTGTAGTGAGCGTTTGGGAGTGCCTTCATCAGCGATGTTCAGGCTGAAAGAGGAATGAATGCAGGGTGTACTGTTACCTGCGTGGGGCTGGTGATGTTCTTTCACAGTCAAATCACAGGGTGGCAGGGGGAGGTGGGAGGGAGGGTGTAACCCCAGCCTTTTTCTGATGGGCACTGACTTCTCTGCTCAGGGCCACAGACTTCCCCTGAGGTGGGGAGAATCTGTCTTCCTCTTCCTCTTCCTATTTTCACCCCAAGTCAGGTCATTGCACCCTGCATCAGCAGGGTTGGGATCCAAGATGCTGAAGGAGGAGAAAGCACTGAGCAGCCTGGTATGGCGAGGGCCCAGTGGAGGAAGGACAGTTGGTGTCATATTAGCGAGACCTCATTGCTTCACAGAGCCACAGGCCTCCATCACATCTACCACAGCAAACCTGAGGTTTTGCCCGGACTGAGGTCTTCCCTGAGTTTATCAAACCTGTATTGGTGTCTATTAAACACCAGGGCTCTCAAACAACTGGAAACAAATCTTACCTTGAGGCCAAGTTTTTCCATCCTGGAACACATCAGAGTGTGTGTATATATGTGTGTGTTGTGTAGTGTGTGTGTGTGTTTATATGTGTGTGTGTTACCTGAACCATGACTCAACATCCTTTGTGCTTCCTGGCTGAGTACGGCCTAAGAATTTTTTGTGATTTGGGATAACAAATAGTCTATCCATGCTGTGAATCCTGAGCCTGCTATAGTGTGAGTCCTACACTTGCATCCACATCCTCAAACAATCCTATCTCAGCCAGGCGAGCTGGGCTGTATATTTCAAAGCAAGTCAAACATCGGCTCCATCTTGTGGACCATTTTTGGTAACTTTTTTTCCCTAAAATCTAAGGAAGTGGATCCATGCATGCTGTAGGGGAAGCTGATTTCTAGTTTGCCACTTCCCAAGGGTTTTAAGGACCTTTTAATTCTATGAACTATAACATGGTACTTACTGTGCCAGTTTGGCTTTAGCTCAGGCATTGTTATGTCTTTATTATTATTATTTTTATTGTGGTAAAATGTACATAACATAGAATTTACTATTTTAACCATTTTTAGATACACCATTCAGTGGCATTAAGTACATTCACAATGTTTTGCAACCATCTCCACTATTCATTTCCAGACTTCTTCATCATCCTTAACAGAAATTCTGTATCCTTTAGGCAATAACTCCCTATTCCTTCTGCTCGTAGCCCCTGGTAACCTCTATTCTACTTTCTGTCTCTCTGAATTGGACTGCTCTACGTACCTCATATAAGTGGAATCATACAATATTTGTCCTTTTGTGTTTGGCTTATTTAACTTAGTATAATGTTTTAAAGGTTCATCCATGTTGTAGCAAGTGTCAGAATTTCACTCCTGTTTAAGGTCAAATAATATTCCATTGTACTTGTATACTACATTTTGTTTATCCATTTTTATGTTGATGGACACTGGGGTTGATTCCACCTTTTTGCTATTGTGCAAAGTGCTGCTATGAACTAGGGTGTATAAGTATCTGAATCCCTGCTTTCAATTCTTTGGGTATATACCTAGAAGTGGAATTCTATGATGTCTTATTGGTTTTTAAGTTTTATTTTAAGGAACATCCTGGCTCAGGTCTGGTTGATCATTCCTGATTTTCCATTATTTCACAATTTACAGTCAATGGAAAATGTCACTCTTGGTTCACACGTAAAGTGGTGGTTTCAGTGGGGAGGTGAGGAGATGTGGTCAATTGATGGCTGGACTTTCTTCTAAAACCAGGGACAGCTTCCTTACCCAAATGAGTGCTGTTGCAGCTATGACTTATGCGGTTTGGGATCTTAGCAGTATAGAGTTAAAACAACAATGTTAAACACATTGAACTGGGCTGGAAAAAAGTAATTCAGAAAGAATTCTATTATTTGCTTTGAAGCAAATCAGGATAATGTGGTGGTTGCATTGATGGTCTGTGCTGTGTGACCTTGGCAAGCTAAGAAAACATGCAACAGTTATGTGTCCATACCTATAACATGAGATAAGAGAGACCCGACCTCCAAAGGTTACCAGGAGAAGTAATTAAGGAACTGTATGCCAAACAGTTAGAACCATGCCCAGCTCATAGTAGGTGCTAAGTGAATATTTGATCTTATGATTATTTTCATTTTTAAAACCAGCACCATCTCTCACTTCCAGTTTTCTCTGTTTCCAATTTTCTCAGGTCAGACACTGAGCCCTCACCCCATTCCTCTGCATCTAGACCACTCCAGTTTTAACTCTCACCATTTAACTGTCGCCCATATCTTTAGTGAAGAAATTGAATTAATAGTCATCTCTGAGGTCTTCCTTTCTGTTGCCTGGTCTCTCAACAACTTTTCTGCTAGTTTTTGGATTCCTCAGCTCCCCAATCCCTGTCTCTTAGCTGGGGATCCTGGAATACTCTTTCACATTCTGATGGTGGTGGTCACCTCCCCACAGGGTCTGGGCTGGAGTCAGAGCATTTCCCACACCACCTTAGGGAACAGTAATGCCTTTCATTGGTGTAGGGTCAAAAACATCACCTCTTCTCTTCTTGAACCAACATAAAGTTTTCCTACAGGCACCTGGAGGAGTTGGAGCTGCTATTTTTCCTGTTCTAGAATTAGGATATTATTCCTTATGCAAAGTATTGCTGGCTGGAGGAGCAGAGGAGAGAGACACTCACAGAGCAGTCTGGGCTGTAGCAAAGTCACAGAGAACCTAGGGATGCTGAAGAAAAAAACACAAATACCTAAGAATAGGGCTTCTGGGGCAAATGGTGAGTGCACGTTTCTTTTTATGAGAAACTGGTAAATTGTTTTCCAAATCAGTTGTATGATTTTGTGTTTTCACCAGCAATGACTAAGAGTTCTAATTGCTCCACATCCTTCATAGTACTTGGGATTGTCAGTTATTATTCTTTTTTATTTTAACCATTCTAATGTGTGTAGAGTGGTATCTCATTTTTTTTTGTTTTTTTTGTTTTTTTAACATCTTTATTGGAGTATAATTGCTTTACAATGGTGTGTTAGTTTCTGCTTTATAACAAAGTGTATGAGTTATACATATACATATGTCCCCATATCTCTTCCCTCTTGCATCTCCCTCCTTCCCACACTCCCTATCCCACCCATCTAGGTGGTCACAAAGCACCGAGCTGATCGGCTGCTTCCCACTAGCTACCTATTTTACATTTGGTAGTGTATATATGTCCATGCCACTCTCTCACTTTGTCACAGCTTACCCTTCCCACTCCCCGTATCCTCAAGTCCATTCTCTAGTAAGTCTGCATCTTTATTCCCGTCTTGCCCCTAGGTTCTTCATGACCTCTTTTTTTCTTTCTTTAGATTCCATATATATGTGTTAGCATACAGTATTTGTTTTTCTCTTTCTGACTTACTTCACTCTGTATGACAGACTCTAGGTCCATCCACTTCACTACAAATAACTCAATTTCACTTTTTTTATGGCTGAGTAATATTCCATTGTATACATGTGCCACATCTTCTTTATCCATTCATCTGTAGATGGACATTTAGGTTGCTTCCATGTCCTGGCTATTGTAAATAGAGCTGCAGTGAACATTTTGGTACATGACTCTTTTTGAATTATGGTTTTCTCAGGGTATATGCCCAGTAGTGGGATTGCTGGGTTGTATGGTAGTTCTATTTGTAGATTTCTAAGGAATCTCCATACTGTTTTCCATAGTGACTGTATCAATTTACATTCCCACAGGCAGTGCAAGAGTGTTCCCTTTTCTCCACACCCTCTCCAGCATTCATTGTTTCTAGATTTTTTGATGATGGCCATTCTGACCTGTGTGAGATGATATCTCATTGTAGTTTTGATTTGCATTTCTCTAATGATTAATGATGTTGAGCATTCTTTCATGTGTTTGTTGGCAATCTGTATATCTTCTTTGGAGAAATGTCTATGTAGGTCTTCTGCCCATTATTGGATTGGATTATTTGTTCTTTTGCTATTGAGCTGCATGAGCTGTTTATAAATTTTGGAGATTAATCCTTTGTCAGTTGCTTCATTTGCAAATATTTTCTCCCATTCTGAGGGTTGTCTTTTGGTCTTGTTTATGGTTTCCATAGCTGTGCAAAAGCTTTGAAGTTTCATTAGGTCCCATTTGTTTATTTTTGTTTTTATTTCCATTTCTCTAGGAGGTGGGTCCAAAAGGATCTTGCTGTGATTTACGTCATAGAGTGTTCTGCCTATGTTTTCCTCTAAGAGTTTGATAGTTTCTGGCCTTACATTTAGATCTTTAATCTATTTTGAGCTTATTTTTGTGTATAGTGTTAGGGAGTGTCCTAATCTCATACTTTTACATGTACTTGTTCAGTTTTCCCAGCACCACTTATTGAAGAGGCTGTCTTTTCTCCACTGTATATTCTTGCATCCTTTATCAAAGATAAGGTGACCATATGTCCGTGGGTTTATCTCTGGGCTTTCTATCCTGTTCCACTGATCTATATTTCTGTTTTTGTGCCAGTACCATACTGCCTTGATTACTGTAGCTTTGAAGTATAGTCTGAAGTCAGGGAGCCTGATTCCTCCAGCTCCAGTTTTCGTTCTCAAGATTGTTTTGGCTATTCGGGGTCTTTTGTGTTTTCATACAAATTGTGAAATTTTTTGTTCTAGTTCTGTGAAAAATGTCAGTGGTAATTTGATAGGGATTGCATTGAATCTGTAGATTGCTTTCGGTAGTAGAGTCATTTTCACAATGTTGATGCTTCCAATCTAAGAACATGATATATCTCTCCATCTATTTGCATCATCTTTAATTTCTTTCATCAGTATCTTATAATTTTCTGCATGTCTCCTTAGGTAGGTTTATTCCTAGATATTTTATTCTTTTTGTTGCAGTGGTAAATGGGAGTGTTTTCTTAATTTCACTTTCAGATTTTTCATCATTAGTGTATAGGAATGCCAGAGATTTCTGTGCATAAATTTTGTATCCTGCTACTTTACCAAATTCATTGATTAACTCTAGTAGTTTTCTGGCAATATCTTTAAGATTCTCTATGTATGGTATCATGTCATTTGCAAACAATGAGAGCTTTACTTCCTCTTTTCTGATTTGGATTCCTTTTATTTCCTTTTCTTCTCTGATTGCTGTGGCTAAATCTTCCAAAATGATGTTGAATAAGAGTGGTGAGAGTAGGCAACCTTGTCTTGGTCCTGATCTTAGTGGAAATGGTTTCAGTTTTTCACCATTGAGGACGATGTTGGCTGTGGGTTTGTCATATATGGCCTTTATTATGTTGAGGAAGGTTCCCTCTATGCCTACTCTTTGCACGGTTTTTATCATCAATAGGTGTTGAATTTTGTCGAAGCTTTCTCTGCATTGATTGAGATGATCATATGGTTTTTCTCCTTCAATTTGTTAATATGGTGTATCACGTTGATTGATTTGCATATACTGAAAAATCTTTGCATTCTTGGAATAAACGCCACTTGATCATGGTGTATGACCCTTTTAATGTGCTGTTGGATTCTGTTTGCTAGTATTTTGTTGAGGATTTTTGCATGTATTTTGATCAGTGATATTGTCCTGTAGTTTTCTTTCGTTGTGACATCTTTGTCTGGTTTTGGTATCAGGTTAATGGTAGCCTCGTAGAATGAGTTTGGGAGTGCCCCTTCCTCTGCTATATTTTGGAAGAGTTTGAGAAGGATAGGTGTTAGCTCTTCTCTAAATGTTTGATAGAATTTGCCTGTGAAGCCATCTGGTCCTGGGCTTTTGTTTGATGGAAGATTTTTAATCACATTTTCAATTTCGGTGCTTGTGATTGGTCTGTTCATATTTTCTATTTCTTCCTGATTCAGTCTTGGCAGGTTGTGCATTTCTAAGAGTTTGTCCATTTCTTCCAGGTTGTCCATTTTATTGGCATAGAGTTGCTTGTAGTAATCTCTCATGATCGTTTGTATTTCTGCAGTGTCAGTTGTTACTTCACCTTTTTCACTTCTAATTCTATTGATTTGAGTCTTCTCCCTTTTTTTCTTGATGAGTCTGGCTAATGGTTTATCAATTTTGTTTATCTTCTCAAAGAACCAGCTTTTAGTTTTATTGATTTTTGCTATCATTTCATTCATTTCTTTTTCATTTATTTCTGATCTGATTTTTATGATTTATTTCCTTCTTCTAACTTTGGGATGTTTTTGTTCGTCTTTCTCTAATTGCTTTAGGTGCAAGGTTAGCTTGTTTATTTGAGATGTTTCCTGTTTCTTAAGGTAGGATTGTATTGCTATAAACTTCCCTCTTAGAACTGCTTTTGCTGCATCCCACAGGTTTTGGGTCGTCGTGTCTCCATTGTCATTTGTTTCTAGGTATTTTTTAATTTCCTCTTTGATTTCTTCAGTGATCACTTCATTATTAAATAGTTTATTGTTTAGTCTCCATGTGTTTGTATTTTTTACAGATCTTTTCCTGTAATTGATATCTAGTCTCATAGCATTGTGGTCAGAAAAGATACTTGATACAATTTCAATTTTCTTAAATTTACCAAGGCTTGATTTGTGACCCATGATATGATCTATCCTGGAGAATGTTCCATGAGCACTTGAGAAATATGTGTATTCTGTTGTTTTTGGATGGACTGTCCTATAAATATCAATTAAGTCCATCTTGTTTAATGTATCATTTAAAGCTTGTGTTTCCTTATTTATTTTCATTTTGGATGATCTGTCCATTGGTGAAAGTGGGGTGTTAAAGTCCCCTACTATGAGTGTGTTACTGTCGATTTCCCCTTTTATAGCTGTTAGTATTTGCCTTATGTATTGAGGTGCTACTATGTTGCGTGCATAAATATTTACAATTGTTATATCTTCTTGGATCGATCCCTTGATCATTATGTAGTGTACTTCTTTGTTTCCTCTAAGAGTCTTTATTTTAAAGTCTCTTTTGTCCGATATGAGAATTGCTACTCCAGCTTTCTTTTGATTTCCATTTGCATGGAATATTTTTTCCATCCCCTGACTTTCAGTCTGTATGTGTCCCTAGTTCTGAAGTGGGTCTCTTGTAGACAGCATATATATGGGTCTTGTTTTTGTATCCATTCAGCTAGTCTGTGTCTTTTGGTGGGAGCATTTAATCCATTTACATTTAAGGTAATTATCGATATGTATGTTCCTTCTCCCATTTTCTTAATTGTTTTGGGTTTGTTATTGTAGATCTTTCCCTTCTCTTGTGTTTCTTGCCTAGAGAAGTTCCTTTAGCATTTGTTGTAAAGCTGGTTTGGTGGTGCTGAACTCTCTCAGATTTTGCTTGTCTGTAAAGCTTTTAATTTCTCCAAGAAATCTGAATGAGATCCTTGCTGGGTAGAGTAATCTTGGTTGCAGGTTTTTCTCCTTCATAACTTTAAATATGTCCTGCCAGTCCCTTCTGGCTTGCACAGTTTCTGCTGAAATATCTGCTGTTAATCTTATGGGGATTCCCTTGTGTGTTATTTGTTGTTTTTCCCTTGCTGCTTTTAATATGTTTTCTTTGTACTTAATTGTTGATAGTTTGATTAATATGTGTCTTGGCGTGTTTCTCTTTTGATTTATCCTGTATGGGACTCTCTGTGCTTCCTGTACTTGATTAACTATTTCCTTTCCCATATTAGGGAAGTTTTCAACTATAATCTCTTCAAATATTTTCTCAGTCCCTTTTTTTTTCTCTTCTTCTTCTGGAACCCCTATAATTTGAATGTTGGTGCATTTAACGTTGTCCCAGAGGTCTCTGAGACTCTTCTCAGTTCTTTGCATTCTTTTTTCTTTATTCTACTCTGCAGTAGTTATTTCCACTATTTTATCTTCCAGGTCACTTATCCGTTCTTCTCTGTTAGTTATTCTGCTATTGATACCTTGTAGAGTATTTTTAATTTTATTTATTGTGTTGTTCATCATTGCTTGTTTCCTCTTTAGTTCTTCTAGGTCCTTGTTAACTGTTTCTTGCATTTTCTCTATTCTATTTCCAAGATTTTCGATCATCTTTACTATCATTATTCTGTATTCTTTTTCAGGTAGACTGCCTATTTCCTCTTCATTTGTTAGGTCTGGTGGGTTTTTATCTTGCTTCTTCATCTGCTGTGTGTTTTTCTGTCTTCTCATTTTGCTTCTCTTACTGTGTTTGGGTTCTCCTTTTAGCAGGCTGCAAGTTCGTAGTTTCCATTGTTTTTGGTGTCTCTCCCTAGTGGCTAAGGTTGGTTCAGTGGGTTGTGTAGGCTTCCTGGTGGAGTGGACTAGTGCCTGTGATCTGGCGGATGAGGCTGGATCTTGTCTTTCTGGTGGGCAGGTCCACATCCGGTGGTGTGTTTTGGGGTGTCTGTGGCCTTATAATGATTTTAGGCAGCCTCTCTGCTAATGGATGGGGCTGTGTTCCTGTCTTGCTAGTTGTTTGGCATAGGGTGTCCAGTACTGTAGCTTGCTGGTCGTTGAGTGAAGCTGGGTCTTGGCGTTAAGATGGAGATCTCTGGGAGATTTTCGCCATTTGATATTACGTGGAGTTGGGAGGTCTCTTGTGGACCATTGTCCTGAAGTTGGCTCTCCCACCTCAGAGGCACAGCACTGACTCCTGGCTGCAGCACCAAGATCCTTTCATCCACATGGCTCAGAATAAAAAGGAGAAAAAGTAGAAAGAAAGAAAGAAAGAGTATAAAATAAAATAAAGATAAAAAAATAAAGTTATTAAAATATAAATATAATTATTAAGACAAAAATATTTTTTAAGTAAAAAAAAAACCACAAAAAAATGTACGGACAGAACCCTAGGACAACTGGTGAAAGCAAAGCTATATAGACAAAATCTCACACAGAAGCATACACATACACACTCACAAAACGAGGAAAAGGGGAAAAAATAATATATCTTGCTCTCAAAGTCCACCTCCTCAATTTGGGATGGTTCGTTGTCTATTCAGGTATTCCACAGATGCAGGATACATCAAGTTGATTGTGGAGATTTAATCCGCTGCTTCTGAGGCTGTTGGGAGAAATTTCCCTTTCTCTTCTTTGTTCGCACAGCTCCCGGGGTTCAGCTTTGGATCTGGCCCCACCTCTGCGTGTAAGTCGCCTGAGGGCGTTCTGTTCAGGCCCAGACCAACGGGGTTAAAGGAGCAGCTGATTCGGGGGCTCTGGCTCACTCAGGCCCGGGGGAGAGGGAGGGGTATGGATGCGGGGCGAGCCTGCGGCGGCAGAGGCCAGCGTGACGTTGCACCAACCTGAGGCGCGCCGTGCGTTCTCCCGGGGAAGTTGTCCCTGGATCACGGGACCCTGGCAGTGGTGGGCTGCACAGGCTCCCGGGAGGGGAGGTGTGGATAGTGACCTGTGCTTGCACACAGGCTTCTAGGTGGCTGCAGCAGCAGCCTTACCGTCTCATCCCCGTCCCTGCGGTCCACGCTGATAGCCGTGGCTCGCGCCCGTCTCTGGAGCTCCTTTAAGCGGCGCTTTTAATCCCCTCTCCTCACGCACCAGGAAACAAAGAGGGAAGAAAAAGTCTCTTGCCTCTTCGGCAGCTCCAGATCTTTTCCCGGACCCCCTCCCGGCTAGCTGAGGCGCACTAGCCCCTTTCAGGCTGTGTTCACGCCGCCAACCCCAGTCCTCTCCCTGCGATCTGACTGAAGCCCGAGCCTCAGCTCCCAGCCTCCGCCCTCCCCGGCAGGTGAGCAGACAAGCCTCTCGGGCTGGTGAGTGCCGGTCGGCACCGATCCTCCGTGCGGGAATCTCTCCGCTTTGCCCTCCGCACCCCTGTTGCTGCGCTCTCCTCCGTGGTTCCGAAGCTTCCCCCTGCATCTTCTTTATGTCAGGGACAGTAACAGGCTCTAGGAATGGAGAACTGATAAAGTCCCTGTCATCAAGGAACTGTTTAATAGAGGAGATAGGACAGGAATTTAGGTCACCTTGACCATGAGCAGCTTTAAAGGCTGTGAGAGGCTGTTGCCAAAAAAATCTTGGCTCTCTGTGCACTGATGCTGAACAGAAATAAAGCGACAGAGATTTTGGAGGATAAGAGAGATGGTTTTATTCCTCTGCCAGGCATAAGGGAAGACACAGCAGGCTAGTGCCTCAAGAACTGTGCCCCCCCCATTCAGGTAATTAGAGAAGATTTTATATGCGGGGCTTGCAGTCCAGGGTATATGATAAGGATCAAAGTAGTGAAGGTCTTGCATTCTTTTTTCTCCTTGCATTATTTCAAAACAGTCATAGCTGGCGTCAGGCAGCCTGGTAATTGGGCCCATTTGTCTCTGGTTTATTGGCCTGTGACCTTCTTTCTGAAATGGAAAAGCTACAGTGGGTGATTGTTAAGAGAGACCAGGGAATGTAAACACCAGGACCAGGATGTAATTTACATAAAGTTACGGAGGGATAGGCACAGGATGTAGTTTACATAGTGTCAGGGAGTGGTAGGTTAGCTTTGTGAAGTACAAACCTAGTTACAGACATTACAGATTAGTAACAGTGAAAATAAAACAAGGAGTGATTAACTTTTTCAGGCCAGGTTATGTTTCTTCTCTAGCCTGTTCACTGTTCCCTTTATTTTCCTTGTTCTCAGGAGAGGGGGGAAAAACCTCGCTTCCATTTTTATTGCAACAAGGCACCTACAAAGTCCATCCTCCAGAGGATGGAGAACTTGGATGTGGCTGGGAGACCAGGCAAGTCTCCATGAAGGCGATGGCATTGAGCTGGATGATAAAAGTCATGGGTGATGGGTGGGGGGTGGACAAGAAGGGTCCTCCTCAGACTTGCATGGTATTGACTTTGATCCTCCCCCTCCAGTCCTGGATAGAGCTGTCATATTCCCATTTAGCCCCCCAGGGATGTAATCTAGACTTGGCCAGTGTACCCACCTTCACTCAGGCCAATCTGAAGGCCCCAGCCTTTTGGTCACTCACTCACATGGGGATCCCTTTGATCCACATCCAGCTGCGTGTAGCTGAGGAACCCAGCCCTGGGAATTGTGAAACATCTGGATAATCTGCTTCATGGTTGCCCTCCAGTAACATGTAGCCTGGAGGCTTTAATTGAGTAGGCGTAAAAGGCTTCTTCCTTCCCAGCCCCACAGGCCTCCAGACTCCTTCGGGATAAGTTGTCCACACGTCTTCCTCTAGGGTGAGGCTACATCTGGGTGGGCATATGTGTGGATATCTCTTACTCAGAGGCTGCTAAGCAGCCCCATTTCCTCCTCTTGTTTTTTTTCCTAGGGAGTAGATACTCCAGGTAGGAGAGGTCTGGGGCAGGGAGAAGGGAAGGGAAATGGATCCCTTTGAAAGACCCCAAATGATCTAACATGGGAGAAAGCCACAGAAGCTAGAGGGCCAGAGAAGTAGAGAAGGTATATGCAGGCTTAGGAACTTCAGGGCAAAATAAGACCAAGTGAAGAAAGGGTAGAGACTTGGACCTCCTTTACACTTGACCATGGTGGACATTGGCCTGGGAAAAGTGGACTATCAGCTCAACTAGGTTGCAGTTTTTGTTTTTCTTATTTAAGAAAAAAAGTAAGTTATTATGGTTATTGGTGAGTGGGACCCCTGGGAGTTCCCACCACGATTTGCTCCCCTTTCAAATCCGTTTTCCCTTCCTGGGGTGGATTTTAGCAGGTTGTAAATGCTAGGTTCCCATGACAGCTCCTGCTCGTGGAGAAGAGAAACAAACACTCAAGGCACCTGGGTCCCTGATCTAACCAAATGTTCTTTTTCCTTCCAGCTTCCATGGGCTAGCCAGGCGATGTCACAGCAGAAGCAGCAATCTCAGGAGACTCCAAGTGCTCTCAGATGCCCCCCTCCCCAAGGCCCAAATCCTTCCCTGCTTTCCTGCTCCGTTCCTTGCACTCCCTGTACAGGAGGCTGTAGTTCTGTTTCCCAAAGGGCCTGGGATCAGAGCCCGGCTGGCTCTTGGAGGGCTCGCCGGAAGCCCCACTGCCTCAGGGGTGGCACAACCTACCACATCAAAGAGAAGTGTTAAGGAGTATTAAGGTGACTGGCCCAGAAGAGGGGGCACGAGGACAGCTGCTTTTGTCCCCCCCCGGGTCTCCGGCACTCATTCACTGGAAGCTCAGGCCCCTCCTTCTCATTTGGGCTGGGAAACACCTCCTAGTGCCCCTGCACTTAGGAGGTCAGAACTCTGCTAAGCTGTACTTCCGCATCTGTCCTCCACCCACCCCTTCAGCTCAGCACCAACACAGATGCTTTGGAGGTGCGGCTGCTGTGAACTCTTGAGGTTTCTGCTCAGAAGTGCTGAGACTTTTGCAGGTGGAGGTTGCCCCTCCTTCTTTCCCCCTAAGAGAGCTGAGGATGTTTTAAAGAGACAGGTGGTTTGAGACTTACGTCTGAGTTCTCAGCATCCTCACATCCATTGACCTGTGTCATCCCCCGATCCTAGCGCTGAAGGCATCAATGTAATAAACATATGCTGAAAACCTACTGTGTACCAGGCTCTGTGTTCACAGATGTAAGTTGGAGATTTGTCTCTGCTCTAGAAAAGCTTACAGTCTAGTGGGAGAAGCAATGTACACTCCAGACTGAAATATGTAGACTAATAAATATAATTTTAAGCTGATTGACATACTTATTTTTTTCTTACTTTGCATCTAAAAGAACTTGAAGGGGAAAAAATAAGTAAGAAAAGTCAAGGACAGCAGGGAGAGACTCATCCTGATGGTGTAGGTCAAAGGTGGCTTCCTGGGCCTTGGAAGGAGAAATTCAAAACAGAGAGAGCACACCACTTGTGGGAGAGAAGAATAGGCTCCCCGGGGTAGGGTAGGAAGCATTTAAACAGGGCCTTTAAAGATAAGCAGACTTTCTCAAGTAGGTCTGCGTCTTTATTCCTGTTTTACCCCTAGGTTCTTCATGACATTTTTTTTTTCTTAAATTCCATATATATGTGTTAGCATACGGTATTTGTCTTTCTCTTTCTGACTTACTTCACTCTGTATGACAGACTCTAGGTCTATCCTCCTCATTACAAATAGCTCAAGCCGCCAATAAATATTTGCTTAACGGAGAAAAAATTAATATATAGTGTAGGAGAGAACCTGACATATGCTTAACATTATTGAGTGACAGCAATGCCCAAACTCATCTGTGATCAAACATATGAAGTATCCTCCTAAGGATAAACTTATTACAAATAAGAAGTGGACATTCAATTATGGAGATATTTTCAGTTTCAGCTCTGATAGGCAAAAAGCTTGGAAGTTGTCACTGTATCTTGTCCTTACAAGATAATGCTGTAGAAAATGAAAATCAATGACTTTTCTCAGACGTGATTAATAAAACATGTAACTACGAAAGAATTAAAAAAAAAAAAGATAAGCAGACTTTGGTACTGGGGTGTGATGAGGAGGAAGGATCTTCCAGGTGGAAGATACAGCACAGTGGAATGCAAGGCAAATGGGGTACTTGCCAATGACATGGATTTCAATTTGGCTGGATTGCCAGGTGTAGGATGATAACGTGGGACAGTTCATAACTCCAATTCCTTATGAAACCTCAAACCAACTGAATTTGCTGAACTTAAGGTTTAAAATTCCAGCTACCAAAAGATTATACCCAAGCTCAGAGTCTATCACTCTGGGATTAGGGGGACCTGAGGTAAAGTATAGAGGCCTGGAGAGGCTTGAGGTTCAACTATGTCACATATCAGTATAAGTTTCGTGTGAAAATTTTAGCTGATTCTTATTTTTGGGGGACACTGAAGTATTTTTTTAACCAAGTACCCAACCCAGTAGACTGTATTGCCCAGGCTCAGAGCAGAATATCAGCCTGTCTATCATTTCCAATACACAGGATACTTATTTCTATAGATTAACCATCCCCCTGATTGTTAGCACCTGATTTTGCCTCTGTTGTGAAATATTTATACCTAGTCATATAGATATAGTATAATTATATATAACTATAATTTTAAACATATAATTTTTCTCATTAAACAAATGATACATACTTGTGTGTATGCAAGATATGTTAATGTAGATAAGCATAAGGAAGATGATTAAGACCAACCAAAAATCTTATCACCTGAAAATAACTACTGCTAATAATTTCATGGATCTATTTCCAAACTTTAAAACAATCACAAAATAAGATCATTTCAGAATATTGTATAACCTGCTTTTTTACTTAACAATGTAATTGTCAATGCTCTTCCATGCAGAAAAATATTGATCAACATTATTATACTCTATTGGATGAATACGCCATAAATTTATGTAACTAGTTCTCTGATATCTGGCAAATATTGTTTCCACTTTTTTGCTGTTTAAACAACAGTAAAAAAATATGTATGTATAAAATAATTTAGAATTGGAATTCTATTTAAAAAAATTTTTTATTGAAGTATAGTTGGTTTACAATGTTGTGTTAGTTTCAGGTCTACAGCAGAGTGATTCAGTTATATAATATATATTATATCCTTTTTCATATTCTTTTCAATTATGGCTTGTTACAGGATATTGAATATAGTTCCCTTTGCTATACAGTAAGAACTTGTTGTTTATTTTACATATAGTAGTTTGTATCTGCTAATCCTAAACTCCTAATTTATCCCTTCCCTACCCCCTTTCCCCTTTGGTAAACATAAGTTTGTTTTCTATGTCTGTGAGTCTGTTTCTGTTTTGTAAATAAGTTCATTTGTATCATATTTTAGATTCCACATATAAGGGATATCATATGGTATTTGTCTTTCTCCTTCTGACTTACTTCACTTAGTATAATGATCTCCAGCTCCATCCATGCGCTGCAAATTACATTATTTCATTCTTTTTTATGGCTGAGCAATATTTCATTGCATATATATACTACATCTTCTTTATCAACTCATCTGTCAGTGGACATTTAGGTTGCTTCCATGTTTTAGCTATTGTAAATAGTGCTGCTATGAACATTGGGGTGCATGTATCTGTTCGAATTAGAGTTTTCTCTGGATATATGCCCAGGAATGAAATTGCTGGAATTCTAGAATTGCCAAAGATTATAAAGTTATTTCTTTTTTTTTTTAGACCCTCCAGGAAAATTGCATCTTGGTAACAATTACAATGTCTCCATTTAAGAAAATCATTTTTGGGAAAAGGATGCCTTTTTTTGAGAGCAAGAGTGAGTACTATGTTAAAAAAAATTACCCTAGCTACAGAAAAAGAATCCCTCTTGTGAGAAGAAATACTTTCTGAGAAACTTGACAAGTATCTATCTATTTTACTGTCATGAAATTCATACTTTTAAAAAAAGATTAGATGCTTTCTCCTTTTGAAGGAAAAAGGATGCTTTATATTGTATAAAGCAATGTCTTAGGAATTTTGATATACCATTGCTTAAGCTTCCATATTTAGTTAATAGGTTTTTAAATATTTTTGATTTTAGATATTCAGTTATGTCCGTGTGAGAGATTTCTGGAAATGAAATCTCATTTTTCCCTAAAAAAAAAGCAAAATATCAATGCTTGGTTGATTGTGAAAAGCTTAATGTAAAAGAATATTTTTTTCTATTTTTAATTTCTGCTCTTTATTGAAAACAGACATTTCACCAAATCAAAAAAAAATTTAAGTTTTGACAGAAACAAATTTTCTTTGGCAAGAGTACTACTTAATATTTTGGTCTATTCAGATTTCCCTAGTCAGTACTTCAATTCCCTGCACTAATTGTTCAACTTATATGGTACTGCATTGACACACTGCTTAGTCTGTATCAAATTGACTTCAAAATTACATTGAAAATAAACTAGTAATTTGATCATTGTTTTTCTTCATAAAGGTTCTTCATCTGGCATCTTCACATTTTCTAAATATGTCTGTACATCAGAAATGTCAATATTATAAATGCCTTTTTTGTGTTGCATTAGTATGGCTTTATTTTAATATCGTACACACAGTATACCTTTGTTTTATAGTAACAAATAATGAAAAACAAAGACTTCACATTTTGTGCAAAATGCGCTATATATGAAATCTTGGGCCAGCAAAAATAGGTAAGTGGTACCATCATTTTTCTTTAGAATGTATCTAACTTTACACTTTTAATGAATATTAAATATTTACACATTTTAAATATTTTCTACTTAGAAAAATTTTGCGTTGACAGAGCATTGACATTTAATATGCCCTTTTATCTAATTTAAAAAAATGTTAAATGCAGTGTTGTATGGACTAAATAAAGAACATGTAAATTAAAAAAAAAAAGAATCAAAGAAAGCAAGTTGCTAGATATTTTAAAGAGCTCCCCAAGGACTTTGAAAGGTCCCTGAGTGAAGGTTTCACGGCATTGTGTACCCTCTTCACCAGTCTGGATTCCAGCCTTACAACAAGGGAGTTCTTGCAGGGGAACTGAGGTTGAGCCTAGTCATCTAACGCCAGGCCAGCCCCTGCCTCAGAGTACCCAGCTCTCCCTGGGTCTCCAGTCAGGACAGATGTGCCTCTCGTTTGCCTGGCTCTGTGATCAACCTCTAGTGAGGCTGGCTTAGCCCGCTCCTAGGTCTGATGCGCTTTCAGCAGCTCTTAGTTTACAACGTCTGCAGACCATATTTTATATTACTAGATCCTATACACTTCGTGACATAGCACAAATAGTAATAAAAAGTCATTGTTTTTATTGATCTCTGTAAAGCTGTCACAAATAAAATATTAAAACAAAATCATCCTGAGGTGAAAGAAAGTATGTGGTGCTAATTTCCACTCTTATTTAGTGGAAAGCAAGAAATACTGCCTAAACGTGGCAGGTGAAGAAATAGAATTTTAGTTATAGTATTTAAAGTTATAGAGGTAGCCAATAGTAGTATGAAAAATAAAACCGTGTCTAAATAAGGAAGAGGAAGGGAAGGGACAGTGAACATGAGTTTCATTCACTGTGTTTCATTGGGGGAAGTAAATAGGTCTGAAAGGAGGCAAAGAAATAAAGGTATAAGCAGGTTATTTACAGTGACACATTTTTTCATACTACCACCTATTGAATCACTTGATTTTTAATTTTCATTTATATATATTACTTTTTCTAAAAATCAATCAAATCATATCCCGTTTTTACATCCCTGTATGTGTCCTAGGCCAAACCTTCCTTAACAGAGTGAGTGTTAAGTTCAGACCCCTGTCAGATGGAAGCCATTTCAAATCTCTGATAATTCTGTGATCTTACTCAAGTTTCTATGCTTTTCTATGGTTCAGTTTCCTCATTTAGAAATAAAGTAAAATAAGAGTGTCTGCTTCATGAGAGTGTGGAGGGGATTATATATGATATTGTAGGTAACAATATCATATATAATTTGTGTTTTGACACAAATGTTAGTTGTAATTTACATTTGGGGTGTACTCTATGTTTTAATAGGCTTTTTTATTTAACATAGTTTTAGATTTACAGGAAAGTTGCAAAGATAGTACAGAGAATTTCCCACATCCCCTGTAACAGTTTCCCCTGTTGTTGAGATCTTACACTAGTATTGGACATTTATTACAATTAAAGAATAAATATTGATACATTATTATTAACTAAAGTCCATACCCATACTTTATTCAGATTTCTTTAATTTTTAACTAGTGTCTCTTTTGTTTCCTGGATCCCATCCAGGACACCATATTACATTCAGTTTTCTCCTCCATTATTATTAACTAAAGTCCATACCCATACTTTATTCAGATTTCTTTAATTTTTAACTAGTGTCTCTTTTGTTTCCTGGATCCCATCCAGGACACCATATTACATTCAGTTGTCTCCTTAGGTTCCTCTTGACTGTGACATTTTCTTAAACTCTCCTTATTTTGGATGACTTTGACAATTTTGACGAGTATTGGTCCGGCATTTCGTAGAACGTCTCTCAGTTGGGATTTGTGTGGTGTTTTTCTCATGATTAGAATGAGATTATGGATTGAGGGAGGAGGAGCACAGGGGTAAAATGCCATTCTCATCATATCATATCATATATCATATCATCATATCAATGGTACATACTATCAACATGACGTCGCTGTTGATACTGACCTTGATCACCTGGGTGAGGTAGTGTTTGTCAGGTTTCCAAACTGTAAGTTTACTCTTCTTCCTTTCATTTCTGTACTCCTCTCTGGAAGGAAGTCACTATATGCAAGCCCATTCAAAGGGGTAGGAAGTTATGCTCCATCTCCTTGAGCGGGCAGTAGCTACACAAATTATTTGGAATTTTTCTGTAGGAAGATTTATCTGTTTCTCTCTGTTTCTCTCTGTCTCTCTCTCTCTCTCTCTCTCTCTTTATTTAAATTTATTTAATCATTTATTTACATCAGTAGGAACTCATAGATATTGGGTATCTATTTATTTTGTACTTTGGGTTCTAATCCAATGCCAATTTATTTATTTTGTTGTTCATATTATTCCAGCTTTGGGAGCTCTTTCAGTGAGCTCCAGTGTCCCTTTGGCTTAACCCCATTTGGATTATTTTTTAAGCACTTCCTTGTTTTATGGTATTATAAGATGATCCAGGTTCATTTTGCATATTCTCTGCCCCAGACCTAGATTCAGCTATTTGTCTTGTGAGCCCTGCTTTGTTTTATTGGGAAATTATATTATAAACCAAGATCTGGGTGTTGGTTGTGTTCACTGCTACTGTGGTGTCATTGCTTCTTGGCCTTCCCAGTGGATGGAGCTTTGAAATATACATGTGCATACTAACCAGTGTATAGGCATGGGTCTGCAATTCTTTCAATAGTTATCCGTTGGTATCTATATTCAGCTGAAAATGAATTCATACTGATGTCTTCAACTCTAATTCAGTATCACATGGTTTATCCTAGCCTCTTTCTTTGTTTGTCTATAATCTTCCACTCCAACAATGAGAAATTAGCTCCCACCATTTGCCACACATTCACTCATTTATTCATTTCCAGTATGCAGGAATGGTATACTCTGTTTTGAAAAGAAAGTTATGAAAGCCCAGAAGTAATTTCATGCTGTGCAAGCATTTTTTCTTGCCTCTGGAGGCTATATAGACTATTGATTAAAGAGGAAAGAATGGTGAGCCAGGGTCCTTGAAGCTGGGTAAAGACGGGTCAGGATAGAGACCAGGCATCCTGAAGACCAAGGGACTAAACTGAAATGGACTGTCACTCCATGGGAGCTCTTTCAGTGAGCTCCAGTGTCCCTTTGGCTTAATCCCATTTGGATTCTTTTTTAAGCACTTCCTTGTTTTATGACATCATAAGATGATCCAGGTTCATTTTGCATATTCTCTGCCCCAGACCTAGATTCCACTCCCCAGAAATCATCTGCTAAACATAGACTCTGCTCAGCTTCCTCCTCCCGCTATCCCACTTTAGCAGACTCACTTCCCATGAGCAAGCTCATCACATGGCTTGGGCATAAAGCATGAGATCACAGACACCCAGGCACGGGCTAGGACCAGGTTGGATTCTCCCTATAAATCAGGGCAGGAGAGTGCATAGCATCTCTGTCATAAAACTACATGTAGCAGATCAGAAAACAGTAGGGGACAGCCTATAGGTAGATAAAAGAACACAAGTATTAAATTTGTGACCTAAATAGTTACTATACCTCAGACTAATGATTAGTTCTGAACTTTCTGGTAGATAAAATCTAAAGAGACAAATTATCTGATATATATAGTCTTCAACAGAAGGCTTGCCCTTCCTAACAATGGATTCTAAGAGAAATTGTTTGCAATGATCAAGGATACACTTAAAAACATTACTAGAACAAAATTACAGATGGATGACAACCACTATTGTTTTACCTCCCATTGAGAAAAGCAAGTCACATTAAAACAAATTGTTGCTTATTAACATGGCAGAGAGGGTCAACTGAGAGTATAAGGAAACCTGAAAACAGAAGGTCTCACAGGTCTAGTCATAGTTGTTCACAAAGGATGTAACTCACCCATCTGTGAAACATGAATAATAAAAGTACCTCCATTCTTCATTCTGGTGTGAAATGATGCTCAAATAAGATAAAGGGGTCTAAATAAACCTATCTTACTGCTCTGTTAACCACCTGCTCAGGCATCTTCTAACACCTAACAAGTACAGAACCTAAGTCCCAGACTGCTCTCTCTCTCTACAGAAGCTCTGTCAGTTCTCTCAAGTCCCTGAATTCTCACGGATCCCTCCTCCTCCCTTGAGCTTCAGTATGCCCTCTCGACATGGACCTGTGATGTCTCCATTCTTCTCCTTCTGATTGAAGTCCCAGAAGTTCTACCCTTATCTCTGACAGCTTCTCTCTGTTCTGCTTTTATTGCCAGTGGAGTAGAGGGATTGACGTACTCTGAACCCCATACAAACTCAGTCCCTGCCTGGATCGAGCACTAACTCTACTCATTTCTCTAGTGCCTAGTTAATAAGTTTGCTCTCAGACCCTACAGGCAAATGATTTTTAGGGAACCTTCCTCATTATAGCTTTATATAATAGCTTTGATATATGAGGACCATTTTTCAAATATATGGCTCCAATTAACCCTGAATCCTTGCCTGATCCATCCCAATGTCCATTGTCACAGCTTGCAGCCTCAGCCCATGCATGACTCATGGGGATATTTGGAGGAGATGGTGGTGGGTCTGTTGGGGGCAGGAGGTGGGAAGAGTGTTGTGAAACCAGCTTTTCCCAGTCACTGACATGTTCTCATGATATTCATTGTTATTTATAAATCTTTAGAGAAATAAAAATATAGAACCTCAGCACTGAGTGACACTGAACTAGCCAAATAGTAATATAATAATACCAACAACAACACAAAAAGCAACAGCAACAATCTGAATTTATAGAGCACCTACTATGTACAACCTTACTTCTAATGACTGGTATGCATATTATTTATGTATTCATCACAACAGCTCTATGAAGTAGATGTAATTTTTATCATCATTTTACGGATGAGTAGTCATAGTACAGAGAAGACAAGTGACAAGCCTAACGTTGTACAAATAATAAGTGATGGAACCTGGATTTGAAGCTGGGTGATCCAAGTGCATATACTAGACATTTAACCCCTATGCTGTGCTCCCAAGAGGATGGTGCTCCCCCTCTGCCCATGCCAAGCATAAACACTGGGTGAAGTCAATTGACCTTAAGTGTCATCATAATTCTGCCTCTGTTTTAACTCTGTGAAATGACTTATCTGATCCTTCAACTCTCATGTGTGAAATGAAACCATATAACCAAGCCAAACAACACATTTTATTTGCAGTTAATTCACTCATTCAACAAATAAATAAATACTGACTATATGTCAAGAACGGTTTTCGAGGTATAGCCATTATTTCTTTATTATCTGATCTCATGCATTTATTAGATAAAATTTTCTAACAAAAATGACAGAAAGGAAATGGCCTACTTTGTGAGGTAATGAGTTCTCCAAATAAAAGCATTTAATTTCAGGCCAGAAAGCTCAGCATTAGGCATATGGGAGAGGGGATATAAGCACCTGACTAGATGTTTGCCAAGACCCTTCCAAGGCAGAATGAGGTTGTGAGTTGCCAGTGCTCCTTACATCTTTTAACTGCCTGTGAAGATTCCTGGAGGAGCTTGGAGGAAGGGATTAGGGGCTGAGGAAACAGTGCTGCCCGAAGGTTGTAGGGTTGACTTTCATTCTATGGTACTACCATACTTACATACTACACTTTAGGATGGTATTTCCCAAACTAGAGGAATCACCCAGAGAATATTTAAACAATGTAAATACTTAGGACCCACTCTTCAGAGATTATAACTCAATAGGTCTTAATTGGGAACCAGGAATCTGCATTTTAACAGTGCTTCCCAGATAGCTCAGATGCAAAGAAGGTTTAGAGTCTCTGATCTATAACAGCACCAAGATCAAGACTGAAATAATTCTTTCCTTGCTTCATGCAGTTCCTTGTTGGGTTAACCCTATTATTCTTCAGCCTAGAACTGTGTGATCTTCACTTGCTCATAAACTTTCCAATATTCAGTTTTTCCATAGGCAGTAACACCTAACTCACAGTGTTGTTCAGGGGAGAAAGTAAAACCTGTGAAATGTAAGACAAATGTGGGGGAATGTGAGGGACTCCCCTTGTGGGACTACTATCTCTAAAGTATGAATGGCTTAGAACTACAGGTTCACAGACTGACAGAGTAGAAAGTCCTGATGCCACAAACTGAGCAACTTGCCTGAGGCTTCTTAATGCCTGCCCCCTATCCTCTTATATTTTATAGAACTGTCCTTCCTAGGTAAAGATAACACTCCTGATCCAACTGGAAGCTGGGTTTTCAGTGAGGGGTGCTATCACCTGCCTTTTCCTTAAGATGTGTTAATTGCAAGCTGAAAGATACAATCTACTGGGTTATCTATTTTTGACACAGTGGAGAGAATGATGGTGAAGTCTTTAGCATGCGGTTGTGATGAGCCAGAGATTATGAGTACAGCAGTCACTAAGTATGGGAGGATGGTGGAGCCAAAGATCTGTTCTGTTCACCTTGGCGAACATCAGAAGAGAGGGATGAGGTTATACAAGAGCAGGAAAGCTCTGTTGCTATAGGTTGTGGTGTCTCATTTCTTGGAAGATTTATAAATATCTTCTTGGGATCATTGCCTGGAGGAGAAGCGTAGGCAAGGTGATCTCTCTGCATCCTTTCTGATCTTAGGACTACAGGCATCATTTGATGGTGACATTTGTAAATACAAGCCACAATATGAGGTTTTAGTTATTGCTTCACTCACCGAGATCAACTGAGGGGCCAGGGTAGAGCCCAGGATTCAAAGAGGGATGCTTACATTTGTTACCACAACAACCATAATAGATGACCAATCAGAAAGTCACTCAGGTCCTAATATGATCAAGCATCCCCTAAGCACAGAGGTCTCATCATTACCTCAGAGATCAAGATAAAAACAACACCAATAACCGCACTCACTTTACAAGTGAAGACACTGAGGCCTGGAAGAGGCAAGTGACCCACAGCTGGTCAGTGTCAGGACTGGGCCTGTGCCTCAGGGATGACCTGCTACTTCATTCTAAGGGAGTTTTCTACAGTTGGAGAACTTAGAGAAAGGAGGGGCCGTAATACTGGCACCAGATGGCACTGGTGTGTGTTCTCCAATACCACAGGAATAGGACTCAGCAGCTGGGGAATACTTGGGACTGCAATAAAGAATGATGTTTATACTGTACCTACAGCTTACAGAACCCCACTCAATGCTGGTGTTGGTTTCTTCATTCAAACCACCATCCTATACATGGTGGGCCTATGTCTCTAGACGACACTATACAGACAGGGGCGGGGGATTGGCTTTTCTGACCATGTCACAGAAGTTATGGAGATGTGTTATGCTGAGCAGATCTTGTCCCTTTCTTCCATCCACTAATTGGGGTGGTCTCAGACCCCCGGGGCCAGGTCATTGAACATGGGTCATGACTGTCCCTTCCACCCCAAGGAAAGCACAAGCAGCATGGGTCCTTCAGCAATGCGGGTGTGAATCCCACTGCCCTTGAGAGGACCATGAATCCTCTCCCAGTGCAGTTTGCCAGAGTCAGACCCACGTCTCCCTGCCCATTGGGATTCTGTCCCATAGGAGGACTGTTCAAATATCTGACCGCTCAGTCAGAAGAAGATCCTTATTTTCCTTTATATCATCACTTAGGAATTAGCTTGATAAGAATCTCATGCATACCAATGCTGGCCTGATTGGTACCTCACCCTTCTATTAAGGGCACACCCAAGACAGCAGGAATCCAGAGCATGCTTGAATCCTCAGGCAGGCAGGATGGTGAGGAAGTGCTTGGGCAGATGAGGATAGAGTCAAGGAACATATGAGGTCCAGACAGCCCTCGATGAAGAGAAGACCCTCCAATCACCTTCCAACCAGTCCCTCTGTCTACAAGCTCATTAACAAAGGGCTCCCCCGAGTCCAGCTCTGATCCTCACAGCAGATTTGTAGCCTGGTTGTCACCATAGACTTCAGCTTAAGTAACCAAATCAAGGCACCTAAGGCCACCTAACCCAAGTAATCTTTCTAAAATAAAAATCTCATCATGTCCCTCCTTTGCTTAAGTGGTCAAGGATGACTCAGTTGTCTCTAGTCAAAAGTCTTTAGGCAGCATGATCTAGTTTTCAGATGAAATTGATTGTTTGCCTCTAATACATAAAGCAGGTAAAGGTGCAATGACTCTTATTGCAACAGGGGGTAAGTGGAAGGTCCAGATTGCTGTCTGCTCAGGCTCCCCCTCTCAGGTAGCCCAAATAGTCAAGAATTTAGGATAAACGATCATTTAAAATCTGACTCAAAGTTTTTAGGAACCCCCATATCAGTAGAATGGTGAGGGAAAGGAAGGAAACTAAAATGTATTTTCAATGTACTACCTGTCAAACATTATTTGCATTATTACAGTAAATAGCTTTATGAGATTCTTATGGTTAACTCTATTTTACAGGTTAAAAAAAAAGAGACAAGGCTCAAAAATATTAAATAACATATCCGTGGTTCAAAGGCCAGTGCCCCAATTCCAAGACCCATCTTCTTCCAGCTTCTTTGCATGCAAAGACATGAAACTGACACATAGACAAGGGTGGAGGCAGGGAGGGAGGGCTGGAAGCGCCCCCAGATAGAGCAACTCATACTGTCTGAAGGTGTGGCTCTCCAAAGAGGTGATGTTTGCACAACCTGGGCAACAGGTTCCAAAGGATATAATTTTGGAAGCCATTAATCTATAGGCTAAAGTACACAACCCAGCAAGTAAAGCTCTTAATGCTCTGGACCCTCCTTTCCTTTCTGTCCAGTTATTGTTCCACTTCTTGCTTTTATCCAATAGTATGGCTACTCTGTTTCCATAAAATATCAAGCCCTTTCACATCTCCGTGCCTATGCATGTGTTCTGCTTCCCTCTACCTAGAATGCTTGTTTCCCTCTCACCCCCTGACTAACTCGCACTCTGTTTGGAGCCTCAGTCTTGTTTTATCTGTAACATGGGATTAACAGCAAGGAACTCAAAGAAATAATGTGTTGGAATAATGAAAATAACATGTTTGATGGATGAGAGGTTGAGAATAAATCTTAATTCCCTTCCTTTCTCTCATATCATCCCACTTGTATCATTGATTCCTTAAGGGCAAAGAAGTATCTTAATCTTTGAATTCACAAAACCCGGCACCTAACAGGTACTCAGTGAAAAATTAATGTCATTAAAATGGTCATTTCAAAGTTACTGCAAGAAAGAAATTTCTGTTGGGATAAATAATTTTTCATTATTGAAATAGTAATTCATTGATGATTTTGGATCAATAAAATAGAACAATGTTTTCCAACCTTTGAAAATTATTTGTAATATTTTAGTGGGGGCCATGCAAAAAAGGAGCATAATTTTGCCCATCCCACAGATCTGGGCTTCAATAGCTGACACTCTTAGATAGGAGGGACACGATTAAGCAAGAGTCACATATATACACAATACTCTTCTTTGTCACAACCAGACAAGTTAAATAATTTCCTCTAATAAGTGGGATGAAATAACTAGACTATATGGAGTTGCTTCTTCATGATGTGGCTTACCTTGCAATGTTTCACTTCCTCACATACACACCAGCCATCATCTCTCCCCTCTTCATCAAGTTCACCACTGCTCCCAACCTCAGATAAAATAAGTTCAGGGAAAACAGCAAACCAGGAAAGGTAGCACTTGGATGTTAATCCTTGGAGGTCTGATGCTCATAAATGCAAATACACCCTTGAAGATGTACTGAGACCATCTGGTCCAGTCTCCTCTGAAACCCAGGGGGAGTAACAGAGCCAGGACTAGATTCCTGACTTCCATTGTCAAGTTCTTGTGGCTCGTTGTCATTGATGACTTTATCCTGGGAGCAGCCTCCCACACCCGACCCATTTGCTTGCTGCTAACCTGGCCTCCCAGGTACTCTCTCTCCAGGAGTGAAAGGAGAGAGACTTTTGTCTCAACCACAACTCATTAATTCACTGAGCAAATACTTTTTGAGCACTTACAAGATGTCAGGCACTGTGTAGGGGCTGAGGATAAAGAGTGAACCAGCAAACACTGAGATTTCACTCTATCCAGGATGACAGATAAAGAAAAATAAATACAAGCATGGTGTTATGAGAAATACAGGAAACTGTGGCAGCATTTCATAGGAGATACAAGGATTCAGAGCAAAGGAGTAGGGACAGGCATTAGAAAAGAAAAGGAGCTGATCCTTCTCCAACACAGGAAGCCACAAAGGATGGTTGCAGGCATGATTAGACTTGGTAGTAGGAATCGGAGTACTTTACACTTGATGGGTGCTGTTTACCCCATGAAGTAGGGGCAGTATCATCTATCTAGAGGCAGCAGCAAGTGTTTCAGAGGTTCAAGACAGGAGGAAAGGCATGATGTGTGTGCACAGTAAATACAGAGAAGTATACAGGATTGCCAAGCAGTATTTTGGGCTCAACCAGGTGGATGATTATGATCTTAAGATAATGCCAACTTTCCAAAGGATCTGTTTTTGTTTTGCTTTTAATTTTCATAGCAGTTAGGCATAGCAGGGCAGATTCAGCCAGGGTTTGGGTTTTGTCCGTCAAGTGCATTAACAAGCCGAAGCGGCAAGAAAGTTTATTATATTGACCAAAGAGTGGTTGAAATGATGAACTAAGAAAAGCAAACTAGGAAAGGTTGCTTGTGGGCAAGGTGCTAGTAGATTCCAGTGGATATAATGAAGCAAGTTGGAAACAAGGAACTGTGATCAAAGAAAAAGGTGGCTGGATTCATGGTCTCAGAGAGTTAGGAGACCTGGCTTCTAGTTCAGACTCTGCAGGACTCGTAGCATCTCCTTCATCTGCTCTGGCTTTCAGTTTTGTCATCCATGTGTGGAGGGTAAATAGTGGCCTGAAATCCTTTCCAGCTGGGCCTTTCTATGAGGCTACATTGTTGGTCAATGTTTTAGGCACTTTGGGATCTGAATCAGATACACTGAGCCTTTGGCTGTGGCCCAAGGGTGCTTGGATTATTGGTTCCAAACCTGTTGATAGAGTTTTCAGAAACTCCTTCATATGTTCGGGTGATCCAACATTTGTGGCTTTAGATTTTTATCTCAAGCATGCGTTGGATTCCTCCAGAAACCCTAAATTCAATCCTGAAACTGTGTCATTATAAACTCCCTTATAAATCACGATCTTCTCATCTTTATGGAAAGAATTCCAGGGCTTATGGAGGGGAGGGATGCTCTGGAAAGATACTCATGAACATCCAATAGTGACCCAGTGTGACAAAGTGACAGAGTGATGGAGCCACTTGAATGTGGGAAATTGTCATCATAACCACCTGGTTGAGAATAGCTTTCACATGATTGTGGTTTATTCCCTTGAGTTAGGTGCAGGATATGTATAAAAGACATCAGATCACACTATCTCCTCATTGCATTTGACATATCATCACTTGCCCAAGGTTAGAAGAACAAGGTGAGTGTCCTCATTGACCTGATGGCAATTTGGGGGTGGCCGGGACTGCCACACATCAGCTGAATGGGAAAGGTTGGAGAGAATGGGAACTACTTGGTAATTGCAGGAAGATAAGGCTCATGGAGATCATTGGGGTGGCTCAGAAGTAGCAATCCTAGGGGGGATAAATGGTAACCAGAAATTGGGCCAGTGGTGGGGGAGGCTACTTTGTAGGACAAGAGACAGCCACACAGGGCTGAAGGCAGAGCCCATGATGTAAGAATGAAAAAAAAGGGAGCTGATGAAAACAGGGGGAGTGACCATGGGCTCAGGCTAAACATGTGGTTTCTAGAATGCATAAACCAGATAATGTTATAAAAAAAACTTAAGATTTTTGAAACTGCCTAGTGCCCTATGTTACTGCCTTTAAAGTCAGGAGTCATAGGAGAACCAGGACAGGTAGGAGAAGGTGCTACCAAAGTCTAACTTACCAACTGCTTGATTTCTCCTATGCCAGGAAAGTAGGGCTACTCTGCTGTAAAGACATGGGCCCTGGAACCACAAAATCAATTACAGAACTTCAGACTCTGTAGGAAAAATACTGATACAAATGAGATTTATAATCACTGAACTTTGAAATATCTGCATTGCTTTATAGAGCAACTGAACAGTCTCCAAGATGTCCTGCCAACAAAACCAACCCTGCCAAGTGCCTCCCCAAATATCCACCTAAGCACCCCCCAAAGGCTTCTGAGGCCCTGGCTCCCTGCCCCCCTCCTGCCCGCTCCTGCCCCCTCCTGCTGTGTCCCCAGCTGCTGTATTTCTGGCTTTGGAAGCTGCTGCTCTCTGGTGTCCCACCGGTTTCCAAGTGTCTACCTATGCCAGCCCCAGCCTTCCAACTGCTGTAAGGTGGAGCTCTCTGGATGTTCCAGTTGCTGCCATGGTTTTGGGGCTACAGCTGATCTGCAACCTTGGAGGAGCAAAAGAGCCACAACCAAAGACCAGTCTGGAGTTGATGTCACTTCTCACTCTCTCTCTTTTTTTTTTTTTTTTGCCGTATGCGGGCTTCTCACTGTTGTGGCCTCTCCCGTTGCGGAGCACAGGCTCCAGACGCGCAGGCTCAGCGGCCATGGCTCACGGGCCTAGCCGCTCCGCAGCATGTGGGATCTTCCCGGACCGGGGCACAAACCCGTGTCCCCTGCTTCGGCAGGCGGATTCTCAACCACTGCACCACCAGGGAGCCCTCACTCTCGGTTTTATTCATCCCTCTCCTCCTGAATTAAGCTGCCTAGATGTGTACATGATGGATTCCTCTTTTTCCTGAAAATCTCACACTTCCTGGCCTTAGCTCTGGTCCTAGGTCAAGAAGACCTGAATGCTGGAGAAAACTCTACTTCCCAAAGCCTTATCAATGTACACAAATAAAGCTTATCTATCCTGGCACCCAAAACTTCTTACAGTTTGTTGATTTCCCCCATCCTCAGCTTTGAGGAGCTTCCAGGAACCTGGATTCCTTAAGCAGATTCCCACAAATAGCCACCAGATGGGAAATTCCCTCTAGGTAGACCCTGGGTCTGAGCAGCCTGAGAGGGCTGTGTAAAAAATATCCAGAGGGGAATAAGAAGGGGATGTTCCCAAAGTATCAGTGAACCTGTTCCACTGCTATTGCCACATTTGCCAACATCACTGAAATTTCTTCCTACTCATAAAGGACAGGATACTTCCCAGTCCCAGAATTTAGCCTCCAGATCATTTTTATTTGGGGGAATCACATGCTTAAGAAGGAAATGCCACAGGGGTACATGTAGTTTTCAGATCTCAGTTCAAAAGGCCATGAAAAACACTTTCCTTGAGTGAATCCTCCTGACTGAGTCCCTCACGCCTTCTCTTCACACAGGCACCAGAATCTGGTGGGAATGTACACCACGGTCCAGTGAGCATAATACCCCCTAGAGACATTTGGGCCTTGGTGTTGATTTCCACCCTATGTTGTTTCTTTTCCTCTTCTATTTAATGGGACAAAAGCCAAGGGCTGGGGGCAAGTTCTCAAGGTACTTTTTCCAACCCAACAGTGGACCATAGGCAACAGCAATGCTCTGCCCATCCTTCAGGACTATGGTTCTTTTTAAAAATTTTTATTTTATATTGGAGCATAGTTGATTAACAATGTTGTATTAGTTTCAGGTGTACAGCAAAGTGATTCAGTTATACATATACATGTATCTCTTCTTTTTCAAATTCTTTTCCTATTTAGGTTATTACAAAATATTGAGCAGAGTTCCCTGTGCTCTACAGTAGGTCCTTGTTGGTTATCTATTTTAAATATAGTGGTGTGTACATGTCAATCCCAAATTCCCAATCTATCCCTCCCCCTTCCTCCCCCTGCCCCGGTAACCATAAATTCATTCTCTAAGTCTGTGAGTCTGTTTATGTTTTGTAAATAAGTTCATTTGTATCATTTTTTAAGATTCCGCATATAAGCAATGTCATATGATATTTGTCTTCCTCTGTCTGACTTACTTAGTATGATAATCTCCAGGTCCACTCATATTGTTGCAAATGGCATTATTTCATTCTTTTATGGCTGAGTAATATTCCATTGTATATAGGCACCACATCCTCTTTATCCATTCATCTGTCGATGGACATTTAGGTTGCTTCCATGTCTTGGCTATTGTAAACAGTGTTGCAATGGACATTGGGGTGCATGTATCCTTTCGAACCATGTTTTTCTCCAGATATATGCCAGGAGTGGGATTGCTGGATCATATGGTAGCTCTGTTTTTAGTTTTTCTGAGGAAACTCCATACTGTTCTCCATAGTGGCTGTACCAATTCACATACCTCCCAACAGTGTAAGAGGATTCCAGTTCCTCCACACCCTCTCCAGCATTTACTGTTTGTAGATTTTTTGATGATGGTCATTCTGACTGGCGTGAGGTGATATCTCATTGTAGTTTTGATTTGAATTTCTCTAATAATTAGTGATGTTGAGCACAAAAACATAATATTAAAATGGCCAAGACAATCCTAAAAAACAGGAGCAATTTGCAGGAACTAGCTCTACCAGATATTATATATTTATAATATATTACGAAGCTGTTATATAGATAGTGTGGTACTAGACCATGAATATACAGACAGATCAATAGGACTCAATGGGAAGCTCAGAGCTGGGACCAAATATATAGGGGAAATTAATACATGATAAACACACCCTCAAATCTATGAAGAAAGATCAGTGAATTATGTTGCCACAGCTGGGTATCCATTAAGAAAATTTTGTACTAAGATGAGTTCCTAAAGGTTGAAAACATTACAAATTATTCCTTAAGAAACTTTAGGAGTATTCTTCTATAATTTCAAAATGGGCATCAGTTTTACCATTATAACACACACAATCAAAAACTATAAAGGAAAATATTTTTTAAAGTGTTTCCATAAAAATTAATAGTTTCTATATGGCTGAAATCTAACACACAAAGTCAAAAGTCTAAAAACATGCCAGAAGAAATTGTGCATCTCATAGCACAAAAATGGGCTAATTTTCCCAATATAGTATGAACACCACAAATCGATAATAAAATGATCAACAATCTAATTAAGTATCAGGTAAATTGCATACCCGAGCAGTTTCCAGAAAAAGAAATATTATGGCTCCCAAGCATAATGAAAGAAAATTGAGCTGACTTACTAAGGAAAGCTCAAACTTACTCTGAAATATCAGTTTTAACTTATCAGGTTGATAGAGCACAATTAATTTAATAATGAATTCATTGTGTGAGTTTGTGGGGAAATATGCAGTTTTACACATTGTGAGGAATGATGTAAATTGGTGAAACATCCATGGAAGAAAAACTGACAATGTCTCTCAGTTTTATCTTTTGAGGAAGCAACTGCATTTAGGGAAATGTATGCTATATCCATTCTCCCCGAGGCACAATGTATGTACAGTGTGTCACCACAGCATTGTTTGCAAGAGCTCAAATTGGGAATTCCCATGTGTCTCTAGATTATTATTCAGACAGCAAACTGAATGAAGATACTCTTTATGTACTGAAATGGAATGATCCTCAACATGAGAAAAAGCAGTGAGCAAAACAATGTGGAGTTTCTCTTATTTTGTTAAAAGAAGGAAAGGTATACATGTTTGTGTGTGGCTTTTTGCATATAAAATATCCCTGGAAAGATATTTGAGAAACTGATTGCTATTGGATGAAGGGATTGGAGTAACAGGGGGAAATTGCACTGTGAATTCTTTTTACCTTTTGGGTTTCGAACCAAATAAATATATGATAATAATGGATAATATCAAAGGAGAAGTACAGGAAGCTGGGCCTCAGGGACCTGAACCCAGAAGTGAGAGACCACAAGGATTTGCTCCATTACAGAGCAAACTGGCCTCAATTTTCTCATCACCAATAAATTTAGCTCCTATAGCTAAAGAAGATGGTCATAATCATCCCTAATTTTGATGACAGAGGTAAAAAAAAAAAAAGGAGGTAGGAGTGGGGCTGTGAAGGGACACATTCTGTTAGTTTGGATGATGTTTGGAGAACAGACTTTAAAAACAGGTTTCTCACCTTGGGCAAATGAAGTTCGGAGTTATAGCAGAGACCACAACTCACACACACAAAAAAGTAACTAACAATCAGCATTCATGCATTCAACCAACATTGTTCATTCCCTATATGTCAGAAATCATTCTAGAAGCTTGATGTGAGTCCGTGGGGAAAAAAAAAACTTTGCCCATTTGGAGGTGACATTTTGGTGAGAGAAGAAAGACAACAGACAAAAACAGAGCAAAGAAATTATACGTAGAGTATATTGTATGTATGTAAAAAGTGTTACCTAGGAAAAGAAAGTAGAACTGTATAAAGGTGATTGGAGTGAGGGAAAGAGTAGCAGATTGTAATTTTAATTAATTAATTAATTGGGGTATAGGTGTTTTACAATGTCATGTTAGTTTCTACTGTACAGTGAAGTGGAGTTCCCTGTGTATACAGCAGGTTCTTATTAGTTATATATATTAGTGTATACATGTTAATCCCAGTCTCCCAATTCATCCCACCCCCGACCCCCACCCCTGCTTTCCAGCCTTGGTGTCCATATGTTTGTTCTCTACATCCGTGTCTCTATTGGCAGATAGTAACTTTAAATAGGAAGATGAGGGTGTAATATCTCACTTATAAACCCACATTTAAGCAAAGACTTGAAGGAAGCAAGGGAGTTAGTGATGAAGATCTCTTGGGGAGACTATTCCAGCCAGTACAAGCAAAGGGCCCTAGATGGAGGGGTGTGGTGTTTATGCTGAGCTAGAAATGAATAAAATAGAGTCCTTGCCCCCCCAAGGGATTCTTGTTTCTCCCCTGTTTAGAACCACTCAGTGGCTCCCATTGTCCTCAGGTTAAATCCAAACCCTTTCCCATGGCATACAAGGCCCTCATTGGTACAGCATCCACCCCTTCTCCTTTCTCCCCGCTGTGCTCCAGCCACACCGAGCTTCTCCCCTACACAGGACATCCCCATGTCCCACTCTCTATCTCCCGTTGTCACCCAATCCCTGCTTAAACATCACTCCTTCCAGAAAGCATGCCAGACCCCAAACCCGACCCCATGTGCTCCCTTGGCAACCTGTGCTTCCCCTGCCAACATTCTCATCACACAGTACTGACGCTGTCTACTGTCTCTACACCGAATTAAAAGAGCTTTGAGAATGTCAGCTATTGAGCTTGTACACTTCATGTTCAGGTCGGAGCCTGGTAGACAGTAGACACTCAGTACATATGTGTGCATTAGGCTTATGTCTTAGGTAATCGAACCATTATGTTTTTTTTTAACATCTTTATTGGAGTATAATTGCTTTACAATGGTGTGTTAGTTTCTGCTTTATAACAAAGTGAATCAGTTATACATATACATCTGTTCCCATATCCCTTCCCTCTTGCGTCTCCCTCCCTCCCACCCTCACTATCCCACCCTTCTAGGTGGTCACAAACCACCGAGCTGATCTCCCTGTGCTATGTGGCTGCTTCCCACTAGCTATCTATTTTACGTTTGGTACTGTATATATGTCCATACCACTCTCTCGCTTTGTCCCAGCTTACCCTTCCCCCTCCCCATATCCTCAAGTCCATTCTGTAGTAGGTCTGTGTCTTTATTCCCGTCTTACCCCTAGGTTCTTCATGACCTTTTTTTTTTTTCTTAGATTCCATATATATGTGTTAGCATACGGTATTTGTTTTTCTCTTTCTGACTTACTTCACTCTGTATGACAGACTCTAGGTCCATCCACCTCACTACAAATAACTCATTATGGGTTTACTCAAGAGCTGCCTGTGCCCTTCAGGAGAGAAGAAACCAAGAGGAACCCTGCTATCCAGCCAGCAGGGGGCGCCGGTGAGTCAGTCACAGTCACAGTATATTGGGGAGAGAGAATGACAAGGTCACAGAGGCTTAGAACCTCGGAAGCTTGGCATCCGGAGGGAACAGAAACCATTTGACTTCTGATAGTCATGGATTCACTAGGTTGCTGAGGGAGGGGCATATCTGCTGCCAGTCCAGGGAAGACCGTTTTCGGAAGCCAAGCATGAGAACCACGAATTGAAAAGAGACAAAAAAGAAGTGTCCAGAGCAGGTAAGCCAGAGAAAACTTGTCGATGGGTCCTGCCTTCATGGCTGTCCATTCATCCATTCATTCATTCCTTAGTACTGAAGTCCACATAATGTCATACACTGTGTTAGATGCTGAGAACAGTGGCGAGCAGGACAGCAAGGATGCCTGTGCCCATGAAACTAACAGACTAGAGGAGAAGCCAGACAATTAGGGAAATCATGATAAAAACGTAGCGAGAAGTATAGGGAGCACCAAGAACTTATATCAAGGCCACAAGCCCTATGGGTTAGTGTTGTTTTCCTCAAGTGAGGTGTAAGCTGAGACTTCAGGTTTGAGTAATATTTAGTGAGGGTGTGGGGATAGGTGTTCTGGGTCACGGGAAGAGCAGTACAAAGATCCAGACAGAGGCCAGCAGAATTTAGCAGGGATCTGCTCTGGGCCAGTCTGATGACATGGAAGGAACAGTGGCTAGAGATGAGGCTGGGCTGGTGGGCAGAGGTCAAAGAGAGGGCAGTGAGACAAAGGAGAGAGCACTGGCTCAGAAGGCATGGGACCTGAGGGCATTGTCCTTTCCCTCCCTGTGCTTTGGTGCACAGGACTGATTCCTAAGATGCTCTCCATCTTTGATGCGGCACCCCACCCCCAACTGGGACCTGTTCCAGGGACCTGCCCAAAGGGAACATGCTGGGAGGGGATGTCTGGAAGCAGCCAGGTGAACCCCTGGATGGGAGCTCTGGGTACCCTCTGGCCACTGGGATGAGAACTGCTCCTGTAGAAACAGCCCAGCCTGGACTTGGAAGGATGGAGCCTGACATGCTGGACTTCCTGGTGGACAGGAGGCTCCCAACTGTCAGTCCAGGGGCACTGGCTACAGAGGGAGAAAGGTAAACCACAGACACAGAGGAGGAGAGAAAGAGAGAATGGAAAACAGTGACAGAGAGAGACAGAGAGGCAGGGAGAAGAAATTGTAAAAGAAGCAAAACATGCACAGAGAAAAGCAACAAAAAATTTTAAAGGGCTCACAGTCCACTCTCCCACTCCCCACCCCCACCTTCTTCTCTCCCCTGGTCTCAGGTCTGACCCCCCATGGGACAGATTCTTTTTTTTTTTTTTTCAGTGGGTAGAAAGCATTTCTTTATTTAAATTTTTATTTATTACCATACTTATTAAATAGATCCACAGATGAACATTTGGCGTTAAACTTTATGTATACACACACATACTTCCATTTGGCATCGGACTTTCTAAACACAATATCTATCATCTATATACATATATAGATATATTTTAAGTGAACACATATATCTCATATAAAGAAGTTAAATCTTATAACCGGTTTCAGTGTTAATGATAATCTTCTTTTTTTTTAATAACAAATTTAATCAGTTATACATATACATATGTTCCCATATCCCCTCTCTTTTGCGTCTCCCTCCCACCCTCCCTATCCCACCCCTCCAGGCAGTCACAAAGCACCGAGCTGATCTCCCTGTGCTATGCGGCTGCTTCCCACTAGCTATCTACCTTACGTTTGGTAGTGTATATATGTCCATGCCGCTCTTTCACTTTGTCACAGCTTACCCTTCGCCCTCCCCATATCCTCAAGTCCATTCTCTAGTAGGTCTGTGTCTTTATTCCTGTCTTACCCCTATGTTCTTCATGACATTTTTTTTTCTTAAATTCCATATATATGTGTCAGCATACGGTATCTGTCTTTCTCTTTCTGACTTACTTCACTCTGTATGACAGACTCTAGGTCCATCCACCTCATTACAAATAGCTCAATTTCATTTCTTTTTATGGCTGAGTAATATTCCATTGTATATATGTGCCACATCTTCTTTACCCATTCATCCGATGATGGACACTTAGGTTGTTTCCATCTCCGGGCTATTGTAAATAGGGCTGCTATGAACATTTTGGTACATGTCTCTTTTTGAATTCCCCATGGGACAGATTCTGACAACAAGGAGACTGAGCCAGATACCAGGCTCCTTGCACACACTCACGTGTGTGTGCACACACACACACATGCACAAGCTCAGCCCCCAGGGCTCCAGGGCACCCAAGTGCACACAGACTTTCTGTAAAACAGCTTCAGAGACCATGGAGGAGGCAGTGAGCAAGGCTTCTATGGCCCTTAACTCTCCCCTCTTTTTCCCCATTTTCCTTCTGACGTCTGGGTTCTATTTTCATGTCTGTGTGTCTCCTTTTGCCCTGCTTCTCCTTCCTCTTCCATCCCAGGCAAGTCAGGGCATCGACAGGGCAGAACTCTGCCACCTCAGCCTCTCTGCAGCGTCTCTTGACCTGGAGGGAGGGACTGTGTCACTTGTCCCCTACTCCCACCCCTGAGGAGTCCTGGTCCAGTGTCGTGTGCCTAAAACTGAGCAGAGATCTCTTCCTGGATGACAGAATTAATTCCTGAATAACTGGCAGGCATAGAGTCACGACTGAATTGAGGCCAACACCCGACCCCACAAGTCACTTTTGCCTCAGGTGAGAACCTGCCCCTGACCCAGCTGAGGCTGCAGCTAGACTGCCAGGGACCTGGGAGTGTGGAGGGTGCAGACCCAGCGGTAGGGACCCCATGAGGTGACCCTTCTCAGATTTCTTTCCCTCCTGGTGGTCTAGCTCCGGAGATGCACAGCCTAATGGACCCTAAAGTGTAGTCACCCCAGTCTGTCCTCAGCCAGCAGCAAGCGGCACAGTGACATCCTCCTCAGGTTCATGGCGGTGACTCCTTCCCCCAGAGAAACCCCGTCATGAGGCTCTGGTGGTTCTGAAATTTGAGGCGGAGAGAGGCTGGGCAGGGCAGAGGTGTCACCCACGCCCAGCTCAGTGGGGCCCAGCTTGCACACCCGAGCTGAGTGAGGTGGATCCCCAGAAGCAAGGGCTGAGCTATGGGCCTGACACCCATCATCTGAGACAGCTGAGGCCCTGGGTCTACAGCAAAGTGGGTCATCAGACAGGTTTCTTCCAGGAACCACCTAATGTGAGAATTCCACACATCTTCCGGGAACCAGATCTGCCTTCAGTGGCAAAAAGGGGATGGTAAGGCTTTCCGTCCCACCTAGGGAATGCTCAGGAAGCCTTTGGTGTGAGGGGGAGTTGTAACTCCTGTCCCCAGGAATCCCCCCATTCTCACGACACAAAGAAAAGAACAAAAAGATGAGAGTCATGGCTTTCTCAGCACCGGATGGAGTATTTGGAGTAGGGCTGGGAGGGGGTGGTGGATGGCAGGGCAGGGGTGGGATAGAGGACGGGGAAGAATCCACTGGCAGGAGGGGCTGAGGCCAGAACAGAAGCGATCTCCTTAGGAGTTATTCACACAGACTCCAATTTTAAAGCCTGATGAACAAATACAATGAAATCTCAGTTTGGTCCAGCCATGCAGCCATGGTCATGAACTTCAGATTCCTCCTTCCTTGTGCTTGTGCTTCTGCATGGACACACACACACATACACTCACACACAGGTGGGTGCACACATGCACACACACAGATACACAAGTGTGTGTGCCTAGTGGAAAGCCCACGGCAGTAACTGGTTCAGTTTAAAAAACCAGTTTGGAAGGACTTCCCTGGTGGTTCAGTGGTTAGGACTGTGCACTTCCACTGCAGGGGGTCCGGGTTTGATCCCTTGTCAGGGAACTAAGATCCCACAAGCTACGCAGTTGAAAAAAATTAAAAAAAAAAAAAAAGAAAAAAAAAGAAAAACCATTTTGGACCAGTGGCTTATCCGTGGGTTCTGGAGGCTGGAGGGTGGTGGCAACTTGATCTCAGCAGTTGTCACTTGAACTCCCACACCCATCCTCCTCCACCCGGGTGACAGGCTCTGACAGACCTGGCACCTCCCTGATGTGGGTGTGTGGCCTTGTGGGATGAGCCCCCAGCCGGGGTGCTTGCTCATTTCTTCTCCTCCATGTCTCCCCCTGGGCTAGAAGACCCCCCAGGTCCCTCTGCCTGCTGACTCTGGGCCACTTCTAGACACTGTCCTGCTCTGGGACCTCCCAGTGGCTTTCGTCCACGTGCCATAAGAGGGACTGGGCAGAAACCATAGCAGTGCTGCCCTAGGGGCCATATATTGAGTCCTAGGTATATGGACTTAAGAAGAACTTTCCTGGATTTCCTGGGTGGGAGGTAGGTGGGTTGATAAGGAGCAAAGAAAGAGTTGTTTGGGTTTTTCCTACTCCTAGAAGAATCGGGAGATTACAGAAGCCCTGAATGGTTGAATTTGAGGACATCAACAAGGTCCAGTTGTCTCCTCTTCACCCCTAACGCTGCCCCCACACAAAGGAAGAGATAAAGGTCAGAGAGGTGAAGAGAGCTGCCCCGCCCCCTGGCTCAGGAGTCATAGAGCCAGGCCTGCAACTCGGCCCTCCATACCAAGAGCAATGATTTTCTGTCTCCTTTACTGGAAACGCCCCCAAGGCAGACACTTCCTACGTGCTGAGGGGCATGATGCTTTCAGGAAGGGCAAGACAAATACATCCATCTGTCTCAAGACAGTTGGTCACCCTAAAGAGAGTCCTGTTGCACCTGGGTCCCTGGGTACCATGTTGGACACCAGACCAAGCACATGGCTCTGAGCTGGGATGGAACCTGACTTGAATCCACTTACTAGCAACTGAGGTAGATCTCTGAACTTCAATCATACTCATAGGTAAAATGGGGTGAAAAACACCGACCTCTCAGGCTGGCTGTAACCATTCATGAGATGAAGTTTTTGAAGTGCCTGCCACTGGACTCAGACTCGGCTGCCAAGGGTCATACTCTTCCTCATTAGCTAAGAGACCTTAGGCAAAATTCTTACATATTCCAGTCTTTCCTTTTCTATCTGGAAAACGGCTCCCTAGTGAGGAACCAGCACACTGACCCATATGAAGGCACAGAACTGTGGGACTGGGTTCCCTCTGAGCATCCAGCCTTGCTTTCCCAGCGCTGGTCTGTGTCATCACTCTGAAGATGGATGTATCTGGGGGTCAAAGAAGGGGGAAGTGAATGCAGGCAGCCAGCTTTCCCTCTGAAAATGTTCTTTTTGTTCTAGGACCTCCAAAACTTGAGAAGATGTGTGACCAACCAAAGTGCAACCCATGCTGCCCGCTGAAGCCCCCGTGTTACATTCAGCCCATGTGCTGCTGTTTGGAGCCCAAGCCTGAGTGCACATGCCTTAATAAGGAGACTGATCCCACTGCACCACAAACACAGAACAATAACTCCCTAAGCCAACAGCAGTCCCATAGTCCAAAACTGGCATCCAAATCAGGTCCCCAGGGGCAGAAGCAGCCAAACAAGTAGACTGTCACAAACAAGTGGACGGTGCCATGCCTACCACCTGGTAGGGTCAGGCTAGACCTACTTTTAGAAAAGCTGATTCTCATTGACCACCAATTCCTCCCAACCAGAAGCCCCTATTTCCCTTCATAGCCTCCCAACCTAGGGAGGCCCCAACTGGAAATGGAAGGTTGAAGAGGCTAGAAACATCTTTCCTAGCGATCCTGATATTAGATAGCACAAAAATAAAAGAGCAATACAAAATTGCCTCTGTTTCTTCCTTTACCTATGAAACCATCTCCCTTGTCTGGCCTAAGTCCAAGAAAATATTCTAGGCATGTCATCAAGGGCCCAGGACCCAGAAAACCAGTGTCCAGAGGTACAAGGCCTCTGCTGAGCCAGAATTAGTGTGACTGACTCATCCTTGTTTTAAAATGAAAGCCCCATGTTCCAGGAATCCCTCCAGTCCCAGGAAAAGGGGGCGGTCAGTCACCTAAGAGCAGGAATTCCAGTGCCCCTGGGCCCCTGCGTACCACCTTTGAGGTCAAACCAGCAAGAGCACATGCCGAGGAGTGATTCCCCTCCCTTATCCCAGAGATTTTCATAGAGATAGAGCTCCCAGGACTCAGCACAGCACTGCAGCTGGCCCAGGCAGCAGAGTCTTACGGCATCAATACCAGCTCTACGATGGTGGAGCAAGCTGTTGGACCCTCTCAGGTTCCATTTCCTCATCTGTAAAATGAGGGTAATTGTACTTACTTCAAAGGGCTTTTATGAGAATTAAATGGGATCATTCATTTAAAGTGTTTAACATAGGATCTGACACATCATGGATATGCAATGCATGGTTCTCCTCAAACTTCTCTCTCTGTCACCAGGTCTCTATTTCTCTCCAAAGAAGCCACCATGCTCCAGCAATTTGTCCCCAAAACACACCTCCGTTAATCTAGGTGGACATGTAGAAATAGAGAAATCAGCCTCATTCACTATACTTGTAAACTTCAGTTTTTCCTGCTTTCTTGGTATACAGCTGACATATTCAACACCTTCAGAATTTTTCTAATAACCTTTTGTGTTTCCTCCCTCATGATTCTCCCTGCCCACCAATCTCCAGAAAACAACTGATCTACTTTTGGTCCCTATAAGTTAGTTTGAACTTTCAAGAATTTTATACAAGTGGTATCATCCAGTATGTATTCTCTTATGCCTGGCTTCTTTCACTCAGCAAAACTACTCGGAGATTCAAACAAGTTGTTGCATGTATCAATTGTTCATTCTTTTTTATTGCTGGGTAGTAAATGCCCTCATTGTATGGATAATACCACATTATGTCTATCCATTAATCTATTGATGGACATTTGGATTGTTTCCAGGTTTTGACTATTACAAATAAAGCTGCCCTGAACATTCATGACAAGTTTTTGGATGGGTATATGCTTTCATTTCTCTTGGATAGAGACCTAAGAGTAGAATAACTGTGTTATATGGTAGGTGTATGTTTTACTTTTTTTTTTGTGGTACGCGGGCCTCTCACTGTTGTGGCCTTTCCCATTGCGGAGCACAGGCTCCGGACACGCAGACTCAGTGGCCATGGCTCACAGGCCTAGCCGCTCCACGGCATGTGGGATCTTCCCGGACCGGGGCACGAACCCGTGTCCCCTGCATCGGCAGGCAGACTCTCAACCACTGCGCCACCAGGGAAGCCCCCTATATGTTTTACTTTTTAAGAAACTGCCCAACTGTTTTCCAAAATGGTTGTGCCATTCTACATTCCCACTGAAAGTACATGAGAATTCTGGTTGCTGCACATCTTTGCCGACATTTTGTGTGCTCAGTTTTTTATTTTTAGACATTCTAATTGACATGTGTTAATTGAGTTTAATTTGCATTTCCTTAATGGCTACTGATATGAGCATCTTTCCATGTGCTCATTTGTCTCCAGGTATCTTCCTTGGTGAATTATCTGTTCAAATATTTCCTCCATTACTTTGCTGAGATGTTTGGTTTCTTATTACTGAATTCTGAAAGTTTTTTTAAAGATATATATACATTTTGATATAAGTCCTTTATCAGATAAGCTATCTGCACATATTTACCCCAGTCTGTGACTTATATTTACATGCTCTTAAAGAGTTTCTTTCAAAGAGGAGGAATTCTTAATTTTGACAAAATCCAATTAATTTTTTTTTCTTTTATGGATCTTGCTTTGGGTGTCGTATCTAAGAAATCTTTGCCTAATACTAGTACACAAAGATTTTCTCCTATGTGTTCTTCTATAAGTTATTTTTTGTATATGGTGAAAGTTTTGGACAAAGAATTTATTTGGGGGGGGCAGTGTGGAGGGGAATATATGGATATTCAATTGTTCCTTTCTCTACTGAATTGCCTTTGCATCTTTGTCAAAAATCAACTGACTGGGCTTCCCTGGTGGCGCAGTGGTTGAGAGTCCGCCTGCCGATGCAGGGGACACGGGTTCGTGTCCCAGTCCGGGAAGATCCCACATGCCGCAGAGTGGCTAGGCCCGTGAGCCATGGCCGCTGAGCCTGCGTGTCCGGAGCCTGTGCTCCGCAAAGGGAGAGGCCACAATAGTGAGAGGCCCATGTACCGCAGAAAAAAAAAAAAAAAAAAAAATCAACTGGCCATATTTGTTTGTATTTACCTCCAAATTCTTATTTTGTTACATTGATCTATTTGTCCTTCCTGACACTCTCATCTTATTTACTATAGCTTTAAAATGTCTTGAAGTCAGATAATGTAAGTCCTCTAATTTTGTTCTTTTTCAAAGTTGCTTTAGCTATTCTAGGTCCTTTGCACTGCCATATGAATTTTACAATAAACTTGTCCATTTCTACCAAAAAAAAAAAAAAAAAAGAAAGCCTGCTGAGATTTTGACTGGGATTGAATTAAATCTGTAGATTAAATTGGAGAGGAATGGACATCTTAACAATATTGAGTCTTTCAATTCATAAACATGGAATATCTAACCATTTATATAGGTCATTTTAATTTCTTTTTAAGTTTTGTAGTTTTCAGTGAAAAGGTTTTGCACATATTTTGTCACATTTTCCCTAGGTATTTCATCTATTTTGATCATAATTTAAATGGGGGTTTTTATTTGTTTCTGATTATTCATTGTTAGTATATGAAAATGCAATTTTTGTATAATAATCTTGTATACTGCTTATTAGTTTCAATAGCTTCATGTAAATTCCATAAAATTTTCAATATATGTGATCAGGTCATCTAAGCATAAAGCGAGTTTTACTTTTTCCTTTCCAATCTGGATGCTTTTTATTTCTTTTTTTGCTGCAATTTGAGGATGGTCCTTCTCTTTCTACTTTGCTGGGAGTTTTTAACAAAAAATGGATGTTGAATTTTGAAAAATGTTTTCTTCTGCATCTATCGAAATGATCATACAGTTTTTCTTTTTTGGTCTATTAATATGGTAAATTACATTGATTGATTTTTGAATATTAAAACAGCCTTGCATTCCTGAGACAAACCCTATTTGATTATGTTGTTTAGTCCTTTTTACATGTGTTTAAGTTTGATTTGCTAAATTCTTGTTACCTTTTTGCCTCTATGTTAAAGAGGGATATTGGTCTATAGCTTACTTTTCTTGTAATGTCTTTTTCTGGTTTTGGTGTCAAAATAATGTCCTTATGAAGTGAGAAGTAGTCCCTTCTCTTCAGTTTTCTGGAGTAGCTTGTGGAGAATTTGGTATAATTTCTTCCTTAGGCATTTGGTAGAATTCACCAGTGTTTCTTTGTGGGAAAGTTTTTAATTTAAAATATAATTTCTCTAACTGATTTAGAGTTTTTCAGATTATCTATTTCCTCTTGAATAAACTTTGCTAATTTTTTTCTTTTAAGAAATTTATCCATATTATCTGTTTTTGAATTTGTTGGCATAAAGTGTTTTATAATATGTCCTTAATATTTTCTAATACCTATAGAATTTGTAGTAAGGTGACCTCTTTCATTGCTCTTTTTTTAAAAAAAATACTTTATTTTTATTTATTTATCTTTGGCTGTGTTGGGTCTTTGTTGCTGCATGCGGGCTTTCTCTAGTTGTGGTGAGCGGGGGCTACTCTTCGTTGTGGTGCACGGGCTCTAGGTGCATGGGCTTCAGTAGCTATGGCATGTGGGCTCAGTAGTTGTGGCTCACGGCTCTAGAGCGCAGGCTCAGTAGCTGTGGCACACGGGCTTAGTTGCTCTGCGGCATGTGGGATTTCCTGGACCAGGGCTCGAACCCATGTCCCCTGCATTGGCTGATGGATTCTTAACCACTGTGCCACCAGGGAAGTCCTTTCATTTCTGATATTGGTGATTTATGTCTTCTCCCTTTTTTTCCTGCTTAGTCTGGCTAGTGTTTTCATCAATTTTATCAATCTTAAAGAATCAGCTCTTTGTTTCATTGGTTTTCTATGTTGTTTTCATTTTTCTGTTTCACTGATGTCTGAGCTGATTTTTATTATTTCCTTTCTTCTGCTTACTTTGGGCACACTTTGTTCTTCTCTTTTCTAGTTTCTTAACACGCAAGCCAAGGCCATTAACTTGAAGTCTTTCCTCTTCTAGTATGCACATTTAATGCTATTAATTTTCCTCTCAGTACTGTTTTAGCTAGTTTCAAAACTTTTTTATATGTTGTGTTTTAACTTTCTAGATCAAAAGACTTCCTAACTTTTTGAGTTGTGCTTTGATCTATGTGTTAGTTATGTTTTTTTTTTCCCAAATGTTGGGAGATTTTTAAAAGATCTTTATGTTATGTCTAATTTTATTCCTCTGTAATCAAATAACACACTTTGTATTACTTGAATCCTTTTAAACTTATTGAGACTTGTTTTATGGGCCAGAATATGCTCTATCTTGGTGAATGCTTCAGGCACACTCAAAAAGAAAGTGGAATCTATTTTGCACAGAAAGTTCTATAGTGTCAATTAGGTTAATTTTTGTGACAGTGTGATTTCAGTCTTCTATATTTCTACTGATGTTATGGCTACTTATCAATTATTAAATGAGTAGTGTTGATATCTCTGAAGATAACCATAAACTCTTCTATTATTTCTTGTAACTCTAACAGTTTTGATTCATATATTTTGAAAATCTTTTATTAGATGCATAAACATTTAGGGTTTATAATATCCTCTCCATAAATTGCCTCATAATCATCACAGAATGACTTTCTTTTTCGCTGGTGATGTTCTTTGCTCTAAAATCTACTTTCAAGTCAATTTAGTCACTTCGGTATTCTTTTGATTAGTATAAGCAAGACATTTCTTTTTCCATCACTTTATTTTCACCCTATTAGCATCTTTATATTTAAAATAGGTTCCTTCTAGATAATATATATTTGGGTCTTTTTTATTCAATCTGATAATCTCTGCTTTTTAATCAGAGTATTGAGATCAATACTTTTAATGTGATTATTGATATGGTTGAGTTTAAATCTACCATCTTACTATTTGTTTTCTATGTCTCACCTATGTCCTGTTTTCTTTTGCCTTTGTTTTTCCTTTCCACTGAGTCTTTTATATAATCCCATCTCACCTCCTTTGTTAACTTACTCTCTATAACTCTTTGTGGGATTTTGGTGGTTAAATTGTGCTGTACAGATCCTTCACTTAGGATAGTTTACCTTCATATTACACCACTTCACTTGCAGCCTAAGAACCTATAAACAATATTCTTCCATTTCTTTCCTTCTGACCTTTGTGCTTTGGTGTGATACACTTTTCTTTTACATATGTTAAAAACCTCATAATACATTGCTATCAATTTTGCTTTAAATAATTATTTATTCTCCAAGTAGGTTTAAATAGTAAGCAAAAGTCTTTTGTTTTTATCCAGGTAGAGTGCTCTTTCTTCCTTTGTGTGGATCTATAATTTCATTTTATATCACTCCTATTCATCCTGAAGGATTACCTTTAACATTTCTTAGAGTTCAGAGTCTTCTGGTGTTAAATTATTTCAGCTTTGAAATGTTTGACAAAGTCTTCATTTTATAAAGATATTTTACTGAATATAGAATTCCAATGTATATATAGTTTCTCTTTCAGTACACTTGCTCTGCTATTTTCTGGCTTGCATTGTGAACAGTGAGCAATTTGTTCTTACTCTTTTTCCCTCTGTAATATGACCTTCTTGTGCAATGTGTCTATTTTTCTGTGCTGGTTTTTGTGATTATTTTCTTTATCACTTGCTAGAAGCAATTTTATTTTGATGTGCTGATATAATTTGCTTCACATTTCTTGTGCTTGAGTTCATTAATATTTTTATATCTGTATAGAGCCCTCCACCCCAGTTTTAACATTTCAGTAATTGACCTTCTACTCCATCTTTCAGGGACTTCAGCTATGCTTGTATTAGGCTGCTTGATGTTTTCCCACAGCTCACTGAAGCATTGTTCCTTTTCTTTTAAAATTTTCTTTCTGTATTTCATTTTGGATAATTTCTAAGTGAGATAAGTCAGACAGAAAGACAAATACTATATTTTTGCACTTTTGTGTGGAATCTTAAAAAAAAAAAGCCTCATTGAGACAGAGTGAAGTGGTGGTTGCCAGGGACTGGGTGGGGGCAGGTGGGGGAGGGAATAGGGGTAGAAACCACCAGTTATAAGGTAAATAAGCTCTGGGAATTTAATGTACAAAATGGTGACTATAAGCAACAATATTGTCTTATTTATTTGAAAGCTGCTAAGAGAGTAGATCTTAAATGTTGTTACCATACACACAAACAAATGGTAATTATGCAATAAATATGTTAACTAACCTTATCATGGTAATTACTTTGTAATATATACGTGTATCAAAGCATCACATTGTATACCTTAAACTTACATGATTTTTATCAATTTTATCTCAGTAAAGTTGGAAGAAAGAGGAACCATTTCCATGGCAGAAAACTCAGGTTAGGAAGGTGCAAACTGGGGAGAATTAAATGTTTCCTCTCCCCTCCACTCAACACTAGATCAATTGCTGTTTGCTTGATTAAGCATTGGATGAAGTGGTTGAGTTACATTTAGGAGTCATGGACAAAAATTACAAACTGAATTTTTGAACTCTGATATCCTGCTGCACACACCAGAGATGCTTGTGCTATGTGAGACCCAGGAAGCTGCAATGGCAAGTTAAGCATGGAAGATGGGGCTCCTTGAACCTCAGCCAGACTGAATGCTCCTCCTTCCCCAGTTAAAATAATACTATACGTACCCTGGCTCCAGCCCCCCTCCTCTTTCTTGCCTCCTGGAGATGGGCATAGCACAGACCCTCCAGAAAGGCTGGGGCTGGCTTGGCTCTATTAGCCCCCAGCGCCTGCAGGGATGCCAGGATTGTCTCTCCTAGTCTCATCCCTGAATGCAGATTTCACACTTTTGTTTGGCCTCATGGCCAGTTAGCTCCACCTCCTGCTTGGAACTACTTAGAGGCAGGGGCAGAGGATGGCTGGAATTCCTGTATTGCTAGGGCTGGAGGCAGGGAGAGGAGAAATGAAACTCTAAGCACAGAAATACCACCAAAAAGAGCCAGGGCAGACACAGGAGGAAAAATGGTGTCCTGGTTTTGCTCTCTTAAGCTTGAGACTATTAATGGGGAGGAAGGAATATTTACAAAGTCACATGATCACTACTGCTACAAAGAAGGAGAGACTACATAGGGGGGTGAAATTTTGAAATATTTTAATCCCATCCTTTCTCTCACACAAGACTCCCTGAGGAGCTGTCTTCCATCTTGTCAGCAGCACAGACCCCAGAGGAGGGTCTACGGCTGGATCTTCAAAACAAAAATTAAGTTTCTAAGCAGGATTTTGGGATTCATGGCACAGATCTAAAATCTTATACTCTCCAGAAAGCAGTCTTAAAATAATCTGAGGGGTAAGAGGAGAAGGAATGGAAGAGGGGATCTTACATTGCCTGAGGTTAAGCCAGAGTTGACTGAGTTTATCCGGACTTGAATGCATTAAGTTTTCTCTCATCAAGAACAGTGACTAGATATTAGAGGTTAAATTTATTTATGGGAAAACACAGTTACATCTTTTTAACATGAGTAGACATTCCTTCCAGAAGTATTTACGTAGGTGACAGACATATTGAACATGTTAAGGAGACCATATGCCAAGTACTGTCCTAAGTATTGGGAAAGTCAAGAAATTAATACAGTAAAGAGCTCTCCTCTAGTGAACTTACATTCTAGCAAAGCAAGAATACAAATAAAAACCACAACTTCAAATGGCAACGAGCACTCTAATGAGATAAATAGCATGGTGGAGTGAGCAGTCTATTTTAGATAAGGTGGCTGGAGGAGCCATCTCAGGGAAGTGACATTTTGAGTAGAGGTCTGAATGAGGTGCAGAAGTAAGTCATGGAGATATTTGCAGAAGAGGTCTCCAGGAACAGAGATGTGGGAAAGTCCCAGCCTGGATCCAAACCTCCACAGGCAGGAGCAGAGGAGTGGGAAGATGGGGTTGAAATGAGCATGGGCTGTAGAGCTGTCAGGGTCTCGTGGACTTTGGTCTGTCAGTGACGACTTCCCAGCAGAGGAAGGGTAGAGTCATGAGAAGAGTTTAGAAGATGCTGGAGGAAGGGAATCAGCACTGGCTATTCTCCCATTTATCTGCTTCTCTTCTCTATAAGACTTTTTGAAAATGCTGTCTATTCTCACTGTCTCAAGCCCTCTCTTCTCATTTGCTCTTGGAGTCATTGCAATCTGCCTTTCATCCTCACCTCTGCCCTTGACTGCCTTTGTCAAGGTCTCCAATGGACTCCATGTTGCCCAGCCCAATGGGTGTCCTTGGTCCTCATCTTTAGAGCATTTCCTCCAATTGTTCATCCCTTCTCCTCAACGTCTCCACTTGTCTTCCGGGATACCCCATTCTCCTGATGGGTTTCTTACCTGCTCCTTCTCAGTTTGTCCCAGTTTTCTTGACTTGTTCTTTCTCATCTGACCCCTTGACACTGGAGTAATTCAGGGGATGGTCCTTGAACCTCTTCTCTTTACTATCTGTATTCATTCCCTTGATGACCTCATCCTGGCTCATGACTTCACATGCCATTTATACACTGAGGATTTCCAAATTTATGTCTACAGCATGAACCTTCTTCCGAACTCCACTAGTATATCTAACTGCCTACTTGACAATTCTACTTGAGTGTGTCTAATGGGTATCTCAAACTTAACGTGTCCCAAAGCTCACTGTTGATTTTTCCTACAAAGCCAGCCCCTCCTGTGGTCTTCTCTATATCTGTTAAATGGCAGCTCCATCCTTAGTCATTCATTCAGGCCAAGAATTTTTGAGTCATTGTTTGCTCTCACCTATACCTCACATCTAATCTGTTAGTGAGTATTACTGATTCTATTGTCAAAGCATATCTATAATCTGACCACTTCTCCCTGCCTCTGCTACTGTCACCCGAGTTCTAAGCAGCTGCTATGTGGCTGTGGTTGCCTCTTACAGTTCTACCTGCTTCCACCCTTGCCAGAGAGATCCTTTTATTTTTATTTTTTAATTTTTTTAATTTTTATTTTTTTTATTAGTCTCTGCTTTACAACAAAGTGAATCAGTCATACATATACATCCGCTCCCACATCCCCTCCCTTCTGCGTCTCCCTCTCTCCCACCCTCCCCATCCCACCCCTCCAGGCGGCCACAAAGCACCGAGCCGATCCCCCCGCGCCACGCGGCCACCCCCCACCAACCGGCCACCCCCCACCAACCATCCACCCCACGCCTGGCAGTGTGGGAATGTGAATTGGTACAGCCACTATGGAGAACAGTATGGAGGTTCCTTAAAAAACTAAAAATAGAAATACCATATGACCCAGCAATCCCACTACTAGGCATATACCCTGAGAAAACCATAATTCAAAAAGAGACATGTACCAAAATGTTCATTGCAGCTCTATTCACAATAGCCCGGAGATGGAAACAACCCAAGTGTCCATCATCGGATGAATGGATAAAGAAGATGTGGCACATATATACAATGGAATATTACTCAGCCATAAAGAGAGATCCTTTTAAAGTAAGTCAGATGGGGCTTCCCTGGTGGCGCAGTGGTTGGGAGTACGTCTGCCGATGCAGGGGATGCGGGTTCATGCCCTGGTCCGGGAAGATCCTACGTGCTGCGGAGCGGCTGGGCCCATGAGCCATGGCCGCTGAGCCTGCGCGTCCAGAGCCTGTGCTCCGCAATGGGAGAGGCCACAACAGTGAGAGGCCCGCGTACCGCAAAAAAAAAAAAAAAAAAAAAAAAGAATAAATAAATAAATAAGTCAGATGATGCCAATCCTCTGTGCAGTACTCTGCAGTGGCTTCTCATCTCATTCACCGTAAAAGCCCAAGTTGCTGCATGATTTCTCCCACTGCCCAGCATCACCCACTCCTCCACCCTCACCTCTGACAGCTCTTTCCCTCATTCACACATGCCCAGCTATACTGGTCTCCTTGCTGGTTTCAGAACATGCCTTAGGGTCATGGCCCCTGCTGTTCCCTCTCCCCCTACTTATCCTCACTTGACCTCATTCCTTCAGGTTCTTGCTGTAGGCCTTTCTTGACTACTCCATTTAAAATACACAACATCCCCTCCCTGAGGGCTCCATAAACCTCTTCTTTGCCCTATTTTTCTACACAGTATTTCTAACACACTTTATATTCCAGGTATGTGTTTATTTCATTTGCTACCTGCCTCCCATACTGGAATGAAAATTTTAGGAGGGTAGGGACTTTCACCTGTTTTGTTCAAGGCTGTACCCCTAAGTGTCTGGAACACAGGCACACGGGAAGCTCTCAATCTGCTCTCAATGGACAAAAGATCAATAAGGCAGAAGGTGATAAAGGGACTTCCAGCACAGAAGCACAGAGGTGAGTGAAGGTGAACTCAGGAGATGAGGAGATCTGAACCTGGCTGGGACCTGCCACTGACCCACTGTGTGATCCCTGCCCTTCCTTCCCCTCTCTAAATTGTGTCATCCTTCGTGAAGCCAGGGTTGAACTTGATGACCGTGAAGGCTCCTCCAGCACCAGCTTTCTCAGATGTGGATCCTAAGCTGGGGAAGGAGCTGGTTTGGTGGTGCCTGGGGCCTGAGGCTCCTAGGAGAAGTACTGGAGGCTGGACCACAGGGGAGAGAAAAGGCGAGGCTATAGCCGAGTGCGCAAGGACTTGCCTGTAAGAGGAAGACCTGGGCTCGCCTTTCTCCCCTAAAGCCTTCTGACTTCTCTTTCTCCTTCCTGCCCTTCCCCCCCTCACCCCACTTCAAGCAGGCTTTCTAGTAAAACCTGAGCGGCAGGAAAATAAAATTTTGGCCACTCCTGCAGTTTCCAGCTCAGGCGTCTGCTGGTTTGCAGCTCTTCAGTCTTCCTCTGTGGCAACCCTGGACGCTGCTTCTCCGGTATCTCCAGTATCTATTGCACTTGATGGACATCCCTGCCTTCCCCGGTGGAAAAGCTGGCCTGGGAGCAGACACACCCACACTTGCTCCACTTGCTGGCTGGGGGACCCCTGCTCTGAGCCTCAGCTGCTCGTCTGTGAAGTGCAGTGTTAAATGAGATAGTGGATGAGGCTTGTTTAGCACCATGTCTGGTAAACAGTAGGCTTCGAAGGTTTGCCTCCTTTGCCTTCTCCCCAGGGAGACTCACAGCCCTGGTCCGTTCACCCCTGCATCCATGCCTAGGCCAGTTAGTTGTGTACTCATGTGGCATGGCATTGAATCGTACCCATTGCTCTCTTCCTGTACCTGTCTTCCCATCAAATGGGAGTTTCCTGGGAACAGGAGCTGTGTCCCCCTAAATCTGGGGCTTTCTGAAGTCAGGAGTTGTATCTCCCTGGGAGGTTGGGGTGGTAGCCAAGGCCCTCCCCAGTACACTGGCCCAACTGGGGCCCCAGAGACCAAGACTCGCCTTGACTCTGCATTGTGGCCTGGTTTGATGCAGAGAGTAAGAAGGGAGGCACGTTTTAGGGAAGAAGGAAGAGGCACTGTTTGATACTCTGAACCAGACTGACCCATCTGGATGCCTGGAGCAGTTAGACAGTTTAATGACAGTCAAACAGTGTACAAATACAAAGAACAGATGAGGTTAGAAAAGGGCCACACTGGGGCTGAGCAGCACCCCAGCAAGGCAGTTAACTCCTCTTGGTGAAAGCCTCTTCTCCAGGATCAGGTGATGCCAGTCCTCTGTATAGTACTCTTATGTTGCCCAGAATGTGATTTCCCAGGGAGCTCCAGGGGAGGGCATCCCGCCAGCTGGAGGAGAGGACACTGAACAGCTCCTTTTCTCTGCTACTGATAAACTTTCATGGCTTTGCCCCACTTTTTGCACCAGGGGCAGAACTGTGACTGTCCCTCCACAGGGATCAGATTCAAAAACAAGAGCCAGCAATGGGGGCTGAAATTGGGAACCAGCAACCCCACAGACCAAGGAGGGGAAGCCAGAGGAAGACATAAGGAAGGCAACCAGGGCACATCAGACAGGCCAACCCAGGAGCCCGGAGAGGAAGAATCAGCCTCTTGGTCTTCTCTCCCTTCTTGGAGCAGCAGACGGGCATAAAAGACAAATGAGTCATGGAGCTCAGGTTCAGGAGGCCATGGAGGAGGAGACTGAGGATTCTGGGCCTGTGGGAAGGTGATCAGTATGGGCTGCAGATTGTGAGATGATGTAGGCAACAGTGCGCTGAGCATAGGAGGAAACCTCAGGGGATGGAGAGGAAGTTAGTGGCCTCAGAGGATGGAGGTATTGCCTCTTCGGGAAACAGCCTAGTCATGGCGACCCAAGGTGGGACATGAGACCTCCTGGTCCAAGTCTGTCTCTCAGGACCATCTGCCCTCATCCAGTCCCTTACGAAGAGCTGTCCTCATCCATTCACATCCCCTGGGCAGTGAAATTCGTGACCCATTCCTCCTGCCCCCACAGCTAAGCAACAGTTCAAGAAGGTTGTTTCTTTCGGAGAGTTTCTAGCACTGCCAGAGAAAAAGCTGGGGCCTCTTTGAGCTGGGGATGAGCTGGCGTCAGGGCTTCTGCATGTGTCACAGGATATGAGCTCATCCTCATTACACTGGGTGGGGGAAGGACAGTTACCCGGCCTCTTCATGTGGGCCTGTGGGGTCACTCTCACAGACACCGAGAGGATTTCCCCTGTACACATGCCTATCTGTGTCCCAGATGGGGCAACCTGAGAGCAGAGCATGGGGCCTCTGAGCCCCAAAAAGCCTGGGGATCCTCCAACCCCTCCCCTGCACACACACATCTCAGCTCCATGCTTCACCCTCCTCACCACACCCTAGCTTTGCCCAGTGGCCAAAGACTCACACACACTGTCTTCCCTGCAAAGCTCTCATTATGCTATGAATCAGAGGGTGGGAGGTAGATCTGGCAGGTACTAGTCCCTGGAAACCCATAAGACCAGTGTGGCTACCTGGGACTGACTGTCATGAGCTGGGGAGGGGCAGATTCCTCCTATGTGATGTCAGCAGCAGAGCACAGGGCATGGGTGCCCATGTGTGAGGATACAGGGTCGGTTCTGCATTGGAGAGGGGGATGGCAGGGGGCAGGGTGGAGAGGCCTTTCCCAGCCCCAGAAGATGGCCATCCCTGTGCTAAGGTGGAGAACATGTGAGGTCCCAGGTGGGTTCAGGGACCAGAGAGGGCATGAGCAGAGGGTAGTATTCTGGAGGCAGGAGTCCTTCCATCTGTCTTTCCAGACTAAGCCCCAGGAGCATGGCAAAATTAGCACCATAAATAGATCTATTTGGGGTTGGGAGGGAGGCGCCTGTGGGGAAATCAGAATGAATCTTGAAGTTAGCCCCAGAAATGAGTATTTTCCTTGATATTATTCTAATATTTCTTTTTTGATTAGGTTGTGAAGAAGAGAGTTCAAATGATGCTCATAAAATAAGCTATTAACCAATCATTAAAAAGAAAGGCAAGTCACAGTTCAGTTTTGTTTACACACACACACACCCCCCCCCCCCCCACTAAACTGCTCAATGGTAATTGTCTCCAGGTGGTGAGATGCACCGTTCTTTCATTCCTTCAACAAATGTTTATAGAGCACTGATTGTATTCGACGGTTATGACAGGTTTTGGGGACATAGTGGAAAACACACCAGGCAAAACTCCTGCCTTTTAGAGATTATTTTCCAATGGGAAACATGGAAAATAAACAAGTCAACAAAAGTGTATAAAAGGGCCCTCAATTGTTTTTAGTGAAATGAAGGGAACCAGGGAATAACTCTCTAGATGGGGTCTCAGGGAGGCTCTCTGGCAGGTCCCCACATTTACAGTGAAGCTGAAAGACACAGAGAGCCCCCAGAGGTGGGGAGCACTGGGCTTGTCCTAGTAACTGAGGACCCTCAGCGAGGGTCTTTGAACCTGAGGCAGTGGTTTGGATTGTATTCCAGGAGTGTTAGGTCATCATCAGCACCGGGGAGGGACAAGCAAGCTCTAATCCCCACTCTGAAAGCTGGCTTAAGCTATTTTTAGAGAGTAGTTTAGAGAAAGTAATGGATGATCTAGTTTTCATTTTATACCTTCATGCATTTCCCCAAAACATTGTATGAAATGTTTGTTTTATCACCATAAGAAACAATCCTTATTATTTAATTTTTATGTATTATATATTTATTTTAAATATATATATAGATTTATATATTAAAGACTTAGAATGGTCCATGCCTTGGAGTTTTGGTGAGCATGGCATTCTTGGAAACTTCTGTAACTACAGCCTTCAGCATAAGGCCTGGATAACCTCTAGCACATGGTAGCCCCTGCAAAGCCTTCTGCTTGACTTTTTGGGCCTCAAGTTGTCAGACTCAACCCTACCCCATCCCAGGACAGAGATTATTTCCACACAGAATGGAGTTATAGATGTGTCTTGAGAGCAGATGAGTTGTGGACTAGTGGCCAAGAGAATCCCCCAACAGCCCCATCCCTTCATGAGAAGTGATTCCTCCCACCTTTACACAATATCTCCAGACTGGACATCCCAGAAAGACATATAACTTTCTATTCTGTGCCCTTGGAAATGAATCTCACAGCCTAATAGTGAGGAAAAACCCATTTTATAGGTGGAGAAACTGAGATTCAGAAGAAAAGCTTGGCTGAGGTCACAAAACAAGAGGAAAAGGGGAACAGGCTCCTGAGATGTCTCCCTCACCTCCCTGTGCCCAGGTCACAAGTATCACAGGAGTGAATGAGCCTCCAGAGCCCTCTGGCTAGGCAGGAGCTGTGTGTCCCTGTGAAAAGGGGCCCTGAGGGGTTTTTTGCTTAAGGTTCCTATGATGAGTCAGGAAGGGGCTAGAGGAAGTTGACCAACTGGAGCGGTGAAACCAGTCCATCTCCTTCACCTTGGGAAAGAGGCAAGGCTGGGGAACAGTATAAAGGGCACCCCGGCCCCTGCTCGGCTCAGTCTCCACTAGAAGCTTCTGCAGCCATCCTCACTGTGATTCAGGTAAGTGTTAGCTGGCAGAACCAAGGTTGGGGTCTCCCACAGGCCAGAACATGGCTGGGGGTGGCCAGACAGGTGGGTGTAGGTATCACCTGTGTGCTGGATTCAACAGGACTACTGTCCTTCTAGGAGGGCTCAGGTCACTGTGCTGAGGGCTAGGTGCCATGGTATGGAAACAGAACAGACAGCAATCTCCTCCTACCCCATACTTTCTTGGGACCGTATTTTAGAGAGAGAGAGAGAGAGAGAGAGAGAGAGAGAGAGAGAGTGTGTGTGTGTGTGTGTGTGAGAGAGAGAGAGAGAGACAGAGAGAGAGAGAGAGGCAGAGAGAGAGAGGCAGAGAGACAGAGAGACAGAAAGAGACAGAGAGAGGAGTAAGATGGGGATGAAGGGGAAATATGGCCAATTTCTCTCCTAAAACTGATTGATTTGGGCTGACTGTGATTTTGCCTTCTTTATGGAGGCAGGGTGTCCGGGGACATGCTTGTAACTCTTGGTTGTGCTACCAAAGGGAGAAATGCAGCATGGGGAACACTTTCTATTTGGAGAACCCAGGCTGAGCAGGGGCAGGGAAACCCAGCTTAGAAGTAGGAGACTTGAAAGAACCAACTCCAACTCTCAACAACCTTCCAGCCCCTTCCCACCACCACCAGCTAAAGCTCAGATGGTCAGGAGAGAAAGCAGCTCTGGAGCTGAATAGGCCAATCTGTTCATTTTACAGAGGAGAAACCTGAGGTCCAGAGGGGCTAAATGACTTGCCCAGAACCACACAACATTTCACTGGGAGATTTAAGCCGAGATCATGTCATGTGACTCCAGTCCAGGGCGTGCACCCTCACCTCTCAGATCCTCTCGGGATGGGCTACTGATTTTCCAGGACTCGGGAGTCCTCCAGCAGACCTTTCCTTTCCTGGCACCTTCCCTCTTCCTGTCATAATCCCAGAGCCCATCTCTTTTCTTTGTATGTGAAGGTCAGAAACAAGGGAGAGACAAGGAGAGGCAAGAGCAGGAGGTGAAGTGGTGCCCAGCCCACCTTTGCAGAGTACCTCTGGAGAGTCCTCTTTGTTGTCTCTTGGGAACAAGAGGCTCCCAGGAGGGCCTTTCCCTGCCCCTCTCCATTCCTACCCTTCACTCTGCTGCTTCTGGGGAATAATAGCCCAGCGTGGGTAGGAGAGTACCCCCACCCAAGGGAAGAGGGGATGCTGAGAAACCAGGCGCTGCTGCATATTTCCAGGGGTTCATCTACTTCCTTGCCTTCAGTTAACCCTCTGACCCATCCTATTTTTCAGGTTGACCTAAAGCAGCTTCCAAGATGTCCCAGCAACGTACTCTGCAAGTGACCCTGGCCCCTGCCCTCAGTAAGGAGCCCCTCAAGCCTGTATCTCCTCCTACCAATATCCAGCAGGAGCAAGTGAAGGAGCCAACTCCACTGCCTGCCCCACACCAGAAGGTACCCTTGGAGGTCCCAGGGAAAGGGGTGCCTGAGAAAGAGGGTGAGCTACAGCAACAGGAGCCACAGCAGCAGGAACAGCAGCAGCAGCAGCAGCAGCAGCAGCAGCAGCAGCAGCAGCAGCAAGAGTCAAAGGAGCAAGAAAAGCATGTGGAACAGCAGCAGCAGCAGCAAGGGTCACAGGAGCAAGAAAAGCATGTGGAACAGCAGCAGCAGCAGCAAGAGTCACAGGAGCAAGAAAAGCATGTAGAACAGCAGCAGCAGCAGCAGCAGCAAGAGCCACAGGAGAAAGAAAAGCATGTGGAACAGCAGCAGCAGCAAGAGTCACAGGAGAAAGAAAAGCATGTGGAACAGCAGCAGCAGCAAGAGTCACAGGAGAAAGAAAAGCATGTGGAACAGCAGCAGCAGCAAGAGTCACAGGAGCAAGAAAAGCATGTGGAACAGCAGCAGCAGCAAGAGTCACAGGAGAAAGAAAAGCATGTGGAACAGCAGCAGCAGCAGCAGCAAGAGTCACAGGAGCAAGAAAAGCATGTGGAACAGCAGCAACAGCAAGAGTCACAGGAGAAAGAAAAGCATGTAGAACAGCAGCAGCAGCAGCAAGAGTCACAGGAGCAAGAAAAGCATGTGGAACAGCAGCAACAGCAAGAGTCACAGGAGAAAGAAAAGCATGTAGAACAGCAGCAGCAGCAGCAAGAGTCACAGGAGCAAGAAAAGCATGTGGAACAGCAGCAGCAGCAAGAGTCACAGGAGAAAGAAAAGCATGTGGAACAGCAGCAGCAGCAAGAGTCACAGGAGCAAGAAAAGCATGTGGAACAGCAACAGCAGCAAGAGTCACAGGAGCAAGAAAAGCATGTGGAACAGCAGCAGCAGCAAGAGTCACAGGAGCAAGAAAAGCATGTGGAACAGCAGCAGCAGCAAGAGTCACAGGAGCAAGAAAAGCATGTGGAACAGCAGCAGCAGCAGCAGCAAGAGTCACAGGAGCAAGAAAAGCATGTGGAACAGCAGCAACAGCAAGAGTCACAGGAGAAAGAAAAGCATGTAGAACAGCAGCAGCAGCAGCAAGAGTCACAGGAGCAAGAAAAGCATGTGGAACAGCAGCAGCAGCAAGAGTCACAGGAGAAAGAAAAGCATGTGGAACAGCAGCAGCAGCAAGAGTCACAGGAGCAAGAAAAGCATGTGGAACAGCAGCAGAAGCAGCAAGAATCACAGGAGAAGGAACAGCATGTGAAACAGCTGGAACAGAAGAAGGTCTTGGGACAGCGGCTGGATCAAGAGCTAGCAAAGAAAGATGAGCAACTGGAAAAGAAAGGGGAGCAGCTGCTGGAGCAGTAGGAGGGGTCGCTGAAGCAGCCTCTGCTTGTCCCAGCTCCTGGCCAGGTCCAAGAGACCAACCCAGTCCAGCCACTTAAGAGAGAAGTCTTGCCCCCTAAAGAAGCAGGAGGTGTAGTGCCCCCCAAACATAAGTAACCACCCCTGGGGTCCCAGAGGCCCCTGGAAATCCCACACAAGTGAAGAGAGAGCCAGTGACCTGGCTTACCTCCAGTCCCCAGCCTAGGTGGCCCATCTTATCTGTGAACCTGCCTGACCCTGTCCTTCTGCATGTCTCTTGGATAAGGCTTGGTGGGGAGGGGAGCTATTGCCCAGCACCCACCCCTGATGAGCCCAATCCAAACCTCAGGTGGCCAGAGCCTCTGCTTGAAGAGATAGTGACTACAGCAACTCTGACTGCATCCCCACTACTATTGCTGAATCTGTGAGTGTGTACAATAATACAGAATAAATGCTGGAAGACCTGGGATCCTGTATTCTCTTTGGCTTTTTACCCTCTGTCGCTCACCATATAAAAACCTGTGTGGGGGTTAATGGTTGCAAATGACTCTTGGCCAGTTTCCAAAGGAGGACAGACATTTTGACCCCTTTTTAATTCTGCTCCCCAAACCACTCAATACATTCAACAGCTTCTAAAAATGAAATCATAACAACACCAAAAGAAAACAAAACAACTTCATTCATGCACCTGAAAGGAGCACTTGGCAGTCATGAAGAGGAGATAGGTTATTCTGGTTGGGGGAAGAGGATCTATTCATCTCAGTTCAACACTGCTTTACATTATACCCACGGAGCCCAATCCTAGCCCATGGCCAAAGACACGGGGAGGGAGTGGAAGCTCCACCTGGGTTCTGGTCCCTGCCCAGGTTTTCTCTCCATAGAATGTCCTCATGGTTTCCAAGAGTCTTACTAACTGCCTCCATGGTTAAGGAAGACTTTAGGAAAGCAAAGAAGCAGAACTGGGCAAGATGGGGAGAGGAGAGACTCCTGGGACTGGTCTCTGAAGGAGAAAGTGACAGTGTCACTAAAGGAAGTAAAGGTTGGGCCAGCTGGAATCATGGAAACCAAAGTGCTGAATAGCCTGAAGAAATACAGATCCAAGGTCATTGCAGTGGTTACCCTCCCTGACATTTCTGTAGCCTTTCCTGCCATCAGTCACATCAGGATGTGGTGGCTCTCTCCTTCCTGGGAATCACCTGGCTCTAAGTATTTAACCACATCATCTCAGGCAGGTTGTCTCAAGTTACCCAAAGCTATTTCATCACAGCCATGAGCATATGTCAGGGACATCCCTTTTGAGACTGCCATAGGCACCCAAACTCAATAGGTTGAAGGGCACTTAGCATGTCTTACTGCCCACCGAACTTCAGGGACACACACTGTCATTCCTCCTTAGGTATTCTCTCTCTCGGGTAATGATACCTTCTCTGCATTCACCGAAGCCAGAGACAACACATCATTCTCCACTCCTTTCCTTTGCTTCCCTACTCCCCACCAGAGACCAAGTCCTTGCTATCCTTACCCACACCTCCCAAGCTTTGACTGAGGTCATTTCTCACCTGAACTATTGCAGTGGCCCTCAAGCTGTTCTCCTTTGCTCCCTGTCTCCACACACCCTGCAATCCACCCATCACACAGAGGACAGAGTGTTCTACTTAAAATTCTGATCTAACTACTTCACTCCTTGAGTTAATGCTTGGCAACGGCTCTCATTATTCAGAGGATGAGAATGAAGGATCAAGTCCTCCTAACAGGACAAGAGTTAAAAGGAAGTCTGAGTAGAACTTGTTGGGAAGATTGGGGGCACAGTGAGAAGTAATCAGAAACACCCAGAATATGTGCAAATTTTTTGAAGTCTTAGGTTTTGATTTTTTAGTAAACCTTATTTTTCTGTTATTTTCTTTTTTTAATTTGTTTATAACTATAGTTGATTTACAATATTGTGTTAGTTTCAGCTGTACAACTTCAGATTCTTTTCCATTATAGGTTATTACAAGATATTGAATATAGTTCCATATGCTATGCAGCAAATCCTTGTTGTATATCTATTTTACATATAGTAGTAGGTGTAACAGACCTTTCTTTAGAACAATTTCCAATTTATGAAAAAGTCAAAAAGACAGTAAAAAGAGTTACCATACACTTCACACCCAGTTTCCCTTATTATTAACATCTTACATTAGTACAGCACATTTATTATTATAATTAACAAAACTGTATTGGTACATTATATTAACTGAAGTTCATGGTTTATTCCTATTATTTTAGTTTTTACCTACTGTCTTTTTCTGTTTCAGGATCCCATCTAGAATATCACATTACATTTTGTTGTCTTGTCTCCTTAGGCTCCTCTTGACTGTGATAGTTTCTCACTTTCCTTGTTTTTTGATGACCTTGACAGTTTTGAGGGGTCCTGGTCAGGAATTTTATAGAATATCCCTCAAATTGGGTTTGTCTCATGTTTTCTTCATGATTAGACTGGAGTTATGGGTTTTTAAGAGGAAGACCACAGAGGTAAAGTGCCTTTTTCATCACATTATTTAAAGGGTACATTCTATTCACATGATTTATCACTTTGATCACCTGGCTGAGGTAACATTTATCAGGCTTTGCCACTCTGAAGTTACTCTCCTCATCCCCTCTCTAACATCCCGTATTCCTGTACTGTATTCTTTGGAAGGAAGTCACTGTGCAAAGCTCACAATTAAGAAGTGGGGAGTTGCGGCTTCCCTGGTGTCGCAGTGGTTGAGAATCTGCCTGCTAATGCAGGGGACACGGGTTCGAGCCCTGGCCTGGGAGGATCCCACATGCCGGGGAGCAACTAGCCCCGTGAGCCACAAATACTGAGCCTGTGCGTCTGGAGCCTGTGCTCCGCAACAAGAGAGGGCGCGATAGTGAAAGGCCCGCGCACCGCGATGAAGAGTGGGTCCCGCTTGCCACAACTAGAGAAAGCCCTCGCACAGAAACAAAGACCCAACACAGCAAAAATAAATAACTTAATTAATAAACTCCTACCCCCAACATCTAAAAAAAAAAAAAAGAAGTGGGGAGTTAAGCTCCCCATCACTGAGGGTGGGGTGTCATCATAAATTATTTTGAATTTCCTGTATAGAAAATGTATCTCTTCCCTTTCCTTATGTATGTATATATGTATGGACATATGCATTTAATCATTTATTTATGTCAGCATGTACTCATGAATATTTATTTTATACTTTGGGCTATAACCCAGTAGTACTTTATTTTCTATTTCATTGTGGTGAAATGAATATTACATAAAATTTACTATATTAATCATTGTACAGTTCAGAGGTATTAAGAACATTCATGTTGTTGTGGAACCATCACCACCATCCATCTTGCAAAACTGTAACTCTGTACCTATTAAACAACAATTCCCCATGACCTTCTCCCTACAAACCCTAGCAACCACCATTCTACTTTTTTTCTTTTTTTCTAATCTCCCTTTTTGCCCTACACCACTGTTTCTTGTAAGCACTATTCTCCCCTCTGCTACTATAAGTTCAGCTTTTTTGGTCACAAATATCAGGGTTTCCTCCCTTTCTCAGACAAAATAATATATCATGTATTATATCTATATTACATCAAAATATAATATAATGTTATATACCACATTTTCTTTATCCATTCATCCACTGACATTTATGTTGTTTCCATATCTTGGCTATCATGAATAATGCTACAATGAACATGGGGTATCTCTTCAAGATACTGATTTCATTTTCTTTAGATATATACCCAGAAGTGGTATTGCTGAATCATATGGTAGTTCTATTTTTAATTTTTTGAGGAAACTTCATATTGTTTTATATAATAACTGTAGCAATTTACATTCCTACCAACAGTGTACAAGGCTTCTCTTTTCTCCACATCCTTGCCAACACTTGTTAGCTTTTGACTTTTTTATAGTAGCCATTCTAACTGGTGTGAGAGGATATCTCATTGTGGTTTGATTCATATTTCCCTGCTGATAAGTGATGCTGGGAATCTTTTCATATACCTGTTGGAAACAGTACGGTGCTGACATAAAAAGAGACACTTAGATCAATGGAACAGAATAGAGAACATATAAATAAATACATGCTTATGTGGTCAACTAATTTTTGACAAAGGCACCAAGAATAAATGATGGAGAAAGGATAGTCTCCTCAATAAATGGTGTTAGGAAAATGGATATCCACATGGAAAAGAATGAAATTAGACTCTCAGAATAATACACAAAAAACAGCTCAAAATGGATTAAAGACTTAAGGGCAAGACCTGAAACCATCAAACTTCTAGAAGAATATATAGGGAAAAAGTTCCTTGGCATTGGTCTTGGCAATGACAGTATGGATCTGACACCAAAGCACAGAAAACAAGAGCAAAAATAAACAAGTGGAATGCATTAAACTAAGAAGCTTCTGAACAGCAAAGGAAACCATCAACAAAATGCAAGGCAAATTAAGAATGGGAGAAAATATTTACAAACCTTATATCTGATAAGGGGCTCATATCCAAAGTATATAAGGAACTCTTACAACTCAATAGCAAAAAACAAAAATAAAACAAAACAAACAACAAATAATCTGATTTTAAAATGGGCAAAGGACCTGAATAGTATTTTCTTTATTTTGTTGCTCAGATTGTTCCAGCTTTGGCCATCAGGAGCTCTTTCAGTTGGCTCCTATGTCCTTCATTAAACATCAATGTGGAGTTTTAAAATTTTGTTTTATTTTCTGTTTTTTCCTTTGTTTTGTCTTTTGAGCATTTCCATCCTTTCTGGTGCTGCAAGGTGCTCCAGGCACATCTTGTATACTCCTGCCCCAGTCCTAGAGTCAATAATTTCTTCAAGGAGCCCTTGTTGATTTTACTGGATAATGGTATTAGAAACTAAGATATAGGTACTTGGTGTGCTCATTGCTACTAGTTTATTATTTCTTTTGGGCCCTCTCGGCTGACAAAGGAAATATATGTGTGTACACTAACCCATGTGTATGTATATGTGCATTTTTATATGTAACCATCTATATTTATAGAATATTAAGCTAAACATAGTTCCTATTAAGGCCTCCAACTATAATCCATTATCACACTAGCCTCTTCCCCTTTCTCATCTGTAAATTCTGACTCCAGCGGTGAGAAACCTCAAGCTCACCATCCATTTCTTAGTTGCTCATTTCCAGTTTACATTTATAGCAGAATCAGAATTGTTAACCTGAAACCCGATACTTCCAGTGTAAGTATCCTTATCAACTATATCGTAGTGCTTAAGAGCAGTTCCTTTGCCTTTAAAAGTCTTACAGATTTCTCTCATTTCCAAAGTTATTTAAGTTAGCGTCTTTTTCTCTCACCCACTCGGTGAGGTAGTTTCATACATTTGTAACGCAGATTCTATTGTCACAGTCTGTATTCCTTCCTAGGATCCTCCAATTTCCTAATTTTTAAAATTTTGTATACATTGTTTCACTTTTTGTACTGTAAAATTCTACTGGTTTTGACAAATAAATAATGATATGTATCCACTATTACATTATCATACAGAATATTTTCACCACCCTAAAAAAGAATCTCCTATGCTTCACCTATTCAACCCTTTCCTTTCTCTTGCTGAACCCCTGAGAACCACTGATCTTTATTCTATCTCTATAGTTTTGCCTTTCTAGAATGTCATATAATTGAAATCATGCAGCATATAGCCTTTCAGACTGGATTCTTTGACTTAGATATAGGCATTTAAGGTTCACACATGTCTTTTTGTGGTTTGATGGCTTATTTCTCTTTGTCACTAATATTCTATTTTATGGAAGTACCACAGTTTGTTTATCCATTCACCTATCAAAAGACATCTTGGTTGCTTCCATTTTTGGGCAATTATGAAAAAAGCTTCTATAAATCTTTGTGCGCAGGTTTTTTTGTGGACTTAGGTTTTAAAATCTGTTAGGTAAAACCCCTATGAGCACAGTTGCTGGAGTGTATGGTAAGACTATGTTTAACTTTGTCAGAAACAGGTATTCTCTCTTCCAAAGTGTCTGCAGTATTTTGTATTGCCACCAGCAATGAATGAGTGCTTCTGTTGCCTGGCATCTTCATCAGCATTTGATATTGACAACTTTATGGATTTTAACCATTCTAATAGGTGTGTAGAGGTATCTTCTTGTTTTAATTTGCAATTCCCTAATGAAGAATGATGTTGAGCATATTTTCATTATACTTATTTGTTATCTGTCTTCTTTTGTGAGGTGTCCTGATCTTTTGCTCATTTTTAAATTAAGTTGCTCATTTTCTTATTGTTGAGTTTTTAAAATTCTTTGTATATACTGGGTTGATCAGACATGTGTTTTACAAATATTTTCTCCCAGTTTGTGGCTTAATAGTGTCTTTCACAGAGCACAAGATTTAAATTTTAATAAAGTTCAACTTATTAATGTTTTCTTTGGGCAATCATGGTTTGGTGTTGTATCTGAAAACTCACCAACATGATATGGGATAAAATCAGAGAGGTAAGAAAAGATCACGTGTGACTTTGCATGCCAAGGCAATACATTTGGATTTTATTTTGGAGGATCACAGAAACCATTAGAGGATTTGAGCAGGGGGGCAACCTGATTTGCATTTTTTAAGAGACCACAGCTCGGAAGAGAATTAATTACAGAGGCAGGCACCAGTGAAAATAGGGTCTAGAGTGGTGGTAGATGAGAGCTGCTTCAATTAATGAAATGTGGTAGTGGATACCTGTTGTGATTAGAAAATGTTAATTTCCTTAAAATGCTAAATTTTTTAATTAAAAAATAAATATTAAAAAATAAAAACGGATCAACAATCCCAAGGTCACTTGGATTTTCTCCTAGTTTACCCTATAGAAATTTTATAATTCTACATTTTACATTTAGGTCCATGATCAATTTTAAGTTAATTTTTATGAAAGGTGTAAGATCTGGGTCTCAATTCATTATTTTTGTATATGAATGTCCAATTGTTCCAACATGACTTGTTGAAAAGATTATCCTTCTCCACTGAAATGCCTTTGCTCCTTTGTCAAAGATCAGTTGACTGTGCTTGTGTAGGTCTATTTTTGCTACTCTATTCAGTTACATTAAACTGTAGATCTACTCTTTCACCAATATCATGCTGTTTTGATTACTGTGCTTTATAATAAGCCTTAAAATTAGGTAATATCAGTCCTCTAACTTTGTTCTTCTTCTTTAGTCTTGTGTTGGCTATTTTGAGTCTTTCATCTTTTCATATAAACTTTAGAGTCAGTCCGTTGATATTCACAAAACAGCTTGCTAGGATTTTGTTTCGGATTACATTGAGTCTATAGATCAGTTTGGGAAGAATTCACATCTTAACAATATTGAGTCTTTGCATCCATGAACATGGAATATCCTTCCATTTGTTTAGATCTTTGATCTCTTTCTTCAGATTATTGCAGTTTTCTCATATAGATCCTGTACATATTTTATTAGATTTTTACCTAAGTTTCTTTTTTTTTTCTTGGTAAGTGGCATTATGCTTTTAATATCAAATTCCATGTGCTAACTGCTGGGATATAGGAAAACAATTGACTTCTGTATATTAACCTTGTAGCCTGTGATCTTACTATCATTGCTGTTAGTTCCAGAAGGTTTATTGTTGTCAATTCTTTGGGATTTTCTGTATTGACAATCATGACATCTGGTAAGTGCTCCCATGTGCTGGTACTTATTCCCTGCAGATTGATCAGTGAATAATTATTCCCTCCCTTAGCAGGCCCAGCATTAACTCAGTTGGCTTTGCTAAGACTTGAACCAATGGCCAGGAGAGGAAGTGGGGGAGATCTTAAGTTAGATGATAATGCCTTACAAAGCATCTGCTTCAGGTGAATCCTCTTCATATCTTCAGCCAATGGGGATGTGGAGACTGATGTCTTCTATCCAAGGAAAGTGGCCTGCTTTTGCAAGCTGAGAAAACTCAGAGGACTCTGGAGTTCAGTGTTACCAAGCACAGTTGTGAATATGTTCCCATCCCAAGTATTGAGGTTCCATTCTTTCCCTGTTAGGGGCCTGTCCTTGGTATAAGAAACATGTGGATGCTATAAATTCAGCTTTCTATAAAGGTTACTATTAGGTCCTAGGCCTGGCGTTTAGCACCATCTGCCATTTGCAGTTGATGAGGGTGTCTTTAAACTCTACTATGGTTGCCTTCAGACTTTCACATTATGTCTTAAGATAATGAGTGGATGACCTGAGTTTGTCATTTTTTTCTCTTTAAAGCACCAATAGCATCCAGCAACAACTGCCCAAGCCCACTATCCTTATGGTTACCATTTCCTCCATATACCTCATATGTCAAAGGTATTGCACAAGCCAGTGCATCACCTTCCATTGGATCTTGCCTCAATGCACCATAAAAGATAGTGCAACATGCCAAGGGCTCCCAAAAGCAGTGAAGGGAGTTTTGTTTCCTTCCAGCCAGCAAGCAAACCAACTCCAAAATTCCACCACCAGAATCAGCTTCCTGGAACCAGAGCTGGTGTCATCTCCCACCCTGAGATGAGGATTTATTTGCAAGTAATTTATTAGGGTTGTGTTTCCAGTGGAAACTAGTCAGGGAGTAGGAGAAGCAGGACTGTGAAGGAGAAGGAGCCATGTGGGTGTGGTTTCAGGCAAAGATGGATGGGGGAGGGGAGCATCAACCTGCTCCCACAGGAGAACTCTAGAATGTAGAACAAGTCTCAGAGCTGTGTTGGCAGGAGGCAAGAGAGCTGGGCTGCTGTACTCTTGCGCCTATAAATCACTGGTTGAGGGCCACTCCGGGGAGACGTACGATGTCAGGTACCTCAGGCTTTCTGCCTGTGAGGACAGAGCAGATTAGGCTGCTCAAAGGCAGTCATCTGAAGAAGCACTGCCATGTGACCAAATGGAGACGGAACCATACCAAAGCCCACGTGGTGCTGAGTAACTCCATGAGGATGAGGTCAGCAAAATCCAGATGTGAAACACTCTGTATGACAGATAATAAACTTTCTTCAGTTAAACAATTCAAAGTAGGCAAAAAAAAAAAAAAAAAAGGACAGGGAATCTATACATGAAAATAAGAGATAGATTAACCAATAACAATATACTTACCTTGTTTTGATCTCAATTCAAATAAAGTGTTAGAAAAATAATGACTTTTATGAGATCATTGGAAATGTGAACACGGAGTGGACATTGCATAATAAAAAATATTTTTGGTATTTTTAAGGTGTGTTAATATTTACTATAACTTTGGAGGGGAAAAATGTCTTAATTTGGAGATATCTATAGATAAAGTGACATGAGTCTGGAATTTGCTTTAAAAAATACTGAAGGGGGACAGTGAGTGGGCATATAAATGAAATGAAATTGCCCATAATTCGATAATTATTAAAGCTGGGTGATATACATGACATTCTTTTTACTATTCTGTCCACTTTTGTATATGTTTAAAATTTCCCATAAAATAGTAAAAAATACATTTAAAAATGTTAATATATACAATATAGAAATTGTATCCTTTGTAACTAAACATAGAGTAAAAAAATTACATTTTTAACTTGAAATGTAAAGAGCAGAGCAGAACTTTTGAAATATTTTATAGAGATGTCTTCACTTGGTTCCCCCAAAGAAACACAGTATGAGATAAGTAGTTTTTCTGATAAGTGACCCCAAGAAGCAGAAGCCAGGGGCACTAGAAAGAGTAAAACAAGACAGGAAAAAAAGTCAGTCCAAGGGTGTGTTGAGCTGGGTGTTACTGTAGGTACCCACTCGGGAGATTCTAAGGACTGTGTAGAACGTGGGTCAGAATGGTCCATCTAAGATAGGAAAGGATGTTATCTCTCCTTGGACTCCTGTCTTCTAGTGAGCGGTTGCCGTAAGGGGTGCTAACTCCCTCAGGCTTTCACACTGTTCTTGCACCCACATGATGGGGCAGGCTCCTGAGTGTTCCTGTCACTATGCCCTGGGAGAGAAGGAAGAGATCCCTGGTGTGGCTGAAGTGAAGTGCTGTCATACTACCCCTGAGCATGTGCAGTTGGCACAGCTACACACCCCTAGGCAAAAAATGGGGTCAGGAAAATGGGAAATGGCACATAGAAGGTGTCAGACAGTAAGAATCTAAAAAGTCTGACAGGAGACACTTGGAGACCTTATGGTCAGAGCAGTCTCCCTACTGCAGCTGCATCTTTCCCCAACCCCACTAAAATTATCGCTTCATATAAAGTCTCCCCTTACTAAAAAAAAAATACATATAATAAAGTTTGACAGCAACTGAATTATTTTCTTAGTAATTTCCCTTTTTCATTTGAAGTTAAATTTGTTATCAATTTGTTTTTCTTTGCGTTTCTGCTCTAACTAGTCATGATCCCCCTTTTTAAATTCCCAGTATTATTTTTTATCTTTTTCACCCTGGTAAATATTGTCAGTCTTAACTAATTTTTTTCTTCTGTTCAAATAAGCCATTTGCCTCTGTTGATTCCCCTCTGTTGTATCTTCTTTTTAAAATTTAATTATATATATATTTTTATAAAGCAGGTTCTTCTTTTTTTTGGAATTTTTCAATTTTATTTTATTTGTTTTTTTATACAGCAGGTTCTTATTAGTTATCCATTTTATATGTATTAATGTATATACGTCAATCACAACCTCCCAATTCATCCCACCACCACCACCCACACCCCCCCTACACTTTCACCCTTTGGTGTCCATATGTTTGTTCTCTACATCTGTGCCTCTATTTCTCCCTTGCAAACCAGTTCATCTGTACCACTTTTCTAGATTCCACATATATGCGTTAATATACGATATTTGTTTTTCTCTTTCTGACTTACTTCACTGTGTATGACAGTCTCTAGATTCATCCACGTCTCTACAAATGACACAATTTTGTTCCTTTTATGGCTGAGTAATATTCCATTGTATATACATACCACATCTTCTTTATCCGTTTGTCTGTCAATCGGCAGTTAGATTGCTTCCATGACCTGGATATTGTAAATAGTGCTGCAATGAACATTGGGGTGCATGTATCTTTTTGACTTATGATTTTCTCCAGATAGGAGTGGGACTGCAGAATCATATGGTAATTCTATTTTTAGTTTTTAAAGGAACCTCCATACTGTTCTCCATAATGGCTATATTAATTTATGTTCCCACCAACAGTGCAAGAGGGTTCCCTTTTGCCCACACCCTCTCCAGCATTTGTTGTTTGTAGATTTTTTGATGATGCTCATTCTAACCAGTGTGAAGTGATACCTATTATAGTTTTGAGTTTCATTTCTCTAATAATTAGTGATGCTGAGCAGCTTTTCATGTGCCTCTTGGCCATATGTATATCTTCTTTGGAGAAATGTCTATTTAGGTCTTCTGCCTATTTTTGGATTGGGTTGTTTGTTTTTTAATATTGAGCTGCATGAGCTGTTTATATATTTTGGAGATTAATCCTTTGTCCGTTGATTCATTTTCAAATATTTTCTCCCATTCTGAGGGTTGTCTTTTGGTCTTGTTTATGGTTTCCTTTGCTGTGCAAAAGCTTTTAAGTTTCATTAGGTCCCATTTGTTTATTTTTGTTTTTATTTCCACTACTCTAGGAGGTGGATCACAAAAGATCTTTCTGTGATTTATGTGAAAGAGTGTTCTTCCTATCCTCTAAGAGTTTTATAGTATCCGGTCTTACATTTAGGTCTATAATCTATTTGAGTTTATATTTATGTATGGTGTTAGGGAGTGTACTAATTTCATTATTTTGCATGTAGCTGTCCAGGTTTCCCTGCACCACTTATTGAAGAGCCTGTCTTTTCTCCATTGTATACCCTTGCCTCCTTTGTCATAGATTAGTTGACCATAGGTGTGTGGGTTTACCTCTGGGCTTTCTATCCTGTTCCATTGATCTATATTTCTGTTTTTGTGCTGGTACCATATTGTCTTGATTACTGTAGCTTTGTAGTATAGTCTGAAGTCAGGGAGTCTGATTCCTCCAGCTCGTTTTTTATCCCTCAAGATTGCTTTGGCTATTCGGGGTCTTTTTTTGTCTCCATACAAATTTTAAGATTTTTTTGTTCGAGTTCTGTAAAAAAGGCCATTGGTGTTTTAATAAGGATTGCATTGAATCCATAGAGTGCTATGGGTAATGTAGCCATTTTCACAATATTGATTCTTCCAATCCAAGAACATGGTATATCTCTCCATCTGTGTCATCTTTGATTTCTTTCATCAGTGTCTTACAGTTTTCTGAGTCCAGGTCTTTTACCTCCTTAGGTGGGTTTATTCCTAGGTATTTTATTCTTTTTGTTGCAGCGGTGAATGGGATTGTTTCCTTAATTTCTCTTTCTGATCGTTCATTGTTAGTGTATAGAAATGCAAGAGATTTCTCTGCATTAACTTTGTATCCTGAAACTTTACCAGATTCATTGATTAGCTCTAGTAGTTTTCTGGTGACATCTTTAGGATTATCTACGTATAGTATCATATCATCTGCAAACAGTGACAGTTTTACTTCTTCTTTTCCAATTTGTATTCTTTTTATTTCATTTTATTCTCTGATTGCCATGGCTAGGACTTCCAAAACTATGTTGAATAATAGTGGTGAGAGTGGACATCCTTGTCATGTTCCTGATCTTAGAGGAAATGCTTTCAGTTTTTCACCATTGAGAACAATGTTTTCTGTGGTTTTGTAGTATATGCCCTTTACTATGTTGAGGTAAGTTCCCTCCATGCCAGTTTCTGGAGAGTTTTTATCATAAATGGGTGTTGAATTTTGTCAAAAGCTTTTTCTGCATCTATTGAGACGATCATATGGTTTTCATTCTTCAGTTTGTCAATATGGGGTATCACAGGGATTGATTTGCATACATTGAAGAATCCTTGCATCCCTGGGATAAACCCCACTTGATCATGGTGGATGATCATTTTAATGTGCGGTTTTATTCTGTTTGCTCCTATTTTGTGAGGATTTTTGAGTCTATGTTCATCAGTGATAGTGGTCCGTAATTTTCTTTCTTTTTTTTTTTTTTGTAGTATCTCTGTCTGGTTTTGGTATCAGGGCGATTGTGGCCTTCTAGAATGAGTTTGGGAGTGTTCCTTCCTCTACAATTTTTTGGAAGAGTTTGAGAAGGGTGGCTGTTAGCTCTTCTCTAAATGTTTGATAGAATTCACCTGTGAAGCCATCTGGTCCTGGACTTTTGTTTGTTGGAAGATTTTTAATCACAGTTTCAATTTCATTACTTGTGACTTGTCTGTTCATATTTTCTAGTTTTTCCTGGTTCAGATTTGGAAGGTTATACCTTTCAAAGAATTTGTCCATTTCTTCCAGGTTGTCCATTTTATTGGCATAGAGTTGCTTGTAGTAGCCTCTTAGGATGCTTTGTGTTTCTGCGGTGTCCATTGTAACTTCTGCTTTTTCATTTCTAATTTTACTGATTTGAGTCCTCTCCCTCTTTTTCTTGATTAGTCTGGCTAAAAGTTTATCAACTTTGTTTATCTTCTCAAAGAACCAGCTTTCAGTTTTATTGACCTTTGCTATTGTTTTCTGTTTCTATTTCATTTATTTCTGTTCTGATCTTTTTTCCTTCAGTGAACTTTATGTTTTGTTTGTTCTTCTTTCCCTAGTTCCTTTAGGTATAAAGTTAGATTGTTTATTTGAGATTTTTTTTTTTCTTGAGTTAGGATAGTATTGCTATAAACTTCCCTCTTAGAACTGCTTTTGCTGTGTTCCATAGGTTTTGGATCATGGTGTTTTCATTGTCATTTGTCTCTAGGTATTTTTTGATTTTCACTTTGATTTATTCAGTGATCTCTTGGTTATATAGTAATGTATTGTTTAGCTTCCATATTTTTGTGTTTTTTATGGTTTTTTCCCTGTAATTTATTTTTAATCTCATAGCGTTGTGGTCAGAAAAGATGCTTGATATGATTTCAATTTCTTAAATTTACTGAGGCTTGATTTGTGACCCAAGATGAGATCTATCCTAGATAATGTTCCATGTGCACTTGTGAAGAAAGTGTAATCTGCTGTTTTTGGATGGAATGTCCTATAAATATCAATTAAATCTATCTGGTCTATTGTGTCATTTAAAGCTTGTGTTTCCTTATTAATTTTCTGTTCGGATGATCTTTCCATTGATGTGAGGTGCTAAAGTGCCCCAGTATTATTGTGTCACTGTTGATTTCATCTTTTATAGCTGTTCACAGTTGTCTTATGTATTGAGACGCTCCTATGTTGGGTGCATATATATTTATAATTGTTATATCTTCTTCTTGGATTGATTCCTTGATCATTATGTAGTTTCCTTCCTTGTCTCTTGTAACATTCTTTATTTTAAAGTCTATTTTATCTGATATGAGTATAGCTGTTCCAGTTTTCTTTTGACTTCCGTTTGCATGGAATATCTTTTTCCATCCCCTCACTTTCAGTCTGTATGTGTCTCTAGGTCTGAAGTGGGTCTCTTGTAGACAGCATATATATGGGTCTTGTTTTTGTATCCGTTCATTGAGCCTGTGTCTTTTGGTTGGAGCCTTTAATCCATTAACGTTTAAGGTAATTATCGATATGTATGTTCCTATGACCATCTTCTTAATTGTTTTGGGTTTGCTTTCGTAGGTCTTTTTCTTCTCTTGTGTTTCCCACTTAGAGAAGTTCCTTTAGCATTTGTTGTAGAACTGGTTTGGTGGTGCTGAATTCTCTTAGCTTTTGCTTCTCTGTAAAGCTTTTGATTTCTCCATCGAATCTGAATGAGATCCTTGCCAGGTAGAGTAATCTTGGTTGTAGATTCTTCCCTTTCATCACTTTAAATATATCGTGCCACTCCCTTCTGGCTTGCAGACTTTCTGCTGAGAAATTAGCTGTTAACATTATGGGAGGTCCCTTGTATATTTGTTGTTTTTCCCTTGTTGCTTTCAATAATTTTTCTTTGTCTTTAATTTTTGTCAGTTTGATTACTATGTGTCTCAGTGTGTTTCTCCTTGGCTTTGTCCTGCATGGGACTCTCTGTACGTCCTGGACTTGGGTGACTATTTCCTTTCCCATGTTAGGGAAGTTTTTAACTATAATCTCTTCAAATATTTTCTCAGGTCCTTTCTCTCTCTCTTCTCCCTCTGAGATCCCATAATGCGATTTTTTGTGCATTTAATGATGTTTCAGAAATCTCTTAGGCTGTCTTCATTTCTTTTTATTCTTTTTTCTTTATACTGTTCTGCAGCAGAGAATTCCACCATTCTGTCTTCTAGGTCACTTATCCTTTCTTCTGCCTCAGTTTTTCAGCCATTGATTCCTTCTAGTGTATTTTTCATTTCAGTTATTGTATTGTTCATCTCTGTTTGTTTGTTCTTTAATTCTTCTAGATCTTTGTTAAATATTTCTTGCATGTTCTCGATATTTTCCTCCCGTCTTTTTCCGAGGTCCTGGATCATCTTCACTATCATTATTCTAAATTCTTTTTTTTGGGAGGTTGCCTATCTCCACTTCATTTAGTTGTTTTTCTGGGGTTTTATCTTGTTCCTTCATCTGGTACATAGCCCTTTGCCTTTTCATCTTGTCTGTCTTTCTGTGAATGTGGTTTTTGTTCCACACAGGCTGCAGGATTGTCGTTCTTCTTGCTTCTGCTCTCTGCCCTCCAGTGGATGAGGCTATCTAAGAGCCTTATGCAAGTTTCCTGATGGGAGGGACTGGTGGTGCGTAGAGCTGGCTGTTGCTCTGGTGGGCAGAGCTCAGTAAAACTACTCCACTTGTCTGCTGATAGGTGGGGCTGGGTCCCCTCCCTGTTGGTTGTTTGGTCTGAGGTGACCCAACACTGCAGCCTACCCGGGGTCTTTGGTGGGGCTAATGTCGGACTCAGGCAGGGCTCATGTGCAGGAGTACTTCCCAGAACTTCTGCTGCCAGTGTCCTTGTCCTCACTGTGAGACACAGCCATCCCCCATCTCTGCAGGAGGCCCTCCAACACAAGCAGTTACGTCTGGTTCAGTCTCTTATGGGGTCACTACTCCTTCCCCTGCGTTCCAATGTGCACACTACTTTGTGTGTGCCCTCCAATAGTTGAGTCTCTGTTTCCCCTATTCCTGTCAAACACCTGCAATTCCTACAATCAAAGCCCACCAGCCTTCAAAGTCTGATTCTCTAGGAATTCGTCCTCCCATTGCTGGACCCCCAGGTTGGAAGCCTGAAGTGAGGCTCAGAACCTTCACTCCAGTGGGTGGACTTCTGTGGTATAAGTGTTCTCCATTTGTGAGTCACCCACCCAGCAGTTATGGGATTTGATTTTATTGTGATTGTGCCCTCCTACCATCTCACTGTGGCTTCTCCTTGTCTTTGGATGTGGGGTATCTTTTTTAGTGAGTTTCAGTGTGTTCCTGTCGATGATTGTTCAGCAGTTAGTTGTGATTCCAGTGCTCTCGCAAGAGGGAGTTAGAGCATGTCCTTCTACTCTGCCATCTTGAGCTAATCTCCTCCCATGAGTTTTTGTATGCTTTGTTTGTGTTACCGTTTAGTTTTAAGCATTTTCTAATTTCCTCCTGAATGTCATGTCCAGTAGTAGATGTTATTGTAATGCCACAATATCTCATACAGGAAAGCCAACCTTGGCTCTTACCCCTCAGAGGTAAACATTTGGATCAATCTACTAGGTAATAATAACTATTATTATTAAGGTAACAAATAAACAGATGAGGCACCATTATGGAGGTTCAAAAGATACATGCTAGAGTCAGAACCCCCCTCCCCACCTCCTAATTCCATCACATTAGGGGCCAGGACCTGAGTTTGGGGGGGAAGCAAATATTCAGTCTATGCCAATGGTTAAAATGCACTGACTTTTCAGCATTGGTTTGGTTATGAAAGAATATTTGGAAAGTACTTGGCACTAGCCATCTAGCACACAGCCAGAGCTCCGCAAATGAAACACTGTGCATTTGGGATTTCAGAAGATTCTTCTGTTTGCCTTGTTGCCTTTTATTCACTTTCCTAACTGACCCATTAAAATAAGCTTGATTTCTTTCTTATGTGCCAGGCAATGTTCAAAGCATTTTGCATTCTTGAAGCCATTTAATCCTTAAAACATGAAACATAGTAAAGGAGACATAAATATCAGGAATTCCTTGTTGATTTTGTTTAACTAATCAGCCAAAGCAAACTTGGGGAGTGAGGAAGCCTTCCCAAAAGGATTACAATGATTGGCTCTTGGCTTACATGATTTTAGAATTTTCCTAGCACAAAGGAATGAATGTACAATCCAAGCAAGAACTATCATGGGTGGCCCATCATGGTACAGGCTAGCCAAGAGGAAGGACATCCAAGTTGGACTGTCTTCCAAAGTGTCTGTGGTCTCTCATCACCCTCTAGTGTCATGATGCAGAAGTGCAAGACTGGAAGAGAAGGGCTCCACCCAAGGAAGCTCCAAAAAGCAAAGCTTGGATATCCATGTAAGACACCTCCAAAGAAATGGTGATGAACAGGATAGTTTGTGATCTGAGGGATTCAGAGTGAACAGGCGCATAAGACAAATGCACTGATGACTCTACTAACAATAAACTCCACCATTTATTTAGCACTGGCCATATATCAGTCACAGCATCAAAAGTTTTACATGCATGATCTCATCTTCCTGGCACAACACCACCATGATGTAGGTGTGATTAGCCTCCTTACCTCAGAGTCAAGGAGACTGAGGTTCAGAGAGGAGAAGTCATGAACCCAAGGTCACTCAGCTAGTCATTGAAACTCAAACGTGTGTATGTCTGAACCCAGAGAGCAGGTAATGCTTTGGAGAATAAGTGATGGGAAATCTCATGAGGGTTAGTGGACTGTCTAAAGGAGATGGACTTCCTGAAGGAGAAGACATATGATCTGGACTTTGAAGAATGAACACCAAGGAAGAGATGGAACAGGGTCCAGAGGAAATGACCTGAATGAAGGCATAACCTGAGAAAACACTGTGGGTGTGAATGGAATGAGTGGTTCAGGTTGGCTTCAGTGTAGGAAGCAGAGGGAAAAAAATGGAAATGCCGGCTGCCTTTGTTACTATGTTCTGTGTTCTTCCCACTGTGTTCTTAAGTCCCTGCGATAGGCACAAGGCAGCTGAAAATGAAATAAGAGGTGTTGTTTCCAACCCATGTGGAAAGACAGAACCCACCAGCCCTGTGTGACTCTTACTGATCAGCAGGGATGCCCCAGAGTAGCCAGACACTCTGAGGGACAGAAGTGGGAGGACCAGGTGAAGGCCAAGTTAACAAGTCCAGTAGGGTTAGTGTGAGATGGCAGTTCCGCCTGGGAGAAGGAGAGTAAGAGAGGATTCCTTTTGCAAGAGGCCACTTGGTACAGTGACACTCTCCTCTGGACCTCAAATGACGGTGTGCAGTCTACCAAGGTCAAATGTAGTCGGGTGGACAAAGAACACACTTTTAAAACAGGACGCTTTTCCAGAAAAGCCATGACATACAATACAATGTAAAGGGACTACACTTGGCATTAGTAATTGTATCATCGTTACCCTACTAAAGGTTGGTTTCCTCCTGACAAAATTTAAAATAAAAATTTAGAATAGAAATATGACCTCTGGGTTCTGATTAGGATCCAAGATAAGGGAGAGGACAGGAGTCTCGACTCATGCCTTGGCTCAGCCCACCTTCTAAGAGCAGTCAGGGTGAGGTTTCTCAAGCAAACCTTAGATCAAGTCACTACCAGCCCAGACCCTTCCATAGCCCCCACACCCCATGGAAATCAGTCCCTGCTTGACTCCCTGAACTCACCCGCTCCTGGTCCCCCAGGCTCTAGTCATATGATACTCACTGAACACATCAAGACCATCCCTACCTCAGGGCCTTTGCACTTGCTCTTGCTCAGCCTCTATCCACAGACCTTTGTATGACCATCTTGCCATCCTCCAGCCCCAGCCCCAATGTCTCTGCCTCAGAGAAGACTTTCCTACCCACTCTAGTTAAACATGACCATGTTGTAGTTTCTCCATAGCCCTCATGACTTACCTGAAATCACACTCTTTATTTGGTTGCCCAAAAAGTTTGTTCAGGTTTTTTCATAAAATGTCACAGAGAAACCCGAATGAACTTTTTGGCCAACCCCAATACTTGTTTCTTGGTTGTATATGTACCTATCACCTCTCGTTCCCTATGAGGATGTAAGCTCCTAGGGAGAAGAGCTTGTGTGGGCCTCGCTGTGCTCTGTGTTCTCTCTGCCTAGTTGGTGGCCAGGACATGGTAGGCACTCAATGATCATGTGTTGTTATGGACACAGTGGCTCTCTGTAGACCAAGTTTTCCACATGTGGGGTGTTGTTATTGATTCCCACCCTTCTCCACTGGATCAGGCCTCACAAAGACCCTGAGGTATAATAAGAACAAGACCCTATCCCACAGCCCATGAACCTAGAAATTGGTCAGTGCTTTGAGCCAGCTCCTGGACTCACCCTCCAGATGCCCAATCCTCAGGCTCTTTTGGACTTTCCTTAGAATAATAGTGGTATTGTGGAATGATTTGGCAGAGAGTTGGGTAGGAGTAGAGGGGAATAGGTGAAGAAGGAAGATTTCTCTGAGCCAGAAGGATGGGTAAAATTATCTCCCAAACCAGGAAATCTCTAGGAGAAAAGGGAGGAAGTCCTTGACCTCAGCTTGCCATGAGAGCATTGAGGAGACAACACAGAGCATGGTCTGCCTCCTAGGAAGCCTTCAGCTGTGCCTCCCAGCTGGTTTATGTCTTCATCTACCTACTACAACAACCTCCAAATAACTCCACCAAAGCACTCACCATATACTACTGAAGTCATTTATATAGCCTGCTACCTGATCTAGGTTCTGGAGACTCATAGAACAGAAACTATGTCTTATTTACCTCTGAATCCTCAGTGCCTGGAACACTGTAGGTGCTCACTAACTGTGGGGTGAATATATTTTGGGGTGTGCCTGAGTGAGTTCTTTATTTCTATATCACTCTTGAGGTGGACTTTCCATGCAAGCAGCCACTCACTGTTGCCCATGCAAGACCACACCCCAGCATAGATCCACGGGCTGTGAGGCCAAATTCCCAAACAGCCTCACAACAAAAGGTGGAGCCTAGAGGCAAATCTGGGATTTACATCACGAAGATACCCTTCTACTGATACCCTCCCTCAAAAAGAAACAGACATATTTGTAAACATGAAAGATCTCCACACACCTAAGTCTGCAAGTGTGCTTGTGGGGGGTTGGGGTACACGTGCACAGGCACATCTGTGCTCAGGCATCTCTTTCGGGATAGAGGGTGAAGAAGCTGTCGTCTGCATGACTGTATCCCTCAGCTCAGCCGCCCATAACTTTCTGTTTGGACCAGTCATTCAACAAATATTTATTGTTTAGCTCCACATTCATTTGAGTTTGCTAGTAGGCAATCTTGGAGAACTTTCTTCCTTAAGACTGCTATTTAATATTCCCCAAAGCAAAAAGTACCTCTACCACGGGTCTCCTCCATGACACAGCATGACTTCAATTCCTGGAATATTTACTGGGATCTTGTGCCTGGCTCTGTGCTGGTCTTCGGGGAGGACATCTCTGGCTTTGTCCTACAGGTTTGACACTGGGGTTAATACCCAAATACTCAAGAACCAAGAAGAACATTCTACACTTCCTAGTAGATGTAGGAAAGGCTATGAAAGTGAGAGAGAGAGTTGTTTCTCTAGACAGAGAGGACATATTTCTTGTGGATGAAAAAGGCTTCATGAAGAAGATACCATTTCAATTTTATACTTCAAGTGTATTTTTTATACTCTATGTGGGAAACTCAAAATATCAGAAGCTACTCATTTAACATGGGGATAGTTGACTTCTCACTACATCTTCTCTGCTCCCTCTGGGTTTGTCTAAGCTTCATTTCCAAGAGCACTAAATTGCTTCTCAAGTTAGCTTTGACCTCCATACCGGACAGTACTTCCATTCTCTCTTTGCTACTACAGCTCTGGGCTCCACTGTCTCTGAGAATCATCAATCACATCCCTGTTGTAACCTCTAAATTTCCACCACTTGCCTTCTTCCCCAGCCTTGGATCACAGTCTGAACTACCCTGCCCACAAGGTTTCCATTGCTAGTAGGGCCTTCTTTTTGGCCCTCATGAGTTCCTCAGCCCTAGGTCAGCCTTACACTGTAATCCTACTGCTTTTCCTTCTGGACCCACAGTGATGATGGGGAATGGACAGGTGCAGCCCTCTACCCGACTCCATTTTCCCCAACTCAGCACCGTTCTACTCTTCTCTCATCTCCTCAGAGTCTTATCCATCTGTCCATAGCCTGATTTTCAGTGGAAACATAGGATTCTATATTTATATAAAATTTGAACTCCCCTTTTGTTCAATTTTATTTTCTCCAACTAGACTCTAAAATCTTGAAGACCTAAACATCTTGAAGACCTAAATTTTACACTGCTTCCATTCTTTTTGGTACCCAACCCTGTGCTTAGCTACAGGATAGATGCTCAGCAAACACCTGGGGATACATCTTATTTGTATGTACTTCCTTCAGTGCCTAGCAAAGTACATTGCACACAGAGAGAGTACCCTGCATAGTAATGGACCAGCTGAGGGTGTGTGTGTGTGTGTTTGTGTGTGTGTGTGTGTGTAACACAGGTTATAGAGAGACCCAACCTCACAGAGACTTGATATGACTCAGAATTTCAGACACAAAGTCTGATATCTCTAACTAGATGCAAATATGAGAACTGCTTGTCTAGGTTCCACACACCCACTTGTCAATATCATCCCAGCTGAAGGGTATGCATGGAAAAGGAGAAGGATGCAGGGAGGGGGCCTTTCACTGTCTTTGTCTGTGCAGACCCAGCCTCACTGCTGAAAGCAGAAGGAAGTAAGCCAGAGAACAGAAACTGGGGTGTTGGGACCTGAGGCTCCTGGGACCCCACTCAGGATCTTCTCTTCTATGCTTTGTGGAACTCCCTTGTCTCAGGCCCATAAGTGTTGAGAGACCAGTCCACAGCCCTTTTGCCTGATTCTTTATTGCCTAAAATGGAGCTATATTTTAAACTGATTATTTAAAGCATTTCTCTTTAGGTCTATTAAGAACCAAGGAACCAGCCTACATTTTAATATTGTAAGAATACGTTTTACATAGATAAATAGTAATGCGTTTATAGATTTCCTTGTATCCATAGTTAAAATATGTTAGGCCAACATTAGAACACTCCACAATGAATTTGAAATGTAATTTTTGGAAACCTGCATATAATTGGACAGTTTTGTGGCCTGGTTTAAGAGAGCTATCACATCCAAAGAAGTACTCAAAAAACAATTAAATGTTTTAATTAGGTCACTAGAAGAATGCCAAGGAAAGTTTCCATTAACACTCAGAGCAAAATTTCTTCCTTTTTTTTTTTTTTTTGCATGTTAGCTTTAATTTTATTCTTTCCCTACATTTTGCTTACATAGAGCAAAATTTCTTAAAATTATATATCTTACTACCCTATCTAGATATAGACAGCTAGCTAAGTAGATGTAGATATCATCAACAGAGATCACCCTCTTCCAAAAAATTCTCTCTCCTTCCTTTCTAAAATTTCATAGAAACTGTACCGACGCCAGGTACTCAATGTTGTGTATTCACTCTCATTTCTCCTTCCCTCTCTTTTAAGGCTCAGTTCTTTAATATGGAGATCAACTTAGCCTTTCTGTTTCCTTCAGCTTAGTTTTCATGTTTCTCAATTGCCCATTTTCCTGATTCTGAACAATATAAAAAGACAAGTAAGAGCCCTCGATTTGGAGGAACAAGCTGGTTTGAAGCCACTTATCATAGCTTCCTTTTAATCTTCATCAAATCTAAATCTAGCAAGAGGATAGTTGGTTCTACAAGTGCTACTGAGGGAACAGAGATCTCTGGCTCAATTCATCCCTCCCAGGTCAGAGAAGTTACAAGCAAATGCAGTATCCTATAGATCTGGACTTTTCAGGCTAGCTGATGTCTTTCCTCCCCAGTCATGGGAGCTTAGCATGGGGAGAGGATGTCTCATTAATGCCTTTTAAGATGAGATGTACTAACTGGTTGGCAGTCCTGAAGCTGGGGTGAAGGGTGGGATACTTTCAGGAAGAGGAAATGTGACATTGTCTGCCTCTTACCCCTCTCCCCCACCCATGTACACACACAGGTGTGAGCACCCAAATGCCTCTGGCCCCCAGCTTAAACTTACTTGATGCATTTTAGAGGGGACTCCCTGGAGGTTTGGTTGTCTCTTTTAGGAGAATCAGGGATTGAGTAGGGCCAGACTAAATGACAACTGTCCTCTCCCCGATGGACAAAACATAAAACCAAAGATCCAGGAACCCCACTGGGAGACTGTGTTTTCACCAAAGACACTTCTCAAGTTCTCTTTACCTGCCTCGAACACACTTAGAACCATAGGGTGCTCCTCAGAAACCCTGTGTCTGTACTGCAGGGAGAGAGGAAACAACCATAACCATCTGGAGGGAAAAGTTTATGGGGAGACAGGAAGCTCACTTAGCTCCATCCACCATGATCTGAGTGTGAATAGTTCCTCTGACTTATCCACTTACTTAGTGTCAGGTGACTGTCAGGGATTCCCGTCAGAAAGACTATGTGAGCAAAGAGTTTGCAATGAGAAATAACAGGTTGTCTGCCAGGAATTACAGGCAGATCCTTATTGATGGGGCAGAAGCCTGAACCGGGGAGGGGTGAGATAAAGCTGGAGAGGTAGACCTTAAGCTTTAGCCTGTAGGTAAGGGAATGAGGGCCACTTGAGGGATTCTTTGTAGGAGAATGACATTGGCTCACTTACATTTAAAATGTGTTTATTTTAAAATTGTTTATTTTAACATAGTTTCAGACTTATAGAAAAGTGTCAAGAACAGTACATAGAATTCCTGGATATGCTTATATAGATTCACCCAGATTTCAAATGTTTCTTTCTCTCTCTCTCTCTTTTTACTTACACATATAGATACAGATATATATTTTTGGCAGGAAAAAGAAAATAAGACATATATATATATATATATATATATATATATATATATACACACACACACACACACACATACAGAGAGATTCATAGATATATAGATATGTATATATGTATATCTATAAATAGATATAAAGCTGTGGCATATCTATATACATATAGATATATACATGTATATACATATATATCTGTATATTTTTATCTATTTATCTATGTTTTGTTTTCATTTTCCTGAACATTTTGAGAGTAAACTGCAGATGTGATGTCGCTTTGCCCGTAAATACTGCAGTATATATTTCTGAAAAACAAGAAATTCTCATACACTTACCTTTCAAAATTATTATTTTGGCTTCTGTGTAGAAAATGGTTTGCATCTAGAGAGATACAGACAGGGAAATGGGTTAAGAAATCTCTTTGGCAGTCAAGGTAAGAGCTGATGAAGGCCAGACCAGGGTAGGGGTTTCTTAAAATCACATACATTGTGTGTGGTGATAGATCTAGATCATTACATATCCAGGTGTTAAATCAAGGGAACTGGTCAATGGTGGGTTGTGGTTAGAGGTGGTGCCATGTTTGTGGTCACGTCTGCTGGGTAGATAGTAGGTGGTGTGTTGTGCACTGAAATGGGGAGTGAGCAGGGACGGGAAAACAAGTTCTGTTCTGGGCATATTGGGACCAGTGGGCCTTTGAGACATCCAGATGGAGATACTGAGGAAGCAACTGGATGTGCCGTGGATCTGAAGCACGAGGTAGGGGACTGGGTTGGAAATACAGATTTGCAAGTCATTAGTAGAAAGGTGATGATTAGAAGTACAGGAGTGAGTGAGATCACCAAAGGAGATGAGGAATCTGGAGGCAGATCCTTGTGGAAACTCAACTTTTTAGGGACCTCATTCCATATCTTGGGGCCACTGCAGAACAAAGTTAAGCCTTAGTTCTCTGGGGCAGCAAAGTATCCCAGGATGTCCCTATCACTGACAGTGAAGCCACTGGTTCTGGGCATGGAGAAGCCAGGTGGCTGAGGAGCCAGCTGTGGGGGGCTTGGAGCTGAATTACTCACTTCTCACAATTGGGGGCTTCCTAAGAGTCAGGAAGGGGAGCGGTGACTTGAAGGGGTTAATCCCTTTCATGTGAAAGGCCAGTGAAAGGCAAGAGAGAAGAGGTTCCATTCTAATGAGGTCACAGTGCAGGCCACAGCGTGTCTCCAAAGGAGAGGGGCAGGCCAAGAAGGGCAAACCAGAACCTTGCACCATGACCGGGAGAGTCTGGGAGAAGTGTGGGGTGTGGGTGCTGCACAAGCCTGGTCTTGCCATCACTGCAAGGGCCTGGCTTTAAGATGATGCAGGGTGGGGGAGGGCGGGGCAGACAGGACAGGAGGAGAATTTCCTAAGATTCTGACATCAGCCAAAGTCCTGTTTTCTTTGTTTGGATGGTTGTTTTTCATTCAGTTTGGCTGGGTTTTGGTCAGGTACCCAGAGTTCAAGTCCTGTTTCTGTCATTTTATAAACTGTGATACCACAGAAGTCACTTCCCTTGTCTACCTCACTTTTTCCATATTTGTTCATGATAAGACTGGATGGTGTAACTATAAAGCTGTACTGTAAAACTCCTAGAGTAATACATAAATAGAACACTCTCTGACGTAAACTGCAGGAATATCTTTTTTGATCCATTTCCTAGAGTAATGGAAATAAAAACAGAAATAAACAAATGGGACCTAATTAAACTCAAAAGCTTTTGCACAGCAAAGGGAACCATAAACAAAAGGAAAAGGCAACCTACAGAATTGGAGAAAATATTTGCAAAAGAAGCAACCAACAAGGGATTAATTTCCAAAATATATAAACAACTCATACAGCTCAATATCAAAAAAACCCCCCAAAACCCAATCAAAAAATGGGCAGAAGACTTAAATAGACATTTCGCCAAAGAAGACATACAGGTGGCAACAAGCACATGAAAAGATGCTCATCACTAATTATTAGAGAAATGAAAATCAAAATTGCAATGAGGTATCACCTCACACAGGTCCAAATGGCCACCATCAAAAAACCTGTAAATAGGGCTTCCCTGGTGGCGCAGTGTTTGAGAGTCCACCTGCCGATGCAGGGGACACAGGTTCGTGCCCTGGTCTGGGAGGATCCCACATGCCGCAGAGCGCCTGGGCCTGTGAGCCATGGCTGCTGAGCCTGCGTGTCTGGAGCCTGTGCTCCGCAATGGGAGAGGCCACAACAGTGGGAGGCCCACGTACCAAAAAAAAAAAAAAAAAAATCTGTAAATAATAAATGCTGAAGAGAGGGTGGAGAAAAAAGAAACCTCTTGCACTGTTGGTAGGAATGTAAATTGGTACAGCCACTATGGAGAACATTCTGGAGGTTCCTTAAATAGCTAAAAATAGAGTTACCATATGATCCTGCAGTCCCAGTCCTGGGCATATATCTGGAGAAAATCATAAGTCAAAAAGATACATGCACCCCAATGTTCATTGCAGCACTATGTATAATAGCCAAGACATGAAGTAACCTAAATGTCCATCAACAGATGAATGGATAAAGAAGATGTGGTATATTTATACAATGGAATATTACTCCTCCATAAAAACGAATGAAAAATGCCATTTACAGCAACATGGATGGACCTAGATATTAGTGAAGTAAACAAGAAAAAGACAAATATATGATATCCCTTATATGTGGAATCTTAAAAAAAAAAAAGATACAAAACAGAAATAGGTCCACAGATACAGAAAACCAAACTTATGGTTACCAAAGGGGAAACGGGGAGGAGTGATTAATTAGGAGTTTGGGATTAACGCATGCACACTACTATATATAAACTAGATAACCAACAAAGAACTACTGTATAGCACAGGGAACTATACTCAATATTTTGTAAGAACCTATAAGGGTAAAGAATCTGAAAAAGTATGTATATATATATATATATTTCTGAATCACTGTGCTGTATACCTGAAACTAACATGACATTGTAAATCAACTATACTTCAATAAAATAAAAAAGAAGAAGAAGAAAAAAGCAAGCCAACAAAAAAAAAAGACTGGGTGGACCCACATTAATGATACAAAAGCTTTAGGATTTCACTTAAAACTAAAATTATATTTTTTAAAAAATGCATTCAGTAAAGAGGGCCAACATTTTATTTTCCAAGTAAGGGCAGAGGCCTTTTATGATCACCATCACTTCAATACATAAAGGTAATATTAAAACCAACAACTCTGGAAAGAGTATAGTCTCAAAAAGCAAACAAAAAAGAAGATCTTTCAAAGAAATAAAAGTCAACAACCGTATACTAACTTCTACAAAATATACTAACAGTTCTCATTTCTCAGTGGCTTGCTGAGAGTGTCATCAAGTGTTGACACAATCCTTGAACCACAAATTGGGAGCGTTTTGTCTGATTCCTGGGCTCCTTCCGGCCCTGGAACCTGCTAGTCCAGAATGCTTTTCTGTTCCCTGACCAAGCCCTGATACGAGGAAGGAGGATTGGACTTCTGGGACCTAGAACTTCCTTGTTTTGCCTTTTGTGTTTCTTTCTAAGTGCTAAGCACAAACCTGGCAATCAACAGGTGAAGTCTCTCTCCTTCCATTCTCTCACCACTCCCTCCTCTACTGCTGCCCAGCAGTGTGTACTTTATGTTTATATACAGTACATATACAACAGTGTATACATGCTGTTTCTATACAGTGCACATACAATTCACATCAGTGTGTACTTGATGTTTAGATACAGTATACAATACACAGCAGTGTATACATACCATTTATACACAGTGTACATACAATATACAGCAATATATACACCCTGTTTATATACAGTGCATATACAATACACAACAGTGTATACATAGTTTATATACAGTGTATATACAATACACAGCAACATATGTACACTATATACAATGTATATACAATATATAATAGTGTATACACACTGTTGATATACAGCACGCATATGATATGCAGCAGTATGTATACAGTGTATGGTAATAGCAACTCCCTGGGGGTCCTGCTGTACCAGACACAGCGTGTATGAACAGGCATCTTGTCTTCCTTTTCCCTCCTCCCAGCGCTAATATCTGCACTCCCCATTTTTGTCACATAGAATCAGAAGGTTTCCCCTGACTCCTCCCTTCCTCTCCCTCCATCCCCTTAGTCCTCCAGTCCTGTGTGTTCTTAATTCAAAAACATTCTTAAACCTGTCTCCCCCTTTCCACTCCTATCACTGCCACATTAGGTCGGGTCCGCCGCCTCCATCTCTCCCACTTCACCCCTACTTCCACCTCACTGTGTGCACTACGGCCACACTGGCCTCCAAAAACACATTTTTAGTCATGTCTCTCCTTTGGCTCCCATTCACTATGGGAAAATCACACTGTGCTTACACCTGGAAAGGGCCTTAGGAATTATCATGTTCTACAGAGTAGAAAATTTGAGCCCCAGAGAGGGAAATCCAGTGTCCAAAAGCACACAATTAATTATTGTGAGAGCCAGAAATATATTCAGGCCTTCTGACTGTAAGCCAATGCTTATCTGCCTCTCTAAGCTAACCAATAGAATTTTTTTTAAACGTATGGCATGTGATAAAGGGGCACCTCTGCGGTATTTAGAATCAAAGCCTAGGCCTCCCAATTGTGCCTTCTGCCCTGCAATTTCAGCTCTCCTGGCTTCAGCTCTTTAGCTCTCCTGGCTGCTCTACTTTCCTTGGGGTCTGGTCTCACCTCCACTGCCCACGGCTCACTAGAACTGACCATCCATTCCAGCCAGGTTGGTCTCTTCCCCCCCCCCCCCCCCCCAACACACATAGCATCTTCCCACTTCACATGTTTTCTCAGTCTATATTCCCTTGCCTGGAATGTCCTCATTCGTTTCACAGAAATGTATTTAGCTCTGAATCTGAGCCAGAACCTTTGCTAGGTACCAGGATACAGAGATGAAGTCAGTGTTTCTGCCCTGAAGGAGCCCCCTGTCAAGGAGCTTTTCCTGTCTGCCCTGATGCTTCACAGCCAACACTGACCCAGCCCAGAGGGGTGACCACTCCTCTGAGTCCTGTGCCTCCCTTGTTCCATATCATCCCTTAGGTCCTGATTCATGGTGTTTGCCTCCCAGATCCAGTGCCTCTATCACATTGGGCTGACTTTATCTCCCCAGAAAGATCATCTGCTCCTTGAAGGCTGGGCCTGTGTGTCACTCAGTTCCCTAGACTCCAGAATACCAGGCATGGTGTCTGCTTCCTGTGCATTTGATGACTGACTAGATCCTTACAAAGCTCAGCCCCTTCACCTCTACCCAGCTAGGTCCTGGTCTTTCTCAGGTAGAATGTGCTACCAAGTGCCTAGAACTAGAAATCAAGCTAGCAGTTGTCTATTTGCAAGACAAAGACATCCAGGGGAGTAAGGTCCAGCACCCACCTCCTTCCTCTCATCCCCAATACCTCACCAAAATGTTCACATTCATGCAAGTAAAATGAAGATGATATGAACACCAAGGGAAACCTGAAGGGGAAAAATGTTCTCAAGAATCATATGGGGTCTTAGGGCATGGGAGCCATGCAGAGGAAGCAGGGTCACATACATGCTAGACATGGATCAATGGTAGGTATGGAGTATGTACATGTGTTTTGGAAATTGGTAGAAAATGCCACCTCCCATCCAACCACCCTTTACCGAGAGTTGACATTATGCCCCCACAAACACTTACTGCTAGAGTATGGGAGAGACTCATGTGTGTGTATGTGAGTGTGTGTGTGTATGTGTGTGTGTGTACATGAGAGACAGAGGCTTGGAGAAAGAGAAAGAGCGATGCTAACAAAAATCAGGGAACAATACCATTCCCAATGCCCAGGATAAGTGTTTAGTTGTGCCTGTGGCTTCTAGAGTACCTGTTTCTTCTGTCCTCTGGTGGTAGAAGCAATACTACGTAATGCATGCTTGATATAGCAGATTCCACCCCCCAAAAGTCTGTTCTGGGTAGTGAGGGCTTAGGCCAGAAAAGATAGACAGGATGTAACACCCAAAACTCATGGATCTGCTGATGTTCATATTTTCTCTAGTTACGTGGGTATTGCTAATGCAACAGATGGGTTTGAGTTCTTCTGCTAATCCAAGCCAAACCATTGAAAAGTATCTACAGCTTTGGAAGGAGTAGGTGGAGAAGAGGACGTGAAGCAGTTTAGGGAACAGCGAAGGTCTGGCCCTTCTTGCTGACCACCATCCCCAGTGTCCAGCGCATTGTGTGAGCTCACTACTTCTTGATGAATTAATGTCCCAGGATAGCTACCCCATGTGGCCTTTCTTCTCTGCTACTAGGGACCTGAGCTGAAATCCCTCTCCAAGGCTATCAGGGTTGTTTCTGTCAGAGTGACACCAGGTGGAAGGGATTCTTCTCCCAGGAAGGCCTGGGTTCCTCTGGGTCTCCCTCAGTGTTGAGCCCATGCAGAGCCTGCCCTTCTGCTGAGTCCCAGGGGAGAGTCCATTGATTTCCAAGCCTGTCTTCTCATGCTACATTGTGAATTCACAAGATGTACAGATATTGTAAGGCTTTCAGCAGAGCTATGGCTAAATTCTAGGTCTGAGAGGAAAAATGTCATCCTGTCCATCCTCAGGACTACCTTGCTTATTTCCATTTCTGTCAGTCAAGGTCTTAGGACACTGATAGCAAATGCCACTACTTGTCTTCAAATGTAGAAATGACCTACTTCCTACTTCTGAGAGTGTGCTTTGCCCTAGTCTTCAGAGCCTGACTCCATGGAGCAGCCAAAATTTGTTGAGCACTTATTTTGCACCAAACACTAGGCACGTACTTTATGTATGTTGCCCATTACAATCTTTACTACAGATGTGCAGACTCCCTGACTTCAGACTATACTACAAAGCTACAGTCATAAAAACAGTATGGTACTGGCACAAAAACAGAAATATAGATCAATGGAACAGGATAGAAACCCCAGAAGTAAAGCCACACACTCATGCCAATTAATCTATGACAAAGGAGGAAAGACTATAAAATGGAGGAAAAACAGTCTCTTCAATAAATGGTAATGGGAAAACTGGACAGCTACATGTAAAAAAATGAAATTAGAACATTCTTTAACACCATACACAAAAATAAAATGCATTAAATAAAATGTAATCAAACTGGATTAAAGACCTAAATGTAAGACTGGATACTATAAAATTCTTAGAGGAAAATATAGGCAGAACACACTCTGATATAAATTGCAGAAAGATCTTTTTTGATCCACCTCCTAGAGTAATGGAAATAAAAACAAAAATAAACAAACTAGACCTACTTAAACTCAAAAGGTTTGCACAGCAAAGGAAACCATAAACAAATGAAAGGACAACCTACAGAATGGGAGAAAATATTTGAAAATGAGGCAACCAACAAGGGATTAGTCTCCAAAATATATTGTGCAAACAACTCATGCAGCTCATTATCAAAAAAAGGAAACCAACAACTCAATCAAAAAATGGGCAGAAAACCCAAAGAGACATTTCTCCAAAGAAGGGATACAAATGGCCAAGGGGCACACGAAAATATGCTTAAAATCACTAATTATTAGAGAAATGCAAATCAAAACTGCAGTGAGGTGTCACCTCACACCAGCCAGAATGGCTATCATCAAAAATCTGCAAACAATAAATGCTGGAGAGGCTGTGGAGAAAAGGGAACCCTCTTACACTGCTAGGGGCAATGTAAATAAGCACGGCCACTACTGAGAACTGTATGGAGGTTCCTAAAAAAGTAAAAATACCATATGATCCAGCAATCCAATACTTGGGCATATATCCAGAGAAAACCATGGTTCGAAAGGAAACATGCACCCCAATGTTCACTGCAGCACTATTAACAATAGCCAAGACAGGGAAGCAACCTAAAAGTCCAAGAACAGATGAATTGATAAAGAAGATGTGGTACATATATACAATGGAATATTACTCAGCCATAAAAAAGAAAGAAATAATGCAATTTGCAGTAACAGGGGTGGACCTGGATAATATCATGTTAAGTGAGGAAAGTCAGACAGAGAAAGACAAATGTCATATGATATTGCTTACATGTGGAATCTAAAAACTAAGATACAAATGAACTTAGTTACAAAACATAAACAGACTCACAAACTTAGAGAGTGAACTTATGGTTACCAGATGGGAAAGGCAGGGGGGAGGGATAAATTAGGAGTTTGGGATTGACATGTATACAGTGCTATATTTAAATTAAAAGGAATTCCCATTAAAAAAAGAATGGTGTTATCCTCTTTAGCAGATGAGGAAAGTGGGACTCAAAGATGATAGTGCAGAAAGTCACCCAACTGGTAAAGGTCAGAGCCCCAGTCTGAATATTACTTGGGGATATTTTAAAGATATGCTTCATCCTTTGTCAGATGCTGTTTCATCATTTTCATCCAAGTACGTACCCTGTGTCATCCCTCTTCTTTCTGGAATCTTGAACTGGGAGAGGAAGGAAAATCAAGCCTCAAGCCCTGGGATCTCAGAACCCAGGAGCCAGTCCAGTTGACTCGTCCAGCAGCTCATGCCAAGTCAGTATTTCTTAGCTCCCCAGCCTCTCCACCTCATGATAATCATTTCACTGGGAACCCTGGAGTCTGGGTCACTTATAAACATGTAGAGAGATATGTACTGTCTACTGTAAAGACCAAGTTTCTCTGAATGAAGCCTAATGGTTTGCTCACTAAGAGGCAGGAGAGAGGGCTGCAGCACCCATTTTTTGCTTACACTACAACAGGTAACATATAGTGCTTACACTAAAACATAACAGTGGCTTGACATATTTTCTTTCCAGTTCAGGCTGAATGTGGCTCTGAGTCAATGTTAAGTCAAAGTCAGCACTTTACTGAGTTTAATGGGTCTCCCAGAGAGCCACTCATCCCTCAGTAGTCGTTTTCCTTAAAACGAGACTCTCTGGGTACCTGGGGCAATCCACCACTTCCCCCACCAACCGGAATATCCTGGAAAACTACCCTCACCGCTCCCACTCCAAGCAGTGTCCTGAATGCTTGCTTAGCACCATCCCAGACATCAATGTTCTAGGGAAAACGTCACGAGTGGGTTTGGAAACACGAGGAAGCCAGGGCTCATAAATTGATGGGGAAATGGGGCCAGAGCTCGAGTGAAGGCACTGTCATCCCAAAGCGCCATCAAACCGAGAGTGAGTTTGCCAGCCCAAGAGATGAGTAAAACCTGAACTATGAGGAAGGGCAGATGCATCCTATTGTGACTAGGGCCTAGCACGTCCCAATCGTAGGCCACCTCATGGCTTCCAAGAGGGATTTGAGACTTACAAAAGGTGTTCAGTGTCAGAGCATCCCAAAAGCCTCAGCATCTACATGTTCCAGCCACTGGTGACCTAGAGTAAGTCCGGCAAAGGAATGCCACTTCCGGGAGCCTGGCCATACCTCGTCCCAAATTCTGTGGGCAGCAGGGGCTGGAGCACTGGGTGGCTGGTCAGAAAGAAAGTCCTCGTATGGGCACCTGTCTCCTCCGTATCATTTGGGACCCACCTCTCCTGGGCTGCAAGTCAACATCTGAAGTGTGTGGGGCGGGGGCTGAGATGGGAGTCCAGGGTTTGCCCAGAGTCCGGTGTTGAGGCTCTTGCTGGCATGTGTGATGGCGCTGTTGTCGTGACCAGGAGCTGAGCGGGGCTGGTTAGGAGAGGGTGGCACCAACTCTGGGACAGGGCTGCCCTGAAGGGAAAGGCCAGTGCAGGGAGGGATGAAAGCTCCTTAGGGAGCAGGGGGCAGAGTCCCAGGGAGCTCAGAGCAGCAAGGACAAGAGGAGGTGGTACAGTGGCCAGGTCCTGCTCTGGGAGTTTGCAACCATTGGTCCACCCCCGTGTGCTCAGTGCCTGGGGATCCATGACTTCCCTCTCTAAGATTTGCTTTCTCACCTAGAATTTAGAATCGATCTAAATGGGCCTTTTGTCTCTAGATGCCTCTTTTCTATGAATTCTCTTAGAGAGTGGTTAAGATGCTCCGTTACAATTGTTAGATATTTATTTAAAAAGTCAAAATCTTTACAAGAGTACTCAACATGTTTTGGTTCTCGTGTGTGTGTGTGTGTGTGTGTGTGTGTGTGTTGTGTGTGTGTGACCAAGCGAGCACACACACACACACATATATCTTTACACTCATATTTAACTGGGTATTTACATGTGTTTTTGTGGAGTTTCATGTGCTTATTTAAACCTTACAACAACGTTAAGAAGAGTACAGAGAAGTTAAGTACCTTGCTGAAAGTAACACAGCTGATTAATTTTTGAGACGGGACTCAGATCCAAGAAAATCATGTTCTAAATTCCACAGTATCTGCTGTGGAAGGATAATACTTTTAGTTCTAATTACCCTGTCCTTCCTTCTTACTCTTTCCTTCTCTCTCCTCTCTCTCTCTCTCTCTCTCTCTCTCTCTGTGTCTCTCTCTCTCTCTCCCTTTTTACATCTTTGTATTTTTCTACTCCTCTCCATTTCTCTTCTCCTTTCTCCCTTTTTTCTGTCTTCCTTCTTTCCTTCCATCCTTCCATTTTTCTTTATTTGTCTAAATTAAAACCTTGCAATGGCTTACAAACTGTAGCTACAGTTTATACTGACGGACCCCATTGCACACACACACACCTTTAATCAGTGAAGCCATCAGGACAAGGTTGACACAGGACAGGTTTGAAAGAGTCAGGAGGTTCTCCTGAGTGGAGTGTCTCTAAGGTTCCAGAGTTCCTCACTTCAGTGTCTTTCCCATTGCAGTGCACATCGAGACCAGAATGTATCATCAAAAGCAGAAGCTGTGCTGCCAGATGCCAAAGTATTGCTGCCCTCCATCCCAGCAATGCTGCACCCAAACAAAGTATTGCTGCCCCTCACCAAAGTATTGCTGCCCCCCACCTCAGCAGCACTGTCCCCCTATGCAGAAATGCTGCCCCACAGCAAAGTACTGTTGACCCCAACAAAGCAGTGCTAAACTCCACCTCAGCACACCAAGCAGCCTTTCCACCCTCCAACCAAGGGCAAGGAGCCCTCTGTCCCAAAGTGCCCACTCCCTCAGCAGTGCAGGAAGTCCAAACAGAAGTAAACCCCAGGCATGGGACACAGGCCAAGCTCCTTGCAGAACAGAGAACATGAAGCCCACTCCCCTCTCTCAGCCAGCCAGCTGTTAGCACCACTCACCCCCGGCTTCTGGAAGCAGCCACACTTGTGGAAAAGGCAGCACCACGATGGCAGCTTCCTGGATCAACATTTGTTATGAATTAGCAGCCACAATTTCTATTTAGCAAAGGAGCTGGTTCTAAACCATCTAATCTTCTTTGCTGACTTGTATACTTCACCCTGTTGGTCGCTTGGAAACTTAAGCAGCATGCCCGACAAACCTTTCCTAGCACACTTTGTCTCTCCTCCAGGTTTTCAAGCAATTAAACACAATTCCGCTGGCATGAATGTGTCGGTTTGATTACTTCGTCATCGTTGAGTTGTTAACTCCTGCAGATTTTGTATCCTTCTTCCTAAAGAAGAACGCTAGGAGGGCTGGGCATGTGGGTGCAGGTAGACCAGAAGGCATTGGGAGATGCACTTCTCAGCTGAAGGATATTTTCCAAAGTTCTGCCAGGGTAAGGAGGAGAAATTGGCACTTCAGCCACATGGAGACACATCCCCACATCCTTGCAAAACGAGAACAGCCTTTGGACACAGGGAAGATGATGCCCGTCTCGAAAACGGAGGCACAGAAAGAGTATGGGAAACCCAGCCAGGAGCTAAAGAGTAGAGTAGAGACAAATAAATGGAAATTCAGAGAATACTCCAAGGGCTTGTGGGTCAAAATGAATTGAGGACCGGATCTGAAAAACTCTCCCACTGGTCAAAGAAAAGACGAGATTTTCTTCAAGCTAACAAAATGTGTAAGTAGGAGACAGTCTATGAAAAAATCACACATCCATCACACACACATATCCACTGTCAATATTTTTTAAAGTCATAACACCCATTGACTCCCTAGCTTGGGGTTGCTCCTGGGCTATTTTTCTCTCACTGCCCTCTTACTTTCCATTCCCTAAATCCTTGGGTTATTAAGGTAACCTGAAAATTCAGACCCACAGGTAAGCCAAATTTCTGCTTTCTATTACATCCACTACACCCATACCATTCCACTGAATCCTTCTCTCATAAAAAGTCCAAAATTGAGGTCTTAGCATCTTTTTTCCTATACCTGCCTCCCGTTTCACATTTCTGGGCTACAAGGGAATCACTGAAAATCCGCAGAAGGACCCAAAGGAGCCAGAAAGGAACAAAACATAAACTAAATGTGTGAATTATCCCTAACATAGATCACAGAGCATGTTGAATTCAGAATAAGCAAATGAGAGAAGTTTTAGTTTTAGTTTAGCATTGCTTCCATGGTTGGCTAGTCTCTTCTTCCTCCATCAAATCTGTTCATGCCCTTCAGTGAGACTCCATCCATCTACCTATTGATCCATCACCAATCCATCCATCCAAACCAGAAATGCATTCTTGCATTCTTGGTAAGTATCTCCCCCTCCCTTTGGTTAGAATGTGATGGGGGCTGTGGAAGCACAAACTACACACAAGCCTCCAGGATTCTTGGTTTAATCCCCGTAAGTAAACCAAGCTTGGACCCTCAAGACAACAAAAATAAATTTGACCGGAAGACATCTAATTCGTGAATGACTTGGAAGACACAGATACCACATTCCTGCCCTCGGAATTCAAAGGAGACAGAGAGAGAACACTGAGGCCTGTTGAGGGGAGGAAGGAGAACTTGGCCATCTGTGTTGTCATGGCATCCACCACAGGACTCCCAGAAAACTTCTTTCCAGGAAGAACACCGGGAGAAGGGAAGTTCAGAATGGAAGGACAGCGGGATGTGTGTAAGTAAGCAGGAGTGTGTTCCAGGACTGCGTAGAGCAGCAGCCAATGCTGGAAGTTCTAGTTGTTCCCAGGAGGCCAGTTTTCAACCTCTCAGCCCCTGTCCATGGTGAAGAGAGAACATAGCCTCTGCAGCGGCCTCCACCAGGTGAACAGCACAGAAAGCTGAAGGGCGTGTCCAGTTTCCAGACATGTGTCTTAAATATTTCCAACAGAGCATTGCATTCAACAGAACTCAAGGATGACACACAAAATGAATTGAAAAGCTGCAGACACCTTAAGTGAACTGCCTGAAAATGATGAGCTCTTTGAGCCAATTCCCCACCCTCAGATACCTCAGTCCGCACAGGCTCCAAGTAGCTCCTCTCTTGGCTCACATACATGACGTTGCCCCAGAGCTCTCATTTGGGTTCTTACTCTCTATTTCGTCCCCCTCCCTCCCTCAGCTGATTCAGACAAGGCTGAATTTTGCCTCTCCGGGCTTCACTTAATTTTCTCCTCCACTAATGATCATAGTTCGGTGTGCGCACATGGGCTTATGTGCGGACCGTCCTGCGGAATTTTCTTTTATCCCGTCGTTATGGGTTTGGATGCCAGATGCATGCCTATGATGGACTGAATCCAATACTTCCCTAGGCCTCAGTTTATTCATGTGTATAGTGGGCAGAATAATACGTGCAACTTGAGGTTGATGGGGAGGAGTGTTCAATGAGACAATGTAAATAAATAGTAAGTAGGATGTAACACATAGTAAATTTTGGATGAATGTCAGCTCTTGCTTTTATTATTATTCTCCACTTTCTGACAGAGCAGCAAGACCCTCCACTTATTGCCACCAACCTGTCGACATAGGCTCCACACCTTTAGCAAAAACAAGGTGTGAGGGTAAGGGCACATCTTGGGGACAAGGAACAGTTGTGTAGACCAAAGCATCTGTGGGGTGTTCACAGGCAGAAGTGACATTTAGTGCAGGGCCTATTCACCCCATTGGATGGTTGCAATTTTCTTCCACAATATTCCCCTTTGTAACACTTGCGCACGATGATTCCTGCCCTTGAGGCAGTCCTGGGAAGCTCTGGCCCATAGTGACTTTTCCCTATCAATGTACACAGCCAGCCATGTCTTTTGGAGGCAAACCCTCCTCCCAGGAGGAGGCTGAAAAGCTGAGGAAGCATGGAGAGGGCACAGTGTGTGCCAAGCGCTCACACACAAAGATACCACCATATTGAAGCAGGTTTGGTCTTCGTCTGAGAGGTAAGGATGAGGTGCAGAGAAGCCCCTTACGTGTTCAGTGTAACAACACCTTGCACATGGTGGAGGTGAGATTCAAAGATGAGGTCCTTATCTTTGCAACAAGGCAAGTGCTCTGACCATGCTAGTGGCTGGAAGAAGCATAAAGCCTGGATCATATCTCTCCAGAACTTACTACTCAGTGATCAGTTGGGAAGGCAAAGGTAGTAGGTTCACACAGTCACACATTCACAGGTTTTTATTCAGGGGTACACGATCATATCAAAGACACACACGGGGTTGTTATTCAGTGTAAATTCTCCAAGTGTGGAGACTTCCACTGACCACTGAGAAGAGAAGTTGCAGCAGCGTCCCAGAGGCCCCCGCTGGGACAGGCGTCGGCCTCCCAGCTTCTCCATGCTGTATGACTCAGCTGGCTGCCTGTCAGGGTGGGCGCAGGCATGTAGGCCGGCAGGGCAGTTGGTGCAGAGCCTGGGAGCCTCCTGTTACAGAAGTTCTTTTCATGTTTTAACTATGGAGTCAGCAACACCTGTGCATACGTCTTGACCCTCAGCCCTGTGCACACTCACCCTCGCACACTCAAGTTCATATTCCCACAAAGATTCATTCATGACCCCTCACATGAGGCCACCACACAACACACAGAGACAAACAAGCAGAAGCTGTCAATCACCATGTAATACATCTTCACTCACCCACACACACTCACAGACACTCCAATGCACCAACAGACATGCTCACATTGTCTTTCTTGTTCATGCGCATCGCTCCAGAGCATACAGTTCAGAGCCTCCCCAGGCTTCTGCAACATTCCAGCAGAGTATCAGCCCCTTGACCTTAAGTGAATTTCCAAGCAGAAACATCCCCGGATGAAGGGGCTGATGCTGAGGCCTTCAAAAGAAGGCGTCTTCCTCAGGGAAGAATATACTTACATCTTCCAAACAAAGAAATTCCCTAAAAGGTAGTATAGTGCAAGAAAAAGAACACACACATCCTGGAGCCTGGCAGGGCTCGGTTAACTCCTGTCTTCCCTACATTTTCCTTAAGTAACCTTAGTCAATGGAACCTTTCTAAGCTGTAAAATGAGAACAGCTTTCACTTCAAGGCCTGAATGAGAAACTCGAGCAGAGATTCTGATAATCAGGGGAGGACGTCCCCTCCCTCTTCCTCTCAGGACAAGACCCCTTGTAAAGGGAGGACATCTCTCAGCGACCCAGGTGATGGCACACACCTTGCCGTGCCCTAGGTTATCCCCAGCTGGCGATGGATTTCAGCAGAGAGACTCTAGTTCCAGCCACCAGGAATCCATTGTCCGGAACCCTGTCTGTTGATGTGGCCGGCACCAGAGGGTCAGTGCGGCCTTCCGCTGCATATGTGTGCATGAGTCCCGACCTGGTGTTCCTTCACAGATGCCTGGCACAGAAGATACAGTGGGCTTAGCCGGTACCCAGGTTCTGCTGAGACCTGCTTGGTCCCAATTGTCCCTTCTGCCTTTGTGTGTGTGTGTGTGTGTGTGTGTTTGTATATGAGAGTCAGAGGTTTGGAGGAAGAGAAAGAGTGATGCTAACGAATGTCAGGGAAGAATACCATTCCAAGTGCCCAGGATAAGAGTTTAGTTATAGCTGTGGATTCTAGAGGACATGTTCCTCTGTCCTCTGGTGGTAGATGCAATACTACAAAATGCATGCTTGAGATATCAGATTCCACACCCAAAAAAAAAATCTGTTCTGGGCAGTGAGGGCTTAGGCCAGAAAAGCTGCACTGGATGTAACACCAAAACTCATGCATCTTCAGATGTTCACATTTTCTCTAGTTACGCAGGCCTTGCTACGGCCACAACTGGGTTTGAGTTCTTCAGCTAATCCAAGCCAAACCATTGAAAAGTAGCTACAGAGTTGGAAGCAGTAGGCGGAGAAGAGGATGTGAAGCAGTTTAGGGGCCAGGGAGGCTCTGGCCCTCCTTGCTGACCACCGTTCCCAGCGCCTGGTGCGTTGTGTGAGCTCACTACGTCTTGATGAATTATTAGTTATCCCAGATAACCTGCCCCACGTGGCCTTTCTTCTCTGCTACTGGGGACCTGAGCTGAAATCCCTCTCCAAGCCTATCAGGGTTGCTTCTGTCAGTGTGACAACAGGCGGAAGGTGTTCTTCTCCCTGGAAGGCCTGGAATCCTCTGGGCTTCCCTCGGTGCCGAGCCCATGCATACCCTGCCGCTACGGTGAGTCCCGGAGGAGACAGCATGGATTTCCAAGGCTGCCTTCTCTTGCTGAATTGTGAATTCCCAAGATCTAGGTATACTGTCGGGCCTTGAGCTGAGCTGTGGCTAAATTCCAGCTCTGAGAATGAAACGTGCCATCCTCAGGACTAGCTTGCCCATTTCCATTTCTGTCAGTCAAGGTTTGAGGACACTGGTAGCAAGTGCCACTAGTTGCCTTCAAATGTGGCAATGACCTCCTCCCTACTTCTAAGAGTGTGCTTTGCCCCAGCTTTCAGAGCTGGATGCCACGGATCACCCACCCATTGTTGAGCCCTTATTCTGTGCCCAACAGTGTGCACATGCTTACACATGTTGTCCAAAATAAGCCTTTCAGCTGCCATGCAGAATGGGGTTATCCTGTTTAGCAGATGAGGAAACTGAGGTTCAAAGATGTAAAGTGCCCAAAGTCACCCAGCTAGCGAAGATCAGAGCGCCAGTCAGAACACTAATTGGGGAATTATTTAAGATATGTTTCATCCTTTGACGGATGTTGTTTCAGCCTTTTCTTCCTGGACCCTGCCCTGTGGCATCCCTCTTCATTCTGGAATCTCTAAGTGGAAGGGGAAGCACACATCAGGCCTCAGGCCCTGTGAGATCAGATTCCAGGAGCCATACCGGGTGACTCGTCCAGCAGCCCATGCCAGGTCAAAGTTTCTTAGCCCCCAGCCTCTCTGCCTTATGATAGTCATTTCCCTGGGAAGCCTGCAGTCTGTGTGACTTATACACCTGTAAGAGATATACGTACTTTCAACTGTAACTGTCCAGTTTCTGTGAATGAAGACTAATGTTTTGCTGACCAAGAGGCAGGAGAGAGAGCTGCAGCCCCCATTTTTGGTTTATAGTGCTGCAGGTGAAAAAACAAAGTGGCTTGCCCAGGTTTGTTTCCAGTTCAGGCTGAATGTGGCTCTGAATCTACGTTAAGTCAAGATCTCAACTTTGCTGATTTCACTGGGTCTCCCCAAAAGCCACTCATCCCTCAGTAGTCATTTCTCTTACAACAAGGCTCACTGTGTACACTGATTGGCCCACACCTTCCCCCACCAACCGGAATATCCTGGAACACTACCCTCACCGCTCCCACACCCAGCAGTGTCCTGAGTGCTTGCTTAGCACCATCCCAGACGTCAAGGTTCTAGGGTAAACGTCATGAGTTAGTTTGGATTCACGAGGAAGCCACGGCTCATAAAGTGATGGGGAAATGGGGCCAATGCTTGCATGAAGGCACTGTCAACTCCAAGCGCCGTCTAACTGAGAGTGAGTTTGCCAGCCCAGGAGATGAGTAAAACCTGAACTATGAGGAAGGGAAGATGCATCCTATTGTGACTAGGGCCTAGCACGCACCAATCGTAGGTCACCTCATGGCTTCCAAGAGGGATTTGAGACTTATAAAAGGTGTGCAGCCAGAGCATCCCCAAAGACTCAGCATCCCCAAGTTCCAGCCACTGGTGAACTAGGGTAAGTCGGGCAAAGGAACGCCTCTCCTGGGAGCCTGGGTCTACCTCGTTCCAAACTCTGAGGGCATCTGGGGCTTGAGCACTCTGTGGCTGGTCAGAAAGAAAGGCCTCGTGTGGGTACCTCTCTCCTCCGTATCATTTGGGACCCACCTCTTTTGGGCTGAAAGTCAACATCTGAAGTGTGTGGGGTGGGGCCTGAGATGGGGGTCCAGGGTGTGCCCAGAGTCTGCTGATCAACCTCCTGGTGGCATGTGTGGTGGCTCTGTTGTCGTGGCCAGGTGCTGAGAGGGGCTGCTTAGGAGAGGGTGGCACCAACTGTGGGGCAGGGCTTCCCTGAAGGGAAAGGCCAGTGCAGGGAGGGAAGAAAGCTCCTCAGGGAGCAGGGGTCAGAGGCACAGGGAGCTCAGAGCAGCAAGGACAAGAAGAGGTGGTACAGTGGCCAGGTCCTGCTCTGGGAGTCGGAGACCATAGGTCTACCCCCGTGTGCTCAGTGCCTGGGAATCCATGACTTCCCTCTCTAAGATTTTGCTTGCTCACCTAGAATTTAGAATCGATCTAAACGGTCCTTTTGGCTCTAGATGCCTCTCTTTTATGAATTCTCTTAGAGAGTAGTTAAAATGCTCAATTACAATTGGTAGATATTTATTTAAAAAGTCAAAATCTTTACAAGAGTACTCAACATGTTTTGGTTCTCGTGTGTGTGTGTGTGTGTGTGTGTGTGTGTGTGATCACGTGAGCACACACACACACATACCTTTAAACTCATATTTATCTGTGTATTTACATGCTTTTGTGTGGAGTTTCATAGGCTCATTTAATCCGTACAACAACTGTAAGAAGAGTACAGAGAAGTTAAGTAACTTGCTCAAAGTCACACAGCTGGTTAATTTTTGAGAGAGGACTCAGATTTGAGAAAATCGTATTTTAATTCCACAGTATCTGCTGTGGCAGGATAATACTTTTTGTTCTCATTACCCCTGTCCTTCCTTCTTACTCTTTCCTTCTCTCTCCTCTCTGCCTCTTTCTGTCTGTCTGTGTCTCCCTTTTTACAGCTTTGTTTTTTTCTACCCCCTCCATTTCTCTTCTCCTTTCTCCCTTTTTTCCTCTCTTCCTTCTTTCCATCCTTCCTTCCATATTTCTTTATTTGTCTCAATTAAAACCTTGCAATGGCTTACGAACTGTAGCTACAATTTATACTGACGCACCTCATTGCACACACACACACCTTTAATTGGTGAAGCCAACAGGACAAGGTTGGCACAGGACAGGTTTGAACGAGTCACGAGGTTCTCCTGAGTGGAGTGTCTCTAAGGTTCCAGAGTTCCTCACTTCAGTGTCTTTCCCATTGCAGTGCACATCGAGACCAGAATGTATCATCAAAAGCAGAAGCTGTGCTGCCAGATGCCAAAGTATTGCTGCCCTCCGTCCCAGCAATGCTGCACCCAAACAAAGTATTGCTGCCCTCCATCCCAGCAATGCTGCACCCAAACAAAGTATTGCTGCCCCTCACCAAAGTATTGCTGCCCCCCACCTCAGCAGTTCTATCCCCGTCCACAGCAATGCTGCCCCCCAACAATGTATTGTTGGCCCCCACCAAAGCAGTGCTAAACTCCACCTTAGCACAGCAAGCAGCCTTGCCAGCCTCAACCCAATGTCAACTCTGTCCCAAAATTCCCACCCGCTCAGCCATGCCAGAAGTCCAAACAGAAGTAAACCCCAGGCATGGGCCAGAGGCCAAGCTCCTTGCGGAACAGAGAACATGAAGCCCACTCCCCTCTCTCAGCCAGCCACCTGTCAGCACCACTCACCCCCGGCTTCTGGAAGCAGCCACACTTGTGGAAAAGGCAGCACCACGATGGCAGCTTCCTGGATCAACATTTGTTATGAATTAGCAGCTGCAATTATTTCCATTTAGCAAAGGAGCTGGTTCTAAACTGTCAAATCTTCTTTGCTGACTTTTAAACTTTGCCCTGTTGGCTGCTTGGAAAGTTAAGCGGCATGCCCGACCACCCTTTCCTAGCACACTTCGTCTCTGCTGCAGTTTTTAAACAATTAAATACAGTTCCGCTGGCATGAATGTATCGGTTTGATTATTTTGTCATCTTAGAGCTGTTAACTCCTGCAGATTTTGTATTCTGCTGCCTAAACAAGAGCCCTAGGAGGGCTGGGCATGTGGGTGCAGGTAGACCAGAAGGCATGGGGAGATGCACTTCTGAGCTGAAGGATATTTTCCATGGTTCTGCCAGGGTGAGGGGGAGAGATGGGCACTTCAGCCGCATGGAGAAACATCCCCACATCCTTGCAGAATGAGAACAGGTTTTGGACACAGGGGAGATGATGCCCATCTCGAAAACGGAGGCACAGAATGCATAATGGAAACCCAGCCAGGAGCTAAAGAGTAGAGTAGAGGCAAAGAAATGGAAATGCAGAGAATACTCCAAGGGCGTGTGGGTCAAAATGAATTGATGACCGGATCTGAAAACTCTCCCACTGGTCAAAGAAAAGACGAGATTTTCTTCAAGCTAATAAAACGTGTATGTAGGAGACAGTCTATGTAAAAATCATACATCCATCACACACACATATCTACTGTCAATAATTTTTAAAGTCATAGCACCCATTGATTCTGTAGCTTGGGGTTGCTCCTGGGCTATTTTTCTCTCACTGCCCTCTTACTTTCCATTCCCTAAATCCTTGTGGAATTAGGGTAACCTGAAAATTCAGGCCCACAGGTAAGCCACAGTTCTTCTCTCTATTACACCCACTACTCCCATACCTTTCCACCGAATCCTTCTCTCACAAAAAGTCCCAAAATTGAAGTCTTTGAGTCACTATTCCTATAGCTGCCTCCCATTTCATGTTTCTGGGCTACAAGGGAATCACTGAAAATCCGCATAAGTACCCAAAGGAGCCAGAAAGGAACAAAACGTAAACTAAACGTGTGAATTAGCCCCAACATAGATCGCAGAGCATGTAGCATTCAGAATAAACTAAAGACAGAAATTTTAGTTTTAGTTTAGCATTGCTTCCATGGTTGGCTGGTCTCTTCCTCCTCCACACCTCTGTTCATGCCCTTCAGCGAGCCTCCATCCATCTACCTATTTATCCATCACCAATCCATCCATCCCAACCAGCAATGCATCATCGCATCCTTGGTAAGTACCTCCCCCTCCCTTTGTTTAGAATGTGATGGGTGCTGTGGAAGCACAAACTCACACACAAGCCTCCAGGGCTCTTATTGAATCCTGGTAAGAAAACCAAGCTCAGAGCCTCAAGACAACAAAAAACAATTTGACCCGAAGACATGTAATTCATGGATGACTTGGAAACCACAGATACCTCATTCCTGCCCTCAGAATTCAGAGGAGACAGAGAGAGAACACAGAGGCCTGTTGAAGGGAGGAAGGAGAACTTGGCCATCTGTGTCATCAGGGCATCCACCACAGGGCTCACAGAAAACGTCTGTCTAGGAAGAACACCTGGAGAAGGGAGGTTCAGAATGGAAGGACAGCAGGATGTGTGTAAGTAAGCAAGAGTGAGTTCCAGGACTGCGTAGAGCAGCAGCCAATGCTGCGAGTGCTAGTTGTTTCCAGGAGGCCAGTCTTCAACGTTTCAGACCCGGTCCATGGTGGAGAGAGCACATAGCCTCTGCAGCCACCTGCACCAGGTGGACAACACAGAGAGCTGGAGGGCGTGTCCAGTTTCCAGATCCATGAGTCATAAATATTTCCAACAGAGCGTTGCATTCAACAGAACTCAAGGATGACACACAAAATGAATTGAAAAACTGCAGACACCTTAAGTGAACTGCCTGAAAATGGTGAGCTCTTTGAGCCAATTCCCCACCCTCAGATACCTCGGTCCGCACAGGCTCCAAGTAGCTCCTCTCTTGGCTCACATACATGACGTTGCCCCAGAGCTCTCATTTGGGTTCTTACTCTCTATTTCGTCCCCCTCCCTCCCTCAGCTGATTCAGACAAGGCTGAATTTTGCCTCTCCGGGCTTCACTTAATTTTCTCCTCCACTAATGATCATAGTTCGGTGTGCGCACATGGGCTTATGTGCGGACCGTCCTGCGGAATTTTCTTTTATCCCGTCGTTATGGGTTTGGATGCCAGATGCATGCCTATGATGGACTGAATCCAATACTTCCCTAGGCCTCAGTTTATTCATGTGTATAGTGGGCAGAATAATACGTGCAACTTGAGGTTGATGGGGAGGAGTGTTCAATGAGACAATGTAAATAAATAGTAAGTAGGATGTAACACATAGTAAATTTTGGATGAATGTCAGCTCTTGCTTTTATTATTATTCTCCACTTTCTGACAGAGCAGCAAGACCCTCCACTTATTGCCACCAACCTGTCGACATAGGCTCCACACCTTTAGCAAAAACAAGGTGTGAGGGTAAGGGCACATCTTGGGGACAAGGAACAGTTGTGTAGACCAAAGCATCTGTGGGGTGTTCACAGGCAGAAGTGACATTTAGTGCAGGGCCTATTCACCCCATTGGATGGTTGCAATTTTCTTCCACAATATTCCCCTTTGTAACACTTGCGCACGATGATTCCTGCCCTTGAGGCAGTCCTGGGAAGCTCTGGCCCATAGTGACTTTTCCCTATCAATGTACACAGCCAGCCATGTCTTTTGGAGGCAAACCCTCCTCCCAGGAGGAGGCTGAAAAGCTGAGGAAGCATGGAGAGGGCACAGTGTGTGCCAAGCGCTCACACACAAAGATACCACCATATTGAAGCAGGTTTGGTCTTCGTCTGAGAGGTAAGGATGAGGTGCAGAGAAGCCCCTTACGTGTTCAGTGTAACAACACCTTGCACATGGTGGAGGTGAGATTCAAAGATGAGGTCCTTATCTTTGCAACAAGGCAAGTGCTCTGACCATGCTAGTGGCTGGAAGAAGCATAAAGCCTGGATCATATCTCTCCAGAACTTACTACTCAGTGATCAGTTGGGAAGGCAAAGGTAGTAGGTTCACACAGTCACACATTCACAGGTTTTTATTCAGGGGTACACGATCATATCAAAGACACACACGGGGTTGTTATTCAGTGTAAATTCTCCAAGTGTGGAGACTTCCACTGACCACTGAGAAGAGAAGTTGCAGCAGCGTCCCAGAGGCCCCCGCTGGGACAGGCGTCGGCCTCCCAGCTTCTCCATGCTGTATGACTCAGCTGGCTGCCTGTCAGGGTGGGCGCAGGCATGTAGGCCGGCAGGGCAGTTGGTGCAGAGCCTGGGAGCCTCCTGTTACAGAAGTTCTTTTCATGTTTTAACTATGGAGTCAGCAACACCTGTGCATACGTCTTGACCCTCAGCCCTGTGCACACTCACCCTCGCACACTCAAGTTCATATTCCCACAAAGATTCATTCATGACCCCTCACATGAGGCCACCACACAACACACAGAGACAAACAAGCAGAAGCTGTCAATCACCATGTAATACATCTTCACTCACCCACACACACTCACAGACACTCCAATGCACCAACAGACATGCTCACATTGTCTTTCTTGTTCATGCGCATCGCCCCAGAGCATACAGTTCAGAGCCTCCCCAGGCTTCTGCAACATTCCAGCAGAGTATCAGCCCCTTGACCTTAAGTGAATTTCCAAGCAGAAACATCCCCGGATGAAGGGGCTGATGCTGAGGCCTTCAAAAGAAGGTGCCTTCCTCTGGGAAGAGTATACTTACATCTTCCAAACAAAGATATTCCCTAGAAGGCATATAATGCAAGAAAAAGAACACACACACATCGTGGAGCCTGCCAGGGCTGTGTTAACTCCTCTCTTACCTAATATTTCCTTAAGTAACCTTAGCCATGGAAACTTTCTAAGCTGTAAAATGAGAATAGCTCTGACTTCAAGGCCTGAATGAGAAACTCGAGCAGAGATTCTGATAATCAGGGGAGGACTACCCCTCCCTCATCCTCCAGGACAAGACCCCTTGAAAAGGGAGGGCATCTCTCAGCGGCCCAGAGTATGACACACACCCGGTCGTGCCCCAGGTGATCCCCAGCTGGCGATGGGTTTCAGCAGAGAGCCTCTAGCTACAGCCACCAGGACACCTTTGTCCAGAGGCCTGTCTGTTGATGCGGCTGGCCCCAGAGGGTCAGCTCGGCCTTCCCCTGCATATGTGTGCATGAGTCCCGGCCTGGTGTTCCTTCACAGATGCCTGGCACAGAAGATACAGTGGGCTTAGCCTGTGCCCAGGTTCTGCTGAGACCTGCTTGGTCCCAATTGTCCCTTCTGCCTTTGTGTGTGTGTGTGTGTGTGTGTGTGTTTGTATATGAGAATCAGAGGTTTGGAGGAAGAGAAAGAGCAATACTAACGAATGTCATGGAGCAATACCATTCCCAATGCCCAGGATAAGCGTTTAGTTGTACCTGTGGCTTCTAGAGGACATGTTCCTCTGTCTTCTGGTGGTAGATGCAGTACTACATAATGCACGCTAGAGATAGCAGATTCCACACCCAAAAAATTCTGTTCTGGGTAGTGAGGGTTTAGGCCAGAAAAGATGGACTGGATGTAGCACCAAAACTTATAGATCTTCAGATGTTCACATTTTCTCTAGTTATGCAGGCCTTGCTACGACCACAACTGGGTTTGAGTTCTTCAGCTAATCCAAGCCAAACCATTGAAAAGTATCAACAGTGTTGGAAGCTGTAGGTGGAGAAGAGGATGTGAAGCAGTTTAGGGACCAGGGAGGCTCTTGTCCTCCTTACTGACCACCGTTCCCAGCGCCTGGTGCATTGTGTGAGCTCACTACGTCTTGATGAATTATTGGTTATCCTAGAACACCTGCCCCACGTGGCCTTTCTTCTCTGCTACTAGGGACTTGAGCTGAAATCCCTCTCCAATCCTATCTGCGTTGCCTCTGTCAGCGTGACAACAGACGGAAGGTGTTCTTGTCTTGGGAAGGCCTGGTATCCTCTGGGTTTCCCTCGGGGCCGAGCCCATGCATAGCCTGTTCTTACGGTGAGTCCCAGAGGAGATACCATTGATTTCCAAGGCTGTCTTCTTGTGCTGCAGTGTGAATTCCCAAGATCTAGGGATACTGTAGGGCCTTCAGCTGAGCTGTGGCTAAATTCCAGCTCTGAGAATGGAACTTGCCACCCTCAGGACGAGCTTGCCCATTTCCATTTCTGTCAGTCAAGGTCTTAGGACACTGGTAACAAGTGCCACTACTTGCCTTCAAATGTGGCAACGACCTCCTCCTTATTTCTAAGAGTGTGGTTTACCCCAGCTGTCAGAGCTGGATGCCACGGAGCCCCCAACCATCATTGTGCCCTTATTCTGTGCCCAACAGTGTGCACATGCTTACACGTGTTGTCCAAAATAAACCTTTCAGCTGCCATGCATAATGGGGTTATCCTGTTTAGCAGATGAGGAAACTGAGGCTGAAAGATGTAAAGTGCCCAAAGTCACCCAGCTAGTAAAGATCAGAGTGTCATTCAGAATACTAATTTGGGAATCATTGAAGATATGTTTGATCCTTTGACGGATGTTGTCTCAACCTTTTAATCCTTGTCTCTGCCCTGTGGCATCCCTCTTTGTTCTGGAGTCTCTAAGTGGAAATGGAAGGCGCATCAAGCTTGAAGCGCCGGGAGATCAGATTCCAGGAGCCAGACCGGATGACTTGTCCCACAGTCCATGCCAGGTCAAAGTTTCTTAGCTCCCCAGCCTCTCTGCCTTATGATAGTCATTTCCCTGGGAAGCCTGCAGTCTGCGTGACTTATACACCTGTAAGAGAGATATGTACTGTCAACTGTAACCACCCAGTTTCTGTGAATGAAGACTAATGTTTTGCTGACCAAGATGCAGGAAAGAGAGCTGCAGCCCCCATTTTTGTTTATATTATAGCCGTTGAAAAATCAAAGCGGCTTGCCAAGGTTTGTTTCTAGTTCAGGCTGAATGTGGCTCTGAGTCTAGGTTAAGTCAAGGTGCAAACTTTGCTGAGTTTACTGGGTCTCCACAAGAGCCACTCACCTCTCAGTAGTCGTTTCTCTTACAACAAGGTTCACTGTGTATGCTGATCAACCCACAACTTCCCCCACCAACTGGAATATCATGGAACACTACCCTCACCGCTCCCACACCCAGCAGTGTCCTGAATGCTTGCTTAGCACCATCCCAGACATCAAGGTTCTAGGGCAAATGTCACGAGTGGGTTTGGAAACACGAGGAAGCCAGGGCTTGTAAAGTGATGGGGAAATGGGGCCAGGGCTCACGTGAAGGCACTGTTATCCCCAAGCGCCATCAAGCCGAGAGTGAGTTTGCCAGCCCAGGAGATGAGTAAAACCTGAAGTTTGAGGAAGGGCAGATGCATCCTATTGTGACTAGGGCCTAGCACGCACCAATCGTAGGCCACCTCATGGCTTCCACGAGGGTTTTGTGACGTATAAAAGGTGTGCAGTCTCAGAGCATCCCAAAAGCCTCAGCATATCCACTTTCCAGGCACTGTTGAACTAGGGTAAGTCGGACAAATCAACGCCTGTCCTCGGAGCCTGGCTCTAGTTGGTTGCAAACTCCGCGGGCATTTGGGGCTGTAGCACTCGGTGGCTGGTCAGAAAAATGACCTCGTATGGGCACCTCTGTCCTCTGTATCATTTGGGACCCACCTCTTTTGGGCTGTAAGTCAACATCTGAAGTGTGTGGGGCGGGGACTGAGATGGGGCTCCAGGGTGTGCCCAGAGTCTGGTGTTGAGGTTCCTGCTGCCCTTTGTGGTGGCGCTGTTGTTGTGTCCAGGAGCTGAGCGGGGCTCTTTAGGAGAGGGTGGCACCAACTCTGGGGCAAGGCTGCCCTGAAGAGAAAGGTCAGTGTAGGGTGGGAGGAGAGGTCCTCAGGGAGCAAGGGGCAGAGGCCCAGGGAGCTCAGAGCAGCAAGGACAAGAGGCGGTGGTACAGTGGTCAGGTCCTGCTCTGGGAGTCGAGGACCATTGGTCCACCCCCATGTGCTCAGTGCCTGAGGATCCATGACTTCCCTCTCTAAGATTTGCTTTCTCACCTAGAATTTAGAATCGATCTAAACGGTCCTTTTGTCTCTAGATCCCTCTCTTCTATGAATTCTCATAGAGAGTGGTTAAGATGCTCCCTTAAGATGGGTAGAAATTTTATTAAAATATCGTAATCCGGGGCTTCCCTGGTTGTGCAGTGGTTGAGAGTCCGCCTGCCGATGCAGGGGACACGGGTTCGTGCCCCGGTCTGGGAAGATCCCACGTGCCACGGAGCGGCTGGGCCCGTGAGCCATGGCCGCTGAGCCTGCGCGTCCGGAGCCTGTGCTCCGCAACGGGAGAGGCCACAACAGTGAGAGGCCCACATACCACAAAAAAAAAAAAAAAAAAAAAAAAAAAAAAATATATATATATATATATATATATATATATATATATATATATATATATATCTCGTAATCCTTAGAAGAGTACGCAACATGTTTTGGTTCTCCCGTGTTTATGTATGTGTGCACGCATACACACACATATATCTTTACATTCAATATTTCCCTGTGTATTTACGTGTTTTTGTGTGGAGTTTTATATGTTCATTTATCTTTACAACAACCCTAGTAAATGTACAGAGAAGTTAAGTAACTTGCTCAAAGTCACAAAGCCGGTTAATTTTTGACACTGGACTCTGAACCCAGGAAATCCTGATCTGGATTCCACCATTTCTGCTGTGGCTGGATATTACTTTTTGTTTTCTTTACCCATGTTTTTGCTCCTTCCTCTTTCTTTCTCTCCTCTCTCTCTCTCTCTGTCTCTCGCTCTGTCTCAGCTTTTTTACATCTTTCTTTGTTTCTTCTACTTCTCTCCCTTTCTCATCTCATTTCTCCCTTTTTTCTCTCTTCCTTCTTTCCTTCCTTCCTTCCTTCCTTCCATATTTCTTTGTCTCAAAAAATACCTTGCAGTGGCTTGGAAAATGTAGATACAATTTATATTGACACACCTCATTGCACACACACACACACCTTAAATTGGTGAAGCAACCAGGCCAAGGGTGAAATGGGGCAGGTTTGAAGGAGGAAGAAGTTTCTCCTGGGTCGAGAGTCTCTAAGTCTCCAGACTTCCTCACTTGTTTTTCTTTCCCCTTGCAGTGCACATCCAGAGCAGAATGTATCATCAAAAGCAGAAGCTGCGCTGCCCCCTACCAAAGTATTCCTGCCCCGCACCTCAGCAGTACTGTCCCCCCTCCCCAGTACTTCTGCCCCCCACCAAAGCAGTGCTAGATCCCCCTCAGCACACCAAGCAGCCTTGCCAGCCTCCACCCAAGTGCAAGGTGCCCTGTGTCCCCAAGTGCCGACACAAGTGCCCACGCCCTCCGCAATGCCAGAAGTCCAAGCAGAAGTCTTCCCTGGCCATGGGAACTGAGGCCAAGCTCCATGGAGAACAGAGACCATGAAGTCCACTGCCCTCTGTCAGCCAGCCAGCTGTCAGCGCCACTCACCCCCGGCTTCTGGAGGCAGCCACACTTCGGGAAAAGCAGCACAAGGATGGCAGTTTCCTGGATCAAGATTTCGTATTAATTAGCAGCTGCAAGTTCCATCTCAGAAAAGGATCTGGTTCTAAACCGTCTAATCTTCTTTGCTGCCTTGTATCGACTTCGACCTGTCGGCTTCTTGGAAACTTAAGCAGCGTGGCGGGACATCCTTTCCTAGCACCCTTCGTTTCTACTCCAGTTTTCCCAACTATTAAACACAATTCCTTTGGCATGAATGTGTCTGTGGATTATTTCATCATCTTGCAGTTGTGAATTCCTGCAGGTTTTCTATCCTGCTCCTCAACACAGAGCCCTTGAAGGTCTAGGCGTGAGGGCTCAGGTAGAGGTGAAGACACTGAGAGATGCACTTCTGAGCTGAAGGACATTTTCCATGGTCCTGCCAGGGTGAGGAAAGAGATGGGCACTTCTCCCTCATGGGGCACATCCCCACATCCCTGGAAAATGAGAACAGCCCTTGGAGGAAGGGGGAGATGGTGTCCGTCTAGAAAACGGAGGCACAGAAAGAGTAAGGGAAACCCAGCCAGGAGCTAAAGAGTAGAGTAGAGGCAAGTAAATGGAAATTCAGAGAACACTCCAAGGGCGTGTGGGTCAAAATGAATTGAGGACCGGGCCTGAAAAACTCTCCCAATGGTAAAAGTAAAGACCAGAGTTTCTTCAAGCTAACCAAATGTGTAAGTAGGAGCCAGTCTATGTAAAAATCATACATCCAATGCACACACACTTCCACTGTCAATATTTTACTAAATTCAGAGTCCCCATTGTTTCTCCAGCTTAGGGTTCTCCTGGCAATATTTCTCTCACTGCCCTCTTACTTTCCATCCCCTAAATCCTTGGGCCGTTAGGGGAACATGAAACTTCAGGCCCAAAGGCAAGTCAAACTGCTTCTTTCTATTACATCCACGACATACATCCCTTTTGCCCACATCCTTCTCTCCCAACATAGTGCACAAATTGAGGTCTTTGCTTCTCTTTTCCTACACCTGCCTCTGGGCTACAAGGGAATCAATGAAAACCCACAGAAGTACCCAAAATGAGCCAGAACAGAACATCACATAAACTAAAAGTGTGAATTATCCCCAACATAGATCATAGCCCCTGTAGAATTGAGAATTAGCTAAAGGCAGAAGTTTTAGCATTGCTTCCTTGCTTGGCTGGTCTCTCCCTCCTCCGTAATCTCTGTTCATGCCTTTCAGCTAAGCTCCATTCGTCTATCTATTTATCCATCACCGATCCATCCATCCCCACCAGCAATGCATCATCGCATGCTTGGTAAGTACCTCCCCCTCCCTTTGCTTAGAATGTGATGTGTGCTGGGGAAGCACAGACTCACACACAGGTCTCCTGACCTCTTGGTTTAATCCCCGTAAGAAGACCAAGCTGAGACCCTCAAGACTACACAGGACAATTTTACCAGATGACGTCTAGTTCATGGATGCCTTGGAAGCTACAGATACTTCATTTCTTACCCTCAGAATTCAGAGGAGACAGAGAGAGAACACAGAGGCCTGTTGAAGGGAGGAAGGAGAACTTGGCCATCTGTGTCATCATGGCATCCACCACAGGGCTCCCAGAAAACGTCTGTCTAGGAAGAACACCTGGAGAAGGGAGGTTCAGAATGGAAGGACAGCAGGATGTGTGTAAGTAAGCAGGAGTGCGTTCCAGGACTGCGTAGAGCAGCGGCCAATGTTGCGAGTGCTAGGTGTTCCCAGGAGGCCAGTCTTCAACGTCTCAGTCTCTGTCCATGGTGGACAGTGCACGTAGCCTCTGCAACCACCGGCACCAGGTGAAGACCACAGAAAGCTGGAGGGTGCCTCCAGTTTCCTGATCTATGTGTCGTAATTATTTCCCACAGAGTGTTGCATTCAACAGAACTCAAGGATGACATATCAAATGTATTGAAAAGCTGTAGAAACATTAAGTGAACTCCCTGAAAATGATGAGCCCTTTGATCCAATTCCCCACCCTCTGATACCTCAGTCCGCACAGGCTCCAAATAGCTCCTCTCTTGCCTCACATACATGACCTTCCCCAAGAACTCCCCTTTGGGTTCTTACTCTCTCTTTCCTCATCCTCGCTCAGTCAGCAGATTAACAGAAGGTGAATTTTGCCTCTCTGGGCTTCACTGAATTTTCTCCCCCACTAATAATCATACTTAGGTTGTGTGCACATGTACTTATGTGTGGACCATCATGCAGAATTTTCTTGTATTCCCATCCTACTGGGTTTGGATCCAGATCCACTCGTATGATACACTGAATCCCATACTTCCCTAGGCCTCCTTTTTCTCCTCTGTATAGTGCGCAGAATAAATCCTGCCACCTGGGGTTGATGGGGAGCTGTCTTCAATGAGACAATGTAAATAAATAGTAAGTAGGATGTAACACATAGTAAATGTTGAATGAATGTTAGCTCTTGCTTTCATTATTATTCTCCACTTTCTGACAGAGCAGCAAGACCCTCCACTTATTACCACCAACCTGATGGCATGGGCTCCACACCTTTATTAAGAAAAAGGTGTGAGGGGCCGGGCACATCTTCGGGACAAGGACAAGGTCCAATTGTGTAGAGCAAAGCATCTGAGTGGTGTTCACAGGCGGAAGCAACATTTCGTCCAGGGCATAATCACGCCATTGTGTTTTTACCCTTCTTTTCCAGAAACTTCTGTGTGATAACTCCTGCCCACGATGGATCCTGCTCTTGAGACAGCCTTGGGCAGCTCTGGCCCACAGTAACTTTTCCTATCAGTGTACACAGGCAGCCATGTCTTTTGGAGGCCGACAGTGCCCCCTGGAGGAGGCTCATATGCTGAGGAAGCATGGAGAGGGCACGGTGTGTGACAAGTGCTCACACACACGGACACCACCCCGTTGAAGCATGTCTTTCTCTTCCCTTGAGAGGTACAGCTGAGGTGCAGCAAAGCTCCTTACATGCTCACAATACCAACAACTTACACGTGGTGGAGGTGAGATTCGAACACTAGTCCATAGCCTTTGCAACGTGGCAAGTGCTCTGACCGTCTTAGTGGCTGCAAGAAGCATAAAGCCTGTGCCACGTCTTTCCAGAACCTACAAGTCACTTATTCATTGGGAAGGCAAAGGCAGCACGTTCACACAGTCACACACTTACACGTGTTTATACAGGGGTACATGCTCATGTCAGTGACACACACGGGGTTGTTATTCAGTGTAAATTCTGAAAGTGTGGAGACTTCCACTGACCACTGAGAATAGAAGTTGGAGCAGTGTCCCAGAGGCCCCCGCTGGGACAGCCGTTGGCCTCCCAGCTTCTCCATGATGTAGGACTGAGCTGGCTGCCTGTCAGGGTGGGCGCGGGCACACAGGTGGGCAGCTCACAGAGCCTAGGAGCCACCTGTTACAGAAGTTCTTTTAACATTTTAACTATGGAGTCAGAAACACCTGTGCATATCTCTTGACTCTCAGCCCTGTGCACACTCACTCTCGCACACTCAAGTTCATATACCCACATAGATTCATTCATGACCCCTCACATGAGGCCACCACACAACACACACAGACAAACCATCACAAGCTGTCAATCACCATGAAATACGTCTTCACTCACCCAAACACACTCACACACACACAGGACCAAAACACATGCTCACATTCTCATTCTTGCTCATGGGCATGGCCCCAGAACATACAGTCCAGACCCTTCGCCAGGCTTCTGCAACATTCCAGGAGATTATCTGCCCAATGACCTTGAGAGTATTTTCAAGCACAAAGATCCCCAGATGAAGGGCATGATGCTGAGGCCTTCCAAAGAAGTATGCCTTCCTCAGGGAAGAATATACTCACATCTTCCAAACAAAGAAATTCCCTAGAAGGTAGTATGGTGCAAGAAAGAGAACATACACCCATCCTGGAGCCTGGAAGAGCTGGGTTCAAAACCTCTCTTCCCTACTTTTTACTTAAGTAACCTTAGCCAACATAAACTTTCTAAGCTGTAAAATGAGAATAGCTCAAACTTCAAGGCCTGAATTACAAACTCGAACAGAGATTCTGACAGGCAGTGGAGGCTTGCCCCTCCCTCATCCCCCAACCACAGGCACCCTGGGAAAATGAGGGCCTCTCTCACCAGCCCAGATGCTGGGCACACATCATGCCATGCCCCTGGGCATCCCCAGCTGGCAATGTTTTTTAGCAGAGAGGCACTAGCTCCAGCCACCAGGAGTCCTTTGTCTGGAGCTCTGTCTTTGGACGCGGCCCCATTTGTTCTGCTCTGCCTTCTCCTGTATGTCTGTGCATGGGCCCCGACCTGGTGTTCCTTCACAGATGCCTGCCACAGAAGACACAGTGAGTTTAGCCTGTGCCTAAGGCGGCTGAGACCTCCTCCGTCACAGTGGTGCCTAAGCCTGAGTGTGTGTGTGTGTGTGTGTGTTTGTGTGCTTGTGTTTTTGTTTTTGTGTGTACATGAGCGACAGAGTCTTGGAGAAAGAGAAAGAGCAATGCTAACGAAAGTCAGGGAACAATACCATTCCAAATGCCCAGGAAAAGTGTTTAGTTGTACCTGTGGCTACTAGAGTACCCGTTCCCCCTGTCCTTTGGTGGTAACAGCAATACTACATAATGCATGCTTGAGATAGCAGATTCCACCCCCAGAAAATCTGTTCTAGGTAGTGAGGGCTTAGGCCAGAAAAGATTGATAGGATTTTACACTGAAAACTCATGGATCTGCTGATGTTCATATTTTCTCTAGTTACTCAGGCATTGCTACTGAAATATTTGGGTTTGAGTTCTTCAACTAAGCCAAGCCAAACCATTGAAAATTATCTACAGAGTTGGAAGGAGTAGGCGGAGAAGAGGATGTGAAGCAGTTTAGGGACCAGCATTGGTCTGACCCTCCTTGCTGACCACTGATCCATTGGTAAGGAAAAAGCAGCACGTTCACACAGTCACACACTCACATGTGTTTATACAGGAATACACGCTCATATCAATGACACACACAGGGGTATTATTCAACGTAAATGCTGCAATTGTGGAGGCTGACTTTGACCATTGAGAACAGAATCTGGAGCAGCGTCCCGAAGGCCTCAGCTGTGACAGGCGTCAGCCTGTTCCTTGCAGGATTTCAGCAGAGAGGCTCTAGATTCAGCCACCAGGAGTCCTTTGTCCAGAGCCCTGTCTGTGGATATGTCCCCGTTGGTTCTGCTCTGCCTTCTCCTACATGTCTGTGCACGGACCCTGGCCTGGTTTTCCATTACTGATGCCTGGCACAGAAGAGACTGTGGGCTTGTCCTGTTCCCAAGTCTGATGAAGTCTCCTAAGTCACAGTGATGCTTTCTGTCTTAGTGTGTGTGTGTGTGTTTGTGTGTTTATGTGTGTGTTTGTGTGTTCATATGTGTGTATGTGTGTGTAAGCACTGTCTCAGGCCGTCCAGGGGCACAGAACTGTCACTGTTCTCCCCCAACTCCCTGGTATTTAGCCCTCTGTATTTAGCTCCTGTTATTTAGCCCTCTGTCTTCAGGAAATTTTGCTATCAGGTATCAGACATTTCTGCTTCCATCTCTCTCTTCAGCAACATATTAAGGAAACCATTCTCTGTGTCCTCAAGCTCTCTGGGCAACCCTTGGGCTTGACCCTCCTCTGCCCCCAAGGGCTGATGCAACAAGGAGGTTCACCTTCCATTTGTTTTAGTAGGCACTAAATATAGCTCCATATAAAGAGCAATGGACAGAGAGTCCCTAGACCTGAGCTGCTGCCTTGGTTCTGCCACTGGCAACATGTCTGATCCTGAGCAAGTCATTTTCTTTTCCCAGGTCTCAGTTTCCTCACCTGCCCATGACAATGTCGGGTTTGCTGGATTCTTTCTCAGCTTCCTTTGCATGCTGACTCAATATGAGGTGACTCACTCTAATATTTACTTAATCTCTTCTTCTCATAACCAGTCACAGTCATGGAAAACCTGTCAAGAGGTAAGGATGGGGTGGGGCCACCCAGATACCAGAACATTTTGTATGGATTCCTCCCAGAGGCTCAGAGCAAGCTTAGCTAAAATCCACATCTATATTTGAAGATTCCTCAGCCTTAGGAGTAAATTGCCTCCCTCCAGGGAACCAATACACACATACAGTCTGGGGCCAGTTTTATATACATATATAAAATAAATATGCTTAAATATAACTAAATATTTTATTATTTTATGTATTTAATATCTAATATATTTTATTAAATATGCAATATGTTTAATATTTATTTGTATTTAATTAAATATTAGATACTTAAAATAAATATAAATATGTACATATTTATACTTAAAAGCAGTGAGCTTTACTACTATAAGCAAGGCACTAAACTATGATTTTAACACGCTTATCCTATATAGTATTCATTACTACTGTAAAAGATAAAAATTACTTTATTGCAAATGAGGAAAAGCAGTCCCAAGGAGGTAACAAACTTTGTCTAAGACCACACAGCTTGTAGCTGAAGAGCTGGGACTCAAAATGTGTGTCTTTCATGCAAGCTCATCCTTTTGGCTAATTCTACTCTCCCCTGATGGCTAGGCTGAAAACTTGCATTGGTACAGTATTTGGTAGAGAGAACTCCAGGTGATGTCTGATGAAATGCTTGGAATGCTGAGATATTCCACTCTGGCTTCTGTGGAACTGGCCAGGAGCCCTCATTCTTGATCATAATGGACTTGAGGAAATAGAGAATGGCAAGCTGTGCACAGAGCTAGAGCTTCTCTGTTGCGAGAGGGTAAGAGATTAGCTTGTGGTTTTTTAAGGCTGATTGATAGCAGTCAGCCAGATTCCATTCAAGTCTTCATTGAATATCCTTATCCATTCTCTGCATGAGACTAGGTCAGGATGGGAGGCTTTGTGCCTTGGCTCCCTGCAAAGTGTGTGTGTGTGTGTGTGTGTGTGTGTGTGTTGTGTACATGCAATGCATGCTATTCTCTTTGTGGATAGCCAGGAAAGTGTCACCAGCTATCATAATCTTAATAAAGTTTCCCACTGGTCTCCCATCATGTCTTATATTAAGAATGGGCCCCTCTGGGGAGAGTTGTAAAATGAGTCTTGGTTCTAAAGATGCTCATTTTGACACTCCTTAGAACAGACTGGGGTAGTTCATAGTATAACGTTGGCTTTGCTATCCCATGGAGCTGGTGACCTGTGGTTGCAGAGTGGGTGTCATGGAGAAAGGGAAAGTAGAAAAGACAGAATCAGACAGCAGGAACCAGCAACCTTGTAAAGAGGTAAGCGAGGCCAGGCATCTACTCAGGACGCCTGCAGGTGTCAACAAAGGAGCACATGCAGCTGATTACAAGCTCCTTCTACCTCCAGGTTTGGCCAGATGTCCCCATATCCTCACAATCCAGGGGCACACTCCAGTACTTTGAGGTTTTCCACAGGTAGACCTGTGCTTCATAACTTCTTCCCCGCTCTTTTGGAAAAAGTGGTTTGTTGGACTAGTGATTCTTAAAGGGAAAAGATGGCAGGGGTCTATGCTGTATATCAGCTTGTCCGGAAGACTTTTGTGACCCCCAGGGGAGATTTAAATATCCTACGGCTTCCCTCAAATGCTGCCCTTAGCTGGCTGGAGAGTATCATGCTCTGTTGTAATCACCCAGTCACTTGTATTCCTGCCCCACTCACTGCCTGTTTCTTCACCAAACACAGGGCTTGGCACTGATAGGTCCTCCATCAATGTAAGCTGCATCACTGAAGGACTTGCATGATGTTCTGAGGCAGTGGTTTCACATGTGACTGGGGCCATCTACAGTTGAGACTTTGCTCCCTGCACACACCTTGTGTCTGCTCAGCAAGCCCTCCTTCTGTAGTCTATTGAGTCCCTGAAAGAACCATGCCATGTGGCCAGTGCATGCTGAACCCTGTCTATCCACAGCCCCTGTGCAGGAAGGATGTAGTCAAGAGGCATGGAGAGTCTATTGTTTGGGGGCGAGATGGCATGATACAGTGCAGAGTTCAGTCTTAGAACCAAATTGACATGGGTTTGAATTCTGACCCCACCAGTTACCAGCTACATGACTCTGGGCAAGTTACTTAACCTCTCTAGATTTCAGTTTCCTCATTTGCTAAATGAAGGTAGTACTTTTCTGGCAGAGACTGGGGACAGCAACGTAAAGAGTCTTGTATTTTATGTAGTCACTGTTCAGTAGATGGAAGCCATTGCAAAGAACCTTCTCTCACTCTCCATCCAGGTTGGCTTTCTTGAGCCACACAGAGTCCTTGCCTCTTCCCCACCCCATGAACTGACCCAAACCTGTCTGTCTTCTTTGAACCCCACCACCATCTTTAACCAGCAAGGGAAACTTGGAATTGTACTGGAACCAATGGAGAAGTAGCTGGTCCCTCCTTCTAGGGGTAGTGTGGCTCAGCTTGAGAGGCTGCCAGAAGAAAACATACTGGCTGAGGTCCTTAGTTTCTCTGCCTGTAAAGTGAAGTGAAGTGATCACCAGGGTCACCTTGGCATCTGAGGCCTCCACGCTGTGGGTCTGAACAAGACTTCTGAGGGAGGAACTCTGCTAAATTTGGAAATAGTTGCACTGGCTTGGAAAGCCCAGCAGGTGGCACTCTGCCATAACTGCCTGAGCCTGATGTATCATGTGGTTGGGCACATGGTCCTGTGGCTAGAGTGAGGAACAGGTTTATTTAGCTTCCCAACCGCAGACAAAAAGTCATTTGGAGGAAAAGATCAGTTGCTCACAGGCAGATGGTCCTTGCTGTGTACTGTGTAAGCCAAGGCTGGCTCCTCCATTCCCCTTCCCCTGCCCTCTGCTTCTGCATCCCACCCCTGCACACAGTCACCTATTCATACACAGTCACCTATTCACACACATGTGCACACATATCCACACACACCACACACACAGCACGTACACACACACCTGAGTCACTGTCTCAGCTACTACTCACCATGCACTGGACTTAAGCATGCATTTTCCCTTTGGGCAAAGTCAAACAGAACTAGGATTGCAATCTCCTTGGAAGAAAGAAGTTCATTCCTGTATGTCCCAGTTTATCAGTCAGGATAGGCTAAGTCATGCTGCACTAACTAATGAGCCCACATTCAGTGCCTTAAAATAACAAAGGCTTATTGCTTGCTCACCTAACATGTACACTGAGGGTCAGCTGCAGCCCTGCTACACATTAATTTGGCTTCAGGATGTAGGCTTACAGAGCAGCCTCAATCTGGAACATGGTCAGTCCTTGCAGCAGAGAGGAAAGAGGGCGTACTGAAAGTGGCTCTTTTTTTTTTTTAAATAAACTTTATTTTTAAAACTTTAGATTTACAGAAAAAATGTGATGATAGTACAAAGAGTTCTCATATACCCACACCCAATTTCCCCTGTTACAGACACTTTACATTACTATGGTATGTTTATTACAATTAGTAAATCAATATGAATACATTATTGTAAGTTCATACGTGATTCCCATCTTTTCAGTTTTTTCCCACTGTCCTTTTCCTGTTCCAGGATCCCATCCAGCACCCCACACTACATTTTGGGGTCGTGCCTCTTTGGCCTTTGGTGGCTGTGACATGAACGTGGCTCTTAAGGTTTACATTTTATAGGCTGCAAAAGTCACATGGCCAAGGTTGCCATCATTAACGAGGTAGGGAAGGATACTCCCTAGGGGAGAGGGCCACAGGCAGCAAAGCACTTATGAACGTAACACAGTCTATCTCACCTATGTAAAGAGATTCTTGGATATTTGCCCTTTGGAATTTTTGATCTCAGTTTTGTCTTTTTTTGAACTATATCATCCTAGAAAAACCAGCTAAACCTTATTAAGTTCTCTTATATGCAAAAGTCTGCCAAGACCCTGAATAGAAAGGGAACCAAGATTGAGAAAGATATGTTCCTGCTCTTCACAGGCTAAAGATCCAGCAAGGAAGAAAGCACAGGCTGAACACAAAACACAAAGAAGGCATGTTTGACTTGGGCCAGTGTAGAAGGACAAAAAGCACCAGAAAGGGAGAGCCCCAACAATGGAGAGGAGACTAGGCTCCACTGCATCAGACAGAGGATGTAAAAGAATGTGCCCTCTCACAGCCACACATTGGGACAGGTCATGTTCACGTATGCTCTGCACTGACCACATATTTGGTTTGTTTGAACACACATTCATTATGTATCTATTATGGACAAGGCACTCTATAGGAGTCAAAGGAGAGTAGAGAATGTTGCTTCTGCCCTTCAGGAGCTCACAGCTTACAAAGGGACGGACCAGAGGAGATTTAGGTCCAAAAGAGCAGAATAGGCACCAGGACAAGAACAAACACAGACACCAAAAGCTGTGTGGGTAACACAGAATGGGGAATGTTCAGGGAAGAAGTGAACTAGTTTCTGAAGTTCTGAGATTAGTCAGGCACAGATTAGGGATAGACACTCCAGGCAGAGGGAGTGGCTTGCTGGCAGAGGGAGAGTGAAAAAGACAGAATATTATTTTTTTTAAAAACCTGTAAATACTCATCATGTTCTGTAATAACCTATATGGGAAAAGAATCTGTAAAAGAAAGGATATATGTATACATATAAATGAACTACTTAGCTGTACACCTGAACCTAACACAACAGTGTAAATCAACTGTAAAATCAAATCCCATAACTGGTGGGTGGGTGACTCACAGACTAGCGAACACTTATACCACAGAAGTCCACCCACTAGAGTGAAGGTTCTGAGCCTCATGTCAGGCTTCCCAACCTGGGGGTCCAGCAATGGGAGAAGGAATTCCTAGAGAATAAGAATTTGAAGTCTAGTGGGAATGGATTGCAGGACTTCGACAGGACTGGGGGAAACAGAGACTACACTCTTAGAGGGCACACACAAAATAGTGTGTGCATCGGGACCCAGGGGGAAGAGAAGTGACCCCGGGGGAGATTGAACCAGACGTACCTGCTTGTGTTGGAGGGTCTCCTGCAGAGGCGGGGGGTGGATGTGGCTCACCGAGGGTACAAGGACACTGGCAACAGAGGTTCTGGGAAATACTCTTTGGCCTGAGCCCTCCCAGAGTCTGTCATTAACCCCACCAAAGGACACAGGTAGGCTCCAGTGTTGGGTTACCTCAGGCTAAACAACCAACAGGGAGGGAACCCAGCCACACCCATCAACAGTAAAGTGGATTAAAGTTTTACTGAGCTGTTTCCACAAGAGCAACAGTCATCTCTACCCACCACGAGTCCCTCCCATCAGAAAACTTACACAAGCTTCTTAGATAGCCTCATCCACTGGAGGGCAGACAGCAGAAGCAAGAACTACGATCCTGCAGCCTGTGGAACAAAAACCACATTCACAGAAAGATAGACAAGATGAAAAGACAGAGGACTATATACCAGATGAAGGAACAAGATAAAACCCGAGAAAAACAACTAAATGAGGTGGACAAAGGCAACCTTCCAGAAAAAGAATTCAAAATAATGATAGTGAAGATGATCCAGGACCTCGGAAAAAAAATGGAGACAAAGATTGAGAAGATGCAAGAAATGTTCAACAAGGGCCTAGGAGAATTAAAGACAAACAAATAGAGATGAACATGCAATAACTGAAAAGAAAACTTCACGAGAAGGAATCAATAGCAGAATAAATGAGGCAGAAGAACGGATAAGTGACCTGGAAGACAGAATGGTGCAATTCACTGCTGCGGAACAGAAAAAAGAAAAAAGAATGAAAAGAAATGAAGACAGCCTAAGAGACCTCTGGGACAACATTAAACACAACAACATTCACATTATAGGGGTCCCAGAAGGAGAAGAGAGACAGAAAGGACCAGAGAAAATATTTGAAGAGATTACAGTTGAAAATTTCCCTAATATGGTAAAGGAAATAGTCACCCAAGTCCAGGAAACACAGAGTCCCATACAGGATAAATCCAAGGAGGAACACACCAAAACACATAGTAATCAAATTGGCAAAAATTAAAGACAAAGAAAAATTATTGAAAGCAGCAAGGGAAAAACGACAAATAACATACAAGGGAACTCCCATAAGGTTAACAGCTGATTTCTCAGCAGAAACTCTGCAAGCCAGAAGGGAGTGGCATGATATACTTAAAGTGATGGAAGGGAAGAACCTACAACCAAGATTACTCTACCCTGCAAGGATCTAATTCAGATTCGATGGAGAAATCAAAACCTTTACAGACAAGCAAGGGCTAAAATAATTCAACACCACCAAACCAGCTCTACAACAAATGCTAAAGGAACTTCTCTAAGTGGGAAACACAAGAGAAGAAAAGGACTTACAAAACCAAACCCAAAGCAATTAAGAAAATGGTCATAGGAACATACATATCAATAATTACCTTAAACGTGAATGGATTAAATGCTCCAACTAAAAGACACAGGTTGCTGAATGGATAAAAAAACAAGACCCATATACATGCTGTCTACAAGGGACCCACTTCAGACCTAGGGACACATACAGACTGAAAGTGAGGGGATGGAAAAAGATATTCCATGCAAATGAAAAACAAAAGAAAGCTGGAGTAGCTATACTCATATCAGATAAAATAGACTTTAAAATAAAGAATGTTACAAGAGATAAGGAAGGCCACTACATAATGATCAAGGGATCAATCCAAGAAGTAGATATAACAATTATATATATAGAGGAGAGGGGAAGATGGCAGAAGAGTAAGACGCAGAGATCACCTTCCTCCCCACAGATACATCACAAATACATCTACACGTGGAACAACTCCTACAGAAAAACTACTGAACGCTGGCAGAAGACTTCAGGCCTTCCAAAAGTCAAGAAACTCCCCCACATACATGGGTAAGGCAAAAGAAAAAAGAATAAACACAGACAAAAGAATAGGGACTGGACCTGCACCAGTGGGAAGGATCTGTGAAGGAGGAAAGGTTTCCACACACTAGAAGCCCCTTTGCAGGTGGAGACTGTAGGTGGCAGAGGGGGGAAGCTTCGGAGCTGTGGAGGAGAGCACAACAACAAGGGTGCAGAGGGCAAAGCAGAGAGACGCCCGCACAGAGGATCAGTACTGACCAGCACTCACCAGCTCGAGAGGCTTGTATGCTCGCACGCCGGGGCAGGCGAGCCTGGGAGCTGAGGTTCGGGCTTCAGTTGGAGCGCAGGGAGAGGACTGGGGTTGGTGGCATGAACGCAACTTCCAGGGGGTTAGTACACCATGGCTAGCCAGGAAGGAGTCCTGGGAAAAGTCTGGACCTGATGAAGAGGCAAGAGACTTTTTCTTCTCTCATTGTTTCCTGGTGCGCGAGGAGAGGGGATTAAGAGCGCTGCTTAAAGGAGCTACAGAGATGGCCGCAAGCTGCGGCTAACAGCACGGACCCCAGAGACGGGCTTGAGATGCTAGGCTGCTGCTGCCACCACCAAGAAGCCTGTGTGCAAGCACAGGTCACTATCCACACCTCCCTTCCAGGGAGTCTGTGCAGCCCGCCACTGCCAGTGTCCCGGGATCCAGGAACAATTTCCCCGGGAGAACACACGGCATGCCTCAGGTTGGTGTAATGTCATGGCGGCCTTTGCTGCCACAGGCTCGCCCCGCACTCCGTACCCCTCCCTCTCCCCGACCTGAGTGAACCAGAACCCCCGAATCAGCGGCTCCTTTAACCCCGTCCTGTCTGAGTGAAGAAAAAGCACCCTCCGGCGACCTACACGCAGAGGCAGGGCCACATCCAAAGCTGAGTCATGGGAGCTGTGCGAACAAAGAAGAGAAAGGGAAATCTCTCCCAGCAGCCTCAGGAGCAGTGGATTAAATCTCCACAACCAACTTGATGTACCCTGCATCTGTGGAATATCTGAATAGACAACGAATTGAGGAGCTGGACTTTGAAAGCAAGATTTATTACTTTTTCCACCTTTCCTCTTTTTGTGAGTGTGTATGTGTATGCTTCTGTGTGAGATGTTGTCTGCATAGCTTTGCTTTCACCATTTGTCTTAGAGTTCTATCCATCCGTTTTTTTTTTTTTTTTTTGTGGTACGCGGGCCTCTCACTGTTGTGGCCTCTCCCATTGCGGAGCACAGGCTCCGGACGCGCAGGCTCAGCGGCCATGGCTCACGGGCCCAGCCGCTCCGCGGCATGTGGGATCCTCCCAGACCGGGGCACGAACCCGCTTCCCCTGCATCGGCAGGCGGACTCTCAACCACTGCGCCACCAGGGAAGCCCCATCCGTTTTTTTGTTTGTTGGTTTATTTTTATTAAAATTTTTTTTTCTCAATAATAATTTTTTATTTTAATAACTTTATTTTATTTTTTCTTACTTTATTTTATTTTCTTTTATCCTCTTTCTATCTTTCTTCCTCTTTCTACTTTTTCTCCCTTTTATTCTGAGCCATGTGGATGAAAGGTTCTTGGTGCTGCAGCCAGGAGTCAGTGCTGTGCCTCTGAGGTGGGAGAGCCAACTTCACGACACTGGTCCACAAGAGACCTCCCAGGTCCATGTAAGAGCAAATGGGGAAAATCTCCCATAGATATACATCTCAACAACAATACCCAGCTTCACTCAACGACCAGCAAGCTACAGTGCTGGGCACCTGATGCCAAACAACTAGCAAGACGGGAACACAGCCCCACCTATTAGCAGAGAGGCTTCCTAAAATCATAATAAGTCCACAGACACCCCAAAACACACCACCAGACGTGGATCTGCCCACTAGAAGGAAAAGATCCAGCCTCATCCACCAGAACACAGGCACTAGTCCCCTCCACCAGGAAGCCTACACAACACACTGAACCAAATTTAGCCACTGGGGACATACACCAAAAACAATGGGAACTATGAACCTGCAGCCTGCCAAAAGGAGACCCCAAACACAGTAAGGTAAGCAAAATGAGAAGACAGAAAAACACACAGCAGATGAAGGAGCAAGATAAAAACCCCCCAGACCTAACAAATGAAGAGGAAGTAGGCAGTCTACCTGAAAAAGAATTCAGAATAATGATAGTAAAGATCACCCAAAATATTGGAAATAGAATAGAGAAAATGCAAGAAACATTTAACAAGGACCTAGAAGAACTAAAGATGAAATAAGCAATGATGAACAACACAATAAATGAAACTAAAAATACTTTAGAAGGGATCAATAGCAGAATAACTGAGGCAGAAGAACGGATAAGTGACCTGGAAGATAATATAGTGGTAATAACTACTTCAGAGCAGAATAAAGAAAAGAGAATGAAAAGAACTGAGAACAATCTCAGAGACCTCTGAGACAACGTTAAACGCACCAGCAGTCGAATTATAGGGGTTCCAGAAGAAGAAGAGAAAAAGAAAGGGACTGAGAAAATATTTGAAGAGATTATAGATGAAAACTTCCCAAATATGGGAAAGGAAATCATTAATCAAGTCCAGGAAGCACAGAGAGTTCCATACAGGATAACTTCCGGGAGAAACACGCTAAGACACATATTAATCAAACTATCAAAAATTAAATACAAAGAACAAATATTAAAAGCAGCAAGGGAAAAACAACAAATAACACACAAGGGAATCCCCATAAGGTTAACAGCTGATCTTTCAGCAGAAACTCTGCAAGCCAGAAGGGAATGGCAGGACATATTTAAAGTGATGAAGGAGAAGAGCCTACAATCAAGATTACTCTATCCAGCGAGGATCTCATTCAGATTTGATGGAGAAATTAAAAGCTTTACAGACAAGCAAAAGCTGAGAGAGTTCAACACCATCACATCAGCTTAAAAACAAATGCTAAAGGATCCTGTCTAGGCAAGAAACACAAGAGAAGGAAAAGAACTACAATAAAAAACCCAAACAATTAGGAAAATGGGAATAGGAACATACATATTGATAATAACCTTAAATGTAAATGGATTAAATGCTCCCACCAAAAGACACAGACAGGCTGAATGGATACAAAAACAAGATGCATACATATGCTGTCTACAAGAGAAACACTTCAGACCTAGGGACACATACAGACTGAAAGTGAGGGGATGGAAAAATATATTCCATTCAAATGGAAATCAAAAGAAAGCTGGAGTAGCAATTCTCATATCAGACAAAAGAGACTTTAAAATAAAGACTATTAGAAGAGACAAGGAAGGACACTACGTAATGATCAAAGGATTGATCCAAGAAGAAGATATAAACATGTTATATATTTATGCACCCAACATAGGAGCACATGAATATATAAGGCAAATACTAACAGCCATAAAAGAGGAAGTCGACAGTAACACATTCAGAGTAGGAGACTTTAACAACCCACTTTCACCAATAGACAGATCATCCAAAATGAAAATAAATAAGGAAACACAAGCTTTAAATGATACATTAAACAAGATGGACTTAATTGATATTTATAGGACATTCCATCCAAAAACAACAGAATACACATTTTTCTCAAGTGCTCATGGAACATTCTCCAGGATAGATCATATCTTAGGTCACAAATCAAGCCTTGATAAATTTAAGAAAATTGAAATTGTATCAAGTATCTTTTCCGACCACAATGCTATGAAACTAGATATCAATTACAGGAAAAGGTCTGTAAAAAATACAAACATATGGAGGCTAAACAATACACTACTCAATAACGAAGTGATCACTGAAGAAATCAAAGAGGAAATAAAAAAATACCTAGAAACAAATGACAATGGAGACACGACGACCCAAAACCTATGGGATGCAGCAAAAGAAGTTTTAAGAGGGAAGACTATAACAATACAATCCAACCTTAAGACAGGAAACATGTAGAATAAACAACCTAAACTTGCAGTTAGCAGAAGGAAAGAAATCATAAAGATCCGATCAGAAATAAATCAATAAGAAATGAAGGAAATGATAGCAAAGATCAGTAAAACTAAAAGCTGGTTCTTTGAGAAGATAAACAAAATTGATATACCATTAGCCAGCCTCATCAAGAAAAAAAGGGAGAAGACTCAAATCAATAGAATTAGAAATGAGAAAGGAGAGGTAACAACTTACACTGCAGAAATACAAAAGATCATGAGAGATTACTACAAGCAACTCTATGCCAATAAAATGGACAACCTGGAAGAAATGGACAAATTCTTAGAAATGCACACAATGCCAAGACTGAATCAGGAACAGAAAATATGAAGAGACCAATCACAAGCAGTGAAATTGGAACTGTGATTAAAAATCTTCCAACAAACAAAAGCCCAGGACCAGATGGCTTCACAGGCGAATTCTATCAAACATTTAGAGAAGAGCTAACACCTATCCTTCTCAAACTCTTCCAAAATATAGCAGAGGGAGGAACACTCCCAAACTCATTCTACGAGGCCACCATCACCCTGAAACCAAAACCAGGCAAGGATATCACAAAGAAAGAAAACTACAGGCCAATATCACTGATGAACATAGATGCAAAAATCCTCAACAAAATACTAGCAAACAGAATCCAACAGCACATTAAAAGGGTCATACACCATGATCAATTGGGGTTTATTCCAGAAATGCAAGGATACTTCAATATACGGAAATCAATCAATGTGATACACCATATTAACAAATTGAAGTAGGAAAACCATATGGTCATCTCAATAGATGCAGAGAAAGCTTTCGTCAAAATTCAACACCTATTTATGATAAAAACCCTGCAGAAAGTAGGCATAGAGGGAACTTTCCTCAACATAAGAAAGGCCATATATGACAAACCCACAGCCAACATCATCCTCAATGGTGAAAAACTGAAAGCATTTCCAATAAGATCAGGAACAAGACAAGGTTGCCCACTCTCACCACTCTTATTCAACATCATTTTGGAAGTTTTAGTCCCAACAATCAGAGAAGAAAAGGAAATAAAAGGAATCCAAATCAGAAAAGAGGAAATAAAGCTGTCACTGCTTGCAGATGACATGATAGTATACATAGAGAATCCTAAACATGCTACCAGAAAACTACTAGAGGTAATCAATGAATTTGGTAAAGTAACAGGATACAAAATTTATGCACAGAAAACTCTGGCATTCCTATACACTAATGATGAAAAATGTGAAAGAGAAATCAAGAAAATACTCCCATTTACCATTGCAATATAAAGAATAAAATATCTAGGAATAAACCTACCTAAGGAGACAAAAGACCTGTATGCAGAAAATTATAAGACACTGATGAAAGAAATTAAAGATGATACAAATAGATGGAGAGATATACCATGTTCTTGGATTGGAAGAATCAACATTGTGAAAATGACTCTACTACCCAAAGCAATCTACAGATTCAATGCAATCCCTCTCAAACTACCACTGGCATTTTTCACAGAACTAGAACAAAAAATACCACAATATGTATGGAAACACAAAAGTCCCCGAATTGCAAAAGCAGTCTTGAGAACAAAATGGACCTGGAGGAATCACGGTCCCTGACTTCAGACTGTACTACAAAGCTACAGTAATCAAGACAAAATGGTACTGGCACAAAAAAAGAAATATAGATCAATGGAACAGTATAGAAAACCCAGAGAAAAACCCACACACATATGGTCACCTTATCTTTGATAAAGGAGGTAGGAATGTACAGTGGAGAAAGGGCAACCTCTTCAATAATTGGTGCTGGGAAAACTGGACAGGTATATGTAAAAATATGAGATTAGAACATTCCCTAACACCATACAAAAACGTAAGCTCAAAATGGATTAAAGACCTAAATATAAGGCCAGAAACTATCAAAATCTTAGAGGAAAACATAGGCAGAACACTCTATGACATAAATCACAGCAAGATCCTTTTTGGCCAACCTCCTAGAGAAATAGAAATAAAAACAAAAATAAACAAATGGGACCTAATGAAACTTCAAGCCTTTTTCACAGCAAAGGAAACCATAAACAAGACCAAAAGACAACCGTCAGAATGGGAGAAAATATTTGTAAATGAAGTAACTGACAAAGGATTAATCTCCAAAATTTACAAGCAGCTCAATAACAAAAAAACAAACAACCCAATCCAAAAATGGGCAGAAGACCTATATAAACATTTCTCCAAAGAAGATATACAGACTGCCAACAAACACATGAAAGAATGCTCAACATCATTAACCATTACAGAAATGCAAATCAAAACTACAATGAGATATCATCTCACACCCGTCAGATTGGCCATCATCAAAAAATCTAGAAACAATAAATGCTGGAGAGGGTGTGGAGAAAAGGGAACACTCTTGCACTGCTGGTGGGAATATGAATTTTTACAGCCACTATGAAGAACAGTATGGAGGTTCCTTAAAAAACTACAAATAGAACTATCATATGTCCCAGCAATCCCTACTGGGCATATATGCTGAGAAAACTATAATTCAAAAAGTGTCATGTAGCAAAATGTTCATTGCAGCTCTATTTACAATAGCCCGTAGATGGAAACAACCTAAGTGTCCATCATCAGATGAATGGATAAAGAAGATTTGGCACATATATAAAATGGAATATTACTCAGCCATAAAAATAAACAAAACTGAGTTATTTGTAGTGAGGTGGATGGACCTAGAGTCTGTCATACAGAGTGAAGTAAGTCAGAAAGAGAAAGACAAATACTGTATGCTAACACATCTATATGGAATCTAGGGAAAAAAATGTCATGAAGAACCTAGAGGTAAGACAGGAATAAAGACACAGACCTACTAGAGAATGGACTTGAGGATATGGGGAGGGGGAATGGTAAGATGTGACAAAGTGAGAGTGGCATGGACATATATACACTACCAAATGTAAAATAGATAGCTAGTAGGAAGCAGACTCATAACACGGGGAGATCAGCTCATGCTTTGTGAGCACCTAGAGGGGTGGGATATGGAGAGTGGGAGGGAGGGAGATGAGAGGGGGAAGGGATATGGGAACATATGTGTGTGTGTGACTCATTCACTTTGTTATGAAACAGAAAGTAGCATACCATTGTAAAGCCTTTATACTCCAATAAAGATGTTAAAAAAAACCTAAAATAAAAGAAAAGCTCTCTGTATGAGTAAGTTGAAAAAAATATATAAATTAATATATATGCACCCAACATAGGAGCACCTCAACACATAAGGCAACTGCTAACGGCTCTAAAAGAGGAAATTGACAGTAAAACAATAATAGTGGGTGACTTAAACACCTCAGTTACACCAATGGACAGATCATCCAAAATGACAATAAAGAAGGAAATACAAGCTTTAAATGACACAACAGACCAGATAGATTTAATTGATATTTATAGGACATTCCATCCAAAAACAGCAGATTACACTTTCTTCTCAAGTGCACATGGAACATTCTGCAGGATAGATCACATCCTGGGTCACAAATCAAGCCTCAGTAAGTTTAAGAATATTGACATCATATCAAGCATCCTTTCTGACCACAATGCTATTAGATTAGAAATGAATTACAGGGAAAGAAACGTAAAAAACACAGGCACATGGAGGCTAAACAATACGTTACTAAATAACCATGAGATCACTGAAGAAATCAAAGAGGAAATCAAAAAATACCTACAGACAAATGACAATGACAACACGATGAAACAAATCCTATGGGATGCAGCAAAAGCAGATATAAGAGGGAAGTTTATAGCTATACAAGCCTTCCTCAAGAAACAAGAAAAATCTCAAATAAACAATGTAACCTTATACCGAAAGGAACTAGAGAAAGAAGAACAAACAATACCCAAAGTTAGCAGAAGGAAAGAAATCATAAAGATCAGAGCATATATAAATGAAATAGAAAAAAGAAAACAATAGCAAAGATCAATAAAACTAAAAGTTGGTAGTTTGAAAAGATAAACAAAATTGATAAACCATTAGCCAGACTCATCAAGAAAAAAAGGGAGACGACTCAAATCAATAAAATTAGAAATGAAAAAGGATAAGTTCCAACAGACACCACAGACATACAAAGCATCCTAAGAGACTACTACAAGAAACTCTATGCCAATAAAATGGACAACATGGAAGAAATGGACAAATTCTTAGAAAGGTATAACCTTCCAAGACTGAACCAGGAAGAAACAGAAAATATGAACAGACCAATCACAAGTAATGAATTTGAAACTGTGATTAAAAATCTTACAGCAAACAAAAGTCCAGGACCAGATGGCTTCACAGGTGAATTCTATCAAACACTTAGAGAAGAGCTAACACCCATCCTTCTCAAACACTTCCAAAAAATTGCAGAGGAAGGAACACTCCCAAACTACCATCATCCTGATACCAAAACCAGAGAAAGATACTACAAAAAAATAAAATAAAATTACAGACCAATGTCACTGATGAATATAGATGCAAAAATCTTCAACAAGATACTAGCAAACAGAATCCAACAGCACATTAAAAGGATCATAAACCGCGATTAAGTGGGATTTATCCCAGAATTGCAAGGATTCTTCAATATACGCAAATCAATCAATGTGATACACCATATTAACAAAGTGAAGAATACAAACTATATGATCATCTCAATAGATGCAGAAAAAGCTTTCGACAAAATTCAACACCGATTTATGATAAAAACTCTCCAGAAATGGGCATAGAGGGAACTTACTTCAACATCATAAAGGCCATATATGACAAATCCACAGCAAACATCATTTTCAATGGTGAAAAACTGAAAGTATTTCCTCCGGGATCAGGAACGAGACAAGGAGGTACACTCTCACCGCTATTATTCAACATAGTTTTGGAAGTCCTAGACACAGCAATCAGAGAAGAAAAAGAAATAAAAGAATACAAATTGGAAAAGAAGAAGTAAAACTGTCACTGTTTGCAGATGACATGATACTATACATAAAGAATCCTAAAAATGCCACCAGAAAACTACTAGAGCTAATCAATGAATTTGGTAAAGTTGCAGGATACAAGATTAATACACAGAAATCTCTTGCATTCCTATAGACTAATGATGAAAAATCTGAAAGAGAAATTATGGAAAAACTCCCATTTACCATTGAAACAAAAAGAATAAAATACCTAGGAATAAACCTACATAGGGAGACAAAAGACCTGTATGCAGAAAACTATAAGGCACTGATGAAAGAAATTAATGATGATACCAACAGATGGAGAGATATACCATGTTCTTGGATTGGAAGAATCAATATTGTGAAAATGACTCTACTACCAAAAGCAATCTACAGATTCAATGCAAGCCCTCTGAAATTACCAATGGCATTTTTAATGGAACTAGAACAAATCATCTTAAAATTTGTATGGAGACACAAGAGACCCTGAATAGCCAAAGCAGTCTTGAGAGGAAAAAATGAAGCTGGAGGAATCAGACTCCCTGACTTCAGACTATACTTCTAAGCTACAGTAATCAACACAATATGGTACTGTCACAAAAACCAAAACATAGATCAATGGAACAAGATAGAAAGCCCAGAGATAAACCCAGGCACCTATGGTCAACTGATCTATGACAAAGGTGGCAAAGATATACAGTGGAGAAAAGACAGTGTCTTCAATAAGTGGTGCTGGGAAAACTGGGCAGCTACATGTAAAAGAATGAAATTAGAACACTCCATAACACCATACACAAAAATAAAGTCAAAATGGATTCAAGACCTAAATGTAAGACTGAGCACTATAAAACTCTTAGAGGAAAATAGAGGAAGAACACTCCTTGACATAAATCATAGCAAGATCTTTTTTGATCCACCTCCTAGAGTAATGGAAATAAAAACAAAAATAAACAAATGGGACCTAATGAAACTTCAAAGCTCTTGCAGAGCAAAGGAAACCATAAACAAGACAAAAAGACAATCCTCAGAATGGGAGAATATATTTGTAAATGAATCAACAGACAAAGGATTCATCTCCAAAATATATAAACAGCTCATGCAGCTCAATATTAAAGAAACAGACAACCCAATCCAAAAAATGAGGAGAAGACCTAAATAGACATTTCTCCAAAGAAGACACACAGATGGCCATGAAGCACATGAAAAGCTGCTCAACATCACTAATTATTAGAGAAAAGCAAATCAAAACTATAATGAGGTATCACCTCACATCAGTTAGAATGGGCATCATCAGAAAATCTGCAAACAACACATGCTGTAGAGGGTGTGGAGAAAAGTAAACCTTCTTGCACTGTTGGTGGGAATGTAAATTGATACAGCCACTATGGAGAACCATATGGAGGTTCCTTAAAAAACTAAAAATAGAATTACCATATGATCCATCAATCCCACTCCTGGGCATATATCCAGAGAAAACCATAATTCAAAAAGACACATGCACCCCAATATTCATTGCATCACTATTTACAATAGCCAGGTCATGGAAGCAACCTAAATTCCCACCGACAGACAAATGGATAAAGAAGTTGTGGTACATATATACAATGGAATATTACTCAGCCATTAAAAGGAATGAAATTGAGTTATTTGTTGAGACGTGGATGGACCTAGAGACTGTCATACAGAGTGAAGTATGTCGGAAAGAGAAAAACAAATATCATGTATTAATGCATGTATGTGGAACCTAAAAAAATGGTACAGATGAACTGGTTTGCAGGGCAGAAATTGAGACACAGATGTAGAGAACAAACGTATGGACACCAATGGGGGAAAACCGCAGTGGGGTGGGGATGGTGGTGTGCTGAATTGGGCGATTGGGATTGACATGTATACACTGATGTGTATAAAACTGATGACTGATAAGAATATGCAGTACAAACAAACAACAAAAAACTAATACTAAACTTTCTTTGGGATATTTGTATGGAAATATGTTAATATAAATGTTTAGACATTACATGAAATTTCTAAAAATCTTATATGTCTGGTATAATGTTATGTCATAATTCTAGTTATTACTTTAAAATGTATATCTCAGAAATAACTAAATTTCCTTGTCAAGTGCATTATTATGAACTTTCATCAAATCTTTAACTGTGGTCATTTTTAAGTCTTTTGTCATTTACACACAGTTCTGGGTGTACTCTGATGCTTTTGCAAAAATGTTCATATAAAAGCCTTTCATCTTCAAGGAATTCTTGGAAAAGACTCTGACAAGTACACGTTTCTGGTAACTGACTATACTGCTGAACTGAATGAATAAGCATTTTCAGAACTCTAATGGAAAACTGATGAATTCATAAAAGTGCTAAGAAAAGATCAAGATAAAAAAAATTAATTACATGGGACTGAGTGAACTGACGAGGATGATTATAGTTTTTGTGACTTTCTGTTTGAATAAAAAAAAAATCCCCCCCCCCAAAAAAAAACCTGTAAATAGTCATCATGTTCTGTAGTAACCTATATGGGAAAAGAATCTGTAAAAGAATGGATATATGTATACGTATAAATGAATCACTTAGCTGTACACCTGAACCTAACACAACAGTGTAAATCAACTGTACTCCAATAAAAAATAAAAATTAAGCTTAAAAAATTAAATTTTAACAATTAAATTAAATTTTAAAAATTTAATTAAAAAATAGTTATCATGACTTATGGCTGGAATAGTAGAGTATTTGTGCAGAGAGAGAAAGGAAGGTGGGATGGCTGGGGAGAGAGGACATTAGAAACCTTTCAGGGAGGGGCCAGAGGATGAAGGGACTTTTCACCAATGTCAGCGACCTTGGACTTTATCCCGAGGCCTGTTGGGAATCACTGAAGGGTTTGGGTCTGGAGTGGCTTGGTTACTATGGATACAAGGTATTGTCTTGCCCCTTCCCTTCTCATCCAGCTCAGGAGGGATGGCTGTGGCAGGGTGGCATATTTGTATGTCAGTCAGATGAGTATATGCAGAGCCAATCACAGCACAGCACTGTGAGCCTTCGTTCAACCTGGGGGTTTCAGTCATCACCGGGCACTGGCTGAGGCTGGGTCTGGCAGCCCTTGCTTGCTGCCTCTGCCGTCACTTTTCCAAGGAAGGTCTCTGTGGTCAGAGAGCTGGGCGTCCACCAGACGACTGGCCAAGCTTGTGGTATTTGCTAATTTGGCTGTTTGATTTGGTTTCCTATCTCAGCCGCCAACACAGAAGCCCCTTTCTCTCACCCGAGAGACAATCTGAGCCCCACATCCCCACCACCAGGTCCCAAACCCCAGGGAAAAATCAGCTCCCCAGTGGGCAAATGTCCTCTTGTCCCAAGTGTCTTCTTATAGGCAGAGAGCCACTGTCCCTCCATGGCTGCCTCTGACTGGCCTTCCCTTGAAGTTACAACCACTGAGCTCAGTTGACCAGGAATGGAAATCACAGAGAATTCCTAAGAGAAAGAAAGAAAACTAAGAAATGGTTGTCCAGTTCATAGGATACACTCCTTAGGGGCTCCTATCTAGAGCATCCTCTTTAGTTTGTACCATTAGTCCCATGTTCCCCAGAAAACCTCTTTTGCTATACTACACCAAGATCTGCTTTTGAAAATTAGCCATCAGCCAGCTGGCCAACCAGTCAGTCAGTCAGTAAATGAGTTAGTCAACCACTCAACCAGTCAGCTAGTCAGTTGTTCAGTGAACTAGCCAGTCAGTCAGCTAGTTTGTCAGCTCATTTCTTGTTTATACATTTACTTACTCACTCCCTCCATTTTTCATTCACTCACTGAGTGACTCACTGGGTCACTCATTCAACAGCATCCTTTACTAATTAGGCCACCCACCCACCAACTAGCTAGTCTATCCAAGAACAAATTTTTACTAGCTGTAAGCTCTGTCCTGAACATCTTTCCTGCCTTTAGGAAGCTCAGTTTGTTTGGGTGTAAAGAAGCACTCCCTCATCCCCACCACACACACACACACACACACACACACACACACACACACACACATCCAGGCACCTGGGCCTCTTAAAGTTTATGGATAATTTCAGCATCCGTCTTCAAGTTTGAGGGAATATAAAGACAATGCATGTGGTTCAGATAAACAGGGAGAGCTACTTAGAGAGGGCAAGCATCAGCCTGAACTTGGAAAGATGGATTAGTCCAAAAAGCACCTTGGCACTTCATTGGTTCTGATGGTAAAGCCAAATTGTCTAACCTTGTGTTTGTCATTCACTTCAACTCCTTCATTTAAAAAGCAATAACCCATTCATTTATGCACTCATTTGTTTATATTTATGGAGTGGACATAATATGTGTGTGGCTAGTATGGAGGGTAGATAATAAACACATGGATACATGATGAGGGTGAAACTGCTCCTACCAAAAAGGAACTTATATTTGATGCTAAAATAATAACATATATTTTATAATTTATGTGTATATCAAGTAAAAATATTAGATAAAAAGTGCTCAAAATAGTTATAAATAAAAAGCTTTGGGGGTTGAACAAAAGAGGAAAACACTTCTTTGGTGAGAGTATAAGGACAAAGGTCATGGAGAAAGTATTGTTACCAACCAGAGTGGAAACCAAACCCAGCTGGCCAGTCATCACTCAAAAGTCAATGTTTGAGTGACAGGGGTTGGTAGAAAAAGAAAGATGTTTTTTCAGGTAGCTGGCAACCTGGGAAGATGGTGGAGTAACGTGCTAAAAACTATCTACCAGCAGAAACAAGGATAACTACAATCCCTCAGCCTGCAGAACAAAACCCACAAACACAGAAAGATATAAAAAAAGAAAAGGCATAAGACTATGTCCCAGATGAAGGAACAAGATAAACCCCCAGAAAAACAACTAAATGAAGTAGAGATAGGCAACCTTCCAGAAAAAGAATTCAGAATAATGATAGTGAAGATGATCCAGGACCTCGGAAAAAGAATGGAGGCAAAGAACCAGAAGATGCAAGAAATGTTTAACAAAGATCTAGAAGAATTAAAGAACAAACAAACAGAGATGAACAATACAATAACTGAAATGAAAACTAAACTAGAAGGAATCAATAGCAGAATAACTGAGGCAGAAAAAGGGATAGGTGACCTGGAAGACAAAACGGTGGAAATCACTGCTGCAGAACACAATAAAGAAAAAAGAATAAAAAGAAATGAAGACAGCCTAAGAGATCTCTGGGACAATATTAAATCCACCACCATTTCCAATATAGGGGTCTCAGAAGGAGAAGAGAGAGAGAAAGGACCCCAGAAAGTATTTGAAGAGATTATAGTAAAAAACTTCCCTAACATGGGAAAGGAAATAGCCACCCAAGTCCAGGAAGAACAGAGAGTCCCAGGCAGGATAAACCCAAGGAGAAACATGCTGAGACACATAGTAATCAAATTGACAAAAATTAAAGACAGAAAAATTATTGAAAGCAACAAGGGAAAAATGACAAATGACATACAATGGAATTTCCATAAGGATAAGAGCTGATTTCTCAGCAGAAACTCTGCAAGACAGAAGGGAGTGGCATGATATATATAAAGTGATGAAAGGGAAGAAACTATGACCAAGAATACTCTATGCAGCAAGGATCTCATTCAGATTTGATGGAGAAATCAAAACATTTACAGACAAGAACAAGCTAAGAGAGTACAGCAGCACCAAACCAGCTCTACAACAAATGCTAAAGGAACTTCTCTAAGCGGGAAACACAAGAGAAGAAAAGGACCTACAAAAATAAACCCAAAAGAATTAAGAAAATGGTAATAGGAACATACATATTGATAATTACCTTAAATGTGAATGGATTAAATGCTCCAACTCAAGATACAAAACAAAGATACAAAAACAAGATACAAAAACAAGATACAAAAACAATACCCATATATACGCTGCCTACAAGAGCCCTACTTCAGACCTAGGGACACATACAGACTGAAAGTGAGGGACTGGAAAAAGATATTCCATGCAAATGGAAATCAAAAGAAAGCTGGAGTAGCAATACTCATATCTGATAAAATAGACTTTAACATAAAGAATGTTACAAGACACAGGAAGGACACTACATAATGATCAAGGGATCAATCCAAGAAGAAGATATAACAATCATAAATATATATGCACCCAACATTGGAGCACCTCAATTCATAAGGCAAATGTTAATGGCTATAGAAGAGGAAATCAACAGTAAGACAAAAATAGTGGGGGAATTTAAAACCTCACTTACACCAATGGGCAGATCATCCAGAGAGAAAATTAATAAGGAAACACAAGCTTTAAATGACACAATAGACCAGATAGATTTATTTGATATTTATAGGACAATTCATCTAAAAAATGATTACACTTTCTTCTCAAGTGCACACAGAACATTCTCCAGGACAGATCATATCTTGGGTCACAGATGAAGCCTTAGGAAATTTAAGAAAATTGAAATCATAGAAAAAATATTTTCTGACTAGACCACTATGAGATTATAAACAAATTACTGGAAAAAACGCCATAAAAACCACAAATACATGGAGGTTAAACAATACACTACTAAATGACCAAGACATCACTGAAGAAATCAAAGAGGAAATAAAAAAATACCTGGAGACAAATGACAATGAAAATACTATGATCCAAAACCTATAGGATGCAGCAAAAGCAGTTCTAAGAAGGAAGGTTATAGCAATACAATTCTACCTCAACAAACAAGAAAGATCTCAAATAAACAATCTAACCTTATGCCTAAAGGAGCTAGAGAAAAAAGGACAAACAAAACCCAAAGTTAGCAGAAGGACAGAAATCATAAAGATCAGAACAGAAATAAATGAAATAGAAACAAAGAAAAACAATAGGAAAGACAAATAAAACTAATACCTGGTTCTTTGAAAAGATAAACAAAATTAATAAACCTTTAGCTAGACTCATCAAGAAAAAGAGCAAGAGGACTCAAATCAATAAAATTAGAAATGAAAAATCAAAAATTACAACAGACACCACAGAAATACAAAGCATCCTGAGACTACTACAAGCAACTCTATGCCAATAAAATGGACAACATGGAAGAAATGGACAAATTGTTAGAAAGGTATAACCTTCCAAGACTGAACCAGGAAAAAATAGAAAATACGAACAGACCAATCACAAGTAATGAAAATGAAACTGATTAAAAATCTTCCAACAAACAAAAGTCCTGGATTAGATTGTTTCACAGGTGAATTCTATCAAACATTTAGAAAAGAGTTAATACCCTTCCTTCTGAAACTCTTCTAAGAAATTGCAGAGGAATGAACACTCCCAAATTCATTCTACAAGGCCACCATCACCCTGATACAAAAACCAGAAAAAGATACAACAAAAAAAGAAAATTACAGGCCAATATCACTGATAAATATAGATGCAAAAATTCTCAACAAAATACTAGTAAACATAATTCAAGAACATATTAAAAGATCATACAATGGCCCTGGAGCCCGAGGGGAGGGTGGCCTCACTGAGGCTGCTGGCTCTGGAGGGGCCCCACCAGTGGAAGCTGTGACAGTCCTTGGGATCATGGACCAGAGTGAGTACAACTTGTAGGAGATTCAAGATGGTGGAAGAGTAAGATGCCGAGACCACCTTCCTCCCCACAAATACATCAGGAATACATCTACATGTGGAACAGCTCCTACAGAACACCTACTGAACATTGGCAAAAGACCTCAGACCTCCCAAAAGCCAAGAAACTCCCCCACGTACTTGGGTAGGGCAAAAGAAAAAAGAAAAAACAGAGACAAAAGAATAAGGACGGGACCTGCACCACTGGGAGGGAGCTGTGAGGGAGGAAAAGTTTCCACACAGTAGAAGCCCCTTACCAGGTGGAGACTGCAAGTGGTGGAAGGGAAGCTTCAGAGCCGTGGAGGAGAAGGCAGCAACAGAGGTGCGGAGGGCAAAGCAAAGATATTTCCACAAAGAGGAATGGTGCTGACCAGCACACACGAGCCCAACAGGCTTGTATGCTGACTGCTGGGATGGGTGGGGGCTGGGAGCTGAGGCTCCGGCTTTGGAGGTCGGATCCCAGCGAGAGGACTGGGGTTGGCGGCATGAACACAGCCTGAAGGGGCCTAGTGCACCACAGCTAGCAGGGAGGGAGTCCGGGAAAGTCTTGACCTACCAAAGAGACAAGAGACATTTTCTTGCCTCTTTCTTTCCTGGTGCGTGAGGAGAGGTGATTAAGAGTGCCACTTAAAGGAGCTCCAGAGAAGATAGTGAGCCGTGGCTATCAGCACGGACCCCAGAGATGGGCATGAGATGCTAAGGCAGCTGCTGCCACCACCAAGAAGCCCATGTGCAAGCACAGGTCACTATCCACACCTCTCTTCCTGGGAGCCTGTGGAGCCCACCACTGCCAGGGTCCCGTGTTCCAGGGAAAACTTCCCCGAGAGAACGCATGGAGTGCTTCAGGCTGGTGCAAGGTCATGCTGGCCTCTGCTGCCACAATGTCACCCTGCATCTGTACCCCTCCCTCCTCCCGGCCTGAATGAGCCAGAGCCCCCAAATCAGCTGCTCCTTTAACTCTGCCCTGTCTGAAAGAAGAACAGACGCCCTCAGGTGGCCTACACACAGAGGTGTGTCCAAATCCAAAGCTGAACACCAGGAGCTGCGTGAACAAAGAAGAGAAAGGGGAATTTCTCCCAGCAGCCTCAGGAGCAGCAGATTAAATTTCCACAATCAACTTGATGTACCCTGCATCTGTAATATACCTGAATAGACAACGAATCATACCAAATTGATGAGGTGGACTCTGGGAGCAAAGATATATATGTTTTTTTCCCCTTTTTCTCTTTTTGTGAATGTATATGTGTATGCTTCTGTGTGTGATTTTTTCTGTATAGCTTTGTTTTTACCATTTGCCCTTGGGTTCTGTTGGTCCCTGTTTTTTTTAGTTTTTTTTCTTAATAATTATTTTTTATTTTAATAATTTTATATTTTCTTCTTTTCCTTTATTTTATTTTCCTCTATTTTATCTTCTTTCTTTCTTTCTTTCTTTCTTTCTTTCTTTGTTTCTTTCTTTCTTTCTTCCTTTATTTCTTTCTTTTCTTCCTTTCATTCTGAGCTGTGTGGAGGACAGGCACTTGGTGCCAGCTAGGCATCAGGGCTGTGCCAGTGAGGTGGGAGAGCCAAGATCAGGACACTAGTCCACAAGATACCTCCCAGCTCCATGTAATATCAAATGGCAAAAATTTTCCTGAGATCTCCTTCTCAATGTCAAGACCCAGATCCACTCAATGACCAGCAAGGTACAGTGCAGGATACCGTATGCCAAACAACTAGCAAGACAGGAACACAACCCCATCCATTAGCACAGAGGCAGCTTAAATCATAATAAGGCCACAGACACCCCAAAACACACCACCAGACGTGGTCCTGCCCACCAGAAAGACAAGATCCAGCCTCATCCACCAGAACAAAGGAACTAGTCCCTTCCACCAGGAAGCCTACACAGCCCACTGAACCAACCTTAGCCACTGGGAACAGACACCAAAAACAACAGGAACTACAAACCTGCAGCCTGTGAAAAGGAGACCCCAAACACAGTAACTTAAGCAAAATGAGAAGACAGAAACACACACAGCAGATGAAGGAGCAAGGCAAAAACCAGACAGACCTAACAAATGGAGAGGAAATAGGAAGTCTACCAGAAAATGAATTCAGAATAATGATAGTAAAGATGATCAAAAATCTTGGAAATAGAATGGAGAAAATAGAGGAAACGTTTAACAAGGACTTAGAAGAACTAAAGAGCAAACAAAGAGAAATGAACAACACAATAAATGAAATTAAAAATTGTCTAGAAGGGATCAAGAGCGAATAACTGAGGCAGAAAAACGGATAAGTGACCTGGAAGATAAAATAGTGGAAATAACTACTGTAGAGCAGAATAAAGAAAAAATAATGAAAAGAACTGAGGACAGTCTCAGAGACTTCAGAGACCTCTGGAACAACATTAAACATACCAACGGTCCGAGAAGAAGAAGAGAAAAAGAAAGGGACTCAGAAAATATTTGAAGACATATTTGAAAACTTACTTAATATGGGAAAGGAAATAGTTAATCAAGTCCAGGAAGCACAGAGAGTCCCATACAGGATAAATCCAAGGAGAAACATGCCAAGACACATATAATCAAACTATCAAAAATTAAATACAAAGAAAAAATATTAAAAGCAACAGGGGAAAAACAATTAACACACAAGGGAATCCCTATAAGATTAACAGCTGATCTTTCAGCAGAAACTCTGCAAGCCAGAAGGGACTGGCAGGATATATTTAAAGTGATGAAAGAGAAAAGCCTACAATCAAGATTACTCTATGCAGCAAGGATCTCATTCAGATTTGATGGAGAATTTAAAAGCTTTACAGACAAGCAAAAGCTGAGAGAATTCAGCACCACCAAACCAGCTTTACAACAAATGCTAAAGGAACTTCTCTAGGCAGGAAACAAAAGAGAAGTAAAAGACCTACAATAATAAACCCAAAACAATTGAGAAAATGGTAATAGGAACATACATATCAATAATTACCTTAAATGTAATTGGATTAAATGCTCCAACCAAAAGACATAGACTGGCCTAATGGATACAAAGAGAAGACCCATATATACGCTGTCAACAAGAGACCCACTTCAGACCTAAGGACACATACAGACTGAAAGTGAGGGGATGGAAAAAGATATTACATGCACATGAAACTCAAAAGAAAGCTGGAGTCACAATTCTCATATCAGAAAAATATAGACTTTCAAACAAAGACTATTACAAGAGACAAAGAAGGACAGTACATAATGATCAAGGGATCGATCCAAGAAGAAGATATAACAATTGTAAATATATATGCTTCCAACATAGGAGCACAAAAATACATAAGGCAAATGCTAACAGCCATGAAAGGGGAAAACGACAGTAACACAATCATAGTAGGGGACTTTAACACCCCACTTTCTCAAATGGACAGATCATCCAAAATGAAATAAATAAGGAAACACAAGCTTTAAATGATATATTAAACAAGATGGACTTAATTGATATTTATAGGGCATTTCATCTAAAAAAACAGAATACATATTCTTCTCAAGTGCTCATGGGACATTCTCCAGGATAGATCATATCTTGGGTCAGAAATTAAGCCTTGGTAAATTTAAGAAAATTGAAACTTATCAAGTATCTTTTCCAACCATAATGCTATCAGACTAGATATCAATTACAGGAAAAAATCTGTAAGAAATACAAACACATGAAGGTTAAACAACACACTACTTATTAACCAAGAGATCACTGAAGAAATCAAAGAGGAAATCAAAAAGTACCTAGAAACAAATGACAATGAAAACACAGTGACCAAAACCTATGGGATGCAGCTAAAGCAGGTCTAAGAGGTAAGTTTATAGCTATACAAGTCTACCTTAAGAAACAAGAAAGAACTCAAATAAACAACCTAACCTTATACCAAAAGGAACTAGAGAAAGAAGAATAAAACCCCCCAAAGCTAGCAGTAGGAATGAAATCATAAAGATCAGATCAGAAATAAATGAAAAAGAAATGAAGGAAATGATAGCAAAGATCAATAAAATTAAAAGCTGGTTCTTTGAGAAGATAAACTAAATTAATAAAACATTAGCCAGACTCATCAAGAAAAAATGGGAGAAGACTCAAATCAATAGAATTAGAAATGAAAAAGGAGAAAAACAACTGACACTGCAGAAATACAAATGATCATGAGCGATTACTACAAGCAAATATATGCCAATAAATTGGACAAGCTGGATGAAATGGACAAATTCTTAGAAATGCACAACTTCCGAGACTGAACCAGGAAGAAATAGAAAATATGAACAGACCAATCACAAGCACTGAAATTGAAACTGTGATTAAAAATCTTATAGCAAACAAAACCCCAGGACCAGATGGCTTCACAGGCGAATTCTATCAAACATTTAGAGAAGAGCTAACACCTATCTTTCTCAAACTCTCCCAAAATATAACAGAGGGAGGAACACTCCCAAACTCATTCTATAAGGCCACCATCACTATGATACCAAAACCAGACAAAGATATCTCAAAAAAAGAAAACTACAGGCCAATATCACTGATGAACATAGATGCAAAAATCCTCAACAAAATACTAGCAAACAGAATCCAAGAGCACATTAAAAGGATCATACACCATGATCAAGTGGGGTTTATCCCAGGAATGCAAGGATTCATCAATATATGCAAATCAATCAACATGATACACCATATTAAGAAATAGAAGGAGAAAAAACATATGATCACCTGAATCGATGCAGAGAAAGCTTTCAACAAAATTCAACACCATTTATGATAAAAACCCTGCAGAAAGTAGGCATAGAGGGAACTTTCCTCAACATAAGAAAGGCCATATATGACAAATCCACAGCTAACATCCTCCTCAATGGTGAGAAACTGAAAGCATTTCCACTAAGATCAGGAACAAGACAAGGTTCCCCTCACTCACTACTATTATTCAACATAGTTTTGAAAGTTTTGGCCACAGCAATCAGAGAAGAAAAAGAAATAAAAGTAATCCAAATCAGAAAAGAACTAGAACTGTCACTCTTTGTAGATGACATGATACTATACATGGAGAATCCTAAAGATGCTACCATAAAACTACGAGAGCTAATCAATGAATTTGGTAAAGTAGCAGGATACAAAATTAATGCACAGAAATCTCTTGCATTCCTCTACACTAAGGATGAAAAATCAGCAAGTGAAATTAGGAAAACACTCCCATTTTCCATTTACCTAGGAATAAACCTACCTAAGGAGACAAAAGACCTGTATGCAGAAAATTATAAGACACTGATGAAAGAAATTAAAGATGATACAAATAGATGGAGAGATACACCATGTTATTGGATTGGAAGAATCAATATTGTGAAAATGACTCTACTACCCAAAGCAATCTACAGATTCAATGCAATCCCTTTCAAACCTCCACTGGCATTTTTCACAGAAGCAGAACAAACATATTCACAATTTGTATGGAAACACAAAAGACCCCGAATAGCCAAAGCAATCTTGAGAAAGAAAAATGGAGCTGGAGGAATCAGGCTCCCTGACTTTAGACTATACTACAAAGCTACAGTAATCACGACGATATGGTACTGGCACAAAAACAGAAATATAGTTCAATGAACACAGAATAGAAATCCCAGAGATAAACCCATGCACATATGGTCACCTTATCTTTGATAAAGGAGGCAAGAATATACAGTGGAGAAAGGACAGCCTCTTCAATAAGTGGTGTTGGGAAAACTGGACAGCTACATGTAAAAGAATGAAATTAGAACACTCCCTAACAATGTACAGAAAAATAAACTCAAAATGGATTAAAGACCTAAATGTAAGGTCAGACACCATCAAACTCCTAGAGGAGAACATAGGCAGAACACTCTATGACATAAATCACAACAAGATCCTTTTTGACCCATCTCTTAGAGACATGGAAATAAAAACAAGAATAAAGAAATGGGACCTAATGAAGCTTAAAAGCTTTTGAACAGCAATGGAAACCATAAACAAGTTGAAAAGACAGCCCTCAGAATGAGAGAAAATATTTTCAAATGAAGAAACTGACAAAGGATTAATCTCCAAAACACACAAGTAACTCATTCAGCTCAATATAAAAAAAAAAAAAAACAAACAATGCAATCCAAAAATGGGCAGAAGACCTAAATAGACATTTCTCCAAAGAAGATATACCGATTGCCAACAAACACATGAAAGAATGCTCAACATCATTAATCATTAGAGAAATGCAAAATGAAACTATAATGAGATATCATCTCACACCCGTCAGAATGGCCATCATCAAAAAATCTACAAACAATAAATGCTGGATAGGGTGTGGAGAAAAGGGAACCCTTTTGCACTGTTGTTGGGAATATAAATTAATACAGCCACCATAGAGAACAGCATGCAGGTTCCTTAAAAACTAAAAATAGAATTACCATATGACCCAGCAATCCCACTACTGGGCATATACTGAGAGAAAACTGTAATTCAAAAAGACACATGCACCCCAATATTCACTGCAGCACAATTTACATTAGCCAGGGCATGGAAGCAACCTAAATGCCCATTGACAGCCAAATGGATAAAGAAGATGTGATACATATACACAACGTACTATTACTCAGCCATAAAAAGGAACAAAATTGGGTCATTTGTAGGGATGTGGATGGACCTAGAGACTGTCATACAGAGTGAAGTAAGTCAGAAAGAGAAAAACAAATATTGTATATTAATGCATATGTGTGGAATCTAGAAAAATGGTGCAGATGAACTGGTTTGCAAGGCAGAAATAGAGACACAGATGTAGAGAACAGACGTATGGACACCAAGGGGGGAAAGTGTGTTTGGGGTGTGGTGGAATGAACTGGGAGATTGGGATTGATATATATACACTAGTATGTATATACTAGATAACTAATAAGAACCCGCTGTATAAAAAATAAATTAAAAAAATAAATAAAAATAAAGGAAAGCTTCAAGGATGTGCAGGTGAGAGCTACATGCAGAACAGCACAGTCAGCTCTGACAATCATCTTGAAACAGTGTCATCTTGATTGTTTTAAGCACAGTTAATCTTCAATTCCAGGGTCAATTTGTTCCCATTTTCTTGAGGCCAGTTCCTGGAATTGTGCAAATCATAGATTCAGTGCTGCTCAAGATGGAGCAACTTATGTCATGGCTACAATCTGGTCATCATGCAGTTAGCTTTTTCCCTCTAGCGGTGGTTATGGTACCTGCAAAACAACACAGGAATGTGTCTCAGATACTGTTATCTATGTACTTCAGGGAGAAACTAAAGATTCTGTGACTGCTATATGACTGATTTACTGTGTAAATTGTAACCAGTTCTTCTGGCCCAACTGCTATTTCTTCACTACATGTCTACATCCTTTCAATCATTAATTCTTGAGTCAGGCTTTTGTGACTCAGGAGAGGCCCCTAGAAGACTAAAGCCTTTTTCTGCAAACAAGAAACTGGGAACATGGAAGGGCTTTTGTACCAGGGAGGGCCCAGCAAGGTCCTGCTCAATTTCAGCAACATTTTAAATTGTTCTTAGAGATTACCTTGAATTTCACTGGGACGTTTGAGAGTGTAGTGCCATCACAGATCAAATGGTTTGAGGCAAGAAAGCATGAGGCGAGTTTTGGAAACAGCAATCCCCTTAACAGCTGTGTTAAGAAAGGTGGGAGCTCAGATGGGAATTCTAGGTGGTGTCAGCTTGTGCAGGATTTTTAAACAGTTCATATCTTCTCTCCTTCTTCAAGTGCTTCAATTATTCTCAGTCATAAATCCTAGCATACCACTCCCTGCTTTAGGCTAAGCCAGGAGTGTGACTGCCTGCACATGTGGCCACTTCTGCCTCTCATAGCAGATATCTCTAATCAATATCCACACTCTTTCCAGTCGAGCCAAAACTCAGCCTCAGTGCTCTCAATTCACTATTGATTTCGAAGGGATGAAATGCGATTGCTTTCCCAGACCTAATTGTATGTTTACAGGATCTTAGCCCTTAATGGGACCTTAGAGGAAATTTTAGCCAATCGCCTCATATTGGAGAACAAAAAAGTTGAGGCTCAGACAAGATAAGGGATGTGCCCAACATCTCACAGGCAGTGAGGGGCAAGTATCAGTAGAGCTATCTCTTTACTCCCTTGGTTCCTTCCCTATGTCTCTAAGGACACTGTGTCACATCCAAGGAGAAGGTGACTAGTACTTTCGTACCACTTGACTCCCAAGAGGCAGACATTGGCACTCTTCCCAGAGATGGATGCTTTGCCAACGCACCCCCTCCCCTTCCACAACCAGTCTTCAACTTCCACAGGTGAGTCCATTGGTGTTCCATTAGAACTAGCCTCTCACCAGGTCCAGGACTTTATTTCCCCCTTTACATAACTCCTAGGACAGTGGAGGGTCTTCTAGAAACATATCATAGGGGGACAAGGGGTGGAGGGAGGAGATAAACTAATCACACTTTTCTCGAGACTCATCCTCTCACTCTTCTCTCTTCATGGGACTGCTTTTAATACTATGATACAGAACATCTCACATTAGGATCTGAGCATCTTATTTGAAAACCGATAAATTAAAGGGGGAAATGATTCATGTTGCAAATGGATTTCCCACATTAGAAAAAAAGGCCACAAGTTCTCTTTAAGTAGCATCTTCTAAAGTGTTTGTTGACAGATTGTTAATTAATTAGCAGTGGTAAACTCGAAACTGAAATGTTCTAAGCCATGACTGCTTGTTAAGTATCAAGCAGAAATTAAGATAAAGCAAATATCACATGATTATGATTTTAAAAATAGGGTGCAATTTGCTCGGTTTTAAGTTTTTATTTTACTGGATTAGCAGCTAAAATACGGGAATGCTGGCAGCCCCAAACCTCCTCTGTTCTCTATACAAGGACAGTCCTCCCCTCTTAAAAGCCTCTCATGAGTAACCCAGAGCTCCCCTTTTTGATTTACTTTGTTTCATTCTTGGAAATAACGTGATAAATATGTTCAATGTGTCTCCAGATGGAGCCATCAACAACCCTTCTTTTCCCCCAAAGCCTAGAGACAAAAGCGCCCTCATGAAAATGTGTCTAGATGGAGAGTTAGATGATTAGCATTGTCTCTGACATGGTCCCCTCCCAGTGTCATGTCTCTGCTGCCCGATCACCCCATTGTTTGTCTGCAGGGCGGGGCTGGGGTTTCTCAAGCTTTGACTCACCTTCAGAAATGAGTCTTGCCTGTGCCCTCCCCTCCCTGATGGAGTCACAGGCTCACACCTGCTCTCAGGTGTCTGCTCCATAGAGAGGCAAGATGCAGAGCCTGGCTTCCTGATTTCAATACAGTATGGTCCTTTGAAATGAGAGAACAGATGCAGGAGTCATGATCGACCAGACGACAGTCCCGTGGCCAGGCTGGGGAGGTGCGGGTGGGAGCAGGCACTACAGAGTCGTCATTCCACATAGTTTCTCAGGGCCCACCTCACCTGGAGAAGTTGTTTACATGGGGGTGATCTGAGGGGTGCCAGGAAATCTCCCCTCCTTTGAAAGAACAATCTCCCAGCCATTTGGGGTGCCTGGCAACAAGCCATTACAGATTTCAGAGACTTGGGTGGGCCATCCTTTCTGGATTCCAGATCCAGCTACCATCAGAGCCACACTTTTCTCATCTATAACATTAATAATACAGTTAGCTTTCTTCATAGAGAGTTGTAAAACTGTATACAGAGGTGCTTTATAAGGTTTAATGACTAATAAAAATGCACCTGTGCCTGCCAGTGTAAGGGAGAGGGATGAGTTAGGGTCTCAGAGGAAGAAGGGTGGACAGGCTTGGTGGGAAAGAGAGCCTGGTGTGTGCCAGGGAGGAAAAGTATAGGGGAATGGTACAAGAGATGGAGACCACCAGAACCAGCTTCTTAATTTTGTCATTAATGTAGCCCCTGGTAGAAAGCAGCCCAGTGACGCAGGCATTTCAGCTGACTGAAAATTGCTATGAAGTCAGAAGATCTGTGATCCAACTCTGGCTTTGACATTAACCCTGTGTGACCTTGGGTCAAGCATGTCCTCATTCCAAGTCTCAGTTTCTCCCTCTATAAAATGAGGATATTGTGGCCAAGAGGGAAGTTGAGTGCCAGAGTTTTGAAAAGTTTAACGTGTTAGATGCATATGAGCTTGAATGACTCTTGGAGATTTATGACCTAGAGGACACTGCCACCTCAACTCCAGCCATGTTCTCTATAAAGGCCACCCCTGGAGTACCCTCTGAGATGATAACTGTGTTATAAGACAAGGTTGATCACTAGATAGAGTTCTCCAAACTAAGCAGGAGTTGTTGATGGACAAAGTAAGAGGCCAATGAGCAGACTGGGAAAAATAAAAAGTAACGTGTATTCCAGAGAAGCTGTGTGGGTGACAGACAGGTGGCACAATCCACCCCATCGTGAGCAGCACACGTACACTGATGCCTTCTATGTGTCAGGCGCGGGAGAACACCTTGATCTGTGCCCACGCCAAATCCATCCTGTCCCATGCTTCCCTTTCAGAGAATTTGCATCAGGATGAGCATAGTGTAGTGGGAACACGGGAGAGGGGCATAGGTGGAGAAGGTGTTTGTCTTGAAGATGGAATGCAGGACCAGGAATCTGGAACACAGAATGTTACATTCTTAAAGTTGCTAGGCTTGGGAAGAGGTGGAGGAGGAGGCCCGGCCTGCACAAGAAATTAAGGAAAGGATTACCTTTTAAGTGAGGCTAACCCTGAAAAATGATCATTGTTCAGTCTATAGATGACAGGAAGCTCAGAAAAGATCATTAGTCATGGTCCCCACCCAGTGACAGTCACTTGTCCATGGTGGGGACGCTGTCCAATTTACTGTGATGCAGTGGAAAAGAGCCCTGGGCCAGGCCCCTCACCAGCTCCACCACTGCTAGCTACATGTTGTTGAGCAAGTCAGTGAACTTCTTTGGATCTAAATTTTTAGATGATAAAATCAGATTTGCACGACTTGACAGAATTGCCATGATGCTTAAATAAGACAAGAGGTATGGAAAACGGTCTGAAGGTTCTTTTAGGTATTTCTATCACTTCTCAGGCAGTCTTACGCTTTGCTCTGATAATGATAGAAATCAGTGTGTCAATGGCCTCTAATCAGCTGGATCCTGAGGTTTGGGACAGTGGTCCAAAAATGAACCAGCCTCACAGAATACCGTGTTTCCCTCCCCCAGGGGCTAGGAAGTCAAGTGGAGGGAGGACCAGGGCTCCTTCCTCCCACCTGAATAAGTCCTTGAGTAAAGTTGGCAGATTTAGCAAATCAGAATACAGCCTGCTCAGTTACATTTGAATTTCAGATAAACAATAAGAATTTTTTTAGTATGTCTCCTGCAGTATTTGGGACATACTTATACTGAAAATTCTGTTTATCTGAAATTCAAATTTAGCTAGTTGCCCTATATTTTATCTGGAAACTCTACCACAGAGAACAAATTCTATCCCACCCTCTTTCACCACCATTAATATCCTATTTTTGTTGGAAGTGCTCCCAGCCCATATTCCTTCCCCCTTCTCCTCTTCCTTCCTCCATGTTTCTTATAACTCTCAGTCTACAAACAGAGCTTCAGATATGTTCTATTTTTAAAAGACTTTGAGTCCTTGAGTTTGAGCAGACACCTAGGTGGATGAAGTCAGCTCAGGTAGTCAGGGACCCGGATTGCTGGAATATCTGGTGGGTGTCTTTCATCAAAACAGGCCAGGAAAGCAAGTCATGGAGGAAGTGCAGGTAGGAGAAGTGGGTGATGAATTCCCTGGAAAGTGATAATGAGGGCCACGTCAGGTGCCTGGGGCAGGTTGGGGTCCCTTAAAATGTTCCCAGGAGTAGCTGCTATGGGCCTGTGTTCAGCTGCCTCTCCTAGGGTCCGGCTTGCACCTCTGGTAAGTGGTAATGGATTTGTCCTCCTGGGATCTGCTGGGCCCTTTCCTCCTCCTTGAACTGTCTTGAGCCACTAGGCCAAGCTCCTCTCCTATTCTTGGGTAACCAGAGAAGTAACGTAAGCCTCATGACAATTAAGGAAATGTCACACTAATTGTTACTTAGGAAATTCAATCTCCGTTCCACACCAATGTTGGGTCTGACTAATTTCCTGATTCTGGGTTTGATTCCCTGGCAAGAGGATTTTTCTCATTGAGGGGAGATAGTCAGACCTGCAGCATTTTGTAGCCTCCTCCAAAACTTTCTCATGCCCTTTCTGTGTTTTCAATCCTACTAGCAAGCTCTCTCAAACTTTGCTTTTAGATTTACAGAAACTGGTATATTGAATATTGTATTTTATGCTATGCAGCTCCCATACCTCTCTGTCATGATTGCCACCTGGAAAGTACACTTCCCATTTATAGGCATGAGCTTAGAAGATCAGGAATATGCCTACAAAGAAAACCAGGGATGCATGTCAAAGCTGGGAAGGCCTCAGAGACCTTCCAGATCAGTATCCTCCAAACAAAGGCATGGAGGTCCAGAAGAGGCAGATTTCCCAGAAATGAGCCTGGCCAGTGAGTGGCAGGGTTGGATCTAGAACCCACACCTGTGTCTTCTTGGCCAATGCTCTTTCCTCTTGGTGAAACATCCTCCTATAATCCCTTACCTCCAGTGATCTCTTTGGTCTTCAATTCCCCCATTTTCCATGGAGGGCTAGAACCACTATCCCCCAACTACATTAAATGACTTGCCTTTGCATCCCATAGTAAGTCAGGGATAGAGCCAGGATTAGAATTCAGGCCTCTAAGTTTCCAGAACAGGTTTACTCCAGCCCCATCACTTACACATCATGATTCTTCCCTCTAAGACAGAATTTGCTCCTGCCCTCTTCCTCATGCCTTTCCATCCTTACCCACGATCATTGGCTGAACTTCCCAAGGTAAACAGTTGGCATTGCCAACCCATCGGCGAAGATCTCATGTCTTGATCTAGTAAAATATCTGGGCCATGTTTTAATCCTCAGCTTGGAACCACAACTTATTTCCTGTTAAGTCTAAGAAATAAATTATGTACTCAATTGGGTCAGGAGTCTACAGGAAGATGAAGGGACGTAGGAAATCAGGGCAGCAGAGACAAAAGAAGAAAGAGAGGAAGATTGCAATGGGTGTGTGTGAGTCAATCCATTAGTCAACTTGAAGCTATTAATCACTTACCACACCCTTGGCTGGTGGAGGAAACACTCTTCAGGAGTCAGAAGGGAGAAGAGATGAAGGGAGCTGGTCTCATTGTGGCCTTGCCTGGGTTTCTTCCAGGCTCACCAGTTCCTGAAGCAATGTCTTCCCGGCAGCAGCAGCAGCAGCAGCAGCAACAGCAGCAACAGCAGCAGTGCCTACCTCAGACGGCCCAGCAGCAGCAGGTGAAGCAGCTCTGTCAGCCACCCCCTGTCAAATGTCAGGAGACATGTGTACCCAAAACCAAGGATTCATATGCTCCTCAGGCCAAGAAGCAATGCCCACCAAAGGGCACACCCATACCAGCCCAGCAGAAGTGTCCCTCAGCCCAGCAAGCCCCCAAGAGTAAACAGAAGTAAGGATGGACCAAGATACACCTGCCTGCCATCCAGGCTACCAGGTGCAGCTTTATTTTCCTCCTGCTTCTGCTCCCTCCAACCCCAGCTCCAGGATTTGCTCTCCTCTCCCACGTCCTCCTACCCAGGGTCCAATGAAGCATTGTCAGGATTTCTTCCCACTGAGCCCCTTATCCCACACACCCCCTTGCTCCCAGTCTTCTTCTCTACCCCACTCTTTTGCTATCCTAGGTGAACATGAGTGAGACCTCAGCCTCTCCAGCCTCCAGTTTGGCCACAGCTATGGCCCCATCCATGTCCCAAAGCAAGAAAATAATCTGGGCTTCTTCTGGTCTTCCACCTTGACTCATGCGGACACCAGAGGCTAAAGCACAGGTCCTGACTCATTCCCTACCCCAACTCCCCATCCTGAGCTTCCCTCCTATTTCTTCCTCTAATAAATCTGTGCTTTATGTCATTGTCTGTGCCCTGGCCCCAGTCTGCAATACATTCATTGGTTCAGAGGGGATATTTGGGGGAAGCGAGTATGTGAGTACACACATGCTCATCAGTGCATCCTGAGGGGCATAGTTGCTCTCTAGTAAATAATGATGAAGGATGTCAGATCCTGACACATCTCGGGTAAAGGAGGGGGAGAGAAAGCCCAGGGACTAATTGGCAAGAGTTTTGGAGACTCTTGCCAGCTAATTGTATTTAAGGAAAGACAAATGGTGGAAAATTTTGCTCCTACAATTAGAGACCCCGAGCCTACTTGATGAATGTGGTTTTTGCCTGTTGGAAGTTGTCATTCTGAAAAAGCAGACAAGACATACATAAATGACATGAGTACTACAAAGCCCTTCTATGAACATGTGCAAATGAATTTTTCATGCATTTATTTATTTATTGTCCTTTCATTTATTAATTAACTCACATTAATTCACTCACTCACTCACCCACCTAATATTTAGCAGGTTCTAGCATGAGAATAGTTTTCCATTCTGCCTATAAATTGGCTAGATATAGTATATGCTCAATAAATGATTGGTCTTATTATCATTATTTATGTCTGGGGAATGTTGCTCCAAAACATTAGCCTAAGGACACTCCTCTGCTTAGAGAGTGTCCACATGGAAGTCTCTTTACTGGCTCAGGAATCCATGCTAATTGTAAATTGTCTCTTTCCCAGCCTGGCGAGCACTCTGAACCAGGAAAGAAGAGATGTGGGCTCTAGTTTCAGCTCTGCCACTAAATAGATCTATCATATTGAGCAGGTCCCTTCACCTCAGTCCTTTGTCCGTAAAATGAAAAGTTAGGCTGTATGCCTTTTTCCTGCCCTAAAATTAGATGGATCCATGAATTGGGGGAGGCGGGCTTTTGCATTTTTTTTTGTGAGTCCTGTTCCCTACCCCACCCTCTCTTCTCCCATGAGATCTACTGATCCCCTAATATGTAAGATCCATGTGTTCCAGGCAAAGCCCAGAAAATGAGAGAATGAATAAATGAAAGGTCAGACTTCATGAACAACTTCAGACTATATAACCAGAAAATCTGAAAAGAAGATACAACTGTGAATTTTAGGTGATTTTGAAAAATAAAGATTTATTTTGAATGTGCAGGCGAGGGAGGAAGGCAGAAAGCTATAGTTTTTAGTACTTTGGAACTCCAAAAATTATAATTTGGCCCTCCCAAAAGCTTCTTGGATGTGGGAAGCATGGACCTCTAATCCACTGAAGGAAATCAGAATATGTAACCTTAAATATGCCTCTTTGACATAAAAATTATTTTTAGCTGAAGGCAATTAAGAAACAGCAAACACAGAAAGATTCCCCCCTTTTGGCCTCCAAGCAGGAGATAAATTCTTTTACTAGAGACAGAATCTCATGAGAACAGAGATGGCACCAGAGGAATCTGCAAACCAACCGTCCTCCATTAGTTCCCACACATTTATTTACCTTCCCACAGTTTACTGCCCTTGGAAGCCTAAAATTGCTTTCTTTGGTCCTGTCATTTCTCTACAAATGTATCATTTTTTGTTGAAGATGTTATATAAGCCACAGTCTTGGGCCACGGCTTTTAGTTACTCTTTGTTTTAGAGTGACGTGTGCTGCATGCATTAATAAACTGATTTTCTCTTGTTAATCTTTTTTTTTTAAAGAGTCCTAGCTAAAAACTTAAAATGGGGAGAGGTAAAGTTTTGCTTCCCCTACATCATAAAAACATCTCCGTGCCATGAGTATGACGGTGTCCAGGCAGGTGACACAGGACTATCCCGTGGCTCCAGGCCACTGGTTCCAGGAGCAGCCCAGCCAAGCCAGCCTGAGCCTGTCCTTTGATGATTCCCTGAGGGGAGGTGTGGGTTCAGGGTATGTGGAAGTACTTAGCCTTCCTTGGACAGTTCTTAATTTCTTCCCAAGGCTCCCAATATCCTCAGGCCAAATACTCACATCTATGGACATCTAGTTGCATCAACATCTACACGTGCTCAGGTAAATTAGCGCCCACCTGTACCTCCTTCCACCTGGAGGAGTTATGGGACTGGGGCTTCTTGTCTGTATTCAAGTTCTAGGAGTTGAGATATTCTGTTGGAGCAGTGATTTTCAGACCTGCTTGTCTCTGAGGATTTAAAAAAATCAACTGTTTAAATAAATCTCAAGTGGAGTCCAGATTGGGATATTTTTTAAAGATACAGATAATGTCAATTGCAATCAAGGTAGAAAAGACATTGGGTTTAGAATCTAGTGTTTCCCACCTTATCTGATCAAAAATTTCCTGATGACACTTTAGAAATACAGATCCCCAGGCTTCCCGTAGCTACTTCTATTACATTAGGAGGAAGAGGTTATTGCTGTATTTCTAACAAGCATCCCAAGTGATTCTTATGTTTATGTCAGTTGGGGGAACACTCCTCACTGGATATTGAGTCTCAGAAGCTCACAGAAGGCTGCCCATTTCTCTGTCAGACTTTGTATCAGCTGGGACTTCATGCTTGACATGTGGTTGTCATTCAGCAAATATGTGTTAAATAAATGGCTGACTACTTCACAAACCAAGAAAATTCTGGAATGTTCTGAGTCACTGGAGATGAGTTTCAAATAAGAGATGTACTTCAGACCCTCAAGAGAAGCAATGCCCTTGATATCCAGAATCCATCTACTATGCTTTGCTCACTACAGTAGCTGCTTTACATACATAATCTCATTTAAAAATGCTTTGGAAGCAAATCTTGTCATTCCTAACTTATAGGTAAGATAAACAGATTCATTAAGACCTCAGAGTCACAATGCTGGACTTGCATCTTGGCTCTGACACCTATTTGCCACATAAACTTGGGCAGGTGACATACTCTGTACTTCAGCTTTCACATATGTAGAATGAGTTTCATGACCTGCTCCTCGCGGTGATACTGTGGGGATTAGTGCCAAGTTTCTAGAACATAGTCTAACACTTTCTAGGCGCTAATCAAATAGGAGCTATTATTATTAAGAAACTTTCCCAATCTCTCACACACACATCTAGTAAGAAGCAGAGCTAGAATTTGAACACAGGACTTTATGTTGCCAAACCTGTGACCTATAGAGACCACTCTGCACTCTAGAGGTGCTTGCTTTATGGGGTGGATCAGTGATGAGGCAGGCACAGCTGAACAAACAAGAGGGAACAAACAGCTACAAACAGCAGTCACCTCCAACGGGGTTTTGGATTCTCTGTCCAAAGATGTTTAGTCACGTGGTTATCACTCTGCACCTTCAACAACCCAAGGGGCAATGAGTGATCAGTGGGGGAGCATTTATCTAGGGCGTAAGTCTGAACCATCCTAGATTCCATTTCAAAACTCAATACCCTCAGTACAAAACAATATATCTATATGCATCTTTGATCATCCATACCCAGAGGAACTCTATCTCAAAAAGACAACAAATAGGCAATTGCTCAGTTCAGCTGGGTTAGAATGTCAGAACCCAGCCAGGACTCCTTCTCTTCCTTCTCCTTCTTCTAAGAGTAGCTCTCCAGCACATAGAACATCCTGCTAGTATTGAGAAGCAATATGGCAAAGTTGCTAAGGGACTGTATCCTGGCACATCTTACCTTTATGACCTCTTGGGAGAGTTACTTAACAATTTCCTGCCTCAGTTTTCTTTCCTAGGGCATGCCAAGGTCATTGCATGATCACCAGCAAATTTAACACGCCCCCATACACACTCCAACTCATATAAATCATGGACTGTGCGGTCATTGCCACTGTCCAATAACTCGAGATATATATAATCTGACTAACATGTACATCTAAAAGTGTACTGGAAAAAATGAGGGGAGATAAAGGAATCACAAAGCCCAAGCATGCGGCCCCACTCAAAAAGGGCACTCTGCTCTTCAGAACACACACACACACACACACACACACACACACACACACACTTAGAGAAGAAAAAGGGAAAACACACAGACAATAGGAAGAAGATTCATCAGGTTTGAAGTGAAAGAAAAGAATGAGACAAATTAGCAAGAATGATTATGTACAACATTTTTAGCCCATTCACCCTAATAATATTTTTAAAATTAATTAATTAATTAATTATATTTATTTTGGCTGTGTTTGGTCTTCATTGCTGCACGTGGGCTTTCTCTAGTTGCAGAGAGCAGGGGATGCTCTTCGTTGCAGTGTGCAGGCTTCTCATTGCAGTGGCTTCTCTTGTTGTGGAACATGGGCTCTAAGCGTGTGGGCTTCAGTAGTTGTGGCTCACGGGCTCTAGAGCTCAGGTTCAGTAGTTGTGGCACAAGGGCTTAGTTGCTCCGTGGCATGTGGGATTTTCCCAGACCAGGGCTAGAACCATATGCCCTGCATTGGCAGGCTGATTCTTAACCACCGCGCCACCAGGGAAGCCCACCCTAATAGCATTTGAAGCATCATTTCATTTAATCGTTACAACAATATTGTGAAGCACAATTTAAAGTTCTCAAGGTAACTTGCTCAAGGTAATCCAACTAACAAGAGCAAAGCAAGGCTTTGAAACAATTGGGACAGACAATAAGCCTAGGTCCTTTCTTTTCTACCTGCCTCAAGCAAGAGAAGCCAGATTTAAATTTTTATCCATCCTTTCAGGGACTGGGAAGAGAAAAGAGGGAGGGTGAGGGACTCTATACCTAGGAAGATAAGTTTCTGTCTGATTCTGCTGCTAAAGAAGCTGTGAAATATTATTTACAATAGCCAAGACATGTAAGCAACCTAATGTCCATAGACAGAGCAGTGGATAAAGAAGATGTGGTGCATATATACAATGGAATATTACTCAGCCATTGAAAAATGAAATAATGCCATTTGCAGCAACATGGATGGGCCTAGAGCTTGTCAAACTGAGTGAAGTTAAGTCAGAGAGAAAGACAAATACCATATGTTATCACTTATATGTGAAATCTAAAAAAATGGTACAAATGAACTTATTTACAAAACAGAAATACAGTAACAAATGTAGAAAACAAACTTACAGCTACTGGGGAGAAAGTGTGGGAGGGATAAATTGGGAGATTAGGATTGACATATGCACACTACTATATATAAAATAGATAACTAATAAGGACATACTGTAAAGCACAGGGAACTCACTCAATACTCTGTAAAGATGTATATAGGAATAGAATATAAAAAAGAATGGATATATGTATATGTATAACTGATTCACTTTGCTCTAACACCTGAAACTAACACATTTTATTTTTTATTTTATTTTTATTTTTTATTTTTTTATTTTTTTTGTTTTTTTAAACATCTTTATTAGAGTATAATTGCTTTACAATGGTGTGTCAGTTTCTGCTTTATAACAAAGTGAATCAGTTATACATATACATATGTCCCCACATCTCTTCCCTCTTGCATCTCCCTCCCTCCTATCCTCCCTATCCCACCCCTCTAGGTGGTCACAAAGCACCGAGCTGATCTCTCGTGCTATGCACCTGCTTCCCACTAGCTATCTGTTTTACGTTTGGTAGTGTATATATGTCCACGCCACTCTCTCACTTTGTCATAGCTTACCCTTCCCCCTCCCCGTATCCTCAAGTCCATTCTCTAGTAGGTCTGCATCTTTATTCCCGTCTTGCCCCTAGGTTCTTCTGACCATTTTCTTTTTTTTTCTTTTTTCTTTTTTTAGATTCCATATGTATGTGTTAGCATACGGTATTTGTTTTTCTCTTTCTGACTTACTTCACTCTTTATGACAGTCTCTAGGTCCATCCACCTCACTACAAATAAATCAGTTTCGTTCCTTTTTATGGCTGAGTAATATTCCATTGTATATATGTGCCACATTTTCTTTATCCATTCATCTGTTGATGGACACTTAGGTCGCTTCCATGTCCTGGCTATTGTAAATAGAGCTGCAATGAACATTTTGGAACATGACTCTTTTTGAATTATGGTTTTCTCAGGGTATATGCCCAGTAGTGGGATTGCTGGGTCGTATGGCAGTTCTATTTTTAGTTTTTTAAGGAACCTCCATACTGTTCTCCATAGTGGCTGTATCAATTTACATTCCCACCAGCAGTGCAACAGGGTTCCCTTTTCTCCACACCCTCTCCAACATTTATTGTTTGTAGATTTTTTGATGATGGCCATTCTGACCGGTGTGAGATGATATCTCATTGTAGTTTTGATTTGCATTTCTCTAATGATTAATGATGTTGAGTATTCTTTCATGTGTTTGTTGGAAATCTGTATATCTTCTTTGGAGAGGTGTCTATTTAGGACTTGGGTTGGATTTTTGGATTGGGTTGTTTGTTTTTTTGCTATTGAGCTGCATGAGTTGATTGTATTAGCCTCAGTTTTTTTTTTTAAATTTATTTATTTATTTTTTATTAGTTTCTGCTTTATAACAAAGTGAATCAGTCATACATACACATCTGTTCCCACATCCCTTCCCTATTGCGTCTCCCTCCCTCCCACCCTCCCTATCCCACCCCTCCAGGCGGTCACAAAGCACCGAGCTGATCTCCCTGTGCTCTGCGGCTGCTTCCCACTATCTATCCACCTTACGTTTGGTAGTGTATATATGTCCATGCCTCTCTCTCACTTTGTCACAGCTTACCCTTCACCCTCCCCATATCCTCAAGTCCGTTCTCAAGTAGGTCTGTGTCTTTATTCCCGTTTTACCCCTAGGTTCTTTATGACTTTTTTTTTTTTAAATTCCATATATATGTGTTAGCATACGGTATTTGTCTTTCTCTTTCTGACTTACTTCACTCTGTATGACAGACTCTAGGTCTATCCACCTCATTACAAATAGCTCAGTTTCGTTTCTTTTTATGGCTGAGTAATATTCCATTGTATATATGTGCCACATCTTCTTTATCCATTCATCCGATGATGGACACTTAGGTTGTTTCCAGCTCCGGGCTATTGTGAATAGAGCTGCAATGAACATTTTGGTACATGTCTCTTTTTGAATTATGGGCTTCTCAGGGTATATGCCTAGTAGTGGGATTGCTGGGTCATATGGTAGTTCTATTTTTAGTTTTTTAAGGAACCTCCATACTGTTCTCCATAGTGGCTGTACCAATTCACATTCCCACCAGCAGTGCAAGAGTGTTCCCTTTTCTCCACACCCTCTCCAGCATTTATTGTTTGTAGATTTTTTGATGATGGCCATTCTGACTGGTGTGAGATGATATCTCATTGTAGTTTTGATTTGCATTTCTCTAATGATTAATGATGTTGAGCATTCTTTCATGTGTTTGTTGGCAGTCTGTATATCTTCTTTGGAGAAATGCCTATTTAAGTCTTCTGCCCATTTTTGGATTGGGTTGTTTGTTTTTTTGCTATTGAGCTGCATGAGCTGTTTATAAATTTTGGAGATTAATCCTTTGTCAGTTGCTTCATTTGCAAATATTTTCTCCCATTCTGAGGGTTGTCTTTTGGTCTTGTTTATGGTTTCCTTTGCTGTGCAAAAGCTTTGAAGTTTCATTAGGTCCCATTTGTTTATCTTTGTTTTTAGTTCCATTTCTCTAGGAGGTGGGTCCAAAAGGATCTTGCTGTGATTTATGTCATAGAATGTTCTACCTATGTTTTCCTCTAAGAGTTTGATAGTTTCTGGCCTTACATTTAGGTCTTTAATCCATTTTGAGCTTATTTTTGTGTATGGTGTTAGGGAATGATCTAATCTCATACTTTTACATGTCCCTGTCCAGTTTTCCCAGCACCACTTATTGAAGAGGCTGTCCTTTCTCCACTGTACATTCCCGCCTCCTTTATCAAAGATAAGTTGGCCATATGTGCGTGGGTTTATCTCTGGGCTTTCTATCCTGATCCACTGATCTATCTTTCTGTTTTTATGCCAGTACCACACTGTCTTAATTACTGTAGCTTTGTAGTATAGTCTGAAGTCAGGGAGCCTGATTCCTCCAGCTCCATTTTTCGTTCTTAAGATTGCTTTGGCTATTCGGGGTCTTTTGTTTTTCCAAACAAATTTTGAAATTTTTTGTTCTAGTTCTGTGAAAAATGCCAGTGGTAGTTTGATAGGGATTGCATTGAATCTGTATATTGCTTTGGGTAGTAGAGTCATTTTCACAATATTGATTCTTCCAATCCAGGAGCATGGTATATCTCTCCATCTATTTGTATCCTCTTTAATTTCTTTCATCAGTGTCTTATAATTTTCTGCATAAAGGTCTTTTGTCTCCTTAGGTAGGTTTATTCCTAGATATTTTATTCTTTTTGTTGCAATGGTAAATGGGAGTGTTTTCTTGATTTCATTTTCAGATTTTTCATCATTAGTGTACAGGAATGCCAGAGATTTCTGTGCATTAATTTTGTATCCTGCTACTTTACCAAATTCATTGATTAGCTCTAGTAGTTTTCTGGTAGCATCTTTAGGATTCTCTATGTATAGTATCATGTCATCTGCAAACAGTGACAGCTTTACTTCTTCTTATCCAATTTGGATTCCTTTTATTTCCTTTTCTTCTCTGATTGCTGTGGCTAAAACTTCCAAAACTATGTTGAATAAGAGTGGTGAGAGTGGGCAGCCTTGTCTTGTTCCTGATCTTAGTGGAAATGGTTTCAGTTTTTCACCATTGAGGACAATGTTGGCTGTGGGTTTGTCATATATGGCCTTTATTATGTTGAGGAAAGTTCCCTCTATGCCTACTTTCTGCAGGGTTTTTATCATAAATGGGTGTTGAATTTTGTCGAAAGCTTTCTCTGCACCTATTGAGATGATCATATGGTTTTTCCCCTTCAACTTGTTAATATGGTGTATCACATTGATTGATTTGCGTATATTGAAGAATCCTTGCATTCCTGGAATAAACCCCACTTGATCATGGTGTATGATCCTTTTAATGTGCTGTTGGATTCTGTTTGCTAGTATTTTGTTGAGGATTTTTGCATCTATGTTCATCAGTGATATTGGCCTGTAGTTTTCTTTCTTTGTGACATCCTTGCCTGGTTTTGGTATCAAGGTGATGGTGGCCTCATAGAATGAGTTTGGGAGTGTTCCGTCCTCTGATATTGTTTGGAAGAGTTTGAGAAGGATGGGTGTTAGCTCTTCTCTAAATGTTTGATAGAATTCGCCTGTGAAGCCATCTGGTCCTGGGCTTTTGTTTGATGGAAGATTTTTAATCACAGTTTCAATTTCAGTGCTTGTGATTGGTCTATTCATATTTTCTATTTCTTCCTGTGTCAGTCTTGGTAGGTTGTGCATTTCTAAGAATTTGTCCATTTCTTCCAGGTTGTCCATTTTATTGGCATAGAGTTGCTTGTAGCAATCTCTCATGATCTTTTGTATTTCTGCATTGTCAGTTGTTACGTCTCCTTTTTCATTTCTAATTCTGTTGATTTGAGTCTTCTCCCTTCTTTTCTTGATGAGTCTGGCTAATGGTTTGTCAATTTTGTTTATCTTCTCAAAGAACCAGCTTTTAGTTTGGTTGATCTTTGCTATTGTTTCCTTCATTTCTTTTTCATTTATTTCTGATCTGATCTTTATGATTTCTTTCCTTCTGCTAACTTTGGGGGTTTTTTGTTCTTCTTTCTCTAATTGCTTTAGGTGCAGGGTCAGGTTGTTTACTCGAAATGTTTCCTGTTTCTTAAGGTGGGATTGTATTGCTATAAACTTCCCCCTTAGAACTGCTTTTGCTGCGTCCCATAGGTTTTGCGTCGTTGTGTCTCCATTGTCATTTGTTTCTAGGTATTTTTTAATTTCCTCTTTGATTTCTTCAGTGATCACTTCGTTATTGAGTAGTGTATTGTTTAGCCTCCATGTGTTTGTATTTTTTACAGATCTTTTCCTGTAATTGATGTCTAGTCTCATAGCATTGTGGTCGGAAAAGATACTTGATACAACTTCAATTTTCTTAAATTTACCAAGGCTTGATTTGTGACCCAAGATATGATCTATCCTGGAGAATGTTCCATGAGCACTTGAGAAAAATGTGTATTCTGTTGTTTTTGGATGGAATGTCCTATAAATATCAACTAAGTCCATCTTGTTTAATGTATCATTTAAAGCTTGTGTTTCCTTATTTATTTTCATTTTGGATGATCTGCCCATTGGTGAAAGTGGGGTGTTAAAGTCCCCTACTATGATTGTGTTACTGTCGATTTCCCCTTTTATGGCTGTTAGTATTTGCCTTATGTATTGAGGTGCTCCTATGTTGGGTGCATAAATATTTACAATTGTTATATCTTCTTCTTGGATCGATCGCTTTATCGTTATGTAGTGTCCTTCTTGGTCTCTTCTAATAGTCTTTATTTTAAAGTCTATTTTGTCTGATATAAGAATTGCTACTCCAGCTTTCTTTTGATTTCCATTTGCATGGAATATCTTTTTCCATCCCCTTACTTTCAATCTGTATGTGTCTCTAGGTCTGAAGTGGGTCTCTTGTAGACAGCATATATATGGGTCTTGTTTTTGTATCCATTCAGCCACTCTGTGTCTTTTGGTGGGAGCATTTAGTCCATTTACATTTAGGGTAATTATTGATATGTATGTTTCTATTCCCATTTCCTTAATTGCTTTGGGTTCGTTATTGTAGGTCTTTTCCTTCTGTTGTGTTTCTTGCCTAGAGAAGTTCCTTTAGCATTTGTTGTAAAGCTGGTTTGGTGGTGCTGAACTCTCTCAGCTTTTGCTTGTCTGTAAACGTTTTAATTTCTCCATCAAATCTGAATGAGATCCTTGCTGGGTAGAGTAATCTTGGTTGCAGGTTTTTCTCCTTCATCACTTTAATTATGTCCTGCCACTCCCTTCTGGCTTGTAGAGTTTCTGCTGAGAGATCAGCTGTTATCCTGATGGGGATTCCCTTGTGTGTTATTTGTTGTTTTTCCCTTGCTGCTTTTAATATGATTTCTTTGTGTTTAATTTTTGACAGTTTGATTAATATGTGTCTTGGTGTATTTCTCCTTGGATTTATTCTGTATGGGACTCTCTGTGCCTCCTGGACTTGATTAACTATTTCCTTTCCCATATTAGGGAAGTTTTCAACTATAATCTCTTCAAATATTTTCTCAGTCCCTTTCTTTTTCTCTTCTTCTTCTGGAACCCCTATAATTCGAATGTTGGTGCGTTTAATGTTGTCCCAGAGGTCTCTGAGACTGTCCTCTATTCTTTTCATTCTTTTTTCTTTATTTTGCTCGGCATCAGTTATTTCCACTATTTTATCTTCCACCTCACTTATCCGTTCTTCTGCCTCAGTTATTCTGCTATTGATCCCATCTAGAGTATTTTTCATTTCATTTATTGTGTTTTTAATCGATGCTTGATTCATCTTTAGTTCTTCTAGGTCCTTGTTAACTGTTTCTTGCATTTTGTCTATCCTATTTCCAAGATTTTGGATCATCTTTACTATCATTATTCTGAATTCTTTTTCAGGTAGACTGCCTATTACCTCTTCATTTGTTAGGTGTGGTAGGTTTTTATTTTGCTCCTTCACCTGCTGTGTGTTTTTCTGCTTTCTCATTTTGCTTATGTTACTGTGTTTGGGGTCTCCTTTTTGCAGGCTACAGATTCGTAGTTCCCGTTGTTTTTGGTATCTGTCCCCCGTGGCTAAGGTTGTTTCAGTAGGTTGTGTAGGCTTCCTGGTGGGGGGGACTAATGCCTGTGTTCTGGTGGTTGAGGCTCGATCTTGTCTTTCTGGTGGACAGGTCCACGTCTGGTGGTGTGTTTTGGGGTGCCTGTAGCCTTATTATGTTTTTAGGTAGCCTCTCTGCTAATGGGTGGGGTTGTGTTCCTGCCTTGCTAGTTGCTTGGCATAGGGTGACCAGCACTGTAGCTTGCTGGTCGTTGACTGAAGCTGGGTGCTGGTGTTGAGATGGAGATCCCTGGGAGATTTTCGCTGCTTGATATTATGTGGAGCTGGGACGTCTCTTGTGGACCCGTGTCCTGAGGTTGGCTCTCCCACTTCAGAGGCACAGCACTGACTCCTGGCTGCAGCACCAAGAGCCTTTCATCCACCCGGCTCAGAATAACAGTGAGAAAAAGTAGAAAGAAAGAATTAGTAGAAGAAAGAAAGAGAGAGGGAAAGAAAGGAAGAAGGGAAGAAAGGAAGGAAGGAAGGACGAAAGAAAGAAAGGAGGGGGGGAGGGAGGAAGGATGGAAAGACAGAAGGAAAGAAAGGAGGGAGGGAGGGAGGAATGAAAGCAAAAGGAAGAGTGAATGGAAGAAGGGAGGGAGGGAGGGAGGAAGGAAAGAAAGAAAGAAAGACAGGAGGGAGGGAGGGAGGAAGGAAAGAAAAAGAAAGTGGAAAGAAGAAGGGTGGGAGGGAGGGAGGGAGGAAAGAAAAAGAAAGAAGGAAAGGAGAAGCGGAGGGAGGGAGGGAGGAAGGGAAGGTAGGAAAAAAAGAAAGAGCAGGTAAAGTAAAATAGAATAAAGTATGAAATATAGTAGCGTTATTAAAATTAAAAAGTAATTATTGAAAAAAAAAAAAACACGGACCGATACAACCCTGGGACATATGGTGGAAGCAAAGCTATACAGAGAGAATCTTACACAGAAGATTACACATACACATTCACAAAAAGAGAGCAGGGGGAAAAATCAAAAATCTTGCTCTTCAAGTCCACCTCCTCGATTTGGGATAATTCGTTGTAAAAAGAGGAAAAGGGCGAGAAGTCTGAAATCTTGCTAAGTCCACCTCCTTAATTTGGGATAATTCGTTGTAAAAAGGGGGGAAAGTCTTAAATCTTGTCCTCAAAGTCCACTTCCTCAATTTGGGATGATTCGCTGTCCATTCATACACTCCACAGATGCAGGGCACATCAAATGGACCGTGGAGATTTAATCCACTGCCTCCGAGGCTGCCCAGAGAGATTTCCCTGTCTCTGCTCTCACAGCTCCCGGGTCTCAGCCTTGGACCTGGCCCCGCCTCTCCGCATAGGTCGCCGGAGGGCGTCCGTTCTTCGCTCAGGCCGGACGGGTTTAAAGGAGCCGCTGATTCGGGGGCTCTGGCTCACTCAGGCAGAGGGGAGGGAGGGGAATGCCCTCTCCTCGCGCACCAGGCAACAAAAGGGAAAAAAGTCTCTTGCCTCTCCGGTAGCTCCAGACCCTTTCCTCGGACTCCCTCCGGGCTAGCACTAACCCCTTCAGGCTCTCTTCCTGCCGCCAGCCCCAGTCCTCTCCCTGCGCTCCGACTGAAAGCCGATACCCGAGCCTCAGCTCCCAGCCCCGCCCGCCCCGGCGGCGAGCAGACAAGCCTCTCAGGCTGGTGTGTGCCTGAGGGCACCGATCCTCTGTGCCAAAATCTCTCTGCTTTGCCCTCCGCACCCCTGTTGCTGTGCTCTCCTCCGCTACTCCGAAGCTTTCCCCCTCCGCCACCTGCAGTCTCCGCCCGCGAAGGGGCTTGTAGTGTGTAGAAACCTTCCCTCCTTCACGGCTCCCTCCCACTGGTGCAGGTCCCGTCCATATCCTATTGTCTCTGTTTATTCTTCTTTTCTTTTGACCTACCCAGGTATGTGGGGAGTTTCTTGCCTTTTGGAGGGTCTGAGGTCTTCTGTCAGCGTTCAGTAGGTGTTCTGTTGGAGTTGTTCCACGTGTAGATGAATTTCTGATGTATCTGTGGGGAGGAAGGTGATCTCCGCGTCTTACTCTTCCGCCATCTTCCTCCGGCTCCTATTTTATTTTTTAACATCTTTTTTGGTGTATAATTGCTTTACTATGGTGTGTTAGTTTCTGCTTTATAACAAAGTAAATCAGTTATACATATACATATGTTCCCATATCTCTTCCCTCTTGTGTCTCCCTCCCTCCCACCCTCCCTATCAAACCCCTCTATGTGCTCACAAGCACCGAGTTGTTCTCCTTGTGCTATAAGGCTGCTTCCCACTAGCTATCTGTTTTACGTTTGGTAGTGTATATATGTCCATACCATTCTCTCACTTTATCACAGCTTACCCTTCCCCTCCCCATATCCTCAAGTCCATTCTCTAGTAGGTTGTTGTCTTTATTCCCGTCTTGCCCCTAGGTTCTTCATAATCTTTTTTTTTTTCTTTTTCTTAGGTTCCATATATATGTGTTAGCATCCGGAATATTTTTTCTCTTTCTGACTTACTTCACTCTGTACGATAGACTCTAGGTCCATCCACCTTACTACAAATAACTCAATTTCGTTTCTTTTTATGACTGAGTAATATTCCATTGTATATATGTGCCATATCTTCTTTATCCATTCATCTGTTGATGGACACTTAGGTTGCTTCCATATCCTGGCTATTGTAAATAGAGCTGCAATCGATATTGTGGTACGTGACTCTTTATGAATTATGGTTTTCTTAGGGTATATGCCCAGGAGTGGGATTGCTGGGTCGTATGGTAGTTCTATTTGTAGTTTTTAAAGAACCTTCATACTGTTCTCCACAGTGGCTATATCAATTTACATTCCACCAACAGTGCAAGAGGGTTCGCTTTTCTCCACACCCTATCCAGCATTTATTGTTTCTAGATTTTTGGATGATGGCCATTCTGACGAGTGTGAGATGACATCTCATTGTAGTTTTGATTAGGATTTCTCTAATGATTAAGGATGTTGAGCATTCTTTCATATGTTTGTTGCCAATCTGTATATCTTCTTTAGACAAATGGCTATTTAGGTCTTCTGCCCATTTTTGGATTGGGTTGTTTGTTTTTTTCGTATTGAGCTGCATGACCTGCTTGTAAATTTTGGAGATTAATCCTTTGTCAGTTGCTTCATTTGAAAATATTTTCTCCCATTCTGAGGGTGGTTTTTGGTCTTGATTATGGTTTCTTTTGCTGTGCAAAAGCTTTCAAGTTTCATTAGGGCCCATTTGTTTATTTTTGGTTTTTTTCCATTTCTCTAGAAGGGTCAAAAAGGACCTTGCTGTGATTTATGTCATAGGGTTTTCTGCCTATGTTTTCCTCTAAGAGTTTGATGGTGTCTGGCCTTACATTTAGGTCTTTATTCAATTTTGAGTTTATTTTTGTGTATGGTGTTAGGGAGTATTCTAATTTCATACTTTTACATGTATATGTCCAGTTTCACAACACCACTTACTGAAGATGTTGTCTTTTCTCCACTGTATATTCTTGCATCCTTTATCAAAGATAAGATGACCATATGTGCGTGGGTTTATCTCTGGGCTTTCTATCCTGTTCCATTGATCCATATTTCTGTTTTTGTGCCAGTACCATACTGTCTTCATTACTGTAGATTTGTAGTATAGTCTGAAGTCAGGGAGCCTGATTCCTCCAGCTCCATTTTTCGTTCTCAAGATTGCTTTGGCTATTCGGGGTCTTTTGTGTTACCATTCAAATTGTGGAATTTTTTGTCCTAGTTCTGTGAAAAATGCCAGTGGTAGTTTGAGAGGGATTGCATTGAATCTGTAGATTGCTTTGGGTAGTAGAGTCATTTTCACAAGGTAGATTCTTCCAATCCAAGAACATGGTATATCCATCTATTTGTATCATCTTTAATTTCTTTCATCAGTGTCTTATAATTTTCTGCATACAGGTCTTTTGTCTCCTTAGGTAGGTTTATTCCTAGACATTTTATTCCTTTTGTTGCAATGGAAAATGGGAGTTTTTTTTTAATTTAACTTTCAGACTTTTCATCATTAGTGTAGAGGAATGCAAGAGATTTCTCTGCATTAATTTTGTATCCTGCTTCTTTACCACATTCATTGATTAGCTGTAGTAGTTATCTGGCAGCATCTTTAGGATACTCTATGTATAGTATCATGTCATCTGCAAACAGTGACAACTTTACCTCTTTTTTCCTGATTTGGATTCCTTTTATTTCTTTTTCTTCTCTAATTGCTGTGGCTAAAATTTCCAAAACTAAGCTGAATAAGAGTGGTGAGAGTGGGCAACCTTGTCTTGGTCCTGATCTTAGTGGAAATGGTTTGAGTTTCTCACCATTGAGGACAATGTTGGCTGTGGGTTTGTCATATATGGCCATGAGTATACTGAGGAAAGTTCCCTCTATGCCTACTCTTTGCACAGTTTTTATCATCAATAGGTGTTGAATTTTGTCGAAAGCTTTCTCTGCACCTATTGAGATGATCATATGGTTTTTCTCCTTCAATTTGTCTATATGGTGTATCACATTGATTGATTTGCATATATTGAAGAATCCTTGCATTCTTGCAATAAACCCCACTTGATCATGGTGTATGATCCTTTTAATGTGCTTTTGATTCTGTTTGCTAGTATTTTGTTGAGGATTTTTGCATCTATGTTCATCAGTGATATTGGCCTGTAGTTTTCTTTCTTTGTGACATCTTTGTCTGGGTTTTGTATCAGGGTGATGGTGGCTTCGTAGAATGAGTTTGGGAGTGTTCCTCCCTCTGCTATATTTTGGAAGAGTTTGAGAAGGATATGTGTTAGCTCTTATCTAAATGTTTGATAGAATTTGCCTGTGAAGCCATCTGGTCCTGGGCTTTTGTTTGTTGGAAGATTTTTTAATCACAGTTTCAATTTCAGTGCTTGTGATTGGTCTGTTCATATTTTCTATTTCTTCCTGGTTCAGTCTCAGAAGCTGTGCATTTCTAAGAATTTGTCCATTTCTTCCAGGTTGTCCTTTTTATTGGCATAGAGTTGCTTGTAATAATCTCTCATGATCCTTTGTATTTCTGCAGTGTCAGTTGTTACTTCTCCTTTTTCATTTCTAATTCTATTGATTTGAGTCTTCTCCCTTTTTTTCTTGATGAGTCTGGCTAATGGTTTATCAATTTTGTTTATCTTCTCAAAGAACCAGCTTTTAGTTTTATTGATCTTTGCTATCGTTTCCTTCATTTCTTTTTCATTTATTTCTGATCTGATCTTTATTATTTCTTTCTTTCTGTGAACGTTGGGGTTCTTTTGTTCTTCTTTCTCTAATTGCTTTTGGTATAAGGTTAGGTTGTTTATTTGAGATGTTTCCTGTTTCTTAAGGTAGGATTGTATTGCTATCAACTTCCCTCTTAGAACCGCTTTTGCTGCGTCCCATAAGTTTTGGGTCATTGTGTTTTCATTGTCATTTGTTTCCAGGTATTTTTTGATTTCCTTTTTGATTGCTTCAGTGATCTCCTGGTTCTTAACTAGTGTACAGCTTAGCCTCCATGTCCTTGTATTTTTCACAGATTTTTTTCCTGTAATTGCTTACTAGTCTCATAGCATTGTGGTTGGAAAAGATACTTGATACAATTTCAATTTTCTTAAATTTACCTAGGCTTGGTTTGTGATCCAAGATATGATGTATCCTGGAGAAATTTCCATGAGCACTTGAGAAGAATGTGTATTCTCTTGTTTTTAGGTGGAATGTCCTATAAATATCAATTAAGTCCATCTTCTTTAACGTGTCATTTAAAGCTTGTGTTTCCTTATTTAGTTTCATTTTGGATGATCTGTCCATTGGTAAAAGTGGGGTGTTAAAGTCCCCTACTATGATTGTGTTACTGTCGATTTCCCCTTTTATGGCTGTTATTACTTGCCTTATGTATTGAGGTCCTCCTATGTTGGTTGCATATGTATTTACAATTGTTATATCTTCTTCTTGGATAGATAGCTTGATCATTATGTAGAGTGCTTCTGTGGCTCTTTTAACAGTTTTTATTTTAAAGTCTATTGTGTCTAATATGAGAATTTCTACTCCAGCTTTCTTTTGATTTCCATTTGCATGGAATACCTTTTTCCATCCCCTCACTTTCAGTCTGTATGTGTCCCTAGGTCTGAACTGGGTCTCTTGTAGATAGCATATATATGAGTCTTGTCTTTGTATCCATTCAGCCAGTCTATGTCTTTTGGTTGGAGCATTTAATGCATTTACATTTAAGGTAATTATCAAGAAATATGTTCCTATTCCCATTTTCTTAATTGTTTTGGGTTTGTTATTATAGGTCTTTTCCTTATCTTGTGTTTCCTGTCTAGAAAAGTTCCTTTAGCAAGTGTTGGAAAGCTGATTTGGTGATGCTGAATTCTCTTAGCTTTTGCTTGTCTGTAAAGCTTTTAATTTCTCCATCAAACCTGAATGAGATCCTTTCTGGGTAGAGTAATCTTGGTTATAGGTTCTTCTTCTTCATCACTTTAAATATGTCCTGCCACTATCTTCTGGCTTGAAGAGTTTCTGCTGAAAGATCAGCTGTAAACCTTATGGGGATTCCCTTGTGTGTTATTTTTCTCTTGCTGCTTTTAATATTTTTCTTTGTATTTAATTTTTGATAGTTTGATTAATATGTGTCTTGGTGTGTTTCTCCTTGTAAATATCCTGTATGGACTCTCTGTGCTTCCTGGACTTGATTAACTATTTCCTTTCCCATCTTAAGGAAGTTTTCAACTATAATCTCTTCCAATATTTTCTCAGTCTCTTTCTTTTTCTCTTCTTCTTCTTGGACCCCTATCATTTGAATGTTGGTGCGTTTAATGTTGTCTCAGAGGTCTCTGAGACTGTTCTCAGTCCTTTTCATTCTTTTATCTTTATTCTGCTCTGCAGTAGTTATTTCCACTATTTTATCTTCCAGGTCACTTATCTGTTCTTCTGCATCCGTTATTCTGCTCTTGATCCCTTCTAGAGAATTTTAAATTTCATATATTGTGTTGTTCATCTCTTTTTGTTTGCTCTTTAGGTCTTCTAGGTCCCTGTTTAACCTTTCTTTTATTTTTTCCATTCTATTTCCCAGATTTTGGATCATCTTTACTATCATTATTCTGAATTATTTTTCAGGTAGACTGCCTATTTCCTCTTCATTTGTTACATCTAGGTGGTTTTTACCTTGCTCCTTCATGTGCTGTGTGATTTTCTGTCTTCTCATTTTGCTTAACTTACTGTGTTTGGGGTCTCCTTTTCTCAGGCTGCAGGTTTGTAGTTCCCGTTGTTTTTGTTGTCTGTCCCCAGTGGCTCAGGTTGCTTCAGTGGGTTGTGTAGGCTTCCTGGTGGAGGAGACTAGTGCCTGTGTTCTGGTGGATGAGGCTGGATCTTGTCTTTCTGGTGGGCAGGTCCACATCTGGTGGTGTGTTTTGAGGTGTCTGTGTCCTTATTATGATTTTAGGCAGCCTCTCTGCTAATGGATGGGGTTTTCTTCCTTTCTTGCCAGTTGTTTGGCATAGGGTGTCCAGCACTGTAGCTTGCTGGTCTTTGAGTGAAGCTGGGTCTTGGCGTGAGATGGAGATCTCTGAAGGATTTTTGCCATTTGATATTACATGGAGCTGGAAGGTCTCTCGTGGACCAGTGTCCTGAAGTTGGTTCTCCCACCTCAGAGGCACAGCCCTGACGCCTGGCTGGAGTACCAAGAGCCTTTCATCAACACAGCTCAGAGTAAAAGGGATAAAAAGTAGAAAGAAAGAAAGAAAGAAAGAAAGAAAGAAGATGAAATAAAATAAAACAAAAAGTTATTAAAATAAAAAATAATTATTAAGAAAGAAATTTTACAAAGTAAAAAAAGGAGAGATAGAACCCTAGGACAAATGGTAAAAGCAAAGCTACACTGACAAAATCACACACAGAAGCATACACATACTCACGTACAAAAACAGAAAAAGGGGAAAAATATATATATATCTCAGCTCCCAAAGTCCACCTCCTCAGTCTGGGATGTTTCATTGTCTATTCAGGTATTCCACAGATGCAGGGTACATCAAGTTGATTGTGGAGCTTTAATCCGCTGCTCCTGAGGCTGCTGGGAAAGATTTCCCTTTCTCTCTATGTTCACACAGCTCCCAGGGCTCAGCTTTGGATTTGGACCCGCTTCTGTGTGTACATTGCCTGAGGGCATCTTTTCTTCGCTCAGACAGGATGGGGTTAAAGGAGCAGCTGATTCGGGGGCTCAGGCTCACTCAGGCCAGAGGGGAGGGAGGGGTACGGATGTGGGGTGAGACTGTGGCGGCAGAGGCTGGTGTGACGTTTCAGCAGCCTGAGGCGTGCCCTGCATTCTCCCAGGGAAGTTGTCACTGGATCACAGGACCCTGGCAGTGGCGGGCTGCACAGGCTTCCGGGAGGGGATGTGTGGATAGTGACCTGTGGTCGCACACAAGCTTCTTGGTCACGGCAGCAGAGCCTTAGCGTCTCATGCCCGTCTCTGTTGTCCATGCTGAGAGCCGCAGCTCGCGCCCATCTCTGGAGCTCCTTTAAGCAGCGCTCTTAATCCCCTCTCCTCGTGCACCAGGAAACAAAGAGGGAAGAAAACATCTTCTGCCTCTTCAGCAGTTCCAGACCTCTTCCCGAACTCCCTCCCGGCTAGCCGTGGCGCACTGGCCCCCTTCAGGCTCTGTTCACGCTGCCAACCCCAGTCCTCTCCGTGCAATCTGACCAAAGCCTTAGCATCAGCTCCCAGCCCCCGCCCACCCCGGCGGGCGAGCAGACAATCCTCTCGGGCTGGTGAGTGCTGGTCGGCACTGATACTCTGTGTGGGAATCTTTCCACTTTGCCCTCTGCACCCCTGTTGCTGCGCTCTCCTCTGTGGCTCTGATGCTTCCCCCCTCCGCCACCTGCAGTCTCCACCCGCGAAGGGGCTTCCTAGTGTGTGGACACCTTTCCTTCTTCACAGCTCCCTCCCACTGGTGCAGGTCCCATCCCTATCCTTTTGTCTCTGCTTATTCTTTTTTCTTTTGCCCTACCCAGGTACGTGGGGGAGTTTCTTGCCTTTTGGGAGGTCTGAGGTCCTGTGTCAGCGTTCAGTAGGTGTTCTGTAGGAGAGTTCCACGTGTAGATGTATTTCTGATGTATCTGTGGGGAGGAAGGTGATCTCCTCGTCTTACTCTTCCGCCAACTTGAAGCTCCTCTAACAGAACATTTTGAATCAATTTCACTCCAATTAAAAAAAAAAAAAGCAGCTATGAAGCCTGGACTGAGTTTCTTCTCTACCCCTTTTGTCTCTTGCCCCCGAGGACAGTGTTGGGTAGGGGCTCTCCAGAGCTAAGACTTCAGTGCTCTCTCCACTTCAGCATCCACGCTGGCAAACATCGCTTCTCCTGCCTGCTGTGCCAAAGTGTTCAGGAGGCTTCTAAACACCTGGGATCTGGTGTTTCTTCTTTTTCTCCTCATCTTTTTCAGATGGGGGACAATGTGTGTTATAGAGACTTTGTTTTCCTTTAACCATCCTAGCCTGAAATGTGCAGCCAACATTCTGGTCTCCTGAGCTCCTCACAGCGGTCCGGGGTGAGGGTGACAGTAAAACTCTCACTTGTTTCCAGATGCTACCATATATTAAATATGGGTTCCTATGGTAAAATGACTGGGTTTCGAATTCAGCGTGACAGTCTCTGCATGCTCTGGGCCTTGGAGAAGTAAAGGAGGAGGGAGTGTCCTAAGTCAGAAAAGGAAGGGCATGACCACTGTGTTCATAGGCTCAGGGCTCCCTCTTTCCTGCTCTGTACATGAGTGATGAACTTCAGGCACACTCAGAGCTAGTAGAGGGAAGATTCCCCCAGCTGGCCCAGAGGGGAGCCAGGTTTTGACTGAGGAAGAGCAGCAGCCTCCTGTGTTTTAACAAAAGGGGATTCTGTGAAATGTTGAGAAATTCTGGGAGATGTGCTTACCATCAGAAGCCACCCAGTTTCCCCTTTCTTTATGTAAGGAGTTTGTAGGGCCAGATTCACCAGGTAACCCAACCCTGATGGTGAAGAAACTGAGTTTCTCTGAAAGGGAGAGTATACTTATCACCACCCACTGGGTGAGATTCAGATGAACAAACGGGGAGAATGATGTCAGGGGTCAAGGGAAAATTCCAGAGTCGGGATCCAGAACAGTGTGGGGTTGGGTACAGGAAGCACAAGTCGAGGCAGGCAGGAGAGTCTGGACAGTACGAGGTAGTGCGTGAGAGGGAAATTCCTTTGCATCAAGGGCCAAGGCCCAGGGAGGGCACAGAGTACCCCAGCTTCAGAGCTAAGTTCAGATCCTACAGGGCCTGAGACAAGCTGAGTGACACCACAGGACAGAGAGGAGGAAGCAAGTTCCTTGAGGCTGAGAATCCTACCAGATACAGCAGCAGGTTCTGCCCGGAGCTGCCTCTATCAGGAGCTTTAGAGAGGGAGTTTGGGTGAAGAGAGGGAACTGGTCCAAGCCCAGAGGGGAGCTAAACTGAGGCAAGAGGCTTGGAACTCAGCTGTGGTCATGGTGCTAGTAGTAGTCCAGAGGGAGGCAAGTCATTAAATTGACTGACAATGAACATTGGGTGGAGAGGGCAGCAGAAGCTGTCTGTCCTTTGCTGAGCCTTACTGTTCCTCTTAACTCCTCCCAAAAGAGAGAGACTTCTCAGAAATCAAATAATGCCATTCATTCACCTATTCATTCATTAATTCATTTAGTCAGTCAGTCATTCTACAATCGCCAAGCACTGAGCAGCTACTACATACCAGGCGCCATGTAAGGATGGATGTGGACCAATGGCTATAGGGACACAGTGGGAGGCTCATCCAGGACTCAAGGTCATAAGAGGTGACCACCTGTGGAACCAGCAGGTGCTCTATAAACATTTAAGTAAGTGTCTGGGGGCAGGGGAAGGAGGAATTATCCACACACCTGGGTTTTAAGGGTGATTAGGATTTTCCAAGGCCACACCTAGTAACATATTGTGTTTTGAGGACAACTCTGAAGCAGTTACTTCAGTTTCATGTTGTTGATCAGAGGAAAATGTCAGTGTAAGGACTGAGGGGATCCCCATTCTTATGTCCCCAGAAAAGTCCATGGCAATGAGACTCTTCAGGATCCAACCATTATGGAGGGAAGGTGTACCTGGGCAGGTGCTCAGAGGCTACTCACCTTCTGCCATCCTGAATGCTATTACTGCCCAGGGTACCCAAGCTCTGTCACTATGCCACCCTGGACCCCCTCCAGAGTGAAAGCAATCTGGTTCAAAACAAGCATTTTAACATTTCAGCCTTTCCCTTCCTCTTTCAGACCCTTATCCACTGAGTGATGATAAACTAAATGAGTCCTTTATTTCCATGTATGCTAACTCATGCCCCCTCCTATTTTCAGCAGTGCTGGAAATACCTTCTCTTTATCCCCAGAGCCACTTCAAACATTAAGCAGCTTTATTCTCACTTAAGGGGATTCATCTTAGCAAAATATTAAGGGCTTACCCAAAAGGCAGGGCTCTTTCTGACCTCACATTGCCACTCACACAATGCTTTCCCAGGCCTGTGAGTGGGCCGAGCTCCAAGCCAGGAAGGTTGAGCTGCCCCTTTCCACCTTTAATCATTTTCCTGCCTGGACTTAATTTCCTCTGTAGGCATTAGGAGCAACGGTGGGTTAGGACAAAGGTGAACATAGGATTTCTGTGTAGAAATCCTTTTCTCATGGGGTCCATTGTTTGATCTTGGGTGAGTTATTTCACCTCTCGTGTCCTCAAACTCAGTTATCACTTGAGGAGTGTGGACTGAGCGAGGGTCTCTGAGATCTGTCAAACTAGTGACTGTGACCTAAGCTGCGTACCTTGCCCTAGGGAGTTCCTTCTCTGCTGAGGGGAAGGGGTCTTCATACTGAGATAGCTCCTAGAATGAGATGACTGGTGTATATTAAGGACTTGATTAATGTTTGTTGAATAAATGAGGATACAAATATTACCATGGGAACACCGCTGTTTTGAACAGACACAGCTTTGATGCTCAGAAAGCTCCCAAAATATACAAAGCGAGAGAGAGGAGAAAAACATTGCAGCCAGCAAGATCCTCAGGTGTTGGGTCTGGAGTTGGAAGTGGGCAAGAGGTGGGGGAGAATTCATCCCTGAGGTCTCCATGGATGGGCTTCGGGTGAAGGTGGTTAGAAAAGCCTTGCAGGTTTTCAGGTGGGGGTGAGGAGAGAGGGTTGGGTTAGGAAAGAGGGAAGGGCCATGACCAGAAGGCTGGGTGGAGTGGAGGGAAAAGTTTATCCCAGAAGAGGAATTAGCTCTTGAAAATCTCTGAAGAAAGAGAGGGGTGAGGGTGTGGTTGGTGAAAGCAAAGCAGGTTTACCCAGATTAGCAACTAGTCAGAGAAGGGTGGGGTTGGTGGGGGAGTGATAATTAAGTAATTCCAAATGTGTGTAGTTCAGTGGAGTTAGGAGAAAGATGTCAGGAATTGATATAAGGGCCTAGGATATTCCAGACAAGGAGTCTATAACCAGTCAATTCCATGATCTCTAGCACCTGCCTTTATAAGGCAGACAACTCGTGCCCACCTCAGTTCCTGTGCTCCTCTTCCCTTCCCACTTATTCATGTGCTCAAATGTATTCATCCCACAGAACTTGAGGAACAACCAACTCAGGGAAAAAGAGAGCAGGAAGGTGGCAAGACCACAAAAGGACTCAGCTCTTCCTGCAGAGTTAACTCATTAAACCCTCCAGGAACCCTATGGCTAACCCATCCCCCAACACAAGCCCTATATTTGGGTCTAAGAGGGAGGGTGGCAGTGGGAATCAGGCCCAGGTGACATCATTGTCAGACAGCCAAGTGGGTGGTTTTCATCACAAAAGCTGAGCCATCTTGTAATTGAGAGGAATAGGGTGACTCATGTTTGACAGGTAAGGAATGAAAACAGAGGGGCCCTGGGTGATTGTATTTCCTTGAGGCAGAGCTCATTCATTTCGTAAAAAGCCTGCTGGCTGTTGACTTCACATCAGACAGTAGCAACCAGACAACCAGTTCTTCTCTGTGTACCAGGTGAGTCTCTGATTGGAATTCATTTGAAATTTTTATTTTTTCACTGTTGGAAAATGGACAAAGACAAAGATGAATTAAGAGTCATTAATAATTAATAATACCCTGAAGCAGGGTATTAATTAGAGAGAGAATATTGGGGCATCTTTATTTTAAATGAAGTACAATTTGGGCTTGAAGGGACCTTAGAACTGGTGAAGCCAGCCACCTCAGTGGACAGCTGTGGAAGTAGGGGTCAGGGAAGGGGACAGATCTGTGCAAGTTCCCATAGTAAATTAGTAACAGTGTTACAACTAGAACTCAGACTCAGGAAACACTCATCAACACCATTATTCTCTCTGTTTATGATAACTTATTATAAAAATTTTAATTCATAAGATGGACCTCTACTCAACATTTATTATATTTAAGGCATGATGCTAAGCACTGTGGAGGAATCAGATGGTCACAGAACTTACTTAAACTTACAACCTAGCAGGGAAGGTAACGCATGTACACACACATAGATGAACTGCAAAGTAGATAAGACAGGTGTGGGGGGTGCAGGGAAGTGTGGTGGCAGTTTGGGGGAGCTGTGCTCAAGAAGAGCTCCCAGTGATGGCACATGAGTGAGCTATGATGGAGGAGTATTTAGACAGAGATAGGAAGGGAAGCATTTCAGAGAGGACGGTGAACGCAAAGACCAGAGTGAAGTCGTAGGAGCTCAGATTCACATAGAGTCATCCTATAAGTCGCAAGGTGTCCTGTGTGGTACTAGGGGTGTGTATGCTGTGGTTGTTTCTACATTATCACTTTTCAAAAGACTTAATATGTGGTCTTGGGTACGTGTCAGTGAGGGATATGACATGTCTGGGAAGAAACAGAGCCAAGGAATGAGTCAATGAATCCCACTGAAATGGAGCAGAACGAATTGTCTTTAAGCTCCTCCTCTTGAAACGACCCTGAAATTTCAAAGCATATTTTAACTCTCATGTATAGCTAGGGGGTAGGAGAGGCTCTCTCATCTAAAGGGAACTGAAATGAAATATATTTGGTATTTAACTTGGTTTCTTCTCTGTTTAATCAAATCATTGAATCAGTTTTTCTGTCTCTAGGTCTAGTCTACTTTGAAGCATGAGTTCCCACCAGCAGAAGCAGCCCTGCATCCCAACACCCGACCCTCAGCAGCAGCAGGTGAAACAACCCTGTCAGCCTCCACTCCAGGAATCATGTGTCTCCGAAACCAAGGAGCCATGCCACACCAAAATGCCAGAGCCCTGTCACCCCAAGGTTCCTGAGCCATGCGAACCCAAGTTTCCAGGGCCCTGCCACCCCAAAGTTCCAGAGCCCTGCCACCCCAAAGTTCCAGAGCCTTGCCACCCCAAAGTTCCAGAGCCCTGCCACCCCAAAGTTCCAGAGCCATGTCCTTCACCAGTTATCCCGGGGCCAGCCCAGCAGAAGACCAAGCAGAAGTAATGTGGTCCACAGCCAAGCCCTTGAGGAGCCAACCACCAGATGCTGAATCTCCTCTCCCATTCTACTTCTGTATCCCATTTACAATTAACGTGCTGTCACCCTGAGTCATAACCCCTCCCTCTTTGCACCCTCTAAAAAATTTTCCTCACACTCAGTCTGGAGGGCTCCTGAGCCTTTGAATAAGGCTGAAAGTCTCATTGGCTGAGCTAGTCTTCTGGCTGCTCAGGGCTCATCTGAAGAGGGATATTGGGGTCAGGGGAATCAAGTGAATCTTTCCTGCTCTGTCCCCATTAAATCACTTTTAACTCCATAGCTGGCTATGTGCGTCATTGGCCTACTCAGTTTTCTTCAATTTTCTTTCACCTGAAGCAGGAACGGTACACAGTGAGGGCTGGTTGTGAGGGCTGCAATCAGAAAGTGCCTGATCTCAGCACTAGAAACGTGTGTGTATGTGTGTGTGTGTGTGTGTGTGTGTGTGTATGATGGTTGTACTCATAGGCATTGCTGGGTTGGCACTGGGAAAGCAGGCAAGGCCATCAGAGCCTGTTACTTTGAGCAGCCTGAGCTAGAGCAGGGCTGTCTTCTTGCCCTTGAGTATATTCTTCATATCTGAGTGTAGATGGTGGCTGTATCATGCCATCTCTGACTCTGAGTCCATGCACCCAAATCGCCTTTATTCTGTTCTTATTTATTATTATTATTATTATTCCTGTTCCAACATGATTATCTATTCTTCACTCATCCTCCCTTCCTGATGCCCCATCACATAGAGCCAAGCTCTTAAACACTCACACTCACAGACAGAGACACACATATCTACATCCACAAACACATACCTACCCACACACTCACACACAGAGAGACACACACAGATCCCCAAAATTACAAAAGGCACACACACACACACACACACACACACACACACACACACTGATTCAATCAATTTAGTCTTTATTTTTTTTCTTTCACTGAATCCTCAATATGAAGACCCCAATGCTGTAGCAGGAAGGAGAGTAGCATCCACATGTGTGCCCTAGGAGGAACCTGAGAGGGTGATCTTCACACCCTCTCCCATATGAAAATACACTCACACAAATACGCGCTGACACAGAGGCACACATACACCTTCTCTCTCTCTCCCTTTCTTTCTACACACACACACACACACACACACACACACACACACGGTACCTCTAACAGTAGAACATGAAAGTAAATGCAGCAAATAAAAAAGAGAAAGAAAATTTTAGGCAGGTTTCAGAAGGGAAAGGTGTTAATCCATATGAGACAAAAAGTCACCATAAAGTTGAGGGAGAGCAGATCATTAAGATATATTGATAAAATGCAACCTAAGTGTCCACCGATAGATGAATGGATAGAGAAGATGTGGTGTATACATATACAATGGAATATTACTCCGCCATAATAAAGAATGAAATCTTGCCATTTTCGGCAACATGGATGGACATAGAGGGTATTATCTTGAGATAAGTCACACAGAGAAAGACGAATACTGTATGATTTCACTTATATGTGGAATCTGAAAAAACAAAAAAAGAAAACAGAAAGATTCATAGATACAGAGAACAAACTGGGGGTCGCCAAAGGGAAGGGTTTGAGGGGATAGGCAAAATATGTGAAGGGAATTAAGAGGTACAAACTTCCAGTTATAAAATAAATGTCACAGGGATGTAATGAACAGCTGAGCAAATATTGTCAATAATATTGCAATAACTTCATGGTGGCAGATGGTTACTAGACACTGATGATCAGCTTGTAATGTATATATTAAAGTTGAATCACTATGTTGTACACCTGAAACTAATATATTGTATGTCAATTATACTTCAATTAAAAAAAATAAAGGGAAAGTTATGAAGAACCTAGGGGCAGGACGGGAATAAAGACACAGACCTACTAGAGAATGGACTTGAGGACACGGGGAGGGGGAAGGGTAAGCTGGGATGAAGTGAGAGAGTGGCATGGACTTATATATACTACCAAATGTAAAATAGATAGCTAGTGGGAAGCAGTCGCATAGCACAGGGAGATCAGCTCGGTGCTTTGTGACCACCTAGAGGGGTGGGATAAGGAGGGTGGGAGGGAGAGATATGCAAGAGGGAAGAGATATGGGGATATATGTATATGTATAGCTGATTCACTTTGTTATAAAGCAGAAGCTAACACACCATTGTAAAGCCATTAAACTCCAATAAAGATGTTAAAAAAAAAAGAAGAAGAAACGAAATTGAGTTATTTGCAGTGAGGTGGATGGACTTAGAGACTGTCATACAGAATGAAGTAAGTCAGAAAGAGAAAAACAAATACCGTATGCTAACACATATATATGGAATTAAAAAAAATGGTTCTGAAGAACCTTGGGGCAGGACAGAAATAAAGACGCAGACGTAGAGAATGGACTTGAGGACACAAGGAGGGGGAAGCGTAAGCTGGGACGAAGGAGAGAGTAACATTGACATATATACACTACCAAATTTAAAATAGATAGCTAGTGGGAAGCAGCTGCATAGAACAGGGAGATCAGCTCGGTGCTTTGTGACTGCCTAGATGGGTGGGATAGGGAGGGTGGGAGGGAGACACAAGAAGGAGAGGATATGGGGATATATGTGTACGTATAGCTGATTCACTTTGTTATACAGCAGAAACCAACACACCACTGTAAAGCAATTATATTCCAATAAAGGTGTTAAAAAAAAGTGTTGGAAGTTGTGAAGCTCATAGTTTAATCAAGTGACCAAGACGGTATGTTTTCCAAAATTATAATTTTGCTTAAAAGTTCACATTTTATCATCGGCAATAAATGCTGCTTAATTTTCTATTGTTGTTTAACAAGTGACAACAAACTTAGCATCTTAAAATAACGCATATTTGTTATCTCATGGCTTCCAGGGGTTAGGAGTCTGAGGCATGCCTTAGCTGGGTCCTCTGCTCAGTGTCTCATAGGTTGCCATAAAGATATTAGCCAGGCTGTGACCAACTTCCAAGCTCATTCAGATTGTTGGCAGGATTGATTTCCTCGTGGCTCCAGCTTTTTGCTGGCTGTCCAATGGAATCCTCTCTCAGGTCCTAGAATCCACTTGCAGTTCCTAGAAGCTGCCTGAAATTCCTTGCCAAGTGACCTTCTCCAACATGGGCACATGGGCTCTTGATTCATCAAGCTTGCAAAGGGAGTGTCTAGTTCCAGTCTGCTAGTCAGAGTCACATACACGACAAAATCACAAGAGTGGTATCCCATCTCCTTTTCTGTAATCCATTGGTCAGAAGCAAGTAACAGATCACAGGTCCACACTCAAGGGGAGGGGATTACATAAAGCATAAATGCCAGGAAGGGAACTGTGTGGGGTCTGACTGCCACAAATACTGTGAGCTGTTTTCCTTTAAGTGACAGGCTCAGTTAATTCATTGTTCAAGAAATGTCTGCCTAATACCCAAGTCTGACTAACCACAGTTTGCTCATCAGTCATTCTTTCAAGTAAAAATTAAGTTTATGCTTCATGAAGATCAGATCAAAATTCAGTGGCACAAAGGCTTTTTCTTGAGATAATCATCATGCTTTGAAAGGCAGCAGAAGTGATTTATGTATATTTCCTATTTTTTCACATAGAATTTCAAAAAAAAAAGTATATACTGAAGGGTGGAGATGTATTTAAAGGATTTTCTTAAGTGGAACTGGCATTGTTATCTTCAAATGGGTGATAGGTGAAGAATGCAATGATTACTCCTTTTCAGAGAAGGCAAGTCAGAAGATTGGACAGAGTGAGTAATTTACACAAAGAATAAGGAGTCTCTCACCTCCGGTACTCTGTGGTTCTGAGACCCAAAACTTTTTGGAGACAGCCTTCCCTATTTAAAGATATACCCCTATGTAAATATCAGATATTTGCATTAAAAAATAAAACACCTTACACATAAATAACCAATTTTCCAATTTCTGTGAGAATAGGGCACACAAATGGGTAGTAAGTTGAAATTTTTTCTTTTAATAGTTTGATCTTATTTCTCAAATCCACAGGAGCTGTTTAACCCTCCTTCAACCTGACCCTTCCCCAGCATATGACAGCCCTGGGAGGCTACTTTTATTGAGATAGTAATTTGTGAGATTTTAGGTCCTCCGCATCTCAAGGCTTTGTATGGTTGCCTTGCCTCAGGGACCAATGTGGCTGGACCAAAAGTAGGAGTTGTCTTAGTTTTGCAAATCTAGGCACATTATGGATAATATGTTAGACCAACAATCCTCAAAGTATGACCTGCAGGTCCCTGGGGGTCCCTGAGACCTTATTAGGGAGTCTGTGATGTCAAGACTGATAACAAAATAATAAGATAGTTTGTCTTTTTACTGTACTATTATTATACAGATGGTTCAATATGAATGGGGAAAAAAGAGTAAAATTCCTGGCATTTTAGCAAGAATCAAGGCAGTGGCACCAAGCTGTACTAGTAAATAATGTAGGAGGTTATTTCATTCATATCTGATTTATAAACCCTACAGAGTAAGAAGTAAGAGAAGCATTCAAGTGATTGGTATAATCCACTAAGCGCATGCTATTCAAGTTCTACTAAGTTTTGAAATGTGAAATCCTGTAAACATATCATCTCATGAAGGCGGTATTACCATTATTGTGGGCCAGTAATTTGTTGAGTGGAATCCTACTAGGTGGTAGTGGCCAAGTTAGCTAGGAACAGTAGCAGGATGGTGACGGTAACAGAGATAGTGATCTTAGAACACAAGAGCATGCTCCTGGAGTGCCAGAGCCAATGCCTTGTTCACTGAGACAGCCTCGGGCCGACCCGAGGGTTTAAAATCCCACAAAAATAAATCAGGAACAGAATCTTTGTGTAGAGAAGCATGCATAAATATGCCAATGTAGGGTCTGCACCAGACTTCCAATTGCTCAGCCATGAGCAAGATTCTGTCTCACCATGCTGCTCTTCCACATTCTGGGTCCCAGATGCTTACAGTTAAATTTAAATAGCTATATATGACTAGTGGCTACTCTAATGAATGGCCTAGATCCAGAGCCAGTTCCAGAGCCTCCAACAAGGAATCTTAGATCAATTCCAAGTCTCCTACACGGAACCATCACATGATTTCTCTGACCCAGGCACTGATTTCCATCATTGGGCAGTTGTGTTTCTATTTCTTCATTCCAAATAGAGCATGTGTTTCATGACATGTCCCAGCCTGGATCCCCCCAGAACAGAGTCTACAACAAAGCCTTATGTGCAACTAATTTCTGCTTCAGGAATGTAATCTAGGGAGGAGGAAGAAGGGATTAAGGAGGAGTGAAACTAGGCAAAAGAAAAGAAAAATTTGTTACAAAGAATATGTTACAAAGTAGACAACCACCAAGGGCACTTCCCTGATAATTTTTTCTGATTTGCATTTGCCTGTTAATTAATGATGTTGAGGATCTTTTACATACCAGTTGGCTATTTGTATGTCTTCTTTGCAGAAATGTCTGTTCAAGTTCTTTGCTTATTTTTATTTTTTATTTTTATTTTTCTGTATGTGGGCCTCTCACTGTTGTGGCCTCTCCCGTTGCAGAGCACAGGCTCCAGACGCGCAGGCCCAGTGGCCATGGTTCACGGGCCCAGACGCTCCACGGCATGTGGGATCCTCCCAGACCGGGGCACGAACCCGTGTCCCCTGCATCGGCAGGCGGACTCTCAAACACTAAGCCACCAGGGAAGCCCTTTGCTTATTTTTTAATTGGGTTATTTTTTTTTTTGTTTTTGTTTTGCTGTTGAATTGTAGGAATTCGTTATATATTTTGGAAATTAAACCCTTATCAGACATATGGTTTCTATTCTGTAGGTTTCTTTTTCACTCTGTTGATCCTTTCCTTTACTGTGCAGAAGCTTTTTAGTTTGGTATGGTTTCGAGTGACTACTTTTGCTTTTGTTGCCTGTGCTTTTGGTTTCATATCCATGAAATCATTGTCAATACTAGTGTCACAAATGTTTTCCCCTATGTTTTCTTTCTAGGAGTTTTATAGTTTGAGGTCTTACATTTAAGTCTTTAATTGATTTTGAGTTGATTCTTGTAAATAGTGGAAGGTAAGGGTCCAATTCTTTTTTTTTTTTTTTGCATGTGAATGGCCAGTTTTCCAAACACCATTTGCTGAAGAGACTGTTATTTCCGCATTATGTATTCTTATCACCTTTGTCAAAGATTGGTTGACGGTATACTTATGAATTTATTTCTGGGCTCTCTATTCTATTCCATTGGTCTGTAAGTCTGTCTTTATGCCAGTATGATACTATGTATAGTAACATGTCATCTGCAAACAGTGACAGTTTGACGTCTTCTTTTCCAATCTGTATTCGTTTAATTTGTTTTTCTTCTCTGAATGCCATAGCTAGGACTTCCAAAACTATGTTGAATGAAAGTGGCGAGAGTGGACATACTTGTCTTGTTCCTGATCTTGAAGGAAATGCTTTCAGTTTTTCACCATTGAGTATGATGTTAACTGTAGGTTTATCGTGTATGACCTTTATTATGTTGAGGTATGTCCTCTCTATGCCCACTTTCTGGAGAGTTTTTTATCATAAATGGGTGCTGAATTTTGTCAAAAGCTTTTTCTGCATCTATTGAGATTATCCTATGGTTTTTATTCTTCAATTTGTTGATGTGATGTATCACAATGATTGATTTGTGGACATTGAAAAATCATTGCAACCCTGGGATAAATCCCATGATCATGGAGTATTATCCTTTTAATGTATTGTTGGATGCAGATTGTTAGTACTTTGTTGAGGATTTTTGCATCTATGTTCATCAGTGATATTGGCCTGTAATTTTCTTTTTTTGTGGAACCTTTGTCTAGTTTTGGTATCAGGGTGATGATAGCCTCAGAATGAGTTTGGGAGTTTTCCTACCTCTACAATTTTTTTTATTAGTTTCTGCTTTATAAAAAAGTGAATCAGTCATACATATACATCTGTTCCCACATCCCTTCCCTCTTGCGTCTCCCTCACTCACACCCTCCCTATCCCACCCCTCCAGGCGGTCACAAAGCACCGAGTTGATCTCCCTGTGCTATGCAGCTGCTTCCCACTATCTATCTACCTTACATTTGGTACTATATATATGTCTATGTCTCTCTTTCACTTTGTCACTTACCCTTACCCACAGCTGACCCTTCCCCTTCCCCATATCCTCAAGTCCATTTTCAAGTAGGTCTGTGTCTTTATTCCTGTTTTACCCCTAGGTTCTTCAAGACATATTTTTCCTTAAATTCCATATATATGTGTTAGCATACGGTATTTGTCTTTCTCTTTCTGACTTACTTCACTCTGTATGAGAGACTCTAGGTCTATCCACCTCATTACAAATAGCTCAGTTTCGTTTCTTTTTATGGCTGAGTAATATTCCATTGTATATATGCGTCACATCTTCTTTATCCATTCATCCGATGATGGACACTTAGGTTGTTTCCAGATATGGGCTATTGTGAATAGAGCTGCAATGAACATTTTGGTACATGTCTCTTTTTGAATTATGGTTTTTTCAGGGTATATGCCTAGTAGTGGGATTGCTGGGTCATATGGTAGTTCTATTTGTAGTTTTTTAAGGAACCTCCATACTGTTCTCCATAGTGGCTGTACCAATTCACATTCCCACCAGCAGTGCAAGAGTGTTCCCTTTTCTCCACACCCTCTTCAGCATTTATTGTTTCTAGATTTCTTGATCATGGCCATTCTGACTGGTGTGAGATGACATCTCATTGTAGTTTTTGTTTGCATTTCTCTGATGATTAATGATGCTGAGCATTCTTTCATGTGTTTGTTGGCAGTCTGTATATCTTCTTTGGAGAAATGCCTATTTAAGTCTTCTGCCCATTTTTGGTTTGGGTTTTTTGTTTTTTTGCTATTGAGCTGCATGAGATGCTTATAAATTTTGGAGATTAATCCTTTGTCAGTTGCTTCATTTGCAAATATTTTGTCCCATTCTGAGGGTTGTCTTTTGGTCTTGTTTATGGTTTCCTTTGCTGTGAAAAAGCTTTTAAGTTTCATTGGGTCCCATTTGTTTATCTTTGTTTTTATTTCCATTTTTGTAGGAGGTGGGTCCAAAAGGATCTTGCTGTGATTTATGTCATAGAGTGTTCTGCCTATGTTTTCCTCTAAGAGTTTGATAGTTTCTGGCCTCACATTTAGGTCTTTAATCCATGTTGAGCTTATTTTTGTGTATGGTGTTAGGGAATGATCTAATCTCATACTTTTACATGTCCCTGTCCAGTTTCCCCAGCACCACTTACTGAAGAGGCTGTCCTTTCTCCACTGTACATTCCTGCCTCCTTTATCAAAGATAAGTTGACCATATGTGCCTGGGTTTATCTCTGGGCTTTCTATCCTGTTCCAATGATCTATCTTTCTGTTTTTGTGCTAGTACCACACTGTCTTGATGACTGTAGCTTTGTAGTGTAGTCTGAAGTCAGGGAGCCTGATTCCTCCAGCTCCATTTTTCGTTCTCAAGATTGCTTTCGCTATTCAGCGTCTTTTGTTTTTCCAAACAAATTTTGAAATTTTTTGTTCTAGTTCTGTGAAAAATGCCAGTGGTGGTTTGAGAGGGATTGCATTGAATCTGTAGATTGCTTTGAGTAGTAGAGTCATTTTCACAATATTGATTCTTCCAACCCAGGAGCATGGTATATCTCTGCATCTATTTGTACCATCTTTAATTTCTTTCATCAGTGTCTTATAATTTTCTGCATACAGGTCTTTTGTCTCCTTAGGTAGGTTTATTCCTAGATATTTTATTCTTTTTGTTGCAATGGTAAATGGGAGTGTTTTCTTTATTTCACTTTCAGATTTTTAATCATTAGTGTACAGGAATGCCAGAGATTTCTGTGCATTAATTTTGTATCTGCTACTTTACTGAATTCATTGATTAGCTCTAGTAGTTTTCTGGTAGCATCTTTAGGATTCTCAATATATAGTATCATGTCATCTGCAAACAGTGACAGCTTTACTTCTTCTTTTCCAATTTGGATTCCTGTTATTTCCTTTTCTTCTCTGATTGCTGTAGCTAAAACTTCCAAAACTAAGTTGAATAAGAGTGGTGAGAGTGGGCAGCCTTGTCTTGTTCCTGATCTTAGTGGAAATGGTTTCAGTTTTCCACCATTGAGGATGATGTTGGCTGTAGGTTTGTCATATATGGCCTTTATTATGTTGAGGAAAGTTCCCTCTATGCCTACTTTCTGCAGGGTTTTTATCATAAATGGGTGTTGAATTTTGTCGAAAGCTTTCTCTGCATCTCTTGAGATGATCATATGGTTTTTCTTCTTCAATTTGTTAACATGGTGTATCACATTGATTGATTTGTGTATATTGAAGAATCCTTGCATTCCTGGAACAAACCCCACTTGATCATGGTGTATGATCCTTTTAATGTGCTGTTGGATTCTGTTTGCTAGCATTTTGTTGAGGATTTTTGCATCTATGTTCATCAGTGATATTGGCCTGTAGTTTTCTTTCTTTGTGACATCCTTGTCTGGTTTTGGTATCAAGGTGATGGTGGCCTTGTAGAATGAGTTTGGGAGTGTTCCTCCCTCTGCTATATTTTGGAGGAGTTTGAGAAGCATAGGTGTTAGCTCTTCTCTACATGTTTGATAGAATTCGCCTGTGAAGCCATCTGGTCCTGGGCTTTTGTTTGATGGAAGATTTTTAATCACAGTTTCAATTTCAGTGCTTGTGATTGGTCTATTCATATTTTCTATTTCTTCCTGATTCAGTCTTGGCAGGTTGTGCATTTCTAACAATTTGTCCATTTCTTCCAGGTTGTCCATCTTAATGGCATAGAGCTTCTTGAAGTAATCTCTCATGATCTTTTGTATCTCTGCAGTGTCAGTTGTTACTTCTCCTTTTTCATTTCTAATTCTATTGATTTGAGTCTTCTCCCTTTTTTTCTTGATGAGTCTGGCTAATGGTTTATTAATTTTGTTTATCTTCTCAAAGAACCAGCTTTTAGTTTTATTGATCTATGCTATCATTTCCTTCATTTCTTTTTCATTTATTTCTGATCTGATCTTTATGATTTCTTTCCTTCTGCTAACTTTGGGGGTTTTTTGTTCTTCTTTCTCTAATTGCTTTAGGTGCAGGGTCAGGTTGTTTACTCGAGATGTTTCCTGTTTCTTAAGGTGGGATTGTATTGCTATAAACTTCCCCCTTAGAACTGCTTTTGCTGCGTCCCATAGGTTTTGGGTCATTGTGTCTCCATTGTCATTTGTTTCTAGGTATTTTTTAATTTCCTCTTTGATTTCTTCAGTGATCACTTCGTTATTGAGTAGTGTATTGTATAGCCTCCATGTGTTTGTATTTTTTACAGATCTTTTCCTGTAATTAATGTCTAGTCTCATAGCATTGTGGTCAGAAAAGATACTTGATACAATTTCAATTTTCTTAAATTTACCAAGGCTTGATTTGTGACCCAAGATATGATCTGTAATGGAGAATGTTCCATGAGCACTTGAGAAAAATGTGTATTCTGTTTTTTTTGGATGGAATGTCCTATAAATATCAATTAAGTCCATCTTGTTTAATGTATCATTTAAAGCTTGTGTTTCCTTATTTATTTTCATTTTGGATGATCTGTCCATTGGTGAAAGTGGGGCGTTAAAGTCCCCTACTATGAGTGTGTTACTGTCGATTTCCCCTTTTATGGCTGTTAGTATTTGCCTTATGTATTGAGGTGCTCCTATGTTGGGTGCATAAATATTTACAATTGTTATATCTTCTTCCTAAATCGATCCCTTTATCATTATGTAGTGTCCTTCTTTGTCTCTTCTAATAGTCTTTATTTTAAAGTCTATTTTGTCTGATATAAGAATTGCTACTCCAGCTTTCTTTTGGTTTCCATTTGCATGGAATATCTTTTCCCATCCCCTCACTTTCAGGCTGTATGTGTCTCTAGTTCTGAAGTGGGTCTCTTGTAGACAGCATATATATGGGTCTTGTTTTTGTATCCATTCAACCAATCTGTGTCTTTTGGTGGGAGCATTTAGTCCATTTACATTTAAGGTAATTATTGATATGTATGTTCCTATTCCCATTTCCTTAATGGTTTTGTGTTTGTTATTGTAGGTATTTTCCTCCTGTTGTGTTTCTTGCCTAGAGAAGTTCCTTTAGCATTTGTTGTAAAGGTGGTTTGGTGGTGCTGAACTCTCTCAGCTTTTGCTTGTCTGTAAATGTTTTAATTTCTCCATCAAATCTCAATGAGATCCTTGCTGGGTAGAGTAATCTTGGTTGCAGGTTTTTCTCCTTCATCACTTTAATTATGTCCTGCCACTCCCTTCTGGCTTGTAGAGTTTCTGCTGAGAGATCAGCTGTTAATCTGATGGGGATTCCCTTGTGTGTTATTTGTTGTTTTTCCCTTGATGCTTTTAATATGATTTCTTTGTGTTTAATTTTTGACAGTTTGATTATTATGTGTCTTGGCGTATTTCTCCTTGGATTTATTCTGTATGGGACTCTCTGTGCCTCCTGGACTTGATTAACTATTTCCTTTCCTATATTAGGGAAGTTTCCAACTATAATCTCTTCAAATATTTTCTCAGTCCCTTTCTCTTTCTCTTCTTCTTCTGGAACCCCTATAATTCGAATGTTGGTGTGTTTAATGTTGTCCCAGAGGTCTCTGAGACTGTCCTCTCTTCTTTTCAGTCTTTTTTCTTTATTTTGCTCTGCATCAGTTATTTCCACTATTTTATCTTCCACCTCACTTATCTGTTCTTCTGTCTCAATTATTCTGCTATTGATCCCATCTAGAGTATTTTTTATTTCATTTATTGTGTTTTTAATCGATGCTTGATTCTTCTTTAGTTGTTCTAGGTCCTTGTTAACTGTTTCTTGCATTTTGTCTATTCTATTTCCAAGATTTTGGATCATGGAAATAGAATCTTGGATCATCTTTACTATCATTATTCTGAATTCTTTTTCAGGTAGACTGCCTATTACCTCTTCATTTGTTAGATCTGGTAGGTTTTCATCTTGCTCCTTCACCTGCTCTGTGTTTTTCTGTCTTCTCATTTTGCTTATGTTACTGTGTTTGGGGTCTCCTTTTTGCAGGCTGCAGATTCGTAGTTCCCGTTGTTTTTGGTGTCTGTCCCCAGTGGCTAAGGTTGTTTCAGTAGGTTGTGTAGGCTTCCTGGTGGGGGGTACTAGTGCCTGTGTTCTGTGTTCTGGTGGTTGAGGCTCGATCTTGTCTTTCTGGTGGACAGGTCCACGTCTGGTGGTGTGTTTTGGGGTGCCTGTGGCCTTATTATGTTTTTAGGCAGCGTCTCTGCTAATGGCTGGGGTTGTGTTCCTGTCTTGCTAGTTGCTTGGCATAGGGTGACCAGCACTGTAGCTTGCTGGTCGTTGACTGAAGCTGGGTGCTGGTGTTGAGATGGAGATCTCTGGGAGATTTTCACCGCTTGATATTATGTGGAGCTGGGAGGTCTTTTGTGGACCCGTGTCCTGAAGTTGGCTCTCCCACTTCAGAGGCACAGCACTGATTCCTGGCTGCAGCACCAAGAGCCTTTCATCTACCTGGCCCAGAATAAAAGGGAGAAAATGTAGAAAGAAAGAATTAGTAGAAGAAAGAAGGAGAGGGAGAAAGAAAGGAATAAGGAAAGAAAGGAAGGAAGGAAGGAAGAAAGAAAGAAAGAAAGAAAGGAGGGAGGGAGGGAGGACAGAAAGAAAGAAAGAAAGATAGAAAGGGGTGGAGGGAGGGAGGGAGGAAGGGAAGGTAGGAAAAAAAAGAAAGAGAGAAGATAAAGTAAAATAGAATAAACTATAAAATATAGTGGTGTTATTAAAAATAAAAAAGTAAGTATTGAAAAAAAAAAACAGACGGATAGAACCCTGCGACCTATGGTGGAAGCAAAGCTATACAGAGAAAATCTCACACAGAAGCATACACATACACATTCACTAAAAGAGAACAGGCGGAAAAAATCGAAAATCTTGCTCTCAAAGTCCACCTCCTCAATTTGGGATAATTCATTGTAAAAAGAGGAAAAGGGGAAAAAGTCTGAAAACTTGCTCTCAAAGTCCACCTCCTTAATTTGGGATAATTCGTTGTAAAAAGAGGAAAAGGGGAAAAAACCTTAAATCTTGTCCTCAAAGTCCACCTCCTCAATTTGGGATGATTCGCTGTCTATTCATGCACTCCACAGACGCAGGGCACATCAAGCGGATCGTGGAGCTTTAATCCGCTGCCTCCGAGGCTGCACAGAGAGATTTCCCTGTCTCTTCTCTGCTCTCACAGCTCCCGGGTCTCAGCCTTGGACCTGGCCCCGCCTCTGTGTGTATGTCGCTGGAGGGCATCCGTTCTTCGCTCAGAGAGGACGGGTTTAAAGGAGCCGCTGATTCGGTGACTCTGGCTCACTCAGGCCGATGGGAGGGAGGGGAATGCAGTGTGGGGCGGGCCTGCGGTGGCAGAGGCTGGTGTGACATTGCACCAGCCCGAGGCGCTCTGTGCGCTTTCCCGGGAAAGCCGTCCCTGGGTCCCGGGACCCCAGCAGTGGCGGGGTGCACAGGCTCCCCGGAAGGGGCGGTGGACAGTGACCTGAGCTCGCACACAGGCCTTGTGGTGGCGGCAGCAGCAGCCCCAGCATCCCATGCCCGTCTCCCGGGTCCACGCCTTCAGCCGCGGCTCACGCTCATTTCTGGAGCTTCTTTAAGCAGTGCTCTTAATGCCCTCTTCTTGCGCACTAGGAAACAAAAGGGAAGAAAAAGTCTCTTGCCTCTTCGGCAGCTCCAGACTTTTTCTCCGGACTCCCTCCGGGCTAGCCGTGGTTCACTAACCCCTTCAGGGTCTCTTCCTGCCGCCAGCCCCAGTCCTCTCCCTGTGCTCCGACTGAAACCCGATACCCGAGCCTCAGCTCCCAGCCCCGCCCGCCCCGGCGTCCCGAGCAGACAAGCCTCTCGGGCTGGTGTGTGCCTGAGGGCACTGATCCTCTGTGCTGGAATCTCTCCGCTTTGCCCTCCACACCCCTGTTGCTGTGCTCTCCTCTGCTGCTCCGAAGATTTCCCCCTCCGGCCCCCGCAGTCTCCGCCTGCAAAGGGGCTTCTAGTGTGTGGAAACCTTTCCTCCTTCACAGCTCCCTCCCACTGGTGCAGGTCCCGTCCCTATCCTTTTGTGTCTGTTTATTCTTTTTTCTTTTGCCCTACCCAGGTATGTGGGGAGTTTCTTGCCTTTTGTGGGGTCTGAGGTCTTCTGTCAGCGTTCAGTATGTGTTCTGTAGGAGTTGTTCCACGTGTAGATGAATTTCTGATGTATCTGTGGGGAGGAAGGTGATCTCTGCGTCTTACTCTTCTGCCATCTTCCTCCGTGCCTCCCTTCTACAATTTTTTGGAACAGTTTCAGAAGGATGAGAGTTAGCTCTTCTCTAAATATTTGATAGAATTTGCCTGTGAAGCCATCAGGTTGTGGACTCTTGTTTGTTGGGAGTCTTTTTAAAATCACAGATTCAATTACAGTACTTGTGGTTTTTCTGCTCACATTTTCTATTTCTTCCTCGTTCCATCTTGGAAGATTGTACGTTTCTAAGAATTTGTCCATTTCTTCCAGGTTGCTCATTTTTTTTTTATCATAGAGTTGCTTGTAGTTATGTCTTATGATAGTTTGTATTTCTGTGGTGTCTTTTGTATCTTCTCCTTTCTCACTTCTAATTTTATTAATTTGAGTCCACTCTATTTTTTTCTTGATGTATCTGGATAAAGGTCTACCAATTTTGTTTATCTTTTCAAAGAACAAACTTTTAGTTTCATTTATCTTTGCTATTGTTTTCTTTGTCTCTATTTCATTCATTTCTGCTCTAATCTTTATGATTTCTTTCCTTCTACTAACTTTAGGTTTTGTTTCTTCTTCTTTCTCTAGTTGCTTTAGGTGTAAGGTTAGGTTTTATTTTTGAGATTTTTCTTGTTTCCTGAGTTAGGACTGTATTACTATAAACCTTGTACTTAGAACTGCTTCTGCTGCATTTCATAGGTTTGGATCATTGTGCTTTCATTTTCTTTTGTCTCCAGGTATTTTTTGATTTCTTCTTGATTTCTTCAGTGATCCATTGGCTGTTTAGTACATATGGTTTAGCCTCCACATGTTAGTGTTGTTTACAATTCTTTTTTTCTTGCAGTTTATTTCTAATCTCATAGCATTGTGGTCGGAAAGATTCTTTTTTTTTAAAACATCTTTATTGGAGTATAATTGCTTTATAATGGTGTGTTAGTTTCTGCTTTATAACAAAGTGAATCACTTATACATATACATATGTTCCCATATCTCTTCCCTCTAGTGTCTCCCTCCCTCCCATCCTCCCTATCCCACCCCTCTAGGTGTTCACAAACCACCGAGCTGATCTCCCAGTGCTATGTGGCTCCTTCCCACTAGCTATCTCTTTTACATTGGGTAGTGTATATATGTCCATGCCACTCTTTCGCTTTGTCACAGCTTACCCTTCCCCCTCCCCATATCCTCAAGTCCAGAGTAGGTCTGTGTCTTTATTCGTGTCTTACCCCTAGGTTATTCATGACCTTTTTTCCCCCCTTAGATTCCATATATATGTGTCAGCATACAGTATTTGTTTTTCTTTCTGACATACTTCACTCTGTATGAGAGACTCTAGGTCCATCCAACTCATTACAAATATCTCAATTTCGTTTCTTTCTATGGTTGAGTAATATTCCATTGTATATATGTGCCACATCTTCTTTATCCATTCATCCAATGATGGACACTTAGGCTGCTTCCATCTCCTGGCTATTGTAAATAGAGCCACAATGAACATTTTTGTACATGACTCTTTTTGGATTATGGTTTTCTCAGGGTATATGCCCAGTTGTGGTATTGCTGGGTTATATGGGAGTTCTATTTGCAGTTTTTTTAAGGAACCTCCATACTGTTCTCCATAGTGGCTGTATCAATTTACATTCCCACCAACATTGCAAGAGGTTTCCCTTTTCTCCACCCACTCTCCAACATTTATTGTTTCTAGATTTTTTGGTGATGGCCATTCTGACCACTCTGAGATGATACCTCATTGTAGTTTTGATTTGCATTTCTCTAATGATTAGTGATGTTGAGCATCCTTTCATGTGTTTGTTGGCAATCTGTATATCATCTTTGGAGAAATGTCTATTTAGGTCTTTGCCCATTTTTGGATTGGGTTGTTTGTTTTTTTGTTATTGAGCTGCATGAACTGCTTGTAAATCTTGGAGATTAATCCTTTGTTAGTTGCTTCATTGGCAAATATTTTCTCCCATTCTGACAGTTGTCTTTTGGTCTTGTTTATGGCTTCCTTTGCTATACAAAAGCTTTTAAGTTTCATTAGGTCTCATTTGTTTATTTTTGTTTTTATTTCCATTTCTCTAGGAGGTGTGTCAAAAAGGATTTTTCTGTGATTTATGTCACAGAATGTTCTGCCTAAGTTTTCCTCTAAGAGTTTGATAGTGTCTGGCCTTACATTTAGGTCTTTAATCCATTTTGAGTTTATTTTTGTGTATGGTGTTAGGGAGTGTTCTAATTTCATACTTTTATATGTACCTGTCCAGTTTTCCCAGCACCACTTATTGAACAGGCTGTCTTTTCTCCACTGTATATTCTTGCCTCCTTTATCAAAGATAAGGTGACCATATGTGTATGGGTTTATCTCTGGGATTTCTATCCTGTTCCATTGATCTATATTTCTGTTTCTGTGCCAGTACCATACTCTCTTGATTATTGTAGCTTTGTAGTATGTTCTGAAGTCAGGGAGCATGATTCTTCCAGTTCCATTTTATGTTCTCAATATTGCTTTGGCTATTCAGGGTCTTTTGTGTTTCCATACAAATTGTGAAATATTTTGTTCTAGTTCTGTGAAAAATGCCAGTGGTAGTTTGAGAGGGATTGCATTGAATCTGTAGATTGCTTTGGGTAATAGAGTCATTTTCACAATGTTGATTTTTCCAATCCAAGAACATGATATATTTCTCCATCTATTTGTATCATCTTTAATTTCTTTCATCAGTGTCTTATAATTTTCCGCATAAAGGTCTTTTGTCTCCTTAAGTAGGTTTGTTCCAAGATATTTTATTCTTTTTGTTGCAGTGGTAAATGGGAGTGTTTTCTTAATTTCATTTTAAGATTTTTCATCATTAGTGTATAGGAATGCCAGAGATTTCTGTGCATTAACTTTTTATCCTTCTACTTTACCAAATTCATTGATTAGTTCTAGTAGTTTTCTGGTAGCATCTTTAGGATTCTCTATGTATAGTATCATGTCATCTGCAAACAGTGACAGCTTTACTTCTTTTCCAATTTGGATTCGTTTTATTTCTTTTTCTTCTGTGATTGCTGTGGATAAAACTTCCAAAACTGTGTTGAATAATAGTAGTGAGAGTGAGCAACCTTGCCTTCCTCCTGATCTTAGTGGAAACGGTTTCAGTTTTTCACCATTGAGGCTGATGCTGGCTTTGTCATATATGGCCTTTCTTGTGTTGTGGAAAGTTCCCTCTATGCCTACTCTCTGCATTTTTTTTTCTTTTTCTTTTTTTTTTTCCTTTACGGTACTCGGGCCTCTCACTCTTGTGGCCTCTCCTATTGCGGAGCACAGGCTCCAGAAGCGCAGGCTCAGCGGCCATGGCTCACGGGCCCAGCTACTCTGCGGCACGTGGGATCTTCCTGGACCAGGGCACGAACCCATATCCCCTGCATCGGCAGGCGGACTCTCAACCACTGTGCCATCAGGGAAGCCCTACATTGTTTTTATCATAAATTTGTGTTGAATTCTGTTGAAAGACTTCTGTGAAACGTTTGAGATGATCATATTTTTTTTCCTTCAATTTGTCTATATGGTGTATCACACTGATTGATTTGCATATATTAAAGAATCTTTGCATTCCTGGAATAAACCCCACTTGATCATGGTGTATGATCCTTTTAATGTGCTGCTGGATTCTGTTTGCTAGTATTTTGTTGAGGATATTTGCATTTATGGTCATCAGTGATATTGGCCTATAGTTTTCTTTCTTTGTGACATCTTTGTCTGGTTTTGGTATCAGGGTGATGGTCGCTTCATAGAATGAGTTTTGGAGTATTCCTCCCTCTGCTATATTTTGGAGGAGTTTGAGAAGGATAGGTATTAGCTCTTCCCTAAATGTTTGATAGAATTCACCCGTGAAGCGATCTGATCCTGGGCTTTTGTTTGTTGGAAGATTTTTACTCACAGTTTCAAATTCAGTGCCCGTCATTGGTCTGTTCATATTTTCTACTTTTTCCTGGTTCAGTCCCAGCACGTTGTTCAATTCTAAGAATTTGTCCATTTCTTCCAGGTTCTCCATTTTATTGGCATAGAGTTGCTTGTAATAATCTCTCATGATCCTTTGTATTTCTGCAGTATGATTTGTTATTTCTCCTTTTTCATTTCTAATTCTATTGATATGAGCTTTCTCCCTTTTTTTCTTGATGAGTCTGGCTAATGGTTTATCAATTTTGTTTATCTTCTCAAAGAACCAGCTTTTAGTTTTATTGATCTTTGCTATCATTTCCTTCATTTCTTTTTCATTTATTCCTGATCTGATTTTTATGATTTCTTTCCTTCTGCTAACTTTGGGGTTTCTTTGCTCTTCTTTCTCTAATTGCTCTAGGTGCAAGGTTAGGTTGTTTATTTGAGAGGTTTCCTGTTTTAAGGTAGGATTGTATTTCTATAAACTTCCCTCATGGAACTGCTTTTCCTGCATCCCATAGGTTTTGGGTCATCTTGTCCCCATTGTCTTTGTTTCTAGGTATAGTTTGATTTCCTCTTTTATTTCTTCAGTGATCACTTCGTTAATAAGTACTGTATTGTTCAGCCTCTATGTGTTTGTATTTTTTACAGATCTTTTCCTCTAATTGTATGCTAGTCTCATAGTGTTGTGGTTGAAAAGATACTTGATACAATTTCAATTTTCTTATGTTTACCAAGGCTTGAATTGTGACCCAAGATAGGATCTATCCTGGAGAATGTTCTATGAGCACTTGAGAAAAATGTGTGTTCTCTTGTTTTGGGATGGAATGTCCTATAAATATCAATTAAGTCCATCTTGTTTAATGTATCATTTAAAGCTTGTGTTTCCTTATTTATTTTCATTTTGGATGATGTGTCCATTGGTGAAAGTGCAGTTTTAAAGTCCCCTAATATGATTGTGTTACTTTCGATTTCCCCTTTTATGGCTGTTAGTATTTGCCTTATGTATTGAGGTGCTCCTATGTTGGGTGCATAAATATTTACAATTATTATATCTTCTTCTTGGATCGATCCCTTGATCATTATGTAGTGTCCTTCTTTGTCTCTTCTAATAGTCTCTATTTTAAAGTCTATTTTGTCTGACATGAGAATTGATATTCCAGCTTTCTTTTGATTTCCATTTCCATAGAAAAGCTTTTTCCATCCCCTCACTTTCAGGCTGTATGTGTCCCTAGGCCTGAAGTGGGTCTCTTGTAGACAGCATATACGTGGGTCTTGTCTTTGTATCCATTCAGCCAGTCTGTGTCTTTTGGTGGAAGCATTTAATCCATTTAAATTGAAGGTAATTATTGATATTTATGTTACTATTCCCATTTTCTTAATTGTTTTGGGTTCGTTATTGCAGGTCTTTCCATTCTCTTGTGTTTCTTGCCTAGAGAAGTTCCTTTAGCATTTGTTGTAAAGCTGGTTTTGTGGTGCTGAACTCTCTCAGCTTTTCCTTGTCTCTAAAGGTTTTAATTTCTCCATCAAATCTGAATGAGTTCCTTGCTGGGGTACAGTAATCATGGTTGTAGTTTCTTCTCCTTCATCACTTGAAATATGTCCTGTCAGTCCTTTCTGGCTTGCAGAGTTTCTGCTGAAAGATCAGCTGTTAACCTTATGGGGATTCCCTTGTGTGTTATTTGTTGTATTTCCCTTGTTGCTTTTAATATGTTTTCATTGTATTTAATTTTTCATAGTTTGATTGATATGTGTCTTGCATGTTTCTCCTTGGATTTATCCTGTATGGGACTCTCTGTGCTTCCTGGACTTGATTAACTATTTCCTTTCCCATATTATGGACGTTTTCCACTGTAATCTCTTCCAATATGTTCTCAGTCCCTTTCTTTTCCTCTTCTTCTTCTGGGACCCCAATAATTCGAATGTTGGTGCTTTTAATGTTTTCCCAGTTGTCTCTGAGACTGTCCTCTGTTCTTTTCATTCTTTTTTCTTTATTTTGCTCTGCAGTATTTATTTCCACTATTTTATCTTCCAGTTCACTTATCCGTTCTTCTGCCTCAGTTATTCTGCTACTGATCCCTTCTAGAGTATTTTTAATTTCATTTATTGTGTTATTTATTGTTGCTTGTTTCCTCTTTAGTTCTTCAAGGTCCTTGTTAAATGTTTCTTGCATTTTCTCTATTCTATTTCCAAGATTTTTGATCATTTTTACTATCATTATTCGGATTTGTTTTTCAGGTAGACTGCCTATTTCCTCTTCATTTGTTAGGTCTGGTGGGTTTTTACCTTACTCCTTCATCTGCTGTGTGTTTCTGTGTCTTCTCATTTTGCTTATGTTACTGTGTTTGGGGTCTCCTTTTTGCAGGCAGCAGGTTCGTTGTTCCCCTTGTTTTTGGTGTCTGTCCTCAGTGGCTAAAGTTGGTTCAGTGGGTTGTGTAGTGTTCCTAGTGGGGGGACTAGTGCCTGTGTTCTGGTGGATGAGGCTGGATCTTGTCTTTCTGGTGGGCAGGTCTATGTCTGGTGGTGTGTTTTGGGGTGTCTGTGGCCTTCTTATGATTTTAGGGAGCCTCTCTGCTAATGGGTGGGGTTGTGTTCCTGTCTTGCTAGTTGTTTGGCATAGGGTGTCTAGCACTGTAGCTTGCTGGTCCTTGAGTAAAGCTGGGTTGGCGTTGATATGGAGATCTCTGGGAGATTTTCGCCATTTGATATTACATGGAGCTGTGAGGTTTCTTGTGGACCAGTGTCCTGAAGTTGGCTCTCCCACCTCAGAGGCACAGCAGTGACTCCTGGCTGGAGCACCAAGAGCCTTTCATCCACACGGCTCAGAATAAAAGGGCCAAACAATAGAAAGAATGAAAGAAAGAGGATAAAATAAAATAAAGGTAAAATAAAGTTATTAAAATAAAAATAATTATTAAGAAAAAAAATTTTTAAGTAAAAAAAAAAAAAAAAAAAACGACGGACAGAACCTTAGGACAAATGGTGAAAGCAAAGCTTTACAGACCAAATCTCACACAGAAGCATACACATACACACTCACAAAAAGAGGAAAAGGGGAAAAAATAATATATCTTGCTCTCAAAGTCCACCTCCTCAGTTTGGGTTGATTCGTTGTCTATTCAGGTATTCCACAGTTGCAGGGTACATCAGGTTGACTGTGGATATTTAATCTGCTGCTCCTGAGGCTGCTGTGAGAAATTTCCCCTTTTCTTTGTTTGCACAGCTCCCGGGTTTCAGCTTGGATGTGGCCCCGCCTCTGCATGTATGTCGCTTGAGGGTGTCTGTTCTTTGCTCAGACAGGTCGGGGTTAAAGGAGCAGCTGATTCACCTGCTCTGGCTCACTCAGGCTGGGGAGTGGGAGGGATACGGATGCAGGGCGAGCCTGCAGAGGCAGAGGTCGGCGTGCCGTTCCACCAGCCTGAGGTGCGCCGTGCGTTCTCCTTGGGAATTTGGCCCTGGATCCTGGGACCCTGGCAGTGGCGGGCTACACAGGCTCCCAGGAGGGGAGGTGTGGATAGTGATCTGTGCTCGCACTCAGGCTTCTTGGTGGTGGCAGCAGCAGTTTTATCATCTCATGTCTGTCCCTGGGTCCTCGCTGTTAGCCGTGGCTCACGCCTGTCTCTGGAGCTCCTTTAAGCAGCGCTCTTAATCCCCTCTCCTTGCGCACCAGGAAACAAAGAGGGAAGAAAAATTCTCTTGCGTCTTCGGCAAGTCCAGACTTGTTCCCCGGACTCCCTCCTGGCCAGCCGTGGTGCACTAACCCCTTCAGGCTGTGTTCACACCGCCAACCCCAGTGCTCTCCCTGTGCTCCAACTGAAACCCGAGCCTCAGCTCCCAGCCCCCGCCTGCCCCAGCATGTGAGCAGACAAGCCCCTCGGGCTGGTGAGTGCAGGTCGGCACCAATCCTCTGTGCGGGAATCTCTCCGGTTTGCCCTCTACACCTCTGTTGCTGCGCTCTTCTCCGTGGCTCTGAAACTTCCCCCCTCCGCCACCCACAGTGTCTGCCCACGATGGGCCTTTCTAGTGTGTGGAAACCTTTCCTCCTTCACAGCTCCCTCCCACTTGTGCAGGTCCCGTCCCTATTGTTTTGTCTCTGTTTTTTCTTTTTTCTTTTGCCCTACCGAGGTACGTGGGGGATTTTCTTGCCTTTTTGGAGGTGTGAGGTCTTCTGCCAGCATTCAGTGGGTGTTCTATAGGAGCAGTTCCACGTGTAAATGTATTTCTGATGTATCTGTGGGGAGGAAGGTGATCTCCGTGTCTTACTCTTCCGCCATCTTCCTCAACTCCTCCCTGATGATCATCTTTAGTGTTGTTTTTGCATTGCTTTATCTTTTATGTGTGTATCTATTGTAGTTTTGGGTTTGCTGTTCTCATGAGGTTTTGATATAGCAGTGTATATATGTACAAGGTTGTTTTACTTTCCTGTTCTTTTTCCCGCCTAGAGAAGTTCTTTAGCATTTGTTTTAAAGCTGGTCTGGTGGTGCTGAATTCTCTTAGCTTTTGATTGTCTGTAAAGCTTTTGACTTCTCTGTCAAATCTGAATGAGAGCCTTGCTGGGTAGATTATTCTTGGTTGTAGATTCTTCCCTTTCAACACGTTAAATATACCGTGCCTCTCCCTTCTGACCTGCAGAGTTTCAGGTGAGCAGTCAGCTGATAACCTTATGGGAGTTCCCTTGTATGTTATTTGTCACTTTTCCCTGTTGCTTTTAATATTTTTTCTTTGTCTTTAATTTTTGTCAATTTGATTATTATGTGCCTTGACATGTTCCTCCTTGGGTTTATCCTGCCTGGGACTCTCTGCACTTCCTGGACTTGGGTGACTGTTTCCTTTCCCATGTTAGGAAAGTTTTCAGCTATTATATCTTCAAATATTTTCTCAGGTCCTTTCTCTCTCTCTTCTCCTTCTGGGACCCCTATAATGTGAATATTGGTGCGTTTAATGTTGTCCCAGAGGTCTCTGCGACTATCTTTATTTCTTTTCATTCTTTTTTCTTTATTTTGTTCCACAGCAGAGATTTCCCATCATTTTGACTTCCAGGTCACTTATCTGTTCTTCTGCCTCAGTTATTCTGCTATGATTACTTCTAGTGTATTTTTCATCTCACTTATTGTATTATTCATCTCTGTTTGTCTGTTTTTTAGTTCTTCTAGGTCTTTGTTAAACATTTCTTGCATCTTCTTGATCTTTGCCTCCATTCATTTTCTGAGATCCTGGATCATCTTCACTATCATTATTCCAATTTCCTTTTCCAGAAAGTTGTCTATCTGCACTCAACTTCGTTGTTTTTCTGGGATTTTATCTTGTTTCTTTATCTGGGATATATCCCTCTGACATTTCATTTTGTCTAATTTTTTGTGATGTGGTTTCCATCCTGCAGGCTGCAGTACTGTAGTTCTTCTTTCTTCTGCTGTCTGTCCTCTGGTGGATGAGTCTACTTAAGAGGCTTGTACAAGCTTCCTGATGGGAGGGACTGGTGGTGGGTAGAGCTGAACCTTGTCCCTCTGGTGGGCAGAGTTCTGCTCAGTAAGACTTTAATCCACTTGTCTGCTGATGGGTGGGGCTGTGTTCCACTCCCCGTTCATTCTTTGGCATGAGGAGACCCAGCACTAGAGTCTACATGCTGTTTGGTGGGGTTAATGGTGGTCTCCAGGAGGGTTCACACCAAGGAGGACTTCCTAGAACTGTTGCCACCAGTGTCTTTGTCCCTAGAGTGAGCCACAGCCACCTTCCGCATCTGCAGGAGATGCTCCAATACTAGCAAGTAGATCTGGCCCAGTCTCTTATTGGTTCACTGATTTTTACCCCTGAGTCCTGATGCACACAAGTCTCTGTGCATGTCCTCCAAGAGTGGAGACTCTGTTTTACCCCAGTCCTGTGGAAGTGCTGCAATCAAATCTTCCTGGTCTTCAAAGCCAGATTCACTGGGGACTCCTTCTCCCATTGCTGGACTCCCAGGCTGGGAAACCTAATGTGGGGCTCAGAACTTTCACTCCAGTGGGAGAACTTCTGTGATATAATTGTTTTCCAGTTTGTGGGTCACCCATGTCGTAGGTATGGAATTTTATTTTATTGTGATTGCACCTTTCCTACCACCTTGTTGTGGCTTCTTTTTGTCTTTGGATGTAGGGTATCTTTTTTGGTAGGCTCCAGCACTTTTTTGTCAATGGTTGTTCAGCAGTTGTCATTCCAGTGTTCTCGTAAGAAAGGGTGAGAGAACATCCTTCTACTGCATCATCTTGAGGTAATTTCTTTTATCATTAAGCATACCTCTTCTTGAGGTCCTAAGTGTCCACAAACAGAATAGTTAATTCAAACCACACACACACACACACACACACACACACACACACACACACTAAAATAGCATTATTTTTAAAAGCAACAAAGTCTTCATATTAAATCATACTATACATAAACATACACAGGATTTAGAGGATGTTTCTCTAACTACATTATTTACTCACAATGCTAGAAATAAAGGAATATAAGATGATAGAACTGCAAAAGGAAAAAGATTCCCAGATTACTGCTCAACTTTCATCAGACTATAACATGAGTGAGATATAAACACAGGCATTTGGGAGCTGTCTCTACTGTAACTAGTGTTATTTGACTTAACACAGAAATTAGTTCATCAAGTGGGTTGCTATTGTAACAAATCTGAAAACTGTGGCCTTGTCTTACGAGTCTGGAGGTAGTTTGCAAGGAAACTGATATTGGAAACCAAAAATGTTGTGATACATGTTATTCAATGGCAAAACGTTTCATATAATGGTTGTCCATATAACTTGGGAGGCAGACCAAATATTGGTTATTTGTTGTGTTCACCAAGCTATAAACATATGTTCAGGAAATTACTGTCTGATTTTCAAGCCAGAAATGAAAGAAAAAAAATGTAGTCTAGAAATTCAAAACCTTGTTAAACTAGAAAACTCACCACTTGTAAGCCCCAAAGAGGAAGAGATGAGATTAGAAGTGGTTTTGAACTTTATGTCCACTTTCAATTGTATGTAGCAGCAGAGAAAAGAGACAGAAGTTGTAGTCTTTCCACCTGTGTGCCAGTGAGCTCTCTTATGTTCAGGGATAAAGGCAGCAAAATAAATCAGGCCAGAAAATCACTTCTAGGAAAGGACCTAAGTGGGGATCCTAGAACATACAAATGATTGGAGGAATGAAATATATCAGGTGCCTAATAAGTTTTTGAGAGAATTGATGACAAAATAAACTGTGTGCCAATACTAAAAAGACCTTGATTTTTCAATAATAGAAATGACTTTCTAGCCCTCATTTCCCCCACTTTCCATACTACCTCCTTCATATGTGGTCAGTACAGGTGACTAAAAGGGAATAACAACTGTGAGATGGATACAAGGCCCACAGGGAATAATGGATGAGGGAAGCTCTGTCAGAGAATATTATCATAGCCTAAGGGAGGCAAGGAGGAGAAGGAACACAGAGATTCTCAAACATTGTTACTCTTTTGTATCATGGTTATACTTTCATCTTTTCCCCTCCAGCTTTATTGAGGTATAATTGACAAATTAAGTTGTATATATTTACAGTGTATAATGTGATGACTTGATATATGTATATTTTGTGCAATGATTACCACCATCGGGTTACTTAGCACATTAATCACCTCAATAGTAACCCTTTAATTGTGTGTTTGTGTGTGTGTGTGTGTGCATGTGGTGAGACTGCTTAAGGTCTAATCTCTTAGTAAGTTTCAAGCAAACAACACAGTTTTGTTACCTATAGTCATTATGCTGTACATTGTCTCCTAGAGCTTATTCCTCTTATGACTGAAGGCTTGTAACCTTTGCCCAAAATCTCCACTTTTGCCCCACCCCTCAGTCCCTGCTGACCGCCATTCTATTCTTTGTTTCTGTGATATCTGTGAGCTCAGCAATACTTTCCTAAATAACCGATGGCTCAAACAAGAAATAACAAATAAAATTAGAAAATACTTTGGGAGGAATGAAAACGAAAACAACATACTAGAACTTTAGTAATACATGTAATGCAGTGTTTAGAGAGAAATTTACTTCTGGAGACATCTATATTACAAAAGCTGAAAGATCTCTAATAAGTAAACTGATATACATGCATGCATGCATGTGGATTTATTAAAACATTTAAAAAATCATAACACTAAATACAGCAAAATATAAACAATGATTATTTCCGGCAGTTTAATATTGATGCTCATTTTTAAGAGCTTTATGTTCCCTATTATATGTAATATAATTTCATTTTTATAACTATTTATTATAATATTTTAAAAAAATATATAGTAGTCAGTGAAGATGTGGCCGAGCTGCAGGGAAAGATTATGTCCTGGACTTCTGGCAAATGCCTAGCTGGTGGCTGTTTCACAGTTTCAAGTGTCTCCTATTTCTCTTCTTCTCCTCTTCATTCTCCTCTTCTTCCTCCTTTCCCATTATAAAACCACATTCCTGAAAAGCTTCCTGATTATTTGGTCAAGACAAGTTACTAGGCCAATTCTTCCTCCAGACTACAGGAAGAATTAAAAAAGATATGAAAGGGCTATTACTAAATGCATTGACACATGTCAATGTACCAAATTGAACAGTTAAGAGGCATACATTGGGAGTGAATGTTACATGGAAGGTTGAGGGTTCTGGAGGTTTGAAGGAGAAGACAGAGAATAAACATTGAAATAAAAATTTTAAATTACTCTCTTTTAAAGACCTAAAACATGTTGGGATAATGTAGAAGAAAACATACCATATCAGCCCTAAGTTCATATTTCATCTAGATTTCAGACATTTAGTGCTCGGATCCTCTCCCCCTCCCAAACTTACCCTTGATCACTTGTATGTGATGATGTGAATCTTAAATTGTATCTTATATTTATTTTTGGTTTCATACAATTTAAACCTGATATTTACTTATGGAATTAAAGGGATCTATTTCCTGATAAAAGAATTTTAACCACATGACAGCAGTCTAGAGAAGTGTTGGGGTCAGGTGAGATGGACATCCTGATCCCATTAAAAGTGTGTTCCCACATCCTAGAGTAACATAAAGTGAGAGTTGTAACTTTATTCCTAAACAAGGCATAACCTCCCACCAGCCATGGTCCATAACAAAAAGCTTCAGCACCCAAGGATAAGAACTGAAAAGGAAAGAACAGAGGAACTATGAAGAACTGTTGAGAGCCAAATCTCTGAAAAGGCAGAAGTGAAATCTTTCGACAGGGTGGGAGAACATAATAGGGCATTGTTTCCAGAACTTTAGTTCTTCCCTAAAGGCTCACTATATTTGTCATAATTACACATCACATGTATCATTTAAGATTAATATTTTTTACCTTCACTTTATACTAACTGAATTTTTAACTTAATTAGACATAGGCAATCATGTACATGAAATGGTAGATGAAATATTCAAATTATATATTACAATACATATATAAGTGTATATATATATATATATATATATATATATATATTAGACAGAGACAGAGAGAGAGAGATTATAAAGTCTGGCAAATACAAAATCTGCAAAGCCAAAACACTGCTGGAAGACAATCAGGCAGGGGAGTTATCTCTTAACCAGGGGACGGTCAGAATTTTGTTCCATTCAGGCCTTCAGAGGGTTGGATGAGGACAACCCACCATATCGAGGGCAACTTCCTTTACTCACGCCACTGATTTAAATATTAATCTGATCTGAAAAGATCCTTAGAAATTCATCCAGAATAACGTTTGACCAGATATCTCGGTATCCAGTTCCAGTCAAGTTGAGCCATAAATTAACCATCAAACCTTCCTTCCAGCACACTGACAAATTGTATGAAGCAAGCAGAGAAGGAAAGAGGTTTACTTGACTTATGTTCCATGTGACCAATATGGAAAATCTAAAAAATGTGTTAAAATAGTAATAAAATTATGATTAATGATTAAGAGGTTCTGTATGAATGGCACTTAACTTCAGTGACTGAATTGTTAATAAAGTGATTCCAACTTTCATATAAAAATAGTTGTTTGAATGGCATTGCTTATTAAATGGGTTTTCCAATAATTTCACAGGAGCAGGAAGACAGAAAATTTGAATAATCCTCTGAGCTTTCTTCAAAGGTGAAGAAGTAGAAAGAGGTCAGTCGGGAGAAATTATGTAAGAGCAGGTGATATGTCATGTTAGGGAGTTATGAGAAAAAGCTTTCTTTCGGTTGTAGGTCTAGGGTCTGAGCTGCCAGAATATCAAATTATGGTAGGTGATGCTACACTACTAGTTAATCTCTGTGGCTGGAAGAGAAACAGGTTTATGAGAGTAATAGGAATCTGCTTGATGTCCTTCATTTGAAGGAGCAAATAAATGATATAAGGACCTTAGAGACCACCACTTTTCTGAAGGTATCTAAGTTACATGATGGGAAGGCAGCTAAGCTGAGCTGCAACATGCCCTCGATCCAGTTTAGAAGAATAAAGGAGACTTAGAGTAGCAAGCCGTGGATCAAGGGGAAATGCATTATGAGAAGGACTTGAGGTAAAGAGAAAGGTGTCACCAGGTAGTCACGATTTTTTCAAACCAATATGTACAACAAAATGGCCAACAGTTCAATTGCAACTAGGCAGGCTGTTTTAGAATTCAAGGAAGGTGAAAGAGAGAAAATGATCATCTTCCCAATAAAAAAAGGGAGCCTTTGACTATAAGTAAGAGAACCCCACAAATCCTCCCACTGCCATAAACCACCAAAACTGAGAGCTAAGGCAGGGACTCTGTGAGTCATGAGAACATAATCCAGTGAGGAGAAACTGGAACAGGACATTTCCTGTTCTCAGAGTCCCTGCCAAGCCAGTTATGGATGGATTTGAATTTTGGTTGTGAAATGATTGGGTCATGCCCGTTTTGGCAGCTTCACTTCCCCCTGAGTGGGGCAAGAAGCCCCAATATAAAGGTTCTCTGCTGCATGACTGCCATCATCCTGATGCTTGAGTCCCAATTGACTTTGGAGAAGCTGGTGACTCAGCTTCTTCAGTTCAGCTTTATTCTTTGTGCCCAAAATGTTGAATTTATGTTGGGGACAGCAAATTTTATGGGTCCAAAGTCATGATCATGGGTTTAATGCTACTTAATGTATGGGAACATGGCATTTGAGCAAACTGGTATACTGATTTATTAGACTTATGATACCTAGTTTGAATTCCTCTACTGAAAAAGAAATTAACAGGAAATTTTGACATGAAGAGATAAAGAAAAAAGTATTATTTTTTTCTATACCTTTTTGATGTCCCTCTACTGTTATGTCACAGGTATTTGTCTTAGAAGGTGTGAGGCCCTTGCATTCTTCCTGATTGCCCTATGCTCTGTACATAAGTCATCCTGTTGGGAACTCATGAGAGAAAATGAAGATAGGAATTGCTTGTGAGCTTGCTTAGGATTTTAGAACTTGGGACGGCCTCTTTGAAAATGTTGTTTTCATAAATAAAAAGAGCAAAAACAAAAAACATCACTTCAAAGAAGATATTTTCATTGGAAAAGTTATGAGAAAAGAGAAGATTTCTCTGGGCTGATGAAACAATTTGCAAAAGAGTAAGAGAGAAGTGAGAAATTCATTAAAAGGTATTAAAAAGATTAAAGCACAGATTGGAGAGATACTGTCGGTTGGTATCACACAAACTTTTGCTCTTCTCTCTGTAGGAATTCCTTCTTGTGAAAACTGTCATATACTTTCTTTCAGATATTAAGACTCCAGAAAGATGTCTTCTCAACAGCAGCAGTGCAAGCAACCTTAACATCCACTACCAGTGTGCCCACATAAGTGCCCTGAGCCTTGCCCATCTAAATGTCATGAGCCTTGCCCACCTCCCAAGTGTCCAGAACCTTGCCCACTTATAAACTTCCCTGAGCCATGCTTGCCTTAGCAGTGCCAGCAGAAATGCCTTCCTGTGCCACTTCCCCATCATTGCTAGAAGAAGTGTCCACCCAAGAGCATGTAAGAGCTTGAGCTTTTATCTGAATCAGGAAAGGATAAGGGCAATTGGCTCAACTAGTTCCAGAGCTCCACCTTCATCTTCGCTTCAAAGCCTATTATGGATACAGAAGAAGCTTCTCCACTTTTCAACATGCAGTATGTGTGTGGTGATTCCTGACAGCCAGAAGTTTCCTATCAGAGGCTGCTATACTGATTCCCTCTGGGAAGTGCCCGAGAAAGCATCACAGAGCCTCAGAAGGAAGAGCAGCAGCTCTCCTCCTGACAACCTCTGAGGATTCTCTCACTGTCTTCTGTGTCTGTCTGTCACCTGGGCAGGAGTTGCTACCAGCTGAGCAATTGCTACTTATCTTCCACTTCCTGAATAAAATACAATTCTTTCGTGTGATGGGAAAAAAATTTTTCTGTCTTTTAAAACCTGCTTTTAGCAGTATCATATCATAATTCTGGTTGGCTTCTCTCCTTCTTTGATCCCAAGTTTTAGACTCTCACAATCAGTGTTATCTTAATTTTGAGTCATATCGATGATTATTTCTATATAATTTTAAATGCAGTTTATTTTCTTAATAATTGCTTGGTTGATTTGAGGAACACATTATTTAACTCCTCAGGATTTCAATACCTTGCTGAAATGTGGGGAAATCACATTTACAGTGGAAAATTTCTTAGGCATAAAATTTACATGAATGTGTGTGATTCAGTTGCCACAATGCCGGGCACATAATTGGCACTTTGTGATGTGGCTGATCATCATTGTCTCTCCCATTGTTACCATCACCACCGCCACCATGTTTGCTCCAGCAGGAAAGTAGCTAGACATACCTAGTACAGCAAACAAGGAGATTCTTAAATTCTATTACCCGTTCATATTCTGTGTCCTTTTTCTTCCCCAATTTAACAGTATTTTTAATGTGACATCACAGATAAAACACTTTGGGAACTTATTGGGATATTCTGCATAAAATAATATTACTTCTGAAAACATGGGTAATACAAAAGAAAGGGATTTTTTTTTTTTGAGGTACGCGGGCCTCTCACTGCTGTGGCATCTCCCATTGTGGAGCACAGGCTCCGCGGCCATGGCTCACGGGCCCAGCCGCTCCGCAGCATGTGGGATCTTCCCAGACCGGGGTACGAACCCGTGTCTCCTGCATCGGAAGGCGGACTCTCAACCACTGCGCCACCAGGGAAGCCCAATAGAAGGAATTTTAAACAGTCCTAACCAGGCAAAGTGCTGCCTGCTCTCCTTGTGTACAACGTGCTCTTCTTACTCCAAAACTCAACAACCTCAGGGTCTTATTACATTTTGTCACCTCTGAAATTGCTTTCTTGATTATTTTGACCCAACTTTGAGGTACACTGGGGTTTCCATTGTTGATCTAGATTTACAAAATGACTGTTGCTATGTAGCTTGTTATCTAAGTGCATAGCTTGCTAATGCAGCAAGCCATGAAAAAGGATGTTTTCTTTAGGCATATCTCTTCTTTTGGTCCTAGAATTAAAGGAGTCCAAGATGCTACAACTGCAGAAGCAAAAAGATGCCTAGATTACTGCTCAACCCTCATCAGACATTGAAATGAGAGAAATCAACACTGATATTTGGGAGTTGTCTCTACTGTAGCTACTGTTATTTGACCTGACACAGAAATTAGTTATTTGAGGTGGGATGCCCCTATAGCAAAACTTAAAATTGTGGCATTGGCTTAGGAGTCTGGGGGTGTCTGGCAAGGAATCTGATATTGGAAGCCATAAATGTGGTGATACATTTTATTCAATGGCAAAATATTTGCAGTAATGTTTGTCCATGGTATCTTTAGAGGCAGACCGAATGTTGGTCATTTGTTGATTTGACCAAGGTATTTCAGTAGACATATGTTCAGGAAAAACTTTCTGGTTGGCACGCCAGAAATGAAAAAAATGAAAACAAACAAAAAAATACAGCCCAGAAACTCAAAACCTTGTTGAATTAGAAAACTCACAATTTGTAAGCCCTAAAGAGAAAGAGATGAGATTAGAAGTCTAATTTTGAATTTGAAGTCTAATTTCAGCTAACTGTTACAACAGAGAAAAGAGATAAAACTTGTAGTCTTTCCACCTGTGTGTCAGGGAAGCTCATGGTAGCTGTATTATGTTCAGATGGAAAGGCAGCAATTTAATCACACCAGAAAATTACTACTAGAAAAGGACCTTAGTGAGATCCCTAGGACATAGAAATGATTAGAGGACTGAATTATTCCAGGTGCCTAATAAGTTTTTGAGGGAATTGAGAACTAAATAAACTATGTGCCATAACAAAAAAGGATGATTTTTCAGGAATAGTAACAACTTTCCAGCACTATTTTCCCCACTTCCACCCTACCCACTGCATAAGTGGTCAGTACAGGTGACTAAAAGGGATTATCCACTGTGAGGTGTATACAAGGCCCTCAGAGAACAAAGGATAAGGAAAGCTGTCTCAGAGAATAGTATCAGAGCCTAAGAGAGGCTAGGAGGTGAAGGAACACAGAGATTCTCAAATGTTGTTACTCTTTTGTATGATGGTTATTCTTTCATCTTTCCCCTCCGGGTTTATTGAGGTATAATTGACAAACTAAATTGTACCTATTTGTGGTGTATAATGTGATGATTTCACAGATGTCTATTTTGTACAGTGGTTATGACCATCGGTCACTTAATACATTAATTACTTCATCAGTAACCATTTAAATGTGTTTATGCCTCTGTGTTTGTGTTTGTGTGTGTGTGTGTGTGTTGATAATGCTTAAGGTCTACTTTCTCAGCAAGTTTTAAGTACAAAACTGAGTGTTATTAACTGGACTCACCATGCTGTACCATAGACTCCTAGAGCTTATTCATTGTATGACTGTAGGCTCGTACCATTTGCCCAAAATATCCAGTTTTGCCCCAACCTTCAACCCCTGCTGACCACCATTCTACTCTCTGTTTCTCTGACAACTGGGAGTTTTGCAACACATTCCTCAATAACCAATGGTGTGAAGAAGAAATAACAAGTAAATAGAAAAGACTTTGGGATGAATGAAAATGAAAAAAAACATAAAAGAACCTTAGGGATAAATGTAGTGCAGCTCAAAGAGAGCAACTTACGGCTAGAGGTATACATATTACGATAGACGAAAGATCTCAAATCAGTAACCTCACAGGCATGTATGCATGTGTGTGGGTTTATGAAAATTGAAAACTCCTAACACTAAATACAGCAAAATATAAACTGATTATTTTTGGCAATTTAATAGACGTGCTCATTTTTGAACATCTTTATGTTTTCCCCATTATGTATTATATGATGTAACTTCATTTTTATAACAATTTATCATAATATTTTAAAAATATATAGTAGTGAGTGAAGATGTGGCTGCACTTCAGGGAAAGGTTATGTCCTGGCCTTCTGGCACATGCCTAGCTGGGGACTCTTTCACAGGTTTCAAATATCTCCTCTTTCTCTTCCTCTCCTCCTCATTCTCCTCTTCTTCCTCCTTTCTCATTATAAAACCACATTCCTGAAAAACTTCCTGATTATTTGACCAAAACAAGCTACTAGGCCATTTCTTCCTTCTGACTGCAGGAAGAGTTATGAAAGATATGAAAGGACTATTACTAAATGCATAGGCAACATGTCAAAGTACTAAATTGGACTGTTAAGGGGTAGATATTGGGTAATGAGGTAATATGGCAGGTTGAGCATTGTGGGCTGTTGAAAGAAGATAGAGAAAAAACAGTGAAAAAAATTTTTAATTACTGTCTTCAAAGACCAAAAATATGTTTGGAAACAGTAGAAGAAAGCAAATATATCAGATGAGCCCTAACTTCATATTTCATCTAGATTACAGACCTTTAGTTCTCTGATCCTCTCTCCTCTACCAACCCCATGCCCAATCACTTATACTTGATGCTATGAGTCTTATAAGTATCTTATATCTATATTTGGTTTCACACAATTGAAACCTGATATTTACTTATGGAATATAAGAGATTTATTTCCTGATAAAGGAATTTTAAGCACAAGACAGCAGTCTACGGAAGTGTTCACGTCAGGTGAAATGGGACATCTTAATTCCATTAAACATGTGTTCCCACATTCTACAGTAATATAAAGTGAGAGTCTCAACATTAATCCTAAACCAGACAGGGCCCTTCACCAGCCATGGCCCATAGCGAGAAGCTTCAGTGTCCAAGGGGACAGCATAGAAAAGAGTAGTGTTCAGGTCCACGATAGAAGAGAGGAACTGTCAAAGAACTTTTGACAGGTAAATCTCTGAAAAGGCAAAAATGAAATCTTTGGACAACATGTTAGGGCACTGTTTCCTGAACTTCAGTTATTCGCTAAAAGCTGATTATATTTGTCATAATTCCACATCACATGTGTCATATAACATTAAATGTTTTACTTTAAATTCACTTCTTAATAACTTTCAAATTTTTAAATTTAATTGGCTATAGGTAATCATGTACATGAAATGACAGATGAAATATTCAAATTATATATTACTATATATATATATATATATACATATATACATACAGAAATATATTACAGAAAGAGAGGGACTAGGACAGAGAGAGAGAGACATTACAAAGCCTGGAACACTCAAAGTCTGCAGAGCTGAAACACTACTGGAAGTCCAACCGACAGGGGAATGATCTTTTAACCGGGAGAGCATCAGCCTTGTTCTTTCTAGGCTGTCAGTGTATTGGATGAGGGGTTCCCACCATATAGAGGGCAACTGCCATTACTCATGCCACTGGTTCAAATAATACTCCCATCCAAAAGAATCCTTATAGAAACACCCAGAATAATGCTTGACCAGATAAGCAGGGACACTGCGCCAGTGAATCTTACCCATAAATTATCCATCACACATTCCTTCCAGCACCTTGACAAATTGTATGAAGAAAATAGAGCAGGAAATAGGTTTATTTGACATATGTTCTGCTGTGACCCAAATGGGAAATGAAAAAAATCGTTTAAATTATAACAAAATTATTATTAATGATTAAGAAGTTGTATATGAATGACAATGAACTTCAGTGGCTGCATTTTTAATAAAGTGATCTCAACTTTCTGTTGAATTTACCCCTAGATTTGATGTGAAACAAAATGTGTTTAAATAGTTCATAATTATTAAATGCATATAAAATTAGTTGCTTGATTGGCATTGCATATTAAATTGGGTTTTCCAATAATTTCAAAGGAACAGGAAGCCAGAAAATTTGAACAATCTTGTTTCCTTCAAAGTTGAAGAAATCCAAAGAGCTTAGTTGGGAGAAATTAGGTAGGAGCAGGTTGTATGTCACTTTTGGGAGGTATGAGCAAAAAGCTTCATTTCTGTTGTAAGTCTAGGGTCTGAGCTGCCAGGTCATCTGAGTTATGTTAGGTGTTGCTACGGTACTAGTGAATTCCTGTGGCCGAATGTAAAACAGATTTATAAAGGTCACAGGAATCTGACTGCTGGATGTTCTTTATTTGAAGGAACAAAGCAGTGACCCTAGAGGTCAACACTTTACTAACCGTGTCTAAGTATCATGAAGAGAAGTCATATGACATGATCTTCAAATTTCCCTCACTGCATTTTCAAAGAAGAAAGGAGACTTTGCTTAGCAAACCATGAATCAAGGGGAAATGCATTGTAAGAAAGACTTGAGGTAAAGAGACATGTTTCACCAGGTAGCCAGGCCCTTTTCAAACCAGTATGTACAATAAAATAGTCACCAGATCAAGTGCAACTAGGCAGGCAGTTTTAGAAGTCTAGGATGGTGAAAGATAAAAAAGGGTCATCTTCCTCAATCAAGAAAGGGAGATTTTGACTACAAGTTAGAGAGCCCTAAAACCCTCCCACTACCATAAACCATTGAAACAGAGAGCCAAGGCAGGGACTCTGTGAGTCATGAGACCATAATCCAGTGAGGGGATCCTGAGCAGGACATTTCCTGGTTTCAGAGTCCCTGCCAAGCCAGTTATGGATGGATTTGCATTTTGGTTGGGAAATGTTTGGACCAGGCCAGTTTTGGCAGCTCCACTTACCCCTGGGCGGGGCAGCAAGCCCAAATATTATGGTCCTCTCTGGCAAGACGGCCATCCTCCTGCTACTTGAGTCCCGATTGCGTATGGAGACCCTGATTCTTCTGTTCAACCTTGTTCTCGGGCCCCTGAATGTTGAGTTTATGCTGGAGACAGCAAATCTGATGGGTTCAAAGTTATGATCATGGATCTAATGGTACTTAGTGGATGGGAGCTTGGCATTTGAGCACAATGTTATATTGTATTTAATAGATTTCTGCTACCTAGTTTGAATTTCTCTATCGAAAAAGGAATTAAGAGGAAATTTTGTCATGAAGAGATAAAGTACAAAGTATTTTCCCTTTTTCGATACCTTTTTGGTGTCACACTGCTGTCATGTCAGAGGCATTTATCTTAGAAGGTGTGAGGCCCTTACCTTCTTCCTGATTGCCCTTTGCTCTGTACATGAGTCATCTTGTCGGGACCTCATGAGAGAAAATGATCATAGGAATTGCTTGTGAACTTGCCCAGAATTCAGAACTGGTGATGGCCATTTTTGAAGATGTTGTTTTCATAAAAAAAAAAAGATAAAACGAAACCAAAACAGAAAACATCAGTCGTTTCTTTCAAACAAAGATATTTTTACTGGAAAAGTTGTATGAGAAAAGGGAAGGTTTTCTATGGGCTGATGAAACGATTTCTAAAGAGCGAGAGAGAAGTCATAAATTCATTAAAAGGTATTAAAGAGATTAAAGCAAGAGACTGGCGAGATGCTATCTCTTCTTAACAAGGTTTTGCTCTTCCCTCTGTAGGAATTCCTTCATGTGAACACTGTCATATACTTTCTTTCAGATATTAACACTCCAGAATGTTGTTCTCTAAACAGCAGCAGTGTAAGCAGCCCTGACAGCCACCTCCAATGTGCGTACCTAAGTGCCCTGAGCCTTGTAACGCTAAGTACGCTGAGCCTTGCCCACCTCCCAAGTATCCAGAGCCTTGCACACCTTCCAAATGTCAAGAGCCTATAAAGTACCCTGAACCATGCCTGCCTCAGCTGTGGCAGCAGAAATGACCTCCGGTGCCACCTCCCCAATATTGCTAGCAGAAGTGCCCACCCAAGAGCATGTAACAGCTTGAGTTTTTATCTGCATTAGGAAAGGATAAGGACAATTGGCTCAACTAGTTCCACAGCTCCACCTTCACCTTCTCTTCAAATCCTATCATGGATACAGAAGAAAATTCTCCACACTTCAGCCTGCAGCATGTGTGTGGTGATTCCTGACAGCCAGAGGTTTCCTATCTGAGGCTGCTATACAGCTTCCCCCTGGGAGGTACCCGAGAAAGCATCACAGAGCCTTAGAAAGAAGAGGCTGCTCTTGGGTGCCCAACTGTCCTCCTGGGTGTCCTCTGAGGATTCTCTTGCTGTCTGCTGTGTCTGTCACCTGGGCAGGGTTTTCTACCAGCTGAGCAACTGTTACTTATCCTCCACTTCCTGAATAAAATATAATTTTTTATGTGATAGGAAGAATATTTTCTTTCTCTTAAAACCCACCTTTAGCAATATCATATCATAATTTTGGTTGATTTCTATACATCATCTATCCCAAGTTCCAGGCTTACACAATCACTGTTATCTGAATTTTGAGTCATATCGGTGATTATTTCTATATAATTTCTGATCCACATTATTTTCTTAATTATTGCTTGATTGATTTCAGGGACAAATTATTTAACTCCTCATGATTTCAATCCCTTTACTAAATATGACGAAAATCACATTTACAGTGCCAAATTGTTTAGGCATAAAATTACATGAATGTGTGTAATTCAGTTGGGAAAATGTGGGCACTTAATTGGCACTATGTGATGTGGCCAGTCATCATTGTCTCTATCATCATCACTGTCACCACCAGCATCACCACAACCATGTTTCCTTCAGCAGGAGCGTGGCTCAGACATACCAAACAAGGAAATTCTTAAAGACTATTACACATTCATATTCTGTGTTCTTTTTCTTTTCCAACTTAACAGTATTTTTAATGTGATATAACACATCAAATGCCTTGGGATATTATTGGGATATTCTGCATAAAACTATAGTAGTTCTGAAAACATGGCTAGTACAAAAGAAAGGGAAGTTTAAAGGGTCCTTACAAGGCAAAGTGCTGCTTGCTCTACATGTTTACAACATGCACTTCTTACTCCAAAACTAAACAACCTCAGGTCTTACTACATTTTTTTCACTTCTAAAATTACTTTCTTCATTGTTTTGACCTCAACTTTGAAGTACACTGGGGATTACAATGTTTATCTTGATTTACAATATGACTGTTGTTATGCAGCCTGTTTTCTAAGTGGTTAATTTACTGGTCCAATAAACCACGAAAAGGGATGTGTTATGTAAGAATATCTCTTCTTGTGGTCCTAGAAGTAAAGGAGTCTAAGATGCTATAACTGTGGAAGGAAAAAGATGCCCAGATTACCACTCAACCCTCATCAGACTATGACATGTGTGAAAAATCAACACTGATATTTGGGAGTTGCCTCTACTGTAGCGAGTGTTATTTGACCTCAAAGAGAAATTAGTTCTTTGAGGTGGACTGCTCCTATAAAAAATTTTAATATTGTGACATTGGCTTATAGGTCTGGAGGTGGTTGGAAAGTAATCTGATATTGGAAACCATAAATATGGTGCTGCATGATATTCAATGGCAAAACGTGTGTAGTAATTGTTGTCCATGGTATCTTTAGAGGAAGACCAAAGGTTGGTCATTTGTTGATTTACCCAGGGTATGTCAGTAGACATATGTTCAGGAAAAACTTTCTGGTTGGCAGGCCAGAAATGAAAACAATGAAAAGAAAAAAAATACAGCCCAGAAATTCAAAATCATGTTGAATTAGAGAACTCACTGCTTATAAGTCCCAAAGAGTAAGAGACGAGTTTAGAAGTGGTTTTCAAACAGAAGTCCAATTTCATTTGACTGTTACAACAGAGAAAAGAGACAGAAGTTGTAGTCTTTCCACCTGTGTGCCAGGGAGCCTCATGGTAGCTGTATTATGTTATGGGGAAAGGCAGTAATTTAATCAGGCCAGAAAATTACTTCTACAGAAGGACCATACTGAGATCCATAGGACATAGAAATGATTGGAGGCAGAATCACAAGAAACATTCTTCGATAGCAGCCCTCACATCCTCCCTGAAAAATCCTCTGCTGCGGGGTCAGCCCAATCCACAGGTCACCTTAAAAACTGGTCACTCCCAGGAAACAAGATGGTGGTGTAGAAGGACATGCTCTCAGTCCCTCTTGAAAGAACACCAGAGTCACAACTAGCTGCTGGACAATCATCAACAGGAAGACACTGGAACTCACCAAAAAAGATACCACACATCCAAAGACAAAGGAGAAGCCACAATGAGAGGGTACGAGGGGCACAATCACAGTAAAATCAAATCTCATAACTGCTGAGTGGGTGACTCACAGACAGGAGAACACTTATACGACAGAAGTCCACACACTGGAGTGAAGGTTCAGAGCCCCATGTCAGGCTTCCCAACCTGGGGGCCCAGCAACGGGAGGAGGAATTCCTAGAGAAACAGACTTTGAAGCCTAGTGGGAATTGATTGCAGGACTTTGAAAGAATTGGGGGAGACAGAGACTCCACTCTTGGAGGGCACACACAAAGTGGGGTGTGCATCGGGACCCAGGGGAAGGAGCAGTGACCCCAAGGGAGACTGAACCAGACCTACCTGTGAGTGTTGGAGGGTCCCCTACAGAGGTGGGGTGGAGGAGACTGTGGCTCACCATGGGGACAAGGACACTAGCAGCAGTATGGGAAATACTCCTTGGCATGAGCCCTCACAGAGTCTGTCATTAGCCCCACCAAAGAGACCAGGTAGGATTCAATGTTGGGTTACCACAGGCCAAACAACCAACAGGGAGGGAACTCAACCCCACCCATCAGCAGTCAAGTGGATTAAAGTTTTACTGAGCTCTGCTCACCATAGCAACAGGCAAATCTACCCACCACCAGATCCTTCCATTAGGAAACTTACACAAACCTCGTAGATAGCCTCATCCACTGGAGGGCAGACAGCAGAAGCAAGAAGAACTACAATCTTGCAGTTTATGGAACAAAAACCACATTCACAAAAAGATAGAAAAGATGAAAAAGCAGAGGGCTATGTACCAGATGAAGGAACAAGGTAAAACCACAGAAAAACAACTAAATGAAGTGTAGATAGGCAACCATCCAGAAAAAGATTTCAAAATAATGACAGTGAAGTTGATCCAGGACCTCGGAAAAAGAATGGAGACAAAGATTGAGAAGATGCAAGAAATGTTCAACAGGATCCGGAGGAAAATGGCGGAAGAGTAAGACGCGGAGATCACCTTCCTCCCCACAGATACATCAGAAATTCATCTACACGTGGAGCAATTCCTACAGAACACCTACTGAACGCTGACAGAAGACCTCAAACCCCACAAAAGGCAAGAAACTCCCCACATACATGGGTAGGGCAAAAGAAAAAAGAATAAACAGACACAAAAGGATAGGGACGGGACCTGCACCAGTGGGAGGGAGCCGTCAAGGAGGAAAGGTTTCCACACACTAGAAGCCCCTTCACAGGCGGAGACTGCGGGTAGTGGAGGGGGAAATCTTTGGAGTAGTTGAGGAGAGCACAGCAACAGGGGTGCGGAGGGCAAGGCGGAGATATTCCTGCACAGAGGATCGGTGCCCTCAGGCACACACCAGCCCGAGAGGCTTGTCTGCTCGGGACGCCGGGGCGGGCGGGGCTGGGAGCTGAGGCTCGGGTATTGGGTTTTGGTCAGAGCGCAGGGAGAGGACTGGGGCTGGTGGCGGGAAGAGGGCCTGAAGGGGTTGGTGCGCCTCAGCTAGCCCGGAGGGAGTCCGGGGAAAAAGTCTGGAGCTGCCGAAGAGGCAAGAGACTTTTTCCTCCCTTTTGTTTCCTGGTGTGCGAGGAGAGAGCATTAAGAGCACTGCTTAAAGAAGCTCTGGAGACGGGCGAGAGTTGCGGCTGAAGGTGCGGACCCCGGAGACAGGCGTGGGACGCTGGGGCTGCTGCTGCCGCCGCTGCCACAGGCCTGTGTGCGAGTGCAGGTCACTTTCCACCGCCCCTTCCGAGGAGGCTGTGCAGCCCGCCACTGCCGGGGTCCCGGGACCCAGGGACGGATTCCCCGGGAAAGCACACGGAGCGCCTTGGGCTGGTGCAACGTCATGCCAGCCTTTGCCGTCGCAGGCCCGACCTGCACTGCGTGCCCCTCCCTCCCATCGGCCTGAGTGAGCCAGAGCCCATGAATCAGTGGCTCTTTTAAACCCGTCCTGTCTGAGCAAAGAATGGATGCCCTCCAGTGACCTACACGCAGAGGCGGGGCCAGTTCCAAGGCTGAGACCCGGGAGCTGTGAGAGCAGAGAAGAGACAGGAAATCTCTCTGTGCAGCCTCGGAGGCAGTGGATTAAAGCTCCACGGTCGGCTTGATGTGCCCTGCGTCTGTGGAGTGCATGAATGGACAGCAAATCATCCCAAATTGAGGAAGTGGACTTTTGAGGACAAGATTTAAGACTTTCCTCACTTTTCCTCTTTTTACAACGAATTATCCCAAATTAAGGAGGTGGACTTTGAGAGCAAGATTTCAGACTTTTCCCCTTTTTCCTCTTTTTACAACGAATTATCCCAAATTGAGGAGGTGGACTTTGAGAGCAAGATTTCCGATTTTTCCCCCCTGTTCTCTTTTTGTGAATGTGTATGTGTATGTTTCTGTGTGAGATTTTCTCTGTATAGCTTTGCTTCCACCATAGGTCGCAGAGTTCTATCAGTCCGTTTTTTAATTACTTTTATATTTTTAATAACGCTACTATATTTTATAGTTTATTTTATTTTACTTTATCTACTCTTTCTTTTTTCCTACCTTCCCTTCCTCCGTCCCTCCCTCCTCCCCTTTTTTTCTTTCTTTCCGTCCTCCCTCCCTACCTCCCTCCCTCTCTTTCTTTCTTTCTTTCTTCCTTCCTTCCTTCCTTCCTTCCTTCCTTTCTTTCCTTCTTCCTTTCTTTCTCTCTCTCTTTCTTTCTTCTACTAATTCCTTCTTTCTATATTTTCTCCCTTTTATTCTGGGCCAGGTAGATGAAAGGCTCTTGGTGCTGCAGCCAGGAGTAAGTGCTGTGCCTCTGAGGTGGGAGAACCAAATTCAGGACACGGGTCCACAAGAGACCTCCCAGCTCCACACAATATTAAGCAGTGAAAATCTCCCAGAGATCTTCATCTCAACACCAGCACCCAGCTTCAGTCAACGACCAGCAAGCTACAGTGCTGGTCACCCTATGCCAAGCAACTAGCAAGACAGGAACACAACCCCAGCCATTAGCAGAGAGGCTGCCTAAAAACATAATAAGGCCACAGGCACCCCAAAACACACCACCAGACGTGGACCTGTCCACCAGAAAGACAAGATCGAGCCTCAACCACCAGAACACAGAACACAGGCACTAGTACCCCCCACCAGGAAGCCTACACAACCTACTGAAACAACCTTAGCCACTGAGGACAGACACCAAAAACAACGGGAACTACGAATCTGCAGCCTGCAAAAAGGAGACCCCAAACACAGTAACATAAGCAAAATGAGAAGACAGAAAAACACAGAGCAGGTGAAGGAGCAAGATAAAAACCTACCAGATCTAACAAATGAAGAGGTAATAGGCAGTCTACCTGAAAAAGAATTCAGAATAATGATACTAAAGATGATCCAAGATTCTATTTCCATGATCCAAAATCTTGGAAATAGAATAGACAAAATGCAAGAAACAGTTAACAAGGACCTAGAAGAACTAAAGATGAATCAAGCATCGATTAAAAACACAATAAACGAAACGAAAAATACTCTAGATAGGATCAATAGCAGAATAATTGAGACAGAAGAACAGATAAGTGAGGTGGAAGATAAAATAGTGGAAATAACTGATGCAGAGCAAAATAAAGAAAAAAGAATGAAAAGAACAGAGGACAGTCTCAGAGACCGCTGGGGCAACATTAAACGCACCAACATTCGAATTATAGGGGTTCCAGAAGAAGAAGAGAAAAAGAAAGGGACTGAGAAAATATTTGAAGAGATTATAGTTGAAAACTTCCCTAATATAGGAAAGGAAATAGTTAATCAAGTCCAGGAGGCACAGAGAGTCCCATACAGAATAAATCCAAGAAGAAATACGCCAAGACATATATTAATCAAACTGTCAAAATTAAACACAAAGAAATCATATTAAAAGCATCAAGGGAAAAACAACAAATAACACACAAGGGAATCCCCATCAGGTTAACAGCTGATCTCTCAGCAGAAACTCTACAAGCCAGAAGGGAGTGGCAGGACATAAATAAATTGATGAAGGAGAAAAACCTGCAACCAAGATTACTCTACCCAGCAAGGATCTCATTGAGATTTGATGGAGAAATTAAAACGTTTACAGAAAAGCAAAAGCTGAGAGAGTTCAGCACCACCAAACCAGCTTTACAACAAATGCTAAAGGAACTTCTCTAGGCAAGAAACACAAAGGAGGAAAATACCTACAATAAAGAACCCAAAACAATGAGGAAATGGGAATAGGAACATACATATCAATAATTACCTTAAATGTAAATGGACTAAATGCTCCCATCAAAAGACACAGAGTGGCTGAATGGATTCAAAAACAAGACCCATATATATGCTGTCTACAAGAGACCCACTTCAGACCTAGAGACACATACAGCCTGAAAGTGAGGGGATGGGAAAAGATATTCCATGCAAATGGAAATCAAAAGAAAGCTGGAGTAGCAATTCTTATATTAGACAAAATAGACTTTAAAATAAAGACTATTAGAAGAGACAAAGAAGGACACTACATAATGATCAAGGTTTCGATCCAAGAAGAAGATATAACAATTGTAAATATTTATGCACCAAACATAGGAGCACCTCAATACATAAGGCAAATACTAACAGCCATAAAAGGGGAAATCGACAGTAACACACTCATATTAGGGGACTTTAACACCCCACTTTCACCAATGGACAGATCATCCAAAATGAAAATAAATAAGGAAACACAAGCTTTAAATGATACATTAAACAAGATGGACTTAATTGATATTTATAGGACATTCCATCCAAAAAAAACAGAATACACATTTTTCTCAAGTGCTCATGGAACATTCTCCAGGATAGATCATATCTTGGGTCACAAATCAAGCCTTGGTAAATTTAAGAAAATTGAAATTGTATCAAGTATCTTTTCCGACCACAATGCTATGAGACTAGATATCAATTACAGGAAAAGAGCTGTAAAAAATACAAACACATGGAGGCTATACAATACACTACTCAATAAAGATGTGATCACTGAAGAAATCAAAGAGGAAATAAAAAAATACCTAGAAAGAAATGACAATGGAGACATGATGACACAAAACCTATGGGACGCAGCAAAAGCAGTTCTAAGGGGGAAGTTTATAGCAATACAATCCCACCTTAAGAAACAGGAAACATCTCGAGTAAACAACCTGACCCTGCACCTAAAGCAATTAGAGAAAGAAGAACAAAAAACCCCCAAAGTTAGCAGAAGGAAAGAAAACATAAAGATCAGATCAGAAATAAATGAAAAAGAAATGAAGGAAATGATAGCAAAGATCAATAAAACTAAAGGCTGGTTCTTTGAGAAGATAAACAAAACTGATAAACCATTAGCCAGACTCATCAAGAAAAAAAGGGAGAAGACACAAATCAATAGAATTAGAAATGAAAAAGGAGAAGTAACAACTGACACTGCAGAAATACAAAAGATCATGAGAGATTACTACAAGAAACTCTATGCCAAAAAGATGGACAACCTGGAAGAAATGGATAAATTCTTAGAAATGCACAACCTGCCAAGACTGAATCAGGAAGAAATAGAAAATATGAATAGACCAATCACAAGCACTGAAATTGAAACTGTGATTAAAAATCTTCCAACAAACAAAAGCCCAGGACCAGATGGCTTCACAGGCGAATTCTATCAAACATTTAGAGAAGAGCTAACACCCATCCTTCTCAAACTCTTCCAAAATATAGCAGAGGGAGGAACACTCCCAAACTCATTCTAAGAGGCCACCATCACGTTGATACCAAAACAAGGCAAGGATGTCACAAAGAAAGAAAACTACAGGCCAATATCACTGATGAACATAGATGCAAAAATCCTCAACAAAATAGTAGCAAACAGAATCCAACAGCAGATTAAAAGGATCATACACCATGATGAAGTGGGGTTTGTTCCAGGAATGCAAGGGTTCTTCAATCTACACAAATCAATCAATGTGATACACCATGTTAACAAATTGAAGAAGAAAAACCATATGATCATCTCAATAGATACAGAGAAAGCTTTCGACAAAATTCAACACCAATTTATGGTAAAAACCCTGCAGAAAGTAGGTATAGAGGGAACTTTCCTCAACATAATAAAGGCCATATATGACAAAACCAAAGCCAACATCATCCTCAATGGTGGAAAACTGAAACCATTTCCACTAAGATCAGGAACAAGACAAGGCTGCCCACTCTCACCACTCTTATTCAACTTAGTTTTGGAAGTTTTAGCTACAGCAATCAGAGAAGAAAAGGAAATAACAGGAATCCAAATTGGAAAAGAAGAAGTAAAGCTGTCACTGTTTGCAGATGACATGATACTATACATAGAGAATCCTAAACTTGCTACCAGAAAACTACTAGAACTAATCAATGAATTCAGTAAAGTAGCAGGATACAAAATTAATGTAGAGAAATCTCTAGCATTCCTGTACACTAATGATGAAAAATCAGAAAATGAAATCAAGGGGCGACCCCTGCACTCGGGGGCATAGCTGTGGATCCGAGGACTCTGCGGTCAGTGTGGGAGCCCTAAGGCTGACTGTGGGAGGCTCGGGGGTCCTCCGTTCGGGGCAGGCTCGGAACCCTAAAACCAGGGCCTCTCGGAAGCCGCAGTCTCCTTGCCTGAGAGTTTTTGGGGCTTCAAGGTTCATTATTCAGTTTAAAAAGTTGGCGACTGGAGCCGGAGGAAGATGGCGGAAGAGTAAGAGGCGGAGATCACCTTCCTCCCCACAGATACATCAGAAATTCATCTACACGTGGAACAACTCCAACAGAACACCTACTGAACGCTGACAGAAGACCTCAGACCCCCCAAAAGGCAAGAAACTACCCACATACCTGGGTAGGTCAAAAGAAAAAAGAATAAACAGAGACAATAGGATATGGACGGGACCTGCACCAGTGGGAGGGAGCCGTGAGGAGGGAAGGTTTCTACACACTACAAGCCCCTTCGCGGGCGGAGACTGCAGGTGGCGGAGGGGGAAAGCTTCGGAGTAGCGGAGGAGAGCACAGCAACAGGGGTGCGGAGGGCAAAGCGGAGAGATTTTGGCACAGAGGATCGGTGCCCTCAGGCACACACCAGCCCGAGAGGCTTGTCTGCTCGCCGCCGGGGCGGGCGGAGCTTGGAGCTGAGGCTCGGGTATCGGCTTTCAGTCAGAGCGCAGGGAGAGGACTGGGGCTGGCGGCAGGAAGAGAGCCTGAAGGGGTTAGTGCTAGCCCAGAGGGAGTCCGGGGAAAGGGTCTGGAGCTACCGGAGAGGCAAGAGACTTTTTTCCCTTTTGTTGCCTGGTGCGCGTGGGGAGGGCAGTCCCCTCCCTCCCCTCTGCCTGAGTGAGCCAGAGCCCCCGAATCAGCGGCTCCTTTAAACCCGTCCTGTCTGAGCGAAGAACGGACGCCTTCCGGCGACCTACGCGCAGAGGCGGGGCCAGGTCCAAGGCTGAGACCCGGGAGTTGTGAGAGCAGAGACAGGGAAATCTCTCTGGGCAGCCTCGGAGGCAGTTGATTAAAGCTCCACGGTCCATTTGATGTGCCCTGCATCTGTGGAGTGTATGAATGGACAGCGAATCATCCCAAATTGAGGAAGTGGACTTTGAGGACAAGATTTAAGACTTTCCCCCCCTTTATACAACGAATTATCCCAAATTAAGGAGGTGGACTTAGCAAGATTTCAGACTTTTCGCCCTTTTCCTCTTTTTACAACGAATTATCCCAAATCGAGGAGGTGGACTTGGATAGGAAGATTTTTGATTTTTCCCCCTGCTCTCTTTTTGTGAATGTGTATTTGTAATCTTCTGTGTAAGATTCTCTCTGTATAGCTTTGCTTCCACCATATGTCCCAGGGTTCTATCGGTCCGTGTTTTTTTTTTCAATAATTACTTTTTAATTTTAATAACGCTACTATATTTCATACTTTATTCTATTTTACTTTACCTGCTCTTTCTTTTTTTCCTACCTGCCTTTCCTCCCTCCCTCCCTCTGCTCCTCCTTTCCTTCTTTCTTTTTCTTTCCTCCCTCCCTCCCTCCCACCCTTCTTCTTTCCACTTTCTTTTTCTTTCCTTCCTCCCTCCCTCCCTCCTGTCTTTCTTTCTTTCTTTCCTTCCTCCCTCCCTCCCTCCCTTCTTCCATTCACTCTTCCTTTTGCTTTCATTCCTCCCTCCCTCTCTCCTTTCTTTCCTTCTTTCTTTCCATCCTTCCTCCCTCCCTCCCTCCTTTCTTTCTTTCGTCCTTCCTTCCTTCCTTTCTTCCCTTCTTCCTTTCTTTCCCTCTCTCTTTCTTTCTTCTACTAATTCTTTCTTTCTACTTTTTCTCACTGTTATTCTGAGCCGGGTGGATGAAAGGCTCTTGGTGCTGCAGCCAGGAGTCAGTGCTGTGCCTCTGAAGTGGGAGAGCCAACCTCAGGACACGGGTCCACAAGAGACGTCCCAGCTCCACATAATATCAAGCAGCGAAAATCTCCCAGGGATCTCCATCTCAACACCAGCACCCAGCTTCAGTCAACGACCAGCAAGCTACAGTGCTGGTCATCCTATGCCAAGCAACTAGGAAGGCAGGAACACAACCCCACCCATTAGCAGAGAGGCTACCTAAAAACATAATAAGGCCACAGGCACCCCAAAACACACCACCAGACGTGGACCTGTCCACCAGAAAGACAAGATCGAGCCTCAACCACCAGAACACAGGCATTAGTCCTCCCCACCAGGAAGCCTACACAACCTACTGAAACAAACTTAGCCACGGGGGACAGATACCAAAAACAACGGGAACTACGAATCTGTAGCCTGCAAAAAGGAGACCCTAAACACAGTAACATAAGCAAAATGAGAAAGCAGAAAAACACACAGCAGGTGAAGGAGCAAGATAAAAAACTAACAGACCTAACAAATGAAGAGGTAATAGGCAGTCTACCTGAAAAAGAATTCAGAATAATAATAGTAAAGATGATCCAAAATCTTGGAAATAGGATAGACAAAATGCAAGAAACAGTTAACAAGGACCTAGAAGAACTAAAGATGAATCAAGCATCGATTAAAAACACAATAAATGAAATGAAAAATACTCTAGATGGGATCAATAGCAGAATAACTGAGGCAGAAGAACGGATAAGTGAGGTGGAAGATAAAATAGTGGAAATAACTGATGCAGAGAAAAATAAAGAAAAAAGACTGAAAAGAAGAGAGGACAGTCTCAGAGACCTCTGGGACAACATTAAACGCACCAACATTCGAATTATAGGGGTTCCAGAAGAAGAAGAGAAAAAGAAAGGGACTGAGAAAATATTTGAAGAGATTATAGTTGAAAACGTCCCTAATATGGGAAAGGAAATAGGTAATCAAGTCCAGGAGGCACAGAGAGTCCCATACAGAATAAATCCAAGGAGAAATACGCCAAGACACATATTAATCAAACTGTCAAAAATTAAACACAAAGAAATCATATTAAAAGCAGCAAGGGAAAAACAACAAATAACACACAAGGGAATCCCCATCAGGTTAACAGCTGATCTCTCAGCAGAAACTCTACAAGCCAGAAGGGAGTGGCAGGACATAATTAAAGTGATGAAGGAGAGAAACCTGCAACCAAGATTACTCTACCCAGCAAGGATCTCATTCAGATTTGATGGAGAAATTAAAACGTTTACAGACAAGCAAAAGCTGAGAGAGTTCAGCACCACCAAACCAGCTTTACAACAAATGCTAAAGGAACTTCTCTAGGCAAGAAACACAACAGAAGGAAAAGACCTACAATAATGAACCCAAAGCAATTAAGGAAATGGGAATAGAAACATACATATCAATAATTACCTTAAATGTAAATGGACTAAATGCTCCCACCAAAAGACACAGAGTGGCTGAATGGATACAAAAACAAGACTCATATATATGCTGTCTACAAGAGACCCACTGCAGACCTAGAGACACATACAGATTGAAAGTAAGGGGATGGAAAAAGATATTCCATGCAAATGGAAATCAAAAGAAAGCTGGAGTAGCAATTCTTATATCAGACAAAATAGACATTAAAATAAAGACTATTAGAAGAGACCAAGAAGGACACTACATAACGATAAAGGGATCGATCCAAGAAGAAGATATAACAATTGTAAATATTTATGCACCCAACATAGGAGCACCTCAATACATAAGGCAAATACTAACAGCCATAAAAGGGGAAATCGACAGTAACACAATCATAGTAGGGGACTTTAACACCCCACTTTCACCAATGGACAGATCATCCAAAATGAAAATAAATAAGGAAATACAAGCTTTAAATGATACATTAAACAAGATGGACTTAGTTGATATTTATAGGACATTCCATCCAAAAACAACAGAATACACATTTTTCTCAAGGGCTCATGGAACATTCTCCAGGATAGATCATATCTTGGGTCACAAATCAAGCCTTGGTAAATTTAAGAAAATTGAAATTGTATCAAGTATCTTTTCCGACCACAATGCTAGGAGACTAGACATCAATTACAGGAAAAGATCTGTAAAAAATACAAACACATGGAGGCTAAACAATACACTACACAATAACGAAGTGATCACTAAAGAAATCAAAGAGGAAATTAAAAAATACCTAGAAACAAATGAAAATGGAGACACGATGACCCAAAACCTATGGGACACAGCAAAAGCAGTTCTAAGGGGGAAGTTTATAGCAATACAATCCCACATTAAGAAACAGGAAACATTTCGAGTAAACAACCTGACCCTGCACCTAAAGCAATTAGAGAAAGAAGAACAAAAAACCCCCAAAGTTAGCAGAAGGAAAGAAATCATAAAGATCAGATCAGAAATAAATGAAAAAGAAATGAAGGAAACAATAGCAAAGATCAACCAAACTAAAAGCTGGTTCTTTGAGAAGATAAACAAAATTGACAAACCATTAGCCAGACTCATCAAGAAAAGAAGGGAGAAGACTCAAATCAATAGAATTAGAAATGAAAAAGGAGAAGTATCAACTGACACTGAAGAAATACAAAAGATCATGAGAGATTACTACAAGCAACTCTATGCCAATAAAATGGACAACCTGGAAGAAATGGACAAATTCTTAGAAATGCACGACCTGCCACGACTGACTCAGGAAGAAATAGAAAATATGAATACACCAATCACAAGCACTGAAATTGAAACTGTGATTAAAAATCTTCCATCAAACAAAAGCCCAGGACCAGATGGCTTCACAGGCGAATTCTATCAAACATTTAGAGAAGAGCTAACACCCATCCTTCTCAAACTCTTCCAAACAATATCAGAGGAAGGAACACTCCCAAACTCATTCTACGAGGCCACCATCACCATGATACCAAAACCAGGCAAGGATGTCACAAAGAAAGAAAACTACAGGCCAATATCACTGATGAACATAGATGCAAAAATCCTCCACAAAATACTAGCGAACAGAATCCAACAGCACATTAAAACGATCATACACCATGATCAAGTGGGGTTTATTCCAGGAATGCAAGGATTCTTCAATATACGCAAATCAATCAATGTGATACACCATATTAACAAGTTGAAGGAGAAAAACCATATGATCATCTCAATAGATGCAGAGAAAGTTTTCGACAAAATTCAACACCCATTTATGATAAAAACCCTGCAGAAAGTAGGCATAGAGGGAACTTTCCTCAACATAATAAAGGCCATATATGACAAACCCACAGCCAACATTGTCCTCAATGGTGAAAAACTGAAACCATTTCCACTAAGATCAGGAACAAGACAAGGTTGCCCACTCTCACCACTCTTATTCAACATAGTTTTGGAAGTTTTAGCCACAGCAATCAGAGAAGAAAAGGAAATAAAAGGAATCCAAATTGGATAAGAAGAAGTAAAGCTGTCACTGTTTGCAGATGACATGATACTATACATAGAGAATCCTAAAGATGCTACCGAAAAACTACTAGAGCTAATCAATGAATTTGGTAAAGTAGCAGGATACAAAATTAATGCACAGAAATCTCTGGCATTCCTGTACACTAATGATGAAAAATCTGAAAATGAAATCAAGAAAACACTCCCATTTACCATTGCAACAAAAAGAATAAAATATCTAGGAATAAACCTACCTAAGGAGACAAAAGACCTGTATGCAGAAAATTATAAGACACTGATGAAAGAAATTAAAGAGGATACAAATAGATGGAGAGATATACCATGCTCCTGGATTGGAAGAATCAATATTGTGAAAGTGACTCTACTACCCAAAGCAATCTACAGATTCAATGCAATCCCTATCAAACTACCACTGGCATTTTTCACAGAACTAGAAAAAAAAATTTCAAAATTTGTTTGGAAAAACAAATGACCCCGAATAGCCAAAGCAATCTTGAGAACGAAAAACGGAGCTGGAGGAATCAGGCTCCCTGACTTCAGACTATACTACAAAGCTACAGTAATTAAGACAGTGTGGTACTGGCATAAAAACAGAAAGATAGATCAGTGGATCAGGATAGAAAGCCCAGAGATAAACCCACGCACATATGGCCAACTTATCTTTGATAAAGGAGGCAGGAATGTACAGTGGAGAAAGGACAGCCTCTTCAATAATTGGTGCTGGGAAAACTGGACAGGGACATGTAAAAGTATGAGATTAGATCATTCCCTAACACCATACACAAAAATAAGCTCAAAATGGATTAAAGACCTAAATGTAAGGCCAGACACTATCAAACTCTTAGAGGAAAACATAGGTAGAACACTCTATGACATAAATCACAGCAAGATCCTTTTGGACACACCTCCTAGAGAAATGGAACTAAAAACAAAGATAAACAAATGGGACCTAATGAAACTTCAAAGCTTTTTCACAGCAAAGGAAACCATAAACAAGACCAAAAGACAACCCTCAGAATGGGACAAAATATTTGCAAATGAAGCAACTGACAAAGGATTAATCTCCAAAATTTATAAACAGCTCATGCAGCTCAATAGCAAAAAAACAAACAACCCAATCCCAAAATGGGCAGAAGACTTAAATAGGCATTTCTCCAAAGAAGATATACAGACTGCCAACAAACACATGAAAGAATGCTCAACATCATTAATCATTAGAGAAATGCAAATCAAAACTACAATGAGATATCATCTAACACCAGTCAGAATGGCCATCATCCAGAAATCTAGAAACAATAAATGCTGGAGAGGGTGTGGAGAAAAGGGAACACTCTTGCACTGCTGGTGGGAATGTGAATTGGTACAGCCACTATGGAGAACAGTATGGAGGTTCCTTAAAAAACTACAAATAGAACTACCATATGACCCATCAATCCCACTACTAGGCATATACCCTGAGAAAACCATAATTCAAAAAGAGACATGTACCAAAATGTTCATTGCAGCTCTATTCACAATAGCCTGGAGCAGGAAACAACCTAAGTGTCCATCATCAGATGAATGGATAAAGAAGATGTGGCACATATATACAATAGAATATTACTCAGCCATAAAATGAAACGAAACTGAGCTATTTGTAATGAGGTGGATAGACCTAGAGTCAGTCATACAGAGTGAAGTAAGTCAGAAAGAGAAAGACAAATACTGTATGCTTACACATATATATGGAATTGTAAAAAAAATGTCCTGAAAAACCAAGGAGTAAAACGGGAATAAAGACAGAGACCTACTTGAGAACGGACTTGAGGATATGGGGAGGGGAAATGGTAAACTGTGACAAAGCGAAACAGAGGCATGGACATAAATACACTACCAAACATAAGGTAGATAGATAGTGGGAAGCAGCTGCAGAGCACAGGGAGATCAGCTCGGTGCTTTGAGACCGCCTGGAGGGGAGGGATGTGGAGGGTGGGAGGGAGAGAGATGTTTGAGGGAAGGGATGTGGGAACAGATGTATATGTATGACTCATTCACTTTGTTATAAAGCAGAAAGTAATAAAAAAAAAGAAATGAAATCTTTGCAGGACATGCTAAGGCACTGGTTCCTGAACTTCAGCTCTTTGCTAAAAGCTCATTATATTTGTCATAATTCCACACCCCATGTGTCATATAACATTAATTTTTTTGGCTTTAACTTCACTTAATAATAACTTTGAAAATGTTTATTTCAATTGGCCATAGGTAATGATGCACATGAAATGACAGAAGAAATATTCAAATTATATATTACAACATGTATGTACATATATACATATAGAATATATTACAGAAAGAGGGGTAAGGGCAGATATAGAGAGGTTAAAATATCTGGAACACGCAAAGTCTGCAGAGAAGAAATTCTGCTGGAAGTCCATCTAACAGGGGAATATACTTTTACCTGAGGGAGCGTCAGACTTGTTCTATTCAGGCCATCAGTGGATTGGATGAGAACTTTCCACTTTATAGAGGGCAACCGACTTAGATCAGGCTATTGATTTAAATAATGCTCTCATCCAAAATCATCCTTACAGAAATATAAAGACTGATCTTTGACCAGAAAACTGGAGACATGTGCCAGTGAATCTGACCCATAAATTAACCATTAAATCTTCTTCCCAGCACATTGATAAAATGTATGAAGAAAGTAGAAGAGGAAATAGGTTTATTTGGTACATGCCCCACCATGACCAAAATGGAAAATGCAAAAAATAGGTTTAAAATATAAGAAAATTATTATTAATGATAAAGAAGTTCTTTATGAATGGCAATGAAATTCAGTGACTGCATTTTTAATAAAGAGATTACAACTTTCTCTTGAATTTACCCCTAGATTTGATGTGAAACAACATGTGTTCAAATAATTCATAAGTATTAAATACATACAAATTTAGTTGCGAGAATGGCATTGCCTAATTTATTGGGTTTCCCAATAATTTCAAAGCGACAGGAAGCCAGAATATTGGACCAATCCTCTGAGATTTCTTCAAAAATTGAAGACATCCAAGGAGGTCAGTTGGGAAAAATGAGATTTGAGAATGTGTTATGTCCCTTTGGGAGGTATGAGCAGAAAGCTTCATTTCTGTTGTAAGTCTTGGGTCTGAGCTGCCAGATCATCCGAGTTATGGAGGGGATGGTCCTTGCCTGGTGAATTCCTTGTGACAGGAATTAAAAGAGATTTATAAAGTTCAGAGGAATCTGACTGCTGGATGTTCTTCATTTGAAGAGGCAAACAGTGAAAGGAAGACTGTAGTGGTCCACACTTCACTACCCGTTTCCAAGTGTCATGATAGGAAATCATATGAGATTATGTGCACATTTCCCTCAGTCCACTATTGAAGAGGAAAGGATATTCTGTTTAACAAGCCATGAAACAAGGGGAAATGAATTGTTAGAAAGACTTGAGGTAAGGAGACATGTGTCACCAGGTAGCAAGGCCCTTTTGAAACCATCATGTACAGCAAACTTGCCACCAGATCAACTGCAACTAGGCAGACAGTTTTAGAAGTCAAGGATGGTGAAAGATAGAAAAGGGTCATCCTCCCCAGTCAAGGAAGGGAACCTTTGACTACAAGTTAGAGGACAATCCAAGTGCTCCCACTGCCTTAAACCACTGAAAGTGAGAGGTAAGGCAGGAAATATTTGAGTCATGAGAACTTAGTTCAGTGAGGAGAACTGTAACAAGATATTTTCTGTTTTCAGAAGCGCTGCCAAGACAGTTATGGATGGATTTGCATTTGGGCTGGGGAGTGATTGGACCAGGCCAGTTTTGGTAGCTCCGCTTACGCCTGGGTGGGGCAGCAAACCCCAATAAAAAGGGCCTCTGCTCCACGACGGCTATCCTCCTGCTACTCGAGATCCGATTGACATTGGAGAACCTGATGAGTCTGATTCTTTAGTTCAAATTTGTTCTTGGGCAACTGAATGTTGTGTTATTCCTGGAGACAGCAAGTTTGATGGGTCCAAAGTTATCATCATGGGTATAATGCTACTTAGTGGATGGGAACTCGGAATCTGGGCACAGTGTTGTGTTGTATTTACTAGATTTTTGATACCTAGTTTGAATTCCGCTATTGAAAAAGAAATCAACAGGAAAATTTTACATGAAGGGAGAAAGAGCAAAGTGTTTACCTTTTTCTATGCCTTTCTCTTGGACCTCTGCTGGGATTTCAGAGGCATTTGTCTTAGAAGGTGTGAGACCCTTAGATCCATCCTGATTGCCCTTTGCTCTGTACATAAGTCATGCTGTCGGGACCTCATGAGAGAAAATGGTGATAGAAATTGCTTGTGAGCTTGTCCAGGATTTTAGAACTTGTGATGGCCTTTTGTGAAGATGTCGTTTTCATAAAAAAGAAAGAAAGTAAAAAATACAGAAAGAAAGAGAGACACAAAGCAAAAGAGAAAACTTCGCTTGTTTCTTTAAAACAAAGATATTTTCTTTAGAAAAGTTGTGTGAGAAAAGAGAAGGTTTTCTCTGGATTGCTATAACGTTTTTCTGAAGAGCGAGAGAGAAGTCAGAAATTCATTAAAAGGTATTAAAGAGATTAAAGCACATACTTAGAGATTGGTGAGATACTATCTGTTGTTATTCCAAAAGATTTTGCTCTTTTCTCTATAGGAATTCCTTCTTGTGAACACAGTCATATACTTTCTTTCAGATATTAAGACTCCAGAAAGATGCCTTCTCAACATCAGTAGTGCAAGCAGCCCTGCCAGCCAAAAACAGTGTGCCCATCAAAGTGTCCTGACCCTTGCCCACCTTGCAAGTGTCCAGACCCTTGCCCACCTTGCAAGTGTCCAGACCCTTGCCCACCTATGAAGTGCCCTGACCCATGCGTGCCTCAGCAGTGCAAGCAGAAATGCCTTCGTGGGGCACCTGCTCATCATTGCTAGCAGAAATGCCTGCCCAAGAGTAGGTAAGAGCTTGCCCTTTTATCTGCATCTGGAAAGGATAAGGACAATCGGCTCCACTAGATCCACAGCTCCACCTTCATCTTCTCTTCAAAGCCTATCATGGATACGGAAGAAGCTTCTCCACCCTTTAGCCTCAGTATGCGTGTGGTGCTTCCTGACAGACAGAGCTTTCTTATCTGAGGCTGCTGTACTGCTTCCCTCTGGGAGGTGCCCAAGAAAGCGTCGCAGAGCCTCAGAAGGAAGAGCAGCAGCCTTCCTCCTGGGCGCCCTCTGAGGATTGTCTCACTGTCTTCTGTGTCGTTCGGTCACCTGGGCCTGGCTTACTACCAGCTGAGCAATTGTTACTTATCCCCCACTTCCTGAATAAAATACAATTCTTTTCTGTGATGGGAAAAATGTTTTTCTTTTTTTAAAAACCTGCTTTTAGCGATATCATATCATAATTTTGCTTGATTTCGATCTTTCTTTGATCCCGAGTTTCAGGCTCTCAGAGTCAGTGTTATCTGAATTTCGAGTCGTATCAATGATTATTTCTATACAGTTTCAAATAGAGGTTATTTTCCTAATTATTGCTTGATTGGTTTGAGGAACAAATAGTTTACCTTCTTGGGATTTCAAACCCTTTAATAAAGTGTGGGGAAAATCACATTTACAGCGCCAACTTGCTTAGGCATAAAAATTACATGAATGTGTGTCATTCAGTTGGCACAATGCCGAGCACATAATTGGCATTTGAGAGGTGGCTGATCACCATTGTCTCTGTCATCATCACCGTCACCACCACCACGACCGTCACCACCACCCCCAGGTGCTCCAGCAGGGGAGTGGCTCAGACATGCATGTAGAGCATGCAAGGAGATTTTTAAGTCTATTACCCGTTCATAATCTCTGTTCATGTTCTTTTCCAATTTAACCGAATTTTTAATCTGACACTACAAAGTAACCAGTTTGGGAAATTATTGGGGTACTCTGTATAAAATTATAATAGTTCTGAAAACATGGGTAGTACAAAAGAAAGGGAATTTAAAGGGACCTCACAAAACAAAGCGCTCCCTGCTCTCCATGTGTATAACGTGCCGTTCTTACTGCAAAACTCAACAACCTCAGGTCTTATTATATTTTTTCACCTCGGAAATTACATTCTTGATTATTTTGACCCCCACTTTGAGATACACTGGGGATTCCAATGTTTATCTTGATTTACAAAACGACTGTTGCTATGCAGCTTGTTTTCCAAGTGCCCAGCTTACTGGTCCAGTAAGCTGTGAAAAGGGATGTGTTTATTGAGCATATCTCTTCTTGTGGTTAGAAGTAAAGGAGTCAAAGATGCCAGAACTGCAGAAGCAAACAGATGCCCATGTTACTGTTCAACGCTCATCAGACTATGACATGAGTGAAAAATAAACACTGAGATTTGGGAGTTTTCTCTACTGTAGCTACTGTTATTTGACCTGACATAGAAATTAGTTCTTTCAGGTGGGATGCTCCCATAACTAATCTCAAAATTGTGGCATTGTCTTATGTGTCTGGACGTGGTTGGAAAGGAATCTGATATTGGAAGCCATAAATGTGGTTTTACGTGTTATTCAATGGCAAAATGTTTGCAGTAATGGTTGTCCATGGTATCTTTAGATGCAGAGCAACGGTTGGTCAATTGTTGATTTGCTCAGGGTAATTCAGTAGACGTATGTTCAGGAAAAACATTCTGGTTGACAGGCCAGAAATGTAAAGAATGAAAAGAAAAATAATACAGCCCAGAAACTCAAAACCTTGCTGAATTAGAATACTCACTGCTTGTAAGTCCTAAAGAGCAAGATATGAGATTAGAAGTGGTTTTCAAGTAGAAGTCCAATTTCAGTTGACTGTTACAACAGAGAAAAGAGACAGAAGTTGTCGTCTTTCCACCTTTGTGCCAGGGAGCCTCATGGTAGCTGTATTATGTTGTGGGGAAAGGCAGTAATTTAATCAGGCCAGAAAATTACTTCTACAAAAGGAACTTCCTGAGATCCATAGGACATAGAAATGATTGGAGGACTGAAATTATATCAGGTGCCTAATAAGTTTTTGAGGGAATTGAGAACTAAATAAACTACGTGCCAAAATGAAAAAGAATGATTTTCAAGATTACTAACGACTTTCCTGCCCACCTTTCCCTATTTTCCACCCTACGAAATCAGATATGGTAAGTACAGATGACTAAACTGGAATATCCACTCTGAGACGGGTACAAGGACCCCAGAATAATCGATAAAGGAAGCTCTCTCAGAGAATAGTATCGGATCCTAAGAGAGCCAAGGAGGAGAAGGAACACAGAGATGCTCAAACATTGTTACTCTGTTGTATGATGGTTATTCCTTCATGTTTTCCCTCCGGGTTTATTGATGTATAATTGACAAATGAAATTGTACATATTTACGGTGTATAATGTGATGATTTGACATATGTGTACTTTATGCAGTGATTACCATCATCGGTCACTTAGCACATTAATCACTTCATCAGTAACAATGTAATGTGTTTATGTCTCTCTGTTTGTGTGTGTGTGTGTGTGTGTGTGTGTGTGTGTGATGAGAACACTTACAGTCTAATTTCTGAGCAAGATTGAAGTACACAAGTGGGTATTATTAGCGAGCTCACCATGCTGTACCCTAGACTCTGAGAACTCATTCATTGTATGATTGCAGGCTTCTACCGTTGTCCCAACATCTCCACCACTGTCCGACCCCTCAGACCCTGATGACCACCATTGTACTCTCTGATGCTGTGACATGTGTTAGTTCGGAAACAAATTCCTAAATAAACAATGGTGCAAAGAAGAAATAACAAATAAATAGAAAATACCTTGAGATGAACGACATGAAAAGAACACATACAAGACCTTTTGGGATAAATGTAATGCAGCAAAAAGAGAGCCACCTATGTCTGGAGATATCTATATTACAAAAGATGATCTCAAATCAGCAACCTGATAGACATGTATGCATGTGTGTGGGTTTATGAAAATTGCAAACTCGTAACACTAAATACAGCGAAGTATAAGCAGTGATTATTTCTGGCCATTTAATAGACATGCTCATTTTTTAACAGCTTTATGTTCTCCCCATTATATATGAAATGATATACGTTCACTTTTATAACAATGTATCATATTATTTTAAAAATATATAGTAGTCAGGGAAGATGTGGCTAAGCTGCAAGGAAAGTTTACGTCCTGGCTTTCTGGCACATGCTTAGCTGATGACTCTTTCACAGGTTTGAAGTGTCTCCTCTTTCTTTTCCTCTCCTCTTCGTTCTCGTCTTCTTCCTGCTGTCCCATTAAAAAACCCCATTCCTAAGAAGCTTCCTTATTATTTGGTTAAGAGAAATTACTAGTCCAGTTCTTCCTTCTGACTGCAGGAAGAATTATGAAATATAGGAAATGACTATTACTAAATGCATGGGCAATATATCAAAGTCCCAAACTGGATGGTTAAGGGGTAGATATTGGCAGTGAAGATAATATGGAGGTGAGTGTTCTGGAATGTGAAAAAGAAGATAGACAATAAACAGTGAAATTGTTTTTCAAATTGCTCTCTTCAAAGACCTAAACATTATTGGAATGAGTGGAAAAAAGCACATATATCAGATGTGCCCTAAGTTCACATTTCACCCCGATGTCAGAACTTTATCTCTCCCTTCCCAACGTCACTCTGAATCATTTGTATGTGATGCTGTGAGCCTTAAATGATATCTTATATCTAGTTTTGTTTCCACAGAATTGAAGCCTGGTATTTACTTATGGAATACAAGAGATTTATTTTCTGATAAAGGAAATTTAAGCATACGACAGCAGTCTAGGGAAGAGTTCACGTCAGGTGAGATGGGACATCCTGACTCCATTAAACATGTTTTCCCACATTAAACAGTATCATAAAGCGAGATTTGCAACTCTGTTCCTAAAGCAGACAGGGGCCTTCACCAACCGTGACCCATCACAAGACTCTTCAGTGCCCAAGGGGACAGCATAGAGTAGTGTTCGTGTCAAGGATAGGAGGGAGGAACTGTAGAAACACTGTTGACAGCTAAATCACTGAAAAGGCAGAAATGAAATCTTTGCAGGACATGCTAAGGCACTGGTTCCTGAACTTCAGCTCTTTGCTAAAAGCTCATTATATTTGTCATAATTCCACACCTCATGTGTCATATTACATTAGTTTTTTTGGCTTTAACTTCACTTCCTAAAAACTTTGAAAATGTTTGTTTCAATTGGCCATAGGTGATGATGCACACGAAACGACAGATGCAATATTCAAATTATATATTACAACATGTACGTACATATATACATACAGAAATATGTTACAGAAAGAGGGACAAGGACAGATACAGAGAGATTAAAATATCTGGAACATGCCAAGTCTGCAGAGCAGAAATTCTGTTGGAAGTCCATCTATCAGGGGAGTATTCTTTTACCTGAGGGAGCGTCAGCCTTGTTCTCTTCAGGCCGTCAGTGGATTGGATGAGAACTTTCCACTTTATAGAGGGCAACCGACTTAGATCAGACTACTGATTTAAATAATGTTCTCATGCAAAATCATCCTTACAGAAACATAAAGAATAATGTTTGACCAGAAAACTGGAGACATGTGCCAGTGAATCTGACCCATAAATTAACCATCAAGCCTTTTTCCCAGCACATTGACAAAGTGTGTGAAGAAAGTAGAAGAGGAAATAGGTTTATTTGACACAGGCCCCACCGTGACCAAAATGGAAAATGCAAAAAAATAGGTTTAAAATATAAGAAAATTATTATTAATGATTAAGAAGTTGTTTATGAATGGCAATGAACTTCAGTGACTGCATTTTTAATAAAGAGATTACAACTTTCTCTCGAATTTACCCCTAGGTTTGATGTGAAACAACATGTGTTTAGATCATTCATAAGTATTAAATACGTACAAATTTAGTTGCGTGAATGGCATTGCCTAATTTATTGGGTTTCCCAATAATTTCAAAGCGACAGGAAGCCAGAATATTGGAACAATCCTCTGAGATTTCTTCCAAAATTGAAGACATCCAAGGAGGTCAGTTGGGAGAAATTAGGTCGGAGAATGTGTTATGTCCCTTTGGGAGGTATGAGCAAAAAGCTTCATTTCTGTTGTAAGTTTTGGGTCTGAGCTGCCGGATCATCCGAGTTATGGCAGGGGATGCTCCGTGCCTGATGAATTCCTTGTGAGAGGAAGTAAAACAGATTTATAAAGTTCACAGGAATCTGACTGCTGGATGTTCTTCATTTGAAGAGGCAAACAGTGAAAGGAAGACTGTAGTGGTCCACACTTTACTACCCGTTTCCAAGTGTCATGATAGGAAATCATATGAGATGATGTGCAAATTTCCCTGCGTCCATTATCGAAGATGAAAGGAGACTCTGTTGAGCAAGCCATGAAACAAGGGGAAATGAATTGTAAGAAAGACTTGAGGTAAGCAGACATATGTCACCAGGTAGCAAGGCCCTTTTGAAACCATCATGTACAATAAACTTGCCACCAGATCAGGTGCAACTAGGCAGGCAGTTTTAGATGTCAAGGATGGTGAAAGATAGAAAAGGGTCATCCTCCCCAGTCAAGTAAGGGAACTTCTGACTACAAGTTAGAGGACACTCCAAGTGCTCCCACTGCCTTAAACCACTGAAAGTGAGAGGTAAGGCAGGAACTCTGTGAGTCATGAGAACATAATCCAGTGAGGAGACCTGTAACAAGATATTTCCTGTTTTCTGAGTCGCTGCCAAGCCAGTTATGGATGGATTTGCATTTGGGCTGGGAAATGATTGGACCAGGCCAGTTTTGGTAGCTCCGCTTCCCCCTGGGTGGGGCCGTAAGTGCCAATAAAAAGGGCCTCTGCTCCACGACGGCTATCCTCCTGCTACTCAAGTTCCGATTGAATTTGTAGAACCTGGTGAGTCTGATTCTTCAGTTCAACTTTGTTCTTGGACAACTGAATGTTGAGTTTATGCTGGAGACAGCAAGTTGGATGGGTCCAAAGTTATCATCATGGGTATAATGCTACTTAGTGGATGGGAACTTGGAATCTGGGCACATCGTTGTGCTGTATTGACTAGATTTCTGATACCTAATTTGAATTCCGCTATTGAAAAAGAAATCAACAGGAAAATTTTACATGAAGGGAGAAAGAGCAAAGTGTTTACCTTTTTCTATGCCTTTCTCTTGGACCTCTGCTGGGATTTCAGAGGCATTTGTCTTAGAAGGTGTGAGACCCTTAGATTCATCCTGATTGCCCTTTGCTCTGTACATAAGTCATGCTGTCGGGACCTCATGAGAGAAAATGGTGATAGAAATTGCTTGTGAGCTTGCCCAGGATTTTAGAACTTGTGATGGCCTTTTGTGAAGATGTCGTTTTCATAAAAAAGAAAGAAAGTAAAAAATACAGAAAGAAAGAGAGACACAAAGCAAAAGAGAAAACTTCGCTTGTTTCTTTAAAACAAAGATATTTTCTTTAGAAAAGTTGTGTGAGAAAAGAGAAGGTTTTCTCTGGATTGCTATAAGGAATTTCTGAAGAGCGAGAGAGAAGTCAGAAATTCATTAAAAGGTATTAAAGAGATTAAAGCACATACTTAGAGATTGGTGAGATACTATCTGTTGTTATTCCAAAAGATTTTGCTCTTTTCTCTATAGGAATTCCTTCTTGTGAACACAGTCATATACTTTCTTTCAGATATTAAGACTCCAGAAAGATGTCTTCTCAACATCAGCAGTGCAAGCAGCCCTGCCAGCCACAACCAGTGTGCCCACCAAAGTGTCCTGACCCTTGCCCACCTTGCAAGTGTCCAGACCCTTGCCCACCTTGCAAGTGCCCAGACCCTTGCCCACCTATAAAGTGCCCTGACCCATGCCCACCTTGCAAGTGTCCAGACCCTTGCCCACCTTGCAAGTGTCCAGACCCTTGCCCACCTATAAAGTGCTCTGACCCATGCGTGCCTCAGCAGTGCAAGCAGAAATGCCCTCCTGGGGCACCTGCTCATCATTGCTAGCAGAAATGCCTGCCCAAGAGTAGGTAAGAGCTTGCCCTTTTATCTGCATCTGGAAAGGATAAGGACAATCGGCTCCACTAGATCCACAGCTCCACCTTCATCTTCTCTTCAAAGCCTATCATGGATACGGAAGAAGCTTCTCCACCCTTCAGCCTCAGTATGCGTGTGGTGCTTCCTGACAGACAGAGCTTTCTTATCTGAGGCTGCTGTACTGCTTCCCTCTGGGAGGTGCCCAAGAAAGCATCGCAGAGCCTCAGAAGGAAGAGCAGCAGCCTTCCTCCTGGGCGCCCTCTGAGGATTGTCTCACTGTCTTCTGTGTCGTTCGGTCACCTGGGCCTGGCTTACTACCAGCTGAGCAATTGTTACTTATCCCCCACTTCCTGAATAAAATACAATTCTTTTCTGTGATGGGAAAATTTTTTTCTTTTTTTAAAAACCTGCTTTTAGCGATATCATATCATAATTTTGCTTGATTTCGATCTTTCTTTGATCCCGAGTTTCAGGCTCTCAGAGTCAGTGTTATCTGAATTTCGAGTCGTATCAATGATTATTTCTATACAGTTTCAAATAGAGGTTATTTTCCTAATTATTGCTTGATTGGTTTGAGGAACAAATAGTTTACCTTCTTGGGATTTCAAACCCTTTAATAAAGTGTGGGGAAAATCACATTTACAGCGCCAACTTGCTTAGGCATAAAAATTACATGAATGTGTGTCATTCAGTTGGCACAATGCCGAGCACATAATTGGCATTTGAGAGGTGGCTGATCACCATTGTCTCTGTCATCATCACCGTCACCACCACCACGACCGTCACCACCACACCCAGGTGCTCCAGCAGGGGAGTGGCTCAGACATGCATGTAGGGCATGCAAGGAGATTCTTAAAGTCTATTACCCGTTCATACTCTGTGTTCATTTTCTTTTCCAATTTAACCGAATTTTTAATCTGACACTACAAAGTAACCAGTTTGGGAAATTATTGGGGTACTCTGTATAAAATTATAATAGTTCTGAAAACATGGGTAGTACAAAAGAAAGGGAATTTAAAGGGACCTCACAAAACAAAGCGCTCCCTGCTCTCCATGTGTATAACGTGCCGTTCTTACTGCAAAACTCAACAACCTCAGGTCTTATTATATTTTTTCACCTCGGAAATTACATTCTTGATTATTTTGACCCCCACTTTGAGATACACTGGGGATTCCAATGTTTATCTTGATTTACAAAACGACTGTTGCTATGCAGCTTGTTTTCCAAGTGCTCAGCTTACTGGTCCAGTAAGCTGTGAAAAGGGATGTGTTTATTGAGCATATCTCTTCTTGTGGTTAGAAGTAAAGGAGTCAAAGATGCCAGAACTGCAGAAGCAAACAGATGCCCATGTTACTGTTCAACGCTCATCAGACTATGACATGAGTGAAAAATAAACACTGAGATTTGGGAGTTTTCTCTACTGTAGCTACTGTTATTTGACCTGACATAGAAATTAGTTCTTTCAGGTGGGATGCTCCCATAACTAATCTCAAAATTGTGGCATTGTCTTATGTGTCTGGACGTGGTTGGAAAGGAATCTGATATTGGAAGCCATAAATGTGGTTTTACGTGTTATTCAATGGCAAAATGTTTGCAGTAATGGTTGTCCATGGTATCTTTAGATGCAGAGCAACGGTTGGTCAATTGTTGATTTGCTCAGGGTAATTCAGTAGACGTATGTTCAGGAAAAACTTTCTGGTTGACAGGCCAGAAATGTAAAGAATGAAAAGAAAAATAATACAGCCCAGAAACTCAAAACCTTGCTGAATTAGAATACTCACTGCTTGTAAGTCCTAAAGAGCAAGATATGAGATTAGAAGTGGTTTTCAAGTAGAAGTCCAATTTCAGTTGACTGTTACAACAGAGAAAAGAGACAGAAGTTGTCGTCTTTCCACCTTTGTGCCAGGGAGCCTCATGGTAGCTGTATTATGTTGTGGGGAAAGGCAGTAATTTAATCAGGCCAGAAAATTACTTCTACAAAAGGAACTTCCTGAGATCCATAGGACATAGAAATGATTGGAGGACTGAAATTATATCAGGTGCCTAATAAGTTTTTGAGGGAATTGAGAACTAAATAAACTACGTGCCAAAATGAAAAAGAATGATTTTCAAGATTACTAACGACTTTCCTGCCCACCTTTCCCTATTTTCCACCCTACGAAATCAGATATGGTAAGTACAGATGACTAAACTGGAATATCCACTCTGAGACGGGTACAAGGACCCCAGAATAATCGATAAAGGAAGCTCTCTCAGAGAATAGTATCGGATCCTAAGAGAGCCAAGGAGGAGAAGGAACACAGAGATGCTCAAACATTGTTACTCTGTTGTATGATGGTTATTCCTTCATGTTTTCCCTCCGGGTTTATTGATGTATAATTGACAAATGAAATTGTACATATTTACGGTGTATAATGTGATGATTTGACATATGTGTACTTTATGCAGTGATTACCATCATCGGTCACTTAGCACATTAATCACTTCATCAGTAACAAGGTAATGTGTTTATGTCTCTCTGTTTGTGTGTGTGTGTGTGTGTGTTTGTGTGTGATGAGAACACTTACAGTCTAATTTCTGAGCAAGATTGAAGTACACAAGTGGGTATTATTAGCGAGCTCACCATGCTGTACCCTAGACTCTGAGAACTCATTCATTGTATGATTGCAGGCTTCTACCGTTGGCCCAACATCTCCACCACTGTCCGACCCCTCAGACCCTGATGACCACCATTGTACTCTCTGATGCTGTGACATCTGTTAGTTTGGAAACAAATTCCTAAATAAACAATGGTGCAAAGAAGAAATAACAAATAAATAGAAAATACCTTGAGATGAACGACATGAAAAGAACACATACAAGTCCTTTTGGGATAAATGTAATGCAGCAAAAAGAGAGCCACCTATGTCTGGAGATATCTATATTACAAAAGATGATCTCAAATCAGCAACCTGATAGACATGTATGCATGTGTGTGGGTTTATGAAAATTGCAAACTCGTAACACTAAATACAGCAAAGTGTAAGCAGTGATTATTTCTGGCCATTTAATAGACATGCTCATTTTTTAACAGCTTTATGTTCTCCCCATTATATATGAAATGATATACGTTCACTTTTATAACAATGTATCATATTATTTTAAAAATATATAGTAGTCAGGGAAGATGTGGCTAAGCTGCAAGGAAAGTTTACTTCCTGGCTTTCTGGCACATGCTTAGCTGATGACTCTTTCACAGGTTTCAAGTGTCTCCTCTTTCTTTTCCTCTCCTCTTCGTTCTCGTCTTCTTCCTGCTGTCCCATTAAAAAACCCCATTCCTAAGAAGCTTCCTTATTATTTGGTTAAGAGAAATTACTAGGCCAGTTCTTCCTTCTGACTGCAGGAAGAATTATGAAATATAGGAAATGACTATTACTAAATGCATGGGCAATATATCAAAGTCCCAAACTGGATGGTTAAAGGGTAGATATTGGCAGTGAAGATAATATGGAGGTGAGTGTTCTGGAATGTGAAAAAGAAGATAGACAATAAACAGTGAAATTGTTTTTCAAATTGCTCTCTTCAAAGACCTAAACATTGTTGGAATGAGTGGAAAAAAGCACATATATCAAATGTGCCCTAAGTTCACATTTCAACCCGATGTCAGAACTTTATCTCTCCCTTCCCAACGTCACTCTGAATCATTTGTATGTGATGCTGTGAGCCTTAAATGATATCTTATATCTAGTTTTGTTTCCACAGAATTGAAGCCTGGTATTTACTTATGGAATACAAGAGATTTATTTTCTGATAAAGGAAATTTAAGCATACGACAGCAGTCTAGGGAAGAGTTCACGTCAGGTGAGATGGGACATCCTGACTCCATTAAACATGTTTTCCCACATTAAACAGTATCATAAAGCGAGATTTGCAACTCTGTTCCTAAAGCAGACAGGGGCCTTCACCAACCGTGACCCATCACAAGACTCTTCAGTGCCCAAGGGGACAGCATAGAGTAGTGTTCGTGTCAAGGATAGGAGGGAGGAACTGTAGAAACACTGTTGACAGCTAAATCACTGAAAAGGCAGAAATGAAATCTTTGCAGGACATGCTAAGGCACTGGTTCCTGAACTTCAGCTCTTTGCTAAAAGCTCATTATATTTGTCATAATTCCACACCTCATGTGTCATATTACATTAGTTTTTTTGGCTTTAACTTCACTTCCTAAAAACTTTGAAAATGTTTGTTTCAATTGGCCATAGGTGATGATGCACACGAAACGACAGATGCAATATTCAAATTATATATTACAACATGTACGTACATATATACATACAGAAATATGTTACAGAAAGAGGGACAAGGACAGATACAGAGAGATTAAAATATCTGGAACATGCCAAGTCTGCAGAGCAGAAATTCTGTTGGAAGTCCATCTAACAGGGGAATATTCTTTTACCTGAGGGAGCGTCAGCCTTGTTCTCTTCAGGCCGTCAGTGGATTGGATGAGAACTTTCCACTTTATAGAGGGCAACCGACTTAGATCAGACTACTGATTTAAATAATGTTCTCATGCAAAATCATCCTTACAGAAACATAAAGAATAATGTTTGACCAGAAAACTGGAGACATGTGCCAGTGAATCTGACCCATAAATTAACCATCAAGCCTTTTTCCCAGCACATTGACAAAGTGTGTGAAGAAAGTAGAAGAGGAAATAGGTTTATTTGACACAGGCCCCACCGTGACCAAAATGGAAAATGCAAAAAAATAGGTTTAAAATATAAGAAAATTATTATTAATGATTAAGAAGTTGTTTATGAATGGCAATGAACTTCAGTGACTGCATTTTTAATAAAGAGATTACAACTTTCTCTCGAATTTACCCCTAGGTTTGATGTGAAACAACATGTGTTTAGATCATTCATAAGTATTAAATACGTACAAATTTAGTTGCGTGAATGGCATTGCCTAATTTATTGGGTTTCCCAATAATTTCAAAGCGACAGGAAGCCAGAATATTGGAACAATCCTCTGAGATTTCTTCCAAAATTGAAGACATCCAAGGAGGTCAGTTGGGAGAAATTAGGTCGGAGAATGTGTTATGTCCCTTTGGGAGGTATGAGCAAAAAGCTTCATTTCTGTTGTAAGTTTTGGGTCTGAGCTGCCGGATCATCCGAGTTATGGCAGGGGATGCTCCGTGCTTGATGAATTCCTTGTGATAGGAAGTAAAACAGATTTATAAAGTTCACAGGAATCTGACTGCTGGATGTTCTTCATTTGAAGAGGCAAACAGTGAAAGGAAGACTGTAGTGGTCCACACTTTACTACCCGTTTCCAAGTGTCATGATAGGAAATCATATGAGATGATGTGCAAATTTCCCTGCGTCCATTATCGAAGATGAAAGGAGACTCTGTTGAGCAAGCCATGAAACAAGGGGAAATGAATTGTAAGAAAGACTTGAGGTAAGCAGACATATGTCACCAGGTAGCAAGGCCCTTTTGAAACCATCATGTACAATAAACTTGCCACCAGATCAGGTGCAACTAGGCAGGCAGTTTTAGATGTCAAGGATGGTGAAAGATAGAAAAGGGTCATCCTCCCCAGTCAAGTAAGGGAACTTCTGACTACAAGTTAGAGGACACTCCAAGTGCTCCCACTGCCTTAAACCACTGAAAGTGAGAGGTAAGGCAGGAACTCTGTGAGTCATGAGAACATAATCCAGTGAGGAGACCTGTAACAAGATATTTCCTGTTTTCTGAGTCGCTGCCAAGCCAGTTATGGATGGATTTGCATTTGGGCTGGGAAATGATTGGACCAGGCCAGTTTTGGTAGCTCCGCTTCCCCCTGGGTGGGGCAGTAAGTGCCAATAAAAAGGGCCTCTGCTCCACGACGGCTATCCTCCTGCTACTCGAGTTCCGATTGAATTTGTAGAACCTGGTGAGTCTGATTCTTCAGTTCAACTTTGTTCTTGGACAACTGAATGTGGAGTTTATGCTGGAGACAGCAAGTTGGATGGGTCCAAAGTTATCATCATGGGTATAATGCTACTTAGTGGATGGGAACTTGGAATCTGGGCACATCGTTGTGTTGTATTGACTAGATTTCTGATACCTAGTTTGAATTCCGCTATTGAAAAAGAAATCAACAGGAAAATTTTACATGAAGGGAGAAAGAGCAAAGTGTTTACCTTTTTCTATGCCTTTCTCTTGGACCTCTGCTGGGATTTCAGAGGCATTTGTCTTAGAAGGTGTGAGACCCTTAGATTCATCCTGATTGCCCTTTGCTCTGTACATAAGTCATGCTGTCGGGACCTCATGAGAGAAAATGGTGATAGAAATTGCTTGTGAGCTTGCCCAGGATTTTAGAACTTGTGATGGCCTTTTGTGAAGATGTCGTTTTCATAAAAAAGAAAGAAAGTAAAAAATACAGAAAGAAAGAAAGACACAAAGCAAAAGAGAAAACTTCGCTTGTTTCTTTAAAACAAAGATATTTTCTTTAGAAAAGTTGTGTGAGAAAAGAGAAGGTTTTCTCTGGATTGCCATAACGATTTTCTGAAGAACGAGAGAGAAGTCAGAAATTCATTAAAAGGTATTAAAGAGATTAAAGCACATACTTAGAGATTGGTGAGATACTATCTGTTGTTATTCCAAAAGATTTTGCTCTTTTCTCTATAGGAATTCCTTCTTGTGAACACAGTCATATACTTTCTTTCAGATATTAAGACTCCAGAAAGATGTCTTCTCAACATCAGCAGTGCAAGCAGCCCTGCCAGCCACAACCAGTGTGCCCACCAAAGTGTCCTGACCCTTGCCCACCTTGCAAGTGTCCAGACCCTTGCCCACCTTGCAAGTGCCCAGACCCTTGCCCACCTATAAAGTGCCCTGACCCATGCCCACCTTGCAAGTGTCCAGACCCTTGCCCACCTTGCAAGTGTCCAGACCCTTGCCCACCTATAAAGTGCTCTGACCCATGCGTGCCTCAGCAGTGCAAGCAGAAATGCCCTCCTGGGGCACCTGCTCATCATTGCTAGCAGAAATGCCTGCCCAAGAGTAGGTAAGAGCTTGCCCTTTTATCTGCATCTGGAAAGGATAAGGACAATCGGCTCCACTAGATCCACAGCTCCACCTTCATCTTCTCTTCAAAGCCTATCATGGATACGGAAGAAGCTTCTCCACCCTTCAGCCTCAGTATGCGTGTGGTGCTTCCTGACAGACAGAGCTTTCTTATCTGAGGCTGCTGTACTGCTTCCCTCTGGGAGGTGCCCAAGAAAGCGTCGCAGAGCCTCAGAAGGAAGAGCAGCAGCCTTCCTCCTGGGCGCCCTCTGAGGATTGTCTCACTGTCTTCTGTGTCGTTCGGTCACCTGGGCCTGGCTTACTACCAGCTGAGCAATTGTTACTTATCCCCCACTTCCTGAATAAAATACAATTCTTTTCTGTGATGGGAAAAATTTTTTCTTTTTTTAAAAACCTGCTTTTAGCGATATCATATCATAATTTTGCTTGATTTCGATCTTTCTTTGATCCCGAGTTTCAGGCTCTCAGAGTCAGTGTTATCTGAATTTCGAGTCGTATCAATGATTATTTCTATACAGTTTCAAATAGAGGTTATTTTCCTAATTATTGCTTGATTGGTTTGAGGAACAAATAGTTTACCTTCTTGGGATTTCAAACCCTTTAATAAAGTGTGGGGAAAATCACATTTACAGCGCCAACTTGCTTAGGCATAAAAATTACATGAATGTGTGTCATTCAGTTGGCACAATGCCGAGCACATAATTGGCATTTGAGAGGTGGCTGATCACCATTGTCTCTGTCATCATCACCGTCACCACCACCACGACCGTCACCACCACCCCCAGGTGCTCCAGCAGGGGAGTGGCTCAGACATGCATGTAGGGCATGCAAGGAGATTCTTAAAGTCTATTACCCGTTCATACTCTGTGTTCATTTTCTTTTCCAATTTAACCGAATTTTTAATCTGACACTACAAAGTAACCAGTTTGGGAAATTATTGGGGTACTCTGTATAAAATTATAATAGTTCTGAAAACATGGGTAGTACAAAAGAAAGGGAATTTAAAGGGACCTCACAAAACAAAGCGCTCCCTGCTCTCCATGTGTATAACGTGCCGTTCTTACTGCAAAACTCAACAACCTCAGGTCTTATTATATTTTTTCACCTCGGAAATTACATTCTTGATTATTTTGACCCCCACTTTGAGATACACTGGGGATTCCAATGTTTATCTTGATTTACAAAACGACTGTTGCTATGCAGCTTGTTTTCCAAGTGCTCAGCTTACTGGTCCAGTAAGCTGTGAAAAGGGATGTGTTTATTGAGCATATCTCTTCTTGTGGTTAGAAGTAAAGGAGTCAAAGATGCCAGAACTGCAGAAGCAAACAGATGCCCATGTTACTGTTCAACGCTCATCAGACTATGACATGAGTGAAAAATAAACACTGAGATTTGGGAGTTTTCTCTACTGTAGCTACTGTTATTTGACCTGACATAGAAATTAGTTCTTTCAGGTGGGATGCTCCCATAACTAATCTCAAAATTGTGGCATTGTCTTATGTGTCTGGACGTGGTTGGAAAGGAATCTGATATTGGAAGCCATAAATGTGGTTTTACGTGTTATTCAATGGCAAAATGTTTGCAGTAATGGTTGTCCATGGTATCTTTAGATGCAGAGCAACGGTTGGTCAATTGTTGATTTGCTCAGGGTAATTCAGTAGACGTATGTTCAGGAAAAACTTTCTGGTTGACAGGCCAGAAATGTAAAGAATGAAAAGAAAAATAATACAGCCCAGAAACTCAAAACCTTGCTGAATTAGAATACTCACTGCTTGTAAGTCCTAAAGAGCAAGATATGAGATTAGAAGTGGTTTTCAAGTAGAAGTCCAATTTCAGTTGACTGTTACAACAGAGAAAAGAGACAGAAGTTGTCGTCTTTCCACCTTTGTGCCAGGGAGCCTCATGGTAGCTGTATTATGTTGTGGGGAAAGGCAGTAATTTAATCAGGCCAGAAAATTACTTCTACAAAAGGAACTTCCTGAGATCCATAGGACATAGAAATGATTGGAGGACTGAAATTATATCAGGTGCCTAATAAGTTTTTGAGGGAATTGAGAACTAAATAAACTACGTGCCAAAATGAAAAAGAATGATTTTCAAGATTACTAACGACTTTCCTGCCCACCTTTCCCTATTTTCCACCCTACGAAATCAGATATGGTAAGTACAGATGACTAAACTGGAATATCCACTCTGAGACGGGTACAAGGACCCCAGAATAATCGATAAAGGAAGCTCTCTCAGAGAATAGTATCGGATCCTAAGAGAGCCAAGGAGGAGACGGAACACAGAGATGCTCAAACATTGTTACTCTGTTGTATGATGGTTATTCCTTCATGTTTTCCCTCCGGGTTTATTGATGTATAATTGACAAATGAAATTGTACATATTTACGGTGTATAATGTGATGATTTGACATATGTGTACTTTATGCAGTGATTACCATCATCGGTCACTTAGCACATTAATCACTTCATCAGTAACAAGGTAATGTGTTTATGTCTCTCTCTTTGTGTGTGTGTGTGTGTGTGTGTGTGTGTGATGAGAACACTTACAGTCTAATTTCTGAGCAAGATTGAAGTACACAAGTGGGTATTATTAGCGAGCTCACCATGCTGTACCCTAGACTCTGAGAACTCATTCATTGTATGATTGCAGGCTTCTACCGTTGGCCCAACATCTCCACCACTGTCCGACCCCTCAGACCCTGATGACCACCATTGTACTCTCTGATGCTGTGACATCTGTTAGTTTGGAAACAAATTCCTAAATAAACAATGGTGCAAAGAAGAAATAACAAATAAATAGAAAATACCTTGAGATGAACGACATGAAAAGAACACATACAAGTCCTTTTGGGATAAATGTAATGCAGCAAAAAGAGAGCCACCTATGTCTGGAGATATCTATATTACAAAAGATGATCTCAAATCAGCAACCTGATAGACATGTATGCATGTGTGTGGGTTTATGAAAATTGCAAACTCGTAACACTAAATACAGCAAAGTGTAAGCAGTGATTATTTCTGGCCATTTAATAGACATGCTCATTTTTTAACAGCTTTATGTTCTCCCCATTATATATGAAATGATATACGTTCACTTTTATAACAATGTATCATATTATTTTAAAAATATATAGTAGTCAGGGAAGATGTGGCTAAGCTGCAAGGAAAGTTTACTTCCTGGCTTTCTGGCACATGCTTAGCTGATGACTCTTTCACAGGTTTCAAGTGTCTCCTCTTTCTTTTCCTCTCCTCTTCGTTCTCGTCTTCTTCCTGCTGTCCCATTAAAAAACCCCATTCCTAAGAAGCTTCCTTATTATTTGGTTAAGAGAAATTACTAGGCCAGTTCTTCCTTCTGACTGCAGGAAGAATTATGAAATATAGGAAATGACTATTACTAAATGCATGGGCAATATATCAAAGTCCCAAACTGGATGGTTAAAGGGTAGATATTGGCAGTGAAGATAATATGGAGGTGAGTGTTCTGGAATGTGAAAAAGAAGATAGACAATAAACAGTGAAATTGTTTTTCAAATTGCTCTCTTCAAAGACCTAAACATTGTTGGAATGAGTGGAAAAAAGCACATATATCAAATGTGCCCTAAGTTCACATTTCAACCCGATGTCAGAACTTTATCTCTCCCTTCCCAACGTCACTCTGAATCATTTGTATGTGATGCTGTGAGCCTTAAATGATATCTTATATCTAGTTTTGTTTCCACAGAATTGAAGCCTGGTATTTACTTATGGAATACAAGAGATTTATTTTCTGATAAAGGAAATTTAAGCATACGACAGCAGTCTAGGGAAGAGTTCACGTCAGGTGAGATGGGACATCCTGACCCCATTAAACATGTTTTCCCACATTAAACAGTATCATAAAGCGAGATTTGCAACTCTGTTCCTAAAGCAGACAGGGGCCTTCACCAACCGTGACCCATCACAAGACTCTTCAGTGCCCAAGGGGACAGCATAGAGTAGTGTTCGTGTCAAGGATAGGAGGGAGGAACTGTAGAAACACTGTTGACAGCTAAATCACTGAAAAGGCAGAAATGAAATCTTTGCAGGACATGCTAAGGCACTGGTTCCTGAACTTCAGCTCTTTGCTAAAAGCTCATTATATTTGTCATAATTCCACACCTCATGTGTCATATTACATTAGTTTTTTTGGCTTTAACTTCACTTCCTAAAAACTTTGAAAATGTTTGTTTCAATTAGCCATAGGTGATGATGCACACGAAACGACAGATGCAATATTCAAATTATATATTACAACATGTACGTACATATATACATACAGAAATATGTTACAGAAAGAGGGACAAGGACAGATACAGAGAGATTAAAATATCTGGAACATGCCAAGTCTGCAGAGCAGAAATTCTGTTGGAAGTCCATCTAACAGGGGAATATTCTTTTACCTGAGGGAGCGTCAGCCTTGTTCTCTTCAGGCCGTCAGTGGATTGGATGAGAACTTTCCACTTTATAGAGGGCAACCGACTTAGATCAGACTACTGATTTAAATAATGTTCTCATGCAAAATCATCCTTACAGAAACATAAAGAATAATGTTTGACCAGAAAACTGGAGACATGTGCCAGTGAATCTGACCCATAAATTAACCATCAAGCCTTTTTCCCAGCACATTGACAAAGTGTGTGAAGAAAGTAGAAGAGGAAATAGGTTTATTTGACACAGGCCCCACCGTGACCAAAATGGAAAATGCAAAAAATAGGTTTAAAATATAAGAAAATTATTATTAATGATTAAGAAGTTGTTTATGAATGGCAATGAACTTCAGTGACTGCATTTTTAATAAAGAGATTACAACTTTCTCTCGAATTTACCCCTAGGTTTGATGTGAAACAACATGTGTTTAGATCATTCATAAGTATTAAATACGTACAAATTTAGTTGCGTGAATGGCATTGCCTAATTTATTGGGTTTCCCAATAATTTCAAAGCGACAGGAAGCCAGAATATTGGAACAATCCTCTGAGATTTCTTCCAAAATTGAAGACATCCAAGGAGGTCAGTTGGGAGAAATTAGGTCGGAGAATGTGTTATGTCCCTTTGGGAGGTATGAGCAAAAAGCTTCATTTCTGTTGTAAGTTTTGGGTCTGAGCTGCCGGATCATCCGAGTTATGGCAGGGGATGCTCCGTGCCTGATGAATTCCTTGTGAGAGGAAGTAAAACAGATTTATAAAGTTCACAGGAATCTGACTGCTGGATGTTCTTCATTTGAAGAGGCAAACAGTGAAAGGAAGACTGTAGTGGTCCACACTTTACTACCCGTTTCCAAGTGTCATGATAGGAAATCATATGAGATGATGTGCAAATTTCCCTGCGTCCATTATCGAAGATGAAAGGAGACTCTGTTGAGCAAGCCATGAAACAAGGGGAAATGAATTGTAAGAAAGACTTGAGGTAAGCAGACATATGTCACCAGGTAGCAAGGCCCTTTTGAAACCATCATGTACAATAAACTTGCCACCAGATCAGGTGCAACTAGGCAGGCAGTTTTAGATGTCAAGGATGGTGAAAGATAGAAAAGGGTCATCCTCCCCAGTCAAGTAAGGGAACTTCTGACTACAAGTTAGAGGACACTCCAAGTGCTCCCACTGCCTTAAACCACTGAAAGTGAGAGGTAAGGCAGGAACTCTGTGAGTCATGAGAACATAATCCAGTGAGGAGACCTGTAACAAGATATTTCCTGTTTTCTGAGTCGCTGCCAAGCCAGTTATGGATGGATTTGCATTTGGGCTGGGAAATGATTGGACCAGGCCAGTTTTGGTAGCTCCGCTTCCCCCTGGGTGGGGCAGTAAGTGCCAATAAAAAGGGCCTCTGCTCCACGACGGTTATCCTCCTGCTACTCGAGTTCCGATTGAATTTGTAGAACCTGGTGAGTCTGATTCTTCAGTTCAACTTTGTTCTTGGACAACTGAATGTTGAGTTTATGCTGGAGACAGCAAGTTGGATGGGTCCAATTCTTCAGTTCAACTTTGTTCTTGGACAACTGAATGTGGAGTTTATGCTGGAGACAGCAAGTTGGATGGGTCCAAAGTTATCATCATGGGTATAATGCTACTTAGTGGATGGGAACTTGGAATCTGGGCACATCGTTGTGTTGTATTGACTAGATTTCTGATACCTAGTTTGAATTCCGCTATTGAAAAAGAAATCAACAGGAAAATTTTACATGAAGGGAGAAAGAGCAAAGTGTTTACCTTTTTCTATGCCTTTCTCTTGGACCTCTGCTGGGATTTCAGAGGCATTTGTCTTAGAAGGTGTGAGACCCTTAGATTCATCCTGATTGCCCTTTGCTCTGTACATAAGTCATGCTGTCGGGACCTCATGAGAGAAAATGGTGATAGAAATTGCTTGTGAGCTTGCCCAGGATTTTAGAACTTGTGATGGCCTTTTGTGAAGATGTCGTTTTCATAAAAAAGAAAGAAAGTAAAAAATACAGAAAGAAAGAAAGACACAAAGCAAAAGAGAAAACTTCGCTTGTTTCTTTAAAACAAAGATATTTTCTTTAGAAAAGTTGTGTGAGAAAAGAGAAGGTTTTCTCTGGATTGCCATAACGATTTTCTGAAGAACGAGAGAGAAGTCAGAAATTCATTAAAAGGTATTAAAGAGATTAAAGCACATACTTAGAGATTGGTGAGATACTATCTGTTGTTATTCCAAAAGATTTTGCTCTTTTCTCTATAGGAATTCCTTCTTGTGAACACAGTCATATACTTTCTTTCAGATATTAAGACTCCAGAAAGATGTCTTCTCAACATCAGCAGTGCAAGCAGCCCTGCCAGCCACAACCAGTGTGCCCACCAAAGTGTCCTGACCCTTGCCCACCTTGCAAGTGTCCAGACCCTTGCCCACCTTGCAAGTGCCCAGACCCTTGCCCACCTATAAAGTGCCCTGACCCATGCCCACCTTGCAAGTGTCCAGACCCTTGCCCACCTTGCAAGTGTCCAGACCCTTGCCCACCTATAAAGTGCTCTGACCCATGCGTGCCTCAGCAGTGCAAGCAGAAATGCCCTCCTGGGGCACCTGCTCATCATTGCTAGCAGAAATGCCTGCCCAAGAGTAGGTAAGAGCTTGCCCTTTTATCTGCATCTGGAAAGGATAAGGACAATCGGCTCCACTAGATCCACAGCTCCACCTTCATCTTCTCTTCAAAGCCTATCATGGATACGGAAGAAGCTTCTCCACCCTTCAGCCTCAGTATGCGTGTGGTGCTTCCTGACAGACAGAGCTTTCTTATCTGAGGATGCTGTACTGCTTCCCTCTGGGAGGTGCCCAAGAAAGCATCGCAGAGCCTCAGAAGGAAGAGCAGCAGCCTTCCTCCTGGGCGCCCTCTGAGGATTGTCTCACTGTCTTCTGTGTAGTTCGGTCACCTGGGCCTGGCTTACTACCAGCTGAGCAATTGTTACTTATCCCCCACTTCCTGAATAAAATACAATTCTTTTCTGTGATGGGAAAGATTTTTTCTTTTTTTAAAAACCTGCTTTTAGCGATATCATATCATAATTTTGCTTGATTTCGATCTTTCTTTGATCCCGAGTTTCAGGCTCTCAGAGTCAGTGTTATCTGAATTTCGAGTCGTATCAATGATTATTTCTATACACTTTCAAATAGAGGTTATTTTCCTAATTATTGCTTGATTGGTTTGAGGAACAAATAGTTTACCTTCTTGGGATTTCAAACCCTTTAATAAAGTGTGGGGAAAATCACATTTACAGCGCCAACTTGCTTAGGCATAAAAATTACATGAATGTGTGTCATTCAGTTGGCACAATGCCGAGCACATAATTGGCATTTGAGAGGTGGCTGATCACCATTGTCTCTGTCATCATCACCGTCACCACCACCACGACCGTCACCACCACCCCCAGGTGCTCCAGCAGGGGAGTGGCTCAGACATGCATGTAGGGCATGCAAGGAGATTCTTAAAGTCTATTACCCGTTCATACTCTGTGTTCATTTTCTTTTCCAATTTAACCGAATTTTTAATCTGACACTACAAAGTAACCAGTTTGGGAAATTATTGGGGTACTCTGTATAAAATTATAATAGTTCTGAAAACATGGGTAGTACAAAAGAAAGGGAATTTAAAGGGACCTCACAAAACAAAGCGCTCCCTGCTCTCCATGTGTATAACGTGCCGTTCTTACTGCAAAACTCAACAACCTCAGGTCTTATTATATTTTTTCACCTCGGAAATTACATTCTTGATTATTTTGACCCCCACTTTGAGATACACTGGGGATTCCAATGTTTATCTTGATTTACAAAACGACTGTTGCTATGCAGCTTGTTTTCCAAGTGCTCAGCTTACTGGTCCAGTAAGCTGTGAAAAGGGATGTGTTTATTGAGCATATCTCTTCTTGTGGTTAGAAGTAAAGGAGTCAAAGATGCCAGAACTGCAGAAGCAAACAGATGCCCATGTTACTGTTCAACGCTCATCAGACTATGACATGAGTGAAAAATAAACACTGAGATTTGGGAGTTTTCTCTACTGTAGCTACTGTTATTTGACCTGACATAGAAATTAGTTCTTTCAGGTGGGATGCTCCCATAACTAATCTCAAAATTGTGGCATTGTCTTATGTGTCTGGACGTGGTTGGAAAGGAATCTGATATTGGAAGCCATAAATGTGGTTTTACGTGTTATTCAATGGCAAAATGTTTGCAGTAATGGTTGTCCATGGTATCTTTAGATGCAGAGCAACGGTTGGTCAATTGTTGATTTGCTCAGGGTAATTCAGTAGACGTATGTTCAGGAAAAACTTTCTGGTTGACAGGCCAGAAATGTAAAGAATGAAAAGAAAAATAATACAGCCCAGAAACTCAAAACCTTGCTGAATTAGAATACTCACTGCTTGTAAGTCCTAAAGAGCAAGATATGAGATTAGAAGTGGTTTTCAAGTAGAAGCCCAATTTCAGTTGACTGTTACAACAGAGAAAAGAGACAGAAGTTGTCGTCTTTCCACCTTTGTGCCAGGGAGCCTCATGGTAGCTGTATTATGTTGTGGGGAAAGGCAGTAATTTAATCAGGCCAGAAAATTACTTCTACAAAAGGAACTTCCTGAGATCCATAGGACATAGAAATGATTGGAGGACTGAAATTATATCAGGTGCCTAATAAGTTTTTGAGGGAATTGAGAACTAAATAAACTACGTGCCAAAATGAAAAAGAATGATTTTCAAGATTACTAACGACTTTCCTGCCCACCTTTCCCTATTTTCCACCCTACGAAATCAGATATGGTAAGTACAGATGACTAAACTGGAATATCCACTCTGAGACGGGTACAAGGACCCCAGAATAATCGATAAAGGAAGCTCTCTCAGAGAATAGTATCGGATCCTAAGAGAGCCAAGGAGGAGAAGGAACACAGAGATGCTCAAACATTGTTACTCTGTTGTATGATGGTTATTCCTTCATGTTTTCCCTCCGGGTTTATTGATGTATAATTGACAAATGAAATTGTACATATTTACGGTGTATAATGTGATGATTTGACATATGTGTACTTTATGCAGTGATTACCATCATCGGTCACTTAGCACATTAATCACTTCATCAGTAACAAGGTAATGTGTTTATGTCTCTCTGTTTGTGTGTGTGTGTGTGTGTTTGTGTGTGATGAGAACACTTACAGTCTAATTTCTGAGCAAGATTGAAGTACACAAGTGGGTATTATTAGCGAGCTCACCATGCTGTACCCTAGACTCTGAGAACTCATTCATTGTATGATTGCAGGCTTCTACCGTTGGCCCAACATCTCCACCACTGTCCGACCCCTCAGACCCTGATGACCACCATTGTACTCTCTGATGCTGTGACATGTGTTAGTTCGGAAACAAATTCCTAAATAAACAATGGTGCAAAGAAGAAATAACAAATAAATAGAAAATACCTTGAGATGAACGACATGAAAAGAAAACATACAAGACCTTTTGGGATAAATGTAATGCAGCAAAAAGAGAGCCACCTATGTCTGGAGATATCTATATTACAAAAGATGATCTCAAATCAGCAACCTGATAGACATGTATGCATGTGTGTGGGTTTATGAAAATTGCAAACTCGTAACACTAAATACAGCAAAGTGTAAGCAGTGATTATTTCTGGCCATTTAATAGACATGCTCATTTTTTAACAGCTTTATGTTCTCCCCATTATATATGAAATGATATACGTTCACTTTTATAACAATGTATCATATTATTTTAAAAATATATAGTAGTCAGGGAAGATGTGGCTAAGCTGCAAGGAAAGTTTACTTCCTGGCTTTCTGGCACATGCTTAGCTGATGACTCTTTCACAGGTTTCAAGTGTCTCCTCTTTCTTTTCCTCTCCTCTTCGTTCTCGTCTTCTTCCTGCTGTCCCATTAAAAAACCCCATTCCTAAGAAGCTTCCTTATTATTTGGTTAAGAGAAATTACTAGGCCAGTTCTTCCTTCTGACTGCAGGAAGAATTATGAAATATAGGAAATGACTATTACTAAATGCATGGGCAATATATCAAAGTCCCAAACTGGATGGTTAAAGGGTAGATATTGGCAGTGAAGATAATATGGAGGTGAGTGTTCTGGAATGTGAAAAAGAAGATAGACAATAAACAGTGAAATTGTTTTTCAAATTGCTCTCTTCAAAGACCTAAACATTGTTGGAATGAGTGGAAAAAAGCACATATATCAAATGTGCCCTAAGTTCACATTTCAACCCGATGTCAGAACTTTATCTCTCCCTTCCCAACGTCACTCTGAATCATTTGTATGTGATGCTGTGAGCCTTAAATGATATCTTATATCTAGTTTTGTTTCCACAGAATTGAAGCCTGGTATTTACTTATGGAATACAAGAGATTTATTTTCTGATAAAGGAAATTTAAGCATACGACAGCAGTCTAGGGAAGAGTTCACGTCAGGTGAGATGGGACATCCTGACTCCATTAAACATGTTTTCCCACATTAAACAGTATCATAAAGCGAGATTTGCAACTCTGTTCCTAAAGCAGACAGGGGCCTTCACCAACCGTGACCCATCACAAGACTCTTCAGTGCCCAAGGGGACAGCATAGAGTAGTGTTCGTGTCAAGGATAGGAGGGAGGAACTGTAGAAACACTGTTGACAGCTAAATCACTGAAAAGGCAGAAATGAAATCTTTGCAGGACATGCTAAGGCACTGGTTCCTGAACTTCAGCTCTTTGCTAAAAGCTCATTATATTTGTCATAATTCCACACCCCATGTGTCATATTACATTAGTTTTTTTGGCTTTAACTTCACTTCCTAAAAACTTTGAAAATGTTTGTTTCAATTGGCCATAGGTGATGATGCACATGAAACGACAGATGCAATATTGAAATTATATATTACAACATGTATGTACATATATACATACAGAAATATGTTACAGAAAGAGGGACAAGGACAGATACAGAGAGATTAAAATATCTGGAACATGCCAAGTCTGCAGAGCAGAAATTCTGTTGGAAGTCCATCTAACAGGGGAATATTCTTTTACCCGAGGGAGCGTCAGCCTTGTTCTCTTCAGGCCGTCAGTGGATTGGATGAGAACTTTCCACTTTATAGAGGGCAACTGACTTAGATCAGACTACTGATTTAAATAATGTTCTCATGCAAAATCATCCTTACAGAAACATAAAGAATAATGTTTGACCAGAAAACTGGAGACATGTGCCAGTGAATCTGACCCATAAATTAACCATCAAGCCTTTTCCCCAGCACATTGACAAAGTGTGTGAAGAAAGTAGAAGAGGAAATAGGTTTATTTGACACAGGCCCCACCGTGACCAAAATGGAAAATGCAAAAAATAGGTTTAAAATATAAGAAAATTATTATTAATGATTAAGAAGTTGTTTATGAATGGCAATGAACTTCAGTGACTGCATTTTTAATAAAGAGATTACAACTTTCTCTCGAATTTACCCCTAGGTTTGATGTGAAACAACATGTGTTTAGATCATTCATAAGTATTAAATACGTACAAATTTAGTTGCGTGAATGGCATTGCCTAATTTATTGGGTTTCCCAATAATTTCAAAGCGACAGGAAGCCAGAATATTGGAACAATCCTCTGAGATTTCTTCCAAAATTGAAGACATCCAAGGAGGTCAGTTGGGAGAAATTAGGTCGGAGAATGTGTTATGTCCCTTTGGGAGGTATGAGCAAAAAGCTTCATTTCTGTTGTAAGTTTTGGGTCTGAGCTGCCGGATCATCCGAGTTATGGCAGGGGATGCTCCGTGCCTGATGAATTCCTTGTGAGAGGAAGTAAAACAGATTTATAAAGTTCACAGGAATCTGACTGCTGGATGTTCTTCATTTGAAGAGGCAAACAGTGAAAGGAAGACTGTAGTGGTCCACACTTTACTACCCGTTTCCAAGTGTCATGATAGGAAATCATATGAGATGATGTGCAAATTTCCCTGCGTCCATTATCGAAGATGAAAGGAGACTCTGTTGAGCAAGCCATGAAACAAGGGGAAATGAATTGTAAGAAAGACTTGAGGTAAGCAGACATATGTCACCAGGTAGCAAGGCCCTTTTGAAACCATCATGTACAATAAACTTGCCACCAGATCAGGTGCAACTAGGCAGGCAGTTTTAGATGTCAAGGATGGTGAAAGATAGAAAAGGGTCATCCTCCCCAGTCAAGTAAGGGAACTTCTGACTACAAGTTAGAGGACACTCCAAGTGCTCCCACTGCCTTAAACCACTGAAAGTGAGAGGTAAGGCAGGAACTCTGTGAGTCATGAGAACATAATCCAGTGAGGAGACCTGTAACAAGATATTTCCTGTTTTCTGAGTCGCTGCCAAGCCAGTTATGGATGGATTTGCATTTGGGCTGGGAAATGATTGGACCAGGCCAGTTTTGGTAGCTCCGCTTCCCCCTGGGTGGGGCAGTAAGTGCCAATAAAAAGGGCCTCTGCTCCACGACGGCTATCCTCCTGCTACTCGAGTTCCGATTGAATTTGTAGAACCTGGTGAGTCTGATTCTTCAGTTCAACTTTGTTCTTGGACAACTGAATGTGGAGTTTATGCTGGAGACAGCAAGTTGGATGGGTCCAAAGTTATCATCATGGGTATAATGCTACTTAGTGGATGGGAACTTGGAATCTGGGCACATCGTTGTGTTGTATTGACTAGATTTCTGATACCTAGTTTGAATTCCGCTATTGAAAAAGAAATCAACAGGAAAATTTTACATGAAGGGAGAAAGAGCAAAGTGTTTACCTTTTTCTATGCCTTTCTCTTGGACCTCTGCTGGGATTTCAGAGGCATTTGTCTTAGAAGGTGTGAGACCCTTAGATTCATCCTGATTGCCCTTTGCTCTGTACATAAGTCATGCTGTCGGGACCTCATGAGAGAAAATGGTGATAGAAATTGCTTGTGAGCTTGCCCAGGATTTTAGAACTTGTGATGGCCTTTTGTGAAGATGTCGTTTTCATAAAAAAGAAAGAAAGTAAAAAATACAGAAAGAAAGAAAGACACAAAGCAAAAGAGAAAACTTCGCTTGTTTCTTTAAAACAAAGATATTTTCTTTAGAAAAGTTGTGTGAGAAAAGAGAAGGTTTTCTCTGGATTGCCATAACGATTTTCTGAAGAACGAGAGAGAAGTCAGAAATTCATTAAAAGGTATTAAAGAGATTAAAGCACATACTTAGAGATTGGTGAGATACTATCTGTTGTTATTCCAAAAGATTTTGCTCTTTTCTCTATAGGAATTCCTTCTTGTGAACACAGTCATATACTTTCTTTCAGATATTAAGACTCCAGAAAGATGTCTTCTCAACATCAGCAGTGCAAGCAGCCCTGCCAGCCACAACCAGTGTGCCCACCAAAGTGTCCTGACCCTTGCCCACCTTGCAAGTGTCCAGACCCTTGCCCACCTTGCAAGTGCCCAGACCCTTGCCCACCTATAAAGTGCCCTGACCCATGCCCACCTTGCAAGTGTCCAGACCCTTGCCCACCTTGCAAGTGTCCAGACCCTTGCCCACCTATAAAGTGCTCTGACCCATGCGTGCCTCAGCAGTGCAAGCAGAAATGCCCTCCTGGGGCACCTGCTCATCATTGCTAGCAGAAATGCCTGCCCAAGAGTAGGTAAGAGCTTGCCCTTTTATCTGCATCTGGAAAGGATAAGGACAATCGGCTCCACTAGATCCACAGCTCCACCTTCATCTTCTCTTCAAAGCCTATCATGGATACGGAAGAAGCTTCTCCACCCTTCAGCCTCAGTATGCGTGTGGTGCTTCCTGACAGACAGAGCTTTCTTATCTGAGGATGCTGTACTGCTTCCCTCTGGGAGGTGCCCAAGAAAGCATCGCAGAGCCTCAGAAGGAAGAGCAGCAGCCTTCCTCCTGGGCGCCCTCTGAGGATTGTCTCACTGTCTTCTGTGTAGTTCGGTCACCTGGGCCTGGCTTACTACCAGCTGAGCAATTGTTACTTATCCCCCACTTCCTGAATAAAATACAATTCTTTTCTGTGATGGGAAAGATTTTTTCTTTTTTTAAAAACCTGCTTTTAGCGATATCATATCATAATTTTGCTTGATTTCGATCTTTCTTTGATCCCGAGTTTCAGGCTCTCAGAGTCAGTGTTATCTGAATTTCGAGTCGTATCAATGATTATTTCTATACACTTTCAAATAGAGGTTATTTTCCTAATTATTGCTTGATTGGTTTGAGGAACAAATAGTTTACCTTCTTGGGATTTCAAACCCTTTAATAAAGTGTGGGGAAAATCACATTTACAGCGCCAACTTGCTTAGGCATAAAAATTACATGAATGTGTGTCATTCAGTTGGCACAATGCCGAGCACATAATTGGCATTTGAGAGGTGGCTGATCACCATTGTCTCTGTCATCATCACCGTCACCACCACCACGACCGTCACCACCACCCCCAGGTGCTCCAGCAGGGGAGTGGCTCAGACATGCATGTAGGGCATGCAAGGAGATTCTTAAAGTCTATTACCCGTTCATACTCTGTGTTCATTTTCTTTTCCAATTTAACCGAATTTTTAATCTGACACTACAAAGTAACCAGTTTGGGAAATTATTGGGGTACTCTGTATAAAATTATAATAGTTCTGAAAACATGGGTAGTACAAAAGAAAGGGAATTTAAAGGGACCTCACAAAACAAAGCGCTCCCTGCTCTCCATGTGTATAACGTGCCGTTCTTACTGCAAAACTCAACAACCTCAGGTCTTATTATATTTTTTCACCTCGGAAATTACATTCTTGATTATTTTGACCCCCACTTTGAGATACACTGGGGATTCCAATGTTTATCTTGATTTACAAAACGACTGTTGCTATGCAGCTTGTTTTCCAAGTGCTCAGCTTACTGGTCCAGTAAGCTGTGAAAAGGGATGTGTTTATTGAGCATATCTCTTCTTGTGGTTAGAAGTAAAGGAGTCAAAGATGCCAGAACTGCAGAAGCAAACAGATGCCCATGTTACTGTTCAACGCTCATCAGACTATGACATGAGTGAAAAATAAACACTGAGATTTGGGAGTTTTCTCTACTGTAGCTACTGTTATTTGACCTGACATAGAAATTAGTTCTTTCAGGTGGGATGCTCCCATAACTAATCTCAAAATTGTGGCATTGTCTTATGTGTCTGGACGTGGTTGGAAAGGAATCTGATATTGGAAGCCATAAATGTGGTTTTACGTGTTATTCAATGGCAAAATGTTTGCAGTAATGGTTGTCCATGGTATCTTTAGATGCAGAGCAACGGTTGGTCAATTGTTGATTTGCTCAGGGTAATTCAGTAGACGTATGTTCAGGAAAAACTTTCTGGTTGACAGGCCAGAAATGTAAAGAATGAAAAGAAAAATAATACAGCCCAGAAACTCAAAACCTTGCTGAATTAGAATACTCACTGCTTGTAAGTCCTAAAGAGCAAGATATGAGATTAGAAGTGGTTTTCAAGTAGAAGCCCAATTTCAGTTGACTGTTACAACAGAGAAAAGAGACAGAAGTTGTCGTCTTTCCACCTTTGTGCCAGGGAGCCTCATGGTAGCTGTATTATGTTGTGGGGAAAGGCAGTAATTTAATCAGGCCAGAAAATTACTTCTACAAAAGGAACTTCCTGAGATCCATAGGACATAGAAATGATTGGAGGACTGAAATTATATCAGGTGCCTAATAAGTTTTTGAGGGAATTGAGAACTAAATAAACTACGTGCCAAAATGAAAAAGAATGATTTTCAAGATTACTAACGACTTTCCTGCCCACCTTTCCCTATTTTCCACCCTACGAAATCAGATATGGTAAGTACAGATGACTAAACTGGAATATCCACTCTGAGACGGGTACAAGGACCCCAGAATAATCGATAAAGGAAGCTCTCTCAGAGAATAGTATCGGATCCTAAGAGAGCCAAGGAGGAGAAGGAACACAGAGATGCTCAAACATTGTTACTCTGTTGTATGATGGTTATTCCTTCATGTTTTCCCTCCGGGTTTATTGATGTATAATTGACAAATGAAATTGTACATATTTACGGTGTATAATGTGATGATTTGACATATGTGTACTTTATGCAGTGATTACCATCATCGGTCACTTAGCACATTAATCACTTCATCAGTAACAAGGTAATGTGTTTATGTCTCTCTGTTTGTGTGTGTGTGTGTGTGTTTGTGTGTGATGAGAACACTTACAGTCTAATTTCTGAGCAAGATTGAAGTACACAAGTGGGTATTATTAGCGAGCTCACCATGCTGTACCCTAGACTCTGAGAACTCATTCATTGTATGATTGCAGGCTTCTACCGTTGGCCCAACATCTCCACCACTGTCCGACCCCTCAGACCCTGATGACCACCATTGTACTCTCTGATGCTGTGACATGTGTTAGTTCGGAAACAAATTCCTAAATAAACAATGGTGCAAAGAAGAAATAACAAATAAATAGAAAATACCTTGAGATGAACGACATGAAAAGAAAACATACAAGACCTTTTGGGATAAATGTAATGCAGCAAAAAGAGAGCCACCTATGTCTGGAGATATCTATATTACAAAAGATGATCTCAAATCAGCAACCTGATAGACATGTATGCATGTGTGTGGGTTTATGAAAATTGCAAACTCGTAACACTAAATACAGCAAAGTGTAAGCAGTGATTATTTCTGGCCATTTAATAGACATGCTCATTTTTTAACAGCTTTATGTTCTCCCCATTATATATGAAATGATATACGTTCACTTTTATAACAATGTATCATATTATTTTAAAAATATATAGTAGTCAGGGAAGATGTGGCTAAGCTGCAAGGAAAGTTTACTTCCTGGCTTTCTGGCACATGCTTAGCTGATGACTCTTTCACAGGTTTCAAGTGTCTCCTCTTTCTTTTCCTCTCCTCTTCGTTCTCGTCTTCTTCCTGCTGTCCCATTAAAAAACCCCATTCCTAAGAAGCTTCCTTATTATTTGGTTAAGAGAAATTACTAGGCCAGTTCTTCCTTCTGACTGCAGGAAGAATTATGAAATATAGGAAATGACTATTACTAAATGCATGGGCAATATATCAAAGTCCCAAACTGGATGGTTAAAGGGTAGATATTGGCAGTGAAGATAATATGGAGGTGAGTGTTCTGGAATGTGAAAAAGAAGATAGACAATAAACAGTGAAATTGTTTTTCAAATTGCTCTCTTCAAAGACCTAAACATTGTTGGAATGAGTGGAAAAAAGCACATATATCAAATGTGCCCTAAGTTCACATTTCAACCCGATGTCAGAACTTTATCTCTCCCTTCCCAACGTCACTCTGAATCATTTGTATGTGATGCTGTGAGCCTTAAATGATATCTTATATCTAGTTTTGTTTCCACAGAATTGAAGCCTGGTATTTACTTATGGAATACAAGAGATTTATTTTCTGATAAAGGAAATTTAAGCATACGACAGCAGTCTAGGGAAGAGTTCACGTCAGGTGAGATGGGACATCCTGACTCCATTAAACATGTTTTCCCACATTAAACAGTATCATAAAGCGAGATTTGCAACTCTGTTCCTAAAGCAGACAGGGGCCTTCACCAACCGTGACCCATCACAAGACTCTTCAGTGCCCAAGGGGACAGCATAGAGTAGTGTTCGTGTCAAGGATAGGAGGGAGGAACTGTAGAAACACTGTTGACAGCTAAATCACTGAAAAGGCAGAAATGAAATCTTTGCAGGACATGCTAAGGCACTGGTTCCTGAACTTCAGCTCTTTGCTAAAAGCTCATTATATTTGTCATAATTCCACACCCCATGTGTCATATTACATTAGTTTTTTTGGCTTTAACTTCACTTCCTAAAAACTTTGAAAATGTTTGTTTCAATTGGCCATAGGTGATGATGCACATGAAACGACAGATGCAATATTGAAATTATATATTACAACATGTATGTACATATATACATACAGAAATATGTTACAGAAAGAGGGACAAGGACAGATACAGAGAGATTAAAATATCTGGAACATGCCAAGTCTGCAGAGCAGAAATTCTGTTGGAAGTCCATCTAACAGGGGAATATTCTTTTACCCGAGGGAGCGTCAGCCTTGTTCTCTTCAGGCCGTCAGTGGATTGGATGAGAACTTTCCACTTTATAGAGGGCAACTGACTTAGATCAGACTACTGATTTAAATAATGTTCTCATGCAAAATCATCCTTACAGAAACATAAAGAATAATGTTTGACCAGAAAACTGGAGACATGTGCCAGTGAATCTGACCCATAAATTAACCATCAAGCCTTTTCCCCAGCACATTGACAAAGTGTGTGAAGAAAGTAGAAGAGGAAATAGGTTTATTTGACACAGGCCCCACCGTGACCAAAATGGAAAATGCAAAAAATAGGTTTAAAATATAAGAAAATTATTATTAATGATTAAGAAGTTGTTTATGAATGGCAATGAACTTCAGTGACTGCATTTTTAATAAAGAGATTACAACTTTCTCTCGAATTTACCCCTAGGTTTGATGTGAAACAACATGTGTTTAGATCATTCATAAGTATTAAATACGTACAAATTTAGTTGCGTGAATGGCATTGCCTAATTTATTGGGTTTCCCAATAATTTCAAAGCGACAGGAAGCCAGAATATTGGAACAATCCTCTGAGATTTCTTCCAAAATTGAAGACATCCAAGGAGGTCAGTTGGGAGAAATTAGGTCGGAGAATGTGTTATGTCCCTTTGGGAGGTATGAGCAAAAAGCTTCATTTCTGTTGTAAGTTTTGGGTCTGAGCTGCCGGATCATCCGAGTTATGGCAGGGGATGCTCCGTGCCTGATGAATTCCTTGTGAGAGGAAGTAAAACAGATTTATAAAGTTCACAGGAATCTGACTGCTGGATGTTCTTCATTTGAAGAGGCAAACAGTGAAAGGAAGACTGTAGTGGTCCACACTTTACTACCCGTTTCCAAGTGTCATGATAGGAAATCATATGAGATGATGTGCAAATTTCCCTGCGTCCATTATCGAAGATGAAAGGAGACTCTGTTGAGCAAGCCATGAAACAAGGGGAAATGAATTGTAAGAAAGACTTGAGGTAAGCAGACATATGTCACCAGGTAGCAAGGCCCTTTTGAAACCATCATGTACAATAAACTTGCCACCAGATCAGGTGCAACTAGGCAGGCAGTTTTAGATGTCAAGGATGGTGAAAGATAGAAAAGGGTCATCCTCCCCAGTCAAGTAAGGGAACTTCTGACTACAAGTTAGAGGACACTCCAAGTGCTCCCACTGCCTTAAACCACTGAAAGTGAGAGGTAAGGCAGGAACTCTGTGAGTCATGAGAACATAATCCAGTGAGGAGACCTGTAACAAGATATTTCCTGTTTTCTGAGTCGCTGCCAAGCCAGTTATGGATGGATTTGCATTTGGGCTGGGAAATGATTGGACCAGGCCAGTTTTGGTAGCTCCGCTTCCCCCTGGGTGGGGCAGTAAGTGCCAATAAAAAGGGCCTCTGCTCCACGACGGCTATCCTCCTGCTACTCGAGTTCCGATTGAATTTGTAGAACCTGGTGAGTCTGATTCTTCAGTTCAACTTTGTTCTTGGACAACTGAATGTGGAGTTTATGCTGGAGACAGCAAGTTGGATGGGTCCAAAGTTATCATCATGGGTATAATGCTACTTAGTGGATGGGAACTTGGAATCTGGGCACATCGTTGTGTTGTATTGACTAGATTTCTGATACCTAGTTTGAATTCCGCTATTGAAAAAGAAATCAACAGGAAAATTTTACATGAAGGGAGAAAGAGCAAAGTGTTTACCTTTTTCTATGCCTTTCTCTTGGACCTCTGCTGGGATTTCAGAGGCATTTGTCTTAGAAGGTGTGAGACCCTTAGATTCATCCTGATTGCCCTTTGCTCTGTACATAAGTCATGCTGTCGGGACCTCATGAGAGAAAATGGTGATAGAAATTGCTTGTGAGCTTGCCCAGGATTTTAGAACTTGTGATGGCCTTTTGTGAAGATGTCGTTTTCATAAAAAAGAAAGAAAGTAAAAAATACAGAAAGAAAGAAAGACACAAAGCAAAAGAGAAAACTTCGCTTGTTTCTTTAAAACAAAGATATTTTCTTTAGAAAAGTTGTGTGAGAAAAGAGAAGGTTTTCTCTGGATTGCCATAACGATTTTCTGAAGAACGAGAGAGAAGTCAGAAATTCATTAAAAGGTATTAAAGAGATTAAAGCACATACTTAGAGATTGGTGAGATACTATCTGTTGTTATTCCAAAAGATTTTGCTCTTTTCTCTATAGGAATTCCTTCTTGTGAACACAGTCATATACTTTCTTTCAGATATTAAGACTCCAGAAAGATGTCTTCTCAACATCAGCAGTGCAAGCAGCCCTGCCAGCCACAACCAGTGTGCCCACCAAAGTGTCCTGACCCTTGCCCACCTTGCAAGTGTCCAGACCCTTGCCCACCTTGCAAGTGCCCAGACCCTTGCCCACCTATAAAGTGCCCTGACCCATGCCCACCTTGCAAGTGTCCAGACCCTTGCCCACCTTGCAAGTGTCCAGACCCTTGCCCACCTATAAAGTGCTCTGACCCATGCGTGCCTCAGCAGTGCAAGCAGAAATGCCCTCCTGGGGCACCTGCTCATCATTGCTAGCAGAAATGCCTGCCCAAGAGTAGGTAAGAGCTTGCCCTTTTATCTGCATCTGGAAAGGATAAGGACAATCGGCTCCACTAGATCCACAGCTCCACCTTCATCTTCTCTTCAAAGCCTATCATGGATACGGAAGAAGCTTCTCCACCCTTCAGCCTCAGTATGCGTGTGGTGCTTCCTGACAGACAGAGCTTTCTTATCTGAGGATGCTGTACTGCTTCCCTCTGGGAGGTGCCCAAGAAAGCGTCGCAGAGCCTCAGAAGGAAGAGCAGCAGCCTTCCTCCTGGGCGCCCTCTGAGGATTGTCTCACTGTCTTCTGTGTCGTTCGGTCACCTGGGCCTGGCTTACTACCAGCTGAGCAATTGTTACTTATCCCCCACTTCCTGAATAAAATACAATTCTTTTCTGTGATGGGAAAAATTTTTTCTTTTTTTAAAAACCTGCTTTTAGCGATATCATATCATAATTTTGCTTGATTTCGATCTTTCTTTGATCCCGAGTTTCAGGCTCTCAGAGTCAGTGTTATCTGAATTTCGAGTCGTATCAATGATTATTTCTATACAGTTTCAAATAGAGGTTATTTTCCTAATTATTGCTTGATTGGTTTGAGGAACAAATAGTTTACCTTCTTGGGATTTCAAACCCTTTAATAAAGTGTGGGGAAAATCACATTTACAGCGCCAACTTGCTTAGGCATAAAAATTACATGAATGTGTGTCATTCAGTTGGCACAATGCCGAGCACATAATTGGCATTTGAGAGGTGGCTGATCACCATTGTCTCTGTCATCATCACCGTCACCACCACCACGACCGTCACCACCACCCCCAGGTGCTCCAGCAGGGGAGTGGCTCAGACATGCATGTAGGGCATGCAAGGAGATTCTTAAAGTCTATTACCCGTTCATACTCTGTGTTCATTTTCTTTTCCAATTTAACCGAATTTTTAATCTGACACTACAAAGTAACCAGTTTGGGAAATTATTGGGGTACTCTGTATAAAATTATAATAGTTCTGAAAACATGGGTAGTACAAAAGAAAGGGAATTTAAAGGGACCTCACAAAACAAAGCGCTCCCTGCTCTCCATGTGTATAACGTGCCGTTCTTACTGCAAAACTCAACAACCTCAGGTCTTATTATATTTTTTCACCTCGGAAATTACATTCTTGATTATTTTGACCCCCACTTTGAGATACACTGGGGATTCCAATGTTTATCTTGATTTACAAAACGACTGTTGCTATGCAGCTTGTTTTCCAAGTGCTCAGCTTACTGGTCCAGTAAGCTGTGAAAAGGGATGTGTTTATTGAGCATATCTCTTCTTGTGGTTAGAAGTAAAGGAGTCAAAGATGCCAGAACTGCAGAAGCAAACAGATGCCCATGTTACTGTTCAACGCTCATCAGACTATGACATGAGTGAAAAATAAACACTGAGATTTGGGAGTTTTCTCTACTGTAGCTACTGTTATTTGACCTGACATAGAAATTAGTTCTTTCAGGTGGGATGCTCCCATAACTAATCTCAAAATTGTGGCATTGTCTTATGTGTCTGGACGTGGTTGGAAAGGAATCTGATATTGGAAGCCATAAATGTGGTTTTACGTGTTATTCAATGGCAAAATGTTTGCAGTAATGGTTGTCCATGGTATCTTTAGATGCAGAGCAACGGTTGGTCAATTGTTGATTTGCTCAGGGTAATTCAGTAGACGTATGTTCAGGAAAAACTTTCTGGTTGACAGGCCAGAAATGTAAAGAATGAAAAGAAAAATAATACAGCCCAGAAACTCAAAACCTTGCTGAATTAGAATACTCACTGCTTGTAAGTCCTAAAGAGCAAGATATGAGATTAGAAGTGGTTTTCAAGTAGAAGCCCAATTTCAGTTGACTGTTACAACAGAGAAAAGAGACAGAAGTTGTCGTCTTTCCACCTTTGTGCCAGGGAGCCTCATGGTAGCTGTATTATGTTGTGGGGAAAGGCAGTAATTTAATCAGGCCAGAAAATTACTTCTACAAAAGGAACTTCCTGAGATCCATAGGACATAGAAATGATTGGAGGACTGAAATTATATCAGGTGCCTAATAAGTTTTTGAGGGAATTGAGAACTAAATAAACTACGTGCCAAAATGAAAAAGAATGATTTTCAAGATTACTAACGACTTTCCTGCCCACCTTTCCCTATTTTCCACCCTACGAAATCAGATATGGTAAGTACAGATGACTAAACTGGAATATCCACTCTGAGACGGGTACAAGGACCCCAGAATAATCGATAAAGGAAGCTCTCTCAGAGAATAGTATCGGATCCTAAGAGAGCCAAGGAGGAGAAGGAACACAGAGATGCTCAAACATTGTTACTCTGTTGTATGATGGTTATTCCTTCATGTTTTCCCTCCGGGTTTATTGATGTATAATTGACAAATGAAATTGTACATATTTACGGTGTATAATGTGATGATTTGACATATGTGTACTTTATGCAGTGATTACCATCATCGGTCACTTAGCACATTAATCACTTCATCAGTAACAAGGTAATGTGTTTATGTCTCTCTGTTTGTGTGTGTGTGTGTGTGTTTGTGTGTGATGAGAACACTTACAGTCTAATTTCTGAGCAAGATTGAAGTACACAAGTGGGTATTATTAGCGAGCTCACCATGCTGTACCCTAGACTCTGAGAACTCATTCATTGTATGATTGCAGGCTTCTACCGTTGGCCCAACATCTCCACCACTGTCCGACCCCTCAGACCCTGATGACCACCATTGTACTCTCTGATGCTGTGACATGTGTTAGTTCGGAAACAAATTCCTAAATAAACAATGGTGCAAAGAAGAAATAACAAATAAATAGAAAATACCTTGAGATGAACGACATGAAAAGAAAACATACAAGACCTTTTGGGATAAATGTAATGCAGCAAAAAGAGAGCCACCTATGTCTGGAGATATCTATATTACAAAAGATGATCTCAAATCAGCAACCTGATAGACATGTATGCATGTGTGTGGGTTTATGAAAATTGCAAACTCGTAACACTAAATACAGCAAAGTGTAAGCAGTGATTATTTCTGGCCATTTAATAGACATGCTCATTTTTTAACAGCTTTATGTTCTCCCCATTATATATGAAATGATATACGTTCACTTTTATAACAATGTATCATATTATTTTAAAAATATATAGTAGTCAGGGAAGATGTGGCTAAGCTGCAAGGAAAGTTTACTTCCTGGCTTTCTGGCACATGCTTAGCTGATGACTCTTTCACAGGTTTCAAGTGTCTCCTCTTTCTTTTCCTCTCCTCTTCGTTCTCGTCTTCTTCCTGCTGTCCCATTAAAAAACCCCATTCCTAAGAAGCTTCCTTATTATTTGGTTAAGAGAAATTACTAGTCCAGTTCTTCCTTCTGACTGCAGGAAGAATTATGAAATATAGGAAATGACTATTACTAAATGCATGGGCAATATATCAAAGTCCCAAACTGGATGGTTAAAGGGTAGATATTGGCAGTGAAGATAATATGGAGGTGAGTGTTCTGGAATGTGAAAAAGAAGATAGACAATAAACAGTGAAATTGTTTTTCAAATTGCTCTCTTCAAAGACCTAAACATTGTTGGAATGAGTGGAAAAAAGCACATATATCAGATGTGCCCTAAGTTCACATTTCACCCCGATGTCAGAACTTTATCTCTCCCTTCCCAACGTCACTCTGAATCATTTGTATGTGATGCTGTGAGCCTTAAATGATATCTTATATCTAGTTTTGTTTCCACAGAATTGAAGCCTGGTATTTACTTATGGAATACAAGAGATTTATTTTCTGATAAAGGAAATTTAAGCATACGACAGCAGTCTAGGGAAGAGTTCACGTCAGGTGAGATGGGACATCCTGACTCCATTAAACATGTTTTCCCACATTAAACAGTATCATAAAGCGAGATTTGCAACTCTGTTCCTAAAGCAGACAGGGGCCTTCACCAACCGTGACCCATCACAAGACTCTTCAGTGCCCAAGGGGACAGCATAGAGTAGTGTTCGTGTCAAGGATAGGAGGGAGGAACTGTAGAAACACTGTTGACAGCTAAATCACTGAAAAGGCAGAAATGAAATCTTTGCAGGACATGCTAAGGCACTGGTTCCTGAACTTCAGCTCTTTGCTAAAAGCTCATTATATTTGTCATAATTCCACACCCCATGTGTCATATTACATTAGTTTTTTTGGCTTTAACTTCACTTCCTAAAAACTTTGAAAATGTTTGTTTCAATTGGCCATAGGTGATGATGCACATGAAACGACAGATGCAATATTGAAATTATATATTACAACATGTATGTACATATATACATACAGAAATATGTTACAGAAAGAGGGACAAGGACAGATACAGAGAGATTAAAATATCTGGAACATGCCAAGTCTGCAGAGCAGAAATTCTGTTGGAAGTCCATCTAACAGGGGAATATTCTTTTACCTGAGGGAGCGTCAGCCTTGTTCTCTTCAGGCCGTCAGTGGATTGGATGAGAACTTTCCACTTTATAGAGGGCAACCGACTTAGATCAGACTACTGATTTAAATAATGTTCTCATGCAAAATCATCCTTACAGAAACATAAAGAATAATGTTTGACCAGAAAACTGGAGACATGTGCCAGTGAATCTGACCCATAAATTAACCATCAAGCCTTTTCCCCAGCACATTGACAAAGTGTGTGAAGAAAGTAGAAGAGGAAATAGGTTTATTTGACACAGGCCCCACCGTGACCAAAATGGAAAATGCAAAAAATAGGTTTAAAATATAAGAAAATTATTATTAATGATTAAGAAGTTGTTTATGAATGGCAATGAACTTCAGTGACTGCATTTTTAATAAAGAGATTACAACTTTCTCTCGAATTTACCCCTAGGTTTGATGTGAAACAACATGTGTTTAGATCATTCATAAGTATTAAATACGTACAAATTTAGTTGCGTGAATGGCATTGCCTAATTTATTGGGTTTCCCAATAATTTCAAAGCGACAGGAAGCCAGAATATTGGAACAATCCTCTGAGATTTCTTCCAAAATTGAAGACATCCAAGGAGGTCAGTTGGGAGAAATTAGGTCGGAGAATGTGTTATGTCCCTTTGGGAGGTATGAGCAAAAAGCTTCATTTCTGTTGTAAGTTTTGGGTCTGAGCTGCCGGATCATCCGAGTTATGGCAGGGGATGCTCCGTGCCTGATGAATTCCTTGTGAGAGGAAGTAAAACAGATTTATAAAGTTCACAGGAATCTGACTGCTGGATGTTCTTCATTTGAAGAGGCAAACAGTGAAAGGAAGACTGTAGTGGTCCACACTTTACTACCCGTTTCCAAGTGTCATGATAGGAAATCATATGAGATGATGTGCAAATTTCCCTGCGTCCATTATCGAAGATGAAAGGAGACTCTGTTGAGCAAGCCATGAAACAAGGGGAAATGAATTGTAAGAAAGACTTGAGGTAAGCAGACATATGTCACCAGGTAGCAAGGCCCTTTTGAAACCATCATGTACAATAAACTTGCCACCAGATCAGGTGCAACTAGGCAGGCAGTTTTAGATGTCAAGGATGGTGAAAGATAGAAAAGGGTCATCCTCCCCAGTCAAGTAAGGGAACTTCTGACTACAAGTTAGAGGACACTCCAAGTGCTCCCACTGCCTTAAACCACTGAAAGTGAGAGGTAAGGCAGGAACTCTGTGAGTCATGAGAACATAATCCAGTGAGGAGACCTGTAACAAGATATTTCCTGTTTTCTGAGTCGCTGCCAAGCCAGTTATGGATGGATTTGCATTTGGGCTGGGAAATGATTGGACCAGGCCAGTTTTGGTAGCTCCGCTTCCCCCTGGGTGGGGCAGTAAGTGCCAATAAAAAGGGCCTCTGCTCCACGACGGCTATCCTCCTGCTACTCGAGTTCCGATTGAATTTGTAGAACCTGGTGAGTCTGATTCTTCAGTTCAACTTTGTTCTTGGACAACTGAATGTTGAGTTTATGCTGGAGACAGCAAGTTGGATGGGTCCAAAGTTATCATCATGGGTATAATGCTACTTAGTGGATGGGAACTTGGAATCTGGGCACATCGTTGTGTTGTATTGACTAGATTTCTGATACCTAGTTTGAATTCCGCTATTGAAAAAGAAATCAACAGGAAAATTTTACATGAAGGGAGAAAGAGCAAAGTGTTTACCTTTTTCTATGCCTTTCTCTTGGACCTCTGCTGGGATTTCAGAGGCATTTGTCTTAGAAGGTGTGAGACCCTTAGATTCATCCTGATTGCCCTTTGCTCTGTACATAAGTCATGCTGTCGGGACCTCATGAGAGAAAATGGTGATAGAAATTGCTTGTGAGCTTGCCCAGGATTTTAGAACTTGTGATGGCCTTTTGTGAAGATGTCATTTTCATAAAAAAGAAAGAAAGTAAAAAATACAGAAAGAAAGAAAGACACAAAGCAAAAGAGAAAACTTCGCTTGTTTCTTTAAAACAAAGATATTTTCTTTAGAAAAGTTGTGTGAGAAAAGAGAAGGTTTTCTCTGGATTGCCATAACGATTTTCTGAAGAACGAGAGAGAAGTCAGAAATTCATTAAAAGGTATTAAAGAGATTAAAGCACATACTTAGAGATTGGTGAGATACTATCTGTTGTTATTCCAAAAGATTTTGCTCTTTTCTCTATAGGAATTCCTTCTTGTGAACACAGTCATATACTTTCTTTCAGATATTAAGACTCCAGAAAGATGTCTTCTCAACATCAGCAGTGCAAGCAGCCCTGCCAGCCACAACCAGTGTGCCCACCAAAGTGTCCTGACCCTTGCCCACCTTGCAAGTGTCCAGACCCTTGCCCACCTTGCAAGTGCCCAGACCCTTGCCCACCTATAAAGTGCCCTGACCCATGCCCACCTTGCAAGTGTCCAGACCCTTGCCCACCTTGCAAGTGTCCAGACCCTTGCCCACCTATAAAGTGCTCTGACCCATGCGTGCCTCAGCAGTGCAAGCAGAAATGCCCTCCTGGGGCACCTGCTCATCATTGCTAGCAGAAATGCCTGCCCAAGAGTAGGTAAGAGCTTGCCCTTTTATCTGCATCTGGAAAGGATAAGGACAATCGGCTCCACTAGATCCACAGCTCCACCTTCATCTTCTCTTCAAAGCCTATCATGGATACGGAAGAAGCTTCTCCACCCTTCAGCCTCAGTATGCGTGTGGTGCTTCCTGACAGACAGAGCTTTCTTATCTGAGGCTGCTGTACTGCTTCCCTCTGGGAGGTGCCCAAGAAAGCGTCGCAGAGCCTCAGAAGGAAGAGCAGCAGCCTTCCTCCTGGGCGCCCTCTGAGGATTGTCTCACTGTCTTCTGTGTCGTTCGGTCACCTGGGCCTGGCTTACTACCAGCTGAGCAATTGTTACTTATCCCCCACTTCCTGAATAAAATACAATTCTTTTCTGTGATGGGAAAAATTTTTTCTTTTTTTAAAAACCTGCTTTTAGCGATATCATATCATAATTTTGCTTGATTTCGATCTTTCTTTGATCCCGAGTTTCAGGCTCTCAGAGTCAGTGTTATCTGAATTTCGAGTCGTATCAATGATTATTTCTATACAGTTTCAAATAGAGGTTATTTTCCTAATTATTGCTTGATTGGTTTGAGGAACAAATAGTTTACCTTCTTGGGATTTCAAACCCTTTAATAAAGTGTGGGGAAAATCACATTTACAGCGCCAACTTGCTTAGGCATAAAAATTACATGAATGTGTGTCATTCAGTTGGCACAATGCCGAGCACATAATTGGCATTTGAGAGGTGGCTGATCACCATTGTCTCTGTCATCATCACCGTCACCACCACCACGACCGTCACCACCACCCCCAGGTGCTCCAGCAGGGGAGTGGCTCAGACATGCATGTAGGGCATGCAAGGAGATTCTTAAAGTCTATTACCCGTTCATACTCTGTGTTCATTTTCTTTTCCAATTTAACCGAATTTTTAATCTGACACTACAAAGTAACCAGTTTGGGAAATTATTGGGGTACTCTGTATAAAATTATAATAGTTCTGAAAACATGGGTAGTACAAAAGAAAGGGAATTTAAAGGGACCTCACAAAACAAAGCGCTCCCTGCTCTCCATGTGTATAACGTGCCGTTCTTACTGCAAAACTCAACAACCTCAGGTCTTATTATATTTTTTCACCTCGGAAATTACATTCTTGATTATTTTGACCCCCACTTTGAGATACACTGGGGATTCCAATGTTTATCTTGATTTACAAAACGACTGTTGCTATGCAGCTTGTTTTCCAAGTGCTCAGCTTACTGGTCCAGTAAGCTGTGAAAAGGGATGTGTTTATTGAGCATATCTCTTCTTGTGGTTAGAAGTAAAGGAGTCAAAGATGCCAGAACTGCAGAAGCAAACAGATGCCCATGTTACTGTTCAACGCTCATCAGACTATGACATGAGTGAAAAATAAACACTGAGATTTGGGAGTTTTCTCTACTGTAGCTACTGTTATTTGACCTGACATAGAAATTAGTTCTTTCAGGTGGGATGCTCCCATAACTAATCTCAAAATTGTGGCATTGTCTTATGTGTCTGGACGTGGTTGGAAAGGAATCTGATATTGGAAGCCATAAATGTGGTTTTACGTGTTATTCAATGGCAAAATGTTTGCAGTAATGGTTGTCCATGGTATCTTTAGATGCAGAGCAACGGTTGGTCAATTGTTGATTTGCTCAGGGTAATTCAGTAGACGTATGTTCAGGAAAAACTTTCTGGTTGACAGGCCAGAAATGTAAAGAATGAAAAGAAAAATAATACAGCCCAGAAACTCAAAACCTTGCTGAATTAGAATACTCACTGCTTGTAAGTCCTAAAGAGCAAGATATGAGATTAGAAGTGGTTTTCAAGTAGAAGCCCAATTTCAGTTGACTGTTACAACAGAGAAAAGAGACAGAAGTTGTCGTCTTTCCACCTTTGTGCCAGGGAGCCTCATGGTAGCTGTATTATGTTGTGGGGAAAGGCAGTAATTTAATCAGGCCAGAAAATTACTTCTACAAAAGGAACTTCCTGAGATCCATAGGACATAGAAATGATTGGAGGACTGAAATTATATCAGGTGCCTAATAAGTTTTTGAGGGAATTGAGAACTAAATAAACTACGTGCCAAAATGAAAAAGAATGATTTTCAAGATTACTAACGACTTTCCTGCCCACCTTTCCCTATTTTCCACCCTACGAAATCAGATATGGTAAGTACAGATGACTAAACTGGAATATCCACTCTGAGACGGGTACAAGGACCCCAGAATAATCGATAAAGGAAGCTCTCTCAGAGAATAGTATCGGATCCTAAGAGAGCCAAGGAGGAGAAGGAACACAGAGATGCTCAAACATTGTTACTCTGTTGTATGATGGTTATTCCTTCATGTTTTCCCTCCGGGTTTATTGATGTATAATTGACAAATGAAATTGTACATATTTACGGTGTATAATGTGATGATTTGACATATGTGTACTTTATGCAGTGATTACCATCATCGGTCACTTAGCACATTAATCACTTCATCAGTAACAAGGTAATGTGTTTATGTCTCTCTCTTTGTGTGTGTGTGTGTGTGTGTGTGTGTGTGATGACAACACTTACAGTCTAATTTCTGAGCAAGATTGAAGTACACAAGTGGGTATTATTAGCGAGCTCACCATGCTGTACCCTAGACTCTGAGAACTCATTCATTGTATGATTGCAGGCTTCTACCGTTGGCCCAACACCTCCACCACTGTCCGACCCCTCAGACCCTGATGACCACCATTGTACTCTCTGATGCTGTGACATGTGTTAGTTCGGAAACAAATTCCTAAATAAACAATGGTGCAAAGAAGAAATAACAAATAAATAGAAAATACCTTGAGATGAACGACATGAAAAGAAAACATACAAGACCTTTTGGGATAAATGTAATGCAGCAAAAAGAGAGCCACCTATGTCTGGAGATATCTATATTACAAAAGATGATCTCAAATCAGCAACCTGATAGACATGTATGCATGTGTGTGGGTTTATGAAAATTGCAAACTCGTAACACTAAATACAGCAAAGTGTAAGCAGTGATTATTTCTGGCCATTTAATAGACATGCTCATTTTTTAACAGCTTTATGTTCTCCCCATTATATATGAAATGATATACGTTCACTTTTATAACAATGTATCATATTATTTTAAAAATATATAGTAGTCAGGGAAGATGTGGCTAAGCTGCAAGGAAAGTTTACTTCCTGGCTTTCTGGCACATGCTTAGCTGATGACTCTTTCACAGGTTTCAAGTGTCTCCTCTTTCTTTTCCTCTCCTCTTCGTTCTCGTCTTCTTCCTGCTGTCCCATTAAAAAACCCCATTCCTAAGAAGCTTCCTTATTATTTGGTTAAGAGAAATTACTAGGCCAGTTCTTCCTTCTGACTGCAGGAAGAATTATGAAATATAGGAAATGACTATTACTAAATGCATGGGCAATATATCAAAGTCCCAAACTGGATGGTTAAAGGGTAGATATTGGCAGTGAAGATAATATGGAGGTGAGTGTTCTGGAATGTGAAAAAGAAGATAGACAATAAACAGTGAAATTGTTTTTCAAATTGCTCTCTTCAAAGACCTAAACATTGTTGGAATGAGTGGAAAAAAGCACATATATCAGATGTGCCCTAAGTTCACATTTCACCCCGATGTCAGAACTTTATCTCTCCCTTCCCAACGTCACTCTGAATCATTTGTATGTGATGCTGTGAGCCTTAAATGATATCTTATATCTAGTTTTGTTTCCACAGAATTGAAGCCTGGTATTTACTTATGGAATACAAGAGATTTATTTTCTGATAAAGGAAATTTAAGCATACGACAGCAGTCTAGGGAAGAGTTCACGTCAGGTGAGATGGGACATCCTGACTCCATTAAACATGTTTTCCCACATTAAACAGTATCATAAAGCGAGATTTGCAACTCTGTTCCTAAAGCAGACAGGGGCCTTCAACAACCGTGACCCATCACAAGACTCTTCAGTGCCCAAGGGGACAGCATAGAGTAGTGTTCGTGTCAAGGATAGGAGGGAGGAACTGTAGAAACACTGTTGACAGCTAAATCACTGAAAAGGCAGAAATGAAATCTTTGCAGGACATGCTAAGGCACTGGTTCCTGAACTTCAGCTCTTTGCTAAAAGCTCATTATATTTGTCATAATTCCACACCCCATGTGTCATATTACATTAGTTTTTTTGGCTTTAACTTCACTTCGTAAAAACTTTGAAAATGTTTGTTTCAATGGGCCATAGGTGATGATGCACACGAAACGACAGATGCAATATTGAAATTATATATTACAACATGTACGTACATATATACATACAGAAATATGTTACAGAAAGAGGGACAAGGACAGATACAGAGAGATTAAAATATCTGGAACATGCCAAGTCTGCAGAGCAGAAATTCTGTTGGAAGTCCATCTAACAGGGGAATATTCTTTTACCTGAGGGAGCGTCAGCCTTGTTCTCTTCAGGCCGTCAGTGGATTGGATGAGAACTTTCCACTTTATAGAGGGCAACCGACTTAGATCAGACTACTGATTTAAATAATGTTCTCATGCAAAATCATCCTTACAGAAACATAAAGAATAATGTTTGACCAGAAAACTGGAGACATGTGCCAGTGAATCTGACCCATAAATTAACCATCAAGCCTTTTCCCCAGCACATTGACAAAGTGTGTGAAGAAAGTAGAAGAGGAAATAGGTTTATTTGACACAGGCCCCACCGTGACCAAAATGGAAAATGCAAAAAATAGGTTTAAAATATAAGAAAATTATTATTAATGATTAAGAAGTTGTTTATGAATGGCAATGAACTTCAGTGACTGCATTTTTAATAAAGAGATTACAACTTTCTCTCGAATTTACCCCTAGGTTTGATGTGAAACAACATGTGTTTAGATCATTCATAAGTATTAAATACGTACAAATTTAGTTGCGTGAATGGCATTGCCTAATTTATTGGGTTTCCCAATAATTTCAAAGCGACAGGAAGCCAGAATATTGGAACAATCCTCTGAGATTTCTTCCAAAATTGAAGACATCCAAGGAGGTCAGTTGGGAGAAATTAGGTCGGAGAATGTGTTATGTCCCTTTGGGAGGTATGAGCAAAAAGCTTCATTTCTGTTGTAAGTTTTGGGTCTGAGCTGCCGGATCATCCGAGTTATGGCAGGGGATGCTCCGTGCCTGATGAATTCCTTGTGAGAGGAAGTAAAACAGATTTATAAAGTTCACAGGAATCTGACTGCTGGATGTTCTTCATTTGAAGAGGCAAACAGTGAAAGGAAGACTGTAGTGGTCCACACTTTACTACCCGTTTCCAAGTGTCATGATAGGAAATCATATGAGATGATGTGCAAATTTCCCTGCGTCCATTATCAAAGATGAAAGGAGACTCTGTTGAGCAAGCCATGAAACAAGGGGAAATGAATTGTAAGAAAGACTTGAGGTAAGCAGACATATGTCACCAGGTAGCAAGGCCCTTTTGAAACCATCATGTACAATAAACTTGCCACCAGATCAGGTGCAACTAGGCAGGCAGTTTTAGATGTCAAGGATGGTGAAAGATAGAAAAGGGTCATCCTCCCCAGTCAAGTAAGGGAACTTCTGACTACAAGTTAGAGGACACTCCAAGTGCTCCCACTGCCTTAAACCACTGAAAGTGAGAGGTAAGGCAGGAACTCTGTGAGTCATGAGAACATAATCCAGTGAGGAGACCTGTAACAAGATATTTCCTGTTTTCTGAGTCGCTGCCAAGCCAGTTATGGATGGATTTGCATTTGGGCTGGGAAATGATTGGACCAGGCCAGTTTTGGTAGCTCCGCTTCCCCCTGGGTGGGGCAGTAAGTGCCAATAAAAAGGGCCTCTGCTCCACGACGGCTATCCTCCTGCTACTCGAGTTCCGATTGAATTTGTAGAACCTGGTGAGTCTGATTCTTCAGTTCAACTTTGTTCTTGGACAACTGAATGTGGAGTTTATGCTGGAGACAGCAAGTTGGATGGGTCCAAAGTTATCATCATGGGTATAATGCTACTTAGTGGATGGGAACTTGGAATCTGGGCACATCGTTGTGTTGTATTGACTAGATTTCTGATACCTAGTTTGAATTCCGCTATTGAAAAAGAAATCAACAGGAAAATTTTACATGAAGGGAGAAAGAGCAAAGTGTTTACCTTTTTCTATGCCTTTCTCTTGGACCTCTGCTGGGATTTCAGAGGCATTTGTCTTAGAAGGTGTGAGACCCTTAGATTCATCCTGATTGCCCTTTGCTCTGTACATAAGTCATGCTGTCGGGACCTCATGAGAGAAAATGGTGATAGAAATTGCTTGTGAGCTTGCCCAGGATTTTAGAACTTGTGATGGCCTTTTGTGAAGATGTCGTTTTCATAAAAAAGAAAGAAAGTAAAAAATACAGAAAGAAAGAAAGACACAAAGCAAAAGAGAAAACTTCGCTTGTTTCTTTAAAACAAAGATATTTTCTTTAGAAAAGTTGTGTGAGAAAAGAGAAGGTTTTCTCTGGATTGCCATAACGATTTTCTGAAGAACGAGAGAGAAGTCAGAAATTCATTAAAAGGTATTAAAGAGATTAAAGCACATACTTAGAGATTGGTGAGATACTATCTGTTGTTATTCCAAAAGATTTTGCTCTTTTCTCTATAGGAATTCCTTCTTGTGAACACAGTCATATACTTTCTTTCAGATATTAAGACTCCAGAAAGATGTCTTCTCAACATCAGCAGTGCAAGCAGCCCTGCCAGCCACAACCAGTGTGCCCACCAAAGTGTCCTGACCCTTGCCCACCTTGCAAGTGTCCAGACCCTTGCCCACCTTGCAAGTGCCCAGACCCTTGCCCACCTATAAAGTGCCCTGACCCATGCCCACCTTGCAAGTGTCCAGACCCTTGCCCACCTTGCAAGTGTCCAGACCCTTGCCCACCTATAAAGTGCTCTGACCCATGCGTGCCTCAGCAGTGCAAGCAGAAATGCCCTCCTGGGGCACCTGCTCATCATTGCTAGCAGAAATGCCTGCCCAAGAGTAGGTAAGAGCTTGCCCTTTTATCTGCATCTGGAAAGGATAAGGACAATCGGCTCCACTAGATCCACAGCTCCACCTTCATCTTCTCTTCAAAGCCTATCATGGATACGGAAGAAGCTTCTCCACCCTTCAGCCTCAGTATGCGTGTGGTGCTTCCTGACAGACAGAGCTTTCTTATCTGAGGCTGCTGTACTGCTTCCCTCTGGGAGGTGCCCAAGAAAGCATCGCAGAGCCTCAGAAGGAAGAGCAGCAGCCTTCCTCCTGGGCGCCCTCTGAGGATTGTCTCACTGTCTTCTGTGTCGTTCGGTCACCTGGGCCTGGCTTACTACCAGCTGAGCAATTGTTACTTATCCCCCACTTCCTGAATAAAATACAATTCTTTTCTGTGATGGGAAAATTTTTTTCTTTTTTTAAAAACCTGCTTTTAGCGATATCATATCATAATTTTGCTTGATTTCGATCTTTCTTTGATCCCGAGTTTCAGGCTCTCAGAGTCAGTGTTATCTGAATTTCGAGTCGTATCAATGATTATTTCTATACAGTTTCAAATAGAGGTTATTTTCCTAATTATTGCTTGATTGGTTTGAGGAACAAATAGTTTACCTTCTTGGGATTTCAAACCCTTTAATAAAGTGTGGGGAAAATCACATTTACAGCGCCAACTTGCTTAGGCATAAAAATTACATGAATGTGTGTCATTCAGTTGGCACAATGCTGAGCACATAATTGGCATTTGAGAGGTGGCTGATCACCATTGTCTCTGTCATCATCACCGTCACCACCACCACGACCGTCACCACCACCCCCAGGTGCTCCAGCAGGGGAGTGGCTCAGACATGCATGTAGGGCATGCAAGGAGATTCTTAAAGTCTATTACCCGTTCATACTCTGTGTTCATTTTCTTTTCCAATTTAACCGAATTTTTAATCTGACACTACAAAGTAACCAGTTTGGGAAATTATTGGGGTACTCTGTATAAAATTATAATAGTTCTGAAAACATGGGTAGTACAAAAGAAAGGGAATTTAAAGGGACCTCACAAAACAAAGCGCTCCCTGCTCTCCATGTGTATAACGTGCCGTTCTTACTGCAAAACTCAACAACCTCAGGTCTTATTATATTTTTTCACCTCGGAAATTACATTCTTGATTATTTTGACCCCCACTTTGAGATACACTGGGGATTCCAATGTTTATCTTGATTTACAAAACGACTGTTGCTATGCAGCTTGTTTTCCAAGTGCTCAGCTTACTGGTCCAGTAAGCTGTGAAAAGGGATGTGTTTATTGAGCATATCTCTTCTTGTGGTTAGAAGTAAAGGAGTCAAAGATGCCAGAACTGCAGAAGCAAACAGATGCCCATGTTACTGTTCAACGCTCATCAGACTATGACATGAGTGAAAAATAAACACTGAGATTTGGGAGTTTTCTCTACTGTAGCTACTGTTATTTGACCTGACATAGAAATTAGTTCTTTCAGGTGGGATGCTCCCATAACTAATCTCAAAATTGTGGCATTGTCTTATGTGTCTGGACATGGTTGGAAAGGAATCTGATATTGGAAGCCATAAATGTGGTTTTACGTGTTATTCAATGGCAAAATGTTTGCAGTAATGGTTGTCCATGGTATCTTTAGATGCAGAGCAACGGTTGGTCAATTGTTGATTTGCTCAGGGTAATTCAGTAGACGTATGTTCAGGAAAAACTTTCTGGTTGACAGGCCAGAAATGTAAAGAATGAAAAGAAAAATAATACAGCCCAGAAACTCAAAACCTTGCTGAATTAGAATACTCACTGCTTGTAAGTCCTAAAGAGCAAGATATGAGATTAGAAGTGGTTTTCAAGTAGAAGTCCAATTTCAGTTGACTGTTACAACAGAGAAAAGAGACAGAAGTTGTCGTCTTTCCACCTTTGTGCCAGGGAGCCTCATGGTAGCTGTATTATGTTGTGGGGAAAGGCAGTAATTTAATCAGGCCAGAAAATTACTTCTACAAAAGGAACTTCCTGAGATCCATAGGACATAGAAATGATTGGAGGACTGAAATTATATCAGTTGCCTAATAAGTTTTTGAGGGAATTGAGAACTAAATAAACTACGTGCCAAAATGAAAAAGAATGATTTTCAAGATTACTAACGACTTTCCTGCCCACCTTTCCCTATTTTCCACCCTACGAAATCAGATATGGTAAGTACAGATGACTAAACTGGAATATCCACTCTGAGACGGGTACAAGGACCCCAGAATTATCGATAAAGGAAGCTCTCTCAGAGAATAGTATCAGATCCTAAGAGAGCCAAGGAGGAGAAGGAACACAGAGATGCTCAAACATTGTTACTCTGTTGTATGATGGTTATTCCTTCATGTTTTCCCTCCGGGTTTATTGATGTATAATTGACAAATGAAATTGTACGTATTTACGGTGTATAATGTGATGATTTGACATATGTGTACTTTATGCAGTGATTACCATCATCGGTCACTTAGCACATTAATCACTTCATCAGTAACAAGGTAATGTGTTTATGTCTCTCTGTTTGTGTGTGTGTGTGTGTGTGTGTGTGTGTGTGTGTGTGATGACAACACTTACAGTCTAATTTCTGAGCAAGATTGAAGTACACAAGTGGGTATTATTAGCGAGCTCACCATACTGTACCCTAGACTCTGAGAACTCATTCATTGTATGATTGCAGGCTTCTACCGTTGGCCCAACACCTCCACCACTGTCCGACCCCTCAGACCCTGATGACCACCATTGTACTCTCTGATGCTGTGACATCTGTTAGTTCGGAAACAAATTCCTAAATAAACAATGGTGCAAAGAAGAAATAACAAATAAATAGAAAATACCTTGAGATGAACGACATGAAAAGAAAACATACAAGACCTTTTGGGATAAATGTAATGCAGCAAAAAGAGAGCCACCTATGTCTGGAGATATCTATATTACAAAAGATGATCTCAAATCAGCAACCTGATAGACATGTATGCATGTGTGTGGGTTTATGAAAATTGCAAACTCGTAACACTAAATACAGCAAAGTGTAAGCAGTGATTATTTCTGGCCATTTAATAGACATGCTCATTTTTTAACAGCTTTATGTTCTCCCCATTATATATGAAATGATATACGTTCACTTTTATAACAATGTATCATATTATTTTAAAAATATATAGTAGTCAGGGAAAATGTGGCTAAGCTGCAAGGAAAGTTTACTTCCTGGCTTTCTGGCACATGCTTAGCTGATGACTCTTTCACAGGTTCAAGTGTCTCCTCTTTCTTTTCCTCTCCTCTTCGTTCTCGTCTTCTTCCTGCTGTCCCATTAAAAAACCCCATTCCTAAGAAGCTTCCTTATTATTTGGTTAAGAGAAATTACTAGGCCAGTTCTTCCTTCTGACTGCAGGAAGAATTATGAAATATAGGAAATGACTATTACTAAATGCATGGGCAATATATCAAAGTCCCAAACTGGATGGTTAAAGGGTAGATATTGGCAGTGAAGATAATATGGAGGTGAGTGTTCTGGAATGTGAAAAAGAAGATAGACAATAAACAGTGAAATTGTTTTTCAAATTGCTCTCTTCAAAGACCTAAACATTGTTGGAATGAGTGGAAAAAAGCACATATATCAAATGTGCCCTAAGTTCACATTTCACCCCGATGTCAGAACTTTATCTCTCCCTTCCCAACGTCACTCTGAATCATTTGTATGTGATGCTGTGAGCCTTAAATGATATCTTATATCTAGTTTTGTTTCCACAGAATTGAAGCCTGGTATTTACTTATGGAATACAAGAGATTTATTTTCTGATAAAGGAAATTTTAGCATACGACAGCAGTCTAGGGAAGAGTTCACGTCAGGTGAGATGGGACATCCTGACTCCATTAAACATGTTTTCCCACATTAAACAGTATCATAAAGCGAGATTTGCAACTCTGTTCCTAAAGCAGACAGGGGCCTTCACCAACCGTGACCCATCACAAGACTCTTCAGTGCCCAAGGGGACAGCATAGAGTAGTGTTCGTGTCAAGGATAGGAGGGAGGAACTGTAGAAACACTGTTGACAGCTAAATCACTGAAAAGGCAGAAATGAAATCTTTGCAGGACATGCTAAGGCACTGGTTCCTGAACTTCAGCTCTTTGCTAAAAGCTCATTATATTTGTCATAATTCCACACCTCATGTGTCATATTACATTAGTTTTTTTGGCTTTAACTTCACTTCCTAAAAACTTTGAAAATGTTTGTTTCAATTAGCCATAGGTGATGATGCACACGAAACGACAGATGCAATATTCAAATTATATATTACAACATGTACGTACATATATACATACAGAAATATGTTACAGAAAGAGGGACAAGGACAGATACAGAGAGATTAAAATATCTGGAACATGCCAAGTCTGCAGAGCAGAAATTCTGTTGGAAGTCCATCTAACAGGGGAATATTCTTTTACCTGAGGGAGCGTCAGCCTTGTTCTCTTCAGGCCGTCAGTGGATTGGATGAGAACTTTCCACTTTATAGAGGGCAACCGACTTAGATCAGACTACTGATTTAAATAATGTTCTCATGCAAAATCATCCTTACAGAAACATAAAGAATAATGTTTGACCAGAAAACTGGAGACATGTGCCAGTGAATCTGACCCATAAATTAACCATCAAGCCTTTTTCCCAGCACATTGACAAAGTGTGTGAAGAAAGTAGAAGAGGAAATAGGTTTATTTGACACAGGCCCCACCGTGACCAAAATGGAAAATGCAAAAAATAGGTTTAAAATATAAGAAAATTATTATTAATGATTAAGAAGTTGTTTATGAATGGCAATGAACTTCAGTGACTGCATTTTTAATAAAGAGATTACAACTTTCTCTCGAATTTACCCCTAGGTTTGATGTGAAACAACATGTGTTTAGATCATTCATAAGTATTAAATACGTACAAATTTAGTTGCATGAATGGCATTGCCTAATTTATTGGGTTTCCCAATAATTTCAAAGCGACAGGAAGCCAGAATATTGGAACAATCCTCTGAGATTTCTTCCAAAATTGAAGACATCCAAGGAGGTCAGTTGGGAGAAATTAGGTCGGAGAATGTGTTATGTCCCTTTGGGAGGTATGAGCAAAAAGCTTCATTTCTGTTGTAAGTTTTGGGTCTGAGCTGCCGGATCATCCGAGTTATGGCAGGGGATGCTCCGTGCCTGATGAATTCCTTGTGAGAGGAAGTAAAACAGATTTATAAAGTTCACAGGAATCTGACTGCTGGATGTTCTTCATTTGAAGAGGCAAACAGTGAAAGGAAGACTGTAGTGGTCCACACTTTACTACCCGTTTCCAAGTGTCATGATAGGAAATCATATGAGATGATGTGCAAATTTCCCTGCGTCCATTATCGAAGATGAAAGGAGACTCTGTTGAGCAAGACATGAAACAAGGGGAAATGAATTGTAAGAAAGACTTGAGGTAAGCAGACATATGTCACCAGGTAGCAAGGCCCTTTTGAAACCATCATGTACAATAAACTTGCCACCAGATCAGGTGCAACTAGGCAGGCAGTTTTAGATGTCAAGGATGGTGAAAGATAGAAAAGGGTCATCCTCCCCAGTCAAGTAAGGGAACTTCTGACTACAAGTTAGAGGACACTCCAAGTGCTCCCACTGCCTTAAACCACTGAAAGTGAGAGGTAAGGCAGGAACTCTGTGAGTCATGAGAACATAATCCAGTGAGGAGACCTGTAACAAGATATTTCCTGTTTTCTGAGTCGCTGCCAAGCCAGTTATGGATGGATTTGCATTTGGGCTGGGAAATGATTGGACCAGGCCAGTTTTGGTAGCTCCGCTTCCCCCTGGGTGGGGCCGTAAGTGCCAATAAAAAGGGCCTCTGCTCCACGACGGCTATCCTCCTGCTACTCGAGTTCCGATTGAATTTGTAGAACCTGGTGAGTCTGATTCTTCAGTTCAACTTTGTTCTTGGACAACTGAATGTGGAGTTTATGCTGGAGACAGCAAGTTGGATGGGTCCAAAGTTATCATCATGGGTATAATGCTACTTAGTGGATGGGAACTTGGAATCTGGGCACATCGTTGTGTTGTATTGACTAGATTTCTGATACCTAGTTTGAATTCCGCTATTGAAAAAGAAATCAACAGGAAAATTTTACATGAAGGGAGAAAGAGCAAAGTGTTTACCTTTTTCTATGCCTTTCTCTTGGACCTCTGCTGGGATTTCAGAGGCATTTGTCTTAGAAGGTGTGAGACCCTTAGATTCATCCTGATTGCCCTTTGCTCTGTACATAAGTCATGCTGTCGGGACCTCATGAGAGAAAATGGTGATAGAAATTGCTTGTGAGCTTGCCCAGGATTTTAGAACTTGTGATGGCCTTTTGTGAAGATGTCGTTTTCATAAAAAAGAAAGAAAGTAAAAAATACAGAAAGAAAGAAAGACACAAAGCAAAAGAGAAAACTTCGCTTGTTTCTTTAAAACAAAGATATTTTCTTTAGAAAAGTTGTGTGAGAAAAGAGAAGGTTTTCTCTGGATTGCCATAACGATTTTCTGAAGAACGAGAGAGAAGTCAGAAATTCATTAAAAGGTATTAAAGAGATTAAAGCACATACTTAGAGATTGGTGAGATACTATCTGTTGTTATTCCAAAAGATTTTGCTCTTTTCTCTATAGGAATTCCTTCTTGTGAACACAGTCATATACTTTCTTTCAGATATTAAGACTCCAGAAAGATGTCTTCTCAACATCAGCAGTGCAAGCAGCCCTGCCAGCCACAACCAGTGTGCCCACCAAAGTGTCCTGACCCTTGCCCACCTTGCAAGTGTCCAGACCCTTGCCCACCTTGCAAGTGCCCAGACCCTTGCCCACCTATAAAGTGCCCTGACCCATGCCCACCTTGCAAGTGTCCAGACCCTTGCCCACCTTGCAAGTGTCCAGACCCTTGCCCACCTATAAAGTGCTCTGACCCATGCGTGCCTCAGCAGTGCAAGCAGAAATGCCCTCCTGGGGCACCTGCTCATCATTGCTAGCAGAAATGCCTGCCCAAGAGTAGGTAAGAGCTTGCCCTTTTATCTGCATCTGGAAAGGATAAGGACAATTGGCTCCACTAGATCCACAGCTCCACCTTCATCTTCTCTTCAAAGCCTATCATGGATACGGAAGAAGCTTCTCCACCCTTCAGCCTCAGTATGCGTGTGGTGCTTCCTGACAGACAGAGCTTTCTTATCTGAGGCTGCTGTACTGCTTCCCTCTGGGAGGTGCCCAAGAAAGCATCGCAGAGCCTCAGAAGGAAGAGCAGCAGCCTTCCTCCTGGGCGCCCTCTGAGGATTGTCTCACTGTCTTCTGTGTCGTTCGGTCACCTGGGCCTGGCTTACTACCAGCTGAGCAATTGTTACTTATCCCCCACTTCCTGAATAAAATACAATTCTTTTCTGTGATGGGAAAGATTTTTTCTTTTTTTAAAAACCTGCTTTTAGCGATATCATATCATAATTTTGCTTGATTTCGATCTTTCTTTGATCCCGAGTTTCAGGCTCTCAGAGTCAGTGTTATCTGAATTTCGAGTCGTATCAATGATTATTTCTATACACTTTCAAATAGAGGTTATTTTCCTAATTATTGCTTGATTGGTTTGAGGAACAAATAGTTTACCTTCTTGGGATTTCAAACCCTTTAATAAAGTGTGGGGAAAATCACATTTACAGCGCCAACTTGCTTAGGCATAAAAATTACATGAATGTGTGTCATTCAGTTGGCACAATGCCGAGCACATAATTGGCATTTGAGAGGTGGCTGATCACCATTGTCTCTGTCATCATCACCGTCACCACCACCACGACCGTCACCACCACCCCCAGGTGCTCCAGCAGGGGAGTGGCTCAGACATGCATGTAGGGCATGCAAGGAGATTCTTAATGTCTATTACCCATTCATACTCTGTGTTCATTTTCTTTTCCAATTTAACCGAATTTTTAATCTGACACTACAAAGTACCCAGTTTGGGAAATTATTGGGTTACTCTGTATAAAATTATAATAGTTCTGAAAACATGGGTAGTACAAAAGAAAGGGAATTTAAAGGGACCTCACAAAACAAAGCGCTCCCTGCTCTCCATGTGTATAACGTGCCGTTCTTACTGCAAAACTCAACAACCTCAGGTCTTATTATATTTTTTCACCTTGGAAATTACATTCTTGATTATTTTGACCCCCACTTTGAGATACACTGGGGATTCCAATGTTTATCTTGATTTACAAAACGACTGTTGCTATGCAGCTTGTTTTCCAAGTGCTCAGCTTACTGGTCCAGTAAGCTGTGAAAAGGGATGTGTTTATTGAGCATATCTCTTCTTGTGGTTAGAAGTAAAGGAGTCAAAGATGCCAGAACTGCAGAAGCAAACAGATGCCCATGTTACTGTTCAACGCTCGTCAGACTATGACATGAGTGAAAAATAAACACTGAGATTTGGGAGTTTTCTCTACTGTAGCTACTGTTATTTGACCTGACATAGAAATTAGTTCTTTCAGGTGGGATGCTCCCATAACTAATCTCAAAATTGTGGCATTGTCTTATGTGTCTGGACGTGGTTGGAAAGGAATCTGATATTGGAAGCCATAAATGTGGTTTTACGTGTTATTCAATGGCAAAATGTTTGCAGTAATGGTTGTCCATGGTATCTTTAGATGCAGAGCAACGGTTGGTCAATTGTTGATTTGCTCAGGGTAATTCAGTAGACGTATGTTCAGGAAAAACTTTCTGGTTGACAGGCCAGAAATGTAAAGAATGAAAAGAAAAATAATACAGCCCAGAAACTCAAAACCTTGCTGAATTAGAATACTCACTGCTTGTAAGTCCTAAAGAGCAAGATATGAGATTAGAAGTGGTTTTCAAGTAGAAGCCCAATTTCAGTTGACTGTTACAACAGAGAAAAGAGACAGAAGTTGTCGTCTTTCCACCTTTGTGCCAGGGAGCCTCATGGTAGCTGTATTATGTTGTGGGGAAAGGCAGTAATTTAATCAGGCCAGAAAAATACTTCTACAAAAGGAACTTCCTGAGATCCATAGGACATAGAAATGATTGGAGGACTGAAATTATATCAGGTGCCTAATAAGTTTTTGAGGGAATTGAGAACTAAATAAACTACGTGCCAAAATGAAAAAGAACGATTTTCAAGATTACTAACGACATTCCTGCCCAACTTTCCCTATTTACCACCCTACGAAATCAGATATGGTAAGTACAGATGACTAAACTGGAATATCCACTCTGAGACGGGTACAAGGACCTCAGAATAATCGATAAAGGAAGCTCTCTCAGAGAATAGTATCGGATCCTAAGAGAGCCAAGGAGGAGAAGGAACACAGAGATGCTCAAACATTGTTACTCTGTTGTATGATGGTTATTCCTTCATGTTTTCCCTCCGGGTTTATTGATGTATAATTGACAAATGAAATTGTACATATTTACGGTGTATAATGTGATGATTTGACATATGTGTACTTTATGCAGTGATTACCATCATCGGTCACTTAGCACATTAATCACTTCATCAGTAACAAGGTAATGTGTTTATGTCTCTCTGTTTGTGTGTGTGTGTGTGTGTGTGTGTGTGTGATGAGAACACTTACAGTCTAATTTCTGAGCAAGATTGAAGTACACAAGTGGGTATTATTAGCGAGCTCACCATGCTGTACCCTAGACTCTGAGAACTCATTCATTGTATGATTGCAGGCTTCTACCGTTGGCCCAACATCTCCACCACTGTCCGACCCCTCAGACCCTGATGACCACCATTGTACTCTCTGATGCTGTGACATCTGTTAGTTTGGAAACAAATTCCTAAATAAACAATGGTGCAAAGAAGAAATAACAAATAAATAGAAAATACCTTGAGATGAACGACATGAAAAGAACACATACAAGTCCTTTTGGGATAAATGTAATGCAGCAAAAAGAGAGCCACCTATGTCTGGAGATATCTATATTACAAAAGATGATCTCAAATCAGCAACCTGATAGACATGTATGCATGTGTGTGGGTTTATGAAAATTGCAATCTCGTAACACTAAATACAGCAAAGTGTAAGCAGTGATTATTTCTGGCCATTTAATAGACATGCTCATTTTTTAACAGCTTTATGTTCTCCCCATTATATATGAAATGATATACGTTCACTTTTATAACAATGTATCATATTATTTTAAAAATATATAGTAGTCAGGGAAGATGTGGCTAAGCTGCAAGGAAAGTTTACTTCCTGGCTTTCTGGCACATGCTTAGCTGATGACTCTTTCACAGGTTTCAAGTGTCTCCTCTTTCTTTTCCTCTCCTCTTCGTTCTCGTCTTCTTCCTGCTGTCCCATTAAAAAACCCCATTCCTAAGAAGCTTCCTTATTATTTGGTTAAGAGAAATTACTAGGCCAGTTCTTCCTTCTGACTGCAGGAAGAATTATGAAATATAGGAAATGACTATTACTAAATGCATGGGCAATATATCAAAGTCCCAAACTGGATGGTTAAAGGGTAGATATTGGCAGTGAAGATAATATGGAGGTGAGTGTTCTGGAATGTGAAAAAGAAGATAGACAATAAACAGTGAAATTGTTTTTCAAATTGCTCTCTTCAAAGACCTAAACATTGTTGGAATGAGTGGAAAAAAGCACATATATCAAATGTGCCCTAAGTTCACATTTCACCCCGATGTCAGAACTTTATCTCTCCCTTCCCAACGTCACTCTGAATCATTTGTATGTGATGCTGTGAGCCTTAAATGATATCTTATATCTAGTTTTGTTTCCACAGAATTGAAGCCTGGTATTTACTTATGGAATACAAGAGATTTATTTTCTGATAAAGGAAATTTAAGCATACGACAGCAGTCTAGGGAAGAGTTCACGTCAGGTGAGATGGGACATCCTGACTCCATTAAACATGTTTTCCCACATTAAACAGTATCATAAAGCGAGATTTGCAACTCTGTTCCTAAAGCAGACAGGGGCCTTCACCAACCGTGACCCATCACAGGACTCTTCAGTGCCCAAGGGGACAGCATAGAGTAGTGTTCGTGTCAAGGGTAGGAGGGAGGAACTGTAGAAACACTGTTGACAGCTAAATCACTGAAAAGGCAGAAATGAAATCTTTGCAGGACATGCTAAGGCACTGGTTCCTGAACTTCAGCTCTTTGCTAAAAGCTCATTATATTTGTCATAATTCCACACCTCATGTGTCATATTACATTAGTTTTTTTGGCTTTAACTTCACTTCCTAAAAACTTTGAAAATGTTTGTTTCAATTGGCCATAGGTGATGATGCACACGAAACGACAGATGCAATATTCAAATTATATATTACAACATGTACGTACATATATACATACAGAAATATGTTACAGAAAGAGGGACAAGGACAGATACAGAGAGATTAAAATATCTGGAACATGCCAAGTCTGCAGAGCAGAAATTCTGTTGGAAGTCCATCTAACTGGGGAATATTCTTTTACCTGAGGGAGCGTCAGCCTTGTTCTCTTCAGGCCGTCAGTGGATTGGATGAGAACTTTCCACTTTATAGAGGGCAACCGACTTAGATCAGACTACTGATTTAAATAATGTTCTCATGCAAAATCATCCTTACAGAAACATAAAGAATAATGTTTGACCAGCAAACTGGAGACATGTGCCAGTGAATCTGACCCATAAATTAACCATCAAGCCTTTTTCCCAGCACATTGACAAAGTGTGTGAAGAAAGTAGAAGAGGAAATAGGTTTATTTGACACAGGCCCCACCGTGACCAAAATGGAAAATGCAAAAAATAGGTTTAAAATATAAGAAAATTATTATTAATGATTAAGAAGTTGTTTATGAATGGCAATGAACTTCAGTGACTGCATTTTTAATAAAGAGATTACAACTTTCTCTCGAATTTACCCCTAGGTTTGATGTGAAACAACATGTGTTTAGATCATTCATAAGTATTAAATACGTACAAATTTAGTTGCGTGAATGGCATTGCCTAATTTATTGGGTTTCCCAATAATTTCAAAGCGACAGGAAGCCAGAATATTGGAACAATCCTCTGAGATTTCTTCCAAAATTGAAGACATCCAAGGAGGTCAGTTGGGAGAAATTAGGTCGGAGAATGTGTTATGTCCCTTTGGGAGGTATGAGCAAAAAGCTTCATTTCTGTTGTAAGTTTTGGGTCTGAGCTGCCGGATCATCCGAGTTATGGCAGGGGATGCTCCGTGCCTGATGAATTCCTTGTGAGAGGAAGTAAAACAGATTTATAAAGTTCACAGGAATCTGCCTGCTGGATGTTCTTCATTTGAAGAGGCAAACAGTGAAAGGAAGACTGTAGTGGTCCACACTTTACTACCCGTTTCCAAGTGTCATGATAGGAAATCATATGAGATGATGTGCAAATTTCCCTGCGTCCATTATCGAAGATGAAAGGAGACTCTGTTGAGCAAGCCATGAAACAAGGGGAAATGAATTGTAAGAAAGACTTGAGGTAAGCAGACATATGTCACCAGGTAGCAAGGCCCTTTTGAAACCATCATGTACAATAAACTTGCCACCAGATCAGGTGCAACTAGGCAGGCAGTTTTAGATGTCAAGGATGGTGAAAGATAGAAAAGGGTCATCCTCCCCAGTCAAGTAAGGGAACTTCTGACTACAAGTTAGAGGACACTCCAAGTGCTCCCACTGCCTTAAACCACTGAAAGTGAGAGGTAAGGCAGGAACTCTGTGAGTCATGAGAACATAATCCAGTGAGGAGACCTGTAACAAGATATTTCCTGTTTTCTGAGTCGCTGCCAAGCCAGTTATGGATGGATTTGCATTTGGGCTGGGAAATGATTGGACCAGGCCAGTTTTGGTAGCTCTGCTTCCCCCTGGGTGGGGCAGTAAGTGCCAATATAAAGGGCCTCTGCTCCACGACGGCTATCCTCCTGCTACTCGAGTTCCGATTGAATTTGTAGAACCTGGTGAGTCTGATTCTTCAGTTCAACTTTGTTCTTGGACAACTGAATGTTGAGTTTATGCTGGAGACAGCAAGTTGGATGGGTCCAAAGTTATCATCATGGGTATAATGCTACTTAGTGGATGGGAACTTGGAATCTGGGCACATCGTTGTGTTGTATTGACTAGATTTCTGATACCTAGTTTGAATTCCGCTATTGAAAAAGAAATCAACAGGAAAATTTTACATGAAGGGAGAAAGAGCAAAGTGTTTACCTTTTTTTATGCCTTTCTCTTGGACCTCTGCTGGGATTTCAGAGGCATTTGTCTTAGAAGGTGTGAGACCCTTAGATTCATCCTGATTGCCCTTTGCTCTGTACATAAGTCATGCTGTCGGGACCTCATGAGAGAAAATGGTGATAGAAATTGCTTGTGAGCTTGCCCAGGATTTTAGAACTTGTGATGGCCTTTTGTGAAGATGTCGTTTTCATAAAAAAGAAAGAAAGTAAAAAATACAGAAAGAAAGAAAGACACAAAGCAAAAGAGAAAACTTCGCTTGTTTCTTTAAAACAAAGATATTTTCTTTAGAAAAGTTGTGTGAGAAAAGAGAAGGTTTTCTCTGGATTGCCATAACGATTTTCTGAAGAACGAGAGAGAAGTCAGAAATTCATTAAAAGGTATTAAAGAGATTAAAGCACATACTTAGAGATTGGTGAGATACTATCTGTTGTTATTCCAAAAGATTTTGCTCTTTTCTCTATAGGAATTCCTTCTTGTGAACACAGTCATATACTTTCTTTCAGATATTAAGACTCCAGAAAGATGTCTTCTCAACATCAGCAGTGCAAGCAGCCCTGCCAGCCACAACCAGTGTGCCCACCAAAGTGTCCTGACCCTTGCCCACCTTGCAAGTGTCCAGACCCTTGCCCACCTTGCAAGTGCCCAGACCCTTGCCCACCTATAAAGTGCCCTGACCCATGCCCACCTTGCAAGTGTCCAGACCCTTGCCCACCTTGCAAGTGTCCAGACCCTTGCCCACCTATAAAGTGCTCTGACCCATGCGTGCCTCAGCAGTGCAAGCAGAAATGCCCTCCTGGGGCACCTGCTCATCATTGCTAGCAGAAATGCCTGCCCAAGAGTAGGTAAGAGCTTGCCCTTTTATCTGCATCTGGAAAGGATAAGGACAATCGGCTCCACTAGATCCACAGCTCCACCTTCATCTTCTCCTCAAAGCCTATCATGGATACGGAAGAAGCTTCTCCACCCTTCAGCCTCAGTATGCGTGTGGTGCTACCTGACAGACAGAGCTTTCTTATCTGAGGCTGCTGTACTGCTTCCCTCTGGGAGGTGCCCAAGAAAGTATCGCAGAGCCTCAGAAGGAAGAGCAGCAGCCTTCCTCCTGGGCACCCTCTGAGGATTGTCTCACTGTCTTCTGTGTCGTTCGGTCACCTGGGCCTGGCTTACTACCAGCTGAGCAATTGTTACTTATCCCCCACTTCCTGAATAAAATACAATTCTTTTCTGTGATGGGAAAAATTTTTTCTTTTTTTAAAAACCTGCTTTTAGCGATATCATATCATAATTTTGCTTGATTTCGATCTTTCTTTGATCCCGAGTTTCAGGCTCTCAGAGTCAGTGTTATCTGAATTTCGAGTCGTATCAATGATTATTTCTATACAGTTTCAAATAGAGGTTATTTTCCTAATTATTGCTTGATTGGTTTGAGGAACAAATAGTTTACCTTCTTGGGATTTCAAACCCTTTAATAAAGTGTGGGGAAAATCACATTTACAGCGCCAACTTGCTTAGGCATAAAAATTACATGAATGTGTGTCATTCAGTTGGCACAATGCCGAGCACATAATTGGCATTTGAGAGGTGGCTGATCACCATTGTCTCTGTCATCATCACCGTCACCACCACCACGACCGTCACCACCACCCCCAGGTGCTCCAGCAGGGGAGTGGCTCAGACATGCATGTAGGGCATGCAAGGAGATTCTTAAAGTCTATTACCCGTTCATACTCTGTGTTCATTTTCTTTTCCAATTTAACCGAATTTTTAATCTGACACTACAAAGTAACCAGTTTGGGAAATTATTGGGGTACTCTGTATAAAATTATAATAGTTCTGAAAACATGGGTAGTACAAAAGAAAGGGAATTTAAAGGGACCTCACAAAACAAAGCGCTCCCTGCTCTCCATGTGTATAACGTGCCGTTCTTACTGCAAAACTCAACAACCTCAGGTCTTATTATATTTTTTCACCTCGGAAATTACATTCTTGATTATTTTGACCCCCACTTTGAGATACACGGGGGATTCCAATGTTTATCTTGATTTACAAAACGACTGTTGCTATGCAGCTTGTTTTCCAAGTGCTCAGCTTACTGGTCCAGTAAGCTGTGAAAAGGGATGTGTTTATTGAGCATATCTCTTCTTGTGGTTAGAAGTAAAGGAGTCAAAGATGCCAGAACTGCAGAAGCAAACAGATGCCCATGTTACTGTTCAACGCTCATCAGACTATGACATGAGTGAAAAATAAACACTGAGATTTGGGAGTTTTCTCTACTGTAGCTACTGTTATTTGACCTGACATAGAAATTAGTTCTTTCAGGTGGGATGCTCCCATAACTAATCTCAAAATTGTGGCATTGTCTTATGTGTCTGGACATGGTTGGAAAGGAATCTGATATTGGAAGCCATAAATGTGGTTTTACGTGTTATTCAATGGCAAACTGTTTGCAGTAATGGTTGTCCATGGTATCTTTAGATGCAGAGCAACGGTTGGTCAATTGTTGATTTGCTCAGGGTAATTCAGTAGACGTATGTTCAGGAAAAACTTTCTGGTTGACAGGCCAGAAATGTAAAGAATGAAAAGAAAAATAATACAGCCCAGAAACTCAAAACCTTGCTGAATTAGAATACTCACTGCTTGTAAGTCCTAAAGAGCAAGATATGAGATTAGAAGTGGTTTTCAAGTAGAAGTCCAATTTCAGTTGACTGTTACAACAGAGAAAAGAGACAGAAGTTGTCGTCTTTCCACCTTTGTGCCAGGGAGCCTCATGGTAGCTGTATTATGTTGTGGGGAAAGGCAGTAATTTAATCAGGCCAGAAAATTACTTCTACAAAAGGAACTTCCTGAGATCCATAGGACATAGAAATGATTGGAGGATTGAAATTATATCAGGTGTCTAATAAGTTTTTCAGGGAATTGAGAACTAAATAAACTACGTGCCAAAATGGAAAAGAATGATTTTCAAGCTTACTAACGACTTTCCTGCCCACCTTTCCCTATTTTCCACCCTACGAAATCAGATATGGTAAGTACAGATGACTAAACTGGAATATCCACTCTGAGACGGGTACAAGGACCCCAGAATAATCGATAAAGGAAGCTCTCTCAGAGAATAGTATCGGATCCTAAGAGAGCCAAGGAGGAGAAGGAACACAGAGATGCTCAAACATTGTTACTCTGTTGTATGATGGTTATTCCTTCATGTTTTCCCTCCGGGTTTATTGATGTATAATTGACAAATGAAATTGTACATATTTACGGTGTATAATGTGATGATTTGACATATGTGTACTTTATGCAGTGATTACCATCATCGGTCACTTAGCACATTAATCACTTCATCAGTAACAAGGTAATGTGTTTATGTCTCTCTGTTTGTGTGTGTGTGTGTGTGTGTGTGTGTGTGTGATGAGAACACTTACAGTCTAATTTCTGAGCAAGATTGAAGTACACAAGTGGGTATTATTAGCGAGCTCACCATGCTGTACCCTAGACTCTGAGAACTCATTCATTGTATGATTGCAGGCTTCTACCGTTGGCCCAACATCTCCACCACTGTCCGACCCCTCAGACCCTGATGACCACCATTGTACTCTCTGATGCTGTGACATCTGTTAGTTCGGAAACAAATTCCTAAATAAACAATGGTGCAAAGAAGAAATAACAAATAAATAGAAAATACCTTGAGATGAACGACATGAAAAGAAAACATACAAGACCTTTTGGGATAAATGTAATGCAGCAAAAAGAGAGCCACGTATGTCTGGAGATATCTATATTACAAAAGATGATCTCAAATCAGCAACCTGATAGACATGTATGCATGTGTGTGGGTTTATGAAAATTGCAAACTCGTAACACTAAATACAGCAAAGTGTAAGCAGTGATTATTTCTGGCCATTTAATAGACATGCTCATTTTTTAACAGCTTTATGTTCTCCCCATTATATATGAAATGATATACGTTCACTTTTATAACAATGTATCATATTATTTTAAAAATATATAGTAGTCAGGGAAGATGTGGCTAAGCTGCAAGGAAAGTTTACTTCCTGGCTTTCTGGCACATGCTTAGCTGATGACTCTTTCACAGGTTTCAAGTGTCTCCTCTTTCTTTTCCTCTCCTCTTCGTTCTCGTCTTCTTCCTGCTGTCCCATTAAAAAACCCCATTCCTAAGAAGCTTCCTTATTATTTGGTTAAGAGAAATTACTAGGCCAGTTCTTCCTTCTGACTGCAGGAAGAATTATGAAATATAGGAAATGACTATTACTAAATGCATGGGCAATATATCAAAGTCCCAAACTGGATGGTTAAAGGGTAGATATTGGCAGTGAAGATAATATGGAGGTGAGTGTTCTGGAATGTGAAAAAGAAGATAGACAATAAACAGTGAAATTGTTTTTCAAATTGCTCTCTTCAAAGACCTAAACATTGTTGGAATGAGTGGAAAAAAGCACATATATCAAATGTGCCCTAAGTTCACATTTCACCCCGATGTCAGAACTTTATCTCTCCCTTCCCAACGTCACTCTGAATCATTTGTATGTGATGCTGTGAGCCTTAAATGATATCTTATATCTAGTTTTGTTTCCACAGAATTGAAGCCTGGTATTTACTTATGGAATACAAGAGATTTATTTTCTGATAAAGGAAATTTAAGCATACGACAGCAGTCTAGGGAAGAGTTCACGTCAGGTGAGATGGGACATCCTGACTCCATTAAACATGTTTTCCCACATTAAACAGTATCATAAAGCGAGATTTGCAACTCTGTTCCTAAAGCAGACAGGGGCCTTCAACAACCGTGACCCATCACAAGACTCTTCAGTGCCCAAGGGGACAGCATAGAGTAGTGTTCGTGTCAAGGATAGGAGGGAGGAACTGTAGAAACACTGTTGACAGCTAAATCACTGAAAAGGCAGAAATGAAATCTTTGCAGGACATGCTAAGGCACTGGTTCCTGAACTTCAGCTCTTTGCTAAAAGCTCATTATATTTGTCATAATTCCACACCTCATGTGTCATATTACATTAGTTTTTTTGGCTTTAACTTCACTTCCTAAAAACTTTGAAAATGTTTGTTTCAATTGGCCATAGGTGATGATGCACACGAAATGACAGATGCAATATTCAAATTATATATTACAACATGTACGTACATATATACATACAGAAATATGTTACAGAAAGAGGGACAAGGACAGATACAGAGAGATTAAAATATCTGGAACATGCCAAGTCTGCAGAGCAGAAATTCTGTTGGAAGTCCATCTAACAGGGGGATATTCTTTTACCTGAGGGAGCGTCAGCCTTGTTCTCTTCAGGCCGTCAGTGGATTGGATGAGAACTTTCCACTTTATAGAGGGCAACCGACTTAGATCAGACTACTGATTTAAATAATGTTCTCATGCAAAATCATCCTTACAGAAACATAAAGAATAATGTTTGACCAGAAAACTGGAGACATGTGCCAGTGAATCTGACCCATAAATTAACCATCAAGCCTTTTTCCCAGCACATTGACAAAGTGTGTGAAGAAAGTAGAAGAGGAAATAGGTTTATTTGACACAGGCCCCACCGTGACCAAAATGGAAAATGCAAAAAATAGGTTTAAAATATAAGAAAATTATTATTAATGATTAAGAAGTTGTTTATGAATGGCAATGAACTTCAGTGACTGCATTTTTAATAAAGAGATTACAACTTTCTCTCGAATTTACCCCTAGGTTTGATGTGAAACAACATGTGTTTAGATCATTCATAAGTATTAAATACGTACAAATTTAGTTGCGTGAATGGCATTGCCTAATTTATTGGGTTTCCCAATAATTTCAAAGCGACAGGAAGCCAGAATATTGGAACAATCCTCTGAGATTTCTTCCAAAATTGAAGACATCCAAGGAGGTCAGTTGGGAGAAATTAGGTCGGAGAATGTGTTATGTCCCTTTGGGAGGTATGAGCAAAAAGCTTCATTTCTGTTGTAAGTTTTGGGTCTGAGCTGCCGGATCATCCGAGTTATGGCAGGGGATGCTCCGTGCCTGATGAATTCCTTGTGAGAGGAAGTAAAACAGATTTATAAAGTTCACAGGAATCTGACTGCTGGATGTTCTTCATTTGAAGAGGCAAACAGTGAAAGGAAGACTGTAGTGGTCCACACTTTACTACCCGTTTCCAAGTGTCATGATAGGAAATCATATGAGATGATGTGCAAATTTCCCTGCGTCCATTATCGAAGATGAAAGGAGACTCTGTTGAGCAAGCCATGAAACAAGGGGAAATGAATTGTAAGAAAGACTTGAGGTAAGCAGACATATGTCACCAGGTAGCAAGGCCCTTTTGAAACTATCATGTACAATAAACTTGCCACCAGATCAGGTGCAACTAGGCAGGCAGTTTTAGATGTCAAGGATGGTGAAAGATAGAAAAGGGTCATCCTCCCCAGTCAAGTAAGGGAACTTCTGACTACAAGTTAGAGGACACTCCAAGTGCTCCCACTGCCTTAAACCACTGAAAGTGAGAGGTAAGGCAGGAACTCTGTGAGTCATGAGAACATAATCCAGTGAGGAGACCTGTAACAAGATATTTCCTGTTTTCTGAGTCGCTGCCAAGCCAGTTATGGATGGATTTGCATTTGGGCTGGGAAATGATTGGACCAGGCCAGTTTTGGTAGCTCCGCTTCCCCCTGGGTGGGGCAGTAAGTGCCAATAAAAAGGACCTCTGCTCCACGACGGCTATCCTCCTGCTACTCGAGTTCCGATTGAATTTGTAGAACCTGGTGAGTCTGATTCTTCAGTTCAACTTTGTTCTTGGACAACTGAATGTTGAGTTTATGCTGGAGACAGCAAGTTGGATGGGTCCAAAGTTATCATCATGGGTATAATGCTACTTAGTGGATGGGAACTTGGAATCTGGGCACATCGTTGTGTTGTATTGACTAGATTTCTGATACCTAGTTTGAATTCCGCTATTGAAAAAGAAATCAACAGGAAAATTTTACATGAAGGGAGAAAGAGCAAAGTGTTTACCTTTTTCTATGCCTTTCTCTTGGACCTCTGCTGGGATTTCAGAGGCATTTGTCTTAGAAGGTGTGAGACCCTTAGATTCATCCTGATTGCCCTTTGCTCTGTACATAAGTCATGCTGTCGGGACCTCATGAGAGAAAATGGTGATAGAAATTGCTTGTGAGCTTGCCCAGGATTTTAGAACTTGTGATGGCCTTTTGTGAAGATGTCGTTTTCATAAAAAAGAAAGAAAGTAAAAAATACAGAAAGAAAGAAAGACACAAAGCAAAAGAGAAAACTTCGCTTGTTTCTTTAAAACAAAGATATTTTCTTTAGAAAAGTTGTGTGAGAAAAGAGAAGGTTTTCTCTGGATTGCCATAACGATTTTCTGAAGAACGAGAGAGAAGTCAGAAATTCATTAAAAGGTATTAAAGAGATTAAAGCACATACTTAGAGATTGGTGAGATACTATCTGTTGTTATTCCAAAAGATTTTGCCCTTTTCTCTATAGGAATTCCTTCTTGTGAACACAGTCATATACTTTCTTTCAGATATTAAGACTCCAGAAAGATGTCTTCTCAACATCAGCAGTGCAAGCAGCCCTGCCAGCCACAACCAGTGTGCCCACCAAAGTGTCCTGACCCTTGCCCACCTTGCAAGTGTCCAGACCCTTGCCCACCTTGCAAGTGCCCAGACCCTTGCCCACCTATAAAGTGCCCTGACCCATGCCCACCTTGCAAGTGTCCAGACCCTTGCCCACCTTGCAAGTGTCCAGACCCTTGCCCACCTATAAAGTGCTCTGACCCATGCGTGCCTCAGCAGTGCAAGCAGAAATGCCCTCCTGGGGCACCTGCTCATCATTGCTAGCAGAAATGCCTGCCCAAGAGTAGGTAAGAGCTTGCCCTTTTATCTGCATCTGGAAAGGATAAGGACAATCGGCTCCACTAGATCCACAGCTCCACCTTCATCTTCTCTTCAAAGCCTATCATGGATACGGAAGAAGCTTCCCCACCCTTCAGCCTCAGTATGCGTGTGGTGCTACCTGACAGACAGAGCTTTCTTATCTGAGGCTGCTGTACTGCTTCCCTCTGGGAGGTGCCCAAGAAAGCATCGCAGAGCTTCAGAAGGAAGAGCAGCAGCCTTCCTCCTGGGCGCCCTCTGAGGATTGTCTCACTGTCTTCTGTGTCGTTCGGTCACCTGGGCCTGGCTTACTACCAGCTGAGCAATTGTTACTTATCCCCCACTTCCTGAATAAAATACAATTCTTTTCTGTGATGGGAAAAATTTTTTCTTTTATTAAAAACCTGCTTTTAGCGATATCATATCATAATTTTGCTTGATTTCGATCTTTCTTTGATCCCGAGTTTCAGGCTCTCAGAGTCAGTGTTATCTGAATTTCGAGTCGTATCAATGATTATTTCTATACACTTTCAAATAGAGGTTATTTTCCTAATTATTGCTTGATTGGTTTGAGGAACAAATAGTTTACCTTCTTGGGATTTCAAACCCTTTAATAAAGTGTGGGGAAAATCACATTTACAGCGCCAACTTGCTTAGGCATAAAAATTACATGAATGTGTGTCATTCAGTTGGCACAATGCCGAGCACATAATTGGCATTTGAGAGGTGGCTGATCACCATTGTCTCTGTCATCATCACCGTCACCACCACCACGACCGCCACCACCACCCCCAGGTGCTCCAGCAGGGGAGTGGCTCAGACATGCATGTAGGGCATGCAAGGAGATTCTTAAAGTCTATTACCCGTTCATACTCTGTGTTCATTTTCTTTTCCAATTTAACCGAATTTTTAATCTGACACTACAAAGTAACCAGTTTGGGAAATTATTGGGGTACTCTGTATAAAATTATAATAGTTCTGAAAACATGGGTAGTACAAAAGAAAGGGAATTTAAAGGGACCTTACAAAACAAAGCGCTCCCTGCTCTCCATGTGTATAACGTGCCGTTCTTACTGCAAAACTCAACAACCTCAGGTCTTATTATATTTTTTCACCTCGGAAATTACATTCTTGATTATTTTGACCCCCACTTTGAGATACACTGGGGATTCCAATGTTTATCTTGATTTACAAAACGACTGTTGCTATGCAGCTTGTTTTCCAAGTGCTCAGCTTACTGGTCCAGTAAGCTGTGAAAAGGGATGTGTTTATTGAGCATATCTCTTCTTGTGGTTAGAAGTAAAGGAGTCAAAGATGCCAGAACTGCAGAAGCAAACAGATGCCCATGTTACTGTTCAACGCTCATCAGACTATGACATGAGTGAAAAATAAACACTGAGATTTGGGAGTTTTCTCTACTGTAGCTACTGTTATTTGACCTGACATAGAAATTAGTTCTTTCAGGTGGGATGCTCCCATAACTAATCTCAAAATTGTGGCATTGTCTTATGTGTCTGGACGTGGTTGGAAAGGAATCTGATATTGGAAGCCATAAATGTGGTTTTACGTGTTATTCAATGGCAAAATGTTTGCAGTAATGGTTGTCCATGGTATCTTTAGATGCAGAGCAACGGTTGGTCAATTGTTGATTTGCTCAGGGTAATTCAGTAGACGTATGTTCAGGAAAAACTTTCTGGTTGACAGGCCAGAAATGTAAAGAATGAAAAGAAAAATAATACAGCCCAGAAACTCAAAACCTTGCTGAATTAGAATACTCACTGCTTGTAAGTCCTAAAGAGCAAGATATGAGATTAGAAGTGGTTTTCAAGTAGAAGTCCAATTTCAGTTGACTGTTACAACAGAGAAAAGAGACAGAAGTTGTCGTCTTTCCACCTTTGTGCCAGGGAGCCTCATGGTAGCTGTATTATGTTGTGGGGAAAGGCAGTAATTTAATCAGGCCAGAAAATTACTTCTACAAAAGGAACTTCCTGAGATCCATAGGACATAGAAATGATTGGAGGACTGAAATTATATCAGGTGCCTAATAAGTTTTTGAGGGAATTGAGAACTAAATAAACTACGTGCCAAAATGAAAAAGAACGATTTTCAAGATTACTAACGACTTTCCTGCCCACCTTTCCCTATTTTCCACCCTACGAAATCAGATATGGTAAGTACAGATGACTAAACTGGAATATCCACTCTGAGACGGGTACAAGGACCCCAGAATAATCGATAAAGGAAGCTCTCTCAGAGAATAGTATCGGATCCTAAGAGAGCCAAGGAGGAGAAGGAACACAGAGATGCTCAAACATTGTTACTCTGTTGTATGATGGTTATTCCTTCATGTTTTCCCTCCGGGTTTATTGATGTATAATTGACAAATGAAATTGTACATATTTACGGTGTATAATGTGATGATTTGACATATGTGTACTTTATGCAGTGATTACCATCATCGGTCACTTAGCACATTAATCACTTCATCAGTAACAAGGTAATGTGTTTATGTCTCTCTGTTTGTGTGTGTGTGTGTGTGTGTGTGTGTGTGTGTGAGATGACAACACTTACAGTCTAATTTCTGAGCAAGATTGAAGTACACAAGTGGGTATTATTAGCGAGCTCACCATGCTGTACCCTAGACTCTGAGAACTCATTCATTGTATGATTGCAGGCTTCTACCGTTGGCCCAACATCTCCACCACTGTCCGACCCCTCAGACCCTGATGACCACCATTGTACTCTCTGATGCTGTGACATCTGTTAGTTTGGAAACAAATTCCTAAATAAACAATGGTGCAAAGAAAAAATAACAAATAAATAGAAAATACCTTGAGATGAACGACATGAAAAGAAAACATACAAGACCTTTTGGGATAAATGTAATGCAGCAAAAAGAGAGCCACGTATGTCTGGAGATATCTATATTACAAAAGATGATCTCAAATCAGCAACCTGATAGACATGTATGCATGTGTGTGGGTTTATGAAAATTGCAAACTCGTAACACTAAATACAGCAAAGTGTAAGCAGTGATTATTTCTGGCCATTTAATAGACATGCTCATTTTTTAACAGCTTTATGTTCTCCCCATTATATATGAAATGATATACGTTCACTTTTATAACAATGTATCATATTATTTTAAAAATATATAGTAGTCAGGGAAGATGTGGCTAAGCTGCAAGGAAAGTTTACTTCCTGGCTTTCTGGCACATGCTTAGCTGATGACTCTTTCACAGGTTTCAAGTGTCTCCTCTTTCTTTTCCTCTCCTCTTCGTTCTCATCTTCTTCCTGCTGTCCCATTAAAAAACCCCATTCCTAAGAAGCTTCCTTATTATTTGGTTAAGAGAAATTACTAGGCCAGTTCTTCCTTCTGACTGCAGGAAGAATTATGAAATATAGGAAATGACTATTACTAAATGCATGGGCAATATATCAAAGTCCCAAACTGGATGGTTAAAGGGTAGATATTGGCAGTGAAGATAATATGGAGGTGAGTGTTCTGGAATGTGAAAAAGAAGATAGACAATAAACAGTGAAATTGTTTTTCAAATTGCTCTCTTCAAAGACCTAAACATTGTTGGAATGAGTGGAAAAAAGCACATATATCAAATGTGCCCTAAGTTCACATTTCACCCCGATGTCAGAACTTTATCTCTCCCTTCCCAACGTCACTCTGAATCATTTGTATGTGATGCTGTGAGCCTTAAATGATATCTTATATCTAGTTTTGTTTCCACAGAATTGAAGCCTGGTATTTACTTATGGAATACAAGAGATTTATTTTCTGATAAAGGAAATTTAAGCATACGACAGCAGTCTAGGGAAGAGTTCACGTCAGGTGAGATGGGACATCCTGACTCCATTAAACATGTTTTCCCACATTAAACAGTATCATAAAGCGAGATTTGCAACTCTGTTCCTAAAGCAGACAGGGGCCTTCAACAACCGTGACCCATCACAAGACTCTTCAGTGCCCAAGGGGACAGCATAGAGTAGTGTTCGTGTCAAGGATAGGAGGGAGGAACTGTAGAAACACTGTTGACAGCTAAATCACTGAAAAGGCAGAAATGAAATCTTTGCAGGACATGCTAAGGCACTGGTTCCTGAACTTCAGCTCTTTGCTAAAAGCTCATTATATTTGTCATAATTCCACACCTCATGTGTCATATTACATTAGTTTTTTTGGCTTTAACTTCACTTCCTAAAAACTTTGAAAATGTTTGTTTCAATTGGCCATAGGTGATGATGCACACGAAACGACAGATGCAATATTCAAATTATATATTACAACATGTACGTACATATATACATACAGAAATATGTTACAGAAAGAGGGACAAGGACAGATACAGAGAGATTAAAATATCTGGAACATGCCAAGTCTGCAGAGCAGAAATTCTGTTGGAAGTCCATCTAACAGGGGAGTATTCTTTTACCTGAGGGAGCGTCAGCCTTGTTCTCTTCAGGCCGTCAGTGGATTGGATGAGAACTTTCCACTTTATAGAGGGCAACCAACTTAGATCAGACTACTGATTTAAATAATGTTCTCATGCAAAATCATCCTTACAGAAACATAAAGAATAATGTTTGACCAGAAAACTGGAGACATGTGCCAGTGAATCTGACCCATAAATTAATCATCAAGCCTTTTTCCCAGCACATTGACAAAGTGTGTGAAGAAAGTAGAAGAGGAAATAGGTTTATTTGACACAGGCCCCACCGTGACCAAAATGGAAAATGCAAAAAATAGGTTTAAAATATAAGAAAATTATTATTAATGATTAAGAAGTTGTTTATGAATGGCAATGAACTTCAGTGACTGCATTTTTAATAAAGAGATTACAACTTTCTCTCGAATTTACCCCTAGGTTTGATGTGAAACAACATGTGTTTAGATCATTCATAAGTATTAAATACGTACAAATTTAGTTGCGTGAATGGCATTGCCTAATTTATTGGGTTTCCCAATAATTTCAAAGCGACAGGAAGCCAGAATATTGGAACAATCCTCTGAGATTTCTTCCAAAATTGAAGACATCCAAGGAGGTCAGTTGGGAGAAATTAGGTCGGAGAATGTGTTATGTCCCTTTGGGAGGTATGAGCAAAAAGCTTCATTTCTGTTGTAAGTTTTGGGTCTGAGCTGCCGGATCATCCGAGTTATGGCAGGGGATGCTCCGTGCCTGATGAATTCCTTGTGAGAGGAAGTAAAACAGATTTATAAAGTTCACAGGAATCTGACTGCTGGATGTTCTTCATTTGAAGAGGCAAACAGTGAAAGGAAGACTGTAGTGGTCCACACTTTACTACCCGTTTCCAAGTGTCATGATAGGAAATCATATGAGATGATGTGCAAATTTCCCTGCGTCCATTATCGAAGATGAAAGGAGACTCTGTTGAGCAAGCCATGAAACAAGGGGAAATGAATTGTAAGAAAGACTTGAGGTAAGCAGACATATGTCACCAGGTAGCAAGGCCCTTTTGAAACCATCATGTACAATAAACTTGCCACCAGATCAGGTGCAACTAGGCAGGCAGTTTTAGATGTCAAGGATGGTGAAAGATAGAAAAGGGTCATCCTCCCCAGTCAAGTAAGGGAACTTCTGACTACAAGTTAGAGGACACTCCAAGTGCTCCCACTGCCTTAAACCACTGAAAGTGAGAGGTAAGGCAGGAACTCTGTGAGTCATGAGAACATAATCCAGTGAGGAGACCTGTAACAAGATATTTCCTGTTTTCTGAGTCGCTGCCAAGCCAGTTATGGATGGATTTGCATTTGGGCTGGGAAATGATTGGACCAGGCCAGTTTTGGTAGCTCCGCTTCCCCCTGGGTGGGGCCGTAAGTGCCAATAAAAAGGGCCTCTGCTCCACGACGGCTATCCTCCTGCTACTTGAGTTCCGATTGAATTTGTAGAACCTGGTGAGTCTGATTCTTCAGTTCAACTTTGTTCTTGGACAACTGAATGTTGAGTTTATGCTGGAGACAGCAAGTTGGATGGGTCCAAAGTTATCATCATGGGTATAATGCTACTTAGTGGATGGGAACTTGGAATCTGGGCACATCGTTGTGTTGTATTGACTAGATTTCTGATACCTAGTTTGAATTCCGCTATTGAAAAAGAAATCAACAGGAAAATTTTACATGAAGGGAGAAAGAGCAAAGTGTTTACCTTTTTCTATGCCTTTCTCTTGGACCTCTGCTGGGATTTCAGAGGCATTTGTCTTAGAAGGTGTGAGACCCTTAGATTCATCCTGATTGCCCTTTGCTCTGTACATAAGTCATGCTGTCGGGACCTCATGAGAGAAAATGGTGATAGAAATTGCTTGTGAGCTTGCCCAGGATTTTAGAACTTGTGATGGCCTTTTGTGAAGATGTCGTTTTCATAAAAAAGAAAGAAAGTAAAAAATACAGAAAGAAAGAAAGACACAAAGCAAAAGAGAAAACTTCGCTTGTTTCTTTAAAACAAAGATATTTTCTTTAGAAAAGTTGTGTGAGAAAAGAGAAGGTTTTCTCTGGATTGCCATAACGATTTTCTGAAGAACGAGAGAGAAGTCAGAAATTCATTAAAAGGTATTAAAGAGATTAAAGCACATACTTAGAGATTGGTGAGATACTATCTGTTGTTATTCCAAAAGATTTTGCCCTTTTCTCTATAGGAATTCCTTCTTGTGAACACAGTCATATACTTTCTTTCAGATATTAAGACTCCAGAAAGATGTCTTCTCAACATCAGCAGTGCAAGCAGCCCTGCCAGCCACAACCAGTGTGCCCACCAAAGTGTCCTGACCCTTGCCCACCTTGCAAGTGTCCAGACCCTTGCCCACCTTGCAAGTGCCCAGACCCTTGCCCACCTATAAAGTGCCCTGACCCATGCCCACCTTGCAAGTGTCCAGACCCTTGCCCACCTTGCAAGTGTCCAGACCCTTGCCCACCTATAAAGTGCTCTGACCCATGCGTGCCTCAGCAGTGCAAGCAGAAATGCCCTCCTGGGGCACCTGCTCATCATTGCTAGCAGAAATGCCTGCCCAAGAGTAGGTAAGAGCTTGCCCTTTTATCTGCATCTGGAAAGGATAAGGACAATCGGCTCCACTAGATCCACAGCTCCACCTTCATCTTCTCTTCAAAGCCTATCATGGATACGGAAGAAGCTTCCCCACCCTTCAGCCTCAGTATGCGTGTGGTGCTACCTGACAGACAGAGCTTTCTTATCTGAGGCTGCTGTACTGCTTCCCTCTGGGAGGTGCCCAAGAAAGCATCGCAGAGCTTCAGAAGGAAGAGCAGCAGCCTTCCTCCTGGGCGCCCTCTGAGGATTGTCTCACTGTCTTCTGTGTCGTTCGGTCACCTGGGCCTGGCTTACTACCAGCTGAGCAATTGTTACTTATCCCCCACTTCCTGAATAAAATACAATTCTTTTCTGTGATGGGAAAAATTTTTTCTTTTATTAAAAACCTGCTTTTAGCGATATCATATCATAATTTTGCTTGATTTCGATCTTTCTTTGATCCCGAGTTTCAGGCTCTCAGAGTCAGTGTTATCTGAATTTCGAGTCGTATCAATGATTATTTCTATACACTTTCAAATAGAGGTTATTTTCCTAATTATTGCTTGATTGGTTTGAGGAACAAATAGTTTACCTTCTTGGGATTTCAAACCCTTTAATAAAGTGTGGGGAAAATCACATTTACAGCGCCAACTTGCTTAGGCATAAAAATTACATGAATGTGTGTCATTCAGTTGGCACAATGCCGAGCACATAATTGGCATTTGAGAGGTGGCTGATCACCATTGTCTCTGTCATCATCACCGTCACCACCACCACGACCGCCACCACCACCCCCAGGTGCTCCAGCAGGGGAGTGGCTCAGACATGCATGTAGGGCATGCAAGGAGATTCTTAAAGTCTATTACCCGTTCATACTCTGTGTTCATTTTCTTTTCCAATTTAACCGAATTTTTAATCTGACACTACAAAGTAACCAGTTTGGGAAATTATTGGGGTACTCTGTATAAAATTATAATAGTTCTGAAAACATGGGTAGTACAAAAGAAAGGGAATTTAAAGGGACCTTACAAAACAAAGCGCTCCCTGCTCTCCATGTGTATAACGTGCCGTTCTTACTGCAAAACTCAACAACCTCAGGTCTTATTATATTTTTTCACCTCGGAAATTACATTCTTGATTATTTTGACCCCCACTTTGAGATACACTGGGGATTCCAATGTTTATCTTGATTTACAAAACGACTGTTGCTATGCAGCTTGTTTTCCAAGTGCTCAGCTTACTGGTCCAGTAAGCTGTGAAAAGGGATGTGTTTATTGAGCATATCTCTTCTTGTGGTTAGAAGTAAAGGAGTCAAAGATGCCAGAACTGCAGAAGCAAACAGATGCCCATGTTACTGTTCAACGCTCATCAGACTATGACATGAGTGAAAAATAAACACTGAGATTTGGGAGTTTTCTCTACTGTAGCTACTGTTATTTGACCTGACATAGAAATTAGTTCTTTCAGGTGGGATGCTCCCATAACTAATCTCAAAATTGTGGCATTGTCTTATGTGTCTGGACGTGGTTGGAAAGGAATCTGATATTGGAAGCCATAAATGTGGTTTTACGTGTTATTCAATGGCAAAATGTTTGCAGTAATGGTTGTCCATGGTATCTTTAGATGCAGAGCAACGGTTGGTCAATTGTTGATTTGCTCAGGGTAATTCAGTAGACGTATGTTCAGGAAAAACTTTCTGGTTGACAGGCCAGAAATGTAAAGAATGAAAAGAAAAATAATACAGCCCAGAAACTCAAAACCTTGCTGAATTAGAATACTCACTGCTTGTAAGTCCTAAAGAGCAAGATATGAGATTAGAAGTGGTTTTCAAGTAGAAGTCCAATTTCAGTTGACTGTTACAACAGAGAAAAGAGACAGAAGTTGTCGTCTTTCCACCTTTGTGCCAGGGAGCCTCATGGTAGCTGTATTATGTTGTGGGGAAAGGCAGTAATTTAATCAGGCCAGAAAATTACTTCTACAAAAGGAACTTCCTGAGATCCATAGGACATAGAAATGATTGGAGGACTGAAATTATATCAGGTGCCTAATAAGTTTTTGAGGGAATTGAGAACTAAATAAACTACGTGCCAAAATGAAAAAGAACGATTTTCAAGATTACTAACGACTTTCCTGCCCACCTTTCCCTATTTTCCACCCTACGAAATCAGATATGGTAAGTACAGATGACTAAACTGGAATATCCACTCTGAGACGGGTACAAGGACCCCAGAATAATCGATAAAGGAAGCTCTCTCAGAGAATAGTATCGGATCCTAAGAGAGCCAAGGAGGAGAAGGAACACAGAGATGCTCAAACATTGTTACTCTGTTGTATGATGGTTATTCCTTCATGTTTTCCCTCCGGGTTTATTGATGTATAATTGACAAATGAAATTGTACATATTTACGGTGTATAATGTGATGATTTGACATATGTGTACTTTATGCAGTGATTACCATCATCGGTCACTTAGCACATTAATCACTTCATCAGTAACAAGGTAATGTGTTTATGTCTCTCTGTTTGTGTGTGTGTGTGTGTGTGTGTGTGTGTGTGTGTGATGACAACACTTACAGTCTAATTTCTGAGCAAGATTGAAGTACACAAGTGGGTATTATTAGCGAGCTCACCATGCTGTACCCTAGACTCTGAGAACTCATTCATTGTATGATTGCAGGCTTCTACCGTTGGCCCAACATCTCCACCACTGTCCGACCCCTCAGACCCTGATGACCACCATTGTACTCTCTGATGCTGTGACATCTGTTAGTTTGGAAACAAATTCCTAAATAAACAATGGTGCAAAGAAAAAATAACAAATAAATAGAAAATACCTTGAGATGAACGACATGAAAAGAAAACATACAAGACCTTTTGGGATAAATGTAATGCAGCAAAAAGAGAGCCACGTATGTCTGGAGATATCTATATTACAAAAGATGATCTCAAATCAGCAACCTGATAGACATGTATGCATGTGTGTGGGTTTATGAAAATTGCAAACTCGTAACACTAAATACAGCAAAGTGTAAGCAGTGATTATTTCTGGCCATTTAATAGAGATGCTCATTTTTTAACAGCTTTATGTTCTCCCCATTATATATGAAATGATATACGTTCACTTTTATAACAATGTATCATATTATTTTAAAAATATATAGTAGTCAGGGAAGATGTGGCTAAGCTGCAAGGAAAGTTTACTTCCTGGCTTTCTGGCACATGCTTAGCTGATGACTCTTTCACAGGTTTCAAGTGTCTCCTCTTTCTTTTCCTCTCCTCTTCGTTCTCATCTTCTTCCTGCTGTCCCATTAAAAAACCCCATTCCTAAGAAGCTTCCTTATTATTTGGTTAAGAGAAATTACTAGGCCAGTTCTTCCTTCTGACTGCAGGAAGAATTATGAAATATAGGAAATGACTATTACTAAATGCATGGGCAATATATCAAAGTCCCAAACTGGATGGTTAAAGGGTAGATATTGGCAGTGAAGATAATATGGAGGTGAGTGTTCTGGAATGTGAAAAAGAAGATAGACAATAAACAGTGAAATTGTTTTTCAAATTGCTCTCTTCAAAGACCTAAACATTGTTGGAATGAGTGGAAAAAAGCACATATATCAAATGTGCCCTAAGTTCACATTTCACCCCGATGTCAGAACTTTATCTCTCCCTTCCCAACGTCACTCTGAATCATTTGTATGTGATGCTGTGAGCCTTAAATGATATCTTATATCTAGTTTTGTTTCCACAGAATTGAAGCCTGGTATTTACTTATGGAATACAAGAGATTTATTTTCTGATAAAGGAAATTTAAGCATACGACAGCAGTCTAGGGAAGAGTTCACGTCAGGTGAGATGGGACATCCTGACTCCATTAAACATGTTTTCCCACATTAAACAGTATCATAAAGCGAGATTTGCAACTCTGTTCCTAAAGCAGACAGGGGCCTTCAACAACCGTGACCCATCACAAGACTCTTCAGTGCCCAAGGGGACAGCATAGAGTAGTGTTCGTGTCAAGGATAGGAGGGAGGAACTGTAGAAACACTGTTGACAGCTAAATCACTGAAAAGGCAGAAATGAAATCTTTGCAGGACATGCTAAGGCACTGGTTCCTGAACTTCAGCTCTTTGCTAAAAGCTCATTATATTTGTCATAATTCCACACCTCATGTGTCATATTACATTAGTTTTTTTGGCTTTAACTTCACTTCCTAAAAACTTTGAAAATGTTTGTTTCAATTGGCCATAGGTGATGATGCACACGAAACGACAGATGCAATATTCAAATTATATATTACAACATGTACGTACATATATACATACAGAAATATGTTACAGAAAGAGGGACAAGGACAGATACAGAGAGATTAAAATATCTGGAACATGCCAAGTCTGCAGAGCAGAAATTCTGTTGGAAGTCCATCTAACAGGGGAGTATTCTTTTACCTGAGGGAGCGTCAGCCTTGTTCTCTTCAGGCCGTCAGTGGATTGGATGAGAACTTTCCACTTTATAGAGGGCAACCGACTTAGATCAGACTACTGATTTAAATAATGTTCTCATGCAAAATCATCCTTACAGAAACATAAAGAATAATGTTTGACCAGAAAACTGGAGACATGTGCCAGTGAATCTGACCCATAAATTAATCATCAAGCCTTTTTCCCAGCACATTGACAAAGTGTGTGAAGAAAGTAGAAGAGGAAATAGGTTTATTTGACACAGGCCCCACCGTGACCAAAATGGAAAATGCAAAAAATAGGTTTAAAATATAAGAAAATTATTATTAATGATTAAGAAGTTGTTTATGAATGGCAATGAACTTCAGTGACTGCATTTTTAATAAAGAGATTACAACTTTCTCTCGAATTTACCCCTAGGTTTGATGTGAAACAACATGTGTTTAGATCATTCATAAGTATTAAATACGTACAAATTTAGTTGCGTGAATGGCATTGCCTAATTTATTGGGTTTCCCAATAATTTCAAAGCGACAGGAAGCCAGAATATTGGAACAATCCTCTGAGATTTCTTCCAAAATTGAAGACATCCAAGGAGGTCAGTTGGGAGAAATTAGGTCGGAGAATGTGTTATGTCCCTTTGGGAGGTATGAGCAAAAAGCTTCATTTCTGTTGTAAGTTTTGGGTCTGAGCTGCCGGATCATCCGAGTTATGGCAGGGGATGCTCCGTGCCTGATGAATTCCTTGTGAGAGGAAGTAAAACAGATTTATAAAGTTCACAGGAATCTGACTGCTGGATGTTCTTCATTTGAAGAGGCAAACAGTGAAAGGAAGACTGTAGTGGTCCACACTTTACTACCCGTTTCCAAGTGTCATGATAGGAAATCATATGAGATGATGTGCAAATTTCCCTGCGTCCATTATCGAAGATGAAAGGAGACTCTGTTGAGCAAGCCATGAAACAAGGGGAAATGAATTGTAAGAAAGACTTGAGGTAAGCAGACATATGTCACCAGGTAGCAAGGCCCTTTTGAAACCATCATGTACAATAAACTTGCCACCAGATCAGGTGCAACTAGGCAGGCAGTTTTAGATGTCAAGGATGGTGAAAGATAGAAAAGGGTCATCCTCCCCAGTCAAGTAAGGGAACTTCTGACTACAAGTTAGAGGACACTCCAAGTGCTCCCACTGCCTTAAACCACTGAAAGTGAGAGGTAAGGCAGGAACTCTGTGAGTCATGAGAACATAATCCAGTGAGGAGACCTGTAACAAGATATTTCCTGTTTTCTGAGTCGCTGCCAAGCCAGTTATGGATGGATTTGCATTTGGGCTGGGAAATGATTGGACCAGGCCAGTTTTGGTAGCTCCGCTTCCCCCTGGGTGGGGCCGTAAGTGCCAATAAAAAGGGCCTCTGCTCCACGACGGCTATCCTCCTGCTACTTGAGTTCCGATTGAATTTGTAGAACCTGGTGAGTCTGATTCTTCAGTTCAACTTTGTTCTTGGACAACTGAATGTTGAGTTTATGCTGGAGACAGCAAGTTGGATGGGTCCAAAGTTATCATCATGGGTATAATGCTACTTAGTGGATGGGAACTTGGAATCTGGGCACATCGTTGTGTTGTATTGACTAGATTTCTGATACCTAGTTTGAATTCCGCTATTGAAAAAGAAATCAACAGGAAAATTTTACATGAAGGGAGAAAGAGCAAAGTGTTTACCTTTTTCTATGCCTTTCTCTTGGACCTCTGCTGGGATTTCAGAGGCATTTGTCTTAGAAGGTGTGAGACCCTTAGATTCATCCTGATTGCCCTTTGCTCTGTACATAAGTCATGCTGTCGGGACCTCATGAGAGAAAATGGTGATAGAAATTGCTTGTGAGCTTGCCCAGGATTTTAGAACTTGTGATGGCCTTTTGTGAAGATGTCGTTTTCATAAAAAAGAAAGAAAGTAAAAAATACAGAAAGAAAGAAAGACACAAAGCAAAAGAGAAAACTTCGCTTGTTTCTTTAAAACAAAGATATTTTCTTTAGAAAAGTTGTGTGAGAAAAGAGAAGGTTTTCTCTGGATTGCCATAACGATTTTCTGAAGAACGAGAGAGAAGTCAGAAATTCATTAAAAGGTATTAAAGAGATTAAAGCACATACTTAGAGATTGGTGAGATACTATCTGTTGTTATTCCAAAAGATTTTGCTCTTTTCTCTATAGGAATTCCTTCTTGTGAACACAGTCATATACTTTCTTTCAGATATTAAGACTCCAGAAAGATGTCTTCTCAACATCAGCAGTGCAAGCAGCCCTGCCAGCCACAACCAGTGTGCCCACCAAAGTGTCCTGACCCTTGCCCACCTTGCAAGTGTCCAGACCCTTGCCCACCTTGCAAGTGCCCAGACCCTTGCCCACCTATAAAGTGCCCTGACCCATGCCCACCTTGCAAGTGTCCAGACCCTTGCCCACCTTGCAAGTGTCCAGACCCTTGCCCACCTATAAAGTGCTCTGACCCATGCGTGCCTCAGCAGTGCAAGCAGAAATGCCCTCCTGGGGCACCTGCTCATCATTGCTAGCAGAAATGCCTGCCCAAGAGTAGGTAAGAGCTTGCCCTTTTATCTGCATCTGGAAAGGATAAGGACAATCGTCTCCACTAGATCCACAGCTCCACCTTCATCTTCTCTTCAAAGCCTATCATGGATACGGAAGAAGCTTCTCCACCCTTCAGCCTCAATGTGCGTGTGGTGCTTCCTGACAGACAGAGCTTTCTTATCTGAGGCTGCTGTACTGCTTCCCTCTGGGAGGTGCCCAAGAAAGCATCGCAGAGCCTCAGAAGGAAGAGCAGCAGCCTTCCTCCTGGGCGCCCTCTGAGGATTGTCTCACTGTCTTCTGTGTCGTTCGGTCACCTGGGCCTGGCTTACTACCAGCTGAGCAATTGTTACTTATCCCCCACTTCCTGAATAAAATACAATTCTTTTCTGTGATGGGAAAATTTTTTTCTTTTTTTAAAAACCTGCTTTTAGCGATATCATATCATAATTTTGCTTGATTTCGATCTTTCTTTGATCCCGAGTTTCAGGCTCTCAGAGTCAGTGTTATCTGAATTTCGAGTCGTATCAATGATTATTTCTATACAGTTTCAAATAGAGGTTATTTTCCTAATTATTGCTTGATTGGTTTGAGGAACAAATAGTTTACCTTCTTGGGATTTCAAACCCTTTAATAAAGTGTGGGGAAAATCACATTTACAGCGCCAACTTGCTTAGGCATAAAAATTACATGAATGTGTGTCATTCAGTTGGCACAATGCCGAGCACATAATTGGCATTTGAGAGGTGGCTGATCACCATTGTCTCTGTCATCATCACCGTCACCACCACCACGACCGCCACCACCACCCCCAGGTGCTCCAGCAGGGGAGTGGCTCAGACATGCATGTAGGGCATGCAAGGAGATTCTTAAAGTCTATTACCCGTTCATACTCTGTGTTCATTTTCTTTTCCAATTTAACCGAATTTTTAATCTGACACTACAAAGTAACCAGTTTGGGAAATTATTGGGGTACTCTGTATAAAATTATAATAGTTCTGAAAACATGGGTAGTACAAAAGAAAGGGAATTTAAAGGGACCTCACAAAACAAAGCGCTCCCTGCTCTCCATGTGTATAACGTGCCGTTCTTACTGCAAAACTCAACAACCTCAGGTCTTATTATATTTTTTCACCTCGGAAATTACATTCTTGATTATTTTGACCCCCACTTTGAGATACACTGGGGATTCCAAAGTTTATCTTGATTTACAAAACGACTGTTGCTATGCAGCTTGTTTTCCAAGTGCTCAGCTTACTGGTCCAGTAAGCTGTGAAAAGGGATGTGTTTATTGAGCATATCTCTTCTTGTGGTTAGAAGTAAAGGAGTCAAAGATGCCAGAACTGCAGAAGCAAACAGATGCCCATGTTACTGTTCAACGCTCATCAGACTATGACATGAGTGAAAAATAAACACTGAGATTTGGGAGTTTTCTCTACTGTAGCTACTGTTATTTGACCTGACATAGAAATTAGTTCTTTCAGGTGGGATGCTCCCATAACTAATCTCAAAATTGTGGCATTGTCTTATGTGTCTGGACGTGGTTGGAAAGGAATCTGATATTGGAAGCCATAAATGTGGTTTTACGTGTTATTCAATGGCAAACTGTTTGCAGTAATGGTTGTCCATGGTATCTTTAGATGCAGAGCAACGGTTGGTCAATTGTTGATTTGCTCAGGGTAATTCAGTAGACGTATGTTCAGGAAAAACTTTCTGGTTGACAGGCCAGAAATGTAAAGAATGAAAAGAAAAATAATACAGCCCAGAAACTCAAAACCTTGCTGAATTAGAATACTCACTGCTTGTAAGTCCTAAAGAGCAAGATATGAGATTAGAAGTGGTTTTCAAGTAGAAGTCCAATTTCAGTTGACTGTTACAACAGAGAAAAGAGACAGAAGTTGTCGTCTTTCCACCTTTGTGCCAGGGAGCCTCATGGTAGCTGTATTATGTTGTGGGGAAAGGCAGTAATTTAATCAGGCCAGAAAATTACTTCTACAAAAGGAACTTCCTGAGATCCATAGGACATAGAAATGATTGGAGGACTGAAATTATATCAGGTGCCTAATAAGTTCTTGAGGGAATTGAGAACTAAATAAACTACGTGCCAAAATGAAAAAGAATGATTTTCAAGATTACTAACGACTTTCCTGCCCACCTTTCCCTATTTTCCACCCTACGAAATCAGATATGGTAAGTACAGATGACTAAACCGGAATATCCACTCTGAGACGGGTACAAGGACCCCAGAATAATCGATAAAGGAAGCTCTCTCAGAGAATAGTATCGGATCCTAAGAGAGCCAAGGAGGAGAAGGAACACAGAGATGCTCAAACATTGTTACTCTGTTGTATGATGGTTATTCCTTCATGTTTTCCCTCCGGGTTTATTGATGTATAACTGACAAATGAAATTGTACATATTTACGGTGTATAATGTGATGATTTGACATATGTGTACTTTATGCAGTGATTACCATCATCGGTCACTTAGCACATTAATCACTTCATCAGTAACAAGGTAATGTGTTTATGTCTCTCTGTTTGTGTGTGTGTCTGTGTGTGTGTGTGTGTGTGATGAGAACACTTACAGTCTAATTTCTGAACAAGATTGAAGTACACAAGTGGGTATTATTAGCGAGATCACCATGCTGTACCCTAGACTCTGAGAACTCATTCATTGTATGATTGCAGGCTTCTACCGTTGGCCCAACATCTCCACCACTGTCCGACCCCTCAGACCCTGATGACCACCATTGTACTCTCTGATGCTGTGACATCTGTTAGTTCGGAAACAAATTCCTAAATAAACAATGGTGCAAAGAAGAAATAACAAATAAATAGAAAATACCTTGAGATGAACGACATGAAAAGAAAACATACAAGACCTTTTGGGATAAATGTAATGCAGCAAAAAGAGAGCCACCTATGTCTGGAGATATCTATATTACAAAAGATGATCTCAAATCAGCAACCTGATAGACATGTATGCATGTGTGTGGGTTTATGAAAATTGCAAACTCGTAACACTAAATACAGCAAAGTATAAGCAGTGATTATTTCTGGCCATTTAATAGACATGCTCATTTTTTAACAGCTTTATGTTCTCCTCATTATATATGAAATGATATACGTTCACTTTTATAACAATGTATCATATTATTTTAAAAATATATAGTAGTCAGGGAAGATGTGGCTAAGCTGCAAGGAAAGTTTACGTCCTGGCTCTCTGGCACATGCTTAGCTGATGACTCTTTCACAGGTTTCAAGTGTCTCCTCTTTCTTTTCCTCTCCTCTTCTTTCTTTTCTTCTTCCTGCTGTTCCATTAAAAAACCCCATTAATAAGAAGCTTCCTTATTATTTGGTTAAGAGAAATTACTAGGCCAGTTCTTCCTTCTGACTGCAGGAAGAATTATGAAATATAGGAAATGACTATTACTAAATGCATGGGCAATATATCAAAGTCCCAAACTGGATGGTTAAAGGGTAGATATTGGCAGTGAAGATAATATGGAGGTGAGTGTTCTGGAATGTGAAAAAGAAGATAGACAATAAACAGTGAAATTGTTTTTCAAATTGCTCTCTTCAAAGACCTAAACATTGTTGGAATGAGTGGAAAAAAGCACATATATCAAATGTGCCCTAAGTTCACATTTCACCCCGATGTCAGAACTTTATCTCTCCCTTCCCAACGTCACTCTGAATCATTTGTATGTGATGCTGTGAGCCTTAAATGATATCTTATATCTAGTTTTGTTTCCACAGAATTGAAGCCTGGTATTTACTTATGGAATACAGGAGATTTATTTTCTGATAAAGGAAATTTAAGCATACGACAGCAGTCTAGGGACGAGTTCACGTCAGGTGAGATGGGACATCCTGACTCCATTAAACATGTTTTCCCACATTAAACAGTATCATAAAGCGCGATTTGCAACTCTGTTCCTAAAGCAGACAGGGGCCTTCACCAACCGTGACCCATCACAAGACTCTTCAGTGCCCAAGGGGACAGCATAGAGTAGTGTTCGTGTCAAGGATAGGAGGGAGGAACTGTAGAAACACTGTTGACAGCTAAATCACTGAAAAGGCAGAAATGAAATCTTTGCAGGACATGCTAAGGCACTGGTTCCTGAACTTCAGCTCTTTGCTAAAAGCTCATTATATTTGTCATAATTCCACACCTCATGTGCCATATTACATTAGTTTTTTTGGCTTTAACTTCACTTCCTAAAAACTTTGAAAATGTTTGTTTCAATTGGCCATAGGTGATGATGCACACGAAACGACAGATGCAATATTCAAATTATATATTACAACATGTACGTACATATATACATACAGAAATATGTTACAGAAAGAGGGACAAGGACAGATACAGAGAGATTAAAATATCTGGAACATGCCAAGTCTGCAGAGCAGAAATTCTGTTGGAAGTCCATCTAACAGGGGAATATTCTTTTACCTGAGGGAGCGTCAGCCTTGTTCTCTTCAGGCCGTCAGTGGATTGGATGAGAACTTTCCACTTTATAGAGGGCAACCGACTTAGATCAGACTACTGATTTAAATAATGTTCTCATGCAAAATCATCCTTACAGAAACATAAAGAATAATGTTTGACCAGAAAACTGGAGACATGTGCCAGTGAATCTGACCCATAAATTAACCATCAAGCCTTTTTCCCAGCACATTGACAAAGTGTGTGAAGAAAGTAGAAGAGGAAATAGGTTTATTTGACACAGGCCCCACCGTGACCAAAATGGAAAATGCAAAAAATAGGTTTAAAATATAAGAAAATTATTATTAATGATTAAGAAGTTGTTTATGAATGGCAATGAACTTCAGTGACTGCATTTTTAATAAAGAGATTACAACTTTCTCTCGAATTTACCCCTAGGTTTGATGTGAAACAACATGTGTTTAGATCATTCATAAGTATTAAATACGTACAAATTTAGTTGCATGAATGGCATTGCCTAATTTATTGGGTTTCCCAATAATTTCAAAGCGACAGGAAGCCAGAATATTGGAACAATCCTCTGAGATTTCTTCCAAAATTGAAGACATCCAAGGAGGTCAGTTGGGAGAAATTAGGTCGGAGAATGTGTTATGTCCCTTTGGGAGGTATGAGCAAAAAGCTTCATTTCTGTTGTAAGTTTTGGGTCTGAGCTGCCGGATCATCCGAGTTATGGCAGGGGATGCTCCGTGCCTGATGAATTCCTTGTGAGAGGAAGTAAAACAGATTTATAAAGTTCACAGGAATCTGCCTGCTGGATGTTCTTCATTTGAAGAGGCAAACAGTGAAAGGAAGACTGTAGTGGTCCACACTTTACTACCCGTTTCCAAGTGTCATGATAGGAAATCATATGAGATGATGTGCAAATTTCCCTGCGTCCATTATCGAAGATGAAAGGAGACTCTGTTGAGCAAGCCATGAAACAAGGGGAAATGAATTGTAAGAAAGACTTGAGGTAAGCAGACATATGTCACCAGGTAGCAAGGCCCTTTTGAAACCATCATGTACAATAAACTTGCCACCAGATCAGGTGCAACTAGGCAGGCAGTTTTAGATGTCAAGGATGGTGAAAGATAGAAAAGGGTCATCCTCCCCAGTCAAGTAAGGGAACTTCTGACTACAAGTTAGAGGACACTCCAAGTGCTCCCACTGCCTTAAACCACTGAAAGTGAGAGGTAAGGCAGGAACTCTGTGAGTCATGAGAACATAATCCAGTGAGGAGACCTGTAACAAGATATTTCCTGTTTTCTGAGTCGCTGCCAAGCCAGTTATGGATGGATTTGCATTTGGGCTGGGAAATGATTGGACCAGGCCAGTTTTGGTAGCTCCGCTTCCCCCTGGGTGGGGCCGTAAGTGCCAATAAAAAGGGCCTCTGCTCCACGACGGCTATCCTCCTGCTACTCGAGTTCCGATTGAATTTGTAGAACCTGGTGAGTCTGATTCTTCAGTTCAACTTTGTTCTTGGACAACTGAATGTTGAGTTTATGCTGGAGACAGCAAGTTGGATGGGTCCAAAGTTATCATCATGGGTATAATGCTACTTAGTGGATGGGAACTTGGAATCTGGGCACATCGTTGTGTTGTATTGACTAGATTTCTGATACCTAGTTTGAATTCCGCTATTGAAAAAGAAATCAACAGGAAAATTTTACATGAAGGGAGAAAGAGCAAAGTGTTTACCTTTTTCTATGCCTTTCTCTTGGACCTCTGCTGGGATTTCAGAGGCATTTGTCTTAGAAGGTGTGAGACCCTTAGATTCATCCTGATTGCCCTTTGCTCTGTACATAAGTCATGCTGTCGGGACCTCATGAGAGAAAATGGTGATAGAAATTGCTTGTGAGCTTGCCCAGGATTTTAGAACTTGTGATGGCCTTTTGTGAAGATGTCGTTTTCATAAAAAAGAAAGAAAGTAAAAAATACAGAAAGAAAGAAAGACACAAAGCAAAAGAGAAAACTTCGCTTGTTTCTTTAAAACAAAGATATTTTCTTTAGAAAAGTTGTGTGAGAAAAGAGAAGGTTTTCTCTGCATTGCCATAACGATTTTCTGAAGAGCGAGAGAGAAGTCAGAAATTCATTAAAAGGTATTAAAGAGATTAAAGCACATACTTAGAGATTGGTGAGATACTATCTGTTGTTATTCCAAAAGATTTTGCTCTTTTCTCTATAGGAATTCCTTCTTGTGAACACAGTCATATACTTTCTTTCAGATATTAAGACTCCAGAAAAATGTCTTCTCAACATCAGCAGTGCAAGCAGCCCTGCCAGCCACAACCAGTGTGCCCACCAAAGTGTCCTGACCCTTGCCCACCTTGCAAGTGTCCAGACCCTTGCCCACCTTGCAAGTGCCCAGACCCTTGCCCACCTATAAAATGCCCTGACCCATGCCCACCTTGCAAGTGTCCAGACCCTTGCCCACCTTGCAAGTGTCCAGACCCTTGCCCACCTATAAAGTGCCCTGAACCATGCGTGCCTCAGCAGTGCAAGCAGAAATGCCCTCCTGGGGCACCTGCTCATCATTGCTAGCAGAAATGCCTGCCCAAGAGTAGGTAAGAGCTTGCCCTTTTATCTGCATCTGGAAAGGATAAGGACAATCGGCTCCACTAGATCCACAGCTCCACCTTCATCTTCTCTTCAAAGCCTATCATGGATACGGAAGAAGCTTCTCCACCCTTCAGCCTCAATATGCGTGTGGTGCTTCCTGACAGACAGAGCTTTCTTATCTGAGGCTGCTGTACTGCTTCCCTCTGGGAGGTGCCCAAGAAAGCATCGCAGAGCCTCAGAAGGAAGAGCAGCAGCCTTCCTCCTGGGCGCCCTCTGAGGATTGTCTCACTGTCTTCTGTGTCGTTCGGTCACCTGGGCCTGGCTTACTACCAGCTGAGCAATTGTTACTTATCCCCCACTTCCTGAATAAAATACAATTCTTTTCTGTGATGGGAAAAACTTTTTCTTTTTTTAAAAACCTGCTTTTAGCGATATCATATCATAATTTTGCTTGATTTCGATCTTTCTTTGATCCCGAGTTTCAGGCTCTCAGAGTCAGTGTTATCTGAATTTCGAGTCGTATCAATGATTATTTCTATACAGTTTCAAATAGAGGTTATTTTCCTAATTATTGCTTGATTGGTTTGAGGAACAAATAGTTTACCTTCTTGGGATTTCAAACCCTTTAATAAAGTGTGGGGAAAATCACATTTACAGCGCCAACTTGCTTAGGCATAAAAATTACATGAATGTGTATCATTCAGTTGGCACAATGCCGAGCACATAATTGGCATTTGAGAGGTGGCTGATCACCATTGTCTCTGTCATCATCACCGTCACCACCACCACGACCGTCACCACCACCCCCAGGTGCTCCAGCAGGGGAGTGGCTCAGACATGCATGTAGGGCATGCAAGGAGATTCTTAAAGTCTATTACCCGTTCATACTCTGTGTTCATTTTCTTTTCCAATTTAACCGAATTTTTAATCTGACACTACAAAGTAACCAGTTTGGGAAATTATTGGGGTACTCTGTATAAAATTATAATAGTTCTGAAAACATGGGTAGTACAAAAGAAAGGGAATTTAAAGGGACCTCACAAAACAAAGCGCTCCCTGCTCTCCATGTGTATAACGTGCCGTTCTTACTGCAAAACTCAACAACCTCAGGTCTTATTATATTTTTTCACCTCGGAAATTACATTCTTGATTATTTTGACCCCCACTTTGAGATACACGGGGGATTCCAATGTTTATCTTGATTTACAAAACGACTGTTGCTATGCAGCTTGTTTTCCAAGTGCTCAGCTTACTGGTCCAGTAAGCTGTGAAAAGGGATGTGTTTATTGAGCATATCTCTTCTTGTGGTTAGAAGTAAAGGAGTCAAAGATGCCAGAACTGCAGAAGCAAACAGATGCCCATGTTACTGTTCAACGCTCATCAGACTATGACATGAGTGAAAAATAAACACTGAGATTTGGGAGTTTTCTCTACTGTAGCTACTGTTATTTGACCTGACATAGAAATTAGTTCTTTCAGGTGGGATGCTCCCATAACTAATCTCAAAATTGTGGCATTGTCTTATGTGTCTGGACGTGGTTGGAAAGGAATCTGATATTGGAAGCCATAAATGTGGTTTTACGTGTTATTCAATGGCAAACTGTTTGCAGTAATGGTTGTCCATGGTATCTTTAGATGCAGAGCAACGGTTGGTCAATTGTTGATTTGCTCAGGGTAATTCAGTAGACGTATGTTCAGGAAAAACTTTCTGGTTGACAGGCCAGAAATGTAAAGAATGAAAAGAAAAATAATACAGCCCAGAAACTCAAAACCTTGCTGAATTAGAATACTCACTGCTTGTAAGTCCTAAAGAGCAAGATATGAGATTAGAAGTGGTTTTCAAGTAGAAGTCCAATTTCAGTTGACTGTTACAACAGAGAAAAGAGACAGAAGTTGTCGTCTTTCCACCTTTGTGCCAGGGAGCCTCATGGTAGCTGTATTATGTTGTGGGGAAAGGCAGTAATTTAATCAGGCCAGAAAATTACTTCTACAAAAGGAACTTCCTGATATCCATAGGACATAGAAATGATTGGAGGACTGAAATTATATCAGGTGCCTAATAAGTTTTTGAGGGAATTGAGAACTAAATAAACTACGTGCCAAAATGAAAAAGAATGATTTTCAAGATTACTAACGACTTTCCTGCCCACCTTTCCCTATTTTCCACCCTACGAAATCAGATATGGTAAGTACAGATGACTAAACCGGAATATCCACTCTGAGACGGGTACAAGGACCCCAGAATAATCGATAAAGGAAGCTCTCTCAGAGAATAGTATCGGATCCTAAGAGAGCCAAGGAGGAGAAGGAACACAGAGATGCTCAAACATTGTTACTCTGTTGTATGATGGTTATTCCTTCATGTTTTCCCTCCGGGTTTATTGATGTATAACTGACAAATGAAATTGTACATATTTACGGTGTATAATGTGATGATTTGACATATGTGTACTTTATGCAGTGATTACCATCATCGATCACTTAGCACATTAATCACTTCATCAGTAACAAGGTAATGTGTTTATGTCTCTGTGTGTGTGTGTGTGTGTGTGTGTGTGTGTGTGATGAGAACACTTACAGTCTAATTTCTGAGCAAGATTGAAGTACACAAGTGGGTATTATTAGCGAGATCACCATGCTGTACCCTAGACTCTGAGAACTCATTCATTGTATGATTGCAGGCTTCTACCGTTGGCCCAACATCTCCACCACTGTCCGACCCCTCAGACCCTGATGACCACCATTGTACTCTCTGATGCTGTGACATCTGTTAGTTCGGAAACAAATTCCTAAATAAACAATGGTGCAAAGAAGAAATAACAAATAAATAGAAAATACCTTGAGATGAACGGCATGAAAAGAAAACATACAAGACCTTTTGGGATAAATGTAATGCAGCAAAAAGAGAGCCACGTATGTCTGGAGATATCTATATTACAAAAGTTGATCTCAAATCAGCAACCTGATAGACATGTATGCATGTGTGTGGGTTTATGAAAATTGCAAACTCGTAACACTAAATACAGCAAAGTATAAGCAGTGATTATTTCTGGCCATTTAATAGACATGCTCATTTTTTAACAGCTTTATGTTCTCCCCATTGTATATGAAATGATATACATTCACTTTTATAACAATGTATCATATTATTTTAAAAATATATAGTAGTCAGGGAAGATGTGGCTAAGCTGCAAGGAAAGTTTACGTCCTGGCATTCTGCCACATGCTTAGCTGATGACTCTTTCACAGGTTTCAAGTGTCTCCTCTTTCTTTTCCTATCCTCTTCGTTCTCGTCTTCTTCCTGCTGTCCCATTAAAAAACCCCATTCCTAAGAAGCTTCCTTATTATTTGGTTAAGAGAAATTACTAGGCCAGTTCTTCCTTCTGACTGCAGGAAGAATTATGAAATATAGGAAATGACTATTACTAAATGCATGGGCAATATATCAAAGTCCCAAACTGGATGGTTAAAGGGTAGATATTGGCAGTGAAGATAATATGGAGGTGAGTGTTCTGGAATGTGAAAAAGAAGATAGACAATAAACAGTGAAATTGTTTTTCAAATTGCTCTCTTCAAAGACCTAAACATTGTTGGAATGAGTGGAAAAAAGCACATATATCAGATGTGCCCTAAGTTCACATTTCACCCCGATGTCAGAACTTTATCTCTCCCTTCCCAACGTCACTCTGAATCATTTGTATGTGATGCTGTGAGCCTTAAATGATATCTTATATCTAGTTTTGTTTCCACAGAATTGAAGCCTGGTATTTACTTATGGAATACAAGAGATTTATTTTCTGATAAAGGAAATTTAAGCATACGACAGCAGTCTAGGGAAGAGTTCATGTCAGGTGAGATGGGACATCCTGACTCCATTAAACATGTTTTCCCACATTAAACAGTATCATAAAGCGAGATTTGCAACTCTGTTCCTAAAGCAGACAGGGGCCTTCACCAACCGTGACCCATCACAAGACTCTTCAGTGCCCAAGGGGACAGCATAGAGTAGTGTTCGTGTCAAGGATAGGAGGGAGGAACTGTAGAAACACTGTTGACAGCTAAATCACTGAGAAGGCAGAAATGAAATCTTTGCAGGATATGCTAAGGCACTGGTTCCTGAACTTCAGCTCTTTGCTAAAAGCTCATTATATTTGTCATAATTCCACACCCCATGTGTCATATTACATTAGTTTTTTTGGCTTTAACTTCAATTCCTAAAAACTTTGAAAATGTTTGTTTCAATTGGCCATAGGTGATGATGCACACGAAACGACAGATGCAATATTCAAATTATATATTACAACATGTACGTACATATATACATACAGAAATATGTTACAGAAAGAGGGACAAGGACAGATACAGAGAGATTAAAATATCTGGAACATGCCAAGTCTGCAGAGCAGAAATTCTGTTGGAAGTCCATCTAACAGGGGAATATTCTTTTACCTGAGGGAGCGTCAGCCTTGTTCTCTTCAGGCCGTCAGTGGATTGGATGAGAACTTTCCACTTTATAGAGGGCAACCGACTTAGATCAGACTACTGATTTAAATAATGTTCTCATCCAAAATCATCCTTACAGAAACATAAAGAATAATGTTTGACCAGAAAACTGGAGACATGTGCCAGTGAATCTGACCCATAAATTAACCATCAAGCCTTTTTCCCAGCACATTGACAAAGTGTGTGAAGAAAGTAGAAGAGGAAATAGGTTTATTTGACACAGGCCCCACCGTGACCAAAATGGAAAATGCAAAAAATAGGTTTAAAATATAAGAAAATTATTATTAATGATTAAGAAGTTGTTTATGAATGGCAATGAACTTCAGTGACTGCATTTTTAATAAAGAGATTACAACTTTCTCTCGAATTTACCCCTAGGTTTGATGTGAAACAACATGTGTTTAGATCATTCATAAGTATTAAATACGTACAAATTTAGTTGCGTGAATGGCATTGCCTAATTTATTGGGTTTCCCAATAATTTCAAAGCGACAGGAAGCCAGAATATTGGAACAATCCTCTGAGATTTCTTCCAAAATTGAAGACATCCAAGGAGGTCAGTTGGGAGAAATTAGGTCGGAGAATGTGTTATGTCCCTTTGGGAGGTATGAGCAAAAAGCTTCATTTCTGTTGTAAGTTTTGGGTCTGAGCTGCCGGATCATCCGAGTTATGGCAGGGGATGCTCCGTGCCTGATGAATTCCTTGTGAGAGGAAGTAAAACAGATTTATAAAGTTCACAGGAATCTGACTGCTGGATGTTCTTCATTTGAAGAGGCAAACAGTGAAAGGAAGACTGTAGTGGTCCACACTTTACTACCCGTTTCCAAGTGTCATGATAGGAAATCATATGAGATGATGTGCAAATTTCCCTGCGTCCATTATCGAAGATGAAAGGAGACTCTGTTGAGCAAGCCATGAAACAAGGGGAAATGAATTGTAAGAAAGACTTGAGGTAAGCAGACATATGTCACCAGGTAGCAAGGCCCTTTTGAAACCATCATGTACAATAAACTTGCCACCAGATCAGGTGCAACTAGGCAGGCAGTTTTAGATGTCAAGGATGGTGAAAGATAGAAAAGGGTCATCCTCCCCAGTCAAGTAAGGGAACTTCTGACTACAAGTTAGAGGACACTCCAAGTGCTCCCACTGCCTTAAACCACTGAAAGTGAGAGGTAAGGCAGGAACTCTGTGAGTCATGAGAACATAATCCAGTGAGGAGACCTGTAACAAGATATTTCCTGTTTTCTGAGTCGCTGCCAAGCCAGTTATGGATGGATTTGCATTTGGGCTGGGAAATGATTGGACCAGGCCAGTTTTGGTAGCTCCGCTTCCCCCTGGGTGGGGCCGTAAGTGCCAATAAAAAGGGCCTCTGCTCCACGACGGCTATCCTCCTGCTACTCGAGTTCCGATTGAATTTGTAGAACCTGGTGAGTCTGATTCTTCAGTTCAACTTTGTTCTTGGACAACTGAATGCGGAGTTTATGCTGGAGACAGCAAGTTGGATGGGTCCAAAGTTATCATCATGGGTATAATGCTACTTAGTGGATGGGAACTTGGAATCTGGGCACATCGTTGTGTTGTATTGACTAGATTTCTGATACCTAGTTTGAATTCCGCTATTGAAAAAGAAATCAACAGGAAAATTTTACATGAAGGGAGAAAGAGCAAAGTGTTTACCTTTTTCTATGCCTTTCTCTTGGACCTCTGCTGGGATTTCAGAGGCATTTGTCTTAGAAGGTGTGAGACCCTTAGATTCATCCTGATTGCCCTTTGCTCTGTACATAAGTCATGCTGTCGGGACCTCATGAGAGAAAATGGTGATAGAAATTGCTTGTGAGCTTGCCCAGGATTTTAGAACTTGTGATGGCCTTTTGTGAAGATGTCATTTTCATAAAAAAGAAAGAAAGTAAAAAATACAGAAAGAAAGAAAGACACAAAGCAAAAGAGAAAACTTCGCTTGTTTCTTTAAAACAAAGATATTTTCTTTAGAAAAGTTGTGTGAGAAAAGAGAAGGTTTTCTCTGGATTGCCATAACGATTTTCTGAAGAACGAGAGAGAAGTCAGAAATTCATTAAAAGGTATTAAAGAGATTAAAGCACATACTTAGAGATTGGTGAGATACTATCTGTTGTTATTCCAAAAGATTTTGCTCTTTTCTCTATAGGAATTCCTTCTTGTGAACACAGTCATATACTTTCTTTCAGATATTAAGACTCCAGAAAGATGTCTTCTCAACATCAGCAGTGCAAGCAGCCCTGCCAGCCACAACCAGTGTGCCCACCAAAGTGTCCTGACCCTTGCCCACCTTGCAAGTGTCCAGACCCTTGCCCACCTTGCAAGTGCCCAGACCCTTGCCCACCTATAAAGTGCCCTGACCCATGCCCACCTTGCAAGTGTCCAGACCCTTGCCCACCTTGCAAGTGTCCAGACCCTTGCCCACCTATAAAGTGCTCTGACCCATGCGTGCCTCAGCAGTGCAAGCAGAAATGCCCTCCTGGGGCACCTGCTCATCATTTCTAGCAGAAATGCCTGCCCAAGAGTAGGAAAGAGCTTGCCCTTTTATCTGCATCTGGAAAGGATAAGGACAATCGGCTCCACTAGATCCACAGCTCCACCTTCATCTTCTCTTCAAAGCCTATCATGGATACGGAAGAAGCTTCTCCACCCTTCAGCCTCAATATGCGTGTGGTGCTTCCTGACAGACAGAGCTTTCTTATCTGAGGCTGCTGTACTGCTTCCCTCTGGGAGGTGCCCAAGAAAGCATCGCAGAGCCTCAGAAGGAAGAGCAGCAGCCTTCCTCCTGGGCGCCCTCTGAGGATTGTCTCACTGTCTTCTGTGTCGTTCGGTCACCTGGGCCTGGCTTACTACCAGCTGAGCAATTGTTACTTATCCCCCACTTCCTGAATAAAACACAATTCTTTTCTGTGATGGGAAAAATTTTTTCTTTTTTTAAAAACCTGCTTTTAGCGATATCATATCATAATTTTGCTTGATTTCGATCTTTCTTTGATCCCGAGTTTCAGGCTCTCAGAGTCAGTGTTATCTGAATTTCGAGTCGTATCAATGATTATTTCTATACACTTTCAAATAGAGGTTATTTTCCTAATTATTGCTTGATTGGTTTGAGGAACAAATAGTTTACCTTCTTGGGATTTCAAACCCTTTAATAAAGTGTGGGGAAAATCACATTTACAGCGCCAACTTGCTTAGGCATAAAAATTACATGAATGTGTGTCATTCAGTTGGCACAATGCCGAGCACATAATTGGCATTTGAGAGGTGGCTGATCACCATTGTCTCTGTCATCATCACCGTCACCACCACCACGACCGTCACCACCACCCCCAGGTGCTCCAGCAGGGGAGTGGCTCAGACATGCATGTAGGGCATGCAAGGAGATTCTTAAAGTCTATTACCCGTTCATACTCTGTGTTCATTTTCTTTTCCAATTTAACCGAATTTTTAATCTGACACTACAAAGTAACCAGTTTGGGAAATTATTGGGGTACTCTGTATAAAATTATAATAGTTCTGAAAACATGGGTAGTACAAAAGAAAGGGAATTTAAAGGGACCTCACAAAACAAAGCGCTCCCTGCTCTCCATGTGTATAACGTGCCGTTCTTACTGCAAAACTCAACAACCTCAGGTCTTATTATATTTTTTCACCTCGGAAATTACATTCTTGATTATTTTGACCCCCACTTTGAGATACACGGGGGATTCCAATGTTTATCTTGATTTACAAAACGACTGTTGCTATGCAGCTTGTTTTCCAAGTGCTCAGCTTACTGGTCCAGTAAGCTGTGAAAAGGGATGTGTTTATTGAGCATATCTCTTCTTGTGGTTAGAAGTAAAGGAGTCAAAGATGCCAGAACTGCAGAAGCAAACAGATGCCCATGTTACTGTTCAACGCTCATCAGACTATGACATGAGTGAAAAATAAACACTGAGATTTGGGAGTTTTCTCTACTGTAGCTACTGTTATTTGACCTGACATAGAAATTAGTTCTTTCAGGTGGGATCCTCCCATAACTAATCTCAAAATTGTGGCATTGTCTTATGTGTCTGGACGTGGTTGGAAAGGAATCTGATATTGGAAGCCATAAATGTGGTTTTACGTGTTATTCAATGGCAAAATGTTTGCAGTAATGGTTGTCCATGGTATCTTTAGATGCAGAGCAACGGTTGGTCAATTGTTGATTTGCTCAGGGTAATTCAGTAGACGTATGTTCAGGAAAAACTTTCTGGTTGACAGGCCAGAAATGTAAAGAATGAAAAGAAAAATAATACAGCCCAGAAACTCAAAAGCTTGCTGAATTAGAATACTCACTGCTTGTAAGTCCTAAAGAGCAAGATATGAGATTAGAAGTGGTTTTCAAGTAGAAGTCCAATTTCAGTTGACTGTTACAACAGAGAAAAGAGACAGAAGTTGTCGTCTTTCCACCTTTGTGCCAGGGAGCCTCATGGTAGCTGTATTATGTTGTGGGGAAAGGCAGTAATTTAATCAGGCCAGAAAATTACTTCTACAAAAGGAACTTCCTGAGATCCATAGGACATAGAAATGATTGGAGGACTGAAATTATATCAGGTGCCTAATAAGTTTTTGAGGGAATTGAGAACTAAATAAACTACGTGCCAAAATGAAAAAGAATGATTTTCAAGATTACTAACGACTTTCCTGCCCACCTTTCCCTATTTTCCACCCTACGAAATCAGATATGGTAAGTACAGATGACTAAACCGGAATATCCACTCTGAGACGGGTACAAGGACCCCAGAATAATCGATAAAGGAAGCTCTCTCAGAGAATAGTATCGGATCCTAAGAGAGCCAAGGAGGAGAAGGAACACAGAGATGCTCAAACATTGTTACTCTGTTGTATGATGGTTATTCCTTCATGTTTTCCCTCCGGGTTTATTGATGTATAATTGACAAATGAAATTGTACATATTTACGGTGTATAATGTGATGATTTGACATATGTGTACTTTATGCAGTGATTACCATCATCGATCACTTAGCACATTAATCACTTCATCAGTAACAAGGTAATGTGTTTATGTCTCTGTGTGTGTGTGTGTGTGTGATGAGAACACTTACAGTCTAATTTCTGAGCAAGATTGAAGTACACAAGTGGGTATTATTAGCGAGCTCACCATGCTGTACCCTAGACTCTGAGAACTCATTCATTGTATGATTGCAGGCTTCTACCGTTGGCCCAACATTTCCACCACTGTCCGACCCCTCAGACCCTGATGACCACCATTGTACTCTCTGATGCTGTGACATCTGTTAGTTCGGAAACAAATTCCTAAATAAACAATGGTGCAAAGAAGAAATAACAAATAAATAGAAAATACCTTGAGATGAACGGCATGAAAAGAAAACATACAAGACCTTTTGGGATAAATGTAATGCAGCAAAAAGAGAGCCACCTATGTCTGGAGATATCTATATTACAAAAGATGATCTCAAATCAGCAACCTGATAGACATGTATGCATGTGTGTGGGTTTATGAAAATTGCAAACTCGTAACACTAAATACAGCAAAGTATAAGCAGTGATTATTTCTGGCCATTTAATAGACATGCTCATTTTTTAACAGCTTTATGTTCTCCCCATTGTATATGAAATGATATACATTCACTTTTATAACAATGTATCATATTATTTTAAAAATATATAGTAGTCAGGGAAGATGTGGCTAAGCTGCAAGGAAAGTTTACGTCCTGGCTTTCTGCCACATGCTTAGCTGATGACTCTTTCACAGGTTTCAAGTGTCTCCTCTTTCTTTTCCTCTCCTCTTCGTTCTCGTCTTCTTCCTGCTGTCCCATTAAAAAACCCCATTAATAAGAAGCTTCCTTATTATTTGGTTAAGAGAAATTACTAGGCCAGTTCTTCCTTCTGACTGCAGGAAGAATTATGAAATATAGGAAATGACTATTACTAAATGCATGGGCAATATATCAAAGTCCCAAACTGGATGGTTAAAGGGTAGATATTGGCAGTGAAGATAATATGGAGGTGAGTGTTCTGGAATGTGAAAAAGAAGATAGACAATAAACAGTGAAATTGTTTTTCAAATTGCTCTCTTCAAAGACCTAAACATTGTTGGAATGAGTGGAAAAAAGCACATATATCAGATGTGCCCTAAGTTCACATTTCACCCCGATGTCAGAACTTTATCTCTCCCTTCCCAACGTCACTCTGAATCATTTGTATGTGATGCTGTGAGCCTTAAATGATATCTTATATCTAGTTTTGTTTCCACAGAATTGAAGCCTGGTATTTACTTATGGAATACAAGAGATTTATTTTCTGATAAAGGAAATTTAAGCATACGACAGCAGTCTAGGGAAGAGTTCATGTCAGGTGAGATGGGACATCCTGACTCCATTAAACATGTTTTCCCACATTAAACAGTATCATAAAGCGAGATTTGCAACTCTGTTCCTAAAGCAGACAGGGGCCTTCACCAACCGTGACCCATCACAAGACTCTTCAGTGCCCAAGGGGACAGCATAGAGTAGTGTTCGTGTCAAGGATAGGAGGGAGGAACTGTAGAAACACTGTTGACAGCTAAATCACTGAGAAGGCAGAAATGAAATCTTTGCAGGATATGCTAAGGCACTGGTTCCTGAACTTCAGCTCTTTGCTAAAAGCTCATTATATTTGTCATAATTCCACACCCCATGTGTCATATTACATTAGTTTTTTTGGCTTTAACTTCAATTCCTAAAAACTTTGAAAATGTTTGTTTCAATTGGCCATAGGTGATGATGCACACGAAACGACAGATGCAATATTCAAATTATATATTACAACATGTACGTACATATATACATACAGAAATATGTTACAGAAAGAGGGACAAGGACAGATACAGAGAGATTAAAATATCTGGAACATGCCAAGTCTGCAGAGCAGAAATTCTGTTGGAAGTCCATCTAACAGGGGAATATTCTTTTACCTGAGGGAGCGTCAGCCTTGTTCTCTTCAGGCCGTCAGTGGATTGGATGAGAACTTTCCACTTTATAGAGGGCAACCGACTTAGATCAGACTACTGATTTAAATAATGTTCTCATCCAAAATCATCCTTACAGAAACATAAAGAATAATGTTTGACCAGAAAACTGGAGACATGTGCCAGTGAATCTGACCCATAAATTAACCATCAAGCCTTTTTCCCAGCACATTGACAAAGTGTGTGAAGAAAGTAGAAGAGGAAATAGGTTTATTTGACACAGGCCCCACCGTGACCAAAATGGAAAATGCAAAAAATAGGTTTAAAATATAAGAAAATTATTATTAATGATTAAGAAGTTGTTTATGAATGGCAATGAACTTCAGTGACTGCATTTTTAATAAAGATATTACAACTTTCTCTCGAATTTACCCCTAGGTTTGATGTGAAACAACATGTGTTTAGATCATTCATAAGTATTAAATACGTACAAATTTAGTTGCGTGAATGGCATTGCCTAATTTATTGGGTTTCCCAATAATTTCAAAGCGACAGGAAGCCAGAATATTGGAACAATCCTCTGAGATTTCTTCCAAAATTGAAGACATCCAAGGAGGTCAGTTGGGAGAAATTAGGTCGGAGAATGTGTTATGTCCCTTTGGGAGGTATGAGCAAAAAGCTTCATTTCTGTTGTAAGTTTTGGGTCTGAGCTGCCGGATCATCCGAGTTATGGCAGGGGATGCTCCGTGCCTGATGAATTCCTTGTGAGAGGAAGTAAAACAGATTTATAAAGTTCACAGGAATCTGACTGCTGGATGTTCTTCATTTGAAGAGGCAAACAGTGAAAGGAAGACTGTAGTGGTCCACACTTTACTACCCGTTTCCAAGTGTCATGATAGGAAATCATATGAGATGATGTGCAAATTTCCCTGCGTCCATTATCGAAGATGAAAGGAGACTCTGTTGAGCAAGCCATGAAACAAGGGGAAATGAATTGTAAGAAAGACTTGAGGTAAGCAGACATATGTCACCAGGTAGCAAGGCCCTTTTGAAACCATCATGTACAATAAACTTGCCACCAGATCAGGTGCAACTAGGCAGGCAGTTTTAGATGTCAAGGATGGTGAAAGATAGAAAAGGGTCATCCTCCCCAGTCAAGTAAGGGAACTTCTGACTACAAGTTAGAGGACACTCCAAGTGCTCCCACTGCCTTAAACCACTGAAAGTGAGAGGTAAGGCAGGAACTCTGTGAGTCATGAGAACATAATCCAGTGAGGAGACCTGTAACAAGATATTTCCTGTTTTCTGAGTCGCTGCCAAGCCAGTTATGGATGGATTTGCATTTGGGCTGGGAAATGATTGGACCAGGCCAGTTTTGGTAGCTCCGCTTCCCCCTGGGTGGGGCCGTAAGTGCCAATAAAAAGGGCCTCTGCTCCACGACGGCTATCCTCCTGCTACTCGAGTTCCGATTGAATTTGTAGAACCTGGTGAGTCTGATTCTTCAGTTCAACTTTGTTCTTGGACAACTGAATGCGGAGTTTATGCTGGAGACAGCAAGTTGGATGGGTCCAAAGTTATCATCATGGGTATAATGCTACTTAGTGGATGGGAACTTGGAATCTGGGCACATCGTTGTGTTGTATTGACTAGATTTCTGATACCTAGTTTGAATTCCGCTATTGAAAAAGAAATCAACAGGAAAATTTTACATGAAGGGAGAAAGAGCAAAGTGTTTACCTTTTTCTATGCCTTTCTCTTGGACCTCTGCTGGGATTTCAGAGGCATTTGTCTTAGAAGGTGTGAGACCCTTAGATTCATCCTGATTGCCCTTTGCTCTGTACATAAGTCATGCTGTCGGGACCTCATGAGAGAAAATGGTGATAGAAATTGCTTGTGAGCTTGCCCAGGATTTTAGAACTTGTGATGGCCTTTTGTGAAGATGTCATTTTCATAAAAAAGAAAGAAAGTAAAAAATACAGAAAGAAAGAAAGACACAAAGCAAAAGAGAAAACTTCGCTTGTTTCTTTAAAACAAAGATATTTTCTTTAGAAAAGTTGTGTGAGAAAAGAGAAGGTTTTCTCTGGATTGCCATAACGATTTTCTGAAGAACGAGAGAGAAGTCAGAAATTCATTAAAAGGTATTAAAGAGATTAAAGCACATACTTAGAGATTGGTGAGATACTATCTGTTGTTATTCCAAAAGATTTTGCTCTTTTCTCTATAGGAATTCCTTCTTGTGAACACAGTCATATACTTTCTTTCAGATATTAAGACTCCAGAAAGATGTCTTCTCAACATCAGCAGTGCAAGCAGCCCTGCCAGCCACAACCAGTGTGCCCACCAAAGTGTCCTGACCCTTGCCCACCTTGCAAGTGTCCAGACCCTTGCCCACCTTGCAAGTGCCCAGACCCTTGCCCACCTATAAAGTGCCCTGACCCATGCCCACCTTGCAAGTGTCCAGACCCTTGCCCACCTTGCAAGTGTCCAGACCCTTGCCCACCTATAAAGTGCTCTGACCCATGCGTGCCTCAGCAGTGCAAGCAGAAATGCCCTCCTGGGGCACCTGCTCATCATTTCTAGCAGAAATGCCTGCCCAAGAGTAGGAAAGAGCTTGCCCTTTTATCTGCATCTGGAAAGGATAAGGACAATCGGCTCCACTAGATCCACAGCTCCACCTTCATCTTCTCTTCAAAGCCTATCATGGATACGGAAGAAGCTTCTCCACCCTTCAGCCTCAATATGCGTGTGGTGCTTCCTGACAGACAGAGCTTTCTTATCTGAGGCTGCTGTACTGCTTCCCTCTGGGAGGTGCCCAAGAAAGCATCGCAGAGCCTCAGAAGGAAGAGCAGCAGCCTTCCTCCTGGGCGCCCTCTGAGGATTGTCTCACTGTCTTCTGTGTCGTTCGGTCACCTGGGCCTGGCTTACTACCAGCTGAGCAATTGTTACTTATCCCCCACTTCCTGAATAAAACACAATTCTTTTCTGTGATGGGAAAAATTTTTTCTTTTTTTAAAAACCTGCTTTTAGCGATATCATATCATAATTTTGCTTGATTTCGATCTTTCTTTGATCCCGAGTTTCAGGCTCTCAGAGTCAGTGTTATCTGAATTTCGAGTCGTATCAATGATTATTTCTATACACTTTCAAATAGAGGTTATTTTCCTAATTATTGCTTGATTGGTTTGAGGAACAAATAGTTTACCTTCTTGGGATTTCAAACCCTTTAATAAAGTGTGGGGAAAATCACATTTACAGCGCCAACTTGCTTAGGCATAAAAATTACATGAATGTGTGTCATTCAGTTGGCACAATGCCGAGCACATAATTGGCATTTGAGAGGTGGCTGATCACCATTGTCTCTGTCATCATCACCGTCACCACCACCACGACCGTCACCACCACCCCCAGGTGCTCCAGCAGGGGAGTGGCTCAGACATGCATGTAGGGCATGCAAGGAGATTCTTAAAGTCTATTACCCGTTCATACTCTGTGTTCATTTTCTTTTCCAATTTAACCGAATTTTTAATCTGACACTACAAAGTAACCAGTTTGGGAAATTATTGGGGTACTCTGTATAAAATTATAATAGTTCTGAAAACATGGGTAGTACAAAAGAAAGGGAATTTAAAGGGACCTCACAAAACAAAGCGCTCCCTGCTCTCCATGTGTATAACGTGCCGTTCTTACTGCAAAACTCAACAACCTCAGGTCTTATTATATTTTTTCACCTCGGAAATTACATTCTTGATTATTTTGACCCCCACTTTGAGATACACGGGGGATTCCAATGTTTATCTTGATTTACAAAACGACTGTTGCTATGCAGCTTGTTTTCCAAGTGCTCAGCTTACTGGTCCAGTAAGCTGTGAAAAGGGATGTGTTTATTGAGCATATCTCTTCTTGTGGTTAGAAGTAAAGGAGTCAAAGATGCCAGAACTGCAGAAGCAAACAGATGCCCATGTTACTGTTCAACGCTCATCAGACTATGACATGAGTGAAAAATAAACACTGAGATTTGGGAGTTTTCTCTACTGTAGCTACTGTTATTTGACCTGACATAGAAATTAGTTCTTTCAGGTGGGATCCTCCCATAACTAATCTCAAAATTGTGGCATTGTCTTATGTGTCTGGACGTGGTTGGAAAGGAATCTGATATTGGAAGCCATAAATGTGGTTTTACGTGTTATTCAATGGCAAAATGTTTGCAGTAATGGTTGTCCATGGTATCTTTAGATGCAGAGCAACGGTTGGTCAATTGTTGATTTGCTCAGGGTAATTCAGTAGACGTATGTTCAGGAAAAACTTTCTGGTTGACAGGCCAGAAATGTAAAGAATGAAAAGAAAAATAATACAGCCCAGAAACTCAAAAGCTTGCTGAATTAGAATACTCACTGCTTGTAAGTCCTAAAGAGCAAGATATGAGATTAGAAGTGGTTTTCAAGTAGAAGTCCAATTTCAGTTGACTGTTACAACAGAGAAAAGAGACAGAAGTTGTCGTCTTTCCACCTTTGTGCCAGGGAGCCTCATGGTAGCTGTATTATGTTGTGGGGAAAGGCAGTAATTTAATCAGGCCAGAAAATTACTTCTACAAAAGGAACTTCCTGAGATCCATAGGACATAGAAATGATTGGAGGACTGAAATTATATCAGGTGCCTAATAAGTTTTTGAGGGAATTGAGAACTAAATAAACTACGTGCCAAAATGAAAAAGAATGATTTTCAAGATTACTAACGACTTTCCTGCCCACCTTTCCCTATTTTCCACCCTACGAAATCAGATATGGTAAGTACAGATGACTAAACCGGAATATCCACTCTGAGACGGGTACAAGGACCCCAGAATAATCGATAAAGGAAGCTCTCTCAGAGAATAGTATCGGATCCTAAGAGAGCCAAGGAGGAGAAGGAACACAGAGATGCTCAAACATTGTTACTCTGTTGTATGATGGTTATTCCTTCATGTTTTCCCTCCGGGTTTATTGATGTATAATTGACAAATGAAATTGTACATATTTACGGTGTATAATGTGATGATTTGACATATGTGTACTTTATGCAGTGATTACCATCATCGATCACTTAGCACATTAATCACTTCATCAGTAACAAGGTAATGTGTTTATGTCTCTGTGTGTGTGTGTGTGTGTGATGAGAACACTTACAGTCTAATTTCTGAGCAAGATTGAAGTACACAAGTGGGTATTATTAGCGAGCTCACCATGCTGTACCCTAGACTCTGAGAACTCATTCATTGTATGATTGCAGGCTTCTACCGTTGGCCCAACATTTCCACCACTGTCCGACCCCTCAGACCCTGATGACCACCATTGTACTCTCTGATGCTGTGACATCTGTTAGTTCGGAAACAAATTCCTAAATAAACAATGGTGCAAAGAAGAAATAACAAATAAATAGAAAATACCTTGAGATGAACGGCATGAAAAGAAAACATACAAGACCTTTTGGGATAAATGTAATGCAGCAAAAAGAGAGCCACCTATGTCTGGAGATATCTATATTACAAAAGATGATCTCAAATCAGCAACCTGATAGACATGTATGCATGTGTGTGGGTTTATGAAAATTGCAAACTCGTAACACTAAATACAGCAAAGTATAAGCAGTGATTATTTCTGGCCATTTAATAGACATGCTCATTTTTTAACAGCTTTATGTTCTCCCCATTGTATATGAAATGATATACATTCACTTTTATAACAATGTATCATATTATTTTAAAAATATATAGTAGTCAGGGAAGATGTGGCTAAGCTGCAAGGAAAGTTTACGTCCTGGCTTTCTGCCACATGCTTAGCTGATGACTCTTTCACAGGTTTCAAGTGTCTCCTCTTTCTTTTCCTCTCCTCTTCGTTCTCGTCTTCTTCCTGCTGTCCCATTAAAAAACCCCATTAATAAGAAGCTTCCTTATTATTTGGTTAAGAGAAATTACTAGGCCAGTTCTTCCTTCTGACTGCAGGAAGAATTATGAAATATAGGAAATGACTATTACTAAATGCATGGGCAATATATCAAAGTCCCAAACTGGATGGTTAAAGGGTAGATATTGGCAGTGAAGATAATATGGAGGTGAGTGTTCTGGAATGTGAAAAAGAAGATAGACAATAAACAGTGAAATTGTTTTTCAAATTGCTCTCTTCAAAGACCTAAACATTGTTGGAATGAGTGGAAAAAAGCACATATATCAGATGTGCCCTAAGTTCACATTTCACCCCGATGTCAGAACTTTATCTCTCCCTTCCCAACGTCACTCTGAATCATTTGTATGTGATGCTGTGAGCCTTAAATGATATCTTATATCTAGTTTTGTTTCCACAGAATTGAAGCCTGGTATTTACTTATGGAATACAAGAGATTTATTTTCTGATAAAGGAAATTTAAGCATACGACAGCAGTCTAGGGAAGAGTTCACGTCAGGTGAGATGGGACATCCTGACTCCATTAAACATGTTTTCCCACATTAAACAGTATCATAAAGCGAGATTTGCAACTCTGTTCCTAAAGCAGACAGGGGCCTTCACCAACCGTGACCCATCACAAGACTCTTCAGTGCCCAAGGGGACAGCATAGAGTAGTGTTCGTGTCAAGGATAGGAGGGAGGAACTGTAGAAACACTGTTGACAGCTAAATCACTGAGAAGGCAGAAATGAAATCTTTGCAGGATATGCTAAGGCACTGGTTCCTGAACTTCAGCTCTTTGCTAAAAGCTCATTATATTTGTCATAATTCCACACCCCATGTGTCATATTACATTAGTTTTTTTGGCTTTAACTTCACTTCGTAAAAACTTTGAAAATGTTTGTTTCAATTGGCCATAGGTGATGATGCACACGAAACGACAGATGCAATATTCAAATTATATATTACAACATGTACGTACATATATACATACAGAAATATGTTACAGAAAGAGGGACAAGGACAGATACAGAGAGATTAAAATATCTGGAACATGCCAAGTCTGCAGAGCAGAAATTCTGTTGGAAGTCCATCTAACAGGGGAATATTCTTTTACCTGAGGGAGCGTCAGCCTTGTTCTCTTCAGGCCGTCAGTGGATTGGATGAGAACTTTCCACTTTATAGAGGGCAACCGACTTAGATCAGACTACTGATTTAAATAATGTTCTCATGCAAAATCATCCTTACAGAAACATAAAGAATAATGTTTGACCAGCAAACTGGAGACATGTGCCAGTGAATCTGACCCATAAATTAACCATCAAGCCTTTTTCCCAGCACATTGACAAAGTGTGTGAAGAAAGTAGAAGAGGAAATAGGTTTATTTGACACAGGCCCCACCGTGACCAAAATGGAAAATGCAAAAAATAGGTTTAAAATATAAGAAAATTATTATTAATGATTAAGAAGTTGTTTATGAATGGCAATGAACTTCAGTGACTGCATTTTTAATAAAGAGATTACAACTTTCTCTCGAATTTACCCCTAGGTTTGATGTGAAACAACATGTGTTTAGATCATTCATAAGTATTAAATACGTAAAAATTTAGTTGCGTGAATGGCATTGCCTAATTTATTGGGTTTCCCAATAATTTCAAAGCGACAGGAAGCCAGAATATTGGAACAATCCTCTGAGATTTCTTCCAAAATTGAAGACATCCAAGGAGGTCAGTTGGGAGAAATTAGGTCGGAGAATGTGTTATGTCCCTTTGGGAGGTATGAGCAAAAAGCTTCATTTCTGTTGTAAGTTTTGGGTCTGAGCTGCCGGATCATCCGAGTTATGGCAGGGGATGCTCCGTGCTTGATGAATTCCTTGTGATAGGAAGTAAAACAGATTTATAAAGTTCACAGGAATCTGACTGCTGGATGTTCTTCATTTGAAGAGGCAAACAGTGAAAGGAAGACTGTAGTGGTCCACACTTTACTACCCGTTTCCAAGTGTCATGATAGGAAATCATATGAGATGATGTGCAAATTTCCCTGCGTCCATTATCGAAGATGAAAGGAGACTCTGTTGAGCAAGCCATGAAACAAGGGGAAATGAATTGTAAGAAAGACTTGAGGTAAGCAGACATATGTCACCAGGTAACAAGGCCCTTTTGAAACCATCATGTACAATAAACTTGCCACCAGATCAGGTGCAACTAGGCAGGCAGTTTTAGATGTCAAGGATGGTGAAAGATAGAAAAGGGTCATCCTCCCCAGTCAAGTAAGGGAACTTCTGACTACAAGTTAGAGGACACTTCAAGTGCTCCCACTGCCTTAAACCACTGAAAGTGAGAGGTAAGGCAGGAACTCTGTGAGTCATGAGAACATAATCCAGTGAGGAGACCTGTAACAAGATATTTCCTGTTTTCTGAGTCGCTGCCAAGCCAGTTATGGATGGATTTGCATTTGGGCTGGGAAATGATTGGACCAGGCCAGTTTTGGTAGCTCCGCTTCCCCCTGGGTGGGGCCGTAAGTGCCAATAAAAAGGGCCTCTGCTCCACGACGGCTATCCTCCTGCTACTCGAGTTCCGATTGAATTTGTAGAACCTGGTGAGTCTGATTCTTCAGTTCAACTTTGTTCTTGGACAACTGAATGTTGAGTTTATGCTGGAGACAGCAAGTTGGATGGGTCCAAAGTTATCATCATGGGTATAATGCTACTTAGTGGATGGGAACTTGGAATCTGGGCACATCGTTGTGTTGTATTGACTAGATTTCTGATACCTAGTTTGAATTCCGCTATTGAAAAAGAAATCAACAGGAAAATTTTACATGAAGGGAGAAAGAGCAAAGTGTTTACCTTTTTCTATGCCTTTCTCTTGGACCTCTGCTGGGATTTCAGAGGCATTTGTCTTAGAAGGTGTGAGACCCTTAGATTCATCCTGATTGCCCTTTGCTCTGTACATAAGTCATGCTGTCGGGACCTCATGAGAGAAAATGGTGATAGAAATTGCTTGTGAGCTTGCCCAGGATTTTAGAACTTGTGATGGCCTTTTGTGAAGATGTCGTTTTCATAAAAAAGAAAGAAAGTAAAAAATACAGAAAGAAAGAAAGACACAAAGCAAAAGAGAAAACTTCGCTTGTTTCTTTAAAACAAAGATATTTTCTTTAGAAAAGTTGTGTGAGAAAAGAGAAGGTTTTCTCTGGATTGCCATAACGATTTTCTGAAGAACGAGAGAGAAGTCAGAAATTCATTAAAAGGTATTAAAGAGATTAAAGCACATACTTAGAGATTGGTGAGATACTATCTGTTGTTATTCGAAAAGATTTTGCTCTTTTCTCTATAGGAATTCCTTCTTGTGAACACAGTCATATACTTTCTTTCAGATATTAAGACTCCAGAAAGATGTCTTCTCAACATCAGCAGTGCAAGCAGCCCTGCCAGCCACAACCAGTGTGCCCACCAAAGTGTCCTGACCCTTGCCCACCTTGCAAGTGTCCAGACCCTTGCCCACCTTGCAAGTGCCCAGACCCTTGCCCACCTATAAAGTGCCCTGACCCATGCCCACCTTGCAAGTGTCCAGACCCTTGCCCACCTTGCAAGTGTCCAGACCCTTGCCCACCTATAAAGTGCTCTGACCCATGCGTGCCTCAGCAGTGCAAGCAGAAATGCCCTCCTGGGGCACCTGCTCATCATTTCTAGCAGAAATGCCTGCCCAAGAGTAGGAAAGAGCTTGCCCTTTTATCTGCATCTGGAAAGGATAAGGACAATCGGCTCCACTAGATCCACAGCTCCACCTTCATCTTCTCTTCAAAGCCTATCATGGATACGGAAGAAGCTTCTCCACCCTTCAGCCTCAATATGCGTGTGGTGCTTCCTGACAGACAGAGCTTTCTTATCTGAGGCTGCTGTACTGCTTCCCTCTGGGAGGTGCCCAAGAAAGCATCGCAGAGCCTCAGAAGGAAGAGCAGCAGCCTTCCTCCTGGGCGCCCTCTGAGGATTGTCTCACTGTCTTCTGTGTCGTTTGGTCACCTGGGCCTGGCTTACTACCAGCTGAGCAATTGTTACTTATCCCCCACTTCCTGAAAAAAACACAATTCTTTTCTGTGATGGGAAAAATTTTTTCTTTTTTTAAAAACCTGCTTTTAGCGATATCATATCATAATTTTGCTTGATTTCGATCTTTCTTTGATCCCGAGTTTCAGGCTCTCAGAGTCAGTGTTATCTGAATTTCGAGTCGTATCAATGATTATTTCTATACACTTTCAAATAGAGGTTATTTTCCTAATTATTGCTTGATTGGTTTGAGGAACAAATAGTTTACCTTCTTGGGATTTCAAACCCTTTAATAAAGTGTGGGGAAAATCACATTTACAGCGCCAACTTGCTTAGGCATAAAAATTACATGAATGTGTGTCATTCAGTTGGCACAATGCCGAGCACATAATTGGCATTTGAGAGGTGGCTGATCACCATTGTCTCTGTCATCATCACCGTCACCACCACCACGACCGTCACCACCACCCCCAGGTGCTCCAGCAGGGGAGTGGCTCAGACATGCATGTAGGGCATGCAAGGAGATTCTTAAAGTCTATTACCCGTTCATACTCTGTGTTCATTTTCTTTTCCAATTTAACCGAATTTTTAATCTGACACTACAAAGTAACCAGTTTGGGAAATTATTGGGGTACTCTGTATAAAATTATAATAGTTCTGAAAACATGGGTAGTACAAAAGAAAGGGAATTTAAAGGGACCTCACAAAACAAAGCGCTCCCTGCTCTCCATGTGTATAACGTGCCGTTCTTACTGCAAAACTCAACAACCTCAGGTCTTATTATATTTTTTCACCTCGGAAATTACATTCTTGATTATTTTGACCCCCACTTTGAGATACACGGGGGATTCCAATGTTTATCTTGATTTACAAAACGACTGTTGCTATGCAGCTTGTTTTCCAAGTGCTCAGCTTACTGGTCCAGTAAGCTGTGAAAAGGGATGTGTTTATTGAGCATATCTCTTCTTGTGGTTAGAAGTAAAGGAGTCAAAGATGCCAGAACTGCAGAAGCAAACAGATGCCCATGTTACTGTTCAACGCTCATCAGACTATGACATGAGTGAAAAATAAACACTGAGATTTGGGAGTTTTCTCTACTGTAGCTACTGTTATTTGACCTGACATAGAAATTAGTTCTTTCAGGTGGGATGCTCCCATAACTAATCTCAAAATTGTGGCATTGTCTTATGTGTCTGGACGTGGTTGGAAAGGAATCTGATATTGGAAGCCATAAATGTGGTTTTACGTGTTATTCAATGGCAAACTGTTTGCAGTAATGGTTGTCCATGGTATCTTTAGATGCAGAGCAACGGTTGGTCAATTGTTGATTTGCTCAGGGTAATTCAGTAGACGTATGTTCAGGAAAAACTTTCTGGTTGACAGGCCAGAAATGTAAAGAATGAAAAGAAAAATAATACAGCCCAGAAACTCAAAACCTTGCTGAATTAGAATACTCACTGCTTGTAAGTCCTAAAGAGCAAGATATGAGATTAGAAGTGGTTTTCAAGTAGAAGTCCAATTTCAGTTGACTGTTACAACAGAGAAAAGAGACAGAAGTTGTCGTCTTTCCACCTTTGTGCCAGGGAGCCTCATGGTAGCTGTATTATGTTGTGGGGAAAGGCAGTAATTTAATCAGGCCAGAAAATTACTTCTACAAAAGGAACTTCCTGAGATCCATAGGACATAGAAATGATTGGAGGATTGAAATTATATCAGGTGTCTAATAAGTTTTTCAGGGAATTGAGAACTAAATAAACTACGTGCCAAAATGGAAAAGAATGATTTTCAAGATTACTAACGACTTTCCTGCCCACCTTTCCCTATTTTCCACCCTACGAAATCAGATATGGTAAGTTCAGATGACTAAACTGGAATATCCACTCTGAGACGGGTACAAGGACCCCAGAATAATCGATAAAGGAAGCTCTCTCAGAGAATAGTATCGGATCCTAAGAGAGCCAAGGAGGAGAAGGAACACAGAGATGCTCAAACATTGTTACTCTGTTGTATGATGGTTATTCCTTCATGTTTTCCCTCCGGGTTTATTGATGTATAATTGACAAATGAAATTGTACATATTTACGGTGTATAATGTGATGATTTGACATATGTGTACTTTATGCAGTGATTACCATCATCGGTCACTTAGCACATTAATCACTTCATCAGTAACAAGGTAATGTGTTTATGTCTCTCTGTTTGTGTGTGTGTGTGTGTGTGTGTGTGTGTGTGATGAGAACACTTACAGTCTAATTTCTGAGCAAGATTGAAGTACACAAGTGGGTATTATTAGCGAGCTCACCATGCTGTACCCTAGACTCTGAGAACTCATTCATTGTATGATTGCAGGCTTCTACCGTTGGCCCAACATCTCCACCACTGTCCGACCCCTCAGACCCTGATGACCACCATTGTACTCTCTGATGCTGTGACATCTGTTAGTTCGGAAACAAATTCCTAAATAAACAATGGTGCAAAGAAGAAATAACAAATAAATAGAAAATACCTTGAGATGAACGACATGAAAAGAAAACATACAAGACCTTTTGGGATAAATGTAATGCAGCAAAAAGAGAGCCACGTATGTCTGGAGATATCTATATTACAAAAGATGATCTCAAATCAGCAACCTGATAGACATGTATGCATGTGTGTGGGTTTATGAAAATTGCAAACTCGTAACACTAAATACAGCAAAGTGTAAGCAGTGATTATTTCTGGCCATTTAATAGACATGCTCATTTTTTAACAGCTTTATGTTCTCCCCATTATATATGAAATGATATACGTTCACTTTTATAACAATGTATCATATTATTTTAAAAATATATAGTAGTCAGGGAAGATGTGGCTAAGCTGCAAGGAAAGTTTACTTCCTGGCTTTCTGGCACATGCTTAGCTGATGACTCTTTCACAGGTTTCAAGTGTCTCCTCTTTCTTTTCCTCTCCTCTTCGTTCTCGTCTTCTTCCTGCTGTCCCATTAAAAAACCCCATTCCTAAGAAGCTTCCTTATTATTTGGTTAAGAGAAATTACTAGGCCAGTTCTTCCTTCTGACTGCAGGAAGAATTATGAAATATAGGAAATGACTATTACTAAATGCATGGGCAATATATCAAAGTCCCAAACTGGATGGTTAAAGGGTAGATATTGGCAGTGAAGATAATATGGAGGTGAGTGTTCTGGAATGTGAAAAAGAAGATAGACAATAAACAGTGAAATTGTTTTTCAAATTGCTCTCTTCAAAGACCTAAACATTGTTGGAATGAGTGGAAAAAAGCACATATATCAAATGTGCCCTAAGTTCACATTTCACCCCGATGTCAGAACTTTATCTCTCCCTTCCCAACGTCACTCTGAATCATTTGTATGTGATGCTGTGAGCCTTAAATGATATCTTATATCTAGTTTTGTTTCCACAGAATTGAAGCCTGGTATTTACTTATGGAATACAAGAGATTTATTTTCTGATAAAGGAAATTTAAGCATACGACAGCAGTCTAGGGAAGAGTTCACGTCAGGTGAGATGGGACATCCTGACTCCATTAAACATGTTTTCCCACATTAAACAGTATCATAAAGCGAGATTTGCAACTCTGTTCCTATAGCAGACAGGGGCCTTCAACAACCGTGACCCATCACAAGACTCTTCAGTGCCCAAGGGGACAGCATAGAGTAGTGTTCGTGTCAAGGATAGGAGGGAGGAACTGTAGAAACACTGTTGACAGCTAAATCACTGAAAAGGCAGAAATGAAATCTTTGCAGGACATGCTAAGGCACTGGTTCCTGAACTTCAGCTCTTTGCTAAAAGCTCATTATATTTGTCATAATTCCACACCTCATGTGTCATATTACATTAGTTTTTTTGGCTTTAACTTCACTTCCTAAAAACTTTGAAAATGTTTGTTTCAATTGGCCATAGGTGATGATGCACACGAAATGACAGATGCAATATTCAAATTATATATTACAACATGTACGTACATATATACATACAGAAATATGTTACAGAAAGAGGGACAAGGACAGATACAGAGAGATTAAAATATCTGGAACATGCCAAGTCTGCAGAGCAGAAATTCTGTTGGAAGTCCATCTAACAGGGGAATATTCTTTTACCTGAGGGAGCGTCAGCCTTGTTCTCTTCAGGCCGTCAGTGGATTGGATGAGAACTTTCCACTTTATAGAGGGCAACCAACTTAGATCAGACTACTGATTTAAATAATGTTCTCATGCAAAATCATCCTTACAGAAACATAAAGAATAATGTTTGACCAGAAAACTGGAGACATGTGCCAGTGAATCTGACCCATAAATTAACCATCAAGCCTTTTTCCCAGCACATTGACAAAGTGTGTGAAGAAAGTAGAAGAGGAAATAGGTTTATTTGACACAGGCCCCACCGTGACCAAAATGGAAAATGCAAAAAATAGGTTTAAAATATAAGAAAATTATTATTAATGATTAAGAAGTTGTTTATGAATGGCAATGAACTTCAGTGACTGCATTTTTAATAAAGAGATTACAACTTTCTCTCGAATTTACCCCTAGGTTTGATGTGAAACAACATGTGTTTAGATCATTCATAAGTATTAAATACGTACAAATTTAGTTGCGTGAATGGCATTGCCTAATTTATTGGGTTTCCCAATAATTTCAAAGCGACAGGAAGCCAGAATATTGGAACAATCCTCTGAGATTTCTTCCAAAATTGAAGACATCCAAGGAGGTCAGTTGGGAGAAATTAGGTCGGAGAATGTGTTATGTCCCTTTGGGAGGTATGAGCAAAAAGCTTCATTTCTGTTGTAAGTTTTGGGTCTGAGCTGCCGGATCATCCGAGTTATGGCAGGGGATGCTCCATGCCTGATGAATTCCTTGTGAGAGGAAGTAAAACAGATTTATAAAGTTCACAGGAATCTGACTGCTGGATGTTCTTCATTTGAAGAGGCAAACAGTGAAAGGAAGACTGTAGTGGTCCACACTTTACTACCCGTTTCCAAGTGTCATGATAGGAAATCATATGAGATGATGTGCAAATTTCCCTGCGTCCATTATCGAAGATGAAAGGAGACTCTGTTGAGCAAGCCATGAAACAAGGGGAAATGAATTGTAAGAAAGACTTGAGGTAAGCAGACATATGTCACCAGGTAGCAAGGCCCTTTTGAAAGTATCATGTACAATAAACTTGCCACCAGATCAGGTGCAACTAGGCAGGCAGTTTTAGATGTCAAGGATGGTGAAAGATAGAAAAGGGTCATCCTCCCCAGTCAAGTAAGGGAACTTCTGACTACAAGTTAGAGGACACTCCAAGTGCTCCCACTGCCTTAAACCACTGAAAGTGAGAGGTAAGGCAGGAACTCTGTGAGTCATGAGAACATAATCCAGTGAGGAGACCTGTAACAAGATATTTCCTGTTTTCTGAGTCGCTGCCAAGCCAGTTATGGATGGATTTGCATTTGGGCTGGGAAATGATTGGACCAGGCCAGTTTTGGTAGCTCCGCTTCCCCCTGGGTGGGGCAGTAAGTGCCAATAAAAAGGACCTCTGCTCCACGACGGCTATCCTCCTGCTACTCGAGTTCCGATTGAATTTGTAGAACCTGGTGAGTCTGATTCTTCAGTTCAACTTTGTTCTTGGACAACTGAATGTTGAGTTTATGCTGGAGACAGCAAGTTGGATGGGTCCAAAGTTATCATCATGGGTATAATGCTACTTAGTGGATGGGAACTTGGAATCTGGGCACATCGTTGTGTTGTATTGACTAGATTTCTGATACCTAGTTTGAATTCCGCTATTGAAAAAGAAATCAACAGGAAAATTTTACATGAAGGGAGAAAGAGCAAAGTGTTTACCTTTTTCTATGCCTTTCTCTTGGACCTCTGCTGGGATTTCAGAGGCATTTGTCTTAGAAGGTGTGAGACCCTTAGATTCATCCTGATTGCCCTTTGCTCTGTACATAAGTCATGCTGTCGGGACCTCATGAGAGAAAATGGTGATAGAAATTGCTTGTGAGCTTGCCCAGGATTTTAGAACTTGTGATGGCCTTTTGTGAAGATGTCGTTTTCATAAAAAAGAAAGAAAGTAAAAAATACAGAAAGAAAGAAAGACACAAAGCAAAAGAGAAAACTTCGCTTGTTTCTTTAAAACAAAGATATTTTCTTTAGAAAAGTTGTGTGAGAAAAGAGAAGGTTTTCTCTGGATTGCCATAACGATTTTCTGAAGAACGAGAGAGAAGTCAGAAATTCATTAAAAGGTATTAAAGAGATTAAAGCACATACTTAGAGATTGGTGAGATACTATCTGTTGTTATTCCAAAAGATTTTGCCCTTTTCTCTATAGGAATTCCTTCTTGTGAACACAGTCATATACTTTCTTTCAGATATTAAGACTCCAGAAAGATGTCTTCTCAACATCAGCAGTGCAAGCAGCCCTGCCAGCCACAACCAGTGTGCCCACCAAAGTGTCCTGACCCTTGCCCACCTTGCAAGTGTCCAGACCCTTGCCCACCTTGCAAGTGCCCAGACCCTTGCCCACCTATAAAGTGCCCTGACCCATGCCCACCTTGCAAGTGTCCAGACCCTTGCCCACCTTGCAAGTGTCCAGACCCTTGCCCACCTATAAAGTGCTCTGACCCATGCGTGCCTCAGCAGTGCAAGCAGAAATGCCCTCCTGGGGCACCTGCTCATCATTGCTAGCAGAAATGCCTGCCCAAGAGTAGGTAAGAGCTTGCCCTTTTATCTGCATCTGGAAAGGATAAGGACAATCGGCTCCACTAGATCCACAGCTCCACCTTCATCTTCTCCTCAAAGCCTATCATGGATACGGAAGAAGCTTCCCCACCCTTCAGCCTCAGTATGCGTGTGGTGCTACCTGACAGACAGAGCTTTCTTATCTGAGGCTGCTGTACTGCTTCCCTCTGGGAGGTGCCCAAGAAAGCATCGCAGAGCTTCAGAAGGAAGAGCAGCAGCCTTCCTCCTGGGCGCCCTCTGAGGATTGTCTCACTGTCTTCTGTGTCGTTCGGTCACCTGGGCCTGGCTTACTACCAGCTGAGCAATTGTTACTTATCCCCCACTTCCTGAATAAAATACAATTCTTTTCTGTGATGGGAAAAATTTTTTCTTTTATTAAAAACCTGCTTTTAGCGATATCATATCATAATTTTGCTTGATTTCGATCTTTCTTTGATCCCGAGTTTCAGGCTCTCAGAGTCAGTGTTATCTGAATTTCGAGTCGTATCAATGATTATTTCTATACACTTTCAAATAGAGGTTATTTTCCTAATTATTGCTTGATTGGTTTGAGGAACAAATAGTTTACCTTCTTGGGATTTCAAACCCTTTAATAAAGTGTGGGGAAAATCACATTTACAGCGCCAACTTGCTTAGGCATAAAAATTACATGAATGTGTGTCATTCAGTTGGCACAATGCCGAGCACATAATTGGCATTTGAGAGGTGGCTGATCACCATTGTCTCTGTCATCATCACCGTCACCACCACCACGACCGTCACCACCACCCCCAGGTGCTCCAGCAGGGGAGTGGCTCAGACATGCATGTAGGGCATGCAAGGAGATTCTTAAAGTCTATTACCCGTTCATACTCTGTGTTCATTTTCTTTTCCAATTTAACCGAATTTTTAATCTGACACTACAAAGTAACCAGTTTGGGAAATTATTGGGGTACTCTGTATAAAATTATAATAGTTCTGAAAACATGGGTAGTACAAAAGAAAGGGAATTTAAAGGGACCTTACAAAACAAAGCGCTCCCTGCTCTCCATGTGTATAACGTGCCGTTCTTACTGCAAAACTCAACAACCTCAGGTCTTATTATATTTTTTCACCTCGGAAATTACATTCTTGATTATTTTGACCCCCACTTTGAGATACACTGGGGATTCCAATGTTTATCTTGATTTACAAAACGACTGTTGCTATGCAGCTTGTTTTCCAAGTGCTCAGCTTACTGGTCCAGTAAGCTGTGAAAAGGGATGTGTTTATTGAGCATATCTCTTCTTGTGGTTAGAAGTAAAGGAGTCAAAGATGCCAGAACTGCAGAAGCAAACAGATGCCCATGTTACTGTTCAACGCTCATCAGACTATGACATGAGTGAAAAATAAACACTGAGATTTGGGAGTTTTCTCTACTGTAGCTACTGTTATTTGACCTGACATAGAAATTAGTTCTTTCAGGTGGGATGCTCCCATAACTAATCTCAAAATTGTGGCATTGTCTTATGTGTCTGGACGTGGTTGGAAAGGAATCTGATATTGGAAGCCATAAATGTGGTTTTACGTGTTATTCAATGGCAAAATGTTTGCAGTAATGGTTGTCCATGGTATCTTTAGATGCAGAGCAACGGTTGGTCAATTGTTGATTTGCTCAGGGTAATTCAGTAGACGTATGTTCAGGAAAAACTTTCTGGTTGACAGGCCAGAAATGTAAAGAATGAAAAGAAAAATAATACAGCCCAGAAACTCAAAACCTTGCTGAATTAGAATACTCACTGCTTGTAAGTCCTAAAGAGCAAGATATGAGATTAGAAGTGGTTTTCAAGTAGAAGTCCAATTTCAGTTGACTGTTACAACAGAGAAAAGAGACAGAAGTTGTCGTCTTTCCACCTTTGTGCCAGGGAGCCTCATGGTAGCTGTATTATGTTGTGGGGAAAGGCAGTAATTTAATCAGGCCAGAAAATTACTTCTACAAAAGGAACTTCCTGAGATCCATAGGACATAGAAATGATTGGAGGACTGAAATTATATCAGGTGCCTAATAAGTTTTTGAGGGAATTGAGAACTAAATAAACTACGTGCCAAAATGAAAAAGAACGATTTTCAAGATTACTAACGACTTTCCTGCCCACCTTTCCCTATTTTCCACCCTACGAAATCAGATATGGTAAGTACAGATGACTAAACTGGAATATCCACTCTGAGACGGGTACAAGGACCCCAGAATAATCGATAAAGGAAGCTCTCTCAGAGAATAGTATCGGATCCTAAGAGAGCCAAGGAGGAGAAGGAACACAGAGATGCTCAAACATTGTTACTCTGTTGTATGATGGTTATTCCTTCATGTTTTCCCTCCGGGTTTATTGATGTATAATTGACAAATGAAATTGTACATATTTACGGTGTATAATGTGATGATTTGACATATGTGTACTTTATGCAGTGATTACCATCATCGGTCACTTAGCACATTAATCACTTCATCAGTAACAAGGTAATGTGTTTATGTCTCTCTGTTTGTGTGTGTGTGTGTGTGTGTGTGTGTGTGTGATGAGAACACTTACAGTCTAATTTCTGAGCAAGATTGAAGTACACAAGTGGGTATTATTAGCGAGCTCACCATGCTGTACCCTAGACTCTGAGAACTCATTCATTGTATGATTGCAGGCTTCTACCGTTGGCCCAACATCTCCACCACTGTCCGACCCCTCAGACCCTGATGACCACCATTGTACTCTCTGATGCTGTGACATCTGTTAGTTTGGAAACAAATTCCTAAATAAACAATGGTGCAAAGAAAAAATAACAAATAAATAGAAAATACCTTGAGATGAACGACATGAAAAGAAAACATACAAGACCTTTTGGGATAAATGTAATGCAGCAAAAAGAGAGCCACCTATGTCTGGAGATATCTATATTACAAAAGATGATCTCAAATCAGCAACCTGATAGACATGTATGCATGTGTGTGGGTTTATGAAAATTGCAAACTCGTAACACTAAATACAGCAAAGTGTAAGCAGTGATTATTTCTGGCCATTTAATAGACATGCTCATTTTTTAACAGCTTTATGTTCTCCCCATTATATATGAAATGATATACGTTCACTTTTATAACAATGTATCATATTATTTTAAAAATATATAGTAGTCAGGGAAGATGTGGCTAAGCTGCAAGGAAAGTTTACTTCCTGGCTTTCTGGCACATGCTTAGCTGATGACTCTTTCACAGGTTTCAAGTGTCTCCTCTTTCTTTTCCTCTCCTCTTCGTTCTCGTCTTCTTCCTGCTGTCCCATTAAAAAACCCCATTCCTAAGAAGCTTCCTTATTATTTGGTTAAGAGAAATTACTAGGCCAGTTCTTCCTTCTGACTGCAGGAAGAATTATGAAATATAGGAAATGACTATTACTAAATGCATGGGCAATATATCAAAGTCCCAAACTGGATGGTTAAAGGGTAGATATTGGCAGTGAAGATAATATGGAGGTGAGTGTTCTGGAATGTGAAAAAGAAGATAGACAATAAACAGTGAAATTGTTTTTCAAATTGCTCTCTTCAAAGACCTAAACATTGTTGGAATGAGTGGAAAAAAGCACATATATCAAATGTGCCCTAAGTTCACATTTCACCCCGATGTCAGAACTTTATCTCTCCCTTCCCAACGTCACTCTGAATCATTTGTATGTGATGCTGTGAGCCTTAAATGATATCTTATATCTAGTTTTGTTTCCACAGAATTGAAGCCTGGTATTTACTTATGGAATACAAGAGATTTATTTTCTGATAAAGGAAATTTAAGCATACGACAGCAGTCTAGGGAAGAGTTCACGTCAGGTGAGATGGGACATCCTGACTCCATTAAACATGTTTTCCCACATTAAACAGTATCATAAAGCGAGATTTGCAACTCTGTTCCTAAAGCAGACAGGGGCCTTCAACAACCGTGACCCATCACAAGACTCTTCAGTGCCCAAGGGGACAGCATAGAGTAGTGTTCGTGTCAAGGATAGGAGGGAGGAACTGTAGAAACACTGTTGACAGCTAAATCACTGAAAAGGCAGAAATGAAATCTTTGCAGGACATGCTAAGGCACTGGTTCCTGAACTTCAGCTCTTTGCTAAAAGCTCATTATATTTGTCATAATTCCACACCTCATGTGTCATATTACATTAGTTTTTTTGGCTTTAACTTCACTTCCTAAAAACTTTGAAAATGTTTGTTTCAATTGGCCATAGGTGATGATGCACACGAAACGACAGATGCAATATTCAAATTATATATTACAACATGTACGTACATATATACATACAGAAATATGTTACAGAAAGAGGGACAAGGACAGATACAGAGAGATTAAAATATCTGGAACATGCCAAGTCTGCAGAGCAGAAATTCTGTTGGAAGTCCATCTAACAGGGGAGTATTCTTTTACCTGAGGGAGTGTCAGCCTTGTTCTCTTCAGGCCGTCAGTGGATTGGATGAGAACTTTCCACTTTATAGAGGGCAACCAACTTAGATCAGACTACTGATTTAAATAATGTTCTCATGCAAAATCATCCTTACAGAAACATAAAGAATAATGTTTGACCAGAAAACTGGAGACATGTGCCAGTGAATCTGACCCATAAATTAATCATCAAGCCTTTTTCCCAGCACATTGACAAAGTGTGTGAAGAAAGTAGAAGAGGAAATAGGTTTATTTGACACAGGCCCCACCGTGACCAAAATGGAAAATGCAAAAAATAGGTTTAAAATATAAGAAAATTATTATTAATGATTAAGAAGTTGTTTATGAATGGCAATGAACTTCAGTGACTGCATTTTTAATAAAGAGATTACAACTTTCTCTCGAATTTACCCCTAGGTTTGATGTGAAACAACATGTGTTTAGATCATTCATAAGTATTAAATACGTACAAATTTAGTTGCGTGAATGGCATTGCCTAATTTATTGGGTTTCCCAATAATTTCAAAGCGACAGGAAGCCAGAATATTGGAACAATCCTCTGAGATTTCTTCCAAAATTGAAGACATCCAAGGAGGTCAGTTGGGAGAAATTAGGTCGGAGAATGTGTTATGTCCCTTTGGGAGGTATGAGCAAAAAGCTTCATTTCTGTTGTAAGTTTTGGGTCTGAGCTGCCGGATCATCCGAGTTATGGCAGGGGATGCTCCGTGCCTGATGAATTCCTTGTGAGAGGAAGTAAAACAGATTTATAAAGTTCACAGGAATCTGACTGCTGGATGTTCTTCATTTGAAGAGGCAAACAGTGAAAGGAAGACTGTAGTGGTCCACACTTTACTACCCGTTTCCAAGTGTCATGATAGGAAATCATATGAGATGATGTGCAAATTTCCCTGCGTCCATTATCGAAGATGAAAGGAGACTCTGTTGAGCAAGCCATGAAACAAGGGGAAATGAATTGTAAGAAAGACTTGAGGTAAGCAGACATATGTCACCAGGTAGCAAGGCCCTTTTGAAACCATCATGTACAATAAACTTGCCACCAGATCAGGTGCAACTAGGCAGGCAGTTTTAGATGTCAAGGATGGTGAAAGATAGAAAAGGGTCATCCTCCCCAGTCAAGTAAGGGAACTTCTGACTACAAGTTAGAGGACACTCCAAGTGCTCCCACTGCCTTAAACCACTGAAAGTGAGAGGTAAGGCAGGAACTCTGTGAGTCATGAGAACATAATCCAGTGAGGAGACCTGTAACAAGATATTTCCTGTTTTCTGAGTCGCTGCCAAGCCAGTTATGGATGGATTTGCATTTGGGCTGGGAAATGATTGGACCAGGCCAGTTTTGGTAGCTCCGCTTCCCCCTGGGTGGGGCCGTAAGTGCCAATAAAAAGGGCCTCTGCTCCACGACGGCTATCCTCCTGCTACTTGAGTTCCGATTGAATTTGTAGAACCTGGTGAGTCTGATTCTTCAGTTCAACTTTGTTCTTGGACAACTGAATGTTGAGTTTATGCTGGAGACAGCAAGTTGGATGGGTCCAAAGTTATCATCATGGGTATAATGCTACTTAGTGGATGGGAACTTGGAATCTGGGCACATCGTTGTGTTGTATTGACTAGATTTCTGATACCTAGTTTGAATTCCGCTATTGAAAAAGAAATCAACAGGAAAATTTTACATGAAGGGAGAAAGAGCAAAGTGTTTACCTTTTTCTATGCCTTTCTCTTGGACCTCTGCTGGGATTTCAGAGGCATTTGTCTTAGAAGGTGTGAGACCCTTAGATTCATCCTGATTGCCCTTTGCTCTGTACATAAGTCATGCTGTCGGGACCTCATGAGAGAAAATGGTGATAGAAATTGCTTGTGAGCTTGCCCAGGATTTTAGAACTTGTGATGGCCTTTTGTGAAGATGTCGTTTTCATAAAAAAGAAAGAAAGTAAAAAATACAGAAAGAAAGAAAGACACAAAGCAAAAGAGAAAACTTCGCTTGTTTCTTTAAAACAAAGATATTTTCTTTAGAAAAGTTGTGTGAGAAAAGAGAAGGTTTTCTCTGGATTGCCATAACGATTTTCTGAAGAACGAGAGAGAAGTCAGAAATTCATTAAAAGGTATTAAAGAGATTAAAGCACATACTTAGAGATTGGTGAGATACTATCTGTTGTTATTCCAAAAGATTTTGCTCTTTTCTCTATAGGAATTCCTTCTTGTGAACACAGTCATATACTTTCTTTCAGATATTAAGACTCCAGAAAGATGTCTTCTCAACATCAGCAGTGCAAGCAGCCCTGCCAGCCACAACCAGTGTGCCCACCAAAGTGTCCTGACCCTTGCCCACCTTGCAAGTGTCCAGACCCTTGCCCACCTTGCAAGTGCCCAGACCCTTGCCCACCTATAAAGTGCCCTGACCCATGCCCACCTTGCAAGTGTCCAGACCCTTGCCCACCTTGCAAGTGTCCAGACCCTTGCCCACCTATAAAGTGCTCTGACCCATGCGTGCCTCAGCAGTGCAAGCAGAAATGCCCTCCTGGGGCACCTGCTCATCATTGCTAGCAGAAATGCCTGCCCAAGAGTAGGTAAGAGCTTGCCCTTTTATCTGCATCTGGAAAGGATAAGGACAATCGTCTCCACTAGATCCACAGCTCCACCTTCATCTTCTCTTCAAAGCCTATCATGGATACGGAAGAAGCTTCTCCACCCTTCAGCCTCAATGTGCGTGTGGTGCTTCCTGACAGACAGAGCTTTCTTATCTGAGGCTGCTGTACTGCTTCCCTCTGGGAGGTGCCCAAGAAAGCATCGCAGAGCCTCAGAAGGAAGAGCAGCAGCCTTCCTCCTGGGCGCCCTCTGAGGATTGTCTCACTGTCTTCTGTGTCGTTCGGTCACCTGGGCCTGGCTTACTACCAGCTGAGCAATTGTTACTTATCCCCCACTTCCTGAATAAAATACAATTCTTTTCTGTGATGGGAAAATTTTTTTCTTTTTTTAAAAACCTGCTTTTAGCGATATCATATCATAATTTTGCTTGATTTCGATCTTTCTTTGATCCCGAGTTTCAGGCTCTCAGAGTCAGTGTTATCTGAATTTCGAGTCGTATCAATGATTATTTCTATACAGTTTCAAATAGAGGTTATTTTCCTAATTATTGCTTGATTGGTTTGAGGAACAAATAGTTTACCTTCTTGGGATTTCAAACCCTTTAATAAAGTGTGGGGAAAATCACATTTACAGCGCCAACTTGCTTAGGCATAAAAATTACATGAATGTGTGTCATTCAGTTGGCACAATGCCGAGCACATAATTGGCATTTGAGAGGTGGCTGATCACCATTGTCTCTGTCATCATCACCGTCACCACCACCACGACCGCCACCACCACCCCCAGGTGCTCCAGCAGGGGAGTGGCTCAGACATGCATGTAGGGCATGCAAGGAGATTCTTAAAGTCTATTACCCGTTCATACTCTGTGTTCATTTTCTTTTCCAATTTAACCGAATTTTTAATCTGACACTACAAAGTAACCAGTTTGGGAAATTATTGGGGTACTCTGTATAAAATTATAATAGTTCTGAAAACATGGGTAGTACAAAAGAAAGGGAATTTAAAGGGACCTCACAAAACAAAGCGCTCCCTGCTCTCCATGTGTATAACGTGCCGTTCTTACTGCAAAACTCAACAACCTCAGGTCTTATTATATTTTTTCACCTCGGAAATTACATTCTTGATTATTTTGACCCCCACTTTGAGATACACTGGGGATTCCAAAGTTTATCTTGATTTACAAAACGACTGTTGCTATGCAGCTTGTTTTCCAAGTGCTCAGCTTACTGGTCCAGTAAGCTGTGAAAAGGGATGTGTTTATTGAGCATATCTCTTCTTGTGGTTAGAAGTAAAGGAGTCAAAGATGCCAGAACTGCAGAAGCAAACAGATGCCCATGTTACTGTTCAACGCTCATCAGACTATGACATGAGTGAAAAATAAACACTGAGATTTGGGAGTTTTCTCTACTGTAGCTACTGTTATTTGACCTGACATAGAAATTAGTTCTTTCAGGTGGGATGCTCCCATAACTAATCTCAAAATTGTGGCATTGTCTTATGTGTCTGGACGTGGTTGGAAAGGAATCTGATATTGGAAGCCATAAATGTGGTTTTACGTGTTATTCAATGGCAAAATGTTTGCAGTAATGGTTGTCCATGGTATCTTTAGATGCAGAGCAACGGTTGGTCAATTGTTGATTTGCTCAGGGTAATTCAGTAGACGTATGTTCAGGAAAAACTTTCTGGTTGACAGGCCAGAAATGTAAAGAATGAAAAGAAAAATAATACAGCCCAGAAACTCAAAACCTTGCTGAATTAGAATACTCACTGCTTGTAAGTCCTAAAGAGCAAGATATGAGATTAGAAGTGGTTTTCAAGTAGAAGTCCAATTTCAGTTGACTGTTACAACAGAGAAAAGAGACAGAAGTTGTCGTCTTTCCACCTTTGTGCCAGGGAGCCTCATGGTAGCTGTATTATGTTGTGGGGAAAGGCAGTAATTTAATCAGGCCAGAAAATTACTTCTACAAAAGGAACTTCCTGAGATCCATAGGACATAGAAATGATTGGAGGACTGAAATTATATCAGGTGCCTAATAAGTTCTTGAGGGAATTGAGAACTAAATAAACTACGTGCCAAAATGAAAAAGAATGATTTTCAAGATTACTAACGACTTTCCTGCCCACCTTTCCCTATTTTCCACCCTACGAAATCAGATATGGTAAGTACAGATGACTAAACCGGAATATCCACTCTGAGACGGGTACAAGGACCCCAGAATAATCGATAAAGGAAGCTCTCTCAGAGAATAGTATCGGATCCTAAGAGAGCCAAGGAGGAGAAGGAACACAGAGATGCTCAAACATTGTTACTCTGTTGTATGATGGTTATTCCTTCATGTTTTCCCTCCGGGTTTATTGATGTATAACTGACAAATGAAATTGTACATATTTACGGTGTATAATGTGATGATTTGACATATGTGTACTTTATGCAGTGATTACCATCATCGGTCACTTAGCACATTAATCACTTCATCAGTAACAAGGTAATGTGTTTATGTCTCTCTGTTTGTGTGTGTGTCTGTGTGTGTGTGTGTGTGTGATGAGAACACTTACAGTCTAATTTCTGAACAAGATTGAAGTACACAAGTGGGTATTATTAGCGAGATCACCATGCTGTACCCTAGACTCTGAGAACTCATTCATTGTATGATTGCAGGCTTCTACCGTTGGCCCAACATCTCCACCACTGTCCGACCCCTCAGACCCTGATGACCACCATTGTACTCTCTGATGCTGTGACATCTGTTAGTTCGGAAACAAATTCCTAAATAAACAATGGTGCAAAGAAGAAATAACAAATAAATAGAAAATACCTTGAGATGAACGACATGAAAAGAAAACATACAAGACCTTTTGGGATAAATGTAATGCAGCAAAAAGAGAGCCACGTATGTCTGGAGATATCTATATTACAAAAGATGATCTCAAATCAGCAACCTGATAGACATGTATGCATGTGTGTGGGTTTATGAAAATTGCAAACTCGTAACACTAAATACAGCAAAGTGTAAGCAGTGATTATTTCTGGCCATTTAATAGACATGCTCATTTTTTAACAGCTTTATGTTCTCCTCATTATATATGAAATGATATACGTTCACTTTTATAACAATGTATCATATTATTTTAAAAATATATAGTAGTCAGGGAAGATGTGGCTAAGCTGCAAGGAAAGTTTACGTCCTGGCTCTCTGGCACATGCTTAGCTGATGACTCTTTCACAGGTTTCAAGTGTCTCCTCTTTCTTTTCCTCTCCTCTTCTTTCTTTTCTTCTTCCTGCTGTTCCATTAAAAAACCCCATTAATAAGAAGCTTCCTTATTATTTGGTTAAGAGAAATTACTAGGCCAGTTCTTCCTTCTGACTGCAGGAAGAATTATGAAATATAGGAAATGACTATTACTAAATGCATGGGCAATATATCAAAGTCCCAAACTGGATGGTTAAAGGGTAGATATTGGCAGTGAAGATAATATGGAGGTGAGTGTTCTGGAATGTGAAAAAGAAGATAGACAATAAACAGTGAAATTGTTTTTCAAATTGCTCTCTTCAAAGACCTAAACATTGTTGGAATGAGTGGAAAAAAGCACATATATCAAATGTGCCCTAAGTTCACATTTCACCCCGATGTCAGAACTTTATCTCTCCCTTCCCAACGTCACTCTGAATCATTTGTATGTGATGCTGTGAGCCTTAAATGATATCTTATATCTAGTTTTGTTTCCACAGAATTGAAGCCTGGTATTTACTTATGGAATACAGGAGATTTATTTTCTGATAAAGGAAATTTAAGCATACGACAGCAGTCTAGGGACGAGTTCACGTCAGGTGAGATGGGACATCCTGACTCCATTAAACATGTTTTCCCACATTAAACAGTATCATAAAGCGCGATTTGCAACTCTGTTCCTAAAGCAGACAGGGGCCTTCACCAACCGTGACCCATCACAAGACTCTTCAGTGCCCAAGGGGACAGCATAGAGTAGTGTTCGTGTCAAGGATAGGAGGGAGGAACTGTAGAAACACTGTTGACAGCTAAATCACTGAAAAGGCAGAAATGAAATCTTTGCAGGACATGCTAAGGCACTGGTTCCTGAACTTCAGCTCTTTGCTAAAAGCTCATTATATTTGTCATAATTCCACACCTCATGTGCCATATTACATTAGTTTTTTTGGCTTTAACTTCACTTCCTAAAAACTTTGAAAATGTTTGTTTCAATTGGCCATAGGTGATGATGCACACGAAACGACAGATGCAATATTCAAATTATATATTACAACATGTACGTACATATATACATACAGAAATATGTTACAGAAAGAGGGACAAGGACAGATACAGAGAGATTAAAATATCTGGAACATGCCAAGTCTGCAGAGCAGAAATTCTGTTGGAAGTCCATCTAACAGGGGAATATTCTTTTACCTGAGGGAGCGTCAGCCTTGTTCTCTTCAGGCCGTCAGTGGATTGGATGAGAACTTTCCACTTTATAGAGGGCAACCGACTTAGATCAGACTACTGATTTAAATAATGTTCTCATGCAAAATCATCCTTACAGAAACATAAAGAATAATGTTTGACCAGAAATCTGGAGACATGTGCCAGTGAATCTGACCCATAAATTAACCGTCAAGCCTTTTTCCCAGCACATTGACAAAGTGTGTGAAGAAAGTAGAAGAGGAAATAGGTTTATTTGACACAGGCCCCACCGTGACCAAAATGGAAAATGCAAAAAATAGGTTTAAAATATAAGAAAATTATTATTAATGATTAAGAAGTTGTTTATGAATGGCAATGAACTTCAGTGACTGCATTTTTAATAAAGAGATTACAACTTTCTCTCGAATTTACCCCTAGGTTTGATGTGAAACAACATGTGTTTAGATCATTCATAAGTATTAAATACGTACAAATTTAGTTGCATGAATGGCATTGCCTAATTTATTGGGTTTCCCAATAATTTCAAAGCGACAGGAAGCCAGAATATTGGAACAATCCTCTGAGATTTCTTCCAAAATTGAAGACATCCAAGGAGGTCAGTTGGGAGAAATTAGGTCGGAGAATGTGTTATGTCCCTTTGGGAGGTATGAGCAAAAAGCTTCATTTCTGTTGTAAGTTTTGGGTCTGAGCTGCCGGATCATCCGAGTTATGGCAGGGGATGCTCCGTGCCTGATGAATTCCTTGTGAGAGGAAGTAAAACAGATTTATAAAGTTCACAGGAATCTGACTGCTGGATGTTCTTCATTTGAAGAGGCAAACAGTGAAAGGAAGACTGTAGTGGTCCACACTTTACTACCCGTTTCCAAGTGTCATGATAGGAAATCATATGAGATGATGTGCAAATTTCCCTGCGTCCATTATCGAAGATGAAAGGAGACTCTGTTGAGCAAGCCATGAAACAAGGGGAAATGAATTGTAAGAAAGACTTGAGGTAAGCAGACATATGTCACCAGGTAGCAAGGCCCTTTTGAAACCATCATGTACAATAAACTTGCCACCAGATCAGGTGCAACTAGGCAGGCAGTTTTAGATGTCAAGGATGGTGAAAGATAGAAAAGGGTCATCCTCCCCAGTCAAGTAAGGGAACTTCTGACTACAAGTTAGAGGACACTCCAAGTGCTCCCACTGCCTTAAACCACTGAAAGTGAGAGGTAAGGCAGGAACTCTGTGAGTCATGAGAACATAATCCAGTGAGGAGACCTGTAACAAGATATTTCCTGTTTTCTGAGTCGCTGCCAAGCCAGTTATGGATGGATTTGCATTTGGGCTGGGAAATGATTGGACCAGGCCAGTTTTGGTAGCTCCGCTTCCCCCTGGGTGGGGCCGTAAGTGCCAATAAAAAGGGCCTCTGCTCCACGACGGCTATCCTCCTGCTACTTGAGTTCCGATTGAATTTGTAGAACCTGGTGAGTCTGATTCTTCAGTTCAACTTTGTTCTTGGACAACTGAATGTTGAGTTTATGCTGGAGACAGCAAGTTGGATGGGTCCAAAGTTATCATCATGGGTATAATGCTACTTAGTGGATGGGAACTTGGAATCTGGGCACATCGTTGTGTTGTATTGACTAGATTTCTGATACCTAGTTTGAATTCCGCTATTGAAAAAGAAATCAACAGGAAAATTTTACATGAAGGGAGAAAGAGCAAAGTGTTTACCTTTTTCTATGCCTTTCTCTTGGACCTCTGCTGGGATTTCAGAGGCATTTGTCTTAGAAGGTGTGAGACCCTTAGATTCATCCTGATTGCCCTTTGCTCTGTACATAAGTCATGCTGTCGGGACCTCATGAGAGAAAATGGTGATAGAAATTGCTTGTGAGCTTGCCCAGGATTTTAGAACTTGTGATGGCCTTTTGTGAAGATGTCGTTTTCATAAAAAAGAAAGAAAGTAAAAAATACAGAAAGAAAGAAAGACACAAAGCAAAAGAGAAAACTTCGCTTGTTTCTTTAAAACAAAGATATTTTCTTTAGAAAAGTTGTGTGAGAAAAGAGAAGGTTTTCTCTGGATTGCCATAACGATTTTCTGAAGAACGAGAGAGAAGTCAGAAATTCATTAAAAGGTATTAAAGAGATTAAAGCACATACTTAGAGATTGGTGAGATACTATCTGTTGTTATTCCAAAAGATTTTGCTCTTTTCTCTATAGGAATTCCTTCTTGTGAACACAGTCATATACTTTCTTTCAGATATTAAGACTCCAGAAAGATGTCTTCTCAACATCAGCAGTGCAAGCAGCCCTGCCAGCCACAACCAGTGTGCCCACCAAAGTGTCCTGACCCTTGCCCACCTTGCAAGTGTCCAGACCCTTGCCCACCTTGCAAGTGCCCAGACCCTTGCCCACCTATAAAGTGCCCTGACCCATGCCCACCTTGCAAGTGTCCAGACCCTTGCCCACCTTGCAAGTGTCCAGACCCTTGCCCACCTATAAAGTGCTCTGACCCATGCGTGCCTCAGCAGTGCAAGCAGAAATGCCCTCCTGGGGCACCTGCTCATCATTGCTAGCAGAAATGCCTGCCCAAGAGTAGGTAAGAGCTTGCCCTTTTATCTGCATCTGGAAAGGATAAGGACAATCGTCTCCACTAGATCCACAGCTCCACCTTCATCTTCTCTTCAAAGCCTATCATGGATACGGAAGAAGCTTCTCCACCCTTCAGCCTCAATGTGCGTGTGGTGCTTCCTGACAGACAGAGCTTTCTTATCTGAGGCTGCTGTACTGCTTCCCTCTGGGAGGTGCCCAAGAAAGCATCGCAGAGCCTCAGAAGGAAGAGCAGCAGCCTTCCTCCTGGGCGCCCTCTGAGGATTGTCTCACTGTCTTCTGTGTCGTTCGGTCACCTGGGCCTGGCTTACTACCAGCTGAGCAATTGTTACTTATCCCCCACTTCCTGAATAAAATACAATTCTTTTCTGTGATGGGAAAATTTTTTTCTTTTTTTAAAAACCTGCTTTTAGCGATATCATATCATAATTTTGCTTGATTTCGATCTTTCTTTGATCCCGAGTTTCAGGCTCTCAGAGTCAGTGTTATCTGAATTTCGAGTCGTATCAATGATTATTTCTATACACTTTCAAATAGAGGTTATTTTCCTAATTATTGCTTGATTGGTTTGAGGAACAAATAGTTTACCTTCTTGGGATTTCAAACCCTTTAATAAAGTGTGGGGAAAATCACATTTACAGCGCCAACTTGCTTAGGCATAAAAATTACATGAATGTGTGTCATTCAGTTGGCACAATGCCGAGCACATAATTGGCATTTGAGAGGTGGCTGATCACCATTGTCTCTGTCATCATCACCGTCACCACCACCACGACCGCCACCACCACCCCCAGGTGCTCCAGCAGGGGAGTGGCTCAGACATGCATGTAGGGCATGCAAGGAGATTCTTAAAGTCTATTACCCGTTCATACTCTGTGTTCATTTTCTTTTCCAATTTAACCGAATTTTTAATCTGACACTACAAAGTAACCAGTTTGGGAAATTATTGGGGTACTCTGTATAAAATTATAATAGTTCTGAAAACATGGGTAGTACAAAAGAAAGGGAATTTAAAGGGACCTCACAAAACAAAGCGCTCCCTGCTCTCCATGTGTATAACGTGCCGTTCTTACTGCAAAACTCAACAACCTCAGGTCTTATTATATTTTTTCACCTCGGAAATTACATTCTTGATTATTTTGACCCCCACTTTGAGATACACTGGGGATTCCAAAGTTTATCTTGATTTACAAAACGACTGTTGCTATGCAGCTTGTTTTCCAAGTGCTCAGCTTACTGGTCCAGTAAGCTGTGAAAAGGGATGTGTTTATTGAGCATATCTCTTCTTGTGGTTAGAAGTAAAGGAGTCAAAGATGCCAGAACTGCAGAAGCAAACAGATGCCCATGTTACTGTTCAACGCTCATCAGACTATGACATGAGTGAAAAATAAACACTGAGATTTGGGAGTTTTCTCTACTGTAGCTACTGTTATTTGACCTGACATAGAAATTAGTTCTTTCAGGTGGGATGCTCCCATAACTAATCTCAAAATTGTGGCATTGTCTTATGTGTCTGGACGTGGTTGGAAAGGAATCTGATATTGGAAGCCATAAATGTGGTTTTACGTGTTATTCAATGGCAAAATGTTTGCAGTAATGGTTGTCCATGGTATCTTTAGATGCAGAGCAACGGTTGGTCAATTGTTGATTTGCTCAGGGTAATTCAGTAGACGTATGTTCAGGAAAAACTTTCTGGTTGACAGGCCAGAAATGTAAAGAATGAAAAGAAAAATAATACAGCCCAGAAACTCAAAACCTTGCTGAATTAGAATACTCACTGCTTGTAAGTCCTAAAGAGCAAGATATGAGATTAGAAGTGGTTTTCAAGTAGAAGTCCAATTTCAGTTGACTGTTACAACAGAGAAAAGAGACAGAAGTTGTCGTCTTTCCACCTTTGTGCCAGGGAGCCTCATGGTAGCTGTATTATGTTGTGGGGAAAGGCAGTAATTTAATCAGGCCAGAAAATTACTTCTACAAAAGGAACTTCCTGAGATCCATAGGACATAGAAATGATTGGAGGACTGAAATTATATCAGGTGCCTAATAAGTTCTTGAGGGAATTGAGAACTAAATAAACTACGTGCCAAAATGAAAAAGAATGATTTTCAAGATTACTAACGACTTTCCTGCCCACCTTTCCCTATTTTCCACCCTACGAAATCAGATATGGTAAGTACAGATGACTAAACCGGAATATCCACTCTGAGACGGGTACAAGGACCCCAGAATAATCGATAAAGGAAGCTCTCTCAGAGAATAGTATCGGATCCTAAGAGAGCCAAGGAGGAGAAGGAACACAGAGATGCTCAAACATTGTTACTCTGTTGTATGATGGTTATTCCTTCATGTTTTCCCTCCGGGTTTATTGATGTATAACTGACAAATGAAATTGTACATATTTACGGTGTATAATGTGATGATTTGACATATGTGTACTTTATGCAGTGATTACCATCATCGGTCACTTAGCACATTAATCACTTCATCAGTAACAAGGTAATGTGTTTATGTCTCTCTGTTTGTGTGTGTGTCTGTGTGTGTGTGTGTGTGTGATGAGAACACTTACAGTCTAATTTCTGAACAAGATTGAAGTACACAAGTGGGTATTATTAGCGAGATCACCATGCTGTACCCTAGACTCTGAGAACTCATTCATTGTATGATTGCAGGCTTCTACCGTTGGCCCAACATCTCCACCACTGTCCGACCCCTCAGACCCTGATGACCACCATTGTACTCTCTGATGCTGTGACATCTGTTAGTTCGGAAACAAATTCCTAAATAAACAATGGTGCAAAGAAGAAATAACAAATAAATAGAAAATACCTTGAGATGAACGACATGAAAAGAAAACATACAAGACCTTTTGGGATAAATGTAATGCAGCAAAAAGAGAGCCACGTATGTCTGGAGATATCTATATTACAAAAGATGATCTCAAATCAGCAACCTGATAGACATGTATGCATGTGTGTGGGTTTATGAAAATTGCAAACTCGTAACACTAAATACAGCAAAGTGTAAGCAGTGATTATTTCTGGCCATTTAATAGACATGCTCATTTTTTAACAGCTTTATGTTCTCCTCATTATATATGAAATGATATACGTTCACTTTTATAACAATGTATCATATTATTTTAAAAATATATAGTAGTCAGGGAAGATGTGGCTAAGCTGCAAGGAAAGTTTACGTCCTGGCTCTCTGGCACATGCTTAGCTGATGACTCTTTCACAGGTTTCAAGTGTCTCCTCTTTCTTTTCCTCTCCTCTTCTTTCTTTTCTTCTTCCTGCTGTTCCATTAAAAAACCCCATTAATAAGAAGCTTCCTTATTATTTGGTTAAGAGAAATTACTAGGCCAGTTCTTCCTTCTGACTGCAGGAAGAATTATGAAATATAGGAAATGACTATTACTAAATGCATGGGCAATATATCAAAGTCCCAAACTGGATGGTTAAAGGGTAGATATTGGCAGTGAAGATAATATGGAGGTGAGTGTTCTGGAATGTGAAAAAGAAGATAGACAATAAACAGTGAAATTGTTTTTCAAATTGCTCTCTTCAAAGACCTAAACATTGTTGGAATGAGTGGAAAAAAGCACATATATCAAATGTGCCCTAAGTTCACATTTCACCCCGATGTCAGAACTTTATCTCTCCCTTCCCAACGTCACTCTGAATCATTTGTATGTGATGCTGTGAGCCTTAAATGATATCTTATATCTAGTTTTGTTTCCACAGAATTGAAGCCTGGTATTTACTTATGGAATACAGGAGATTTATTTTCTGATAAAGGAAATTTAAGCATACGACAGCAGTCTAGGGACGAGTTCACGTCAGGTGAGATGGGACATCCTGACTCCATTAAACATGTTTTCCCACATTAAACAGTATCATAAAGCGCGATTTGCAACTCTGTTCCTAAAGCAGACAGGGGCCTTCACCAACCGTGACCCATCACAAGACTCTTCAGTGCCCAAGGGGACAGCATAGAGTAGTGTTCGTGTCAAGGATAGGAGGGAGGAACTGTAGAAACACTGTTGACAGCTAAATCACTGAAAAGGCAGAAATGAAATCTTTGCAGGACATGCTAAGGCACTGGTTCCTGAACTTCAGCTCTTTGCTAAAAGCTCATTATATTTGTCATAATTCCACACCTCATGTGCCATATTACATTAGTTTTTTTGGCTTTAACTTCACTTCCTAAAAACTTTGAAAATGTTTGTTTCAATTGGCCATAGGTGATGATGCACACGAAACGACAGATGCAATATTCAAATTATATATTACAACATGTACGTACATATATACATACAGAAATATGTTACAGAAAGAGGGACAAGGACAGATACAGAGAGATTAAAATATCTGGAACATGCCAAGTCTGCAGAGCAGAAATTCTGTTGGAAGTCCATCTAACAGGGGAATATTCTTTTACCTGAGGGAGCGTCAGCCTTGTTCTCTTCAGGCCGTCAGTGGATTGGATGAGAACTTTCCACTTTATAGAGGGCAACCGACTTAGATCAGACTACTGATTTAAATAATGTTCTCATGCAAAATCATCCTTACAGAAACATAAAGAATAATGTTTGACCAGAAAACTGGAGACATGTGCCAGTGAATCTGACCCATAAATTAACCGTCAAGCCTTTTTCCCAGCACATTGACAAAGTGTGTGAAGAAAGTAGAAGAGGAAATAGGTTTATTTGACACAGGCCCCACCGTGACCAAAATGGAAAATGCAAAAAATAGGTTTAAAATATAAGAAAATTATTATTAATGATTAAGAAGTTGTTTATGAATGGCAATGAACTTCAGTGACTGCATTTTTAATAAAGAGATTACAACTTTCTCTCGAATTTACCCCTAGGTTTGATGTGAAACAACATGTGTTTAGATCATTCATAAGTATTAAATACGTACAAATTTAGTTGCATGAATGGCATTGCCTAATTTATTGGGTTTCCCAATAATTTCAAAGCGACAGGAAGCCAGAATATTGGAACAATCCTCTGAGATTTCTTCCAAAATTGAAGACATCCAAGGAGGTCAGTTGGGAGAAATTAGGTCGGAGAATGTGTTATGTCCCTTTGGGAGGTATGAGCAAAAAGCTTCATTTCTGTTGTAAGTTTTGGGTCTGAGCTGCCGGATCATCCGAGTTATGGCAGGGGATGCTCCGTGCCTGATGAATTCCTTGTGAGAGGAAGTAAAACAGATTTATAAAGTTCACAGGAATCTGCCTGCTGGATGTTCTTCATTTGAAGAGGCAAACAGTGAAAGGAAGACTGTAGTGGTCCACACTTTACTACCCGTTTCCAAGTGTCATGATAGGAAATCATATGAGATGATGTGCAAATTTCCCTGCGTCCATTATCGAAGATGAAAGGAGACTCTGTTGAGCAAGCCATGAAACAAGGGGAAATGAATTGTAAGAAAGACTTGAGGTAAGCAGACATATGTCACCAGGTAGCAAGGCCCTTTTGAAACCATCATGTACAATAAACTTGCCACCAGATCAGGTGCAACTAGGCAGGCAGTTTTAGATGTCAAGGATGGTGAAAGATAGAAAAGGGTCATCCTCCCCAGTCAAGTAAGGGAACTTCTGACTACAAGTTAGAGGACACTCCAAGTGCTCCCACTGCCTTAAACCACTGAAAGTGAGAGGTAAGGCAGGAACTCTGTGAGTCATGAGAACATAATCCAGTGAGGAGACCTGTAACAAGATATTTCCTGTTTTCTGAGTCGCTGCCAAGCCAGTTATGGATGGATTTGCATTTGGGCTGGGAAATGATTGGACCAGGCCAGTTTTGGTAGCTCCGCTTCCCCCTGGGTGGGGCAGTAAGTGCCAATAAAAAGGGCCTCTGCTCCACGACGGCTATCCTCCTGCTACTCGAGTTCCGATTGAATTTGTAGAACCTGGTGAGTCTGATTCTTCAGTTCAACTTTGTTCTTGGACAACTGAATGTTGAGTTTATGCTGGAGACAGCAAGTTGGATGGGTCCAAAGTTATCATCATGGGTATAATGCTACTTAGTGGATGGGAACTTGGAATCTGGGCACAACGTTGTGTTGTATTGACTAGATTTCTGATACCTAGTTTGAATTCCGCTATTGAAAAAGAAATCAACAGGAAAATTTTACATGAAGGGAGAAAGAGCAAAGTGTTTACCTTTTTCTATGCCTTTCTCTTGGACCTCTGCTGGGATTTCAGAGGCATTTGTCTTAGAAGGTGTGAGACCCTTAGATTCATCCTGATTGCCCTTTGCTCTGTACATAAGTCATGCTGTCGGGACCTCATGAGAGAAAATGGTGATAGAAATTGCTTGTGAGCTTGCCCAGGATTTTAGAACTTGTGATGGCCTTTTGTGAAGATGTCGTTTTCATAAAAAAGAAAGAAAGTAAAAAATACAGAAAGAAAGAAAGACACAAAGCAAAAGAGAAAACTTCGCTTGTTTCTTTAAAACAAAGATATTTTCTTTAGAAAAGTTGTGTGAGAAAAGAGAAGGTTTTCTCTGCATTGCCATAACGATTTTCTGAAGAGCGAGAGAGAAGTCAGAAATTCATTAAAAGGTATTAAAGAGATTAAAGCACATACTTAGAGATTGGTGAGATACTATCTGTTGTTATTCCAAAAGATTTTGCTCTTTTCTCTATAGGAATTCCTTCTTGTGAACACAGTCATATACTTTCTTTCAGATATTAAGACTCCAGAAAAATGTCTTCTCAACATCAGCAGTGCAAGCAGCCCTGCCAGCCACAACCAGTGTGCCCACCAAAGTGTCCTGACCCTTGCCCACCTTGCAAGTGTCCAGACCCTTGCCCACCTTGCAAGTGCCCAGACCCTTGCCCACCTATAAAATGCCCTGACCCATGCCCACCTTGCAAGTGTCCAGACCCTTGCCCACCTTGCAAGTGTCCAGACCCTTGCCCACCTATAAAGTGCCCTGAACCATGCGTGCCTCAGCAGTGCAAGCAGAAATGCCCTCCTGGGGCACCTGCTCATCATTGCTAGCAGAAATGCCTGCCCAAGAGTAGGTAAGAGCTTGCCCTTTTATCTGCATCTGGAAAGGATAAGGACAATCGGCTCCACTAGATCCACAGCTCCACCTTCATCTTCTCTTCAAAGCCTATCATGGATACGGAAGAAGCTTCTCCACCCTTCAGCCTCAATATGCGTGTGGTGCTTCCTGACAGACAGAGCTTTCTTATCTGAGGCTGCTGTACTGCTTCCCTCTGGGAGGTGCCCAAGAAAGCATCGCAGAGCCTCAGAAGGAAGAGCAGCAGCCTTCCTCCTGGGCGCCCTCTGAGGATTGTCTCACTGTCTTCTGTGTCGTTCGGTCACCTGGGCCTGGCTTACTACCAGCTGAGCAATTGTTACTTATCCCCCACTTCCTGAATAAAATACAATTCTTTTCTGTGATTGGAAAAACTTTTTCTTTTTTTAAAAACCTGCTTTTAGCGATATCATATCATAATTTTGCTTGATTTCGATCTTTCTTTGATCCCGAGTTTCAGGCTCTCAGAGTCAGTGTTATCTGAATTTCGAGTCGTATCAATGATTATTTCTATACACTTTCAAATAGAGGTTATTTTCCTAATTATTGCTTGATTGGTTTGAGGAACAAATAGTTTACCTTCTTGGGATTTCAAACCCTTTAATAAAGTGTGGGGAAAATCACATTTACAGCGCCAACTTGCTTAGGCATAAAAATTACATGAATGTGTATCATTCAGTTGGCACAATGCTGAGCACATAATTGGCATTTGAGAGGTGGCTGATCACCATTGTCTCTGTCATCATCACCGTCACCACCACCACGACCGTCACCACCACCCCCAGGTGCTCCAGCAGGGGAGTGGCTCAGACATGCATGTAGGGCATGCAAGGAGATTCTTAAAGTCTATTACCCGTTCATACTCTGTGTTCATTTTCTTTTCCAATTTAACCGAATTTTTAATCTGACACTACAAAGTAACCAGTTTGGGAAATTATTGGGGTACTCTGTATAAAATTATAATAGTTCTGAAAACATGGGTAGTACAAAAGAAAGGGAATTTAAAGGGACCTCACAAAACAAAGCGCTCCCTGCTCTCCATGTGTATAACGTGCCGTTCTTACTGCAAAACTCAACAACCTCAGGTCTTATTATATTTTTTCACCTCGGAAATTACATTCTTGATTATTTTGACCCCCACTTTGAGATACACGGGGGATTCCAATGTTTATCTTGATTTACAAAACGACTGTTGCTATGCAGCTTGTTTTCCAAGTGCTCAGCTTACTGGTCCAGTAAGCTGTGAAAAGGGATGTGTTTATTGAGCATATCTCTTCTTGTGGTTAGAAGTAAAGGAGTCAAAGATGCCAGAACTGCAGAAGCAAACAGATGCCCATGTTACTGTTCAACGCTCATCAGACTATGACATGAGTGAAAAATAAACACTGAGATTTGGGAGTTTTCTCTACTGTAGCTACTGTTATTTGACCTGACATAGAAATTAGTTCTTTCAGGTGGGATGCTCCCATAACTAATCTCAAAATTGTGGCATTGTCTTATGTGTCTGGACGTGGTTGGAAAGGAATCTGATATTGGAAGCCATAAATGTGGTTTTACGTGTTATTCAATGGCAAAATGTTTGCAGTAATGGTTGTCCATGGTATCTTTAGATGCAGAGCAACGGTTGGTCAATTGTTGATTTGCTCAGGGTAATTCAGTAGACGTATGTTCAGGAAAAACTTTCTGGTTGACAGGCCAGAAATGTAAAGAATGAAAAGAAAAATAATACAGCCCAGAAACTCAAAACCTTGCTGAATTAGAATACTCACTGCTTGTAAGTCCTAAAGAGCAAGATATGAGATTAGAAGTGGTTTTCAAGTAGAAGTCCAATTTCAGTTGACTGTTACAACAGAGAAAAGAGACAGAAGTTGTCGTCTTTCCACCTTTGTGCCAGGGAGCCTCATGGTAGCTGTATTATGTTGTGGGGAAAGGCAGTAATTTAATCAGGCCAGAAAATTACTTCTACAAAAGGAACTTCCTGAGATCCATAGGACATAGAAATGATTGGAGGACTGAAATTATATCAGGTGCCTAATAAGTTCTTGAGGGAATTGAGAACTAAATAAACTACGTGCCAAAATGAAAAAGAATGATTTTCAAGATTACTAACGACTTTCCTGCCCACCTTTCCCTATTTTCCACCCTACGAAATCAGATATGGTAAGTACAGATGACTAAACCGGAATATCCACTCTGAGACGGGTACAAGGACCCCAGAATAATCGATAAAGGAAGCTCTCTCAGAGAATAGTATCGGATCCTAAGAGAGCCAAGGAGGAGAAGGAACACAGAGATGCTCAAACATTGTTACTCTGTTGTATGATGGTTATTCCTTCATGTTTTCCCTCCGGGTTTATTGATGTATAACTGACAAATGAAATTGTACATATTTACGGTGTATAATGTGATGATTTGACATATGTGTACTTTATGCAGTGATTACCATCATCGGTCACTTAGCACATTAATCACTTCATCAGTAACAAGGTAATGTGTTTATGTCTCTCTGTTTGTGTGTGTGTCTGTGTGTGTGTGTGTGTGTGATGAGAACACTTACAGTCTAATTTCTGAACAAGATTGAAGTACACAAGTGGGTATTATTAGCGAGATCACCATGCTGTACCCTAGACTCTGAGAACTCATTCATTGTATGATTGCAGGCTTCTACCGTTGGCCCAACATCTCCACCACTGTCCGACCCCTCAGACCCTGATGACCACCATTGTACTCTCTGATGCTGTGACATCTGTTAGTTCGGAAACAAATTCCTAAATAAACAATGGTGCAAAGAAGAAATAACAAATAAATAGAAAATACCTTGAGATGAACGACATGAAAAGAAAACATACAAGACCTTTTGGGATAAATGTAATGCAGCAAAAAGAGAGCCACCTATGTCTGGAGATATCTATATTACAAAAGATGATCTCAAATCAGCAACCTGATAGACATGTATGCATGTGTGTGGGTTTATGAAAATTGCAAACTCGTAACACTAAATACAGCAAAGTATAAGCAGTGATTATTTCTGGCCATTTAATAGACATGCTCATTTTTTAACAGCTTTATGTTCTCCTCATTATATATGAAATGATATACGTTCACTTTTATAACAATGTATCATATTATTTTAAAAATATATAGTAGTCAGGGAAGATGTGGCTAAGCTGCAAGGAAAGTTTACGTCCTGGCTCTCTGGCACATGCTTAGCTGATGACTCTTTCACAGGTTTCAAGTGTCTCCTCTTTCTTTTCCTCTCCTCTTCTTTCTTTTCTTCTTCCTGCTGTTCCATTAAAAAACCCCATTAATAAGAAGCTTCCTTATTATTTGGTTAAGAGAAATTACTAGGCCAGTTCTTCCTTCTGACTGCAGGAAGAATTATGAAATATAGGAAATGACTATTACTAAATGCATGGGCAATATATCAAAGTCCCAAACTGGATGGTTAAAGGGTAGATATTGGCAGTGAAGATAATATGGAGGTGAGTGTTCTGGAATGTGAAAAAGAAGATAGACAATAAACAGTGAAATTGTTTTTCAAATTGCTCTCTTCAAAGACCTAAACATTGTTGGAATGAGTGGAAAAAAGCACATATATCAAATGTGCCCTAAGTTCACATTTCACCCCGATGTCAGAACTTTATCTCTCCCTTCCCAACGTCACTCTGAATCATTTGTATGTGATGCTGTGAGCCTTAAATGATATCTTATATCTAGTTTTGTTTCCACAGAATTGAAGCCTGGTATTTACTTATGGAATACAGGAGATTTATTTTCTGATAAAGGAAATTTAAGCATACGACAGCAGTCTAGGGACGAGTTCACGTCAGGTGAGATGGGACATCCTGACTCCATTAAACATGTTTTCCCACATTAAACAGTATCATAAAGCGCGATTTGCAACTCTGTTCCTAAAGCAGACAGGGGCCTTCACCAACCGTGACCCATCACAAGACTCTTCAGTGCCCAAGGGGACAGCATAGAGTAGTGTTCGTGTCAAGGATAGGAGGGAGGAACTGTAGAAACACTGTTGACAGCTAAATCACTGAAAAGGCAGAAATGAAATCTTTGCAGGACATGCTAAGGCACTGGTTCCTGAACTTCAGCTCTTTGCTAAAAGCTCATTATATTTGTCATAATTCCACACCTCATGTGCCATATTACATTAGTTTTTTTGGCTTTAACTTCACTTCCTAAAAACTTTGAAAATGTTTGTTTCAATTGGCCATAGGTGATGATGCACACGAAACGACAGATGCAATATTCAAATTATATATTACAACATGTACGTACATATATACATACAGAAATATGTTACAGAAAGAGGGACAAGGACAGATACAGAGAGATTAAAATATCTGGAACATGCCAAGTCTGCAGAGCCGAAATTCTGTTGGAAGTCCATCTAACAGGGGAATATTCTTTTACCTGAGGGAGCGTCAGCCTTGTTCTCTTCAGGCCGTCAGTGGATTGGATGAGAACTTTCCACTTTATAGAGGGCAACCGACTTAGATCAGACTACTGATTTAAATAATGTTCTCATGCAAAATCATCCTTACAGAAACATAAAGAATAATGTTTGACCAGAAAACTGGAGACATGTGCCAGTGAATCTGACCCATAAATTAACCATCAAGCCTTTTTCCCAGCACATTGACAAAGTGTGTGAAGAAAGTAGAAGAGGAAATAGGTTTATTTGACACAGGCCCCACCGTGACCAAAATGGAAAATGCAAAAAATAGGTTTAAAATATAAGAAAATTATTATTAATGATTAAGAAGTTGTTTATGAATGGCAATGAACTTCAGTGACTGCATTTTTAATAAAGAGATTACAACTTTCTCTCGAATTTACCCCTAGGTTTGATGTGAAACAACATGTGTTTAGATCATTCATAAGTATTAAATACGTACAAATTTAGTTGCATGAATGGCATTGCCTAATTTATTGGGTTTCCCAATAATTTCAAAGCGACAGGAAGCCAGAATATTGGAACAATCCTCTGAGATTTCTTCCAAAATTGAAGACATCCAAGGAGGTCAGTTGGGAGAAATTAGGTCGGAGAATGTGTTATGTCCCTTTGGGAGGTATGAGCAAAAAGCTTCATTTCTGTTGTAAGTTTTGGGTCTGAGCTGCCGGATCATCCGAGTTATGGCAGGGGATGCTCCGTGCCTGATGAATTCCTTGTGAGAGGAAGTAAAACAGATTTATAAAGTTCACAGGAATCTGCCTGCTGGATGTTCTTCATTTGAAGAGGCAAACAGTGAAAGGAAGACTGTAGTGGTCCACACTTTACTACCCGTTTCCAAGTGTCATGATAGGAAATCATATGAGATGATGTGCAAATTTCCCTGCGTCCATTATCGAAGATGAAAGGAGACTCTGTTGAGCAAGCCATGAAACAAGGGGAAATGAATTGTAAGAAAGACTTGAGGTAAGCAGACATATGTCACCAGGTAGCAAGGCCCTTTTGAAACCATCATGTACAATAAACTTGCCACCAGATCAGGTGCAACTAGGCAGGCAGTTTTAGATGTCAAGGATGGTGAAAGATAGAAAAGGGTCATCCTCCCCAGTCAAGTAAGGGAACTTCTGACTACAAGTTAGAGGACACTCCAAGTGCTCCCACTGCCTTAAACCACTGAAAGTGAGAGGTAAGGCAGGAACTCTGTGAGTCATGAGAACATAATCCAGTGAGGAGACCTGTAACAAGATATTTCCTGTTTTCTGAGTCGCTGCCAAGCCAGTTATGGATGGATTTGCATTTGGGCTGGGAAATGATTGGACCAGGCCAGTTTTGGTAGCTCCGCTTCCCCCTGGGTGGGGCAGTAAGTGCCAATAAAAAGGGCCTCTGCTCCACGACGGCTATCCTCCTGCTACTCGAGTTCCGATTGAATTTGTAGAACCTGGTGAGTCTGATTCTTCAGTTCAACTTTGTTCTTGGACAACTGAATGTTGAGTTTATGCTGGAGACAGCAAGTTGGATGGGTCCAAAGTTATCATCATGGGTATAATGCTACTTAGTGGATGGGAACTTGGAATCTGGGCACAACGTTGTGTTGTATTGACTAGATTTCTGATACCTAGTTTGAATTCCGCTATTGAAAAAGAAATCAACAGGAAAATTTTACATGAAGGGAGAAAGAGCAAAGTGTTTACCTTTTTCTATGCCTTTCTCTTGGACCTCTGCTGGGATTTCAGAGGCATTTGTCTTAGAAGGTGTGAGACCCTTAGATTCATCCTGATTGCCCTTTGCTCTGTACATAAGTCATGCTGTCGGGACCTCATGAGAGAAAATGGTGATAGAAATTGCTTGTGAGCTTGCCCAGGATTTTAGAACTTGTGATGGCCTTTTGTGAAGATGTCGTTTTCATAAAAAAGAAAGAAAGTAAAAAATACAGAAAGAAAGAAAGACACAAAGCAAAAGAGAAAACTTCGCTTGTTTCTTTAAAACAAAGATATTTTCTTTAGAAAAGTTGTGTGAGAAAAGAGAAGGTTTTCTCTGCATTGCCATAACGATTTTCTGAAGAGCGAGAGAGAAGTCAGAAATTCATTAAAAGGTATTAAAGAGATTAAAGCACATACTTAGAGATTGGTGAGATACTATCTGTTGTTATTCCAAAAGATTTTGCTCTTTTCTCTATAGGAATTCCTTCTTGTGAACACAGTCATATACTTTCTTTCAGATATTAAGACTCCAGAAAAATGTCTTCTCAACATCAGCAGTGCAAGCAGCCCTGCCAGCCACAACCAGTGTGCCCACCAAAGTGTCCTGACCCTTGCCCACCTTGCAAGTGTCCAGACCCTTGCCCACCTTGCAAGTGCCCAGACCCTTGCCCACCTATAAAATGCCCTGACCCATGCCCACCTTGCAAGTGTCCAGACCCTTGCCCACCTTGCAAGTGTCCAGACCCTTGCCCACCTATAAAGTGCCCTGAACCATGCGTGCCTCAGCAGTGCAAGCAGAAATGCCCTCCTGGGGCACCTGCTCATCATTGCTAGCAGAAATGCCTGCCCAAGAGTAGGTAAGAGCTTGCCCTTTTATCTGCATCTGGAAAGGATAAGGACAATCGGCTCCACTAGATCCACAGCTCCACCTTCATCTTCTCTTCAAAGCCTATCATGGATACGGAAGAAGCTTCTCCACCCTTCAGCCTCAATATGCGTGTGGTGCTTCCTGACAGACAGAGCTTTCTTATCTGAGGCTGCTGTACTGCTTCCCTCTGGGAGGTGCCCAAGAAAGCATCGCAGAGCCTCAGAAGGAAGAGCAGCAGCCTTCCTCCTGGGCGCCCTCTGAGGATTGTCTCACTGTCTTCTGTGTCGTTCGGTCACCTGGGCCTGGCTTACTACCAGCTGAGCAATTGTTACTTATCCCCCACTTCCTGAATAAAATACAATTCTTTTCTGTGATTGGAAAAACTTTTTCTTTTTTTAAAAACCTGCTTTTAGCGATATCATATCATAATTTTGCTTGATTTCGATCTTTCTTTGATCCCGAGTTTCAGGCTCTCAGAGTCAGTGTTATCTGAATTTCGAGTCGTATCAATGATTATTTCTATACAGTTTCAAATAGAGGTTATTTTCCTAATTATTGCTTGATTGGTTTGAGGAACAAATAGTTTACCTTCTTGGGATTTCAAACCCTTTAATAAAGTGTGGGGAAAATCACATTTACAGCGCCAACTTGCTTAGGCATAAAAATTACATGAATGTGTATCATTAAGTTGGCACAATGCCGAGCACATAATTGGCATTTGAGAGGTGGCTGATCACCATTGTCTCTGTCATCATCACCGTCACCACCACCACGACCGTCACCACCCCCCCCAGGTGCTCCAGCAGGGGAGTGGCTCAGACATGCATGTAGGGCATGCAAGGAGATTCTTAAAGTCTATTACCCGTTCATACTCTGTGTTCATTTTCTTTTCCAATTTAACCGAATTTTTAATCTGACACTACAAAGTAACCAGTTTGGGAAATTATTGGGGTACTCTGTATAAAATTATAATAGTTCTGAAAACATGGGTAGTACAAAAGAAAGGGAATTTAAAGGGACCTCACAAAACAAAGCGCTCCCTGCTCTCCATGTGTATAACGTGCCGTTCTTACTGCAAAACTCAACAACCTCAGGTCTTATTATATTTTTTCACCTCGGAAATTACATTCTTGATTATTTTGACCCCCACTTTGAGATACACGGGGGATTCCAATGTTTATCTTGATTTACAAAACGACTGTTGCTATGCAGCTTGTTTTCCAAGTGCTCAGCTTACTGGTCCAGTAAGCTGTGAAAAGGGATGTGTTTATTGAGCATATCTCTTCTTGTGGTTAGAAGTAAAGGAGTCAAAGATGCCAGAACTGCAGAAGCAAACAGATGCCCATGTTACTGTTCAACGCTCATCAGACTATGACATGAGTGAAAAATAAACACTGAGATTTGGGAGTTTTCTCTACTGTAGCTACTGTTATTTGACCTGACATAGAAATTAGTTCTTTCAGGTGGGATGCTCCCATAACTAATCTCAAAATTGTGGCATTGTCTTATGTGTCTGGACGTGGTTGGAAAGGAATCTGATATTGGAAGCCATAAATGTGGTTTTACGTGTTATTCAATGGCAAAATGTTTGCAGTAATGGTTGTCCATGGTATCTTTAGATGCAGAGCAACGGTTGGTCAATTGTTGATTTGCTCAGGGTAATTCAGTAGACGTATGTTCAGGAAAAACTTTCTGGTTGACAGGCCAGAAATGTAAAGAATGAAAAGAAAAATAATACAGCCCAGAAACTCAAAACCTTGCTGAATTAGAATACTCACTGCTTGTAAGTCCTAAAGAGCAAGATATGAGATTAGAAGTGGTTTTCAAGTAGAAGTCCAATTTCAGTTGACTGTTACAACAGAGAAAAGAGACAGAAGTTGTCGTCTTTCCACCTTTGTGCCAGGGAGCCTCATGGTAGCTGTATTATGTTGTGGGGAAAGGCAGTAATTTAATCAGGCCAGAAAATTACTTCTACAAAAGGAACTTCCTGAGATCCATAGGACATAGAAATGATTGGAGGACTGAAATTATATCAGGTGCCTAATAAGTTTTTGAGGGAATTGAGAACTAAATAAACTACGTGCCAAAATGAAAAAGAATGATTTTCAAGATTACTAACGACTTTCCTGCCCACCTTTCCCTATTTTCCACCCTACGAAATCAGATATGGTAAGTACAGATGACTAAACCGGAATATCCACTCTGAGACGGGTACAAGGACCCCAGAATAATCGATAAAGGAAGCTCTCTCAGAGAATAGTATCGGATCCTAAGAGAGCCAAGGAGGAGAAGGAACACAGAGATGCTCAAACATTGTTACTCTGTTGTATGATGGTTATTCCTTCATGTTTTCCCTCCGGGTTTATTGATGTATAATTGACAAATGAAATTGTACATATTTACGGTGTATAATGTGATGATTTGACATATGTGTACTTTATGCAGTGATTACCATCATCGATCACTTAGCACATTAATCACTTCATCAGTAACAAGGTAATGTGTTTATGTCTGTGTGTGTGTGTGTGTGTGTGTGTGTGTGTGTGTGATGAGAACACTTACAGTCTAATTTCTGAGCAAGATTGAAGTACACAAGTGGGTATTATTAGCGAGATCACCATGCTGTACCCTAGACTCTGAGAACTCATTCATTGTATGATTGCAGGCTTCTACCGTTGGCCCAACATCTCCACCACTGTCCGACCCCTCAGACCCTGATGACCACCATTGTACTCTCTGATGCTGTGACATCTGTTAGTTCGGAAACAAATTCCTAAATAAACAATGGTGCAAAGAAGAAATAACAAATAAATAGAAAATACCTTGAGATGAACGGCATGAAAAGAAAACATACAAGACCTTTTGGGATAAATGTAATGCAGCAAAAAGAGAGCCACGTATGTCTGGAGATATCTATATTACAAAAGTTGATCTCAAATCAGCAACCTGATAGACATGTATGCATGTGTGTGGGTTTATGAAAATTGCAAACTCGTAACACTAAATACAGCAAAGTATAAGCAGTGATTATTTCTGGCCATTTAATAGACATGCTCATTTTTTAACAGCTTTATGTTCTCCCCATTGTATATGAAATGATATACATTCACTTTTATAACAATGTATCATATTATTTTAAAAATATATAGTAGTCAGGGAAGATGTGGCTAAGCTGCAAGGAAAGTTTACGTCCTGGCTTTCTGGCACATGCTTAGCTGATGACTCTTTCACAGGTTTCAAGTGTCTCCTCTTTCTTTTCCTATCCTCTTCGTTCTCGTCTTCTGCCTGCTGTCCCATTAAAAAACCCCATTCCTAAGAAGCTTCCTTATTATTTGGTTAAGAGAAATTACTAGGCCAGTTCTTCCTTCTGACTGCAGGAAGAATTATGAAATATAGGAAATGACTATTACTAAATGCATGGGCAATATATCAAAGTCCCAAACTGGATGGTTAAAGGGTAGATATTGGCAGTGAAGATAATATGGAGGTGAGTGTTCTGGAATGTGAAAAAGAAGATAGACAATAAACAGTGAAATTGTTTTTCAAATTGCTCTCTTCAAAGACCTAAACATTGTTGGAATGAGTGGAAAAAAGCACATATATCAGATGTGCCCTAAGTTCACATTTCACCCCGATGTCAGAACTTTATCTCTCCCTTCCCAACGTCACTCTGAATCATTTGTATGTGATGCTGTGAGCCTTAAATGATATCTTATATCTAGTTTTGTTTCCACAGAATTGAAGCCTGGTATTTACTTATGGAATACAAGAGATTTATTTTCTGATAAAGGAAATTTTAGCATACGACAGCAGTCTAGGGAAGAGTTCATGTCAGGTGAGATGGGACATCCTGACTCCATTAAACATGTTTTCCCACATTAAACAGTATCATAAAGCGAGATTTGCAACTCTGTTCCTAAAGCAGACAGGGGCCTTCACCAACCGTGACCCATCACAAGACTCTTCAGTGCCCAAGGGGACAGCATAGAGTAGTGTTCGTGTCAAGGATAGGAGGGAGGAACTGTAGAAACACTGTTGACAGCTAAATCACTGAGAAGGCAGAAATGAAATCTTTGCAGGATATGCTAAGGCACTGGTTCCTGAACTTCAGCTCTTTGCTAAAAGCTCATTATATTTGTCATAATTCCACACCCCATGTGTCATATTACATTAGTTTTTTTGGCTTTAACTTCACTTCCTAAAAACTTTGAAAATGTTTGTTTCAATTGGCCATAGGTGATGATGCACACGAAACGACAGATGCAATATTCAAATTATATATTACAACATGTACGTACATATATACATACAGAAATATGTTACAGAAAGAGGGACAAGGACAGATACAGAGAGATTAAAATATCTGGAACATGCCAAGTCTGCAGAGCAGAAATTCTGTTGGAAGTCCATCTAACAGGGGAATATTCTTTTACCTGAGGGAGCGTCAGCCTTGTTCTCTTCAGGCCGTCAGTGGATTGGATGAGAACTTTCCACTTTATAGAGGACAACCGACTTAGATCAGACTACTGATTTAAATAATGTTCTCATCCAAAATCATCCTTACAGAAACATAAAGAATAATGTTTGACCAGAAAACTGGAGACATGTGCCAGTGAATCTGACCCATAAATTAACCATCAAGCCTTTTTCCCAGCACATTGACAAAGTGTGTGAAGAAAGTAGAAGAGGAAATAGGTTTATTTGACACAGGCCCCACCGTGACCAAAATGGAAAATGCAAAAAATAGGTTTAAAATATAAGAAAATTATTATTAATGATTAAGAAGTTGTTTATGAATGGCAATGAACTTCAGTGACTGCATTTTTAATAAAGATATTACAACTTTCTCTCGAATTTACCCCTAGGTTTGATGTGAAACAACATGTGTTTAGATCATTCATAAGTATTAAATACGTAAAAATTTAGTTGCGTGAATGGCATTGCCTAATTTATTGGGTTTCCCAATAATTTCAAAGCGACAGGAAGCCAGAATATTGGAACAATCCTCTGAGATTTCTTCCAAAATTGAAGACATCCAAGGAGGTCAGTTGGGAGAAATTAGGTCGGAGAATGTGTTATGTCCCTTTGGGAGGTATGAGCAAAAAGCTTCATTTCTGTTGTAAGTTTTGGGTCTGAGCTGCCGGATCATCCGAGTTATGGCAGGGGATGCTCCGTGCTTGATGAATTCCTTGTGATAGGAAGTAAAACAGATTTATAAAGTTCACAGGAATCTGACTGCTGGATGTTCTTCATTTGAAGAGGCAAACAGTGAAAGGAAGACTGTAGTGGTCCACACTTTACTACCCGTTTCCAAGTGTCATGATAGGAAATCATATGAGATGATGTGCAAATTTCCCTGCGTCCATTATCGAAGATGAAAGGAGACTCTGTTGAGCAAGCCATGAAACAAGGGGAAATGAATTGTAAGAAAGACTTGAGGTAAGCAGACATATGTCACCAGGTAGCAAGGCCCTTTTGAAACCATCATGTACAATAAACTTGCCACCAGATCAGGTGCAACTAGGCAGGCAGTTTTAGATGTCAAGGATGGTGAAAGATAGAAAAGGGTCATCCTCCCCAGTCAAGTAAGGGAACTTCTGACTACAAGTTAGAGGACACTTCAAGTGCTCCCACTGCCTTAAACCACTGAAAGTGAGAGGTAAGGCAGGAACTCTGTGAGTCATGAGAACATAATCCAGTGAGGAGACCTGTAACAAGATATTTCCTGTTTTCTGAGTCGCTGCCAAGCCAGTTATGGATGGATTTGCATTTGGGCTGGGAAATGATTGGACCAGGCCAGTTTTGGTAGCTCCGCTTCCCCCTGGGTGGGGCAGTAAGTGCCAATAAAAAGGGCCTCTGCTCCACGACGGCTATCCTCCTGCTACTCGAGTTCCGATTGAATTTGTAGAACCTGGTGAGTCTGATTCTTCAGTTCAACTTTGTTCTTGGACAACTGAATGCTGAGTTTATGCTGGAGACAGCAAGTTGGATGGGTCCAAAGTTATCATCATGGGTATAATGCTACTTAGTGGATGGGAACTTGGAATCTGGGCACATCGTTGTGTTGTATTGACTAGATTTCTGATACCTAGTTTGAATTCCGCTATTGAAAAAGAAATCAACAGGAAAATTTTACATGAAGGGAGAAAGAGCAAAGTGTTTACCTTTTTCTATGCCTTTCTCTTGGACCTCTGCTGGGATTTCAGAGGCATTTGTCTTAGAAGGTGTGAGACCCTTAGATTCATCCTGATTGCCCTTTGCTCTGTACATAAGTCATGCTGTCGGGACCTCATGAGAGAAAATGGTGATAGAAATTGCTTGTGAGCTTGCCCAGGATTTTAGAACTTGTGATGGCCTTTTGTGAAGATGTCATTTTCATAAAAAAGAAAGAAAGTAAAAAATACAGAAAGAAAGAAAGACACAAAGCAAAAGAGAAAACTTCGCTTGTTTCTTTAAAACAAAGATATTTTCTTTAGAAAAGTTGTGTGAGAAAAGAGAAGGTTTTCTCTGGATTGCCATAACGATTTTCTGAAGAACGAGAGAGAAGTCAGAAATTCATTAAAAGGTATTAAAGAGATTAAAGCACATACTTAGAGATTGGTGAGATACTATCTGTTGTTATTCCAAAAGATTTTGCTCTTTTCTCTATAGGAATTCCTTCTTGTGAACACAGTCATATACTTTCTTTCAGATATTAAGACTCCAGAAAGATGTCTTCTCAACATCAGCAGTGCAAGCAGCCCTGCCAGCCACAACCAGTGTGCCCACCAAAGTGTCCTGACCCTTGCCCACCTTGCAAGTGTCCAGACCCTTGCCCACCTTGCAAGTGCCCAGACCCTTGCCCACCTATAAAGTGCCCTGACCCATGCCCACCTTGCAAGTGTCCAGACCCTTGCCCACCTTGCAAGTGTCCAGACCCTTGCCCACCTATAAAGTGCTCTGACCCATGCGTGCCTCAGCAGTGCAAGCAGAAATGCCCTCCTGGGGCACCTGCTCATCATTTCTAGCAGAAACGCCTGCCCAAGAGTAGGAAAGAGCTTGCCCTTTTATCTGCATCTGGAAAGGATAAGGACAATCGGCTCCACTAGATCCACAGCTCCACCTTCATCTTCTCTTCAAAGCCTATCATGGATACGGAAGAAGCTTCTCCACCCTTCAGCCTCAATATGCGTGTGGTGCTTCCTGACAGACAGAGCTTTCTTATCTGAGGCTGCTGTACTGCTTCCCTCTGGGAGGTGCCCAAGAAAGCATCGCAGAGCCTCAGAAGGAAGAGCAGCAGCCTTCCTCCTGGGCGCCCTCTGAGGATTGTCTCACTGTCTTCTGTGTCGTTCGGTCACCTGGGCCTGGCTTACTACCAGCTGAGCAATTGTTACTTATCCCCCACTTCCTGAATAAAACACAATTCTTTTCTGTGATGGCAAAAATTTTTTCTTTTTTTAAAAACCTGCTTTTAGCGATATCATATCATAATTTTGCTTGATTTCGATCTTTCTTTGATCCCGAGTTTCAGGCTCTCAGAGTCAGTGTTATCTGAATTTCGAGTCGTATCAATGATTATTTCTATACAGTTTCAAATAGAGGTTATTTTCCTAATTATTGCTTGATTGGTTTGAGGAACAAATAGTTTACCTTCTTGGGATTTCAAACCCTTTAATAAAGTGTGGGGAAAATCACATTTACAGCGCCAACTTGCTTAGGCATAAAAATTACATGAATGTGTGTCATTCAGTTGGCACAATGCCGAGCACATAATTGGCATTTGAGAGGTGGCTGATCACCATTGTCTCTGTCATCATCACCGTCACCACCACCACGACCGTCACCACCACCCCCAGGTGCTCCAGCAGGGGAGTGGCTCAGACATGCATGTAGGGCATGCAAGGAGATTCTTAAAGTCTATTACCCGTTCATACTCTGTGTTCATTTTCTTTTCCAATTTAACCGAATTTTTAATCTGACACTACAAAGTAACCAGTTTGGGAAATTATTGGGGTACTCTGTATAAAATTATAATAGTTCTGAAAACATGGGTAGTACAAAAGAAAGGGAATTTAAAGGGACCTCACAAAACAAAGCGCTCCCTGCTCTCCATGTGTATAACGTGCCGTTCTTACTGCAAAACTCAACAACCTCAGGTCTTATTATATTTTTTCACCTCGGAAATTACATTCTTGATTATTTTGACCCCCACTTTGAGATACACGGGGGATTCCAATGTTTATCTTGATTTACAAAACGACTGTTGCTATGCAGCTTGTTTTCCAAGTGCTCAGCTTACTGGTCCAGTAAGCTGTGAAAAGGGATGTGTTTATTGAGCATATCTCTTCTTGTGGTTAGAAGTAAAGGAGTCAAAGATGCCAGAACTGCAGAAGCAAACAGATGCCCATGTTACTGTTCAACGCTCATCAGACTATGACATGAGTGAAAAATAAACACTGAGATTTGGGAGTTTTCTCTACTGTAGCTACTGTTATTTGACCTGACATAGAAATTAGTTCTTTCAGGTGGGATCCTCCCATAACTAATCTCAAAATTGTGGCATTGTCTTATGTGTCTGGACGTGGTTGGAAAGGAATCTGATATTGGAAGCCATAAATGTGGTTTTACGTGTTATTCAATGGCAAAATGTTTGCAGTAATGGTTGTCCATGGTATCTTTAGATGCAGAGCAACGGTTGGTCAATTGTTGATTTGCTCAGGGTAATTCAGTAGACGTATGTTCAGGAAAAACTTTCTGGTTGACAGGCCAGAAATGTAAAGAATGAAAAGAAAAATAATACAGCCCAGAAACTCAAAACCTTGCTGAATTAGAATACTCACTGCTTGTAAGTCCTAAAGAGCAAGATATGAGATTAGAAGTGGTTTTCAAGTAGAAGTCCAATTTCAGTTGACTGTTACAACAGAGAAAAGAGACAGAAGTTGTCGTCTTTCCACCTTTGTGCCAGGGAGCCTCATGGTAGCTGTATTATGTTGTGGGGAAAGGCAGTAATTTAATCAGGCCAGAAAATTACTTCTACAAAAGGAACTTCCTGAGATCCATAGGACATAGAAATGATTGGAGGACTGAAATTATATCAGGTGCCTAATAAGTTTTTGAGGGAATTGAGAACTAAATAAACTACGTGCCAAAATGAAAAAGAATGATTTTCAAGATTACTAACGACTTTCCTGCCCACCTTTCCCTATTTTCCACCCTACGAAATCAGATATGGTAAGTACAGATGACTAAACCGGAATATCCACTCTGAGACGGGTACAAGGACCCCAGAATAATCGATAAAGGAAGCTCTCTCAGAGAATAGTATCGGATCCTAAGAGAGCCAAGGAGGAGAAGGAACACAGAGATGCTCAAACATTGTTACTCTGTTGTATGATGGTTATTCCTTCATGTTTTCCCTCCGGGTTTATTGATGTATAATTGACAAATGAAATTGTACATATTTACGGTGTATAATGTGATGATTTGACATATGTGTACTTTATGCAGTGATTACCATCATCGATCACTTAGCACATTAATCACTTCATCAGTAACAAGGTAATGTGTTTATGTCTCTCTGTGTGTGTGTGTGTGTGATGAGAACACTTACAGTCTAATTTCTGAGCAAGATTGAAGTACACAAGTGGGTATTATTAGCGAGCTCACCATGCTGTACCCTAGACTCTGAGAACTCATTCATTGTATGATTGCAGGCTTCTACCGTTGGCCCAACATCTCCACCACTGTCCGACCCCTCAGACCCTGATGACCACCATTGTACTCTCTGATGCTGTGACATCTGTTAGTTCGGAAACAAATTCCTAAATAAACAATGGTGCAAAGAAGAAATAACAAATAAATAGAAAATACCTTGAGATGAACGGCATGAAAAGAAAACATACAAGACCTTTTGGGATAAATGTAATGCAGCAAAAAGAGAGCCACGTATGTCTGGAGATATCTATATTACAAAAGATGATCTCAAATCAGCAACCTGATAGACATGTATGCATGTGTGTGGGTTTATGAAAATTGCAAACTCGTAACACTAAATACAGCAAAGTATAAGCAGTGATTATTTCTGGCCATTTAATAGACATGCTCATTTTTTAACAGCTTTATGTTCTCCCCATTGTATATGAAATGATATACATTCACTTTTATAACAATGTATCATATTATTTTAAAAATATATAGTAGTCAGGGAAGATGTGGCTAAGCTGCAAGGAAAGTTTACGTCCTGGCTTTCTGCCACATGCTTAGCTGATGACTCTTTCACAGGTTTCAAGTGTCTCCTCTTTCTTTTCCTCTCCTCTTCGTTCTCGTCTTCTTCCTGCTGTCCCATTAAAAAACCCCATTAATAAGAAGCTTCCTTATTATTTGGTTAAGAGAAATTACTAGGCCAGTTCTTCCTTCTGACTGCAGGAAGAATTATGAAATATAGGAAATGACTATTACTAAATGCATGGGCAATATATCAAAGTCCCAAACTGGATGGTTAAAGGGTAGATATTGGCAGTGAAGATAATATGGAGGTGAGTGTTCTGGAATGTGAAAAAGAAGATAGACAATAAACAGTGAAATTGTTTTTCAAATTGCTCTCTTCAAAGACCTAAACATTGTTGGAATGAGTGGAAAAAAGCACATATATCAGATGTGCCCTAAGTTCACATTTCACCCCGATGTCAGAACTTTATCTCTCCCTTCCCAACGTCACTCTGAATCATTTGTATGTGATGCTGTGAGCCTTAAATGATATCTTATATCTAGTTTTGTTTCCACAGAATTGAAGCCTGGTATTTACTTATGGAATACAAGAGATTTATTTTCTGATAAAGGAAATTTAAGCATACGACAGCAGTCTAGGGAAGAGTTCACGTCAGGTGAGATGGGACATCCTGACTCCATTAAACATGTTTTCCCACATTAAACAGTATCATAAAGCGAGATTTGCAACTCTGTTCCTAAAGCAGACAGGGGCCTTCACCAACCGTGACCCATCACAAGACTCTTCAGTGCCCAAGGGGACAGCATAGAGTAGTGTTCGTGTCAAGGATAGGAGGGAGGAATTGTAGAAACACTGTTGACAGCTAAATCACTGAGAAGGCAGAAATGAAATCTTTGCAGGATATGCTAAGGCACTGGTTCCTGAACTTCAGCTCTTTGCTAAAAGCTCATTATATTTGTCATAATTCCACACCCCATGTGTCATATTACATTAGTTTTTTTGGCTTTAACTTCACTTCGTAAAAACTTTGAAAATGTTTGTTTCAATTGGCCATAGGTGATGATGCACACGAAACGACAGATGCAATATTCAAATTATATATTACAACATGTACGTACATATATACATACAGAAATATGTTACAGAAAGAGGGACAAGGACAGATACAGAGAGATTAAAATATCTGGAACATGCCAAGTCTGCAGAGCAGAAATTCTGTTGGAAGTCCATCTAACAGGGGAATATTCTTTTACCTGAGGGAGCGTCAGCCTTGTTCTCTTCAGGCCGTCAGTGGATTGGATGAGAACTTTCCACTTTATAGAGGGCAACCGACTTAGATCAGACTACTGATTTAAATAATGTTCTCATGCAAAATCATCCTTACAGAAACATAAAGAATAATGTTTGACCAGCAAACTGGAGACATGTGCCAGTGAATCTGACCCATAAATTAACCATCAAGCCTTTTTCCCAGCACATTGACAAAGTGTGTGAAGAAAGTAGAAGAGGAAATAGGTTTATTTGACACAGGCCCCACCGTGACCAAAATGGAAAATGCAAAAAATAGGTTTAAAATATAAGAAAATTATTATTAATGATTAAGAAGTTGTTTATGAATGGCAATGAACTTCAGTGACTGCATTTTTAATAAAGAGATTACAACTTTCTCTCGAATTTACCCCTAGGTTTGATGTGAAACAACATGTGTTTAGATCATTCATAAGTATTAAATACATAAAAATTTAGTTGCGTGAATGGCATTGCCTAATTTATTGGGTTTCCCAATAATTTCAAAGCGACAGGAAGCCAGAATATTGGAACAATCCTCTGAGATTTCTTCCAAAATTGAAGACATCCAAGGAGGTCAGTTGGGAGAAATTAGGTCGGAGAATGTGTTATGTCCCTTTGGGAGGTATGAGCAAAAAGCTTCATTTCTGTTGTAAGTTTTGGGTCTGAGCTGCCGGATCATCCGAGTTATGGCAGGGGATGCTCCGTGCTTGATGAATTCCTTGTGATAGGAAGTAAAACAGATTTATAAAGTTCACAGGAATCTGACTGCTGGATGTTCTTCATTTGAAGAGGCAAACAGTGAAAGGAAGACTGTAGTGGTCCACACTTTACTACCCGTTTCCAAGTGTCATGATAGGAAATCATATGAGATGATGTGCAAATTTCCCTGCGTCCATTATCGAAGATGAAAGGAGACTCTGTTGAGCAAGCCATGAAACAAGGGGAAATGAATTGTAAGAAAGACTTGAGGTAAGCAGACATATGTCACCAGGTAGCAAGGCCCTTTTGAAACCATCATGTACAATAAACTTGCCACCAGATCAGGTGCAACTAGGCAGGCAGTTTTAGATGTCAAGGATGGTGAAAGATAGAAAAGGGTCATCCTCCCCAGTCAAGTAAGGGAACTTCTGACTACAAGTTAGAGGACACTTCAAGTGCTCCCACTGCCTTAAACCACTGAAAGTGAGAGGTAAGGCAGGAACTCTGTGAGTCATGAGAACATAATCCAGTGAGGAGACCTGTAACAAGATATTTCCTGTTTTCTGAGTCGCTGCCAAGCCAGTTATGGATGGATTTGCATTTGGGCTGGGAAATGATTGGACCAGGCCAGTTTTGGTAGCTCCGCTTCCCCCTGGGTGGGGCAGTAAGTGCCAATAAAAAGGGCCTCTGCTCCACGACGGCTATCCTCCTGCTACTCGAGTTCCGATTGAATTTGTAGAACCTGGTGAGTCTGATTCTTCAGTTCAACTTTGTTCTTGGACAACTGAATGTTGAGTTTATGCTGGAGACAGCAAGTTGGATGGGTCCAAAGTTATCATCATGGGTATAATGCTACTTAGTGGATGGGAACTTGGAATCTGGGCACATCGTTGTGTTGTATTGACTAGATTTCTGATACCTAGTTTGAATTCCGCTATTGAAAAAGAAATCAACAGGAAAATTTTACATGAAGGGAGAAAGAGCAAAGTGTTTACCTTTTTCTATGCCTTTCTCTTGGACCTCTGCTGGGATTTCAGAGGCATTTGTCTTAGAAGGTGTGAGACCCTTAGATTCATCCTGATTGCCCTTTGCTCTGTACATAAGTCATGCTGTCGGGACCTCATGAGAGAAAATGGTGATAGAAATTGCTTGTGAGCTTGCCCAGGATTTTAGAACTTGTGATGGCCTTTTGTGAAGATGTCGTTTTCATAAAAAAGAAAGAAAGTAAAAAATACAGAAAGAAAGAAAGACACAAAGCAAAAGAGAAAACTTCGCTTGTTTCTTTAAAACAAAGATATTTTCTTTAGAAAAGTTGTGTGAGAAAAGAGAAGGTTTTCTCTGGATTGCCATAACGATTTTCTGAAGAACGAGAGAGAAGTCAGAAATTCATTAAAAGGTATTAAAGAGATTAAAGCACATACTTAGAGATTGGTGAGATACTATCTGTTGTTATTCCAAAAGATTTTGCTCTTTTCTCTATAGGAATTCCTTCTTGTGAACACAGTCATATACTTTCTTTCAGATATTAAGACTCCAGAAAGATGTCTTCTCAACATCAGCAGTGCAAGCAGCCCTGCCAGCCACAACCAGTGTGCCCACCAAAGTGTCCTGACCCTTGCCCACCTTGCAAGTGTCCAGACCCTTGCCCACCTTGCAAGTGCCCAGACCCTTGCCCACCTATAAAGTGCCCTGACCCATGCCCACCTTGCAAGTGTCCAGACCCTTGCCCACCTTGCAAGTGTCCAGACCCTTGCCCACCTATAAAGTGCTCTGACCCATGCGTGCCTCAGCAGTGCAAGCAGAAATGCCCTCCTGGGGCACCTGCTCATCATTTCTAGCAGAAATGCCTGCCCAAGAGTAGGAAAGAGCTTGCCCTTTTATCTGCATCTGGAAAGGATAAGGACAATCGGCTCCACTAGATCCACAGCTCCACCTTCATCTTCTCTTCAAAGCCTATCATGGATACGGAAGAAGCTTCTCCACCCTTCAGCCTCAATATGCGTGTGGTGCTTCCTGACAGACAGAGCTTTCTTATCTGAGGCTGCTGTACTGCTTCCCTCTGGGAGGTGCCCAAGAAAGCATCGCAGAGCCTCAGAAGGAAGAGCAGCAGCCTTCCTCCTGGGCGCCCTCTGAGGATTGTCTCACTGTCTTCTGTGTCGTTTGGTCACCTGGGCCTGGCTTACTACCAGCTGAGCAATTGTTACTTATCCCCCACTTCCTGAATAAAACACAATTCTTTTCTGTGATGGCAAAAATTTTTTCTTTTTTTAAAAACCTGCTTTTAGCGATATCATATCATAATTTTGCTTGATTTCGATCTTTCTTTGATCCCGAGTTTCAGGCTCTCAGAGTCAGTGTTATCTGAATTTCGAGTCGTATCAATGATTATTTCTATACACTTTCAAATAGAGGTTATTTTCCTAATTATTGCTTGATTGGTTTGAGGAACAAATAGTTTACCTTCTTGGGATTTCAAACCCTTTAATAAAGTGTGGGGAAAATCACATTTACAGCGCCAACTTGCTTAGGCATAAAAATTACATGAATGTGTGTCATTCAGTTGGCACAATGCCGAGCACATAATTGGCATTTGAGAGGTGGCTGATCACCATTGTCTCTGTCATCATCACCGTCACCACCACCACGACCGTCACCACCACCCCCAGGTGCTCCAGCAGGGGAGTGGCTCAGACATGCATGTAGGGCATGCAAGGAGATTCTTAAAGTCTATTACCCGTTCATACTCTGTGTTCATTTTCTTTTCCAATTTAACCGAATTTTTAATCTGACACTACAAAGTAACCAGTTTGGGAAATTATTGGGGTACTCTGTATAAAATTATAATAGTTCTGAAAACATGGGTAGTACAAAAGAAAGGGAATTTAAAGGGACCTCACAAAACAAAGCGCTCCCTGCTCTCCATGTGTATAACGTGCCGTTCTTACTGCAAAACTCAACAACCTCAGGTCTTATTATATTTTTTCACCTCGGAAATTACATTCTTGATTATTTTGACCCCCACTTTGAGATACACTGGGGATTCCAATGTTTATCTTGATTTACAAAACGACTGTTGCTATGCAGCTTGTTTTCCAAGTGCTCAGCTTACTGGTCCAGTAAGCTGTGAAAAGGGATGTGTTTATTGAGCATATCTCTTCTTGTGGTTAGAAGTAAAGGAGTCAAAGATGCCAGAACTGCAGAAGCAAACAGATGCCCATGTTACTGTTCAACGCTCATCAGACTATGACATGAGTGAAAAATAAACACTGAGATTAGGGAGTTTTCTCTACTGTAGCTACTGTTATTTGACCTGACATAGAAATTAGTTCTTTCAGGTGGGATGCTCCCATAACTAATCTCAAAATTGTGGCATTGTCTTATGTGTCTGGACGTGGTTGGAAAGGAATCTGATATTGGAAGCCATAAATGTGGTTTTACGTGTTATTCAATGGCAAAATGTTTGCAGTAATGGTTGTCCATGGTATCTTTAGATGCAGAGCAACGGTTGGTCAATTGTTGATTTGCTCAGGGTAATTCAGTAGACGTATGTTCAGGAAAAACTTTCTGGTTGACAGGCCAGAAATGTAAAGAATGAAAAGAAAAATAATACAGCCCAGAAACTCAAAACCTTGCTGAATTAGAATACTCACTGCTTGTAAGTCCTAAAGAGCAAGATATGAGATTAGAAGTGGTTTTCAAGTAGAAGTCCAATTTCAGTTGACTGTTACAACAGAGAAAAGAGACAGAAGTTGTCGTCTTTCCACCTTTGTGCCAGGGAGCCTCATGGTAGCTGTATTATGTTGTGGGGAAAGGCAGTAATTTAATCAGGCCAGAAAATTACTTCTACAAAAGGAACTTCCTGAGATCCATAGGACATAGAAATGATTGGAGGACTGAAATTATATCAGGTGCCTAATAAGTTTTTGAGGGAATTGAGAACTAAATAAACTACGTGCCAAAATGAAAAAGAATGATTTTCAAGATTACTAACGACTTTCCTGCCCACCTTTCCCTATTTTCCACCCTACGAAATCAGATATGGTAAGTACAGATGACTAAACCGGAATATCCACTCTGAGACGGGTACAAGGACCCCAGAATAATCGATAAAGGAAGCTCTCTCAGAGAATAGTATCGGATCCTAAGAGAGCCAAGGAGGAGAAGGAACACAGAGATGCTCAAACATTGTTACTCTGTTGTATGATGGTTATTCCTTCATGTTTTCCCTCCGGGTTTATTGATGTATAACTGACAAATGAAATTGTACATATTTACGGTGTATAATGTGATGATTTGACATATGTGTACTTTATGCAGTGATTACCATCATCGATCACTTAGCACATTAATCACTTCATCAGTAACAAGGTAATGTGTTTATGAATCTGTGTGTGTGTGTGTGTGTGTGTGTGTGTGTGTGATGAGAACACTTACAGTCTAATTTCTGAGCAAGATTGAAGTACACAAGTGGGTATTATTAGCGAGATCACCATGCTGTACCCTAGACTCTGAGAACTCATTCATTGTATGATTGCAGGCTTCTACCGTTGGCCCAACATCTCCACCACTGTCCGACCCCTCAGACCCTGATGACCACCATTGTACTCTCTGATGCTGTGACATCTGTTAGTTCGGAAACAAATTCCTAAATAAACAATGGTGCAAAGAAGAAATAACAAATAAATAGAAAATACCTTGAGATGAACGACATGAAAAGAAAACATACAAGACCTTTTGGGATAAATGTAATGCAGCAAAAAGAGAGCCACGTATGTCTGGAGATATCTATATTACAAAAGATGATCTCAAATCAGCAACCTGATAGACATGTATGCATGTGTGTGGGTTTATGAAAATTGCAAACTCGTAACACTAAATACAGCAAAGTATAAGCAGTGATTATTTCTGGCCATTTAATAGACATGCTCATTTTTTAACAGCTTTATGTTCTCCCCATTGTATATGAAATGATATACATTCACTTTTATAACAATGTATCATATTATTTTAAAAATATATAGTAGTCAGGGAAGATGTGGCTAACCTGCAAGGAAAGTTTACGTCCTGGCTTTCTGGCACATGCTTAGCTGATGACTCTTTCACAGGTTTCAAGTGTCTCCTCTTTCTTTTCCTCTCCTCTTCGTTCTCGTCTTCTTCCTGCTGTCCCATTAAAAAACCCCATTCCTAAGAAGCTTCCTTATTATTTGGTTAAGAGAAATTACTAGGCCAGTTCTTCCTTCTGACTGCAGGAAGAATTATGAAATATAGGAAATGACTATTACTAAATGCATGGGCAATATATCAAAGTCCCAAACTGGATGGTTAAAGGGTAGATATTGGCAGTGAAGATAATATGGAGGTGAGTGTTCTGGAATGTGAAAAAGAAGATAGACAATAAACAGTGAAATTGTTTTTCAAATTGCTCTCTTCAAAGACCTAAACATTGTTGGAATGAGTGGAAAAAAGCACATATATCAGATGTGCCCTAAGTTCACATTTCACCCCGATGTCAGAACTTTATCTCTCCCTTCCCAACGTCACTCTGAATCATTTGTATGTGATGCTGTGAGCCTTAAATGATATCTTATATCTAGTTTTGTTTCCACAGAATTGAAGCCTGGTATTTACTTATGGAATACAAGAGATTTATTTTCTGATAAAGGAAATTTAAGCATACGACAGCAGTCTAGGGAAGAGTTCACGTCAGGTGAGATGGGACATCCTGACTCCATTAAACATGTTTTCCCACATTAAACAGTATCATAAAGCGAGATTTGCAACTCTGTTCCTAAAGCAGACAGGGGCCTTCACCAACCGTGACCCATCACAAGACTCTTCAGTGCCCAAGGGGACAGCATAGAGTAGTGTTCGTGTCAAGGATAGGAGGGAGGAACTGTAGAAACACTGTTGACAGCTAAATCACTGAGAAGGCAGAAATGAAATCTTTGCAGGACATGCTAAGGCACTGGTTCCTGAACTTCAGCTCTTTGCTAAAAGCTCATTATATTTGTCATAATTCCACACCCCATGTGTCATATTACATTAGTTTTTTTGGCTTTAACTTCACTTCCTAAAAACTTTGAAAATGTTTGTTTCAATTGGCCATAGGTGATGATGCACACGAAAGGACAGATGCAATATTCAAATTATATATTACAACATGTACGTACATATATACATACAGAAATATGTTACAGAAAGAGGGACAAGGACAGATACAGAGAGATTAAAATATCTGGAACATGCCAAGTCTGCAGAGCAGAAATTCTGTTGGAAGTCCATCTAACAGGGGAATATTCTTTTACCTGAGGGAGCGTCAGCCTTGTTCTCTTCAGGCCGTCAGTGGATTGGATGAGAACTTTCCACTTTATAGAGGGCAACCGACTTAGATCAGACTACTGATTTAAATAATGTTCTCATCCAAAATCATCCTTACAGAAACATAAAGAATAATGTTTGACCAGCAAACTGGAAACATGTGCCAGTGAATCTGACCCATAAATTAACCATCAAGCCTTTTTCCCAGCACATTGACAAAGTGTGTGAAGAAAGTAGAAGAGGAAATAGGTTTATTTGACACAGGCCCCACCGTGACCAAAATGGAAAATGCAAAAAATAGGTTTAAAATATAAGAAAATTATTATTAATGATTAAGAAGTTGTTTATGAATGGCAATGAACTTCAGTGACTGCATTTTTAATAAAGAGATTACAACTTTCTCTCGAATTTACCCCTAGGTTTGATGTGAAACAACATGTGTTTAGATCATTCATAAGTATTAAATACGTACAAATTTAGTTGCGTGAATGGCATTGCCTAATTTATTGGGTTTCCCAATAATTTCAAAGCGACAGGAAGCCAGAATATTGGAACAATCCTCTGAGATTTCTTCCAAAATTGAAGACATCCAAGGAGGTCAGTTGGGAGAAATTAGGTCGGAGAATGTGTTATGTCTCTTTGGGAGGTATGAGCAAAAAGCTTCATTTCTGTTGTAAGTTTTGGGTCTGAGCTGCCGGATCATCCGAGTTATGGCAGGGGATGCTCCGTGCCTGATGAATTCCTTGTGAGAGGAAGTAAAACAGATTTATAAAGTTCACAGGAATCTGCCTGCTGGATGTTCTTCATTTGAAGAGGCAAACAGTGAAAGGAAGACTGTAGTGGTCCACACTTTACTACCCGTTTCCAAGTGTCATGATAGGAAATCATATGAGATGATGTGCAAATTTCCCTGCGTCCATTATCGAAGATGAAAGGAGACTCTGTTGAGCAAGCCATGAAACAAGGGGAAATGAATTGTAAGAAAGACTTGAGGTAAGCAGACATATGTCACCAGGTAGCAAGGCCCTTTTGAAACCATCATGTACAATAAACTTGCCACCAGATCAGGTGCAACTAGGCAGGCAGTTTTAGATGTCAAGGATGGCGAAAGATAGAAAAGGGTCATCCTCCCCAGTCAAGTAAGGGAACTTCTGACTACAAGTTAGAGGACACTCCAAGTGCTCCCACTGCCTTAAACCACTGAAAGTGAGAGGTAAGGCAGGAACTCTGTGAGTCATGAGAACATAATCCAGTGAGGAGACCTGTAACAAGATATTTCCTGTTTTCTGAGTCGCTGCCAAGCCAGTTATGGATGGATTTGCATTTGGGCTGGGAAATGATTGGACCAGGCCAGTTTTGGTAGCTCCGCTTCCCCCTGGGTGGGGCAGTAAGTGCCAATAAAAAGGGCCTCTGCTCCACGACGGCTATCCTCCTGCTACTCGAGTTCCGATTGAATTTGTAGAACCTGGTGAGTCTGATTCTTCAGTTCAACTTTGTTCTTGGACAACTGAATGTTGAGTTTATGCTGGAGACAGCAAGTTGGATGGGTCCAAAGTTATCATCATGGGTATAATGCTACTTAGTGGATGGGAACTTGGAATCTGGGCACATCGTTGTGTTGTATTGACTAGATTTCTGATACCTAGTTTGAATTCCGCTATTGAAAAAGAAATCAACAGGAAAATTTTACATGAAGGGAGAAAGAGCAAAGTGTTTACCTTTTTCTATGCCTTTCTCTTGGACCTCTGCTGGGATTTCAGAGGCATTTGTCTTAGAAGGTGTGAGACCCTTAGATTCATCCTGATTGCCCTTTGCTCTGTACATAAGTCATGCTGTCGGGACCTCATGAGAGAAAATGGTGATAGAAATTGCTTGTGAGCTTGCCCAGGATTTTAGAACTTGTGATGGCCTTTTGTGAAGATGTCGTTTTCATAAAAAAGAAAGAAAGTAAAAAATACAGAAAGAAAGAAAGACACAAAGCAAAAGAGAAAACTTCGCTTGTTTCTTTAAAACAAAGATATTTTCTTTAGAAAAGTTGTGTGAGAAAAGAGAAGGTTTTCTCTGGATTGCCATAACGATTTTCTGAAGAACGAGAGAGAAGTCAGAAATTCATTAAAAGGTATTAAAGAGATTAAAGCACATACTTAGAGATTGGTGAGATACTATCTGTTGTTATTCCAAAAGATTTTGCTCTTTTCTCTATAGGAATTCCTTCTTGTGAACACAGTCATATACTTTCTTTCAGATATTAAGACTCCAGAAAGATGTCTTCTCAACATCAGCAGTGCAAGCAGCCCTGCCAGCCACAACCAGTGTGCCCACCAAAGTGTCCTGACCCTTGCCCACCTTGCAAGTGTCCAGACCCTTGCCCACCTTGCAAGTGCCCAGACCCTTGCCCACCTATAAAGTGCCCTGACCCATGCCCACCTTGCAAGTGTCCAGACCCTTGCCCACCTTGCAAGTGTCCAGACCCTTGCCCACCTATAAAGTGCCCTGACCCATGCGTGCCTCATCAGTGCAAGCAGAAATGCTCTCCTGGGGCACCTGCTCATCATTGCTAGCAGAAATGCCTGCCCAAGAGTAGGTAAGAGCTTGCCCTTTTATCTGCATCTGGAAAGAATAAGGACAATCGGCTCCACTAGATCCACAGCTCCACCTTCATCTTCTCTTCAAAGCCTATCATGGATACGGAAGAAGCTTCTCCACCCTTCAGCCTCAGTATGCGTGTGGTGCTTCCTGACAGACAGAGCTTTCTTATCTGAGGCTGCTGTACTGCTTCCCTCTGGGAGGTGCCCAAGAAAGCGTCGCAGAGCCTCAGAAGGAAGAGCAGCAGCCTTCCTCCTGGGCGCCCTCTGAGGATTGTCTCACTGTCTTCTGTGTCGTTCGGTCACCTGGGCCTGGCTTACTACCAGCTGAGCAATTGTTACTTATCCCCCACTTCCTGAATAAAATACAATTCTTTTCTGTGATGGGAAAGATTTTTTCTTTTTTTAAAAACCTGCTTTTAGCGATATCATATCATAATTTTGCTTGATTTCGATCTTTCTTTGATCCCGAGTTTCAGGCTCTCAGAGTCAGTGTTATCTGAATTTCGAGTCGTATCAATGATTATTTCTATACAGTTTCAAATAGAGGTTATTTTCCTAATTATTGCTTGATTGGTTTGAGGAACAAATAGTTTACCTTCTTGGGATTTCAAACCCTTTAATAAAGTGTGGGGAAAATCACATTTACAGCGCCAACTTGCTTAGGCATAAAAATTACATGAATGTGTGTCATTCAGTTGGCACAATGCCGAGCACATAATTGGCATTTGAGAGGTGGCTGATCACCATTGTCTCTGTCATCATCACCGTCACCACCACCACGACCGTCACCACCACCCCCAGGTGCTCCAGCAGGGGAGTGGCTCAGACATGCATGTAGGGCATGCAAGGAGATTCTTAAAGTCTATTATCCGTTCATACTCTGTGTTCATTTTCTTTTCCAATTTAACCGAATTTTTAATCTGACACTACAAAGTACCCAGTTTGGGAAATTATTGGGGTACTCTGTATAAAATTATAATAGTTCTGAAAACATGGGTAGTACAAAAGAAAGGGAATTTAAAGGGACCTCACAAAACAAAGCGCTCCCTGCTCTCCATGTGTATAACGTGCCGTTCTTACTGCAAAACTCAACAACCTCAGGTCTTATTATATTTTTTCATCTCACAAATTACATTCTTGATTATTTTGACCCCCACTTTGAGATACACTGGGGATTCCAATGTTTATCTTGATTTACAAAACGACTGTTGCTATGCAGCTTGTTTTCCAAGTGCTCAGCTTACTGGTCCAGTAAGCTGTGAAAAGGGATGTGTTTATTGAGCATATCTCTTCTTGTGGTTAGAAGTAAAGGAGTCAAAGATGCCAGAACTGCAGAAGCAAACAGATGCCCATGTTACTGTTCAACGCTCATCAGACTATGACATGATTGAAAAATAAACACTGAGATTTGGGAAGTTTTCTCTACTGTAGCTACTGTTATTTGACCTGACATAGAAATTAGTTCTTTGAGGTGGGATGCTCCCATAACTAAACTCAAAATTGTGGCATTGTCTTATGTGTCTGGACGTGGTTGGAAAGGAATCTGATATTGGAAGCCATAAATGTGGTTTTACGTGTTATTCAATGGCAAACTGTTTGCAGTAATGGTTGTCCATGGTATCTTTAGATGCAGAGCAACGGTTGGTCAATTGTTGATTTGCTCAGGGTAATTCAGTAGACGTATGTTCAGGAAAAACTTTCTGGTTGACAGGCCAGAAATGTAAAGAATGAAAAGAAAAATAATACAGCCCAGAAACTCAAAACCTTGCTGAATTAGAATACTCACTGCTTGTAAGTCCTAAAGAGCAAGATATGAGATTAGAAGTGGTTTTCAAGTAGAAGTCCAATTTCAGTTGACTGTTACAACAGAGAAAAGAGACAGAAGTTGTCGTCTTTCCACCTTTGTGCCAGGGAGCCTCATGGTAGCTGTATTATGTTGTGGGGAAAGGCAGTAATTTAATCAGGCCAGAAAATTACTTCTACAAAAGGAACTTCCTGAGATCCATAGGACATAGAAATGATTGGAGGACTGAAATTATATCAGGTGCCTAATAAGTTTTTCAGGGAATTGAGAACTAAATAAACTACGTGCCAAAATGAAAAAGAATGATTTTCAAGGTTACTAACGACTTTCCTGCCCACCTTTCCCTATTTTCCACCCTACGAAATCAGATATGGTAAGTACAGATGACTAAACCGGAATATCCACTCTGAGACGGGTACAAGGACCCCAGAATAATCGATAAAGGAAGCTCTCTCAGAGAATAGTATCGGATCCTAAGAGAGCCAAGGAGGAGACGGAACACAGAGATGCTCAAACATTGTTACTCTGTTGTATGATGGTTATTCCTTCATGTTTTCCCTCCGGGTTTATTGATGTATAATTGACAAATGAAATTGTACATATTTACGGTGTATAATGTGATGATTTGACATATGTGTACTTTATGCAGTGATTACCATCATCGATCACTTAGCACATTAATCACTTCATCAGTAACAAGGTAATGTGTTTATGTCTCTCTCTGTGTGTGTGTGTGTGTGTGTGTGTGATGAGAACACTTACAGTCTAATTTCTGAGCAAGATTGAAGTACACAAGTGGGTATTATTAGCGAGATCACCATGCTGTACCCTAGACTCTGAGAACTCATTCATTGTATGATTGCAGGCTTCTACCATTGGCCCAACATCTCCACCACTGTCCGACCCCTCAGACCCTGATGACCACCATTGTACTCTCTGATGCTGTGTCATCTGTTAGTTCGGAAACAAATTCCTAAATAAACAATGGTGCAAAGAAGAAATAACAAATAAATAGAAAATACCTTGAGATGAACGACATGAAAAGAAAACATACAAGACCTTTTGGGATAAATGTAATGCAGCAAAAAGAGAGCCACGTATGTCTGGAGATATCTATATTACAAAAGATGATCTCAAATCAGCAACCTGATAGACATGTATGCATGTGTGTGGGTTTATGAAAATTGCAAACTCGTAACACTAAATACAGCAAAGTATAAGCAGTGATTATTTCTGGCCATTTAATAGACATGCTCATTTTTTAACAGCTTTATGTTCTCCCCATTGTATATGAAATGATATACATTCACTTTTATAACAATGTATCATATTATTTTAAAAATATATAGTAGTCAGGGAAGATGTGGCTAACCTGCAAGGAAAGTTTACGTCCTGGCTTTCTGGCACATGCTTAGCTGATGACTCTTTCACAGGTTTCAAGTGTCTCCTCTTTCTTTTCCTCTCCTCTTCGTTCTCGTCTTCTTCCTGCTGTCCCATTAAAAAACCCCATTCCTAAGAAGCTTCCTTATTATTTGGTTAAGAGAAATTACTAGGCCAGTTCTTCCTTCTGACTGCAGGAAGAATTATGAAATATAGGAAATGACTATTACTAAATGCATGGGCAATATATCAAAGTCCCAAACTGGATGGTTAAAGGGTAGATATTGGCAGTGAAGATAATATGGAGGTGAGTGTTCTGGAATGTGAAAAAGAAGATAGACAATAAACAGTGAAATTGTTTTTCAAATTGCTCTCTTCAAAGACCTAAACATTGTTGGAATGAGTGGAAAAAAGCACATATATCAGATGTGCCCTAAGTTCACATTTCACCCCGATGTCAGAACTTTATCTCTCCCTTCCCAACGTCACTCTGAATCATTTGTATGTGATGCTGTGAGCCTTAAATGATATCTTATATCTAGTTTTGTTTCCACAGAATTGAAGCCTGGTATTTACTTATGGAATACAAGAGATTTATTTTCTGATAAAGGAAATTTAAGCATACGACAGCAGTCTAGGGAAGAGTTCACGTCAGGTGAGATGGGACATCCTGACTCCATTAAACATGTTTTCCCACATTAAACAGTATCATAAAGCGAGATTTGCAACTCTGTTCCTAAAGCAGACAGGGGCCTTCACCAACCGTGACCCATCACAAGACTCTTCAGTGCCCAAGGGGACAGCATAGAGTAGTGTTCGTGTCAAGGATAGGAGGGAGGAACTGTAGAAACACTGTTGACAGCTAAATCACTGAGAAGGCAGAAATGAAATCTTTGCAGGACATGCTAAGGCACTGGTTCCTGAACTTCAGCTCTTTGCTAAAAGCTCATTATATTTGTCATAATTCCACACCCCATGTGTCATATTACATTAGTTTTTTTGGCTTTAACTTCACTTCGTAAAAACTTTGAAAATGTTTGTTTCAATTGGCCATAGGTGATGATGCACACGAAACGACAGATGCAATATTCAAATTATATATTACAACATGTACGTACATATATACATACAGAAATATGTTACAGAAAGAGGGACAAGGACAGATACAGAGAGATTAAAATATCTGGAACATGCCAAGTCTGCAGAGCAGAAATTCTGTTGGAAGTCCATCTAACAGGGGAATATTCTTTTACCTGAGGGAGCGTCAGCCTTGTTCTCTTCAGGCCGTCAGTGGATTGGATGAGAACTTTCCACTTTATAGAGGGCAACCGACTTAGATCAGACTACTGATTTAAATAATGTTCTCATCCAAAATCATCCTTACAGAAACATAAAGAATAATGTTTGACCAGCAAACTGGAAACATGTGCCAGTGAATCTGACCCATAAATTAACCATCAAGCCTTTTTCCCAGCACATTGACAAAGTGTGTGAAGAAAGTAGAAGAGGAAATAGGTTTATTTGACACAGGCCCCACCGTGACCAAAATGGAAAATGCAAAAAATAGGTTTAAAATATAAGAAAATTATTATTAATGATTAAGAAGTTGTTTATGAATGGCAATGAACTTCAGTGACTGCATTTTTAATAAAGAGATTACAACTTTCTCTCGAATTTACCCCTAGGTTTGATGTGAAACAACATGTGTTTAGATCATTCATAAGTATTAAATACGTACAAATTTAGTTGCGTGAATGGCATTGCCTAATTTATTGGGTTTCCCAATAATTTCAAAGCGACAGGAAGCCAGAATATTGGAACAATCCTCTGAGATTTCTTCCAAAATTGAAGACATCCAAGGAGGTCAGTTGGGAGAAATTAGGTCGGAGAATGTGTTATGTCTCTTTGGGAGGTATGAGCAAAAAGCTTCATTTCTGTTGTAAGTTTTGGGTCTGAGCTGCCGGATCATCCGAGTTATGGCAGGGGATGCTCCGTGCCTGATGAATTCCTTGTGAGAGGAAGTAAAACAGATTTATAAAGTTCACAGGAATCTGCCTGCTGGATGTTCTTCATTTGAAGAGGCAAACAGTGAAAGGAAGACTGTAGTGGTCCACACTTTACTACCCGTTTCCAAGTGTCATGATAGGAAATCATATGAGATGATGTGCAAATTTCCCTGCGTCCATTATCGAAGATGAAAGGAGACTCTGTTGAGCAAGCCATGAAACAAGGGGAAATGAATTGTAAGAAAGACTTGAGGTAAGCAGACATATGTCACCAGGTAGCAAGGCCCTTTTGAAACCATCATGTACAATAAACTTGCCACCAGATCAGGTGCAACTAGGCAGGCAGTTTTAGATGTCAAGGATGGCGAAAGATAGAAAAGGGTCATCCTCCCCAGTCAAGTAAGGGAACTTCTGACTACAAGTTAGAGGACACTCCAAGTGCTCCCACTGCCTTAAACCACTGAAAGTGAGAGGTAAGGCAGGAACTCTGTGAGTCATGAGAACATAATCCAGTGAGGAGACCTGTAACAAGATATTTCCTGTTTTCTGAGTCGCTGCCAAGCCAGTTATGGATGGATTTGCATTTGGGCTGGGAAATGATTGGACCAGGCCAGTTTTGGTAGCTCCGCTTCCCCCTGGGTGGGGCCGTAAGTGCCAATAAAAAGGGCCTCTGCTCCACGACGGCTATCCTCCTGCTACTCGAGTTCCGATTGAATTTGTAGAACCTGGTGAGTCTGATTCTTCAGTTCAACTTTGTTCTTGGACAACTGAATGTTGAGTTTATGCTGGAGACAGCAAGTTGGATGGGTCCAAAGTTATCATCATGGGTATAATGCTACTTAGTGGATGGGAACTTGGAATCTGGGCACATCGTTGTGTTGTATTGACTAGATTTCTGATACCTAGTTTGAATTCCGCTATTGAAAAAGAAATCAACAGGAAAATTTTACATGAAGGGAGAAAGAGCAAAGTGTTTACCTTTTTCTATGCCTTTCTCTTGGACCTCTGCTGGGATTTCAGAGGCATTTGTCTTAGAAGGTGTGAGACCCTTAGATTCATCCTGATTGCCCTTTGCTCTGTACATAAGTCATGCTGTCGGGACCTCATGAGAGAAAATGGTGATAGAAATTGCTTGTGAGCTTGCCCAGGATTTTAGAACTTGTGATGGCCTTTTGTGAAGATGTCGTTTTCATAAAAAAGAAAGAAAGTAAAAAATACAGAAAGAAAGAAAGACACAAAGCAAAAGAGAAAACTTCGCTTGTTTCTTTAAAACAAAGATATTTTCTTTAGAAAAGTTGTGTGAGAAAAGAGAAGGTTTTCTCTGGATTGCCATAACGATTTTCTGAAGAACGAGAGAGAAGTCAGAAATTCATTAAAAGGTATTAAAGAGATTAAAGCACATACTTAGAGATTGGTGAGATACTATCTGTTGTTATTCCAAAAGATTTTGCTCTTTTCTCTATAGGAATTCCTTCTTGTGAACACAGTCATATACTTTCTTTCAGATATTAAGACTCCAGAAAGATGTCTTCTCAACATCAGCAGTGCAAGCAGCCCTGCCAGCCACAACCAGTGTGCCCACCAAAGTGTCCTGACCCTTGCCCACCTTGCAAGTGTCCAGACCCTTGCCCACCTTGCAAGTGCCCAGACCCTTGCCCACCTATAAAGTGCCCTGACCCATGCCCACCTTGCAAGTGTCCAGACCCTTGCCCACCTTGCAAGTGTCCAGACCCTTGCCCACCTATAAAGTGCCCTGACCCATGCGTGCCTCATCAGTGCAAGCAGAAATGCTCTCCTGGGGCACCTGCTCATCATTGCTAGCAGAAATGCCTGCCCAAGAGTAGGTAAGAGCTTGCCCTTTTATCTGCATCTGGAAAGAATAAGGACAATCGGCTCCACTAGATCCACAGCTCCACCTTCATCTTCTCTTCAAAGCCTATCATGGATACGGAAGAAGCTTCTCCACCCTTCAGCCTCAGTATGCGTGTGGTGCTTCCTGACAGACAGAGCTTTCTTATCTGAGGCTGCTGTACTGCTTCCCTCTGGGAGGTGCCCAAGAAAGCATCGCAGAGCCTCAGAAGGAAGAGCAGCAGCCTTCCTCCTGGGCGCCCTCTGAGGATTGTCTCACTGTCTTCTGTGTCGTTCGGTCACCTGGGCCTGGCTTACTACCAGCTGAGCAATTGTTACTTATCCCCCACTTCCTGAATAAAATACAATTCTTTTCTGTGATGGGAAAGATTTTTTCTTTTTTTAAAAACCTGCTTTTAGCGATATCATATCATAATTTTGCTTGATTTCGATCTTTCTTTGATCCCGAGTTTCAGGCTCTCAGAGTCAGTGTTATCTGAATTTCGAGTCGTATCAATGATTATTTCTATACAGTTTCAAATAGAGGTTATTTTCCTAATTATTGCTTGATTGGTTTGAGGAACAAATAGTTTACCTTCTTGGGATTTCAAACCCTTTAATAAAGTGTGGGGAAAATCACATTTACAGCGCCAACTTGCTTAGGCATAAAAATTACATGAATGTGTGTCATTCAGTTGGCACAATGCCGAGCACATAATTGGCATTTGAGAGGTGGCTGATCACCATTGTCTCTGTCATCATCACCGTCACCACCACCACGACCGTCACCACCACCCCCAGGTGCTCCAGCAGGGGAGTGGCTCAGACATGCATGTAGGGCATGCAAGGAGATTCTTAAAGTCTATTATCCGTTCATACTCTGTGTTCATTTTCTTTTCCAATTTAACCGAATTTTTAATCTGACACTACAAAGTACCCAGTTTGGGAAATTATTGGGGTACTCTGTATAAAATTATAATAGTTCTGAAAACATGGGTAGTACAAAAGAAAGGGAATTTAAAGGGACCTCACAAAACAAAGCGCTCCCTGCTCTCCATGTGTATAACGTGCCGTTCTTACTGCAAAACTCAACAACCTCAGGTCTTATTATATTTTTTCATCTCACAAATTACATTCTTGATTATTTTGACCCCCACTTTGAGATACACTGGGGATTCCAATGTTTATCTTGATTTACAAAACGACTGTTGCTATGCAGCTTGTTTTCCAAGTGCTCAGCTTACTGGTCCAGTAAGCTGTGAAAAGGGATGTGTTTATTGAGCATATCTCTTCTTGTGGTTAGAAGTAAAGGAGTCAAAGATGCCAGAACTGCAGAAGCAAACAGATGCCCATGTTACTGTTCAACGCTCATCAGACTATGACATGATTGAAAAATAAACACTGAGATTTGGGAAGTTTTCTCTACTGTAGCTACTGTTATTTGACCTGACATAGAAATTAGTTCTTTGAGGTGGGATGCTCCCATAACTAAACTCAAAATTGTGGCATTGTCTTATGTGTCTGGACGTGGTTGGAAAGGAATCTGATATTGGAAGCCATAAATGTGGTTTTACGTGTTATTCAATGGCAAACTGTTTGCAGTAATGGTTGTCCATGGTATCTTTAGATGCAGAGCAACGGTTGGTCAATTGTTGATTTGCTCAGGGTAATTCAGTAGACGTATGTTCAGGAAAAACTTTCTGGTTGACAGGCCAGAAATGTAAAGAATGAAAAGAAAAATAATACAGCCCAGAAACTCAAAACCTTGCTGAATTAGAATACTCACTGCTTGTAAGTCCTAAAGAGCAAGATATGAGATTAGAAGTGGTTTTCAAGTAGAAGTCCAATTTCAGTTGACTGTTACAACAGAGAAAAGAGACAGAAGTTGTCGTCTTTCCACCTTTGTGCCAGGGAGCCTCATGGTAGCTGTATTATGTTGTGGGGAAAGGCAGTAATTTAATCAGGCCAGAAAATTACTTCTACAAAAGGAACTTCCTGAGATCCATAGGACATAGAAATGATTGGAGGACTGAAATTATATCAGGTGCCTAATAAGTTTTTCAGGGAATTGAGAACTAAATAAACTACGTGCCAAAATGAAAAAGAATGATTTTCAAGGTTACTAACGACTTTCCTGCCCACCTTTCCCTATTTTCCACCCTACGAAATCAGATATGGTAAGTACAGATGACTAAACCGGAATATCCACTCTGAGACGGGTACAAGGACCCCAGAATAATCGATAAAGGAAGCTCTCTCAGAGAATAGTATCGGATCCTAAGAGAGCCAAGGAGGAGACGGAACACAGAGATGCTCAAACATTGTTACTCTGTTGTATGATGGTTATTCCTTCATGTTTTCCCTCCGGGTTTATTGATGTATAATTGACAAATGAAATTGTACATATTTACGGTGTATAATGTGATGATTTGACATATGTGTACTTTATGCAGTGATTACCATCATCGATCACTTAGCACATTAATCACTTCATCAGTAACAAGGTAATGTGTTTATGTCTCTCTCTGTGTGTGTGTGTGTGTGTGTGTGTGATGAGAACACTTACAGTCTAATTTCTGAGCAAGATTGAAGTACACAAGTGGGTATTATTAGCGAGATCACCATGCTGTACCCTAGACTCTGAGAACTCATTCATTGTATGATTGCAGGCTTCTACCATTGGCCCAACATCTCCACCACTGTCCGACCCCTCAGACCCTGATGACCACCATTGTACTCTCTGATGCTGTGTCATCTGTTAGTTCGGAAACAAATTCCTAAATAAACAATGGTGCAAAGAAGAAATAACAAATAAATAGAAAATACCTTGAGATGAACGACATGAAAAGAAAACATACAAGACCTTTTGGGATAAATGTAATGCAGCAAAAAGAGAGCCACGTATGTCTGGAGATATCTATATTACAAAAGATGATCTCAAATCAGCAACCTGATAGACATGTATGCATGTGTGTGGGTTTATGAAAATTGCAAACTCGTAACACTAAATACAGCAAAGTATAAGCAGTGATTATTTCTGGCCATTTAATAGACATGCTCATTTTTTAACAGCTTTATGTTCTCCCCATTGTATATGAAATGATATACATTCACTTTTATAACAATGTATCATATTATTTTAAAAATATATAGTAGTCAGGGAAGATGTGGCTAACCTGCAAGGAAAGTTTACGTCCTGGCTTTCTGGCACATGCTTAGCTGATGACTCTTTCACAGGTTTCAAGTGTCTCCTCTTTCTTTTCCTCTCCTCTTCGTTCTCGTCTTCTTCCTGCTGTCCCATTAAAAAACCCCATTCCTAAGAAGCTTCCTTATTATTTGGTTAAGAGAAATTACTAGGCCAGTTCTTCCTTCTGACTGCAGGAAGAATTATGAAATATAGGAAATGACTATTACTAAATGCATGGGCAATATATCAAAGTCCCAAACTGGATGGTTAAAGGGTAGATATTGGCAGTGAAGATAATATGGAGGTGAGTGTTCTGGAATGTGAAAAAGAAGATAGACAATAAACAGTGAAATTGTTTTTCAAATTGCTCTCTTCAAAGACCTAAACATTGTTGGAATGAGTGGAAAAAAGCACATATATCAGATGTGCCCTAAGTTCACATTTCACCCCGATGTCAGAACTTTATCTCTCCCTTCCCAACGTCACTCTGAATCATTTGTATGTGATGCTGTGAGCCTTAAATGATATCTTATATCTAGTTTTGTTTCCACAGAATTGAAGCCTGGTATTTACTTATGGAATACAAGAGATTTATTTTCTGATAAAGGAAATTTAAGCATACGACAGCAGTCTAGGGAAGAGTTCACGTCAGGTGAGATGGGACATCCTGACTCCATTAAACATGTTTTCCCACATTAAACAGTATCATAAAGCGAGATTTGCAACTCTGTTCCTAAAGCAGACAGGGGCCTTCACCAACCGTGACCCATCACAAGACTCTTCAGTGCCCAAGGGGACAGCATAGAGTAGTGTTCGTGTCAAGGATAGGAGGGAGGAACTGTAGAAACACTGTTGACAGCTAAATCACTGAGAAGGCAGAAATGAAATCTTTGCAGGACATGCTAAGGCACTGGTTCCTGAACTTCAGCTCTTTGCTAAAAGCTCATTATATTTGTCATAATTCCACACCCCATGTGTCATATTACATTAGTTTTTTTGGCTTTAACTTCACTTCGTAAAAACTTTGAAAATGTTTGTTTCAATTGGCCATAGGTGATGATGCACACGAAACGACAGATGCAATATTCAAATTATATATTACAACATGTACGTACATATATACATACAGAAATATGTTACAGAAAGAGGGACAAGGACAGATACAGAGAGATTAAAATATCTGGAACATGCCAAGTCTGCAGAGCAGAAATTCTGTTGGAAGTCCATCTAACAGGGGAATATTCTTTTACCTGAGGGAGCGTCAGCCTTGTTCTCTTCAGGCCGTCAGTGGATTGGATGAGAACTTTCCACTTTATAGAGGGCAACCGACTTAGATCAGACTACTGATTTAAATAATGTTCTCATCCAAAATCATCCTTACAGAAACATAAAGAATAATGTTTGACCAGCAAACTGGAAACATGTGCCAGTGAATCTGACCCATAAATTAACCATCAAGCCTTTTTCCCAGCACATTGACAAAGTGTGTGAAGAAAGTAGAAGAGGAAATAGGTTTATTTGACACAGGCCCCACCGTGACCAAAATGGAAAATGCAAAAAATAGGTTTAAAATATAAGAAAATTATTATTAATGATTAAGAAGTTGTTTATGAATGGCAATGAACTTCAGTGACTGCATTTTTAATAAAGAGATTACAACTTTCTCTCGAATTTACCCCTAGGTTTGATGTGAAACAACATGTGTTTAGATCATTCATAAGTATTAAATACGTACAAATTTAGTTGCGTGAATGGCATTGCCTAATTTATTGGGTTTCCCAATAATTTCAAAGCGACAGGAAGCCAGAATATTGGAACAATCCTCTGAGATTTCTTCCAAAATTGAAGACATCCAAGGAGGTCAGTTGGGAGAAATTAGGTCGGAGAATGTGTTATGTCTCTTTGGGAGGTATGAGCAAAAAGCTTCATTTCTGTTGTAAGTTTTGGGTCTGAGCTGCCGGATCATCCGAGTTATGGCAGGGGATGCTCCGTGCCTGATGAATTCCTTGTGAGAGGAAGTAAAACAGATTTATAAAGTTCACAGGAATCTGCCTGCTGGATGTTCTTCATTTGAAGAGGCAAACAGTGAAAGGAAGACTGTAGTGGTCCACACTTTACTACCCGTTTCCAAGTGTCATGATAGGAAATCATATGAGATGATGTGCAAATTTCCCTGCGTCCATTATCGAAGATGAAAGGAGACTCTGTTGAGCAAGCCATGAAACAAGGGGAAATGAATTGTAAGAAAGACTTGAGGTAAGCAGACATATGTCACCAGGTAGCAAGGCCCTTTTGAAACCATCATGTACAATAAACTTGCCACCAGATCAGGTGCAACTAGGCAGGCAGTTTTAGATGTCAAGGATGGCGAAAGATAGAAAAGGGTCATCCTCCCCAGTCAAGTAAGGGAACTTCTGACTACAAGTTAGAGGACACTCCAAGTGCTCCCACTGCCTTAAACCACTGAAAGTGAGAGGTAAGGCAGGAACTCTGTGAGTCATGAGAACATAATCCAGTGAGGAGACCTGTAACAAGATATTTCCTGTTTTCTGAGTCGCTGCCAAGCCAGTTATGGATGGATTTGCATTTGGGCTGGGAAATGATTGGACCAGGCCAGTTTTGGTAGCTCCGCTTCCCCCTGGGTGGGGCCGTAAGTGCCAATAAAAAGGGCCTCTGCTCCACGACGGCTATCCTCCTGCTACTCGAGTTCCGATTGAATTTGTAGAACCTGGTGAGTCTGATTCTTCAGTTCAACTTTGTTCTTGGACAACTGAATGTTGAGTTTATGCTGGAGACAGCAAGTTGGATGGGTCCAAAGTTATCATCATGGGTATAATGCTACTTAGTGGATGGGAACTTGGAATCTGGGCACATCGTTGTGTTGTATTGACTAGATTTCTGATACCTAGTTTGAATTCCGCTATTGAAAAAGAAATCAACAGGAAAATTTTACATGAAGGGAGAAAGAGCAAAGTGTTTACCTTTTTCTATGCCTTTCTCTTGGACCTCTGCTGGGATTTCAGAGGCATTTGTCTTAGAAGGTGTGAGACCCTTAGATTCATCCTGATTGCCCTTTGCTCTGTACATAAGTCATGCTGTCGGGACCTCATGAGAGAAAATGGTGATAGAAATTGCTTGTGAGCTTGCCCAGGATTTTAGAACTTGTGATGGCCTTTTGTGAAGATGTCGTTTTCATAAAAAAGAAAGAAAGTAAAAAATACAGAAAGAAAGAAAGACACAAAGCAAAAGAGAAAACTTCGCTTGTTTCTTTAAAACAAAGATATTTTCTTTAGAAAAGTTGTGTGAGAAAAGAGAAGGTTTTCTCTGGATTGCCATAACGATTTTCTGAAGAACGAGAGAGAAGTCAGAAATTCATTAAAAGGTATTAAAGAGATTAAAGCACATACTTAGAGATTGGTGAGATACTATCTGTTGTTATTCCAAAAGATTTTGCTCTTTTCTCTATAGGAATTCCTTCTTGTGAACACAGTCATATACTTTCTTTCAGATATTAAGACTCCAGAAAGATGTCTTCTCAACATCAGCAGTGCAAGCAGCCCTGCCAGCCACAACCAGTGTGCCCACCAAAGTGTCCTGACCCTTGCCCACCTTGCAAGTGTCCAGACCCTTGCCCACCTTGCAAGTGCCCAGACCCTTGCCCACCTATAAAGTGCCCTGACCCATGCCCACCTTGCAAGTGTCCAGACCCTTGCCCACCTTGCAAGTGTCCAGACCCTTGCCCACCTATAAAGTGCCCTGACCCATGCGTGCCTCATCAGTGCAAGCAGAAATGCTCTCCTGGGGCACCTGCTCATCATTGCTAGCAGAAATGCCTGCCCAAGAGTAGGTAAGAGCTTGCCCTTTTATCTGCATCTGGAAAGAATAAGGACAATCGGCTCCACTAGATCCACAGCTCCACCTTCATCTTCTCTTCAAAGCCTATCATGGATACGGAAGAAGCTTCTCCACCCTTCAGCCTCAGTATGCGTGTGGTGCTTCCTGACAGACAGAGCTTTCTTATCTGAGGCTGCTGTACTGCTTCCCTCTGGGAGGTGCCCAAGAAAGCATCGCAGAGCCTCAGAAGGAAGAGCAGCAGCCTTCCTCCTGGGCGCCCTCTGAGGATTGTCTCACTGTCTTCTGTGTCGTTCGGTCACCTGGGCCTGGCTTACTACCAGCTGAGCAATTGTTACTTATCCCCCACTTCCTGAATAAAATACAATTCTTTTCTGTGATGGGAAAGATTTTTTCTTTTTTTAAAAACCTGCTTTTAGCGATATCATATCATAATTTTGCTTGATTTCGATCTTTCTTTGATCCCGAGTTTCAGGCTCTCAGAGTCAGTGTTATCTGAATTTCGAGTCGTATCAATGATTATTTCTATACAGTTTCAAATAGAGGTTATTTTCCTAATTATTGCTTGATTGGTTTGAGGAACAAATAGTTTACCTTCTTGGGATTTCAAACCCTTTAATAAAGTGTGGGGAAAATCACATTTACAGCGCCAACTTGCTTAGGCATAAAAATTACATGAATGTGTGTCATTCAGTTGGCACAATGCCGAGCACATAATTGGCATTTGAGAGGTGGCTGATCACCATTGTCTCTGTCATCATCACCGTCACCACCACCACGACCGTCACCACCACCCCCAGGTGCTCCAGCAGGGGAGTGGCTCAGACATGCATGTAGGGCATGCAAGGAGATTCTTAAAGTCTATTATCCGTTCATACTCTGTGTTCATTTTCTTTTCCAATTTAACCGAATTTTTAATCTGACACTACAAAGTACCCAGTTTGGGAAATTATTGGGGTACTCTGTATAAAATTATAATAGTTCTGAAAACATGGGTAGTACAAAAGAAAGGGAATTTAAAGGGACCTCACAAAACAAAGCGCTCCCTGCTCTCCATGTGTATAACGTGCCGTTCTTACTGCAAAACTCAACAACCTCAGGTCTTATTATATTTTTTCATCTCACAAATTACATTCTTGATTATTTTGACCCCCACTTTGAGATACACTGGGGATTCCAATGTTTATCTTGATTTACAAAACGACTGTTGCTATGCAGCTTGTTTTCCAAGTGCTCAGCTTACTGGTCCAGTAAGCTGTGAAAAGGGATGTGTTTATTGAGCATATCTCTTCTTGTGGTTAGAAGTAAAGGAGTCAAAGATGCCAGAACTGCAGAAGCAAACAGATGCCCATGTTACTGTTCAACGCTCATCAGACTATGACATGATTGAAAAATAAACACTGAGATTTGGGAAGTTTTCTCTACTGTAGCTACTGTTATTTGACCTGACATAGAAATTAGTTCTTTGAGGTGGGATGCTCCCATAACTAAACTCAAAATTGTGGCATTGTCTTATGTGTCTGGACGTGGTTGGAAAGGAATCTGATATTGGAAGCCATAAATGTGGTTTTACGTGTTATTCAATGGCAAACTGTTTGCAGTAATGGTTGTCCATGGTATCTTTAGATGCAGAGCAACGGTTGGTCAATTGTTGATTTGCTCAGGGTAATTCAGTAGACGTATGTTCAGGAAAAACTTTCTGGTTGACAGGCCAGAAATGTAAAGAATGAAAAGAAAAATAATACAGCCCAGAAACTCAAAACCTTGCTGAATTAGAATACTCACTGCTTGTAAGTCCTAAAGAGCAAGATATGAGATTAGAAGTGGTTTTCAAGTAGAAGTCCAATTTCAGTTGACTGTTACAACAGAGAAAAGAGACAGAAGTTGTCGTCTTTCCACCTTTGTGCCAGGGAGCCTCATGGTAGCTGTATTATGTTGTGGGGAAAGGCAGTAATTTAATCAGGCCAGAAAATTACTTCTACAAAAGGAACTTCCTGAGATCCATAGGACATAGAAATGATTGGAGGACTGAAATTATATCAGGTGCCTAATAAGTTTTTCAGGGAATTGAGAACTAAATAAACTACGTGCCAAAATGAAAAAGAATGATTTTCAAGGTTACTAACGACTTTCCTGCCCACCTTTCCCTATTTTCCACCCTACGAAATCAGATATGGTAAGTACAGATGACTAAACCGGAATATCCACTCTGAGACGGGTACAAGGACCCCAGAATAATCGATAAAGGAAGCTCTCTCAGAGAATAGTATCGGATCCTAAGAGAGCCAAGGAGGAGACGGAACACAGAGATGCTCAAACATTGTTACTCTGTTGTATGATGGTTATTCCTTCATGTTTTCCCTCCGGGTTTATTGATGTATAATTGACAAATGAAATTGTACATATTTACGGTGTATAATGTGATGATTTGACATATGTGTACTTTATGCAGTGATTACCATCATCGATCACTTAGCACATTAATCACTTCATCAGTAACAAGGTAATGTGTTTATGTCTCTCTCTGTGTGTGTGTGTGTGTGTGTGTGTGATGAGAACACTTACAGTCTAATTTCTGAGCAAGATTGAAGTACACAAGTGGGTATTATTAGCGAGATCACCATGCTGTACCCTAGACTCTGAGAACTCATTCATTGTATGATTGCAGGCTTCTACCATTGGCCCAACATCTCCACCACTGTCCGACCCCTCAGACCCTGATGACCACCATTGTACTCTCTGATGCTGTGTCATCTGTTAGTTCGGAAACAAATTCCTAAATAAACAATGGTGCAAAGAAGAAATAACAAATAAATAGAAAATACCTTGAGATGAACGACATGAAAAGAAAACATACAAGACCTTTTGGGATAAATGTAATGCAGCAAAAAGAGAGCCACGTATGTCTGGAGATATCTATATTACAAAAGATGATCTCAAATCAGCAACCTGATAGACATGTATGCATGTGTGTGGGTTTATGAAAATTGCAAACTCGTAACACTAAATACAGCAAAGTATAAGCAGTGATTATTTCTGGCCATTTAATAGACATGCTCATTTTTTAACAGCTTTATGTTCTCCCCATTGTATATGAAATGATATACATTCACTTTTATAACAATGTATCATATTATTTTAAAAATATATAGTAGTCAGGGAAGATGTGGCTAACCTGCAAGGAAAGTTTACGTCCTGGCTTTCTGGCACATGCTTAGCTGATGACTCTTTCACAGGTTTCAAGTGTCTCCTCTTTCTTTTCCTCTCCTCTTCGTTCTCGTCTTCTTCCTGCTGTCCCATTAAAAAACCCCATTCCTAAGAAGCTTCCTTATTATTTGGTTAAGAGAAATTACTAGGCCAGTTCTTCCTTCTGACTGCAGGAAGAATTATGAAATATAGGAAATGACTATTACTAAATGCATGGGCAATATATCAAAGTCCCAAACTGGATGGTTAAAGGGTAGATATTGGCAGTGAAGATAATATGGAGGTGAGTGTTCTGGAATGTGAAAAAGAAGATAGACAATAAACAGTGAAATTGTTTTTCAAATTGCTCTCTTCAAAGACCTAAACATTGTTGGAATGAGTGGAAAAAAGCACATATATCAGATGTGCCCTAAGTTCACATTTCACCCCGATGTCAGAACTTTATCTCTCCCTTCCCAACGTCACTCTGAATCATTTGTATGTGATGCTGTGAGCCTTAAATGATATCTTATATCTAGTTTTGTTTCCACAGAATTGAAGCCTGGTATTTACTTATGGAATACAAGAGATTTATTTTCTGATAAAGGAAATTTAAGCATACGACAGCAGTCTAGGGAAGAGTTCACGTCAGGTGAGATGGGACATCCTGACTCCATTAAACATGTTTTCCCACATTAAACAGTATCATAAAGCGAGATTTGCAACTCTGTTCCTAAAGCAGACAGGGGCCTTCACCAACCGTGACCCATCACAAGACTCTTCAGTGCCCAAGGGGACAGCATAGAGTAGTGTTCGTGTCAAGGATAGGAGGGAGGAACTGTAGAAACACTGTTGACAGCTAAATCACTGAGAAGGCAGAAATGAAATCTTTGCAGGACATGCTAAGGCACTGGTTCCTGAACTTCAGCTCTTTGCTAAAAGCTCATTATATTTGTCATAATTCCACACCCCATGTGTCATATTACATTAGTTTTTTTGGCTTTAACTTCACTTCGTAAAAACTTTGAAAATGTTTGTTTCAATTGGCCATAGGTGATGATGCACACGAAACGACAGATGCAATATTCAAATTATATATTACAACATGTACGTACATATATACATACAGAAATATGTTACAGAAAGAGGGACAAGGACAGATACAGAGAGATTAAAATATCTGGAACATGCCAAGTCTGCAGAGCAGAAATTCTGTTGGAAGTCCATCTAACAGGGGAATATTCTTTTACCTGAGGGAGCGTCAGCCTTGTTCTCTTCAGGCCGTCAGTGGATTGGATGAGAACTTTCCACTTTATAGAGGGCAACCGACTTAGATCAGACTACTGATTTAAATAATGTTCTCATCCAAAATCATCCTTACAGAAACATAAAGAATAATGTTTGACCAGCAAACTGGAAACATGTGCCAGTGAATCTGACCCATAAATTAACCATCAAGCCTTTTTCCCAGCACATTGACAAAGTGTGTGAAGAAAGTAGAAGAGGAAATAGGTTTATTTGACACAGGCCCCACCGTGACCAAAATGGAAAATGCAAAAAATAGGTTTAAAATATAAGAAAATTATTATTAATGATTAAGAAGTTGTTTATGAATGGCAATGAACTTCAGTGACTGCATTTTTAATAAAGAGATTACAACTTTCTCTCGAATTTACCCCTAGGTTTGATGTGAAACAACATGTGTTTAGATCATTCATAAGTATTAAATACGTACAAATTTAGTTGCGTGAATGGCATTGCCTAATTTATTGGGTTTCCCAATAATTTCAAAGCGACAGGAAGCCAGAATATTGGAACAATCCTCTGAGATTTCTTCCAAAATTGAAGACATCCAAGGAGGTCAGTTGGGAGAAATTAGGTCGGAGAATGTGTTATGTCTCTTTGGGAGGTATGAGCAAAAAGCTTCATTTCTGTTGTAAGTTTTGGGTCTGAGCTGCCGGATCATCCGAGTTATGGCAGGGGATGCTCCGTGCCTGATGAATTCCTTGTGAGAGGAAGTAAAACAGATTTATAAAGTTCACAGGAATCTGCCTGCTGGATGTTCTTCATTTGAAGAGGCAAACAGTGAAAGGAAGACTGTAGTGGTCCACACTTTACTACCCGTTTCCAAGTGTCATGATAGGAAATCATATGAGATGATGTGCAAATTTCCCTGCGTCCATTATCGAAGATGAAAGGAGACTCTGTTGAGCAAGCCATGAAACAAGGGGAAATGAATTGTAAGAAAGACTTGAGGTAAGCAGACATATGTCACCAGGTAGCAAGGCCCTTTTGAAACCATCATGTACAATAAACTTGCCACCAGATCAGGTGCAACTAGGCAGGCAGTTTTAGATGTCAAGGATGGCGAAAGATAGAAAAGGGTCATCCTCCCCAGTCAAGTAAGGGAACTTCTGACTACAAGTTAGAGGACACTCCAAGTGCTCCCACTGCCTTAAACCACTGAAAGTGAGAGGTAAGGCAGGAACTCTGTGAGTCATGAGAACATAATCCAGTGAGGAGACCTGTAACAAGATATTTCCTGTTTTCTGAGTCGCTGCCAAGCCAGTTATGGATGGATTTGCATTTGGGCTGGGAAATGATTGGACCAGGCCAGTTTTGGTAGCTCCGCTTCCCCCTGGGTGGGGCAGTAAGTGCCAATAAAAAGGGCCTCTGCTCCACGACGGCTATCCTCCTGCTACTCGAGTTCCGATTGAATTTGTAGAACCTGGTGAGTCTGATTCTTCAGTTCAACTTTGTTCTTGGACAACTGAATGTTGAGTTTATGCTGGAGACAGCAAGTTGGATGGGTCCAAAGTTATCATCATGGGTATAATGCTACTTAGTGGATGGGAACTTGGAATCTGGGCACATCGTTGTGTTGTATTGACTAGATTTCTGATACCTAGTTTGAATTCCGCTATTGAAAAAGAAATCAACAGGAAAATTTTACATGAAGGGAGAAAGAGCAAAGTGTTTACCTTTTTCTATGCCTTTCTCTTGGACCTCTGCTGGGATTTCAGAGGCATTTGTCTTAGAAGGTGTGAGACCCTTAGATTCATCCTGATTGCCCTTTGCTCTGTACATAAGTCATGCTGTCGGGACCTCATGAGAGAAAATGGTGATAGAAATTGCTTGTGAGCTTGCCCAGGATTTTAGAACTTGTGATGGCCTTTTGTGAAGATGTCGTTTTCATAAAAAAGAAAGAAAGTAAAAATACAGAAAGAAAGAAAGACACAAAAGCAAAAGAGAAAACTTCGCTTGTTTCTTTAAAACAAAGATATTTTCTTTAGAAAAGTTGTGTGAGAAAAGAGAAGGTTTTCTCTGGATTGCCATAACGATTTTCTGAAGAACGAGAGAGAAGTCAGAAATTCATTAAAAGGTATTAAAGAGATTAAAGCACATACTTAGAGATTGGTGAGATACTATCTGTTGTTATTCCAAAAGATTTTGCTCTTTTCTCTATAGGAATTCCTTCTTGTGAACACAGTCATATACTTTCTTTCAGATATTAAGACTCCAGAAAGATGTCTTCTCAACATCAGCAGTGCAAGCAGCCCTGCCAGCCACAACCAGTGTGCCCACCAAAGTGTCCTGACCCTTGCCCACCTTGCAAGTGTCCAGACCCTTGCCCACCTTGCAAGTGCCCAGACCCTTGCCCACCTATAAAGTGCCCTGACCCATGCCCACCTTGCAAGTGTCCAGACCCTTGCCCACCTTGCAAGTGTCCAGACCCTTGCCCACCTATAAAGTGCCCTGACCCATGCGTGCCTCATCAGTGCAAGCAGAAATGCCCTCCTGGGGCACCTGCTCATCATTGCTAGCAGAAATGCCTGCCCAAGAGTAGGTAAGAGCTTGCCCTTTTATCTGCATCTGGAAAGGATAAGGACAATCGGCTCCACTAGATCCACAGCTCCACCTTCATCTTCTCTTCAAAGCCTATCATGGATACGGAAGAAGCTTCTCCACCCTTCAGCCTCAGTATGCGTGTGGTGCTTCCTGACAGACAGAGCTTTCTTACCTGAGGCTGCTGTACTGCTTCCCTCTGGGAGGTGCCCAAGAAAGCGTCGCAGAGCCTCAGAAGGAAGAGCAGCAGCCTTCCTCCTGGGCGCCCTCTGAGGATTGTCTCACTGTCTTCTGTGTCGTTCGGTCACCTGGGCCTGGCTTACTACCAGCTGAGCAATTGTTACTTATCCCCCACTTCCTGAATAAAATACAATTCTTTTCTGTGATGGGAAAGATTTTTTCTTTTTTTAAAAACCTGCTTTTAGCGATATCATATCATAATTTTGCTTGATTTCGATCTTTCTTTGATCCCGAGTTTCAGGCTCTCAGAGTCAGTGTTATCTGAATTTCGAGTCGTATCAATGATTATTTCTATACACTTTCAAATAGAGGTTATTTTCCTAATTATTGCTTGATTGGTTTGAGGAACAAATAGTTTACCTTCTTGGGATTTCAAACCCTTTAATAAAGTGTGGGGAAAATCACATTTACAGCGCCAACTTGCTTAGGCATAAAAATTACATGAATGTGTGTCATTCAGTTGGCACAATGCCGAGCACATAATTGGCATTTGAGAGGTGGCTGATCACCATTGTCTCTGTCATCATCACCGTCACCACCACCACGACCGTCACCACCACCCCCAGGTGCTCCAGCAGGGGAGTGGCTCAGACATGCATGTAGGGCATGCAAGGAGATTCTTAAAGTCTATTATCCGTTCATACTCTGTGTTCATTTTCTTTTCCAATTTAACCGAATTTTTAATCTGACACTACAAAGTACCCAGTTTGGGAAATTATTGGGGTACTCTGTATAAAATTATAATAGTTCTGAAAACATGGGTAGTACAAAAGAAAGGGAATTTAAAGGGACCTCACAAAACAAAGCGCTCCCTGCTCTCCATGTGTATAACGTGCCGTTCTTACTGCAAAACTCAACAACCTCAGGTCTTATTATATTTTTTCATCTCACAAATTACATTCTTGATTATTTTGACCCCCACTTTGAGATACACTGGGGATTCCAATGTTTATCTTGATTTACAAAACGACTGTTGCTATGCAGCTTGTTTTCCAAGTGCTCAGCTTACTGGTCCAGTAAGCTGTGAAAAGGGATGTGTTTATTGAGCATATCTCTTCTTGTGGTTAGAAGTAAAGGAGTCAAAGATGCCAGAACTGCAGAAGCAAACAGATGCCCATGTTACTGTTCAACGCTCATCAGACTATGACATGATTGAAAAATAAACACTGAGATTTGGGAAGTTTTCTCTACTGTAGCTACTGTTATTTGACCTGACATAGAAATTAGTTCTTTGAGGTGGGATGCTCCCATAACTAAACTCAAAATTGTGGCATTGTCTTATGTGTCTGGACGTGGTTGGAAAGGAATCTGATATTGGAAGCCATAAATGTGGTTTTACGTGTTATTCAATGGCAAACTGTTTGCAGTAATGGTTGTCCATGGTATCTTTAGATGCAGAGCAACGGTTGGTCAATTGTTGATTTGCTCAGGGTAATTCAGTAGACGTATGTTCAGGAAAAACTTTCTGGTTGACAGGCCAGAAATGTAAAGAATGAAAAGAAAAATAATACAGCCCAGAAACTCAAAACCTTGCTGAATTAGAATACTCACTGCTTGTAAGTCCTAAAGAGCAAGATATGAGATTAGAAGTGGTTTTCAAGTAGAAGTCCAATTTCAGTTGACTGTTACAACAGAGAAAAGAGACAGAAGTTGTCGTCTTTCCACCTTTGTGCCAGGGAGCCTCATGGTAGCTGTATTATGTTGTGGGGAAAGGCAGTAATTTAATCAGGCCAGAAAATTACTTCTACAAAAGGAACTTCCTGAGATCCATAGGACATAGAAATGATTGGAGGACTGAAATTATATCAGGTGCCTAATAAGTTTTTCAGGGAATTGAGAACTAAATAAACTACGTGCCAAAATGAAAAAGAATGATTTTCAAGGTTACTAACGACTTTCCTGCCCACCTTTCCCTATTTTCCACCCTACGAAATCAGATATGGTAAGTACAGATGACTAAACCGGAATATCCACTCTGAGACGGGTACAAGGACCCCAGAATAATCGATAAAGGAAGCTCTCTCAGAGAATAGTATCGGATCCTAAGAGAGCCAAGGAGGAGACGGAACACAGAGATGCTCAAACATTGTTACTCTGTTGTATGATGGTTATTCCTTCATGTTTTCCCTCCGGGTTTATTGATGTATAATTGACAAATGAAATTGTACATATTTACGGTGTATAATGTGATGATTTGACATATGTGTACTTTATGCAGTGATTACCATCATCGATCACTTAGCACATTAATCACTTCATCAGTAACAAGGTAATGTGTTTATGTCTCTCTCTGTGTGTGTGTGTGTGTGTGTGTGTGATGAGAACACTTACAGTCTAATTTCTGAGCAAGATTGAAGTACACAAGTGGGTATTATTAGCGAGATCACCATGCTGTACCCTAGACTCTGAGAACTCATTCATTGTATGATTGCAGGCTTCTACCGTTGGCCCAACATCTCCACCACTGTCCGACCCCTCAGACCCTGATGACCACCATTGTACTCTCTGATGCTGTGAAATCTGTTAGTTCGGAAACAAATTCCTCAATAAACAATGGTGCAAAGAAGAAATAACAAATAAATAGAAAATACCTTGAGATGAACGATATGAAAAGAAAACATACAAGACCTTTTGGGATAAATGTAATGCAGCAAAAAGAGAGCCACCTATGTCTGGAGATATCTATATTACAAAAGATGATCTCAAATCAGCAACCTGATAGACATGTATGCATGTGTGTGGGTTTATGAAAATTGCAAACTCATAACACTAAATACAGCAAAGTATAAGCAGTGATTATTTCTGGCCATTTAATAGACATGCTCATTTTTTAACAGCTTTATGTTCTCCCCATTGTATATGAAATGATATACATTCACTTTTATAACAATGTATCATATTATTTTAAAAATATATAGTAGTCAGGGAAGATGTGGCTAAGCTGCAAGGAAAGTTTACTTCCTGGCTTTCTGGCACATGCTTAGCTGATGACTCTTTCACAGGTTTCAAGTGTCTCCTCTTTCTTTTCCTCTCCTCTTCGTTCTCGTCTTCTTCCTGCTGTCCCATTAAAAAACCCCATTCCTAAGAAGCTTCCTTATTATTTGGTTAAGAGAAATTACTAGGCCAGTTCTTCCTTCTGACTGCAGGAAGAATTATGAAATATAGGAAATGACTATTACTAAATGCATGGGCAATATATCAAAGTCCCAAACTGGATGGTTAAAGGGTAGATATTGGCAGTGAAGATAATATGGAGGTGAGTGTTCTGGAATGTGAAAAAGAAGATAGACAATAAACAGTGAAATTGTTTTTCAAATTGCTCTCTTCAAAGACCTAAACATTGTTGGAATGAGTGGAAAAAAGCACATATATCAGATGTGCCCTAAGTTCACATTTCACCCCGATGTCAGAACTTTATCTCTCCCTTCCCAACGTCACTCTGAATCATTTGTATGTGATGCTGTGAGCCTTAAGTGATATCTTATATCTAGTTTTGTTTCCACAGAATTGAAGCCTGGTATTTACTTATGGAATACAAGAGATTTATTTTCTGATAAAGGAAATTTAAGCATACGACAGCAGTCTAGGGAAGAGTTCACGTCAGGTGAGATGGGACATCCTGACTCCATTAAACATGTTTTCCCACATTAAACAGTATCATAAAGCGAGATTTGCAACTCTGTTCCTAAAGCAGACAGGGGCCTTCACCAACCGTGACCCATCACAAGACTCTTCAGTGCCCAAGGGGACAGCATAGAGTAGTGTTCGTGTCAAGGATAGGAGGGAGGAACTGTAGAAACACTGTTGACAGCTAAATCACTGAAAAGGCAGAAATGAAATCTTTGCAGGACATGCTAAGGCACTGGTTCCTGAACTTCAGCTCTTTGCTAAAAGCTCATTATATTTGTCATAATTCCACACCTCATGTGTCATATTACATTAGTTTTTTTGGCTTTAACTTCACTTCCTAAAAACTTTGAAAATGTTTGTTTCAATTGGCCATAGGTGATGATGCACACGAAACGACAGATGCAATATTCAAATTATATATTACAACATGTATGTACATATATACATACAGAAATATGTTACAGAAAGAGGGACAAGGACAGATACAGAGAGATTAAAATATCTGGAACATGCCAAGTCTGCAGAGCAGAAATTCTGTTGGAAGTCCATCTAACAGGGGAATATTCTTTTACCTGAGGGAGCGTCAGCCTTGTTCTCTTCAGGCCGTCAGTGGATTGGATGAGAACTTTCCACTTTATAGAGGGCAACCGACTTAGATCAGACTACTGATTTAAATAATGTTCTCATCCAAAATCATCCTTACAGAAACATAAAGAATAATGTTTGACCAGCAAACTGGAAACATGTGCCAGTGAATCTGACCCATAAATTAACCATCAAGCCTTTTTCCCAGCACATTGACAAAGTGTGTGAAGAAAGTAGAAGAGGAAATAGGTTTATTTGACACAGGCCCCACCGTGACCCAAATGGAAAATGCAAAAAATAGGTTTAAAATATAAGAAAATTATTATTAATGATTAAGAAGTTGTTTATGAATGGCAATGAACTTCAGTGACTGCATTTTTAATAAAGAGATTACAACTTTCTCTCGAATTTACCCCTAGGTTTGATGTGAAACAACATGTGTTTAGATCATTCATAAGTATTAAATACGTACAAATTTAGTTGCGTGAATGGCATTGCCTAATTTATTGGGTTTCCCAATAATTTCAAAGCGACAGGAAGCCAGAATATTGGAACAATCCTCTGAGATTTCTTCCAAAATTGAAGACATCCAAGGAGGTCAGTTGGGAGAAATTAGGTCGGAGAATGTGTTATGTCCCTTTGGGAGGTATGAGCAAAAAGCTTCATTTCTGTTGTAAGTTTTGGGTCTGAGCTGCCGGATCATCCGAGTTATGGCAGGGGATGCTCCGTGCCTGATGAATTCCTTGTGAGAGGAAGTAAAACAGATTTATAAAGTTCACAGGAATCTGCCTGCTGGATGTTCTTCATTTGAAGAGGCAAACAGTGAAAGGAAGACTGTAGTGGTCCACACTTTACTACCCGTTTCCAAGTGTCATGATAGGAAATCATATGAGATGATGTGCAAATTTCCCTGCGTCCATTATCGAAGATGAAAGGAGACTCTGTTGAGCAAGCCATGAAACAAGGGGAAATGAATTGTAAGAAAGACTTGAGGTAAGCAGACATATATCACCAGGTAGCAAGGCCCTTTTGAAACCATCATGTACAATAAACTTGCCACCAGATCAGGTGCAACTAGGCAGGCAGTTTTAGATGTCAAGGATGGTGAAAGATAGAAAAGGGTCATCCTCCCCAGTCAAGTAAGGGAACTTCTGACTACAAGTTAGAGGACACTCCAAGTGCTCCCACTGTCTTAAACCACTGAAAGTGAGAGGTAAGGCAGGAACTCTGTGAGTCATGAGAACATAATCCAGTGAGGAGACCTGTAACAAGATATTTCCTGTTTTCTGAGTCGCTGCCAAGCCAGTTATGGATGGATTTGCATTTGGGCTGGGAAATGATTGGACCAGGCCAGTTTTGGTAGCTCCGCTTCCCCCTGGGTGGGGCAGTAAGTGCCAATAAAAAGGGCCTCTGCTCCACGACGGCTATCCTCCTGCTACTCGAGTTCCGATTGAATTTGTAGAACCTGGTGAGTCTGATTCTTCAGTTCAACTTTGTTCTTGGACAACTGAATGTGGAGTTTATGCTGGAGACAGCAAGTTGGATGGGTCCAAAGTTATCATCATGGGTATAATGCTACTTAGTGGATGGGAACTTGGAATCTGGGCACATCGTTGTGTTGTATTGACTAGATTTCTGATACCTAGTTTGAATTCCGCTATTGAAAAAGAAATCAACAGGAAAATTTTACATGAAGGGAGAAAGAGCAAAGTGTTTACCTTTTTCTATGCCTTTCTCTTGGACCTCTGCTGGGATTTCAGAGGCATTTGTCTTAGAAGGTGTGAGACCCTTAGATTCATCCTGATTGCCCTTTGCTCTGTACATAAGTCATGCTGTCGGGACCTCATGAGAGAAAATGGTGATAGAAATTGCTTGTGAGCTTGCCCAGGATTTTAGAACTTGTGATGGCCTTTTGTGAAGATGTCGTTTTCATAAAAAAGAAAGAAAGTAAAAAAAACTGAAAGAAAGAAAGACACAAAGCAAAAGAGAAAACTTCGCTTGTTTCTTTAAAACAAAGATATTTTCTTTAGAAAAGTTGTGTGAGAAAAGAGAAGGTTTTCTCTGCATTGCTATAACGATTTTCTGAAGAACGAGAGAGAAGTCAGAAACTCATTAAAAGGTATTAAAGAGATTAAAGCACATACTTAGAGATTGGTGAGATACTATCTGTTGTTATTCCAAAAGATTTTGCTCTTTTCTCTATAGGAATTCCTTCTTGTGAACACAGTCATATACTTTCTTTCAGATATTAAGACTCCAGAAAGATGTCTTCTCAACATCAGCAGTGGAAGCAGCCCTGCCAGCCACAACCAGTGGGCCCACCAAAGTGTCCTGACCCTTGCCCACCTTGCAAGTGTCCAGACCCTTGCCCACCTTGCAAGTGCCCAGACCCTTGCCAACCTATAAAGTGCCCTGACACATGCCCACCTTGCAAGTGTCCAGACCCTTGCCCAAGTTGCAAGTGTCCAGACCCTTGCCCACCTATAAAGTGCCCTGACCCATGCCCACCTTGCAAGTGTCCAGACCCTTGCCCACCTTGCAAGTGTCCAGACCTTTGCCCTCCTATAAAGTGCCCTGACCCATGCGTGCCTCATCAGTGCAAGCAGAAATGCCCTCCTGGGGCACCTGCTCATCATTGCTAGCAGAAATGCCTGCCCAAGAGTAGGAAAGATCTTGCCCTTTTGTCTGCATCTGGAAAGAATAAGGACAATCGGCTCCACTAGATCCACAGCTCCACCTTCATCTTCTCTTCAAAGCCTATCATGGATACGGAAGAAGCTTCTCCACCCTTCAGCCTCAATATGCGTGTGGTGCTTCCTGACAGACAGAGCTTTCTTATCTGAGGCTGCTGTACTGCTTCCCTCTGGGAGGTGCTCTAGAAAGCATCGCAGAGCCTCAGAAGGAAGAGCAGCAGCCTTCCTCCTGGGCGCCCTCTGAGGATTCTCTCACTGTCTTCTGTGTCATTCGGTCACCTGGGCCTGGCTTACTACCAGCTGAGCAATTGTTACTTATCCCCCACTTCCTGAATAAAATACAATTCTTTTCTGTGATGGGAAAATTTTTTTCTTTTTTTAAAAACCTGCTTTTAGCAATATCATATCATAATTTTGCTTGATTTCGATCTTTCTTTGATCCCGAGTTTCAGGCTCTCAGAGTCAGTGTTATCTGAATTTCGAGTCGTATCAATTATTATTTCTATACACTTTCAAATAGAGGTTATTTTCCTAATTATTGCTTGATTGGTTTGAGGAACAAATAGTTTACCTTCTTGGGATTTCAAACCCTTTAATAAAGTGTGGGAAAATGACATTTACAGCGCCAACTTGCTTAGGCATAAAAATTACATGAATGTGTGTCATTCAGTTGGCACAATGCCGAGCACATAATTGGCATTTGAGAGGTGGCTGATCACCATTGTCTCTGTCATCATCACCATCACCACCACCACGACCGTCACCACCACCGCTAGGTGCTCCAGCAGGGGAGTGGCTCAGACATGCATGTAGGGCATGCAAGGAGATTCTTAAAGTCTATTACCCGTTCATACTCTGTGTTCATTTTCTTTTCCAATTTAACCGAATTTTTAATCTGACACTACAAAGTACCCAGTTTGGGAAATTATTGGGGTACTCTGTATAAAATTATAATAGTTCTGAAAACATGGGTAGTACAAAAGAAAGGGAATTTAAAGGGACCTCACAAAACAAAGCGCTCCCTGCTCTCCATGTGTATAACGTGCCGTTCTTACTGCAAAACTCAACAACCTCAGGTCTTATTATATTTTTTCACCTTGGAAATTACGTTCTTGATTATTTAGACCCCCACTTTGAGATACACTGGGGATTCCAATATTTATCTTGATTTACAAAATGACTGTTGCTATGCAGCTTGTTTTCCAAGTGCTCAGCTTACTGGTCCAGTAAGCTGTGAAAAGGGATGTGTTTATTAAGCATATCTCTTCTTGTGGTTAGAAGTAAAGGAGTCAAAGATGCCAGAACTGCAGAAGCAAACAGATGCCCATGTTACTGTTCAACGCTCATCAGACTATGACATGAGTGAAAAATAAACACTGAGATTTCGGAGTTTTCTCTACTGTAGCTACTGTTATTTGACCTGACATAGAAATTAGTTCTTTGAGGTGGGATGCTCCCATAACTAATCTCAAAATTGTGGCATTGTCTTATGTGTCTGGACGTGGTTGGAAAGGAATCTGATATTGGAAGCTGTAAATGTGGTTCTATGTGTTATTCAATGGCAAAATGTTTGCAGTAATGGTTGTCCATGGTATCTTTAGATGCAGAGCAACGGTTGGTCAATTGTTGATTTGCTCAGGGTAATTCAGTAGACGTATGTTCAGGAAAAACTTTCTGGTTGACAGGCCAGAAATGTAAAGAATGAAAAGAAAAATAATACAGCCCAGGAACTCAAAACCTTGCTGATTTAGAATACTCACTGCTTGTAAGTCCTAAAGAGCAAGATATGAGATTAGAAGTGGTTTTCAAATAGAAGTCCAATTTCAGTTGACTGTTACAACAGAGAAAAGAGACAGAAGTTGTCGTCTTTCCACCTTTGTGCCAGGGAGCCTCATGGTAGCTGTATTATGTTGTGGGGAAAGGCAGTAATTTAATCAGGCCAGAAAATTACTTCTACAAAAGGACCTTCCTGAGATCCATAGGACATAGAAATGATTGGAGGACTGAAATTATATCAGATGCCTAATAAGTTCTTGAGGGAATTGAGAACCAAATAAACTATGTTCCAAAATGAAAAAGAATGATTTTCAAGATTACTAACGACTTTCCTGCCCACCTTTCCCTATTTTCCACCCTACGAAATCAGAAATGGTAAGTACAGATGACTAAACCGGAATATCCACTCAGAGACGGGTACAAGGACCCCAGAATAATCGATAAAGGAAGCTCTCTCAGAGAATAGTATCAGATCCTAAGAGAGCTAAGGAGGAGAAGGAACACAGAGATGCTCAAACATTGTTGCTCTGTTGTATGATGGTTATTCCTTCATGTTTTCCCTCCGGGTTTATTGATGTATAATTGACAAATGAAATTGTACATATTTACGGTGTATAATGTGATGATTTGACATATGTGTACTTTATGCAGTGCTTACCATCATCGGTCACTTAGCACATTAATCACTTCATCAGTAACAAGGTAATGTGTTTATGTCTCTCTGTTTGTGTGTGTGTGTGTGTGTGTGTGTGTGATGAGAACACTTACAGTCTAATTTCTGAGCAAGATTGAAGTACACAAGTGGGTATTATTAGCGAGATCACCATGCTGTACCCTAGACTCTGAGAACTCATTCATTGTATGATTGCAGGCTTCTACCGTTGGCCCAACATCTCCACCACTGTCCGACCCCTCAGACCCTGATGACCACCATTGTACTCTCTGATGCTGTGACATCTGTTAGTTCGGAAACAAATTCCTAAATAAACAATGGTGCAAAGAAGAAATAACAAATAAATAGAAAATACCTTGAGATGAACGACATGAAAAGAAAACATACAAGACCTTTTGGGATAAATGTAATGCAGCAAAAAGAGAGCCACGTATGTCTGGAGATATCTATATTACAAAAGATGATCTCAAATCAGCAACCTGATAGACATGTATGCATGTGTGTGGGTTTATGAAAATTGCAAACTCATAACACTAAATACAGCAAAGTATAAGCAGTGATTATTTCTGGCCTTTTAATAGACATGCTCATTTTTAAACAGCTTTATGTTCTCCCCATTGTATATGAAATGATAAACATTCACTTTTATAACAATGTATCATATTATTTTAAAAATATATAGTAGTCAGGGAAGATGTGGCTAAGCTGCAAGGAAAGTTTACGTCCTGGCTTTCTGGCACATGCTTAGCTGATGACTCTTTCACAGGTTTCAAGTGTCTCCTCTTTCTTTTCCTCTCCTCTTCGTTCTCGTCTTCTTCCTGCTGTCCCATTAAAAAACCCCATTCCTAAGAAGCTTCCTTATTATTTGGTTAAGAGAAATTACTAGGCCAGTTCTTCCTTCTGACTGCAGGAAGAATTATGAAATATAGGAAATGACTATTACTAAATGCATGGGCAATATATCAAAGTCCCAAACTGGATGGTTAAAGGGTAGATATTGGCAGTGAAGATAATATGGAGGTGAGTGTTCTGGAATGTGAAAACGAAGATAGACAATAAACAGTGAAATTGTTTTTCAAATTGCTCTCTTCAAAGACCTAAACATTGTTGGAATGAGTGGAAAAAAGCACATATATCAGATGTGCCCTAAGTTCACATTTCACCCCGATGTCAGAACTTTATCTCTCCCTTCCCAACGTCACTCTGAATCATTTGTATGTGATGCTGTGAGCCTTAAATGATATCTTATATCTAGTTTTGTTTCCACAGAATTGAAGCCTGGTATTTACTTATGGAATACAAGAGATTTATTTTCTGATAAAGGAAATTTAAGCATACGACAGCAGTCTAGGGAAGAGTTCACGTCAGGTGAGATGGGACATCCTGACTCCATTAAACATGTTTTCCCACATTAAACAGTATCATAAAGCGAGATTTGCAACTCTGTTCCTAAAGCAGACAGGGGCCTTCACCAACCGTGACCCATCACAAGACTCTTCAGTGCCCAAGGGGACAGCATAGAGTAGTGTTCGTGTCAAGGATAGGAGGGAGGAACTGTAGAAACACTGTTGACAGCTAAATCACTGAGAAGGCAGAAATGAAATCTTTGCAGGTTATGCTAAGGCACTGGTTCCTGAACTTCAGCTCTTTGCTAAAAGCTCATTATATTTGTCATAATTCCACACCCCATGTGTCATATTATATTAGTTTTTTTGGCTTTAACTTCACTTCCTAAAAACTTTGAAAATGTTTGTTTCAATTGGCCATAGGTGATGATGCACACGAAACGACAGATGCAATATTGAAATTATATATTACAACATGTATGTACATATATACATACAGAAATATGTTACAGAAAGAGGGACAAGGACAGATACAGAGAGATTAAAATATCTGGAACATGCCAAGTCTGCAGAGCAGAAATTCTGTTGGAAGTCCATCTAACAGGGGAATATTCTTTTACCTGAGGGAGCGTCAGCCTTGTTCTCTTCAGGCCGTCAGTGGATTGGATGAGAACTTTCCACTTTATAGAGGGCAACCGACTTAGATCAGACTACTGATTTAAATAATGTTCTCATGCAAAATCATCCTTACAGAAACATAAAGAATAATGTTTGACCAGAAAACTGGAGACATGTGCCAGTGAATCTGACCCATAAATTAACCATCAAGCCTTTTTCCCAGCACATTGACAAAGTGTGTGAAGAAAGTAGAAGAGGAAATAGGTTTATTTGACACAGGCCCCACCGTGACCAAAATGGAAAATGCAAAAAATAGGTTTAAAATATAAGAAAATTATTATTAATGATTAAGAAGTTGTTTATGAATGGCAATGAACTTCAGTGACTGCATTTTTAATAAAGAGATTACAACTTTCTCTCGAATTTACCCCTAGGTTTGATGTGAAACAACATGTGTTTAGATCATTCATAAGTATTAAATACATACAAATTTAGTTGCGTGAATGGCATTGCCTAATTTATTGGGTTTCCCAATAATTTGAAAGCGACAGGAAGCCAGAATATTGGAACAATCCTCTGAGATTTCTTCCAAAATTGAAGACATCCAAGGAGGTCAGTTGGGAGAAATTAGGTCGGAGAATGTGTTATGTCTCTTTGGGAGGTATGAGCAAAAAGCTTCATTTCTGTTGTAAGTTTTGGGTCTGAGCTGCCGGATCATCCGAGTTATGGCAGGGGATGCTCCGTGCCTGATGAATTCCTTGTGAGAGGAAGTAAAACAGATTTATAAAGTTCACAGGAATCTGCCTGCTGGATGTTCTTCATTTGAAGAGGCAAACAGTGAAAGGAAGACTGTAGTGGTCCACACTTTACTACCCGTTTCCAAGTGTCATGATAGGAAATCATATGAGATGATGTGCAAATTTCCCTGCGTCCATTATCGAAGATGAAAGGAGACTCTGTTGAGCAAGCCATGAAACAAGGGGAAATGAATTGTAAGAAAGACTTGAGGTAAGCAGACATATGTCACCAGGTAGCAAGGCCCTTTTGAAACCATCATGTACAATAAACTTGCCACCAGATCAGGTGCAACTAGGCAGGCAGTTTTAGATGTCAAGGATGGCGAAAGATAGAAAAGGGTCATCCTCCCCAGTCAAGTAAGGGAACTTCTGACTACAAGTTAGAGGACACTCCAAGTGCTCCCACTGCCTTAAACCACTGAAAGTGAGAGGTAAGGCAGGAACTCTGTGAGTCATGAGAACATAATCCAGTGAGGAGACCTGTAACAAGATATTTCCTGTTTTCTGAGTCGCTGCCAAGCCAGTTATGGATGGATTTGCATTTGGGCTGGGAAATGATTGGACCAGGCCAGTTTTGGTAGCTCCGCTTCCCCCTGGGTGGGGCCGTAAGTGCCAATAAAAAGGGCCTCTGCTCCACGACGGCTATCCTCCTGCTACTCGAGTTCCGATTGAATTTGTAGAACCTGGTGAGTCTGATTCTTCAGTTCAACTTTGTTCTTGGACAACTGAATGTGGAGTTTATGCTGGAGACAGCAAGTTGGATGGGTCCAAAGTTATCATCATGGGTATAATGCTACTTAGTGGATGGGAACTTGGAATCTGGGCACAACGTTGTGTTGTATTGACTAGATTTCTGATACCTAGTTTGAATTCCGCTATTGAAAAAGAAATCAACAGGAAAATTTTACATGAAGGGAGAAAGAGCAAAGTGTTTACCTTTTTCTATGCCTTTCTCTTGGACCTCTGCTGGGATTTCAGAGGCATTTGTCTTAGAAGGTGTGAGACCCTTAGATTCATCCTGATTGCCCTTTGCTCTGTACATAAGTCATGCTGTCGGGACCTCATGAGAGAAAATGGTGATAGAAATTGCTTGTGAGCTTGCCCAGGATTTTAGAACTTGTGATGGCCTTTTGTGAAGATGTCGTTTTCATAAAAAAGAAAGAAAGTAAAAAATACAGAAAGAAAGAAAGACACAAAGCAAAAGAGAAAACTTCGCTTGTTTCTTTAAAACAAAGATATTTTCTTTAGAAAAGTTGTGTGAGAAAAGAGAAGGTTTTCTCTGGATTGCCATAACGATTTTCTGAAGAACGAGAGAGAAGTCAGAAATTCATTAAAAGGTATTAAAGAGATTAAAGCACATACTTAGAGATTGGTGAGATACTATCTGTTGTTATTCCAAAATATTTTGCTCTTTTCTCTATAGGAATTCCTTCTTGTGAACACAGTCATATACTTTCTTTCAGATATTAAGACTCCAGAAAGATGTCTTCTCAACATCAGCAGTGCAAGCAGCCCTGCCAGCCACAACCAGTGTGCCCACCAAAGTGTCCTGACCCTTGCCCACCTTGCAAGTGTCCAGACCCTTGCCCACCTTGCAAGTGCCCAGACCCTTGCCCACCTTGCAAGTGCCCTGACCCATGCCCACCTTGCAAGTGTCCAGACCCTTGCCCACCTTGCAAGTGTCCAGACCCTTGCCCACCTATAAAGTGCTCTGACCCATGCGTGCCTCAGCAGTGCAAGCAGAAATGCCCTCCTGGGGCACCTGCTCATCATTGCTAGCAGAAATGCCTGCCCAAGAGTAGGTAAGAGCTTGCCCTTTTATCTGCATCTGGAAAGGATAAGGACAATCAGCTCCACTAGATCCACAGCTCCACCTTCATCTTCTCTTCAAAGCCTATCATGGATACGGAAGAAGCTTCTCCACCCTTCAGCCTCAGTATGCGTGTGGTGCTTCCTGACAGACAGAGCTTTCTTATCTGAGGCTGCTGTACTGCTTCCCTCTGGGAGGTGCCCAAGAAAGCATCGCAGAGCCTCAGAAGGAAGAGCAGCAGCCTTCCTCCTGGGCGCCCTCTGAGGATTGTCTCACTGTCTTCTGTGTCGTTCGGTCACCTGGGCCTGGCTTACTACCAGCTGAGCAATTGTTACTTATCCCCCACTTCCTGAATAAAATACAATTCTTTTCTGTGATGGGAAAATTTTTTTCTTTTTTTAAAAACCTGCTTTTAGCAATATCATATCATAATTTTGCTTGATTTCGATCTTTCTTTGATCCCGAGTTTCAGGCTCTCAGAGTCAGTGTTATCTGAATTTCGAGTCGTATCAATGATTATTTCTATACACTTTCAAATAGAGGTTATTTTCCTAATTATTGCTTGATTGGTTTGAGGAACAAATAGTTTACCTTCTTGGGATTTCAAACCCTTTAATAAAGTGTGGGGAAAATCACATTTACAGCGCCAACTTGCTTAGGCATAAAAATTACATGAATGTGTGTCATTCAGTTGGCACAATGCCGAGCACATAATTGGCATTTGAGAGGTGGCTGATCACCATTGTCTCTGTCATCATCACCATCACCACCACCACGACCGTCACCACCACCCCCAGGTGCTCCAGCAGGGGAGTGGCTCAGACATGCATGTAGGGCATGCAAGGAGATTCTTAAAGTCTATTACCCGTTCATACTCTGTGTTCATTTTCTTTTCCAATTTAACCGAATTTTTAATCTGACACTACAAAGTAACCAGTTTGGGAAATTATTGGGGTACTCTGTATAAAATTATAATAGTTCTGAAAACATGGGTAGTACAAAAGAAAGGGAATTTAAAGGGACCTCACAAAACAAAGCGCTCCCTGCTCTCCATGTGTATAACGTGCCGTTCTTACTGCAAAACTCAACAACCTCAGGTCTTATTATATTTTTTCATCTCACAAATTACATTCTTGATTATTTTGACCCCCACTTTGAGATACACTGGGGATTCCAATGTTTATCTTGATTTACAAAACGACTGTTGCTATGCAGCTTGTTTTCCAAGTGCTCAGCTTACTGGTCCAGTAAGCTGTGAAAAGGGATGTGTTTATTGAGCATATCTCTTCTTGTGGTTAGAAGTAAAGGAGTCAAAGATGCCAGAACTGCAGAAGCAAACAGATGCCCATGTTACTGTTCAACGCTCATCAGACTATGACATGAGTGAAAAATAAACACTGAGATTTGGGAGTTTTCTCTACTGTAGCTACTGTTATTTGACCTGACATAGAAATTAGTTCTTTCAGGTGGGATGCTCCCATAACTAATCTCAAAATTGTGGCATTGTCTTATGTGTCTGGACGTGGTTGGAAAGGAATCTGATATTGGAAGCCATAAATGTGGTTTTACGTGTTATTCAATGGCAAAATGTTTGCAGTAATGGTTGTCCATTGTATCTTTAGATGCAGAGCAACGGTTGGTCAATTGTTGATTTGCTCAGGGTAATTCAGTAGACGTATGTTCAGGAAAAACTTTCTGGTTGACAGGCCAGAAATGTAAAGAATGAAAAGAAAAATAATACAGCCCAGAAACTCAAAACCTTGCTGAAATAGAATACTCACTGCTTGTAAGTCCTAAAGAGCAAGATATGAGATTAGAAGTGGTTTTCAAGTAGAAGTCCAATTTCAGTTGACTCTTACAACAGAGAAAAGAGACAGAAGTTGTCGTCTTTCCACCTTTGTGCCAGGGAGCCTCATGGTAGCTGTATTATGTTGTGGGGAAAGGCAGTAATTTAATCAGGCCAGAAAATTACTACTACAAAAGGAACTTCCTGAGATCCATAGGACATAGAAATGATTGGAGGACTGAAATTATATCAGGTGCCTAATAAGTTTTTGAGGGAATTGAGAACTAAATAAACTACGTGCCAAAATGAAAAAGAATGATTTTCAAGATTACTAACGACTTTCCTGCCCACCTTTCCCTATTTTCCACCCTACGAAATCAGATATGGTAAGTACAGATGACTAAACCGGAATATCCACTCTGAGACGGGTACAAGGACCCCAGAATAATCGATAAAGGAAGCTCTCTCAGAGAATAGTATCAGATCCTAAGAGAGCCAAGGAGGAGAAGGAACTCAGAGATGCTCAAACATTGTTACTGTGTTGTATGATGGTTATTCCTTCATGTTTTCCCTCCGGGTTTATTGATGTATAATTGACAAATGAAATTGTACATATTTACGGTGTATAATGTGATGATTTGACATATGTGTACTTTATGCAGTGATTACCATCATCGATCACTTAGCACATTAATCACTTCATCAGTAACAAGGTAATGTGTTTATGTCTCTCTGTGTGTGTGTGTGTGTGTGTGTGTGTGTGTGATGAGAACACTTACAGTCTAATTTCTGAGCAAGATTGAAGTACACAAGTGGGTATTATTAGCGAGATCACCATGCTGTACCCTAGACTCTGAGAACTCATTCATTGTATGATTGCAGGCTTCTACCGTTGGCCCAACATCTCCACCACTGTCCGACCCCTCAGACCCTGATGACCACCATTGTACTCTCTGATGCTGTGACATCTGTTAGTTCGGAAACAAATTCCTAAATAAACAATGGTGCAAAGAAAAAATAACAAATAAATAGAAAATACCTTGAGATGAACGACATGAAAAGAAAACATACAAGACCTTTTGGGATAAATGTAATGCAGCAAAAAGAGAGCCACCTATGTCTGGAGATATCTATATTACAAAAGATGATCTCAAATCAGCAACCTGATAGACATGTATGCATGTGTGTGGGTTTATGAAAATTGCAAACTCGTAACACTAAATACAGCAAAGTGTAAGCAGTGATTATTTCTGGCCATTTAATAGACATGCTCATTTTTTAACAGCTTTATGTTCTCCCCATTATATATGAAATGATATACGTTCACTTTTATAACAATGTATCATATTATTTTAAAAATATATAGTAGTCAGGGAAGATGTGGCTAAGCTGCAAGGAAAGTTTACGTCCTGGCTTTCTGGCACATGCTTAGCTGATGACTCTTTCCCAGGTTTCAAGTGTCTCCTCTTTCTTTTCCTCTCCTCTTCGTTCTCGTCTTCTTCCTGCTGTCCCATTAAAAATCCCCATTCCTAAGAAGCTTCCTTATTATTTGGTTAAGAGAAATTACTAGGCCAGTTCTTCCTTCTGACTGCAGGAAGAATTATGAAATATAGGAAATGACTATTACTAAATGCATGGGCAATATATCAAAGTCCCAAACTGGATGGTTAAAGGGTAGATATTGGCAGTGAAGATAATATGGAGGTGAGTGTTCTGGAATGTGAAAAAGAAGATAGACAATAAACAGTGAAATTGTTTTTCAAATTGCTCTCTTCAAAGACCTAAACATTGTTGGAATGAGTGGAAAAAAGCACATATATCAAATGTGCCCTAAGTTCACATTTCATCCCGATGTCAGAACTTTATCTCTCCCTTCCCAATGTCACTCTGAATCATTTGTATGTGATGCTGTGAGCCTTAAATGATATCTTATATCTAGTTTTGTTTCCACAGAATTGAAGCCTGGTATTTACTTATGGAATACAAGAGATTTATTTTCTGATAAAGGAAATTTAAGCATACGACAGCAGTCTAGGGAAGAGTTCACGTCAGGTGAGATGGGACATCCTGACTCCATTAAACATGTTTTCCCACATTAAACAGTATCATAAAGCGAGATTTGCAACTCTGTTCCTAAAGCAGACAGGGGCCTTCACCAACCGTGACCCATCACAAGACTCTTCAGTGCCCAAGGGGACAGCATAGAGTAGTGTTCGTGTCAAGGATAGGAGGGAGGAACTGTAGAAACACTGTTGACAGCTAAATCACTGAGAAGGCAGAAATGAAATCTTTGCAGGACATGCTAAGGCACTGGTTCCTGAACTTCAGCTCTTTGCTAAAAGCTCATTATATTTGTCATAATTCCACACCTCATGTGTCATATTACATTAGTTTTTTTGGCTTTAACTTCACTTCCTAAAAACTTTGAAAATGTTTGTTTCAATTGGCCATAGGTGATGATGCACACGAAACGACAGATGCAATATTCAAATTATATATTACAACATGTATGTACATATATACATACAGAAATATGTTACAGAAAGAGGGACAAGGACAGATACAGAGAGATTAAAATATCTGGAACATGCCAAGTCTGCAGAGCAGAAATTCTGTTGGAAGTCCATCTAACAGGGGAATATTCTTTTACCTGAGGGAGCGTCAGCCTTGTTCTCTTCAGGCCGTCAGTGGATTGGATGAGAACTTTCCACTTTATAGAGGGCAACCGACTTAGATCAGACTACTGATTTAAATAATGTTCTCATGCAAAATCATCCTTACAGAAACATAAAGAATAATGTTTGACCAGCAAACTGGAGACATGTGCCAGTGAATCTGACCCATAAATTAACCATCAAGCCTTTTTCCCAGCACATTGACAAAGTGTGTGAAGAAAGTAGAAGAGGAAATAGGTTTATTTGACACAGGCCCCACCGTGACCAAAATGGAAAATGCAAAAAATAGGTTTAAAATATAAGAAAATTATTATTAATGATTAAGAAGTTGTTTATGAATGGCAATGAACTTCAGTGACTGCATTTTTAATAAAGAGATTACAACTTTCTCTCGAATTTACCCCTAGGTTTGATGTGAAACAACATGTGTTTAGATCATTCATAAGTATTAAATACGTACAAATTTAGTTGCGTGAATGGCATTGCCTAATTTATTGGGTTTCCCAATAATTTCAAAGCGACAGGAAGCCAGAATATTGGAACAATCCTCTGAGATTTCTTCCAAAATTGAAGACATCCAAGGAGGTCAGTTGGGAGAAATTAGGTCGGAGAATGTGTTATGTCCCTTTGGGAGGTATGAGCAAAAAGCTTCATTTCTGTTGTAAGTTTTGGGTCTGAGCTGCCGGATCATCCGAGTTATGGCAGGGGATGCTCCGTGCCTGATGAATTCCTTGTGAGAGGAAGTAAAACAGATTTATAAAGTTCACAGGAATCTGACTGCTGGATGTTCTTCATTTGAAGAGGCAAACAGTGAAAGGAAGACTGTAGTGGTCCACACTTTACTACCCGTTTCCAAGTGTCATGATAGGAAATCATATGAGATGATGTGCAAATTTCCCTGCGTCCATTATCGAAGATGAAAGGAGACTCTGTTGAGCAAGCCATGAAACAAGGGGAAATGAATTGTAAGAAAGACTTGAGGTAAGCAGACATATGTCACCAGGTAGCAAGGCCCTTTTGAAACCATCATGTACAATAAACTTGCCACCAGATCAGGTGCAACTAGGCAGGCAGTTTTAGATGTCAAGGATGGTGAAAGATAGAAAAGGGTCATCCTCCCCAGTCAAGTAAGGGAACTTCTGACTACAAGTTAGAGGACACTCCAAGTGCTCCCACTGCCTTAAACCACTGAAAGTGAGAGGTAAGGCAGGAACTCTGTGAGTCATGAGAACATAATCCAGTGAGGAGACCTGTAACAAGATATTTCCTGTTTTCTGAGTCGCTGCCAAGCCAGTTATGGATGGATTTGCATTTGGGCTGGGAAATGATTGGACCAGGCCAGTTTTGGTAGCTCCGCTTCCCCCTGGGTGGGGCCGTAAGTGCCAATAAAAAGGGCCTCTGCTCCACGACGGCTATCCTCCTGCTACTCGAGTTCCGATTGAATTTGTAGAACCTGGTGAGTCTGATTCTTCAGTTCAACTTTGTTCTTGGACAACTGAATGTGGAGTTTATGCTGGAGACAGCAAGTTGGATGGGTCCAAAGTTATCATCATGGGTATAATGCTACTTAGTGGATGGGAACTTGGAATCTGGGCACATCGTTGTGTTGTATTGACTAGATTTCTGATACCTAGTTTGAATTCCGCTATTGAAAAAGAAATCAACAGGAAAATTTTACATGAAGGGAGAAAGAGCAAAGTGTTTACCTTTTTCTATGCCTTTCTCTTGGACCTCTGCTGGGATTTCAGAGGCATTTGTCTTAGAAGGTGTGAGACCCTTAGATTCATCCTGATTGCCCTTTGCTCTGTACATAAGTCATGCTGTCGGGACCTCATGAGAGAAAATGGTGATAGAAATTGCTTGTGAGCTTGCCCAGGATTTTAGAACTTGTGATGGCCTTTTGTGAAGATGTCGTTTTCATAAAAAAGAAAGAAAGTAAAAAATACAGAAAGAAAGAAAGACACAAAGCAAAAGAGAAAACTTCGCTTGTTTCTTTAAAACAAAGATATTTTCTTTAGAAAAGTTGTGTGAGAAAAGAGAAGGTTTTCTCTGGATTGCCATAACGATTTTCTGAAGAACGAGAGAGAAGTCAGAAATTCATTAAAAGGTATTAAAGAGATTAAAGCACATACTTAGAGATTGGTGAGATACTATCTGTTGTTATTCCAAAAGATTTTGCTCTTTTCTCTATAGGAATTCCTTCTTGTGAACACAGTCATATACTTTCTTTCAGATATTAAGACTCCAGAAAGATGTCTTCTCAACATCAGCAGTGCAAGCAGCCCTGCCAGCCACAACCAGTGTGCCCACCAAAGTGTCCTGACCCTTGCCCACCTTGCAAGTGTCCAGACCCTTGCCCACCTATAAAGTGCCCTGACCCATGCCCACCTTGCAAGTGTCCAGACCCTTGCCCACCTTGCAAGTGTCCAGACCCTTGCCCACCTATAAAGTGCCCTGACCCATGCGTGCCTCAGCAGTGCAAGCAGAAATGCCCTCCTGGGGCACCTGCTCATCATTGCTAGCAGAAATGCCTGCCCAAGAGTAGGTAAGAGCTTGCCCTTTTATCTGCATCTGGAAAGGATAAGGACAATCGGCTCCACTAGATCCACAGCTCCACCTTCATCTTCTCTTCAAAGCCTATCATGGATACGGAAGAAGCTTCTCCACCCTTCAGCCTCAATATGCGTGTGGTGCTTCCTGACAGACAGAGCTTTCTTATCTGAGGCTGCTGTACTGCTTCCCTCTGGGAGGTGCCCAAGAAAGCATCGCAGAGCCTCAGAAGGAAGAGCAGCAGCCTTCCTCCTGGGCGCCCTCTGAGGATTGTCTCACTGTCTTCTGTGTCGTTCGGTCACCTGGGCCTGGCTTACTACCAGCTGAGCAATTGTTACTTATCCCCCACTTCCTGAATAAAATACAATTCTTTTCTGTGATGGGAAAATTTTTTTCTTTTTTTAAAAACCTGCTTTTAGCGATATCATATCATAATTTTGCTTGATTTCGATCTTTCTTTGATCCCGAGTTTCAGGCTCTCAGAGTCAGTGTTATCTGAATTTCGAGTCGTATCAATGATTATTTCTATACACTTTCAAATAGAGGTTATTTTCCTAATTATTGCTTGATTGGTTTGAGGAACAAATAGTTTACCTTCTTGGGATTTCAAACCCTTTAATAAAGTGTGGGGAAAATCACATTTACAGAGCCAACTTGCTTAGGCATAAAAATTACATGAATGTGTGTCATTCAGTTGGCACAATGCCGAGCACATAATTGGCATTTGAGAGGTGGCTGATCACCATTGTCTCTGTCATCATCACCATCACCACCACCACGACCATCACCACCACCCCCAGGTGCTCCAGCAGGGGAGTGGCTCAGACATGCATGTAGGGCATGCAAGGAGATTCTTAAAGTCTATTACCCGTTCATACTCTGTGTTCATTTTCTTTTCCAATTTAACCGAATTTTTAATCTGACACTACAAAGTAACCAGTTTGGGAAATTATTGGGGTACTCTGTATAAAATTATAATAGTTCTGAAAACATGGGTAGTACAAAAGAAAGGGAATTTAAAGGGACCTCACAAAACAAAGCGCTCCCTGCTCTCCATGTGTATAACGTGCCGTTCTTACTGCAAAACTCAACAACCTCAGGTCTTATTATATTTTTTCATCTCACAAATTACATTCTTGATTATTTTGACCCCCACTTTGAGATACACTGGGGATTCCAATGTTTATCTTGATTTACAAAACGACTGTTGCTATGCAGCTTGTTTTCCAAGTGCTCAGCTTACTGGTCCAGTAAGCTGTGAAAAGGGATGTGTTTATTGAGCATATCTCTTCTTGTGGTTAGAAGTAAAGGAGTCAAAGATGCCAGAACTGCAGAAGCAAACAGATGCCCATGTTACTGTTCAACGCTCATCAGACTATGACATGAGTGAAAAATAAACACTGAGATTTGGGAGTTTTCTCTACTGTAGCTACTGTTATTTGACCTGACATAGAAATTAGTTCTTTCAGGTGGGATGCTCCCATAACTAATCTCAAAATTGTGGCATTGTCTTATGTGTCTGGACGTGGTTGGAAAGGAATCTGATATTGGAAGCCATAAATGTGGTTTTACGTGTTATTCAATGGCAAAATGTTTGCAGTAATGGTTGTCCATGGTATCTTTAGATGCAGAGCAACGGTTGGTCAATTGTTGATTTGCTCAGGGTAATTCAGTAGACGTATGTTCAGGAAAAACTTTCTGGTTGACAGGCCAGAAATGTAAAGAATGAAAAGAAAAATAATACAGCCCAGAAACTCAAAACCTTGCTGAATTAGAATACTCACTGCTTGTAAGTCCTAAAGAGCAAGATATGAGATTAGAAGTGGTTTTCTAGTAGAAGTCCAATTTCAGTTGACTGTTACAACAGAGAAAAGAGACAGAAGTTGTCGTCTTTCCACCTTTGTGCCAGGGAGCCTCATGGTAGCTGTATTATGTTGTGGGAAAAGGCAGTAATTTAATCAGGCCAGAAAATTACTACTACAAAAGGAACTTCCTGAGATCCATAGGACATAGAAATGATTGGAGGACTGAAATTATATCAGGTGCCTAATAAGTTTTTGAGGGAATTGAGAACTAAATAAACTACGTGCCAAAATGAAAAAGAATGATTTTCAAGATTACTAACGACTTTCCTGCCCACCTTTCCCTATTTTCCACCCTACGAAATCAGATATGGTAAGTACAGATGACTAAACCGGAATATCCACTCTGAGACGGGTACAAGGACCCCAGAATAATCGATAAAGGAAGCTCTCTCAGAGAATAGTATCAGATCCTAAGAGAGCCAAGGAGGAGAAGGAACTCAGAGATGCTCAAACATTGTTACTGTGTTGTATGATGGTTATTCCTTCATGTTTTCCCTCCGGGTTTATTGATGTATAATTGACAAATGAAATTGTACATATTTACGGTGTATAATGTGATGATTTGACATATGTGTACTTTATGCAGTGATTACCATCATCGGTCACTTAGCACATTAATCACTTCATCAGTAACAAGGTAATGTGTTTATGTCTCTCTCTGTGTGTGTGTGTGTGTGTGTGTGTGTGTGTGATGAGAACACTTACAGTCTAATTTCTGAGCAAGATTGAAGTACACAAGTGGGTATTATTAGCGAGATCACCATGCTGTACCCTAGACTCTGAGAACTCATTCATTGTATGATTGCAGGCTTCTACCGTTGGCCCAACATCTCCACCACTGTCCGACCCCTCAGACCCTGATGACCACCATTGTACTCTCTGATGCTGTGACATCTGTTAGTTCGGAAACAAATTCCTAAATAAACAATGGTGCAAAGAAGAAATAACAAATAAATAGAAAATACCTTGAGATGAACGACATGAAAAGAAAACATACAAGACCTTTTGGGATAAATGTAATGCAGCAAAAAGAGAGCCACCTATGTCTGGAGATATCTATATTACAAAAGATGATCTCAAATCAGCAACCTGATAGACATGTATGCATGTGTGTGGGTTTATGAAAATTGCAAACTCGTAACACTAAATACAGCAAAGTGTAAGCAGTGATTATTTCTGGCCATTTAATAGACATGCTCATTTTTTAACAGCTTTATGTTCTCCCCATTATATATGAAATGATATACGTTCACTTTTATAACAATGTATCATATTATTTTAAAAATATATAGTAGTCAGGGAAGATGTGGCTAAGCTGCAAGGAAAGTTTACGTCCTGGCTTTCTGGCACATGCTTAGCTGATGACTCTTTCACAGGTTTCAAGTGTCTCCTCTTTCTTTTCCTCTCCTCTTCGTTCTCGTCTTCTTCCTGCTGTCCCATTAAAAATCCCCATTCCTAAGAAGCTTCCTTATTATTTGGTTAAGAGAAATTACTAGGCCAGTTCTTCCTTCTGACTGCAGGAAGAATTATGAAATATAGGAAATGACTATTACTAAATGCATGGGCAATATATCAAAGTCCCAAACTGGATGGTTAAAGGGTAGATATTGGCAGTGAAGATAATATGGAGGTGAGTGTTCTGGAATGTGAAAAAGAAGATAGACAATAAACAGTGAAATTGTTTTTCAAATTGCTCTCTTCAAAGACCTAAACATTGTTGGAATGAGTGGAAAAAAGCACATATATCAAATGTGCCCTAAGTTCACATTTCATACCGATGTCAGAACTTTATCTCTCCCTTCCCAATGTCACTCTGAATCATTTGTATGTGATGCTGTGAGCCTTAAATGATATCTTATATCTAGTTTTGTTTCCACAGAATTGAAGCCTGGTATTTACTTATGGAATACAAGAGATTTATTTTCTGATAAAGGAAATTTAAGCATACGACAGCAGTCTAGGGAAGAGTTCACGTCAGGTGAGATGGGACATCCTGACTCCATTAAACATGTTTTCCCACATTAAACAGTATCATAAAGCGAGATTTGCAACTCTGTTCCTAAAGCAGACAGGGGCCTTCACCAACCGTGACCCATCACAAGACTCTTCAGTGCCCAAGGGGACAGCATAGAGTAGTGTTCGTGTCAAGGATAGGAGGGAGGAACTGTAGAAACACTGTTGACAGCTAAATCACTGAGAAGACAGAAATGAAATCTTTGCAGGACATGCTAAGGCACTGGTTCCTGAACTTCAGCTCTTTGCTAAAAGCTCATTATATTTGTCATAATTCCACACCTCATGTGTCATATTACATTAGTTTTTTTGGCTTTAACTTCACTTCCTAAAATCTTTGAAAATGTTTGTTTCAATTGGCCATAGGTGATGATGCACACGAAACGACAGATGCAATATTGAAATTATATATTACAACATGTATGTACATATATACATACAGAAATATGTTACAGAAAGAGGGACAAGGACAGATACAGAGAGATTAAAATATCTGGAACATGCCAAGTCTGCAGAGCAGAAATTCTGTTGGAAGTCCATCTAACAGGGGAATATTCTTTTACCTGAGGGAGCGTCAGCCTTGTTCTCTTCAGGCCGTCAGTGGATTGGATGAGAACTTTCCACTTTATAGAGGGCAACCGACTTAGATCAGACTACTGATTTAAATAATGTTCTCATGCAAAATCATCCTTACAGAAACATAAAGAATAATGTTTGACCAGCAAACTGGAGACATGTGCCAGTGAATCTGACCCATAAATTAACCATCAAGCCTTTTTCCCAGCACATTGACAAAGTGTGTGAAGAAAGTAGAAGAGGAAATAGGTTTATTTGACACAGGCCCCACCGTGACCAAAATGGAAAATGCAAAAAATAGGTTTAAAATATAAGAAAATTATTATTAATGATTAAGAAGTTGTTTATGAATGGCAATGAACTTCAGTGACTGCATTTTTAATAAAGAGATTACAACTTTCTCTCGAATTTACCCCTAGGTTTGATGTGAAACAACATGTGTTTAGATCATTCATAAGTATTAAATACGTACAAATTTAGTTGCGTGAATGGCATTGCCTAATTTATTGGGTTTCCCAATAATTTCAAAGCGACAGGAAGCCAGAATATTGGAACAATCCTCTGAGATTTCTTCCAAAATTGAAGACATCCAAGGAGGTCAGTTGGGAGAAATTAGGTCGGAGAATGTGTTATGTCCCTTTGGGAGGTATGAGCAAAAAGCTTCATTTCTGTTGTAAGTTTTGGGTCTGAGCTGCCGGATCATCCGAGTTATGGCAGGGGATGCTCCGTGCCTGATGAATTCCTTGTGAGAGGAAGTAAAACAGATTTATAAAGTTCACAGGAATCTGACTGCTGGATGTTCTTCATTTGAAGAGGCAAACAGTGAAAGGAAGACTGTAGTGGTCCACACTTTACTACCCGTTTCCAAGTGTCATGATAGGAAATCATATGAGATGATGTGCAAATTTCCCTGCGTCCATTATCGAAGATGAAAGGAGACTCTGTTGAGCAAGCCATGAAACAAGGGGAAATGAATTGTAAGAAAGACTTGAGGTAAGCAGACATATGTCACCAGGTAGCAAGGCCCTTTTGAAACCATCATGTACAATAAACTTGCCACCAGATCAGGTGCAACTAGGCAGGCAGTTTTAGATGTCAAGGATGGTGAAAGATAGAAAAGGGTCATCCTCCCCAGTCAAGTAAGGGAACTTCTGACTACAAGTTAGAGGACACTCCAAGTGCTCCCACTGCCTTAAACCACTGAAAGTGAGAGGTAAGGCAGGAACTCTGTGAGTCATGAGAACATAATCCAGTGAGGAGACCTGTAACAAGATATTTCCTGTTTTCTGAGTCGCTGCCAAGCCAGTTATGGATGGATTTGCATTTGGGCTGGGAAATGATTGGACCAGGCCAGTTTTGGTAGCTCCGCTTCCCCCTGGGTGGGGCCGTAAGTGCCAATAAAAAGGGCCTCTGCTCCACGACGGCTATCCTCCTGCTACTCGAGTTCCGATTGAATTTGTAGAACCTGGTGAGTCTGATTCTTCAGTTCAACTTTGTTCTTGGACAACTGAATGTGGAGTTTATGCTGGAGACAGCAAGTTGGATGGGTCCAAAGTTATCATCATGGGTATAATGCTACTTAGTGGATGGGAACTTGGAATCTGGGCACATCGTTGTGTTGTATTGACTAGATTTCTGATACCTAGTTTGAATTCCGCTATTGAAAAAGAAATCAACAGGAAAATTTTACATGAAGGGAGAAAGAGCAAAGTGTTTACCTTTTTCTATGCCTTTCTCTTGGACCTCTGCTGGGATTTCAGAGGCATTTGTCTTAGAAGGTGTGAGACCCTTAGATTCATCCTGATTGCCCTTTGCTCTGTACATAAGTCATGCTGTCGGGACCTCATGAGAGAAAATGGTGATAGAAATTGCTTGTGAGCTTGCCCAGGATTTTAGAACTTGTGATGGCCTTTTGTGAAGATGTCGTTTTCATAAAAAAGAAAGAAAGTAAAAAATACAGAAAGAAAGAAAGACACAAAGCAAAAGAGAAAACTTCGCTTGTTTCTTTAAAACAAAGATATTTTCTTTAGAAAAGTTGTGTGAGAAAAGAGAAGGTTTTCTCTGGATTGCCATAACGATTTTCTGAAGAACGAGAGAGAAGTCAGAAATTCATTAAAAGGTATTAAAGAGATTAAAGCACATACTTAGAGATTGGTGAGATACTATCTGTTGTTATTCCAAAAGATTTTGCCCTTTTCTCTATAGGAATTCCTTCTTGTGAACACAGTCATATACTTTCTTTCAGATATTAAGACTCCAGAAAGATGTCTTCTCAACATCAGCAGTGCAAGCAGCCCTGCCAGCCACAACCAGTGTGCCCACCAAAGTGTCCTGACCCTTGCCCACCTTGCAAGTGTCCAGACCCTTGCCCACCTTGCAAGTGCCCAGACCCTTGCCCACCTATAAAGTGCCCTGACCCATGCCCACCTTGCAAGTGTCCAGACCCTTGCCCACCTTGCAAGTGTCCAGACCCTTGCCCACCTATAAAGTGCTCTGACCCATGCGTGCCTCAGCAGTGCAAGCAGAAATGCCCTCCTGGGGCACCTGCTCATCATTGCTAGCAGAAATGCCTGCCCAAGAGTAGGTAAGAGCTTGCCCTTTTATCTGCATCTGGAAAGGATAAGGACAATCGGCTCCACTAGATCCACAGCTCCACCTTCATCTTCTCTTCAAAGCCTATCATGGATACGGAAGAAGCTTCTCCACCCTTCAGCCTCAATATGCGTGTGGTGCTTCCTGACAGACAGAGCTTTCTTATCTGAGGCTGCTGTACTGCTTCCCTCTGGGAGGTGCCCAAGAAAGCATCGCAGAGCCTCAGAAGGAAGAGCAGCAGCCTTCCTCCTGGGCGCCCTCTGAGGATTGTCTCACTGTCTTCTGTGTCGTTCGGTCACCTGGGCCTGGCTTACTACCAGCTGAGCAATTGTTACTTATCCCCCACTTCCTGAATAAAATACAATTCTTTTCTGTGATGGGAAAAATTTTTTCTTTTTTTAAAAACCTGCTTTTAGCGATATCATATCATAATTTTGCTTGATTTCGATCTTTCTTTGATCCCGAGTTTCAGGCTCTCAGAGTCAGTGTTATCTGAATTTCGAGTCGTATCAATGATTATTTCTATACACTTTCAAATAGAGGTTATTTTCCTAATTATTGCTTGATTGGTTTGAGGAACAAATAGTTTACCTTCTTGGGATTTCAAACCCTTTAATAAAGTGTGGGGAAAATCACATTTACAGCGCCAACTTGCTTAGGCATAAAAATTACATGAATGTGTGTCATTCAGTTGGCACAATGCCGAGCACATAATTGGCATTTGAGAGGTGGCTGATCACCATTGTCTCTGTCATCATCACCATCACCACCACCACGACCATCACCACCACCCCCAGGTGCTCCAGCAGGGGAGTGGCTCAGACATGCATGTAGGGCATGCAAGGAGATTCTTAAAGTCTATTACCCGTTCATACTCTGTGTTCATTTTCTTTTCCAATTTAACCGAATTTTTAATCTGACACTACAAAGTAACCAGTTTGGGAAATTATTGGGGTACTCTGTATAAAATTATAATAGTTCTGAAAACATGGGTAGTACAAAAGAAAGGGAATTTAAAGGGACCTCACAAAACAAAGCGCTCCCTGCTCTCCATGTGTATAACGTGCCGTTCTTACTGCAAAACTCAACAACCTCAGGTCTTATTATATTTTTTCACCTCGGAAATTACATTCTTGATTATTTTGACCCCCACTTTGAGATACACGTGGGATTCCAATGTTTATCTTGATTTACAAAACGACTGTTGCTATGCAGCTTGTTTTCCAAGTGCTCAGCTTACTGGTCCAGTAAGCTGTGAAAAGGGATGTGTTTATTGAGCATATCTCTTCTTGTGGTTAGAAGTAAAGGAGTCAAAGATGCCAGAACTGCAGAAGCAAACAGATGCCCATGTTACTGTTCAACGCTCATCAGACTATGACATGAGTGAAAAATAAACACTGAGATTTGGGAGTTTTCTCTACTGTAGCTACTGTTATTTGACCTGACATAGAAATTAGTTCTTTCAGGTGGGATGCTCCCATAACTAATCTCAAAATTGTGGCATTGTCTTATGTGTCTGGACGTGGTTGGAAAGGAATCTGATATTGGAAGCCATAAATGTGGTTTTACGTGTTATTCAATGGCAAACTGTTTGCAGTAATGGTTGTCCATGGTATCTTTAGATGCAGAGCAACGGTTGGTCAATTGTTGATTTGCTCAGGGTAATTCAGTAGACGTATGTTCAGGAAAAACATTCTGGTTGACAGGCCAGAAATGTAAAGAATGAAAAGAAAAATAATACAGCCCAGAAACTCAAAACCTTGCTGAATTAGAATACTCACTGCTTGTAAGTCCTAAAGAGCAAGATATGAGATTAGAAGTGGTTTTCAAGTAGAAGTCCAATTTCAGTTGACTGTTACAACAGAGAAAAGAGACAGAAGTTGTCATCTTTCCACCTTTGTGCCAGGGAGCCTCATGGTAGCTGTATTATGTTGTGGGGAAAGGCAGTAATTTAATCAGGCCAGAAAATTACTTCTACAAAAGGAACTTCCTGAGATCCATAGGACATAGAAATGATTGGAGGACTGAAATTATATCAGGTGCCTAATAAGTTTTTCAGGGAATTGAGAACTAAATAAACTACGTGCCAAAATGAAAAAGAACGATTTTCAAGATTACTAACGACTTTCCTGCCCACCTTTCCCTATTTTCCACCCTACGAAATCAGAAATGGTAAGTACAGATGACTAAACTGGAATATCCACTCTGAGACGGGTACAAGGACCCAAGAATAATCGATAAAGGAAGCTCTCTCAGAGAATAGTATCGGATCCTAAGAGAGCCAAGGAGGAGAAGGAACACAGAGATGCTCAAACATTGTTACTCTGTTGTATGATGGTTATTCCTTCATGTTTTCCCTCCGGGTTTATTGATGTATAATTGACAAATGAAATTGTACATATTTACGGTGTATAATGTGATGATTTGACATATGTGTACTTTATGCAGTGATTACCATCATCGGTCACTTAGCACATTAATCACTTCATCAGTAACAAGGTAATGTGTTTATGTCTCTCTGTTTGTGTGTGTGTGTGTGTGTGTGTGTGTGTGTGTGATGAGAACACTTACAGTCTAATTTCTGAGCAAGATTGAAGTACACAAGTGGGTATTATTAGCGAGATCACCATGCTGTACCCTAGACTCTGAGAACTCATTCATTGTATGATTGCAGGCTTCTACCGTTGGCCCAACATCTCCACCACTGTCCGACCCCTCAGACCCTGATGACCACCATTGTACTCTCTGATGCTGTGACATCTGTTAGTTCGGAAACAAATTCCTAAATAAACAATGGTGCAAAGAAGAAATAACAAATAAATAGAAAATACCTTGAGATGAACGACATGAAAAGAAAACATACAAGACCTTTTGGGATAAATGTAATGCAGCAAAAAGAGAGCCACCTATGTCTGGAGATATCTATATTACAAAAGATGATCTCAAATCAGCAACCTGATAGACATGTATGCATGTGTGTGGGTTTATGAAAATTGCAAACTCGTAACACTAAATACAGCAAAGTATAAGCAGTGATTATTTCTGGCCATTTAATAGACATGCTCATTTTTTAACAGCTTTATGTTCTCCCCATTATATATGAAATGATATACGTTCACTTTTATAACAATGTATCATATTATTTTAAAAATATATAGTAGTCAGGGAAGATGTGGCTAAGCTGCAAGGAAAGTTTACTTCCTGGCTTTCTGGCACATGCTTAGCTGATGACTCTTTCACAGGTTTCAAGTGTCTCCTCTTTCTTTTCCTCTCCTCTTCATTCTCGTCTTCTTCCTGCTGTCCCATTAAAAATCCCCATTCCTAAGAAGCTTCCTTATTATTTGGTTAAGAGAAATTACTAGGCCAGTTCTTCCTTCTGACTGCAGGAAGAATTATGAAATATAGGAAATGACTATTACTAAATGCATGGGCAATATATCAAAGTCCCAAACTGGATGGTTAAAGGGTAGATATTGGCAGTGAAGATAATATGGAGGTGAGTGTTCTGGAATGTGAAAAAGAAGATAGACAATAAACAGTGAAATTGTTTTTCAAATTGCTCTCTTCAAAGACCTAAACATTGTTGGAATGAGTGGAAAAAAGCACATATATCAGATGTGCCCTAAGTTCACATTTCACCCCGATGTCAGAACTTTATCTCTCCCTTCCCAACGTCACTCTGAATCATTTGTATGTGATGCTGTGAGCCTTAAATGATATCTTATATCTAGTTTTGTTTCCACAGAATTGAAGCCTGGTATTTACTTATGGAATACAAGAGATTTATTTTCTGATAAAGGAAATTTAAGCATACGACAGCAGTCTAGGGAAGAGTTCACGTCAGGTGAGATGGGACATCCTGACTCCATTAAACATGTTTTCCCACATTAAACAGTATCATAAAGCGCGATTTGCAACTCTGTTCCTAAAGCAGACAGGGGCCTTCACCAACCGTGACCCATCACAAGACTCTTCAGTGCCCAAGGGGACAGCATAGAGTAGTGTTCGTGTCAAGGATAGGAGGGAGGAACTGTAGAAACACTGTTGACAGCTAAATCACTGAAAAGGCAGAAATGAAATCTTTGCAGGACATGCTAAGGCACTGGTTCCTGAACTTCAGCTCTTTGCTAAAAGCTCATTATATTTGTCATAATTCCACACCTCATGTGTCATATTACATTAGTTTTTTTGGCTTTAACTTCACTTCCTAAAAACTTTGAAAATGTTTGTTTCAATTGGCCATAGGTGATGATGCACACGAAACGACAGATGCAATATTGAAATTATATATTACAACATGTATGTACATATATACATACAGAAATATGTTACAGAAAGAGGGACAAGGACAGATACAGAGAGATTAAAATATCTGGAACATGCCAAGTCTGCAGAGCAGAAATTCTGTTGGAAGTCCATCTAACAGGGGAATATTCTTTTACCTGAGGGAGCGTCAGCCTTGTTCTCTTCAGGCCGTCAGTGGATTGGATGAGAACTTTCCACTTTATAGAGGGCAACCGACTTAGATCAGACTACTGATTTAAATAATGTTCTCATGCAAAATCATCCTTACAGAAACATAAAGAATAATGTTTGACCAGAAAACTGGAGACATGTGCCAGTGAATCTGACCCATAAATTAACCATCAAGCCTTTTTCCCAGCACATTGACAAAGTGTGTGAAGAAAGTAGAAGAGGAAATAGGTTTATTTGACACAGGCCCCACCGTGACCAAAATGGAAAATGCAAAAAATAGGTTTAAAATATAAGAAAATTATTATTAATGATTAAGAAGTTGTTTATGAATGGCAATGAACTTCAGTGACTGCATTTTTAATAAAGAGATTACAACTTTCTCTCGAATTTACCCCTAGGTTTGATGTGAAACAACATGTGTTTAGATCATTCATAAGTATTAAATACGTACAAATTTAGTTGCGTGAATGGCATTGCCTAATTTATTGGGTTTCCCAATAATTTCAAAGCGACAGGAAGCCAGAATATTGGAACAATCCTCTGAGATTTCTTCCAAAATTGAAGACATCCAAGGAGGTCAGTTGGGAGAAATTAGGTCGGAGAATGTGTTATGTCTCTTTGGGAGGTATGAGCAAAAAGCTTCATTTCTGTTGTAAGTTTTGGGTCTGAGCTGCCGGATCATCCGAGTTATGGCAGGGGATGCTCCGTGCCTGATGAATTCCTTGTGAGAGGAAGTAAAACAGATTTATAAAGTTCACAGGAATCTGCCTGCTGGATGTTCTTCATTTGAAGAGGCAAACAGTGAAAGGAAGACTGTAGTGGTCCACACTTTACTACCCGTTTCCAAGTGTCATGATAGGAAATCATATGAGATGATGTGCAAATTTCCCTGCGTCCATTATCGAAGATGAAAGGAGACTCTGTTGAGCAAGCCATGAAACAAGGGGAAATGAATTGTAAGAAAGACTTGAGGTAAGCAGACATATGTCACCAGGTAGCAAGGCCCTTTTGAAACCATCATGTACAATAAACTTGCCACCAGATCAGGTGCAACTAGGCAGGCAGTTTTAGATGTCAAGGATGGTGAAAGATAGAAAAGGGTCATCCTCCCCAGTCAAGTAAGGGAACTTCTGACTACAAGTTAGAGGACACTCCAAGTGCTCCCACTGCCTTAAACCACTGAAAGTGAGAGGTAAGGCAGGAACTCTGTGAGTCATGAGAACATAATCCAGTGAGGAGACCTGTAACAAGATATTTCCTGTTTTCTGAGTCGCTGCCAAGCCAGTTATGGATGGATTTGCATTTGGGCTGGGAAATGATTGGACCAGGCCAGTTTTGGTAGCTCCGCTTCCCCCTGGGTGGGGCAGTAAGTGCCAATAAAAAGGGCCTCTGCTCCACGACGGCTATCCTCCTGCTACTCGAGTTCCGATTGAATTTGTAGAACCTGGTGAGTCTGATTCTTCAGTTCAACTTTGTTCTTGGACAACTGAATGTGGAGTTTATGCTGGAGACAGCAAGTTGGATGGGTCCAAAGTTATCATCATGGGTATAATGCTACTTAGTGGATGGGAACTTGGAATCTGGGCACATCGTTGTGTTGTATTGACTAGATTTCTGATACCTAGTTTGAATTCCGCTATTGAAAAAGAAATCAACAGGAAAATTTTACATGAAGGGAGAAAGAGCAAAGTGTTTACCTTTTTCTATGCCTTTCTCTTGGACCTCTGCTGGGATTTCAGAGGCATTTGTCTTAGAAGGTGTGAGACCCTTAGATTCATCCTGATTGCCCTTTGCTCTGTACATAAGTCATGCTGTCGGGACCTCATGAGAGAAAATGGTGATAGAAATTGCTTGTGAGCTTGCCCAGGATTTTAGAACTTGTGATGGCCTTTTGTGAAGATGTCGTTTTCATAAAAAAGAAAGAAAGTAAAAAATACAGAAAGAAAGAAAGACACAAAGCAAAAGAGAAAACTTCGCTTGTTTCTTTAAAACAAAGATATTTTCTTTAGAAAAGTTGTGTGAGAAAAGAGAAGGTTTTCTCTGGATTGCCATAACGATTTTCTGAAGAACGAGAGAGAAGTCAGAAATTCATTAAAAGGTATTAAAGAGATTAAAGCACATACTTAGAGATTGGTGAGATACTATCTGTTGTTATTCCAAAAGATTTTGCTCTTTTCTCTATAGGAATTCCTTCTTGTGAACACAGTCATATACTTTCTTTCAGATATTAAGACTCCAGAAAGATGTCTTCTCAACATCAGCAGTGCAAGCAGCCCTGCCAGCCACAACCAGTGTGCCCACCAAAGTGTCCTGACCCTTGCCCACCTTGCAAGTGTCCAGACCCTTGCCCACCTTGCAAGTGCCCAGACCCTTGCCCACCTATAAAGTGCCCTGACCCATGCCCACCTTGCAAGTGTCCAGACCCTTGCCCACCTTGCAAGTGTCCAGACCCTTGCCCACCTATAAAGTGCTCTGACCCATGCGTGCCTCAGCAGTGCAAGCAGAAATGCCCTCCTGGGGCACCTGCTCATCATTGCTAGCAGAAATGCCTGCCCAAGAGTAGGTAAGAGCTTGCCCTTTTATCTGCATCTGGAAAGGATAAGGACAATCGGCTCCACTAGATCCACAGCTCCACCTTCATCTTCTCTTCAAAGCCTATCATGGATACGGAAGAAGCTTCTCCACCCTTCAGCCTCAGTATGCGTGTGGTGCTTCCTGACAGACAGAGCTTTCTTATCCGAGGCTACTGTACTGCCTCCCTCTGGGAGGTGCCCAAGAAAGCATCGCAGAGCCTCAGAAGGAAGAGCAGCAGCCTTCCTCCTGGGCACCCTCTGAGGATTGTCTCACTGTCTTCTGTGTCGTTCGGTCACCTGGGCCTGGCTTACTACCAGCTGAGCAATTGTTACTTATCCCCCACTTCCTGAATAAAATACAATTCTTTTCTGTGATGGGAAAATTTTTTTCTTTTTTTAAAAACCTGCTTTTAGCGATATCATATCATAATTTTGCTTGATTTCGATCTTTCTTTGATCCCGAGTTTCAGGCTCTCAGAGTCAGTGTTATCTGAATTTCGAGTCGTATCAATGATTATTTCTATACACTTTCAAATAGAGGTTATTTTCCTAATTATTGCTTGATTGGTTTGAGGAACAAATAGTTTACCTTCTTGGGATTTCAAACCCTTTAATAAAGTGTGGGGAAAATCACATTTACAGCGCCAACTTGCTTAGGCATAAAAATTACATGAATGTGTGTCATTCAGTTGGCACAATGCCGAGCACATAATTGGCATTTGAGAGGTGGCTGATCACCATTGTCTCTGTCATCATCACCGTCACCACCACCACGACCGTCACCACCACCCCCAGGTGCTCCAGCAGGGGAGTGGCTCAGACATGCATGTAGGGCATGCAAGGAGATTCTTAAAGTCTATTACCCGTTCATACTCTGTGTTCATTTTCTTTTCCAATTTAACCGAATTTTTAATCTGACACTACAAAGTAACCAGTTTGGGAAATTATTGGGGTACTCTGTATAAAATTATAATAGTTCTGAAAACATGGGTAGTACAAAAGAACGGGAATTTAAAGGGACCTCACAAAACAAAGCGCTCCCTGCTCTCCATGTGTATAACGTGCCGTTCTTACTGCAAAACTCAACAACATCAGGTCTTATTATATTTTTTCACCTCGGAAATTACATTCTTGATTATTTTGACCCCCACTTTGAGATACACGTGGGATTCCAATGTTTATCTTGATTTACAAAACGACTGTTGCTATGCAGCTTGTTTTCCAAGTGCTCAGCTTACTGGTCCAGTAAGCTGTGAAAAGGGATGTGTTTATTGAGCATATCTCTTCTTGTGGTTAGAAGTAAAGGAGTCAAAGATGCCAGAACTGCAGAAGCAAACAGATGCCCATGTTACTGTTCAACGCTCATCAGACTATGACATGAGTGAAAAATAAACACTGAGATTTGGGAGTTTTCTCTACTGTAGCTACTGTTATTTGACCTGACATAGAAATTAGTTCTTTCAGGTGGGATGCTCCCATAACTAATCTCAAAATTGTGGCATTGTCTTATGTGTCTGGACGTGGTTGGAAAGGAATCTGATATTGGAAGCCATAAATGTGGTTTTACGTGTTATTCAATGGCAAACTGTTTGCAGTAATGGTTGTCCATGGTATCTTTAGATGCAGAGCAACGGTTGGTCAATTGTTGATTTGCTCAGGGTAATTCAGTAGACGTATGTTCAGGAAAAACATTCTGGTTGACGGGCCAGAAATGTAAAGAATGAAAAGAAAAATAATACAGCCCAGAAACTCAAAACCTTGCTGAATTAGAATACTCACTGCTTGTAAGTCCTAAAGAGCAAGATATGAGATTAGAAGTGGTTTTCAAGTAGAAGTCCAATTTCAGTTGACTGTTACAACAGAGAAAAGAGACAGAAGTTGTCGTCTTTCCACCTTTGTGCCAGGGAGCCTCATGGTAGCTGTATTATGTTGTGGGGAAAGGCAGTAATTTAATCAGGCCAGAAAATTACTTCTACTAAAGGAACTTCCTGAGATCCATAGGACATAGAAATGATTGGAGGACTGAAATTATATCAGGTGCCTAATAAGTTTTTGAGGGAATTGAGAACTAAATAAACTACGTGCCAAAATGAAAAAGAATGATTTTCAAGATTACTAACGACTTTCCTGCCCACCTTTCCCTATTTTCCACCCTACGAAATCAGAAATGGTAAGTACAGATGACTAAACTGGAATATCCACTCTGAGACGGGTACAAGGACCCCAGAATAATCGATAAAGGAAGCTCTCTCAGAGAATAGTATCGGATCCTAAGAGAGCCAAGGAGGAGAAGGAACACAGAGATGCTCAAACATTGTTACTCTGTTGTATGATGGTTATTCCTTCATGTTTTCCCTCCGGGTTTATTGATGTATAATTGACAAATGAAATTGTACATATTTACGGTGTATAATGTGATGATTTGACATATGTGTACTTTATGCAGTGATTACCATCATCGGTCACTTAGCACATTAATCACTTCATCAGTAACAAGGTAATGTGTTTATGTCTCTCTGTTTGTGTGTGTGTGTGTGTGTGTGTGTGTGTGTGATGACAACACTTACAGTCTAATTTCTGAGCAAGATTGAAGTACACAAGTGGGTATTATTAGCGAGCTCACCATGCTGTACCCTAGACTCTGAGAACTCATTCATTGTATGATTGCAGGCTTCTACCGTTGGCCCAACACCTCCACCACTGTCCGACCCCTCAGACCCTGATGACCACCATTGTACTCTCTGATGCTGTGACATCTGTTAGTTCGGAAACAAATTCCTAAATAAACAATGGTGCAAAGAAGAAATAACAAATAAATAGAAAATACCTTGAGATGAACGACATGAAAAGAACACATACAAGACCTTTTGGGATAAATGTAATGCAGCAAAAAGAGAGCCACCTATGTCTGGAGATATCTATATTACAAAAGATGATCTCAAATCAGCAACCTGATAGACATGTATGCATGTGTGTGGGTTTATGAAAATTGCAAACTCGTAACACTAAATACAGCAAAGTGTAAGCAGTGATTATTTCTGGCCATTTAATAGACATGCTCATTTTTTAACAGCTTTATGTTCTCCCCATTATATATGAAATGATATACGTTCACTTTTATAACAATGTATCATATTATTTTAAAAATATATAGTAGTCAGGGAAGATGTGGCTAAGCTGCAAGGAAAGTTTACTTCCTGGCTTTCTGGCACATGCTTAGCTGATGACTCTTTCACAGGTTCAAGTGTCTCCTCTTTCTTTTCCTCTCCTCTTCGTTCTCGTCTTCTTCCTGCTGTCCCATTAAAAAACCCCATTCCTAAGAAGCTTCCTTATTATTTGGTTAAGAGAAATTACTAGGCCAGTTCTTCCTTCTGACTGCAGGAAGAATTATGAAATATAGGAAATGACTATTACTAAATGCATGGGCAATATATCAAAGTCCCAAACTGGATGGTTAAAGGGTAGATATTGGCAGTGAAGATAATATGGAGGTGAGTGTTCTGGAATGTGAAAAAGAAGATAGACAATAAACAGTGAAATTGTTTTTCAAATTGCTCTCTTCAAAGACCTAAACATTGTTGGAATGAGTGGAAAAAAGCACATATATCAGATGTGCCCTAAGTTCACATTTCACCCCGATGTCAGAACTTTATCTCTCCCTTCCCAACGTCACTCTGAATCATTTTTATGTGATGCTGTGAGCCTTAAATGATATCTTATATCTAGTTTTGTTTCCACAGAATTGAAGCCTGGTATTTACTTATGGAATACAAGAGATTTATTTTCTGATAAAGGAAATTTAAGCATACGACAGCAGTCTAGGGAAGAGTTCACGTCAGGTGAGATGGGACATCCTGACTCCATTAAACATGTTTTCCCACATTAAACAGTATCATAAAGCGAGATTTGCAACTCTGTTCCTAAAGCAGACAGGGGCCTTCACCAACCGTGACCCATCACAAGACTCTTCAGTGCCCAAGGGGACAGCATAGAGTAGTGTTCGTGTCAAGGATAGGAGGGAGGAACTGTAGAAACACTGTTGACAGCTAAATCACTGAAAAGGCAGAAATGAAATCTTTGCAGGACATGCTAAGGCACTGGTTCCTGAACTTCAGCTCTTTGCTAAAAGCTCATTATATTTGTCATAATTCCACACCTCATGTGTCATATTACATTAGTTTTTTTGGCTTTAACTTCACTTCCTAAAAACTTTGAAAATGTTTGTTTCAATTGGCCATAGGTGATGATGCACACGAAACGACAGATGCAATATTCAAATTATATATTACAACATGTACGTACATATATACATACAGAAATATGTTACAGAAAGAGGGACAAGGACAGATACAGAGAGATTAAAATATCTGGAACATGCCAAGTCTGCAGAGCAGAAATTCTGTTGGAAGTCCATCTAACAGGGGAATATTCTTTTACCTGAGGGAGCGTCAGCCTTGTTCTCTTCAGGCCGTCAGTGGATTGGATGAGAACTTTCCACTTTATAGAGGGCAACCGACTTAGATCAGACTACTGATTTAAATAATGTTCTCATGCAAAATCATCCTTACAGAAACATAAAGAATAATGTTTGACCAGAAAACTGGAGACATGTGCCAGTGAATCTGACCCATAAATTAACCATCAAGCCTTTTTCCCAGCACATTGACAAAGTGTGTGAAGAAAGTAGAAGAGGAAATAGGTTTATTTGACACAGGCCCCACCGTGACCCAAATGGAAAATGCAAAAAATAGGTTTAAAATATAAGAAAATTATTATTAATGATTAAGAAGTTGTTTATGAATGGCAATGAACTTCAGTGACTGCATTTTTAATAAAGAGATTACAACTTTCTCTCGAATTTACCCCTAGGTTTGATGTGAAACAACATGTGTTTAGATCATTCATAAGTATTAAATACGTACAAATTTAGTTGCGTGAATGGCATTGCCTAATTTATTGGGTTTCCCAATAATTTCAAAGCGACAGGAAGCCAGAATATTGGAACAATCCTCTGAGATTTCTTCCAAAATTGAAGACATCCAAGGAGGTCAGTTGGGAGAAATTAGGTCGGAGAATGTGTTATGTCCCTTTGGGAGGTATGAGCAAAAAGCTTCATTTCTGTTGTAAGTTTTGGGTCTGAGCTGCCGGATCATCCGAGTTATGGCAGGGGATGCTCCGTGCCTGATGAATTCCTTGTGAGAGGAAGTAAAACAGATTTATAAAGTTCACAGGAATCTGCCTGCTGGATGTTCTTCATTTGAAGAGGCAAACAGTGAAAGGAAGACTGTAGTGGTCCACACTTTACTACCCGTTTCCAAGTGTCATGATAGGAAATCATATGAGATGATGTGCAAATTTCCCTGCGTCCATTATCGAAGATGAAAGGAGACTCTGTTGAGCAAGCCATGAAACAAGGGGAAATGAATTGTAAGAAAGACTTGAGGTAAGCAGACATATGTCACCAGGTAGCAAGGCCCTTTTGAAACCATCATGTACAATAAACTTGCCACCAGATCAGGTGCAACTAGGCAGGCAGTTTTAGATGTCAAGGATGGTGAAAGATAGAAAAGGGTCATCCTCCCCAGTCAAGTAAGGGAACTTCTGACTACAAGTTAGAGGACACTCCAAGTGCTCCCACTGCCTTAAACCACTGAAAGTGAGAGGTAAGGCAGGAACTCTGTGAGTCATGAGAACATAATCCAGTGAGAAGACCTGTAACAAGATATTTCCTGTTTTCTGAGTCGCTGCCAAGCCAGTTATGGATGGATTTGCATTTGGGCTGGGAAATGATTGGACCAGGCCAGTTTTGGTAGCTCCGCTTCCCCCTGGGTGGGGCAGTAAGTGCCAATAAAAAGGGCCTCTGCTCCACGACGGCTATCCTCCTGCTACTCGAGTTCCGATTGAATTTGTAGAACCTGGTGAGTCTGATTCTTCAGTTCAACTTTGTTCTTGGACAACTGAATGTTGAGTTTATGCTGGAGACAGCAAGTTGGATGGGTCCAAAGTTATCATCATGGGTATAATTCTACTTAGTGGATGGGAACTTGGAATCTGGGCACAACGTTGTGTTGTATTGACTAGATTTCTGATACCTAGTTTGAATTCCGCTATTGAAAAAGAAATCAACAGGAAAATTTTACATGAAGGGAGAAAGAGCAAAGTGTTTACCTTTTTCTATGCCTTTCTCTTGGACCTCTGCTGGGATTTCAGAGGCATTTGTCTTAGAAGGTGTGAGACCCTTAGATTCATCCTGATTGCCCTTTGCTCTGTACATAAGTCATGCTGTCGGGACCTCATGAGAGAAAATGGTGATAGAAATTGCTTGTGAGCTTGCCCAGGATTTTAGAACTTGTGATGGCCTTTTGTGAAGATGTCGTTTTCATAAAAAAGAAAGAAAGTAAAAAATACAGAAAGAAAGAAAGACACAAAGCAAAAGAGAAAACTTCACTTGTTTCTTTAAAACAAAGATATTTTCTTTAGAAAAGTTGTGTGAGAAAAGAGAAGGTTTTCTCTGGATTGCCATAACGATTTTCTGAAGAACGAGAGAGAAGTCAGAAATTCATTAAAAGGTATTAAAGAGATTAAAGCACATACTTAGAGATTGGTGAGATACTATCTGTTGTTATTCCAAAAGATTTTGCTCTTTTCTCTATAGGAATTCCTTCTTGTGAACACAGTCATATACTTTCTTTCAGATATTAAGACTCCAGAAAGATGTCTTCTCAACATCAGCAGTGCAAGCAGCCCTGCCAGCCACAACCAGTGTGCCCACCAAAGTGTCCTGACCCTTGCCCACCTTGCAAGTGTCCAGACCCTTGCCCACCTTGCAAGTGCCCAGACCCTTGCCCACCTATAAAGTGCCCTGACCCATGCCCACCTTGCAAGTGTCCAGACCCTTGCCCACCTTGCAAGTGTCCAGACCCTTGCCCACCTATAAAGTGCTCTGACCCATGCGTGCCTCAGCAGTGCAAGCAGAAATGCCCTCCTGGGGCACCTGCTCATCATTGCTAGCAGAAATGCCTGCCCAAGAGTAGGTAAGAGCTTGCCCTTTTATCTGCATCTGGAAAGGATAAGGACAATCGGCTCCACTAGATCCACAGCTCCACCTTCATCTTCTCTTCAAAGCCTATCATGGATACGGAAGAAGCTTCTCCACCCTTCAGCCTCAGTATGCGTGTGGTGCTTCCTGACAGACAGAGCTTTCTTATCTGAGGCTGCTGTACTGCTTCCCTCTGGGAGGTGCCCAAGAAAGCATCGCAGAGCCTCAGAAGGAAGAGCAGCAGCCTTCCTCCTGGGCGCCCTCTGAGGATTGTCTCACTGTCTTCTGTGTCGTTCGGTCACCTGGGCCTGGCTTACTACCAGCTGAGCAATTGTTACTTATCCCCCACTTCCTGAATAAAATACAATTCTTTTCTGTGATGGGAAAATTTTTTTCTTTTTTTAAAAACCTGCTTTTAGCGATATCATATCATAATTTTGCTTGATTTCGATCTTTCTTTGATCCCGAGTTTCAGGCTCTCAGAGTCAGTGTTATCTGAATTTCGAGTCGTATCAATGATTATTTCTATACACTTTCAAATAGAGGTTATTTTCCTAATTATTGCTTGATTGGTTTGAGGAACAAATAGTTTACCTTCTTGGGATTTCAAACCCTTTAATAAAGTGTGGGGAAAATCACATTTACAGTGCCAACTTGCTTAGGCATAAAAATTACATGAATGTGTGTCATTCAGTTGGCACAATGCCGAGCACATAATTGGCATTTGAGAGGTGGCTGATCACCATTGTCTCTGTCATCATCACCGTCACCACCACCACGACCGTCACCACCCCCCCCAGGTGCTCCAGCAGGGGAGTGGCTCAGACATGCATGTAGGGCATGCAAGGAGATTCTTAAAGTCTATTACCCGTTCATACTCTGTGTTCATTTTCTTTTCCAATTTAACCGAATTTTTAATCTGACACTACAAAGTAACCAGTTTGGGAAATTATTGGGGTACTCTGTATAAAATTATAATAGTTCTGAAAACATGGGTAGTACAAAAGAAAGGGAATTTAAAGGGACCTCACAAAACAAAGCGCTCCCTGCTCTCCATGTGTATAACGTGCCGTTCTTACTGCAAAACTCAACAACCTCAGGTCTTATTATATTTTTTCACCTCGGAAATTACATTCTTGATTATTTTGACCCCCACTTTGAGATACACGTGGGATTCCAATGTTTATCTTGATTTACAAAACGACTGTTGCTATGCAGCTTGTTTTCCAAGTGCTCAGCTTACTGGTCCAGTAAGCTGTGAAAAGGGATGTGTTTATTGAGCATATCTCTTCTTGTGGTTAGAAGTAAAGGAGTCAAAGATGCCAGAACTGCAGAAGCAAACAGATGCCCATGTTACTGTTCAACGCTCATCAGACTATGACATGAGTGAAAAATAAACACTGAGATTTGGGAGTTTTCTCTACTGTAGCTACTGTTATTTGACCTGACATAGAAATTAGTTCTTTCAGGTGGGATGCTCCCATAACTAATCTCAAAATTGTGGCATTGTCTTATGTGTCTGGACGTGGTTGGAAAGGAATCTGATATTGGAAGCCATAAATGTGGTTTTACGTGTTATTCAATGGCAAAATGTTTGCAGTAATGGTTGTCCATTGTATCTTTAGATGCAGAGCAACGGTTGGTCAATTGTTGATTTGCTCAGGGTAATTCAGTAGACGTATGTTCAGGAAAAACTTTCTGGTTGACAGGCCAGAAATGTAAAGAATGAAAAGAAAAATAATACAGCCCAGGAACTCAAAACCTTGCTGAATTAGAATACTCACTGCTTGTAAGTCCTAAAGAGCAAGATATGAGATTAGAAGTGGTTTTCAAGTAGAAGTCCAATTTCAGTTGACTGTTACAACAGAGAAAAGAGACAGAAGTTGTCGTCTTTCCACCTTTGTGCCAGGGAGCCTCATGGTAGCTGTATTATGTTGTGGGGAAAGGCAGTAATTTAATCAGGCCAGAAAATTACTTCTACAAAAGGAACTTCCTGAGATCCATAGGACATAGAAATGATTGGAGGACTGAAATTATATCAGGTGCCTAATAAGTTTTTGAGGGAATTGAGAACTAAATAAACTACGTGCCAAAATGAAAAAGAACGATTTTCAAGATTACTAACGACTTTCCTGCCCACCTTTCCCTATTTTCCACCCTACGAAATCAGAAATGGTAAGTACAGATGACTTAACTGGAATATCCACTCTGAGACGGGTACAAGGACCCCAGAATAATCGATAAAGGAAGCTCTCTCAGAGAATAGTATCGGATCCTAAGAGAGCCAAGGAGGAGAAGGAACACAGAGATGCTCAAACATTGTTACTCTGTTGTATGATGGTTATTCCTTCATGTTTTCCCTCCGGGTTTATTGATGTATAACTGACAAATGAAATTGTACATATTTACGGTGTATAATGTGATGATTTGACATATGTGTACTTTATGCAGTGATTACCATCATCGGTCACTTAGCACATTAATCACTTCATCAGTAACAAGGTAATGTGTTTATGTCTCTCTGTTTGTGTGTGTGTGTGTGTGTGTGTGTGTGTGTGTGATGACAACACTTACAGTCTAATTTCTGAGCAAGATTGAAGTACACAAGTGGGTATTATTAGCGAGCTCACCATGCTGTACCCTAGACTCTGAGAACTCATTCATTGTATGATTGCAGGCTTCTACCGTTGGCCCAACACCTCCACCACTGTCCGACCCCTCAGACCCTGATGACCACCATTGTACTCTCTGATGCTGTGACATCTGTTAGTTCGGAAACAAATTCCTAAATAAACAATGGTGCAAAGAAGAAATAACAAATAAATAGAAAATACCTTGAGATGAACGACATGAAAAGAACACATACAAGACCTTTTGGGATAAATGTAATGCAGCAAAAAGAGAGCCACCTATGTCTGGAGATATCTATATTACAAAAGATGATCTCAAATCAGCAACCTGATAGACATGTATGCATGTGTGTGGGTTTATGAAAATTGCAAACTCGTAACACTAAATACAGCAAAGTGTAAGCAGTGATTATTTCTGGCCATTTAATAGACATGCTCATTTTTTAACAGCTTTATGTTCTCCCCATTATATATGAAATGATATACGTTCACTTTTATAACAATGTATCATATTATTTTAAAAATATATAGTAGTCAGGGAAGATGTGGCTAAGCTGCAAGGAAAGTTTACTTCCTGGCTTTCTGGCACATGCTTAGCTGATGACTCTTTCACAGGTTCAAGTGTCTCCTCTTTCTTTTCCTCTCCTCTTCGTTCTCGTCTTCTTCCTGCTGTCCCATTAAAAAACCCCATTCCTAAGAAGCTTCCTTATTATTTGGTTAAGAGAAATTACTAGGCCAGTTCTTCCTTCTGACTGCAGGAAGAATTATGAAATATAGGAAATGACTATTACTAAATGCATGGGCAATATATCAAAGTCCCAAACTGGATGGTTAAAGGGTAGATATTGGCAGTGAAGATAATATGGAGGTGAGTGTTCTGGAATGTGAAAAAGAAGATAGACAATAAACAGTGAAATTGTTTTTCAAATTGCTCTCTTCAAAGACCTAAACATTGTTGGAATGAGTGGAAAAAAGCACATATATCAGATGTGCCCTAAGTTCACATTTCACCCCGATGTCAGAACTTTATCTCTCCCTTCCCAACGTCACTCTGAATCATTTTTATGTGATGCTGTGAGCCTTAAATGATATCTTATATCTAGTTTTGTTTCCACAGAATTGAAGCCTGGTATTTACTTATGGAATACAAGAGATTTATTTTCTGATAAAGGAAATTTAAGCATACGACAGCAGTCTAGGGAAGAGTTCACGTCAGGTGAGATGGGACATCCTGACTCCATTAAACATGTTTTCCCACATTAAACAGTATCATAAAGCGAGATTTGCAACTCTGTTCCTAAAGCAGACAGGGGCCTTCACCAACCGTGACCCATCACAAGACTCTTCAGTGCCCAAGGGGACAGCATAGAGTAGTGTTCGTGTCAAGGATAGGAGGGAGGAACTGTAGAAACACTGTTGACAGCTAAATCACTGAAAAGGCAGAAATGAAATCTTTGCAGGACATGCTAAGGCACTGGTTCCTGAACTTCAGCTCTTTGCTAAAAGCTCATTATATTTGTCATAATTCCACACCTCATGTGTCATATTACATTAGTTTTTTTGGCTTTAACTTCACTTCCTAAAAACTTTGAAAATGTTTGTTTCAATTGGCCATAGGTGATGATGCACACGAAACGACAGATGCAATATTCAAATTATATATTACAACATGTACGTACATATATACATACAGAAATATGTTACAGAAAGAGGGACAAGGACAGATACAGAGAGATTAAAATATCTGGAACATGCCAAGTCTGCAGAGCAGAAATTCTGCTGGAAGTCCATCTAACAGGGGAATATTCTTTTACCTGAGGGAGCGTCAGCCTTGTTCTCTTCAGGCCGTCAGTGGATTGGATGAGAACTTTCCACTTTATAGAGGGCAACCGACTTAGATCAGACTACTGATTTAAATAATGTTCTCATGCAAAATCATCCTTACAGAAACATAAAGAATAATGTTTGACCAGAAAACTGGAGACATGTGCCAGTGAATCTGACCCATAAATTAACCATCAAGCCTTTTTCCCAGCACATTGACAAAGTGTGTGAAGAAAGTAGAAGAGGAAATAGGTTTATTTGACACAGGCCCCACCGTGACCCAAATGGAAAATGCAAAAAATAGGTTTAAAATATAAGAAAATTATTATTAATGATTAAGAAGTTGTTTATGAATGGCAATGAACTTCAGTGACTGCATTTTTAATAAAGAGATTACAACTTTCTCTCGAATTTACCCCTAGGTTTGATGTGAAACAACATGTGTTTAGATCATTCATAAGTATTAAATACGTACAAATTTAGTTGCGTGAATGGCATTGCCTAATTTATTGGGTTTCCCAATAATTTCAAAGCGACAGGAAGCCAGAATATTGGAACAATCCTCTGAGATTTCTTCCAAAATTGAAGACATCCAAGGAGGTCAGTTGGGAGAAATTAGGTCGGAGAATGTGTTATGTCCCTTTGGGAGGTATGAGCAAAAAGCTTCATTTCTGTTGTAAGTTTTGGGTCTGAGCTGCCGGATCATCCGAGTTATGGCAGGGGATGCTCCGTGCCTGATGAATTCCTTGTGAGAGGAAGTAAAACAGATTTATAAAGTTCACAGGAATCTGCCTGCTGGATGTTCTTCATTTGAAGAGGCAAACAGTGAAAGGAAGACTGTAGTGGTCCACACTTTACTACCCGTTTCCAAGTGTCATGATAGGAAATCATATGAGATGATGTGCAAATTTCCCTGCGTCCATTATCGAAGATGAAAGGAGACTCTGTTGAGCAAGCCATGAAACAAGGGGAAATGAATTGTAAGAAAGACTTGAGGTAAGCAGACATATGTCACCAGGTAGCAAGGCCCTTTTGAAACCATCATGTACAATAAACTTGCCACCAGATCAGGTGCAACTAGGCAGGCAGTTTTAGATGTCAAGGATGGTGAAAGATAGAAAAGGGTCATCCTCCCCAGTCAAGTAAGGGAACTTCTGACTACAAGTTAGAGGACACTCCAAGTGCTCCCACTGCCTTAAACCACTGAAAGTGAGAGGTAAGGCAGGAACTCTGTGAGTCATGAGAACATAATCCAGTGAGAAGACCTGTAACAAGATATTTCCTGTTTTCTGAGTCGCTGCCAAGCCAGTTATGGATGGATTTGCATTTGGGCTGGGAAATGATTGGACCAGGCCAGTTTTGGTAGCTCCGCTTCCCCCTGGGTGGGGCAGTAAGTGCCAATAAAAAGGGCCTCTGCTCCACGACGGCTATCCTCCTGCTACTCGAGTTCCGATTGAATTTGTAGAACCTGGTGAGTCTGATTCTTCAGTTCAACTTTGTTCTTGGACAACTGAATGTTGAGTTTATGCTGGAGACAGCAAGTTGGATGGGTCCAAAGTTATCATCATGGGTATAATTCTACTTAGTGGATGGGAACTTGGAATCTGGGCACATTGTTGTGTTGTATTGACTAGATTTCTGATACCTAGTTTGAATTCCGCTATTGAAAAAGAAATCAACAGGAAAATTTTACATGAAGGGAGAAAGAGCAAAGTGTTTACCTTTTTCTATGCCTTTCTCTTGGACCTCTGCTGGGATTTCAGAGGCATTTGTCTTAGAAGGTGTGAGACCCTTAGATTCATCCTGATTGCCCTTTGCTCTGTACATAAGTCATGCTGTCGGGACCTCATGAGAGAAAATGGTGATAGAAATTGCTTGTGAGCTTGCCCAGGATTTTAGAACTTGTGATGGCCTTTTGTGAAGATGTCGTTTTCATAAAAAAGAAAGAAAGTAAAAAATACAGAAAGAAAGAAAGACACAAAGCAAAAGAGAAAACTTCACTTGTTTCTTTAAAACAAAGATATTTTCTTTAGAAAAGTTGTGTGAGAAAAGAGAAGGTTTTCTCTGGATTGCCATAACGATTTTCTGAAGAACGAGAGAGAAGTCAGAAATTCATTAAAAGGTATTAAAGAGATTAAAGCACATACTTAGAGATTGGTGAGATACTATCTGTTGTTATTCGAAAAGATTTTGCTCTTTTCTCTATAGGAATTCCTTCTTGTGAACACAGTCATATACTTTCTTTCAGATATTAAGACTCCAGAAAGATGTCTTCTCAACATCAGCAGTGCAAGCAGCCCTGCCAGCCACAACCAGTGTGCCCACCAAAGTGTCCTGACCCTTGCCCACCTTGCAAGTGTCCAGACCCTTGCCCACCTTGCAAGTGCCCAGACCCTTGCCCACCTATAAAGTGCCCTGACCCATGCCCACCTTGCAAGTGTCCAGACCCTTGCCCACCTTGCAAGTGTCCAGACCCTTGCCCACCTATAAAGTGCTCTGACCCATGCGTGCCTCAGCAGTGCAAGCAGAAATGCCCTCCTGGGGCACCTGCTCATCATTGCTAGCAGAAATGCCTGCCCAAGAGTAGGTAAGAGCTTGCCCTTTTATCTGCATCTGGAAAGGATAAGGACAATCGGCTCCACTAGATCCACAGCTCCACCTTCATCTTCTCTTCAAAGCCTATCATGGATACGGAAGAAGCTTCTCCACCCTTCAGCCTCAGTATGCGTGTGGTGCTTCCTGACAGACAGAGCTTTCTTATCTGAGGCTGCTGTACTGCTTCCCTCTGGGAGGTGCCCAAGAAAGCATCGCAGAGCCTCAGAAGGAAGAGCAGCAGCCTTCCTCCTGGGCGCCCTCTGAGGATTGTCTCACTGTCTTCTGTGTCGTTCGGTCACCTGGGCCTGGCTTACTACCAGCTGAGCAATTGTTACTTATCCCCCACTTCCTGAATAAAATACAATTCTTTTCTGTGATGGGAAAATTTTTTTCTTTTTTTAAAAACCTGCTTTTAGCGATATCATATCATAATTTTGCTTGATTTCGATCTTTCTTTGATCCCGAGTTTCAGGCTCTCAGAGTCAGTGTTATCTGAATTTCGAGTCGTATCAATGATTATTTCTATACACTTTCAAATAGAGGTTATTTTCCTAATTATTGCTTGATTGGTTTGAGGAACAAATAGTTTACCTTCTTGGGATTTCAAACCCTTTAATAAAGTGTGGGGAAAATCACATTTACAGTGCCAACTTGCTTAGGCATAAAAATTACATGAATGTGTGTCATTCAGTTGGCACAATGCCGAGCACATAATTGGCATTTGAGAGGTGGCTGATCACCATTGTCTCTGTCATCATCACCGTCACCACCACCACGACCGTCACCACCCCCCCCAGGTGCTCCAGCAGGGGAGTGGCTCAGACATGCATGTAGGGCATGCAAGGAGATTCTTAAAGTCTATTACCCGTTCATACTCTGTGTTCATTTTCTTTTCCAATTTAACCGAATTTTTAATCTGACACTACAAAGTAACCAGTTTGGGAAATTATTGGGGTACTCTGTATAAAATTATAATAGTTCTGAAAACATGGGTAGTACAAAAGAAAGGGAATTTAAAGGGACCTCACAAAACAAAGCGCTCCCTGCTCTCCATGTGTATAACGTGCCGTTCTTACTGCAAAACTCAACAACCTCAGGTCTTATTATATTTTTTCACCTCGGAAATTACATTCTTGATTATTTTGACCCCCACTTTGAGATACACGTGGGATTCCAATGTTTATCTTGATTTACAAAACGACTGTTGCTATGCAGCTTGTTTTCCAAGTGCTCAGCTTACTGGTCCAGTAAGCTGTGAAAAGGGATGTGTTTATTGAGCATATCTCTTCTTGTGGTTAGAAGTAAAGGAGTCAAAGATGCCAGAACTGCAGAAGCAAACAGATGCCCATGTTACTGTTCAACGCTCATCAGACTATGACATGAGTGAAAAATAAACACTGAGATTTGGGAGTTTTCTCTACTGTAGCTACTGTTATTTGACCTGACATAGAAATTAGTTCTTTCAGGTGGGATGCTCCCATAACTAATCTCAAAATTGTGGCATTGTCTTATGTGTCTGGACGTGGTTGGAAAGGAATCTGATATTGGAAGCCATAAATGTGGTTTTACGTGTTATTCAATGGCAAAATGTTTGCAGTAATGGTTGTCCATTGTATCTTTAGATGCAGAGCAACGGTTGGTCAATTGTTGATTTGCTCAGGGTAATTCAGTAGACGTATGTTCAGGAAAAACTTTCTGGTTGACAGGCCAGAAATGTAAAGAATGAAAAGAAAAATAATACAGCCCAGGAACTCAAAACCTTGCTGAATTAGAATACTCACTGCTTGTAAGTCCTAAAGAGCAAGATATGAGATTAGAAGTGGTTTTCAAGTAGAAGTCCAATTTCAGTTGACTGTTACAACAGAGAAAAGAGACAGAAGTTGTCGTCTTTCCACCTTTGTGCCAGGGAGCCTCATGGTAGCTGTATTATGTTGTGGGGAAAGGCAGTAATTTAATCAGGCCAGAAAATTACTTCTACAAAAGGAACTTCCTGAGATCCATAGGACATAGAAATGATTGGAGGACTGAAATTATATCAGGTGCCTAATAAGTTTTTGAGGGAATTGAGAACTAAATAAACTACGTGCCAAAATGAAAAAGAACGATTTTCAAGATTACTAACGACTTTCCTGCCCACCTTTCCCTATTTTCCACCCTACGAAATCAGAAATGGTAAGTACAGATGACTTAACTGGAATATCCACTCTGAGACGGGTACAAGGACCCCAGAATAATCGATAAAGGAAGCTCTCTCAGAGAATAGTATCGGATCCTAAGAGAGCCAAGGAGGAGAAGGAACACAGAGATGCTCAAACATTGTTACTCTGTTGTATGATGGTTATTCCTTCATGTTTTCCCTCCGGGTTTATTGATGTATAACTGACAAATGAAATTGTACATATTTACGGTGTATAATGTGATGATTTGACATATGTGTACTTTATGCAGTGATTACCATCATCGGTCACTTAGCACATTAATCACTTCATCAGTAACAAGGTAATGTGTTTATGTCTCTCTGTTTGTGTGTGTGTGTGTGTGTTTGTGTGTGATGAGAACACTTACAGTCTAATTTCTGAGCAAGATTGAAGTACACAAGTGGGTATTATTAGCGAGATCACCATGCTGTACCCTAGACTCTGAGAACTCATTCATTGTATGATTGCAGGCTTCTACCGTTGGCCCAACACCTCCACCACTGTCCAACCCCTCAGACCCTGATGACCACCATTGTACTCTCTGATGCTGTGACATCTGTTAGTTTGGAAACAAATTCCTAAATAAACAATGGTGCAAAGAAGAAATAACAAATAAATAGAAAATACCTTGAGATGAACGACATGAAAAGAAAACATACAAGACCTTTTGGGATAAATGTAATGCAGCAAAAAGAGAGCCACCTATGTCTGGAGATATCTATATTACAAAAGATGATCTCAAATCAGCAACCTGATAGACATGTATGCATGTGTGTGGGTTTATGAAAATTGCAAACTCGTAACACTAAATACAGCAAAGTGTAAGCAGTGATTATTTCTGGCCATTTAATAGACATGCTCATTTTTTAACAGCTTTATGTTCTCCCCATTATATATGAAATGATATACGTTCACTTTTATAACAATGTATCATATTATTTTAAAAATATATAGTAGTCAGGGAAGATGTGGCTAAGCTGCAAGGAAAGTTTACTTCCTGACTTTCTGGCACATGCTTAGCTGATGACTCTTTCACAGGTTTCAAGTGTCTCCTCTTTCTTTTCCTCTCCTCTTCGTTCTCGTCTTCTTCCTGCTGTCCCATTAAAAAACCCCATTCCTAAGAAGCTTCCTTATTATTTGGTTAAGAGAAATTACTAGGCCAGTTCTTCCTTCTGACTGCAGGAAGAATTATGAAATATAGGAAATGACTATTACTAAATGCATGGGCAATATATCAAAGTCCCAAACTGGATGGTTAAGGGGTAGATATTGGCAGTGAAGATAATATGGAGGTGAGTGTTCTGGAATGTGAAAAAGAAGATAGACAATAAACAGTGAAATTGTTTTTCAAATTGCTCTCTTCAAAGACCTAATCATTGTTGGAATGAGTGGAAAAAAGCACATATATCAAATGTGCCCTAAGTTCACATTTCACCCCGATGTCAGAACTTTATCTCTCCCTTCACAACGTCACTCTGAATCATTTGTATGTGATGCTGTGAGCCTTAAATGATATCTTATATCTAGTTTTGTTTCCACAGAATTGAAGCCTGGTATTTACTTATGGAATACAAGAGATTTATTTTCTGATAAAGGAAATTTAAGCATACGACAGCAGTCTAGGGAAGAGTTCACGTCAGGTGAGATGGGACATCCTGACTCCATTAAACATGTTTTCCCACATTAAACAGTATCATAAAGCGAGATTTGCAACTCTGTTCCTAAAGCAGACAGGGGCCTTCACCAACCGTGACCCATCACAAGACTCTTCAGTGCCCAAGGGGACAGCATAGAGTAGTGTTCGTGTCAAGAATAGGAGGGAGGAACTGTAGAAACACTGTTGACAGCTAAATCACTGAAAAGGCAGAAATGAAATCTTTGCAGGACATGCTAAGGCACTGGTTCCTGAACTTCAGCTCTTTGCTAAAAGCTCATTATATTTGTCATAATTCCACACCCCATGTGTCATATTACATTAGTTTTTTTGGCTTTAACTTCACTTCCTAAAAACTTTGAAAATGTTTGTTTCAATTGGCCATAGGTGATGATGCACACGAAACGACAGATGCAATATTCAAATTATATATTACAACATGTACGTACATATATACATACAGAAATATGTTACAGAAAGAGGGACAAGGACAGATACAGAGAGATTAAAATATCTGGAACATGCCAAGTCTGCAGAGCAGAAATTCTGTTGGAAGTCCATCTAACAGGGGAATATTCTTTTACCTGAGGGAGCGTCAGCCTTGTTCTCTTCAGGCCGTCAGGGGATTGGATGAGAACTTTCCACTTTATAGAGGGCAACCGACTTAGATCAGACTACTGATTTAAATAATGTTCTCATGCAAAATCATCCTTACAGAAATATAAAGAATAATGTTTGACCAGAAAACTGGAGACATGTGCCAGTGAATCTGACCCATAAATTAACCATCAAGCCTTTTTCCCAGCACATTGACAAAGTGTGTGAAGAAAGTAGAAGAGGAAATAGGTTTATTTGACACAGGCCCCACCGTGACCAAAATGGAAAATGCAAAAAAATAGGTTTAAAATATAAGAAAATTATTATTAATGATTAAGAAGTTGTTTATGAATGGCAATGAACTTCAGTGACTGCATTTTTAATAAAGAGATTACAACTTTCTCTCGAATTTACCCCTAGGTTTGATGTGAAACAACATGTGTTTAGATCATTCATAAGTATTAAATACGTACAAATTTAGTTGCGTGAATGGCATTGCCTAATTTATTGGGTTTCCCAATAATTTCAAAGCGACAGGAAGCCAGAATATTGGAACAATCCTCTGAGATTTCTTCCAAAATTGAAGACATCCAAGGAGGTCAGTTGGGAGAAATTAGGTCGGAGAATGTGTTATGTCCCTTTGGGAGGTATGAGCAAAAAGCTTCATTTCTGTTGTAAGTTTTGGGTCTGAGCTGCCGGATCATCCGAGTTATGGCAGGGGATGCTCCGTGCCTGATGAATTCCTTGTGAGAGGAAGTAAAACAGATTTATAAAGTTCACAGGAATCTGACTGCTGGATGTTCTTCATTTGAAGAGGCAAACAGTGAAAGGAAGAGTGTAGTGGTCCACACTTTACTACCCGTTTCCAAGTGTCATGATAGGAAATCATATGAGATGATGTGCAAATTTCCCTGCGTCCATTATCGAAGATGAAAGGAGACTCTGTTGAGCAAGCCATGAAACAAGGGGAAATGAATTGTAAGAAAGACTTGAGGTAAGCAGACATATGTCACCAGGTAGCAAGGCCCTTTTGAAACCATCATGTACAATAAACTTGCCACCAGATCAGGTGCAACTAGGCAGGCAGTTTTAGATGTCAAGGATGGTGAAAGATAGAAAAGGGTCATCCTCCCCAGTCAAGTAAGGGAACTTCTGACTACAAGTTAGAGGACACTCCAAGTGCTCCCACTGCCTTAAACCACTGAAAGTGAGAGGTAAGGCAGGAACTCTGTGAGTCATGAGAACATAATCCAGTGAGGAGACCTGTAACAAGATATTTCCTGTTTTCTGAGTCGCTGCCAAGCCAGTTATGGATGGATTTGCATTTGGGCTGGGAAATGATTGGACCAGGCCAGTTTTGGTAGCTCCGCTTCCCCCTGGGTGGGGCAGTAAGTGCCAATAAAAAGGGCCTCTGCTCCACGACGGCTATCCTCCTGCTACTCGAGTTCCGATTGAATTTGTAGAACCTGGTGAGTCTGATTCTTCAGTTCAACTTTGTTCTTGGACAACTGAATGTTGAGTTTATGCTGGAGACAGCAAGTTGGATGGGTCCAAAGTTATCATCATGGGTATAATGCTACTTAGTGGATGGGAACTTGGAATCTGGGCACAACGTTGTGTTGTATTGACTAGATTTCTGATACCTAGTTTGAATTCCGCTATTGAAAAAGAAATCAACAGGAAAATTTTACATGAAGGGAGAAAGAGCAAAGTGTTTACCTTTTTCTATGCCTTTCTCTTGGACCTCTGCTGGGATTTCAGAGGCATTTGTCTTAGAAGGTGTGAGACCCTTAGATTCATCCTGATTGCCCTTTGCTCTGTACATAAGTCATGCTGTCGGGACCTCATGAGAGAAAATGGTGATAGAAATTGCTTGTGAGCTTGCCCAGGATTTTAGAACTTGTGATGGCCTTTTGTGAAGATGTCGTTTTCATAAAAAAGAAAGAAAGTAAAAAATACAGAAAGAAAGAAAGACACAAAGCAAAAGAGAAAACTTCGCTTGTTTCTTTAAAACAAAGATATTTTCTTTAGAAAAGTTGTGTGAGAAAAGAGAAGGTTTTCTCTGGATTGCTATAACGACTTTCTGAAGAGCGAGAGAGAAGTCAGAAACTCATTAAAAGGTATTAAAGAGATTAAAGCACATACTTAGAGATTGGTGAGATACTATCTGTTGTTATTCGAAAAGATTTTGCTCTTTTCTCTATAGGAATTCCTTCTTGTGAACACAGTCATATACTTTCTTTCAGATATTAAGACTCCAGAAAGATGTCTTCTCAACATCAGCAGTGCAAGCAGCCCTGCCAGCCACAACCAGTGTGCCCACCAAAGTGTCCTGACCCTTGCCCACCTTGCAAGTGCCCAGACCCTTGCCCACCTATAAAGTGCCCTGACCCATGCCCACCTTGCAAGTGTCCAGACCCTTGCCCACCTTGCAAGTGTCCAGACCCTTGCCCACCTATAAAGTGCTCTGACCCATGCATGCCTCAGCAGTGCAAGCAGAAATGCCCTCCTGGGGCACCTGCTCATCATTGCTAGCAGAAATGCCTGCCCAAGAGTAGGTAAGAGCTTGCCCTTTTATCTGCATCTGGAAAGGATAAGGACAATCGGCTCCACTAGATCCACAGCTCCACCTTCATCTTCTCTTCAAAGCCTATCATGGATACGGAAGAAGCTTCTCCACCCTTCAGCCTCAATATGCGTGTGGTGCTTCCTGACAGACAGAGCTTTCTTATCTGAGGCTGCTGTACTGCTTCCCTCTGGGAGGTGCCCAAGAAAGCATCGCAGAGCCTCAGAAGGAAGAGCAGCAGCCTTCCTCCTGGGCGCCCTCTGAGGATTGTCTCACTGTCTTCTGTGTCGTTCGGTCACCTGGGCCTGGCTTACTACCAGCTGAGCAATTGTTACTTATCCCCCACTTCCTGAATAAAATACAATTCTTTTCTGTGATGGGAAAATTTTTTTCTTTTTTTAAAAACCTGCTTTTAGCGATATCATATCATAATTTTGCTTGATTTCGATCTTTCTTTGATCCCGAGTTTCAGGCTCTCAGAGTCAGTGTTATCTGAATTTCGAGTCGTATCAATGATTATTTCTATACAGTTTCAAATAGAGGTTATTTTCCTAATTATTGCTTGATTGGTTTGAGGAACAAATAGTTTACCTTCTTGGGATTTCAAACCCTTTAATAAAGTGTGGGGAAAATCACATTTACAGCGCCAACTTGCTTAGGCATAAAAATTACATGAATGTGTGTCATTCAGTTGGCACAATGCCGAGCACATAATTGGCATTTGAGAGGTGGCTGATCACCATTGTCTCTGTCATCATCACCGTCACCACCACCACGACCGTCACCACCCCCCCCAGGTGCTCCAGCAGGGGAGTGGCTCAGACATGCATGTAGGGCATGCAAGGAGATTCTTAAAGTCTATTACCCGTTCATACTCTGTGTTCATTTTCTTTTCCAATTTAACCGAATTTTTAATCTGACACTACAAAGTAACCAGTTTGGGAAATTATTGGGGTACTCTGTATAAAATTATAATAGTTCTGAAAACATGGGTAGTACAAAAGAAAGGGAATTTAAAGGGACCTCACAAAACAAAGCGCTCCCTGCTCTCCATGTGTATAACGTGCCGTTCTTACTGCAAAACTCAACAACCTCAGGTCTTATTATATTTTTTCACCTCGGAAATTACATTCTTGATTATTTTGACCCCCACTTTGAGATACACTGGGGATTCCAATGTTTATCTTGATTTACAAAACGACTGTTGCTATGCAGCTTGTTTTCCAAGTGCTCAGCTTACTGGTCCAGTAAGCTGTGAAAAGGGATGTGTTTATTGAGCATATCTCTTCTTGTGGTTAGAAGTAAAGGAGTCAAAGATGCCAGAACTGCAGAAGCAAACAGATGCCCATGTTACTGTTCAACGCTCATCAGACTATGACATGAGTGAAAAATAAACACTGAGATTTGGGAGTTTTCTCTACTGTAGCTACTGTTATTTGACCTGACATAGAAATTAGTTCTTTCAGGTGGGATGCTCCCATAACTAAACTCAAAATTGTGGCATTGTCTTATGTGTCTGGACGTGGTTGGAAAGGAATCTGATATTGGAAGCCATAAATGTGGTTTTACGTGTTATTCAATGGCAAAATGTTTGCAGTAATGGTTGTCCATGGTATCTTTAGATGCAGAGCAACGGTTGGTCAATTGTTGATTTGCTCAGGGTAATTCAGTAGACGTATGTTCAGGAAAAACTTTCTGGTTGACAGGCCAGAAATGTAAAGAATGAAAAGAAAAATAATACAGCCCAGGAACTCAAAACCTTGCTGAATTAGAATACTCACTGCTTGTAAGTCCTAAAGAGCAAGATATGAAATTAGAAGTGGTTTTCAAATAGAAGTCCAATTTCAGTTGACTGTTACAACAGAGAAAAGAGACAGAAGTTGTCGTCTTTCCACCTTTGTGCCAGGGAGCCTCATGGTAGCTGTATTATGTTGTGGGGAAAGGCAGTAATTTAATCAGGCCAGAAAATTACTTCTACAAAAGGACCTTCCTGAGATCCATAGGACATAGAAATGATTGGAGGACTGAAATTATATCAGATGCCTAATAAGTTCTTGAGGGAATTGAGAACCAAATAAACTATGTTCCAAAATGAAAAAGAATGATTTTCAAGATTACTAACGACTTTCCTGCCCACCTTTCCCTATTTTCCACCCTACGAAATCAGATATGGTAAGTACAGATGACTAAACCGGAATATCCACTCAGAGACGGGTACAAGGACCCCAGAATAATCGATAAAGGAAGCTCTCTCAGAGAATAGTATCAGATCCTAAGAGAGCTAAGGAGGAGAAGGAACACAGAGATGCTCAAACATTGTTGCTCTGTTGTATTATGGTTATTCCTTCATGTTTTCCCTCCGGGTTTATTGATGTATAATTGACAAATGAAATTGTACATATTTACGGTGTATAATGTGATGATTTGACATATGTGTACTTTATGAAGTGATTACCATCATCAGTCACTTAGCACATTAATCACTTCATCAGTAACAAGGTAATGTGTTTATGTCTCTCTGTTGTGTGTGTGTGTGTGTGTGTGTGTGTGTGATGAGAACACTTACAGTCTAATTTCTGAGCAAGACTGAAGTACACAAGTGGGTATTATTCGCGAGATCACCATGCTGTACCCTAGACTCTGAGAACTCATTCATTGTATGATTGCAGGCTTCTACCGTTGGCCCAACATCTCCACCATTGTCCGACCCCTCAGACCCTGATGACCACCATTGTACTCTCTGATGCTGTGACATCTGTTAGTTCGGAAACAAATTCCTAAATAAACAATGGTGCAAAGAAGAAATAACAAATAAATAGAAAATACCTTGAGATGAACGACATGAAAAGAAAACATACAAGACCTTTTGGGATAAATGTAATGCAGCAAAAAGAGAGCCACGTATGTCTGGAGATATCTATATTACAAAAGATGATCTCAAATCAGCAACCTGATAGACATGTATGCATGTGTGTGGGTTTATGAAAATTGCAAACTCATAACACTAAATACAGCAAAGTATAAGCAGTGATTATTTCTGGCCAATTAATAGACATGCTCATTTTTTAACAGCTTTATGTTCTCCCCATTATATATGAAATGATATACGTTCACTTTTATAACAATGTATCATATTATTTTAAAAATATATAGTAGTCAGGGAAGATGTGGCTAAGCTGCAAGGAAAGTTTACGTCCTGGCTTTCTGGCACATGCTTAGCTGATGACTCTTTCACAGGTTTCAAGTGTCTCCTCTTTCTTTTCCTCTCCTCTTCGTTCTCGTCTTCTTCCTGCTGTCCCATTAAAAATCCCCATTCCTAAGAAGCTTCCTTATTATTTGGTTAAGAGAAATTACTAGGCCAGTTCTTCCTTCTGACTGCAGGAAGAATTATGAAATATAGGAAATGACTATTACTAAATGCATGGGCAATATATCAAAGTCCCAAACTGGATGGTTAAGGGGTAGATATTGGCAGTGAAGATAATATGGAGGTGAGTGTTCTGGAATGTGAAAAAGAAGATAGACAATAAACAGTGAAATTGTTTTTCAAATTGCTCTCTTCAAAGACCTAAACATTGTTGGAATGAGTGGAAAAAAGCACATATATCAGATGTGCCCTAAGTTCACATTTCACCCCGATGTCAGAACTTTATCTCTCCCTTCCCAACGTCACTCTGAATCATTTGTATGTGATGCTGTGAGCCTTATATGATATCTTATATCTAGTTTTGTTTCCACAGAATTGAAGCCTGGTATTTACTTATGGAATACAAGAGATTTATTTTCTGATAAAGGAAATTTAAGCATACGACAGCAGTCTAGGGAAGAGTTCACGTCAGGTGAGATGGGACATCCTGACTCCATTAAACATGTTTTCCCACATTAAACAGTATCATAAAGCGAGATTTGCAACTCTGTTCCTAAAGCAGACAGGGGCCTTCACCAACCGTGACCCATCACAAGACTCTTCAGTGCACAAGGGGACAGCATAGAGTAGTGTTCGTGTCAAGGATAGGAGGGAGGAACTGTAGAAACACTGTTGACAGCTAAATCACTGAGAAGGCAGAAATGAAATCTTTGCAGGACATGCTAAGGCACTGGTTCCTGAACTTCAGCTCTTTGCTAAAAGCTCATTATATTTGTCATAATTCCACACCCCATGTGTCATATTACATTAGTTTTTTTGGCTTTAACTTCACTTCGTAAAAACTTGGAAAATGTTTGTTTCAATTGGCCATAGGTGATGATGCACACGAAACGACAGATGCAATATTCAAATTATATATTACAACATGTACGTACATATATACATACAGAAATATGTTACAGAAAGAGGGACAAGGACAGATACAGAGAGATTAAAATATCTGGAACATGCCAAGTCTGCAGAGCAGAAATTCTGCTGGAAGTCCATCTAACAGGGGAATATTCTTTTACCTGAGGGAGCGTCAGCCTTGTTCTCTTCAGGCCGTCAGTGGATTGGATGAGAACTTTCCACTTTATAGAGGGCAACCGACTTAGATCAGACTACTGATTTAAATAATGTTCTCATCCAAAATCATCCTTACAGAAACATAAAGAATAATGTTTGACCAGAAAACTGGAGACATGTGCCAGTGAATCTGACCCATAAATTAACCATCAAGCCTTTTTCCCAGCACATTGACAAAGTGTGTGAAGAAAGTAGAAGAGGAAATAGGTTTATTTGACACAGGCCCCACCGTGACCAAAATGGAAAATGCAAAAAATAGGTTTAAAATATAAGAAAATTACTATTAATGATTAAGAAGTTGTTTATGAATGGCAATGAACTTCAGTGACTGCATTTTTAATAAAGAGATTACAACTTTCTCTCGAATTTACCCCTAGGTTTGATGTGAAACAACATGTGTTTAAATCATTCATAAGTATTAAATACATACAAATTTAGTTGCGTGAATGGCATTGCCTAATTTATTGGGTTTCCCAATAATTTCAAAGCGACAGGAAGCCAGAATATTGGAACAATCCTCTGAGATTTCTTCCAAAATTGAAGACATCCAAGGAGGTCAGTTGGGAGAAATTAGGTCGGAGAATGTGTTATGTCCCTTTGGGAGGTATGAGCAAAAAGCTTCATTTCTGTTGTAAGTTTTGGGTCTGAGCTGCCGGATCATCCGAGTTATGGCAGGGGATGCTCCGTGCCTGATGAATTCCTTGTGATAGGAAGTAAAACAGATTTATAAAGTTCACAGGAATCTGACTGCTGGATGTTCTTCATTTGAAGAGGCAAACAGTGAAAGGAAGACTGTAGTGGTCCACACTTTACTACCCGTTTCCAAGTGTCATGATAGGAAATCATATGAGATGATGTGCAAATTTCCCTGCGTCCATTATCGAAGATGAAAGGAGACTCTGTTGAGCAAGCCATGAAACAAGGGGAAATGAATTGTAAGAAAGACTTGAGGTAAGGAGACATATGTCACCAGGTAGCAAGGCCCTTTTGAAACCATCATGTACAATAAACTTGCCACCAGATCAAGTGCAACTAGGCAGGCAGTTTTAGATGTCAAGGATGGTGAAGGATAGAAAAGGGTCATCTTCCCCAGTCAAGGAAGGGAACTTCTGACTACAAGTTAGAGGACACTCCAAGTGCTCCCACTGCCTTAAACCACTGAAAGTCAGAGGTAAGGCAGGAACTCTGTGAGTCATGAGAACATAATCCAGTGAGGAGACCTGTAACAAGATATTTCCTGTTTTCTGAGTCGCTGCCAAGCCAGTTATGGATGGATTTGCATTTGGGCTGGGGAGTGATTGGACCAGGCCAGTTTTGGTAGCTCCGCTTCCCCTTGGGTGAGGCAGTAAGTGCCAATAAAAAGGGCCTCTGCTCCACGACGGCTATCCTCCTGCTACTCGAGTTCCGATTAAATTTGTAGAACCTGGTGAGTCTGATTCTTCAGTTCAACTTTGTTCTTGGACAACTGAATGTTGAGTTTATGCTGGAGACAGCAAGTTGGATGGGTCCAAAGTTATCATCATGGGTATAATGCTACTTAGTGGATGGGAACTTGGAATCTGGGCACAACGTTGTGTTGTATTGACTAGATTTCTGATACCTAGTTTGAATTCCGCTATTGAAAAAGAAATCAACAGGAAAATTTTACATGAAGGGAGAAAGAGCAAAGTGTTTACCTTTTTCTATGCCTTTCTCTTGGACCTCTGCTGGGATTTCAGAGGCATTTGTCTTAGAAGGTGCGAGACCCTTAGATTCATCCTGATTGCCCTTTGCTCTGTACATAAGTCATGCTGTCGGGACCTCATGAGAGAAAATGGTGATAGAAATTGCTTGTGAGCTTGCCCAGGATTTTAGAACTTGTGATGGCCTTTTGTGAAGATGTCGTTTTCATAAGAAAGAAAGAAAGTAAAAAATACAGAAAGAAAGAAAGACACAAAGCAAAAGAGAAAACTTCGCTTGTTTCTTTAAAACAAAGATATTTTCTTTAGAAAAGTTGTGTGAGAAAAGAGAAGGTTTTCTCTGGATTGCTATAACGATTTTCTGAAGAGCGAGAGAGAAGTCAGAAACTCATTAAAAGGTATTAAAGAGATTAAAGCACATACTTAGAGATTGGTGAGATACTATCTGTTGTTATTCGAAAAGATTTTGCTCTTTTCTCTATAGGAATTCCTTCTTGTGAACACAGTCATATACTTTCTTTCAGATATTAAGACTCCAGAAAGATGTCTTCTCAACAAAAGCAGTGCAAACAGCCCTGCCAGCCACAACCAGTGTGCCCACCAAAGTGTCCTGACCCTTGCCCATCTTGCAAGTGTCCAGACCCTTGCCCACCTTGCAAGTGCCCAGACCCTTGCCCACCTATAAAGTGCCCTGACCCATGCCCACCTTGCAAGTGTCCAGACCCTTGCCCACCTTGCAAGTGTCCAGACCCTTGCCCACCTATAAAGTGCCCTGACCCATGCCCACCTTGCAAGTGTCCAGACCCTTGCCCACCTTGCAAGTGTCCAGACCCTTGCCCACCTTGCAAGTGTCCAGACCCTTGCCCTCCTATAAAGTGCCCTGACCCATGCGTGCCTCAGCAGTGCAAGCAGAAATGCCCTCCTGGGGCACCTGCTCATCATTGCTAACAGAAATGCCTGCCCAAGAGTAGGTAAGAGCTTCCCCTTTAATCTGCATCTGGAAAGAATAAGGACAATCGTCTCCACTAGATCCACAGCTCCACCTTCATCTTCTCTTCAAAGCCTATCATGGATACGGAAGAAGCTTCTCCACCCTTCAGCCTCAATATGCGTGTAGTGCTTCCTGACAGACAGAGCTTTCTTATCTGAGGCTGCTGTACTGCTTCCCTCTGGGAGGTGCCCTAGAAAGCATCGCAGAGCCTCAGAAGGAAGAGCAGCAGCCTTCCTCCTGGGCGCCCTCTGAGGATTCTCTCACTGTCTTCTGTGTCATTCGGTCACCTGGGCCTGGCTTACTACCAGCTGAGCAATTGTTACATATCCCCCACTTCCTGAATAAAATACAATTCTTTTCTGTAATGGGAAAATTTTTTTCTTTTTTTAAAAACCTGCTTTTAGCAATATCATATCATAATTTTGCTTGATTTCGATCTATCTTTGATCCCGAGTTTCAGGCTCTCAGAGTCAGTGTTATCTGAATTTCGAGTCGTATCAATGATTATTTCTATACACTTTCAAATAGAGGTTATTTTCCTAATTATTGCTTGATTGGTTTGAGGAACAAATAGTTTACCTTCTTGGGATTTCAAACCCTTTAATAAAGTGTGGGGAAAATCACATTTACAGCGCCATCTTGCTTAGGCATAAAAATTACATGAATGTGTGTCATTCAGTTGGCACAATGCCGAGCACATAATTGGCATTTGAGAGGTGGCTGATCACCACTGTCTCTGTCATCATCACCGTCATCATCACCACGACCGTCACCACCACCCCCAGGTGCTCCAGCAGGGGAGTGGCTCAGACATGCATGTAGGGCATGCAAGGAGATTCTTAAACTCTATTACCCATTCATACTCTGTGTTCATTTTCTTTTCCAATTTAACCGAATTTTTAATCTGACACTACAAAGTAACCAGTTTGGGAAATTATTGGGGTACTCTGTATAAAATTATAATAGTTCTGAAAACATGGGTAGTAAAAAAGAAAGGGAATTTAAAGGGACCTCACAAAACAAAGTGCTCCCTGCTCTCCATGTGTATAACGTGCCGTTCTTACTGCAAAACTCAACAACCTCAGGTCTTATTATATTTTTTCACCTCGGAAATTACATTCTTGATTATTTTGACCCCCACTTTGAGATACACTGGGGATTCCAATGTTTATCTTGATTTACAAAATGACTGTTGCTATGCAGCTTGTTTTCCAAGTGCTCAGCTTACTGGTCCAGTAAGCTGTGAAGAGGGATGTGTTTATTAAGCATATCTCTTCTTGTGGTTAGAAGTAAAGGAGTCAAAGATGCCAGAACTGCAGAAGCAAACAGATGCCCATGTTACTGTTCAACGCTCATCAGACTATGACATGAGTGAAAAATAAACACTGAGATTTGGGAGTTTTCTCTACTGTAGCTACTGTTATTTGACCTGACATAGAAATTAGTTCTTTCAGGTGGGATGCTCCCATAACAAATCTCAAAATTGTGGCATTGTCTTATGTGTCTGGACGTGGTTGGAAAGGAATCTGATATTGGAAGCCGTAAATGTGGTTCTATGTGTTATTCAATGGCAAAATGTTTGCAGTAATGGTTGTCCATTGTATCTTTAGATGCAGAGCAATGGTTGGTCAATTGTTGATTTGCTCAGGGTAATTCAGTAGACGTATGTTCAGGAAAAACTTTCTGGTTGACAGGCCAGAAATGTAAAGAATGAAAAGAAAAATAATACAGCCCAGGAACTCAAAACCTTGCTGAATTAGAATACTCACTGCTTGTAAGTCCTAAAGAGCAAGATACGAAATTAGAAGTGGTTTTCAAATAGAAGTCCAATTTCAGTTGACTGTTACAACAGAGAAAAGAGACAGAAGTTGTCATCTTTCCACCTTTGTGCCAGGGAGCCTCATGGTAGCTGTATTATGTTGTGGGGAAAGGCAGTAATTTAATCAGGCCAGAAAATTACTTCTACAAAAGGAACTTCCTGAGATCCATAGGACATAGAAATGATTGGAGGACTGAAATTATATCAGGTGCCTAATAAGTTTTTCAGGGAATTGAGAACTAAATAAACTACGTGCCAAAATGAAAAAGAATGATTTTCAAGATTACTAACGACTTTCCTGCCCACCTTTCCCTATTTTCCACCCTACGAAATCAGATATGGTAAGTACAGATGACTAAACCGGAATATCCACTCTGAGACGGGTACAAGGACCCCAGAATAATCGATAAAGGAAGCTCTCTCAGAGAATAGTATCAGATCCTAAGAGAGCCAAGGAGGAGAAGGAACACAGAGATGCTCAAACATTGTTACTCTGTTGTATGATGGTTATTCCTTCATGTTTTCCCTCCGGGTTTATTGATGTATAATTGACAAATGAAATTGTACATATTTACGGTGTATAATGTGATGATTTGACATATGTGTACTTTATGCAGTGATTACCATCATCGATCACTTAGCACATTAATCACTTCATCAGTAACAAGGTAATGTGTTTATGTCTGTGTGTGTGTGTGTGTGTGTGTGTGTGATGAGAACACTTACAGTCTAATTTCTGAGCAAGATTGAAGTACACAAGTGGGTATTATTAGCGAGATCACCATGCTGTACCCTAGACTCTGAGAACTCATTCATTGTATGATTGCAGGCTTCTACCGTTGGCCCAACATCTCCACCATTGTCCGACCCCTCAGACCCTGATGACCACCATTGTACTCTCTGATGCTGTGACATCTGTTAGTTCAGAAACAAATTCCTAAATAAACAATGGTGCAAAGAAGAAATAACAAATAAATAGAAAATACCTTGAGATGAACGACATGAAAAGAAAACATACAAGACCTTTTGGGATAAATGTAATGCAGCAAAAAGAGAGCCACCTATGTCTGGAGATATCTATATTACAAAAGATGATCTCAAATCAGCAACCTGATAGACATGTATGCATGTGTGTGGGTTTATGAAAATTGCAAACTCATAACACTAAATACAGCAAAGTATAAGCAGTGATTATTTCTGGCCATTTAATAGACATGCTCATTTTTTAACAGCTTTATGTTTTCCCCATTGTAAATGAAATGATATACATTCACTTTTATAACAATGTATCATATTATTTTAAAAATATATAGTAGTCAGGGAAGATGTGGCTAAGCTGCAAGGAAAGTTTACGTCCTGGCTTTCTGGCACATGCTTAGCTGATGACTCTTTCACAGGTTTCAAGTGTCTCCTCTTTCTTTTCCTCCCCTCTTCGTTCTCGTCTTCTTCCTGCTGTCCCATTAAAAAACCCCATTCCTAAGAAGCTTCCTTATTATTTGGTTAAGAGAAATTACTAGGCCAGTTCTTCCTTCTGACTGCAGGAAGAATTATGAAATATAGGAAATGACTATTACTAAATGCATGGGCAATATATCAGAGTCCCAAACTGGATGGTTAAAGGGTAGATATTGGCAGTGAAGATAATATGGAGGTGAGTGTTCTGGAATGTGAAAAAGAAGATAGACAATAAACAGTGAAATTGTTTTTCAAATTGCTCTCTTCAAAGACCTAAACATTGTTGGAATGAGTGGAAAAAAGCACATGTATCAGATGTGCCCTAAGTTCACATTTCACCCCGATGTCAGAACTTTATCTCTCCCTTCCCAACGTCACTCTGAATCATTTGTATGTGATGCTGTGAGCCTTAAATGATATCTTATATCTAGTTTTGTTTCCACAGAATTGAAGCCTGGTATTTACTTATGGAATACAAGAGATTTATTTTCTGATAAAGGAAATTTAAGCATACGACAGCAGTCTAGGGAAGAGTTCACGTCAGGTGAGATGGGACATCCTGACTCCATTAAACATGTTTTCCCACATTAAACAGTATCATAAAGCGAGATTTGCAACTCTGTTCCTAAAGCAGACAGGGGCCTTCACCAACCGTGACCCATCACAAGACTCTTCAGTGCCCAAGGGGACAGCATAGAGTAGTGTTCGTGTCAAGGATAGGAGGGAGGAACTGTAGAAACACTGTTGACAGCTAAATCACTGAGAAGGCAGAAATGAAATCTTTGCAGGACATGCTAAGGCACTGGTTCCTGAACTTCAGCTCTTTGCTAAAAGCTCATTATATTTGTCATAATTCCACACCCCATGTGTCATATTACATTAGTTTTTTTGGCTTTAACTTCACTTCCTAAAAACTTTGAAAATGTTTGTTTCAATTGGCCATAGGTGATGATGCACACGAAACGACAGATGCAATATTCAAATTATATATTACAACATGTATGTACATATATACATACAGAAATATGTTACAGAAAGAGGGACAAGGACAGATACAGAGAGATTAAAATATCTGGAACATGCCAAGTCTGCAGAGCAGAAATTCTGTTGGAAGTCCATCTAACAGGGGAATATTCTTTTACCTGAGGGAGCGTCAGCCTTGTTCTCTTCAGGCCGTCAGTGGATTGGATGAGAACTTTCCACTTTATAGAGGGCAACCGACTTAGATCAGACTACTGATTTAAATAATGTTCTCATCCAAAATCATCCTTACAGAAACATAAAGAATAATGTTTGACCAGAAAACTGGAGACATGTGCCAGTGAATCTGACCCATAAATTAACCATCAAGCCTTTTTCCCAGCACATTGACAAAGTGTGTGAAGAAAGTAGAAGAGGAAATAGGTTTATTTGACACAGGCCCCACCGTGACCAAAATGGAAAATGCAAAACATAGGTTTAAAATATAAGAAAATTACTATTAATGATTAAGAAGTTGTTTATGAATGGCAATGAACTTCAGTGACTGCATTTTTAATAAAGAGATTACAACTTTCTCTCGAATTTACCCCTAGGTTTGATGTGAAACAACATGTGTTTAGATCATTCATAAGTATTAAATACGTACAAATTTAGTTGCGTGAATGGCATTGCCTAATTTATTGGGTTTCCCAATAATTTCAAAGCGACAGGAAGCCAGAATATTGGAACAATCCTCTGAGATTTCTTCCAAAATTGAAGACATCCAAGGAGGTCAGTTGGGAGAAATTAGGTCGGAGAATGTGTTATGTCCCTTTGGGAGGTATGAGCAAAAAGCTTCATTTCTGTTGTAAGTTTTGGGTCTGAGCTGCCAGATCATCCGAGTTATGGCAGGGGATGCTCCGTGCCTGATGAATTCCTTGTGAGAGGAAGTAAAACAGATTTATAAAGTTCACAGGAATCTGACTGCTGGATGTTCTTCATTTGAAGAGGCAAACAGTGAAAGGAAGAGTGTAGTGGTCCACACTTTACTACCCGTTTCCAAGTGTCATGATAGGAAATCATATGAGATGATGTGCAAATTTCCCTGCGTCCATTATCGAAGATGAAAGGAGACTCTGTTGAGCAAGCCATGAAACAAGGGGAAATGAATTGTAAGAAAGACTTGAGGTAAGCAGACATATGTCACCAGGTAGCAAGGCCCTTTTGAAACCATCATGTACAATAAACTTGCCACCAGATCAGGTGCAACTAGGCAGGCAGTTTTAGATGTCAAGGATGGTGAAAGATAGAAAAGGGTCATCCTCCCCAGTCAAGTAAGGGAACTTCTGACTACAAGTTAGAGGACACTCCAAGTGCTCCCACTGCCTTAAACCACTGAAAGTGAGAGGTAAGGCAGGAACTCTGTGAGTCATGAGAACATAATCCAGTGAGGAGACCTGTAACAAGATATTTCCTGTTTTCTGAGTCGCTGCCAAGCCAGTTATGGATGGATTTGCATTTGGGCTGGGAAATGATTGGACCAGGCCAGTTTTGGTAGCTCCGCTTCCCCCTGGGTGGGGCCGTAAGTGCCAATAAAAAGGGCCTCTGCTCCACGACGGCTATCCTCCTGCTACTCGAGTTCCGATTGAATTTGTAGAACCTGGTGAGTCTGATTCTTCAGTTCAACTTTGTTCTTGGACAACTGAATGGGGAGTTTATGCTGGAGACAGCAAGTTGGATGGGTCCAAAGTTATCATCATGGGTATAATGCTACTTAGTGGATGGGAACTTGGAATCTGGGCACAACGTTGTGTTGTATTGACTAGATTTCTGATACCTAGTTTGAATTCCGCTATTGAAAAAGAAATCAACAGGAAAATTTTACATGAAGGGAGAAAGAGCAAAGTGTTTACCTTTTTCTATGCCTTTCTCTTGGACCTCTGCTGGGATTTCAGAGGCATTTGTCTTAGAAGGTGCGAGACCCTTAGATTCATCCTGATTGCCCTTTGCTCTGTACATAAGTCATGCTGTCGGGACCTCATGAGAGAAAATGGTGATAGAAATTGCTTGTGAGCTTGCCCAGGATTTTAGAACTTGTGATGGCCTTTTGTGAAGATGTCGTTTTCATAAAAAAGAAAGAAAGTAAAAAATACAGAAAGAAAGAAAGACACAAAGCAAAAGAGAAAACTTCGCTTGTTTCTTTAAAACAAAGATATTTTCTTTAGAAAAGTTGTGTGAGAAAAGAGAAGGTTTTCTCTGGATTGCTATAACGATTTTCTGAAGAACGAGAGAGAAGTCAGAAATTCATTAAAAGGTATTAAAGAGATTAAAGCACATACTTAGAGATTGGTGAGATACTATCTGTTGTTATTCCAAAAGATTTTGCTCTTTTCTCTATAGGAATTCCTTCTTGTGAACACAGTCATATACTTTCTTTCAGATATTAAGACTCCAGAAAGATGTCTTCTCAACATCAGCAGTGCAAGCAGCCCTGCCAGCCACAACCAGTGTGCCCACCAAAGTGTCCTGACCCTTGCCCACCTTGCAAGTGTCCAGACCCTTGCCCACCTTGCAAGTGCCCAGACCCTTGCCCACCTATAAAGTGCCCTGACCCATGCCCACCTTGCAAGTGTCCAGACCCTTGCCCACCTTGCAAGTGTCCAGACCCTTGCCCACCTATAAAGTGCTCTGACCCATGCGTGCCTCAGCAGTGCAAGCAGAAATGCCCTCCTGGGGCACCTGCTCATCATTGCTAGCAGAAATGCCTGCCCAAGAGTAGGTAAGAGCTTGCCCTTTTATCTGCATCTGGAAAGGATAAGGACAATCGGCTCCACTAGATCCACAGCTCCACCTTCATCTTCTCTTCAAAGACTATCATGGATACGGAAGTAGCTTCTCCACCCTTCAGCCTCAATATGCGTGTGGTGCTTCCTGACAGACAGAGCTTTCTTATCTGAGGCTGCTGTACTGCTTCCCTCTGGGAGGTGCCCAAGAAAGCATCGCAGAGCCTCAGAAGGAAGAGCAGCAGCCTTCCTCCTGGGCGCCCTCTGAGGATTGTCTCACTGTCTTCTGTGTCGTTCGGTCACCTGGGCCTGGCTTACTACCAGCTGAGCAATTGTTAATTATCCCCCACTTCCTGAATAAAATACAATTATTTTCTGTGATGGGAAAATTTTTTTCTTTTTTTAAAAACCTTCTTTTAGCAATATCATATCATAATTTTGCTTGATTTCGATCTTTCTTTGATCCCGAGTTTCAGGCTCTCAGAGTCAGTGTTATCTGAATTTCGAGTCGTATCAATGATTATTTCTATACACTTTCAAATAGAGGTTATTTTCCTAATTATTACTTGATTGGTTTGAGGAACAAATAGTTTACCTTCTTGGGATTTCAAACCCTTTAATAAAGTGTGGGGAAAATCACATTTACAGCGCCAACTTGCTTAGGCATAAAAATTACATGAATGTGTGTCATTCAGTTGGCACAATGCCGAGCACATAATTGGCATTTGAGAGGTGGCTGATCACCATTGTCTCTGTCATCATCACCGTCACCACCACCACGACCGTCACCACCACCCCCAGGTGCTCCAGCAGGGGAGTGGCTCAGACATGCATGTAGGGCATGCAAGGAGATTCTTAAAGTCTATTACCCGTTCATACTCTGTGTTCATTTTCTTTTCCAATTTAACCGAATTTTTAATCTGACACTACAAAGTAACCAGTTTGGGAAATTATTGGGGTACTCTGTATAAAATTATAATAGTTCTGAAAACATGGGTAGTACAAAAGAAAGGGAATTTAAAGGGACCTCACAAAACAAAGCGCTCCCTGCTCTCCATGTGTATAACATGCCGTTCTTACTGCAAAACTCAACAACCTCAGGTCTTATTATATTTTTTCACCTCGGAAATTACATTCTTGATTATTTTGACCCCCACTTTGAGATACACTGGGGATTCCAATGTTTATCTTGATTTACAAAACGACTGTTGCTATGCAGCTTGTTTTCCAAGTGCTCAGCTTACTGGTCCAGTAAGCTGTGAAAAGGGATGTGTTTATTGAGCATGTCTCTTCTTGTGGTTAGAAGTAAAGGAATCAAAGATGCCAGAACTGCAGAAGCAAACAGATGCCCATGTTACTGTTCAACGCTCATCAGACTATGACATGAGTGAAAAATAAACACTGAGATTTGGGAGTTTTCTCTACTGTAGCTACTGTTATTTGACCTGACATAGAAATTAGTTCTTTCAGGTGGGATGCTCCCATAACTAATCTCAAAATTGTGGCATTGTCTTATGTGTCTGGACGTGGTTGGAAAGGAATCTGATATTGGAAGCCATAAATGTGGTTTTACGTGTTATTCAATGGCAAAATGTTTGCAGTATTGGTTGTCAATTGTATCTTTAGATGCAGAGCAACGGTTGGTCAATTGTTGATTTGCTCAGGGTAATTCAGTAGACGTATGTTCAGGAAAAACTTTCTGGTTGACAGGCCAGAAATGTAAAGAATGAAAAGAAAAATAATACAGCCCAGAAACTCAAAACCTTGCTGAATTAGAATACTCACTGCTTGTAAGTCCTAAAGAGCAAGATATGAGATTAGAAGTGGTTTTCAAGTAGAAGTCCAATTTCAGTTGACTGTTACAACAGAGAAAAGAGACAGAAGTTGTCGTCTTTCCACCTTTGTGCCAGGGAGCCTCATGGTAGCTGTATTATGTTGTGGGGAAAGGCAGTAATTTAATCAGGCCAGAAAATTACTTCTACAAAAGGAACTTCCTGAGATCCATAGGACATAGAAATGATTGGAGGACTGAAATTATATCAGGTGCCTAATAAGTTTTTGAGGGAATTGAGAACTAAATAAACTACGTGCCAAAATGAAAAAGAATGATTTTCAAGATTACTAACGACTTTCCTGCCCACCTTTCCCTATTTTCCACCCTACGAAATCAGATATGGTAAGTACAGATGACTAAACCGGAATATCCACTCTGAGACGGGTACAAGGACCCCAGAATAATCGATAAAGGAAGCTCTCTCAGAGAATAGTATCAGATCCTAAGAGAGCCAAGGAGGAGAAGGAACTCAGAGATGCTCAAACATTGTTACTGTGTTGTATGATGGTTATTCCTTCATGTTTTCCCTCCGGGTTTATTGATGTATAATTGACAAATGAAATTGTACATATTTACGGTGTATAATGTGATGATTTGACATATGTGTACTTTATGCAGTGATTACCATCATCGATCACTTAGCACATTAATCACTTCATCAGTAACAAGGTAATGTGTTTATGTCTCTGTGTGTGTGTGTGTGTGTGTGTGTGTGTGTGTGTGTGTGTGATGAGAACACTTACAGTCTAATTTCTGAGCAAGATTGAAGTACACAAGTGGGTATTATTAGCGAGCTCACCATGCTGTACCCTAGACTCTGAGAACTCATTCATTGTATGATTGCAGGCTTCTACCGTTGGCCCAACATCTCCACCACTGTCCGACCCCTCAGACCCTGATGACCACCATTGTACTCTCTGATGCTGTGACATCTGTTAGTTCGGAAACAAATTCCTAAATAAACAATGGTGCAAAGAAGAAATAACAAATAAATAGAAAATACCTTGAGATGAACGACATGAAAAGAAAACATACAAGACCTTTTGGGATAAATGTAATGCAGCAAAAAGAGAGCCACCTATGTCTGGAGATATCTATATTAGAAAAGATGATCTCAAATCAGCAACCTGATAGACATGTATGCATGTGTGTGGGTTTATGAAAATTGCAAACTCATAACACTAAATACAGCAAAGTATAAGCAGTGATTATTTCTGGCCATTTAATAGACATGCTCATCTTTTAACAGCTTTATGTTCTCCCCATTGTATATGAAATGATATACATTCACTTTTATAACAATGTATCATATTATTTTAAAAATATATAGTAGTCAGGGAAGATGTGGCTAAGCTGCAAGGAAAGTTTACGTCCTGGCTTTCTGGCACGTGCTTAGCTGATGACTCTTTCACAGGTTTCAAGTGTCTCCTCTTTTTTTCCTCTCCTCTTCGTTCTCGTCTTCTTCCTGCTGTCCCATTAAAAAACCCCATTCCTAAGAAGCTTCCTTATTATTTGGTTAAGAGAAATTACTAGGCCAGTTCTTCCTTCTGACTGCAGGAAGAATTATGAAATATAGGAAATGACTATTACTAAATGCATGGGCAATATATCAAAGTCCCAAACTGGATGGTTAAAGGGTAGATATTGGCAGTGAAGATAATATGGAGGTGAGTGTTCTGGAATGTGAAAAAGAAGATAGACAATAAACAGTGAAATTGTTTTTCAAATTGCTCTCTTCAAAGACCTAAACATTGTTGGAATGAGTGGAAAAAAGCACATATATCAGATGTGCCCTAAGTTCACATTTCACCCCGATGTCAGAACTTTATCTCTCCCTTCCCAACGTCACTCTGAATTATTTGTATGTGATGCTGTGAGCCATAAATGATATCTTATATCTAGTTTTGTTTCCACAGAATTGAAGCCTGGTATTTACTTATGGAATACAAGAGATTTATTTTCTGATAAAGGAAATTTAAGCATACGACAGCAGTCTAGGGAAGAGTTCACGTCAGGTGAGATGGGACATCCTGACTCCATTAAACATGTTTTCCCACATTAAACAGTATCATAAAGCGAGATTTGCAACTCTGTTCCTAAAGCAGACAGGGGCCTTCACCAACCGTGACCCATCACAAGACTCTTCAGTGCCCAAGGGGACAGCATAGAGTAGTGTCCGTGTCAAGGATAGGAGGAAGGAACTGTAGAAACACTGTTGAAAGCTAAATCACTGAGAAGACAGAAATGAAATCTTTGCAGGTTATGCTAAGGCACTGGTTCCTGAACTTCAGCTCTTTGCTAAAAGCTCATTATATTTGTCATAATTCCACACCCCATGTGTCATATTACATTAGTTTTTTTGGCTTTAACTTCACTTCGTAAAAACTTTGAAAATGTTTGTTTCAATTGGCCATAGGTGATGATGCACACGAAACGACAGATGCAATATTCAAATTATATATTACAACATGTACGTACATATATACATACAGAAATATGTTACAGAAAGAGGGACAAGGACAGATACAGAGAGATTAAAATATCTGGAACATGCCAAGTCTGCAGAGCAGAAATTCTGCTGGAAGTCCATCTAACAGGGGAATATTCTTTTACCTGAGGGAGCGTCAGCCTTGTTCTCTTCAGGCCGTCAGTGGATTGGATGAGAACTTTCCACTTTATAGAGGGCAACCGACTTAGATCAGACTACTGATTTAAATAATGTTCTCATCCAAAATCATCCTTACAGAAACATAAAGAATAATGTTTGACCAGAAAACTGGAGACATGTGCCAGTGAATCTGACCCATAAATTAACCATCAAGCCTTTTTCCCAGCACATTGACAAAGTGTGTGAAGAAAGTAGAAGAGGAAATAGGTTTATTTGACACAGGCCCCACCGTGACCAAAATGGAAAATGCAAAACATAGGTTTAAAATATAAGAAAATTACTATTAATGATTAAGAAGTTGTTTATGAATGGCAATGAACTTCAGTGACTGCATTTTTAATAAAGAGATTACAACTTTCTCTCGAATTTACCCCTAGGTTTGATGTGAAACAACATGTGTTTAGATCATTCATAAGTATTAAATACGTACAAATTTAGTTGCGTGAATGGCATTGCCTAATTTATTGGGTTTCCCAATAATTTCAAAGCGACAGGAAGCCAGAATATTGGAACAATCCTCTGAGATTTCTTCCAAAATTGAAGACATCCAAGGAGGTCAGTTGGGAGAAATTAGGTCGGAGAATGTGTTATGTCCCTTTGGGAGGTATGAGCAAAAAGCTTCATTTCTGTTGTAAGTTTTGGGTCTGAGCTGCCGGATCATCCGAGTTATGGCAGGGGATGCTCCGTGCCTGATGAATTCCTTGTGAGAGGAAGTAAAACAGATTTATAAAGTTCACAGGAATCTGACTGCTGGATGTTCTTCATTTGAAGAGGCAAACAGTGAAAGGAAGACTGTAGTGGTCCACACTTTACTACCCGTTTCCAAGTGTCATGATAGGAAATCATATGAGATGATGTGCAAATTTCCCTGCGTCCATTATCGAAGATGAAAGGAGACTCTGTTGAGCAAGCCATGAAACAAGGGGAAATGAATTGTAAGAAAGACTTGAGGTAAGCAGACATATGTCACCAGGTAGCAAGGCCCTTTTGAAACCATCATGTACAATAAACTTGCCACCAGATCAGGTGCAACTAGGCAGGCAGTTTTAGATGTCAAGGATGGTGAAAGATAGAAAAGGGTCATCCTCCCCAGTCAAGTAAGGGAACTTCTGACTACAAGTTAGAGGACACTCCAAGTGCTCCCACTGCCTTAAACCACTGAAAGTGAGAGGTAAGGCAGGAACTCTGTGAGTCATGAGAACATAATCCAGTGAGGAGACCTGTAACAAGATATTTCCTGTTTTCTGAGTCGCTGCCAAGCCAGTTATGGATGGATTTGCATTTGGGCTGGGAAATGATTGGACCAGGCCAGTTTTGGTAGCTCCGCTTCCCCCTGGGTGGGGCCGTAAGTGCCAATAAAAAGGGCCTCTGCTCCACGACGGCTATCCTCCTGCTACTCGAGTTCCGATTGAATTTGTAGAACCTGGTGAGTCTGATTCTTCAGTTCAACTTTGTTCTTGGACAACTGAATGTGGAGTTTATGCTGGAGACAGCAAGTTGGATGGGTCCAAAGTTATCATCATGGGTATAATGCTACTTAGTGGATGGGAACTTGGAATCTGGGCACATCGTTGTGTTGTATTGACTAGATTTCTGATACCTAGTTTGAATTCCGCTATTGAAAAAGAAATCAACAGGAAAATTTTACATGAAGGGAGAAAGAGCAAAGTGTTTACCTTTTTCTATGCCTTTCTCTTGGACCTCTGCTGGGATTTCAGAGGCATTTGTCTTAGAAGGTGTGAGACCCTTAGATTCATCCTGATTGCCCTTTGCTCTGTACATAAGTCATGCTGTCGGGACCTCATGAGAGAAAATGGTGATAGAAATTGCTTGTGAGCTTGCCCAGGATTTTAGAACTTGTGATGGCCTTTTGTGAAGATGTCGTTTTCATAAAAAAGAAAGAAAGTAAAAAATACAGAAAGAAAGAAAGACACAAAGCAAAAGAGAAAACTTCGCTTGTTTCTTTAAAACAAAGATATTTTCTTTAGAAAAGTTGTGTGAGAAAAGAGAAGGTTTTCTCTGGATTGCCATAACGATTTTCTGAAGAACGAGAGAGAAGTCAGAAATTCATTAAAAGGTATTAAAGAGATTAAAGCACATACTTAGAGATTGGTGAGATACTATCTGTTGTTATTCCAAAAGATTTTGCTCTTTTCTCTATAGGAATTCCTTCTTGTGAACACAGTCATATACTTTCTTTCAGATATTAAGACTCCAGAAAGATGTCTTCTCAACATCAGCAGTGCAAGCAGCCCTGCCAGCCACAACCAGTGTGCCCACCAAAGTGTCCTGATCCTTGCCCACCTTGCAAGTGTCCAGACCCTTGCCCACCTTGCAAGTGCCCAGACCCTTGCCCACCTATAAAGTGCCCTGACCCATGCCCACCTTGCAAGTGTCCAGACCCTTGCCCACCTTGCAAGTGTCCAGACCCTTGCCCACCTATAAAGTGCTCTGACCCATGCGTGCCTCAGCAGTGCAAGCAGAAATGCCCTCCTGGGGCACCTGCTCATCATTGCTAGCAGAAATGCCTGCCCAAGAGTAGGTAAGAGCTTGCCCTTTTATCTGCATCTGGAAAGGATAAGGACAATCGGCTCCACTAGATCCACAGCTCCACCTTCATCTTCTCTTCAAAGCCTATCATGGATACGGAAGAAGCTTCTCCACCCTTCAGCCTCAATATGCGTGTGGTGCTTCCTGACAGACAGAGCTTTCTTATCTGAGGCTGCTGTACTGCTTCCCTCTGGGAGGTGCCCAAGAAAGCGTCGCAGAGCCTCAGAAGGAAGAGCAGCAGCCTTCCTCCTGGGCGCCCTCTGAGGATTGTCTCACTGTCTTCTGTGTCGTTCGGTCACCTGGGCCTGGCTTACTACCAGCTGAGCAATTGTTACTTATCCCCCACTTCCTGAATAAAATACAATTCTTTTCTGTGATGGGAAAAATTTTTTCTTTTTTTAAAAACCTGCTTTTAGCGATATCATATCATAATTTTGCTTGATTTCGATCTTTCTTTGATCCCGAGTTTCAGGCTCTTAGAGTCAGTGTTATCTGAATTTCGAGTCGTATCAATGATTATTTCTATACAGTTTCAAATAGAGGTTATTTTCCTAATTATTGCTTGATTGGTTTGAGGAACAAATAGTTTACCTTCTTGGGATTTCAAACCCTTTAATAAAGTGTGGGGAAAATCACATTTACAGCGCCAACTTGCTTAGGCATAAAAATTACATGAATGTGTGTCATTCAGTTGGCACAATGCCGAGCACATAATTGGCATTTGAGAGGTGGCTGATCACCATTGTCTCTGTCATCATCACCGTCACCACCACCACGACCGTCACCACCACCCCCAGGTGCTCCAGCAGGGGAGTGGCTCAGACATGCATGTAGGGCATGCAAGGAGATTCTTAAAGTCTATTACCCGTTCATATTCTGTGTTCATTTTCTTTTCCAATTTAACCGAATTTTTAATCTGACACTACAAAGTAACCAGTTTGGGAAATTATTGGGGTACTCTGTATAAAATTATAATAGTTCTGAAAACATGGGTAGTACAAAAGAAAGGGAATTTAAAGGGACCTCACAAAACAAAGCGCTCCCTGCTCTCCATGTGTATAACGTGCCGTTCTTACTGCAAAACTCAACAACCTCAGGTCTTATTATATTTTTTCACCTCGGAAATTACATTCTTGATTATTTTGACCCCCACTTTGAGATACACTGGGGATTCCAATGTTTATCTTGATTTACAAAACGACTGTTGCTATGCAGCTTGTTTTCCAAGTGCTCAGCTTACTGGTCCAGTAAGCTGTGAAAAGGGATGTGTTTATTGAGCATATCTCTTCTTGTGGTTAGAAGTAAAGGAGTCAAAGATGCCAGAACTGCAGAAGCAAACAGATGCCCATGTTACTGTTCAACGCTCATCAGACTATGACATGAGTGAAAAATAAACACTGAGATTTGGGAGTTTTCTCTACTGTAGCTACTGTTATTTGACCTGACATAGAAATTAGTTCTTTCAGGTGGGATGCTCCCATAACTAATCTCAAAATTGTGGCATTGTCTTATGTGTCTGGACGTGGTTGGAAAGGAATCTGATATTGGAAGCCATAAATGTGGTTTTACGTGTTATTCAATGGCAAAATGTTTGCAGTAATGGTTGTCCATGGTATCTTTAGATGCAGAGCAACGGTTGGTCAATTGTTGATTTGCTCAGGGTAATTCAGTAGACGTATGTTCAGGAAAAACTTTCTGGTTGACAGGCCAGAAATGTAAAGAATGAAAAGAAAAATAATACAGCCCAGAAACTCAAAACCTTGCTGAATTAGAATACTCACTGCTTGTAAGTCCTAAAGAGCAAGATATGAGATTAGAAGTGGTTTTCAAGTAGAAGTCCAATTTCAGTTGACTGTTACAACAGAGAAAAGAGACAGAAGTTGTCGTCTTTCCACCTTTGTGCCAGGGAGCCTCATGGTAGCTGTATTATGTTGTGGGGAAAGGCAGTAATTTAATCAGGCCAGAAAATTGCTTCTACAAAAGGAACTTCCTGAGATCCATAGGACATAGAAATGATTGGAGGACTGAAATTATATCAGGTGCCTAATAAGTTTTTGAGGGAATTGAGAACTAAATAAACTACGTGCCAAAATGGAAAAGAATGATTTTCAAGATTACTAACGACTTTCCTGCCCACCTTTCCCTATTTTCCACCCTACGAAATCAGATATGGTAAGTACAGATGACTAAACTGGAATATCCACTCTGAGACGGGTACAAGGACCCAAGAATAATCGATAAAGGAAGCTCTCTCAGAGAATAGTATCGGATCCTAAGAGAGCCAAGGAGGAGAAGGAACACAGAGATGCTCAAACATTGTTACTCTGTTGTATGATGGTTATTCCTTCATGTTTTCCCTCCGGGTTTATTGATGTATAATTGACAAATGAAATTGTACATATTTACGGTGTATAATGTGATGATTTGACATATGTGTACTTTATGCAGTGATTACCATCATCGGTCACTTAGCACATTAATCACTTCATCAGTAACAAGGTAATGTGTTTATGTCTCTCTGTTTGTGTGTGTGTGTGTGTGTGTGTGTGTGTGTGTGTGATGAGAACACTTACAGTCTAATTTCTGAGCAAGATTGAAGTACACAAGTGGGTATTATTAGCGAGATCACCATGCTGTACCCTAGACTCTGAGAACTCATTCATTGTATGATTGCAGGCTTCTACCGTTGGCCCAACATCTCCACCACTGTCCGACCCCTCAGACCCTGATGACCACCATTGTACTCTCTGATGCTGTGACATCTGTTAGTTCGGAAACAAATTCCTAAATAAACAATGGTGCAAAGAAGAAATAACAAATAAATAGAAAATACCTTGAGATGAACGACATGAAAAGAAAACATACAAGACCTTTTGGGATAAATGTAATGCAGCAAAAAGAGAGCCACCTATGTCTGGAGATATCTATATTACAAAAGATGATCTCAAATCAGCAACCTGATAGACATGTATGCATGTGTGTGGGTTTATGAAAATTGCAAACTCGTAACACTAAATACAGCAAAGTGTAAGCAGTGATTATTTCTGGCCATTTAATAGACATGCTCATTTTTTAACAGCTTTATGTTCTCCCCATTATATATGAAATGATATACGTTCACTTTTATAACAATGTATCATATTATTTTAAAAATATATAGTAGTCAGGGAAGATGTGGCTAAGCTGCAAGGAAAGTTTACTTCCTGGCTTTCTGGCACATGCTTAGCTGATGACTCTTTCACAGGTTTCAAGTGTCTCCTCTTTCTTTTCCTCTCCTCTTCGTTCTCGTCTTCTTCCTGCTGTCCCATTAAAAAACCCCATTCCTAAGAAGCTTCCTTATTATTTGGTTAAGAGAAATTACTAGGCCAGTTCTTCCTTGTGACTGCAGGAAGAATTATGAAATATAGGAAATGACTATTACTAAATGCATGGGCAATATATCAAAGTCCCAAACTGGATGGTTAAGGGGTAGATATTGGCAGTGAAGATAATATGGAGGTGAGTGTTCTGGAATGTGAAAAAGAAGATAGACAATAAACAGTGAAATTGTTTTTCAAATTGCTCTCTTCAAAGACCTAAACATTGTTGGAATGAGTGGAAAAAAGCACATATATCAGATGTGCCCTAAGTTCACATTTCACCCCGATGTCAGAACTTTATCTCTCCCTTCCCAACGTCACTCTGAATCATTTGTATGTGATGCTGTGAGCCTTAAATGATATCTTATATCTAGTTTTGTTTCCACAGAATTGAAGCCTGGTATTTACTTATGGAATACAAGAGATTTATTTTCTGATAAAGGAAATTTAAGCATACGACAGCAGTCTAGGGAAGAGTTCACGTCAGGTGAGATGGGACATCCTGACTCCATTAAACATGTTTTCCCACATTAAACAGTATCATAAAGCGCGATTTGCAACTCTGTTCCTAAAGCAGACAGGGGCCTTCACCAACCGTGACCCATCACAAGACTCTTCAGTGCCCAAGGGGACAGCATAGAGTAGTGTTCGTGTCAAGGATAGGAGGGAGGAACTGTAGAAACACTGTTGACAGCTAAATCACTGAAAAGGCAGAAATGAAATCTTTGCAGGACATGCTAAGGCACTGGTTCCTGAACTTCAGCTCTTTGCTAAAAGCTCATTATATTTGTCATAATTCCACACCTCATGTGTCATATTACATTAGTTTTTTTGGCTTTAACTTCACTTCCTAAAAACTTTGAAAATGTTTGTTTCAATTGGCCATAGGTGATGATGCAGACGAAATGACAGATGCCATATTCAAATTATATATTACAACATGTACGTACATATATACATACAGAAATATGTTACAGAAAGAGGGACAAGGACAGATACAGAGAGATTAAAATATCTGGAACATGCCAAGTCTGCAGAGCAGAAATTCTGTTGGAAGTCCATCTAACAGGGGAATATTCTTTTACCTGAGGGAGCGTCAGCCTTGTTCTCTTCAGGCCGTCAGTGGATTGGATGAGAACTTTCCACTTTATAGAGGGCAACCGACTTAGATCAGACTACTGATTTAAATAATGTTCTCATGCAAAATCATCCTTACAGAAACATAAAGAATAATGTTTGACCAGAAAACTGGAGACATGTGCCAGTGAATCTGACCCATAAATTAACCATCAAGCCTTTTCCCCAGCACATTGACAAAGTGTGTGAAGAAAGTAGAAGAGGAAATAGGTTTATTTGACACAGGCCCCACCGTGACCAAAATGGAAAATGCAAAAAATAGGTTTAAAATATAAGAAAATTATTATTAATGATTAAGAAGTTGTTTATGAATGGCAATGAACTTCAGTGACTGCATTTTTAATAAAGAGATTACAACTTTCTCTCGAATTTACCCCTAGGTTTGATGTGAAACAACATGTGTTTAGATCATTCATAAGTATTAAATACGTACAAATTTAGTTGCGTGAATGGCATTGCCTAATTTATTGGGTTTCCCAATAATTTCAAAGCGACAGGAAGCCAGAATATTGGAACAATCCTCTGAGATTTCTTCCAAAATTGAAGACATCCAAGGAGGTCAGTTGGGAGAAATTAGGTCGGAGAATGTGTTATGTCCCTTTGGGAGGTATGAGCAAAAAGCTTCATTTCTGTTGTAAGTTTTGGGTCTGAGCTGCCGGATCATCCGAGTTATGGCAGGGGATGCTCCGTGCCTGATGAATTCCTTGTGAGAGGAAGTAAAACAGATTTATAAAGTTCACAGGAATCTGCCTGCTGGATGTTCTTCATTTGAAGAGGCAAACAGTGAAAGGAAGACTGTAGTGGTCCACACTTTACTACCCGTTTCCAAGTGTCATGATAGGAAATCATATGAGATGATGTGCAAATTTCCCTGCGTCCATTATCGAAGATGAAAGGAGACTCTGTTGAGCAAGCCATGAAACAAGGGGAAATGAATTGTAAGAAAGACTTGAGGTAAGCAGACATATGTCACCAGGTAGCAAGGCCCTTTTGAAACCATCATGTACAATAAACTTGCCACCAGATCAGGTGCAACTAGGCAGGCAGTTTTAGATGTCAAGGATGGTGAAAGATAGAAAAGGGTCATCCTCCCCAGTCAAGTAAGGGAACTTCTGACTACAAGTTAGAGGACACTCCAAGTGCTCCCACTGCCTTAAACCACTGAAAGTGAGAGGTAAGGCAGGAACTCTGTGAGTCATGAGAACATAATCCAGTGAGGAGACCTGTAACAAGATATTTCCTGTTTTCTGAGTCGCTGCCAAGCCAGTTATGGATGGATTTGCATTTGGGCTGGGAAATGATTGGACCAGGCCAGTTTTGGTAGCTCCGCTTCCCCCTGGGTGGGGCAGTAAGTGCCAATAAAAAGGGCCTCTGCTCCACGACGGCTATCCTCCTGCTACTCGAGTTCCGATTGAATTTGTAGAACCTGGTGAGTCTGATTCTTCAGTTCAACTTTGTTCTTGGACAACTGAATGTTGAGTTTATGCTGGAGACAGCAAGTTGGGTGGGTCCAAAGTTATCATCATGGGTATAATGCTACTTAGTGGATGGGAACTTGGAATCTGGGCACATCGTTGTGTTGTATTGACTAGATTTCTGATACCTAGTTTGAATTCCGCTATTGAAAAAGAAATCAACAGGAAAATTTTACATGAAGGGAGAAAGAGCAAAGTGTTTACCTTTTTCTATGCCTTTCTCTTGGACCTCTGCTGGGATTTCAGAGGCATTTGTCTTAGAAGGTGTGAGACCCTTAGATTCATCCTGATTGCCCTTTGCTCTGTACATAAGTCATGCTGTCGGGACCTCATGAGAGAAAATGGTGATAGAAATTGCTTGTGAGCTTGCCCAGGATTTTAGAACTTGTGATGGCCTTTTGTGAAGATGTCGTTTTCATAAAAAAGAAAGAAAGTAAAAAATACAGAAAGAAAGAAAGACACAAAGCAAAAGAGAAAACTTCGCTTGTTTCTTTAAAACAAAGATATTTTCTTTAGAAAAGTTGTGTGAGAAAAGAGAAGGTTTTCTCTGGATTGCCATAACGATTTTCTGAAGAACGAGAGAGAAGTCAGAAATTCATTAAAAGGTATTAAAGAGATTAAAGCACATACTTAGAGATTGGTGAGATACTATCTGTTGTTATTCCAAAAGATTTTGCTCTTTTCTCTATAGGAATTCCTTCTTGTGAACACAGTCATATACTTTCTTTCAGATATTAAGACTCCAGAAAGATGTCTTCTCAACATCAGCAGTGCAAGCAGCCCTGCCAGCCACAACCAGTGTGCCCACCAAAGTGTCCTGACCCTTGCCCACCTTGCAAGTGTCCAGACCCTTGCCCACCTTGCAAGTGCCCAGACCCTTGCCCACCTATAAAGTGCCCTGACCCATGCCCACCTTGCAAGTGTCCAGACCCTTGCCCACCTTGCAAGTGTCCAGACCCTTGCCCACCTATAAAGTGCTCTGACCCATGCGTGCCTCAGCAGTGCAAGCAGAAATGCCCTCCTGGGGCACCTGCTCATCATTGCTAGCAGAAATGCCTGCCCAAGAGTAGGTAAGAGCTTGCCCTTTTATCTGCATCTGGAAAGGATAAGGACAATCGGCTCCACTAGATCCACAGCTCCACCTTCATCTTCTCTTCAAAGCCTATCATGGATACGGAAGAAGCTTCTCCACCCTTCAGCCTCAATATGCGTGTGGTGCTTCCTGACAGACAGAGCTTTCTTATCTGAGGCTGCTGTACTGCTTCCCTCTGGGAGGTGCCCAAGAAAGCATCGCAGAGCCTCAGAAGGAAGAGCAGCAGCCTTCCTCCTGGGCGCCCTCTGAGGATTGTCTCACTGTCTTCTGTGTCGTTCGGTCACCTGGGCCTGGCTTACTACCAGCTGAGCAATTGTTAATTATCCCCCACTTCCTGAATAAAATACAATTATTTTCTGTGATGGGAAAATTTTTTTCTTTTTTTAAAAACCTGCTTTTAGCAATATCATATCATAATTTTGCTTGATTTCGATCTTTCTTTGATCCCGAGTTTCAGGCTCTCAGAGTCAGTGTTATCTGAATTTCGAGTCGTATCAATGATTATTTCTATACACTTTCAAATAGAGGTTATTTTCCTAATTATTGCTTGATTGGTTTGAGGAACAAATAGTTTACCTTCTTGGGATTTCAAACCCTTTAATAAAGTGTGGGGAAAATCACATTTACAGCGCCAACTTGCTTAGGCATAAAAATTACATGAATGTGTGTCATTCAGTTGGCACAATGCCGAGCACATAATTGGCATTTGAGAGGTGGCTGATCACCATTGTCTCTGTCATCATCACCATCACCACCACCACGACCGTCACCACCACCCCCAGGTGCTCCAGCAGGGGAGTGGCTCAGACATGCATGTAGGGCATGCAAGGAGATTCTTAAAGTCTATTACCCGTTCATATTCTGTGTTCATTTTCTTTTCCAATTTAACCGAATTTTTAATCTGACACTACAAAGTAACCAGTTTGGGAAATTATTGGGGTACTCTGTATAAAATTATAATAGTTCTGAAAACATGGGTAGTACAAAAGAAAGGGAATTTAAAGGGACCTCACAAAACAAAGTGCTCCCTGCTCTCCATGTGTATAACGTGCCGTTCTTACTGCAAAACTCAACAACCTCAGGTCTTATTATATTTTTTCACCTCGGAAATTACATTCTTGATTATTTTGACCCCCACTTTGAGATACACTGGGGATTCCAATGTTTATCTTGATTTACAAAACGACTGTTGCTATGCAGCTTGTTTTCCAAGTGCTCAGCTTACTGGTCCAGTAAGCTGTGAAAAGGGATGTGTTTATTGAGCATATCTCTTCTTGTGGTTAGAAGTAAAGGAGTCAAAGATGCCAGAACTGCAGAAGCAAACAGATGCCCATGTTACTGTTCAACGCTCATCAGACTATGACATGAGTGAAAAATAAACACTGAGATTTGGGAGTTTTCTCTACTGTAGCTACTGTTATTTGACCTGACATAGAAATTAGTTCTTTCAGGTGGGATGCTCCCATAACTAATCTCAAAATTGTGGCATTGTCTTATGTGTCTGGACGTGGTTGGAAAGGAATCTGATATTGGAAGCCATAAATGTGGTTTTACGTGTTATTCAATGGCAAAATGTTTGCAGTAATGGTTGTCCATGGTATCTTTAGATGCAGAGCAACGGTTGGTCAATTGTTGATTTGCTCAGGGTAATTCAGTAGACGTATGTTCAGGAAAAACTTTCTGGTTGACAGGCCAGAAATGTAAAGAATGAAAAGAAAAATAATACAGCCCAGAAACTCAAAACCTTGCTGAATTAGAATACTCACTGCTTGTAAGTCCTAAAGAGCAAGATATGAGATTAGAAGTGGTTTTCAAGTAGAAGTCCAATTTCAGTTGACTGTTACAACAGAGAAAAGAGACAGAAGTTGTCGTCTTTCCACCTTTGTGCCAGGGAGCCTCATGGTAGCTGTATTATGTTGTGGGGAAAGGCAGTAATTTAATCAGGCCAGAAAATTGCTTCTACAAAAGGAACTTCCTGAGATCCATAGGACATAGAAATGATTGGAGGACTGAAATTATATCAGGTGCCTAATAAGTTTTTGAGGGAATTGAGAACTAAATAAACTACGTGCCAAAATGGAAAAGAATGATTTTCAAGATTACTAACGACTTTCCTGCCCACCTTTCCCTATTTTCCACCCTACGAAATCAGATATGGTAAGTACAGATGACTAAACTGGAATATCCACTCTGAGACGAGTACAAGGACCCAAGAATAATCGATAAAGGAAGCTCTCTCAGAGAATAGTATCGGATCCTAAGAGAGCCAAGGAGGAGAAGGAACACAGAGATGCTCAAACATTGTTACTCTGTTGTATGATGGTTATTCCTTCATGTTTTCCCTCCGGGTTTATTGATGTATAATTGACAAATGAAATTGTACATATTTACGGTGTATAATGTGATGATTTGACATATGTGTACTTTATGCAGTGATTACCATCATCGGTCACTTAGCACATTAATCACTTCATCAGTAACAAGGTAATGTGTTTATGTCTCTCTGTTTGTGTGTGTGTGTGTGTGTGTGTGTGTGTGTGTGTGATGAGAACACTTACAGTCTAATTTCTGAGCAAGATTGAAGTACACAAGTGGGTATTATTAGCGAGATCACCATGCTGTACCCTAGACTCTGAGAACTCATTCATTGTATGATTGCAGGCTTCTACCGTTGGCCCAACATCTCCACCACTGTCCGACCCCTCAGACCCTGATGACCACCATTGTACTCTCTGATGCTGTGACATCTGTTAGTTCGGAAACAAATTCCTAAATAAACAATGGTGCAAAGAAGAAATAACAAATAAATAGAAAATACCTTGAGATGAACGACATGAAAAGAAAACATACAAGACCTTTTGGGATAAATGTAATGCAGCAAAAAGAGAGCCACCTATGTCTGGAGATATCTATATTACAAAAGATGATCTCAAATCAGCAACCTGATAGACATGTATGCATGTGTGTGGGTTTATGAAAATTGCAAACTCGTAACACTAAATACAGCAAAGTGTAAGCAGTGATTATTTCTGGCCATTTAATAGACATGCTCATTTTTTAACAGCTTTATGTTCTCCCCATTATATATGAAATGATATACGTTCACTTTTATAACAATGTATCATATTATTTTAAAAATATATAGTAGTCAGGGAAGATGTGGCTAAGCTGCAAGGAAAGTTTACTTCCTGGCTTTCTGGCACATGCTTAGCTGATGACTCTTTCACAGGTTTCAAGTGTCTCCTCTTTCTTTTCCTCTCCTCTTCGTTCTCGTCTTCTTCCTGCTGTCCCATTAAAAAACCCCATTCCTAAGAAGCTTCCTTATTATTTGGTTAAGAGAAATTACTAGGCCAGTTCTTCCTTCTGACTGCAGGAAGAATTATGAAATATAGGAAATGACTATTACTAAATGCATGGGCAATATATCAAAGTCCCAAACTGGATGGTTAAGGGGTAGATATTGGCAGTGAAGATAATATGGAGGTGAGTGTTCTGGAATGTGAAAAAGAAGATAGACAATAAACAGTGAAATTGTTTTTCAAATTGCTCTCTTCAAAGACCTAAACATTGTTGGAATGAGTGGAAAAAAGCACATATATCAGATGTGCCCTAAGTTCACATTTCACCCCGATGTCAGAACTTTATCTCTCCCTTCCCAACGTCACTCTGAATCATTTGTATGTGATGCTGTGAGCCTTAAATGATATCTTATATCTAGTTTTGTTTCCACAGAATTGAAGCCTGGTATTTACTTATGGAATACAAGAGATTTATTTTCTGATAAAGGAAATTTAAGCATACGACAGCAGTCTAGGGAAGAGTTCACGTCAGGTGAGATGGGACATCCTGACTCCATTAAACATGTTTTCCCACATTAAACAGTATCATAAAGCGCGATTTGCAACTCTGTTCCTAAAGCAGACAGGGGCCTTCACCAACCGTGACCCATCACAAGACTCTTCAGTGCCCAAGGGGACAGCATAGAGTAGTGTTCGTGTCAAGGATAGGAGGGAGGAACTGTAGAAACACTGTTGACAGCTAAATCACTGAAAAGGCAGAAATGAAATCTTTGCAGGACATGCTAAGGCACTGGTTCCTGAACTTCAGCTCTTTGCTAAAAGCTCATTATATTTGTCATAATTCCACACCTCATGTGTCATATTACATTAGTTTTTTTGGCTTTAACTTCACTTCCTAAAAACTTTGAAAATGTTTGTTTCAATTAGCCATAGGTGATGATGCACACGAAACGACAGATGCAATATTCAAATTATATATTACAACATGTACGTACATATATACATACAGAAATATGTTACAGAAAGAGGGACAAGGACAGATACAGAGAGATTAAAATATCTGGAACATGCCAAGTCTGCAGAGCAGAAATTCTGTTGGAAGTCCATCTAACAGGGGAATATTCTTTTACCTGAGGGAGCGTCAGCCTTGTTCTCTTCAGGCCGTCAGTGGATTGGATGAGAACTTTCCACTTTATAGAGGGCAACCGACTTAGATCAGACTACTGATTTAAATAATGTTCTCATGCAAAATCATCCTTACAGAAACATAAAGAATAATGTTTGACCAGAAAACTGGAGACATGTGCCAGTGAATCTGACCCATAAATTAACCATCAAGCATTTTTCCCAGCACATTGACAAAGTGTGTGAAGAAAGTAGAAGAGGAAATAGGTTTATTTGACACAGGCCCCACCGTGACCAAAATGGAAAATGCAAAAAATAGGTTTAAAATATAAGAAAATTATTATTAATGATTAAGAAGTTGTTTATGAATGGCAATGAACTTCAGTGACTGCATTTTTAATAAAGAGATTACAACTTTCTCTCGAAGTTACCCCTAGGTTTGATGTGAAACAACATGTGTTTAGATCATTCATAAGTATTAAATACGTACAAATTTAGTTGCGTGAATGGCATTGCCTAATTTATTGGGTTTCCCAATAATTTCAAAGCGACAGGAAGCCAGAATATTGGAACAATCCTCTGAGATTTCTTCCAAAATTGAAGACATCCAAGGAGGTCAGTTGGGAGAAATTAGGTCGGAGAATGTGTTATGTCCCTTTGGGAGGTATGAGCAAAAAGCTTCATTTCTGTTGTAAGTTTTGGGTCTGAGCTGCCGGATCATCCGAGTTATGGCAGGGGATGCTCCGTGCCTGATGAATTCCTTGTGAGAGGAAGTAAAACAGATTTATAAAGTTCACAGGAATCTGACTGCTGGATGTTCTTCATTTGAAGAGGCAAACAGTGAAAGGAAGAGTGTAGTGGTCCACACTTTACTACCCGTTTCCAAGTGTCATGATAGGAAATCATATGAGATGATGTGCAAATTTCCCTGCGTCCATTATCGAAGATGAAAGGAGACTCTGTTGAGCAAGCCATGAAACAAGGGGAAATGAATTGTAAGAAAGACTTGAGGTAAGCAGACATATGTCACCAGGTAGCAAGGCCCTTTTGAAACCATCATGTACAATAAACTTGCCACCAGATCAGGTGCAACTAGGCAGGCAGTTTTAGATGTCAAGGATGGTGAAAGATAGAAAAGGGTCATCCTCCCCAGTCAAGTAAGGGAACTTCTGACTACAAGTTAGAGGACACTCCAAGTGCTCCCACTGCCTTAAACCACTGAAAGTGAGAGGTAAGGCAGGAACTCTGTGAGTCATGAGAACATAATCCAGTGAGGAGACCTGTAACAAGATATTTCCTGTTTTCTGAGTCGCTGCCAAGCCAGTTATGGATGGATTTGCATTTGGGCTGGGAAATGATTGGACCAGGCCAGTTTTGGTAGCTCCGCTTCCCCCTGGGTGGGGCAGTAAGTGCCAATAAAAAGGGCCTCTGCTCCACGACGGCTATCCTCCTGCTACTCGAGTTCCGATTGAATTTGTAGAACCTGGTGAGTCTGATTCTTCAGTTCAACTTTGTTCTTGGACAACTGAATGTTGAGTTTATGCTGGAGACAGCAAGTTGGGTGGGTCCAAAGTTATCATCATGGGTATAATGCTACTTAGTGGATGGGAACTTGGAATCTGGGCACATCGTTGTGTTGTATTGACTAGATTTCTGATACCTAGTTTGAATTCCGCTATTGAAAAAGAAATCAACAGGAAAATTTTACATGAAGGGAGAAAGAGCAAAGTGTTTACCTTTTTCTATGCCTTTCTCTTGGACCTCTGCTGGGATTTCAGAGGCATTTGTCTTAGAAGGTGTGAGACCCTTAGATTCATCCTGATTGCCCTTTGCTCTGTACATAAGTCATGCTGTCGGGACCTCATGAGAGAAAATGGTGATAGAAATTGCTTGTGAGCTTGCCCAGGATTTTAGAACTTGTGATGGCCTTTTGTGAAGATGTCGTTTTCATAAAAAAGAAAGAAAGTAAAAAATACAGAAAGAAAGAAAGACACAAAGCAAAAGAGAAAACTTCGCTTGTTTCTTTAAAACAAAGATATTTTCTTTAGAAAAGTTGTGTGAGAAAAGAGAAGGTTTTCTCTGGATTGCCATAACGATTTTCTGAAGAACGAGAGAGAAGTCAGAAATTCATTAAAAGGTATTAAAGAGATTAAAGCACATACTTAGAGATTGGTGAGATACTATCTGTTGTTATTCCAAAAGATTTTGCTCTTTTCTCTATAGGAATTCCTTCTTGTGAACACAGTCATATACTTTCTTTCAGATATTAAGACTCCAGAAAGATGTCTTCTCAACATCAGCAGTGCAAGCAGCCCTGCCAGCCACAACCAGTGTGCCCACCAAAGTGTCCTGACCCTTGCCCACCTTGCAAGTGTCCAGACCCTTGCCCACCTTGCAAGTGCCCAGACCCTTGCCCACCTATAAAGTGCCCTGACCCATGCCCACCTTGCAAGTGTCCAGACCCTTGCCCACCTTGCAAGTGTCCAGACCCTTGCCCACCTATAAAGTGCTCTGACCCATGCGTGCCTCAGCAGTGCAAGCAGAAATGCCCTCCTGGGGCACCTGCTCATCATTGCTAGCAGAAATGCCTGCCCAAGAGTAGGTAAGAGCTTGCCCTTTTATCTGCATCTGGAAAGGATAAGGACAATCGGCTCCACTAGATCCACAGCTCCACCTTCATCTTCTCTTCAAAGCCTATCATGGATACGGAAGAAGCTTCTCCACCCTTCAGCCTCAGTATGCGTGTGGTGCTTCCTGACAGACAGAGCTTTCTTATCTGAGGCTGCTGTACTGCTTCCCTCTGGGAGGTGCCCAAGAAAGCGTCGCAGAGCCTCAGAAGGAAGAGCAGCAGCCTTCCTCCTGGGCGCCCTCTGAGGATTGTCTCACTGTCTTCTGTGTCGTTCGGTCACCTGGGCCTGGCTTACTACCAGCTGAGCAATTGTTACTTATCCCCCACTTCCTGAATAAAATACAATTCTTTTCTGTGATGGGAAAAATTTTTTCTTTTTTTAAAAACCTGCTTTTAGCGATATCATATCATAATTTTGCTTGATTTCGATCTTTCTTTGATCCCGAGTTTCAGGCTCTTAGAGTCAGTGTTATCTGAATTTCGAGTCGTATCAATGATTATTTCTATATAGTTTCAAATAGAGGTTATTTTCCTAATTATTGCTTGATTGGTTTGAGGAACAAATAGTTTACCTTCTTGGGATTTCAAACCCTTTAATAAAGTGTGGGGAAAATCACATTTACAGCGCCAACTTGCTTAGGCATAAAAATTACATGAATGTGTGTCATTCAGTTGGCACAATGCCGAGCACATAATTGGCATTTGAGAGGTGGCTGATCACCATTGTCTCTGTCATCATCACCGTCACCACCACCACGACCGTCACCACCACCCCCAGGTGCTCCAGCAGGGGAGTGGCTCAGACATGCATGTAGGGCATGCAAGGAGATTCTTAAAGTCTATTACCCGTTCATATTCTGTGTTCATTTTCTTTTCCAATTTAACCGAATTTTTAATCTGACACTACAAAGTAACCAGTTTGGGAAATTATTGGGGTACTCTGTATAAAATTATAATAGTTCTGAAAACATGGGTAGTACAAAAGAAAGGGAATTTAAAGGGACCTCACAAAACAAAGCGCTCCCTGCTCTCCATGTGTATAACGTGCCGTTCTTACTGCAAAACTCAACAACCTCAGGTCTTATTATATTTTTTCACCTCGGAAATTACATTCTTGATTATTTTGACCCCCACTTTGAGATACACTGGGGATTCCAATGTTTATCTTGATTTACAAAACGACTGTTGCTATGCAGCTTGTTTTCCAAGTGCTCAGCTTACTGGTCCAGTAAGCTGTGAAAAGGGATGTGTTTATTGAGCATATCTCTTCTTGTGGTTAGAAGTAAAGGAGTCAAAGATGCCAGAACTGCAGAAGCAAACAGATGCCCATGTTACTGTTCAACACTCATCAGACTATGACATGAGTGAAAAATAAACACTGAGATTTGGGAGTTTTCTCTACTGTAGCTACTGTTATTTGACCTGACATAGAAATTAGTTCTTTCAGGTGGGATGCTCCCATAACTAATCTCAAAATTGTGGCATTGTCTTATGTGTCTGGACGTGGTTGGAAAGGAATCTGATATTGGAAGCCATAAATGTGGTTTTACGTGTTATTCAATGGCAAAATGTTTGCAGTAATGGTTGTCCATGGTATCTTTAGATGCAGAGCAACGGTTGGTCAATTGTTGATTTGCTCAGGGTAATTCAGTAGACGTATGTTCAGGAAAAACTTTCTGGTTGACAGGCCAGAAATGTAAAGAATGAAAAGAAAAATAATACAGCCCAGAAACTCAAAACCTTGCTGAATTAGAATACTCACTGCTTGTAAGTCCTAAAGAGCAAGATATGAGATTAGAAGTGGTTTTCAAGTAGAAGTCCAATTTCAGTTGACTGTTACAACAGAGAAAAGAGACAGAAGTTGTCGTCTTTCCACCTTTGTGCCAGGGAGCCTCATGGTAGCTGTATTATGTTGTGGGGAAAGGCAGTAATTTAATCAGGCCAGAAAATTACTTCTACAAAAGGAACTTCCTGAGATCCATAGGACATAGAAATGATTGGAGGACTGAAATTATATCAGGTGCCTAATAAGTTTTTGAGGGAATTGAGAACTAAATAAACTACGTGCCAAAATGAAAAAGAATGATTTTCAAGATTACTAACGACTTTCCTGCCCACCTTTCCCTATTTTCCACCCTACGAAATCAGATATGGTAAGTACAGATGACTAAACTGGAATATCCACTCTGAGACGGGTACAAGGACCCCAGAATAATCGATAAAGGAAGCTCTCTCAGAGAATAGTATCGGATCCTAAGAGAGCCAAGGAGGAGAAGGAACACAGAGATGCTCAAACATTGTTACTCTGTTGTATGATGGTTATTCCTTCATGTTTTCCCTCCGGGTTTATTGATGTATAATTGACAAATGAAATTGTACATATTTACGGTGTATAATGTGATGATTTGACATATGTGTACTTTATGCAGTGATTACCATCATCGGTCACTTAGCACATTAATCACTTCATCAGTAACAAGGTAATGTGTTTATGTCTCTCTGTTTGTGTGTGTGTGTGTGTGTGTGTGTGTGTGATGAGAACACTTACAGTCTAATTTCTGAGCAAGATTGAAGTACACAAGTGGGTATTATTAGCGAGATCACCATGCTGTACCCTAGACTCTGAGAACTCATTCATTGTATGATTGCAGGCTTCTACCGTTGGCCCAACATCTCCACCACTGTCCGACCCCTCAGACCCTGATGACCACCATTGTACTCTCTGATGCTGTGACATCTGTTAGTTCGGAAACAAATTCCTAAATAAACAATGGTGCAAAGAAGAAATAACAAATAAATAGAAAATACCTTGAGATGAACGACATGAAAAGAAAACATACAAGACCTTTTGGGATAAATGTAATGCAGCAAAAAGAGAGCCACGTATGTCTGGAGATATCTATATTACAAAAGATGATCTCAAATCAGCAACCTGATAGACATGTATGCATGTGTGTGGGTTTATGAAAATTGCAAACTCGTAACACTAAATACAGCAAAGTGTAAGCAGTGATTATTTCTGGCCATTTAATAGACATGCTCATTTTTTAACAGCTTTATGTTCTCCCCATTATATATGAAATGATATACGTTCACTTTTATAACAATGTATCATATTATTTTAAAAATATATAGTAGTCAGGGAAGATGTGGCTAAGCTGCAAGGAAAGTTTACTTCCTGGCTTTCTGGCACATGCTTAGCTGATGACTCTTTCACAGGTTTCAAGTGTCTCCTCTTTCTTTTCCTCTCCTCTTCGTTCTCGTCTTCTTCCTGCTGTCCCATTAAAAAACCCCATTCCTAAGAAGCTTCCTTATTATTTGGTTAAGAGAAATTACTAGGCCAGTTCTTCCTTCTGACTGCAGGAAGAATTATGAAATATAGGAAATGACTATTACTAAATGCATGGGCAATATATCAAAGTCCCAAACTGGATGGTTAAGGGGTAGATATTGGCAGTGAAGATAATATGGAGGTGAGTGTTCTGGAATGTGAAAAAGAAGATAGACAATAAACAGTGAAATTGTTTTTCAAATTGCTCTCTTCAAAGACCTAAACATTGTTGGAATGAGTGGAAAAAAGCACATATATCAGATGTGCCCTAAGTTCACATTTCACCCCGATGTCAGAACTTTATCTCTCCCTTCCCAACGTCACTCTGAATCATTTGTATGTGATGCTGTGAGCCTTAAATGATATCTTATATCTAGTTTTGTTTCCACAGAATTGAAGCCTGGTATTTACTTATGGAATACAAGAGATTTATTTTCTGATAAAGGAAATTTAAGCATACGACAGCAGTCTAGGGAAGAGTTCACGTCAGGTGAGATGGGACATCCTGACTCCATTAAACATGTTTTCCCACATTAAACAGTATCATAAAGCGCGATTTGCAACTCTGTTCCTAAAGCAGACAGGGGCCTTCACCAACCGTGACCCATCACAAGACTCTTCAGTGCCCAAGGGGACAGCATAGAGTAGTGTTCGTGTCAAGGATAGGAGGGAGGAACTGTAGAAACACTGTTGACAGCTAAATCACTGAAAAGGCAGAAATGAAATCTTTGCAGGACATGCTAAGGCACTGGTTCCTGAACTTCAGCTCTTTGCTAAAAGCTCATTATATTTGTCATAATTCCACACCTCATGTGTCATATTACATTAGTTTTTTTGGCTTTAACTTCACTTCCTAAAAACTTTGAAAATGTTTGTTTCAATTGGCCATAGGTGATGATGCAGACGAAATGACAGATGCCATATTCAAATTATATATTACAACATGTACGTACATATATACATACAGAAATATGTTACAGAAAGAGGGACAAGGACAGATACAGAGAGATTAAAATATCTGGAACATGCCAAGTCTGCAGAGCAGAAATTCTGTTGGAAGTCCATCTAACAGGGGAATATTCTTTTACCTGAGGGAGGGTCAGCCTTGTTCTCTTCAGGCCCTCAGTGGATTGGATGAGAACTTTCCACTTTATAGAGGGCAACCGACTTAGATCAGACTACTGATTTAAATAATGTTCTCATGCAAAATCATCCTTACAGAAACATAAAGAATAATGTTTGACCAGCAAACTGGAGACATGTGCCAGTGAATCTGACCCATAAATTAACCATCAAGCCTTTTCCCCAGCACATTGACAAAGTGTGTGAAGAAAGTAGAAGAGGAAATAGGTTTATTTGACACAGGCCCCACCGTGACCAAAATGGAAAATGCAAAAAATAGGTTTAAAATATAAGAAAATTATTATTAATGATTAAGAAGTTGTTTATGAATGGCAATGAACTTCAGTGACTGCATTTTTAATAAAGAGATTACAACTTTCTCTCGAATTTACCCCTAGGTTTGATGTGAAACAACATGTGTTTAGATCATTCATAAGTATTAAATACGTACAAATTCAGTTGCGTGAATGGCATTGCCTAATTTATTGGGTTTCCCAATAATTTCAAAGCGACAGGAAGCCAGAATATTGGAACAATCCTCTGAGATTTCTTCCAAAATTGAAAACATCCAAGGAGGTCAGTTGGGAGAAATTAGGTCGGAGAATGTGTTATGTCCCTTTGGGAGGTATGAGCAAAAAGCTTCATTTCTGTTGTAAGTTTTGGGTCTGAGCTGCCGGATCATCCGAGTTATGGCAGGGGATGCTCCGTGCCTGATGAATTCCTTGTGAGAGGAAGTAAAACAGATTTATAAAGTTCACAGGAATCTGACTGCTGGATGTTCTTCATTTGAAGAGGCAAACAGTGAAAGGAAGAGTGTAGTGGTCCACACTTTACTACCCGTTTCCAAGTGTCATGATAGGAAATCATATGAGATGATGTGCAAATTTCCCTGCGTCCATTATCGAAGATGAAAGGAGACTCTGTTGAGCAAGCCATGAAACAAGGGGAAATGAATTGTAAGAAAGACTTGAGGTAAGCAGACATATGTCACCAGGTAGCAAGGCCCTTTTGAAACCATCATGTACAATAAACTTGCCACCAGATCAGGTGCAACTAGGCAGGCAGTTTTAGATGTCAAGGATGGTGAAAGATAGAAAAGGGTCATCCTCCCCAGTCAAGTAAGGGAACTTCTGACTACAAGTTAGAGGACACTCCAAGTGCTCCCACTGCCTTAAACCACTGAAAGTGAGAGGTAAGGCAGGAACTCTGTGAGTCATGAGAACATAATCCAGTGAGGAGACCTGTAACAAGATATTTCCTGTTTTCTGAGTCGCTGCCAAGCCAGTTATGGATGGATTTGCATTTGGGCTGGGAAATGATTGGACCAGGCCAGTTTTGGTAGCTCCGCTTCCCCCTGGGTGGGGCCGTAAGTGCCAATAAAAAGGGCCTCTGCTCCACGACGGCTATCCTCCTGCTACTCGAGTTCCGATTGAATTTGTAGAACCTGGTGAGTCTGATTCTTCAGTTCAACTTTGTTCTTGGACAACTGAATGTTGAGTTTATGCTGGAGACAGCAAGTTGGATGGGTCCAAAGTTATCATCATGGGTATAATGCTACTTAGTGGATGGGAACTTGGAATCTGGGCACATCGTTGTGTTGTATTGACTAGATTTCTGATACCTAGTTTGAATTCCGCTATTGAAAAAGAAATCAACAGGAAAATTTTACATGAAGGGAGAAAGAGCAAAGTGTTTACCTTTTTCTATGCCTTTCTCTTGGACCTCTGCTGGGATTTCAGAGGCATTTGTCTTAGAAGGTGTGAGACCCTTAGATTCATCCTGATTGCCCTTTGCTCTGTACATAAGTCATGCTGTCGGGACCTCATGAGAGAAAATGGTGATAGAAATTGCTTGTGAGCTTGCCCAGGATTTTAGAACTTGTGATGGCCTTTTGTGAAGATGTCGTTTTCATAAAAAAGAAAGAAAGTAAAAAATACAGAAAGAAAGAAAGACACAAAGCAAAAGAGAAAACTTCGCTTGTTTCTTTAAAACAAAGATATTTTCTTTAGAAAAGTTGTGTGAGAAAAGAGAAGGTTTTCTCTGGATTGCCATAACGATTTTCTGAAGAACGAGAGAGAAGTCAGAAATTCATTAAAAGGTATTAAAGAGATTAAAGCACATACTTAGAGATTGGTGAGATACTATCTGTTGTTATTCCAAAAGATTTTGCTCTTTTCTCTATAGGAATTCCTTCTTGTGAACACAGTCATATACTTTCTTTCAGATATTAAGACTCCAGAAAGATGTCTTCTCAACATCAGCAGTGCAAGCAGCCCTGCCAGCCACAACCAGTGTGCCCACCAAAGTGTCCTGACCCTTGCCCACCTTGCAAGTGTCCAGACCCTTGCCCACCTTGCAAGTGCCCAGACCCTTGCCCACCTATAAAGTGCCCTGACCCATGCCCACCTTGCAAGTGTCCAGACCCTTGCCCACCTTGCAAGTGTCCAGACCCTTGCCCACCTATAAAGTGCTCTGACCCATGCGTGCCTCAGCAGTGCAAGCAGAAATGCCCTCCTGGGGCACCTGCTCATCATTGCTAGCAGAAATGCCTGCCCAAGAGTAGGTAAGAGCTTGCCCTTTTATCTGCATCTGGAAAGGATAAGGACAATCGGCTCCACTAGATCCACAGCTCCACCTTCATCTTCTCTTCAAAGCCTATCATGGATACGGAAGAAGCTTCTCCACCCTTCAGCCTCAATATACGTGTGGTGCTTCCTGACAGACAGAGCTTTCTTATCTGAGGCTGCTGTACTGCTTCCCTCTGGGAGGTGCCCAAGAAAGCATCGCAGAGCCTCAGAAGGAAGAGCAGCAGCCTTCCTCCTGGGCGCCCTCTGAGGATTGTCTCACTGTCTTCTGTGTCGTTCGGTCACCTGGGCCTGGCTTACTACCAGCTGAGCAATTGTTACTTATCCCCCACTTCCTGAATAAAATACAATTCTTTTCTGTGATGGGAAAATTTTTTTCTTTTTTTAAAAACCTGCTTTTAGCGATATCATATCATAATTTTGCTTGATTTCGATCTTTCTTTGATCCCGAGTTTCAGGCTCTCAGAGTCAGTGTTATCTGAATTTCGAGTCGTATCAATGATTATTTCTATACACTTTCAAATAGAGGTTATTTTCCTAATTATTGCTTCATTGGTTTGAGGAACAAATAGTTTACCTTCTTGGGATTTCAAACCCTTTAATAAAGTGTGGGGAAAATCACATTTACAGAGCCAACTTGCTTAGGCCTAAAAATTACATGAATGTGTGTCATTCAGTTGGCACAATGCCGAGCACATAATTGGCATTTGAGAGGTGGCTGATCACCATTGTCTCTGTCATCATCACCATCACCACCACCACGACCAGCACCACCACCCCCAGGTGCTCCAGCAGGGGAGTGGCTCAGACATGCATGTAGGGCATGCAAGGAGATTCTTAAAGTCTATTACCCGTTCATACTCTGTGTTCATTTTCTTTTCCAATTTAACCGAATTTTTAATCTGACACTACAAAGTAACCAGTTTGGGAAATTATTGGGGTACTCTGTATAAAATTATAATAGTTCTGAAAACATGGGTAGTACAAAAGAACGGGAATTTAAAGGGACCTCACAAAACAAAGCGCTCCCTGCTCTCCATGTGTATAACGTGCCGTTCTTACTGCAAAACTCAACAACCTCAGGTCTTATTATATTTTTTCATCTCACAAATTACATTCTTGATTATTTTGACCCCCACTTTGAGATACACTGGGGATTCCAATGTTTATCTTGATTTACAAAACGACTGTTGCTATGCAGCTTGTTTTCCAAGTGCTCAGCTTACTGGTCCAGTAAGCTGTGAAAAGGGATGTGTTTATTGAGCATATCTCTTCTTGTGGTTAGAAGTAAAGGAGTCAAAGATGCCAGAACTGCAGAAGCAAACAGATGCCCATGTTACTGTTCAACGCTCATCAGACTATGACATGAGTGAAAAATAAACACTGAGATTTGGGAGTTTTCTCTACTGTAGCTACTGTTATTTGACCTGACATAGAAATTAGTTCTTTCAGGTGGGATGCTCCCATAACTAATCTCAAAATTGTGGCATTGTCTTATGTGTCTGGACGTGGTTGGAAAGGAATCTGATATTGGAAGCCATAAATGTGGTTTTACGTGTTATTCAATGGCAAAATGTTTGCAGTAATGGTTGTCCATGGTATCTTTAGATGCAGAGCAACGGTTGGTCAATTGTTGATTTGCTCAGGGTAATTCAGTAGACGTATGTTCAGGAAAAACTTTCTGGTTGACAGGCCAGAAATGTAAAGAATGAAAAGAAAAATAATACAGCCCAGAAACTCAAAACCTTGCTGAATTAGAATACTCACTGCTTGTAAGTCCTAAAGAGCAAGATATGAGATTAGAAGTGGTTTTCAAGTAGAAGTCCAATTTCAGTTGACTGTTACAACAGAGAAAAGAGACAGAAGTTGTCGTCTTTCCACCTTTGTGCCAGGGAGCCTCATGGTAGCTGTATTATGTTGTGGGGAAAGGCAGTAATTTAATCAGGCCAGAAAATTACTACTACAAAAGGAACTTCCTGAGATCCATAGGACATAGAAATGATTGGAGGACTGAAATTATATCAGGTGCCTAATAAGTTTTTGAGGGAATTGAGAACTAAATAAACTACGTGCCAAAATGAAAAAGAATGATTTTCAAGATTACTAACGACTTTCCTGCCCACCTTTCCCTATTTTCCACCCTACGAAATCAGATATGGTAAGTACAGATGACTAAACCGGAATATCCACTCTGAGACGGGTACAAGGACCCCAGAATAATCGATAAAGGAAGCTCTCTCAGAGAATAGTATCAGATCCTAAGAGAGCCAAGGAGGAGAAGGAACTCAGAGATGCTCAAACCATGTTACTGTGTTGTATGATGGTTATTCCTTCATGTTTTCCCTCCGGGTTTATTGATGTATAATTGACAAATGAAATTGTACATATTTACGGTGTATAATGTGATGATTTGACATATGTGTACTTTATGCAGTGATTACCATCATCGATCACTTAGCACATTAATCACTTCATCAGTAACAAGGTAATGTGTTTATGTCTCTCTGTGTGTGTGTGTGTGTGTGTGTGTGTGTGTGATGAGAACACTTACAGTCTAATTTCTGAGCAAGATTGAAGTACACAAGTGGGTATTATTAGCGAGATCACCATGCTGTACCCTAGACTCTGAGAACTCATTCATTGTATGATTGCAGGCTTCTACCGTTGGCCCAACATCTCCACCACTGTCCGACCCCTCAGACCCTGATGACCACCATTGTACTCTCTGATGCTGTGACATCTGTTAGTTCGGAAACAAATTCCTAAATAAACAATGGTGCAAAGAAGAAATAACAAATAAATAGAAAATACCTTGAGATGAACGACATGAAAAGAAAACATACAAGACCTTTTGGGATAAATGTAATGCAGCAAAAAGAGAGCCACCTATGTCTGGAGATATCTATATTACAAAAGATGATCTCAAATCAGCAACCTGATAGACATGTATGCATGTGTGTGGGTTTATGAAAATTGCAAACTCGTAACACTAAATACAGCAAAGTGTAAGCAGTGATTATTTCTGGCCATTTAATAGACATGCTCATTTTTTAACAGCTTTATGTTCTCCCCATTATATATGAAATGATATACGTTCACTTTTATAACAATGTATCATGTTATTTTAAAAATATATAGTAGTCAGGGAAGATGTGGCTAAGCTGCAAGGAAAGTTTACGTCCTGGCTTTCTGGCACATGCTTAGCTGATGACTCTTTCACAGGTTTCAAGTGTCTCCTCTTTCTTTTCCTCTCCTCTTCGTTCTCGTCTTCTTCCTGCTGTCCCATTAAAAATCCCCATTCCTAAGAAGCTTCCTTATTATTTGGTTAAGAGAAATTACTAGGCCAGTTCTTCCTTCTGACTGCAGGAAGAATTATGAAATATAGGAAATGACTATTACTAAATGCATGGGCAATATATCAAAGTCCCAAACTGGATGGTTAAAGGGTAGATATTGGCAGTGAAGATAATATGGAGGTGAGTGTTCTGGAATGTGAAAAAGAAGATAGACAATAAACAGTGAAATTGTTTTTCAAATTGCTCTCTTCAAAGACCTAAACATTGTTGGAATGAGTGGAAAAAAGCACATATATCAAATGTGCCCTAAGTTCACATTTCATCCCGATGTCAGAACTTTATCTCTCCCTTCCCAATGTCACTCTGAATCATTTGTATGTGATGCTGTGAGCCTTAAATGATATCTTATATCTAGTTTTGTTTCCACAGAATTGAAGCCTGGTATTTACTTATGGAATACAAGAGATTTATTTTCTGATAAAGGAAATTTAAGCATACGACAGCAGTCTAGGGAAGAGTTCACGTCAGGTGAGATGGGACATCCTGACTCCATTAAACATGTTTTCCCACATTAAACAGTATCATAAAGCGCGATTTGCAACTCTGTTCCTAAAGCAGACAGGGGCCTTCACCAACCGTGACCCATCACAAGACTCTTCAGTGCCCAAGGGGACAGCATAGAGTAGTGTTCGTGTCAAGGATAGGAGGGAGGAACTGTAGAAACACTGTTGACAGCTAAATCACTGAGAAGGCAGAAATGAAATCTTTGCAGGACATGCTAAGGCACTGGTTCCTGAACTTCAGCTCTTTGCTAAAAGCTCATTATATTTGTCATAATTCCACACCTCATGTGTCATATTACATTAGTTTTTTTGGCTTTAACTTCACTTCCTAAAAACTTTGAAAATGTTTGTTTCAATTGGCCATAGGTGATGATGCACACGAAACGACAGATGCAATATTCAAATTATATATTACAACATGTATGTACATATATACATACAGAAATATGTTACAGAAAGAGGGACAAGGACAGATACAGAGAGATTAAAATATCTGGAACATGCCAAGTCTGCAGAGCAGAAATTCTGTTGGAAGTCCATCTAACAGGGGAATATTCTTTTACCTGAGGGAGCGTCAGCCTTGTTCTCTTCAGGCCGTCAGTGGATTGGTTGAGAACTTTCCACTTTATAGAGGGCAACCGACTTAGATCAGACTACTGATTTAAATAATGTTCTCATGCAAAATCATCCTTACAGAAACATAAAGAATAATGTTTGACCAGAAAACTGGAGACATGTGCCAGTGAATCTGACCCATAAATTAACCATCAAGCCTTTTTCCCAGCACATTGACAAAGTGTGTGAAGAAAGTAGAAGAGGAAATAGGTTTATTTGACACAGGCCCCACCGTGACCAAAATGGAAAATGCAAAAAATAGGTTTAAAATATAAGAAAATTATTATTAATGATTAAGAAGTTGTTTATGAATGGCAATGAACTTCAGTGACTGCATTTTTAATAAAGAGATTACAACTTTCTCTCGAATTTACCCCTAGGTTTGATGTGAAACAACATGTGTTTAGATCATTCATAAGTATTAAATACGTACAAATTTAGTTGCGTGAATGGCATTGCCTAATTTATTGGGTTTCCCAATAATTTCAAAGCGACAGGAAGCCAGAATATTGGAACAATCCTCTGAGATTTCTTCCAAAATTGAAGACATCCAAGGAGGTCAGTTGGGAGAAATTAGGTCGGAGAATGTGTTATGTCCCTTTGGGAGGTATGAGCAAAAAGCTTCATTTCTGTTGTAAGTTTTGGGTCTGAGCTGCCGGATCATCCGAGTTATGGCAGGGGATGCTCCGTGCCTGATGAATTCCTTGTGAGAGGAAGTAAAACAGATTTATAAAGTTCACAGGAATCTGACTGCTGGATGTTCTTCATTTGAAGAGGCAAACAGTGAAAGGAAGACTGTAGTGGTCCACACTTTACTACCCGTTTCCAAGTGTCATGATAGGAAATCATATGAGATGATGTGCAAATTTCCCTGCGTCCATTATCGAAGATGAAAGGAGACTCTGTTGAGCAAGCCATGAAACAAGGGGAAATGAATTGTAAGAAAGACTTGAGGTAAGCAGACATATGTCACCAGGTAGCAAGGCCCTTTTGAAACCATCATGTACAATAAACTTGCCACCAGATCAGGTGCAACTAGGCAGGCAGTTTTAGATGTCAAGGATGGTGAAAGATAGAAAAGGGTCATCCTCCCCAGTCAAGTAAGGGAACTTCTGACTACAAGTTAGAGGACACTCCAAGTGCTCCCACTGCCTTAAACCACTGAAAGTGAGAGGTAAGGCAGGAACTCTGTGAGTCATGAGAACATAATCCAGTGAGGAGACCTGTAACAAGATATTTCCTGTTTTCTGAGTCGCTGCCAAGCCAGTTATGGATGGATTTGCATTTGGGCTGGGAAATGATTGGACCAGGCCAGTTTTGGTAGCTCCGCTTCCCCCTGGGTGGGGCCGTAAGTGCCAATAAAAAGGGCCTCTGCTCCACGACGGCTATCCTCCTGCTACTCGAGTTCCGATTGAATTTGTAGAACCTGGTGAGTCTGATTCTTCAGTTCAACTTTGTTCTTGGACAACTGAATGGGGAGTTTATGCTGGAGACAGCAAGTTGGATGGGTCCAAAGTTATCATCATGGGTATAATGCTACTTAGTGGATGGGAACTTGGAATCTGGGCACATCGTTGTGTTGTATTGACTAGATTTCTGATACCTAGTTTGAATTCCGCTATTGAAAAAGAAATCAACAGGAAAATTTTACATGAAGGGAGAAAGAGCAAAGTGTTTACCTTTTTCTATGCCTTTCTCTTGGACCTCTGCTGGGATTTCAGAGGCATTTGTCTTAGAAGGTGTGAGACCCTTAGATTCATCCTGATTGCCCTTTGCTCTGTACATAAGTCATGCTGTCGGGACCTCATGAGAGAAAATGGTGATAGAAATTGCTTGTGAGCTTGCCCAGGATTTTAGAACTTGTGATGGCCTTTTGTGAAGATGTCGTTTTCATAAAAAAGAAAGAAAGTAAAAAATACAGAAAGAAAGAAAGACACAAAGCAAAAGAGAAAACTTCGCTTGTTTCTTTAAAACAAAGATATTTTCTTTAGAAAAGTTGTGTGAGAAAAGAGAAGGTTTTCTCTGGATTGCCATAACGATTTTCTGAAGAACGAGAGAGAAGTCAGAAATTCATTAAAAGGTATTAAAGAGATTAAAGCACATACTTAGAGATTGGTGAGATACTATCTGTTGTTATTCGAAAAGATTTTGCTCTTTTCTCTATAGGAATTCCTTCTTGTGAACACAGTCATATACTTTCTTTCAGATATTAAGACTCCAGAAAGATGTCTTCTCAACATCAGCAGTGCAAGCAGCCCTGCCAGCCACAACCAGTGTGCCCACCAAAGTGTCCTGACCCTTGCCCACCTTGCAAGTGTCCAGACCCTTGCCCACCTTGCAAGTGCCCAGACCCTTGCCCACCTATAAAGTGCCCTGACCCATGCCCACCTTGCAAGTGTCCAGACCCTTGCCCACCTTGCAAGTGTCCAGACCCTTGCCCACCTATAAAGTGCTCTGACCCATGCGTGCCTCAGCAGTGCAAGCAGAAATGCCCTCCTGGGGCACCTGCTCATCATTGCTAGCAGAAATGCCTGCCCAAGAGTAGGTAAGAGCTTGCCCTTTTATCTGCATCTGGAAAGGATAAGGACAATCGGCTCCACTAGATCCACAGCTCCACCTTCATCTTCTCTTCAAAGCCTATCATGGATACGGAAGAAGCTTCTCCACCCTTCAGCCTCAATATGCGTGTGGTGCTTCCTGACAGACAGAGCTTTCTTATCTGAGGCTACTGTACTGCTTCCCTCTGGGAGGTGCCCAAGAAAGCATCGCAGAGCCTCAGAAGGAAGAGCAGCAGCCTTCCTCCTGGGCGCCCTCTGAGGATTGTCTCACTGTCTTCTGTGTCGTTCGGTCACCTGGGCCTGGCTTACTACCAGCTGAGCAATTGTTACTTATCCCCCACTTCCTGAATAAAATACAATTCTTTTCTGTGATGGGAAAAATTTTTTCTTTTTTTAAAAACCTGCTTTTAGCGATATCATATCATAATTTTGCTTGATTTCGATCTTTCTTTGATCCCGAGTTTCAGGCTCTCAGAGTCAGTGTTATCTGAATTTCGAGTCGTATCAATGATTATTTCTATACACTTTCAAATAGAGGTTATTTTCCTAATTATTGCTTGATTGGTTTGAGGAACAAATAGTTTACCTTCTTGGGATTTCAAACCCTTTAATAAAGTGTGGGGAAAATCACATTTACAGCGCCAACTTGCTTAGGCATAAAAATTACATGAATGTGTGTCATTCAGTTGGCACAATGCCGAGCACATAATTGGCATTTGAGAGGTGGCTGATCACCATTGTCTCTGTCATCATCACCGTCACCACCACCACGACCGTCACCACCACACCCAGGTGCTCCAGCAGGGGAGTGGCTCAGACATGCATGTAGGGCATGCAAGGAGATTCTTAAAGTCTATTACCCGTTCATACTCTGTGTTCATTTTCTTTTCCAATTTAACCGAATTTTTAATCTGACACTACAAAGTAACCAGTTTGGGAAATTATTGGGGTACTCTGTATAAAATTATAATAGTTCTGAAAACATGGGTAGTACAAAAGAACGGGAATTTAAAGGGACCTCACAAAACAAAGTGCTCCCTGCTCTCCATGTGTATAACGTGCCGTTCTTACTGCAAAACTCAACAACCTCAGGTCTTATTATATTTTTTCACCTCGGAAATTACATTCTTGATTATTTTGACCCCCACTTTGAGATACACGTGGGATTCCAATGTTTATCTTGATTTACAAAACGACTGTTGCTATGCAGCTTGTTTTCCAAGTGCTCAGCTTACTGGTCCAGTAAGCTGTGAAAAGGGATGTGTTTATTGAGCATATCTCTTCTTGTGGTTAGAAGTAAAGGAGTCAAAGATGCCAGAACTGCAGAAGCAAACAGATGCCCATGTTACTGTTCAACGCTCATCAGACTATGACATGAGTGAAAAATAAACACTGAGATTTGGGAGTTTTCTCTACTGTAGCTACTGTTATTTGACCTGACATAGAAATTAGTTCTTTCAGGTGGGATGCTCCCATAACTAATCTCAAAATTGTGGCATTGTCTTATGTGTCTGGACGTGGTTGGGAAGGAATCTGATATTGGAAGCCATAAATGTGGTTTTACGTGTTATTCAATGGCAAACTGTTTGCAGTAATGGTTGTCCATGGTATCTTTAGATGCAGAGCAACGGTTGGTCAATTGTTGATTTGCTCAGGGTAATTCAGTAGACGTATGTTCAGGAAAAACATTCTGGTTGACAGGCCAGAAATGTAAAGAATGAAAAGAAAAATAATACAGCCCAGAAACTCAAAACCTTGCTGAATTAGAATACTCACTGCTTGTAAGTCCTAAAGAGCAAGATATGAGATTAGAAGTGGTTTTCAAGTAGAAGTCCAATTTCAGTTGACTGTTACAACAGAGAAAAGAGACAGAAGTTGTCATCTTTCCACCTTTGTGCCAGGGAGCCTCATGGTAGCTGTATTATGTTGTGGGGAAAGGCAGTAATTTAATCAGGCCAGAAAATTACTTCTACAAAAGGAACTTCCTGAGATCCATAGGACATAGAAATGATTGGAGGACTGAAATTATATCAGGTGCCTAATAAGTTTTTGAGGGAATTGAGAACTAAATAAACTACGTGCCAAAATGAAAAAGAACGATTTTCAAGATTACTAACGACTTTCCTGCCCACCTTTCCCTATTTTCCACCCTACGAAATCAGAAATGGTAAGTACAGATGACTAAACTGGAATATCCACTCTGAGACGGGTACAAGGACCCCAGAATAATCGATAAAGGAAGCTCTCTCAGAGAATAGTATCGGATCCTAAGAGAGCCAAGGAGGAGAAGGAACACAGAGATGCTCAAACATTGTTACTCTGTTGTATGATGGTTATTCCTTCATGTTTTCCCTCCGGGTTTATTGATGTATAATTGACAAATGAAATTGTACATATTTACGGTGTATAATGTGATGATTTGACATATGTGTACTTTATGCAGTGATTACCATCATCGGTCACTTAGCACATTAATCACTTCATCAGTAACAAGGTAATGTGTTTATGTCTCTCTGTGTGTGTGTGTGTGTGTGTGTGTGTGTGTGATGAGAACACTTACAGTCTAATTTCTGAGCAAGATTGAAGTACACAAGTGGGTATTATTAGCGAGATCACCATGCTGTACCCTAGACTCTGAGAACTCATTCATTGTATGATTGCAGGCTTCTACCGTTGGCCCAACATCTCCACCACTGTCCGACCCCTCAGACCCTGATGACCACCATTGTACTCTCTGATGCTGTGACATCTGTTAGTTCGGAAACAAATTCCTAAATAAACAATGGTGCAAAGAAGAAATAACAAATAAATAGAAAATACCTTGAGATGAACGACATGAAAAGAAAACATACAAGACCTTTTGGGATAAATGTAATGCAGCAAAAAGAGAGCCACGTATGTCTGGAGATATCTATATTACAAAAGATGATCTCAAATCAGCAACCTGATAGACATGTATGCATGTGTGTGGGTTTATGAAAATTGCAAACTCGTAACACTAAATACAGCAAAGTATAAGCAGTGATTATTTCTGGCCATTTAATAGACATGCTCATTTTTTAACAGCTTTATGTTCTCCCCATTATATATGAAATGATATACGTTCACTTTTATAACAATGTATCATATTATTTTAAAAATATATAGTAGTCAGGGAAGATGTGGCTAAGCTGCAAGGAAAGTTTACTTCCTGGCTTTCTGGCACATGCTTAGCTGATGACTCTTTCACAGGTTTCAAGTGTCTCCTCTTTCTTTTCCTCTCCTCTTCGTTCTCGTCTTCTTCCTGCTGTCCCATTAAAAATCCCCATTCCTAAGAAGCTTCCTTATTATTTGGTTAAGAGAAATTACTAGGCCAGTTCTTCCTTCTGACTGCAGGAAGAATTATGAAATATAGGAAATGACTATTACTAAATGCATGGGCAATATATCAAAGTCCCAAACTGGATGGTTAAAGGGTAGATATTGGCAGTGAAGATAATATGGAGGTGAGTGTTCTGGAATGTGAAAAAGAAGATAGACAATAAACAGTGAAATTGTTTTTCAAATTGCTCTCTTCAAAGACCTAAACATTGTTGGAATGAGTGGAAAAAAGCACATATATCAGATGTGCCCTAAGTTCACATTTCACCCCGATGTCAGAACTTTATCTCTCCCTTCCCAACGTCACTCTGAATCATTTGTATGTGATGCTGTGAGCCTTAAATGATATCTTATATCTAGTTTTGTTTCCACAGAATTGAAGCCTGGTATTTACTTATGGAATACAAGAGATTTATTTTCTGATAAAGGAAATTTAAGCATACGACAGCAGTCTAGGGAAGAGTTCACGTCAGGTGAGATGGGACATCCTGACTCCATTAAACATGTTTTCCCACATTAAACAGTATCATAAAGCGCGATTTGCAACTCTGTTCCTAAAGCAGACAGGGGCCTTCACCAACCGTGACCCATCACAAGACTCTTCAGTGCCCAAGGGGACAGCATAGAGTAGTGTTCGTGTCAAGGATAGGAGGGAGGAACTGTAGAAACACTGTTGACAGCTAAATCACTGAAAAGGCAGAAATGAAATCTTTGCAGGACATGCTAAGGCACTGGTTCCTGAACTTCAGCTCTTTGCTAAAAGCTCATTATATTTGTCATAATTCCACACCTCATGTGTCATATTACATTAGTTTTTTTGGCTTTAACTTCACTTCCTAAAAACTTTGAAAATGTTTGTTTCAATTGGCCATAGGTGATGATGCACACGAAACGACAGATGCAATATTCAAATTATATATTACAACATGTACGTACATATATACATACAGAAATATGTTACAGAAAGAGGGACAAGGACAGATACAGAGAGATTAAAATATCTGGAACATGCCAAGTCTGCAGAGCAGAAATTCTGCTGGAAGTCCATCTAACAGGGGAATATTCTTTTACCTGAGGGAGCGTCAGCCTTGTTCTCTTCAGGCCGTCAGTGGATTGGATGAGAACTTTCCACTTTATAGAGGGCAACCGACTTAGATCAGACTACTGATTTAAATAATGTTCTCATGCAAAATCATCCTTACAGAAACATAAAGAATAATGTTTGACCAGAAAACTGGAGACATGTGCCAGTGAATCTGACCCATAAATTAACCATCAAGCCTTTTTCCCAGCACATTGACAAAGTGTGTGAAGAAAGTAGAAGAGGAAATAGGTTTATTTGACACAGGCCCCACCGTGACCAAAATGGAAAATGCAAAAAATAGGTTTAAAATATAAGAAAATTATTATTAATGATTAAGAAGTTGTTTATGAATGGCAATGAACTTCAGTGACTGCATTTTTAATAAAGAGATTACAACTTTCTCTCGAATTTACCCCTAGGTTTGATGTGAAACAACATGTGTTTAGATCATTCATAAGTATTAAATACGTACAAATTTAGTTGCGTGAATGGCATTGCCTAATTTATTGGGTTTCCCAATAATTTCAAAGCGACAGGAAGCCAGAATATTGGAACAATCCTCTGAGATTTCTTCCAAAATTGAAGACATCCAAGGAGGTCAGTTGGGAGAAATTAGGTCGGAGAATGTGTTATGTCCCTTTGGGAGGTATGAGCAAAAAGCTTCATTTCTGTTGTAAGTTTTGGGTCTGAGCTGCCGGATCATCCGAGTTATGGCAGGGGATGCTCCGTGCCTGATGAATTCCTTGTGAGAGGAAGTAAAACAGATTTATAAAGTTCACAGGAATCTGCCTGCTGGATGTTCTTCATTTGAAGAGGCAAACAGTGAAAGGAAGACTGTAGTGGTCCACACTTTACTACCCGTTTCCAAGTGTCATGATAGGAAATCATATGAGATGATGTGCAAATTTCCCTGCGTCCATTATCGAAGATGAAAGGAGACTCTGTTGAGCAAGCCATGAAACAAGGGGAAATGAATTGTAAGAAAGACTTGAGGTAAGCAGACATATGTCACCAGGTAGCAAGGCCCTTTTGAAACCATCATGTACAATAAACTTGCCACCAGATCAGGTGCAACTAGGCAGGCAGTTTTAGATGTCAAGGATGGTGAAAGATAGAAAAGGGTCATCCTCCCCAGTCAAGTAAGGGAACTTCTGACTACAAGTTAGAGGACACTCCAAGTGCTCCCACTGCCTTAAACCACTGAAAGTGAGAGGTAAGGCAGGAACTCTGTGAGTCATGAGAACATAATCCAGTGAGGAGACCTGTAACAAGATATTTCCTGTTTTCTGAGTCGCTGCCAAGCCAGTTATGGATGGATTTGCATTTGGGCTGGGAAATGATTGGACCAGGCCAGTTTTGGTAGCTCCGCTTCCCCCTGGGTGGGGCCGTAAGTGCCAATAAAAAGGGCCTCTGCTCCACGACGGCTATCCTCCTGCTACTCGAGTTCCGATTGAATTTGTAGAACCTGGTGAGTCTGATTCTTCAGTTCAACTTTGTTCTTGGACAACTGAATGTTGAGTTTATGCTGGAGACAGCAAGTTGGATGGGTCCAAAGTTATCATCATGGGTATAATGCTACTTAGTGGATGGGAACTTGGAATCTGGGCACATCGTTGTGTTGTATTGACTAGATTTCTGATACCTAGTTTGAATTCCGCTATTGAAAAAGAAATCAACAGGAAAATTTTACATGAAGGGAGAAAGAGCAAAGTGTTTACCTTTTTCTATGCCTTTCTCTTGGACCTCTGCTGGGATTTCAGAGGCATTTGTCTTAGAAGGTGTGAGACCCTTAGATTCATCCTGATTGCCCTTTGCTCTGTACATAAGTCATGCTGTCGGGACCTCATGAGAGAAAATGGTGATAGAAATTGCTTGTGAGCTTGCCCAGGATTTTAGAACTTGTGATGGCCTTTTGTGAAGATGTCGTTTTCATAAAAAAGAAAGAAAGTAAAAAATACAGAAAGAAAGAAAGACACAAAGCAAAAGAGAAAACTTCGCTTGTTTCTTTAAAACAAAGATATTTTCTTTAGAAAAGTTGTGTGAGAAAAGAGAAGGTTTTCTCTGGATTGCCATAACGATTTTCTGAAGAACGAGAGAGAAGTCAGAAATTCATTAAAAGGTATTAAAGAGATTAAAGCACATACTTAGAGATTGGTGAGATACTATCTGTTGTTATTCCAAAAGATTTTGCTCTTTTCTCTATAGGAATTCCTTCTTGTGAACACAGTCATATACTTTCTTTCAGATATTAAGACTCCAGAAAGATGTCTTCTCAACATCAGCAGTGCAAGCAGCCCTGCCAGCCACAACCAGTGTGCCCACCAAAGTGTCCTGACCCTTGCCCACCTTGCAAGTGTCCAGACCCTTGCCCACCTTGCAAGTGCCCAGACCCTTGCCCACCTATAAAGTGCCCTGACCCATGCCCACCTTGCAAGTGTCCAGACCCTTGCCCACCTTGCAAGTGTCCAGACCCTTGCCCACCTATAAAGTGCTCTGACCCATGCGTGCCTCAGCAGTGCAAGCAGAAATGCCCTCCTGGGGCACCTGCTCATCATTGCTAGCAGAAATGCCTGCCCAAGAGTAGGTAAGAGCTTGCCCTTTTATCTGCATCTGGAAAGGATAAGGACAATCGGCTCCACTAGATCCACAGCTCCACCTTCATCTTCTCTTCAAAGCCTATCATGGATACGGAAGAAGCTTCTCCACCCTTCAGCCTCAATATGCGTGTGGTGCTTCCTGACAGACAGAGCTTTCTTATCTGAGGCTACTGTACTGCTTCCCTCTGGGAGGTGCCCAAGAAAGCATCGCAGAGCCTCAGAAGGAAGAGCAGCAGCCTTCCTCCTGGGCGCCCTCTGAGGATTGTCTCACTGTCTTCTGTGTCGTTCGGTCACCTGGGCCTGGCTTACTACCAGCTGAGCAATTGTTACTTATCCCCCACTTCCTGAATAAAATACAATTCTTTTCTGTGATGGGAAAAATTTTTTCTTTTTTTAAAAACCTGCTTTTAGCGATATCATATCATAATTTTGCTTGATTTCGATCTTTCTTTGATCCCGAGTTTCAGGCTCTCAGAGTCAGTGTTATCTGAATTTCGAGTCGTATCAATGATTATTTCTATACACTTTCAAATAGAGGTTATTTTCCTAATTATTGCTACATTGGTTTGAGGAACAAATAGTTTACCTTCTTGGGATTTCAAACCCTTTAATAAAGTGTGGGGAAAATCACATTTACAGCGCCAACTTGCTTAGGCATAAAAATTACATGAATGTGTGTCATTCAGTTGGCACAATGCCGAGCACATAATTGGCATTTGAGAGGTGGCTGATCACCATTGTCTCTGTCATCATCACCGTCACCACCACCACGACCGTCACCACCCCCCCCAGGTGCTCCAGCAGGGGAGTGGCTCAGACATGCATGTAGGGCATGCAAGGAGATTCTTAAAGTCTATTACCCGTTCATACTCTGTGTTCATTTTCTTTTCCAATTTAACCGAATTTTTAATCTGACACTACAAAGTAACCAGTTTGGGAAATTATTGGGGTACTCTGTATAAAATTATAATAGTTCTGAAAACATGGGTAGTACAAAAGAAAGGGAATTTAAAGGGACCTCACAAAACAAAGCGCTCCCTGCTCTCCATGTGTATAACGTGCCGTTCTTACTGCAAAACTCAACAACCTCAGGTCTTATTATATTTTTTCACCTCGGAAATTACATTCTTGATTATTTTGACCCCCACTTTGAGATACACGGGGGATTCCAATGTTTATCTTGATTTACAAAACGACTGTTGCTATGCAGCTTGTTTTCCAAGTGCTCAGCTTACTGGTCCAGTAAGCTGTGAAAAGGGATGTGTTTATTGAGCATATCTCTTCTTGTGGTTAGAAGTAAAGGAGTCAAAGATGCCAGAACTGCAGAAGCAAACAGATGCCCATGTTACTGTTCAACGCTCATCAGACTATGACATGAGTGAAAAATAAACACTGAGATTTGGGAGTTTTCTCTACTGTAGCTACTGTTATTTGACCTGACATAGAAATTGGTTCTTTCAGGTGGGATGCTCCCATAACTAATCTCAAAATTGTGGCATTGTCTTATGTGTCTGGACGTGGTTGGAAAGGAATCTGATATTGGAAGCCATAAATGTGGTTTTACGTGTTATTCAATGGCAAAATGTTTGCAGTAATGGTTGTCCATGGTATCTTTAGATGCAGAGCAACGGTTGGTCAATTGTTGATTTGCTCAGGGTAATTCAGTAGACGTATGTTCAGGAAAAACATTCTGGTTGACAGGCCAGAAATGTAAAGAATGAAAAGAAAAATAATACAGCCCAGAAACTCAAAACCTTGCTGAATTAGAATACTCACTGCTTGTAAGTCCTAAAGAGCAAGATATGAGATTAGAAGTGGTTTTCAAGTAGAAGTCCAATTTCAGTTGACTGTTACAACAGAGAAAAGAGACAGAAGTTGTCGTCTTTCCACCTTTGTGCCAGGGAGCCTCATGGTAGCTGTATTATGTTGTGGGGAAAGGCAGTAATTTAATCAGGCCAGAAAATTACTTCTACAAAAGGAACTTCCTGAGATCCATAGGACATAGAAATGATTGGAGGACTGAAATTATATCAGGTGCCTAATAAGTTTTTGAGGGAATTGAGAACTAAATAAACTACGTGCCAAAATGAAAAAAGAATGATTTTCAAGATTACTAACGACTTTCCTGCCCACCTTTCCCTATTTTCCACCCTACGAAATCAGAAATGGTAAGTACAGATGACTAAACTGGAATATCCACTCTGAGACGGGTACAAGGACCCCAGAATAATCGATAAAGGAAGCTCTCTCAGAGAATAGTATCGGATCCTAAGAGAGCCAAGGAGGAGAAGGAACACAGAGATGCTCAAACATTGTTACTCTGTTGTATGATGGTTATTCCTTCATGTTTTCCCTCCGGGTTTATTGATGTATAATTGACAAATGAAATTGTACATATTTACGGTGTATAATGTGATGATTTGACATATGTGTACTTTATGCAGTGATTACCATCATCGGTCACTTAGCACATTAATCACTTCATCAGTAACAAGGTAATGTGTTTATGTCTCTCTGTTTGTGTGTGTGTGTGTGTGTGTGTGTGTGTGTGATGAGAACACTTACAGTCTAATTTCTGAGCAAGATTGAAGTACACAAGTGGGTATTATTAGCGAGATCACCATGCTGTACCCTAGACTCTGAGAACTCATTCATTGTATGATTGCAGGCTTCTACCGTTGGCCCAACATCTCCACCACTGTCCGACCCCTCAGACCCTGATGACCACCATTGTACTCTCTGATGCTGTGACATCTGTTAGTTCGGAAACAAATTCCTAAATAAACAATGGTGCAAAGAAGAAATAACAAATAAATAGAAAATACCTTGAGATGAACGACATGAAAAGAAAACATACAAGACCTTTTGGGATAAATGTAATGCAGCAAAAAGAGAGCCACGTATGTCTGGAGATATCTATATTACAAAAGATGATCTCAAATCAGCAACCTGATAGACATGTATGCATGTGTGTGGGTTTATGAAAATTGCAAACTCGTAACACTAAATACAGCAAAGTATAAGCAGTGATTATTTCTGGCCATTTAATAGACATGCTCATTTTTTAACAGCTTTATGTTCTCCCCATTATATATGAAATGATATACGTTCACTTTTATAACAATGTATCATATTATTTTAAAAATATATAGTAGTCAGGGAAGATGTGGCTAAGCTGCAAGGAAAGTTTACTTCCTGGCTTTCTGGCACATGCTTAGCTGATGACTCTTTCACAGGTTTCAAGTGTCTCCTCTTTCTTTTCCTCTCCTCTTCGTTCTCGTCTTCTTCCTGCTGTCCCATTAAAAATCCCCATTCCTAAGAAGCTTCCTTATTATTTGGTTAAGAGAAATTACTAGGCCAGTTCTTCCTTCTGACTGCAGGAAGAATTATGAAATATAGGAAATGACTATTACTAAATGCATGGGCAATATATCAAAGTCCCAAACTGGATGGTTAAAGGGTAGATATTGGCAGTGAAGATAATATGGAGGTGAGTGTTCTGGAATGTGAAAAAGAAGATAGACAATAAACAGTGAAATTGTTTTTCAAATTGCTCTCTTCAAAGACCTAAACATTGTTGGAATGAGTGGAAAAAAGCACATATATCAGATGTGCCCTAAGTTCACATTTCACCCCGATGTCAGAACTTTATCTCTCCCTTCCCAACGTCACTCTGAATCATTTGTATGTGATGCTGTGAGCCTTAAATGATATCTTATATCTAGTTTTGTTTCCACAGAATTGAAGCCTGGTATTTACTTATGGAATACAAGAGATTTATTTTCTGATAAAGGAAATTTAAGCATACGACAGCAGTCTAGGGAAGAGTTCACGTCAGGTGAGATGGGACATCCTGACTCCATTAAACATGTTTTCCCACATTAAACAGTATCATAAAGCGCGATTTGCAACTCTGTTCCTAAAGCAGACAGGGGCCTTCACCAACCGTGACCCATCACAAGACTCTTCAGTGCCCAAGGGGACAGCATAGAGTAGTGTTCGTGTCAAGGATAGGAGGGAGGAACTGTAGAAACACTGTTGACAGCTAAATCACTGAAAAGGCAGAAATGAAATCTTTGCAGGACATGCTAAGGCACTGGTTCCTGAACTTCAGCTCTTTGCTAAAAGCTCATTATATTTGTCATAATTCCACACCCCATGTGTCATATTACATTAGTTTTTTTGGCTTTAACTTCACTTCCTAAAAACTTTGAAAATGTTTGTTTCAATTGGCCATAGGTGATGATGCACACGAAACGACAGATGCAATATTCAAATTATATATTACAACATGTACGTACATATATACATACAGAAATATGTTACAGAAAGAGGGACAAGGACAGATACAGAGAGATTAAAATATCTGGAACATGCCAAGTCTGCAGAGCAGAAATTCTGCTGGAAGTCCATCTAACAGGGGAATATTGTTTTACCTGAGGGAGCGTCAGCCTTGTTCTCTTCAGGCCATCAGTGGATTGGATGAGAACTTTCCACTTTATAGAGGGCAACCGACTTAGATCAGACTACTGATTTAAATAATGTTCTCATGCAAAATCATCCTTACAGAAACATAAAGAATAATGTTTGACCAGAAAACTGGAGACATGTGCCAGTGAATCTGACCCATAAATTAACCATCAAGCCTTTTTCCCAGCACATTGACAAAGTGTGTGAAGAAAGTAGAAGAGGAAATAGGTTTATTTGACACAGGCCCCACCGTGACCCAAATGGAAAATGCAAAAAATAGGTTTAAAATATAAGAAAATTATTATTAATGATTAAGAAGTTGTTTATGAATGGCAATGAACTTCAGTGACTGCATTTTTAATAAAGAGATTACAACTTTCTCTCGAATTTACCCCTAGGTTTGATGTGAAACAACATGTGTTTAGATCATTCATAAGTATTAAATACGTACAAATTTAGTTGCGTGAATGGCATTGCCTAATTTATTGGGTTTCCCAATAATTTCAAAGCGACAGGAAGCCAGAATATTGGAACAATCCTCTGAGATTTCTTCCAAAATTGAAGACATCCAAGGAGGTCAGTTGGGAGAAATTAGGTCGGAGAATGTGTTATGTCCCTTTGGGAGGTATGAGCAAAAAGCTTCATTTCTGTTGTAAGTTTTGGGTCTGAGCTGCCGGATCATCCGAGTTATGGCAGGGGATGCTCCGTGCCTGATGAATTCCTTGTGAGAGGAAGTAAAACAGATTTATAAAGTTCACAGGAATCTGCCTGCTGGATGTTCTTCATTTGAAGAGGCAAACAGTGAAAGGAAGACTGTAGTGGTCCACACTTTACTACCCGTTTCCAAGTGTCATGATAGGAAATCATATGAGATGATGTGCAAATTTCCCTGCGTCCATTATCGAAGATGAAAGGAGACTCTGTTGAGCAAGCCATGAAACAAGGGGAAATGAATTGTAAGAAAGACTTGAGGTAAGCAGACATATGTCACCAGGTAGCAAGGCCCTTTTGAAACCATCATGTACAATAAACTTGCCACCAGATCAGGTGCAACTAGGCAGGCAGTTTTAGATGTCAAGGATGGTGAAAGATAGAAAAGGGTCATCCTCCCCAGTCAAGTAAGGGAACTTCTGACTACAAGTTAGAGGACACTCCAAGTGCTCCCACTGCCTTAAACCACTGAAAGTGAGAGGTAAGGCAGGAACTCTGTGAGTCATGAGAACATAATCCAGTGAGAAGACCTGTAACAAGATATTTCCTGTTTTCTGAGTCGCTGCCAAGCCAGTTATGGATGGATTTGCATTTGGGCTGGGAAATGATTGGACCAGGCCAGTTTTGGTAGCTCCGCTTCCCCCTGGGTGGGGCCGTAAGTGCCAATAAAAAGGGCCTCTGCTCCACGACGGCTATCCTCCTGCTACTCGAGTTCCAATTGAATTTGTAGAACCTGGTGAGTCTGATTCTTCAGTTCAACTTTGTTCTTGGACAACTGAATGTTGAGTTTATGCTGGAGACAGCAAGTTGGATGGGTCCAAAGTTATCATCATGGGTATAATGCTACTTAGTGGATGGGAACTTGGAATCTGGGCACATCGTTGTGTTGTATTGACTAGATTTCTGATACCTAGTTTGAATTCCGCTATTGAAAAAGAAATCAACAGGAAAATTTTACATGAAGGGAGAAAGAGCAAAGTGTTTACCTTTTTCTATGCCTTTCTCTTGGACCTCTGCTGGGATTTCAGAGGCATTTGTCTTAGAAGGTGTGAGACCCTTAGATTCATCCTGATTGCCCTTTGCTCTGTACATAAGTCATGCTGTCGGGACCTCATGAGAGAAAATGGTGATAGAAATTGCTTGTGAGCTTGCCCAGGATTTTAGAACTTGTGATGGCCTTTTGTGAAGATGTCGTTTTCATAAAAAAGAAAGAAAGTAAAAAATACAGAAAGAAAGAAAGACACAAAGCAAAAGAGAAAACTTCGCTTGTTTCTTTAAAACAAAGATATTTTCTTTAGAAAAGTTGTGTGAGAAAAGAGAAGGTTTTCTCTGGATTGCCATAACGATTTTCTGAAGAACGAGAGAGAAGTCAGAAATTCATTAAAAGGTATTAAAGAGATTAAAGCACATACTTAGAGATTGGTGAGATACTATCTGTTGTTATTCCAAAAGATTTTGCTCTTTTCTCTATAGGAATTCCTTCTTGTGAACACAGTCATATACTTTCTTTCAGATATTAAGACTCCAGAAAGATGTCTTCTCAACATCAGCAGTGCAAGCAGCCCTGCCAGCCACAACCAGTGTGCCCACCAAAGTGTCCTGACCCTTGCCCACCTTGCAAGTGTCCAGACCCTTGCCCACCTTGCAAGTGCCCAGACCCTTGCCCACCTATAAAGTGCCCTGACCCATGCCCACCTTGCAAGTGTCCAGACCCTTGCCCACCTTGCAAGTGTCCAGACCCTTGCCCACCTATAAAGTGCTCTGACCCATGCGTGCCTCAGCAGTGCAAGCAGAAATGCCCTCCTGGGGCACCTGCTCATCATTGCTAGCAGAAATGCCTGCCCAAGAGTAGGTAAGAGCTTGCCCTTTTATCTGCATCTGGAAAGGATAAGGACAATCGGCTCCACTAGATCCACAGCTCCACCTTCATCTTCTCTTCAAAGCCTATCATGGATACGGAAGAAGCTTCTCCACCCTTCAGCCTCAATATGCGTGTGGTGCTTCCTGACAGACAGAGCTTTCTTATCTGAGGCTGCTGTACTGCTTCCCTCTGGGAGGTGCCCAAGAAAGCATCGCAGAGCCTCAGAAGGAAGAGCAGCAGCCTTCCTCCTGGGCGCCCTCTGAGGATTGTCTCACTGTCTTCTGTGTCGTTCGGTCACCTGGGCCTGGCTTACTACCAGCTGAGCAATTGTTACTTATCCCCCACTTCCTGAATAAAATACAATTCTTTTCTGTGATGGGAAAATTTTTTTCTTTTTTTAAAAACCTGCTTTTAGCGATATAATATCATAATTTTGCTTGATTTCGATCTTTCTTTGATCCCGAGTTTCAGGCTCTCAGAGTCAGTGTTATCTGAATTTCGAGTCGTATCAATGATTATTTCTATACACTTTCAAATAGAGGTTATTTTCCTAATTATTGCTTGATTGGTTTGAGGAACAAATAGTTTACCTTCTTGGGATTTCAAACCCTTTAATAAAGTGTGGGGAAAATCACATTTACAGAGCCAACTTGCTTAGGCCTAAAAATTACATGAATGTGTGTCATTCAGTTGGCACAATGCCGAGCACATAATTGGCATTTGAGAGGTGGCTGATCACCATTGTCTCTGTCATCATCACCATCACCACCACCACGACCAGCACCACCACCCCCAGGTGCTCCAGCAGGGGAGTGGCTCAGACATGCATGTAGGGCATGCAAGGAGATTCTTAAAGTCTATTACCCGTTCATACTCTGTGTTCATTTTCTTTTCCAATTTAACCGAATTTTTAATCTGACACTACAAAGTAACCAGTTTGGGAAATTATTGGGGTACTCTGTATAAAATTATAATAGTTCTGAAAACATGGGTAGTACAAAAGAACGGGAATTTAAAGGGACCTCACAAAACAAAGCGCTCCCTGCTCTCCATGTGTATAACGTGCCGTTCTTACTGCAAAACTCAACAACCTCAGGTCTTATTATATTTTTTCATCTCACAAATTACATTCTTGATTATTTTGACCCCCACTTTGAGATACACTGGGGATTCCAATGTTTATCTTGATTTACAAAACGACTGTTGCTATGCAGCTTGTTTTCCAAGTGCTCAGCTTACTGGTCCAGTAAGCTGTGAAAAGGGATGTGTTTATTGAGCATATCTCTTCTTGTGGTTAGAAGTAAAGGAGTCAAAGATGCCAGAACTGCAGAAGCAAACAGATGCCCATGTTACTGTTCAACGCTCATCAGACTATGACATGAGTGAAAAATAAACACTGAGATTTGGGAGTTTTCTCTACTGTAGCTACTGTTATTTGACCTGACATAGAAATTAGTTCTTTCAGGTGGGATGCTCCCATAACTAATCTCAAAATTGTGGCATTGTCTTATGTGTCTGGACGTGGTTGGAAAGGAATCTGATATTGGAAGCCATAAATGTGGTTTTACGTGTTATTCAATGGCAAAATGTTTGCAGTAATGGTTGTCCATTGTATCTTTAGATGCAGAGCAACGGTTGGTCAATTGTTGATTTGCTCAGGGTAATTCAGTAGACGTATGTTCAGGAAAAACTTTCTGGTTGACAGGCCAGAAATGTAAAGAATGAAAAGAAAAATAATACAGCCCAGAAACTCAAAACCTTGCTGAATTAGAATACTCACTGCTTGTAAGTCCTAAAGAGCAAGATATGAGATTAGAAGTGGTTTTCAAGTAGAAGTCCAATTTCAGTTGACTGTTACAACAGAGAAAAGAGACAGAAGTTGTCGTCTTTCCACCTTTGTGCCAGGGAGCCTCATGGTAGCTGTATTATGTTGTGGGGAAAGGCAGTAATTTAATCAGGCCAGAAAATTACTACTACAAAAGGAACTTCCTGAGATCCATAGGACATAGAAATGATTGGAGGACTGAAATTATATCAGGTGCCTAATAAGTTTTTGAGGGAATTGAGAACTAAATAAACTACGTGCCAAAATGAAAAAGAATGATTTTCAAGATTACTAACGACTTTCCTGCCCACCTTTCCCTATTTTCCACCCTACGAAATCAGATATGGTAAGTACAGATGACTAAACCGGAATATCCACTCTGAGACGGGTACAAGGACCCCAGAATAATCGATAAAGGAAGCTCTCTCAGAGAATAGTATCAGATCCTAAGAGAGCCAAGGAGGAGAAGGAACTCAGAGATGCTCAAACCATGTTACTGTGTTGTATGATGGTTATTCCTTCATGTTTTCCCTCCGGGTTTATTGATGTATAATTGACAAATGAAATTGTACATATTTACGGTGTATAATGTGATGATTTGACATATGTGTACTTTATGCAGTGATTACCATCATCGATCACTTAGCACATTAATCACTTCATCAGTAACAAGGTAATGTGTTTATGTCTCTCTGTGTGTGTGTGTGTGTGTGTGTGTGTGTGTGATGAGAACACTTACAGTCTAATTTCTGAGCAAGATTGAAGTACACAAGTGGGTATTATTAGCGAGATCACCATGCTGTACCCTAGACTCTGAGAACTCATTCATTGTATGATTGCAGGCTTCTACCGTTGGCCCAACATCTCCACCACTGTCCGACCCCTCAGACCCTGATGACCACCATTGTACTCTCTGATGCTGTGACATCTGTTAGTTCGGAAACAAATTCCTAAATAAACAATGGTGCAAAGAAGAAATAACAAATAAATAGAAAATACCTTGAGATGAACGACATGAAAAGAAAACATACAAGACCTTTTGGGATAAATGTAATGCAGCAAAAAGAGAGCCACGTATGTCTGGAGATATCTATATTACAAAAGATGATCTCAAATCAGCAACCTGATAGACATGTATGCATGTGTGTGGGTTTATGAAAATTGCAAACTCGTAACACTAAATACAGCAAAGTGTAAGCAGTGATTATTTCTGGCCATTTAATAGACATGCTCATTTTTTAACAGCTTTATGTTCTCCCCATTATATATGAAATGATATACGTTCACTTTTATAACAATGTATCATATTATTTTAAAAATATATAGTAGTCAGGGAAGATGTGGCTAAGCTGCAAGGAAAGTTTACGTCCTGGCTTTCTGGCACATGCTTAGCTGATGACTCTTTCACAGGTTTCAAGTGTCTCCTCTTTCTTTTCCTCTCCTCTTCGTTCTCGTCTTCTTCCTGCTGTCCCATTAAAAATCCCCATTCCTAAGAAGCTTCCTTATTATTTGGTTAAGAGAAATTACTAGGCCAGTTCTTCCTTCTGACTGCAGGAAGAATTATGAAATATAGGAAATGACTATTACTAAATGCATGGGCAATATATCAAAGTCCCAAACTGGATGGTTAAAGGGTAGATATTGGCAGTGAAGATAATATGGAGGTGAGTGTTCTGGAATGTGAAAAAGAAGATAGACAATAAACAGTGAAATTGTTTTTCAAATTGCTCTCTTCAAAGACCTAAACATTGTTGGAATGAGTGGAAAAAAGCACATATATCAAATGTGCCCTAAGTTCACATTTCATCCCGATGTCAGAACTTTATCTCTCCCTTCCCAATGTCACTCTGAATCATTTGTATGTGATGCTGTGAGCCTTAAATGATATCTTATATCTAGTTTTGTTTCCACAGAATTGAAGCCTGGTATTTACTTATGGAATACAAGAGATTTATTTTCTGATAAAGGAAATTTAAGCATACGACAGCAGTCTAGGGAAGAGTTCACGTCAGGTGAGATGGGACATCCTGACTCCATTAAACATGTTTTCCCACATTAAACAGTATCATAAAGCGAGATTTGCAACTCTGTTCCTAAAGCAGACAGGGGCCTTCACCAACCGTGACCCATCACAAGACTCTTCAGTGCCCAAGGGGACAGCATAGAGTAGTGTTCGTGTCAAGGATAGGAGGGAGGAACTGTAGAAACACTGTTGACAGCTAAATCACTGAGAAGGCAGAAATGAAATCTTTGCAGGACATGCTAAGGCACTGGTTCCTGAACTTCAGCTCTTTGCTAAAAGCTCATTATATTTGTCATAATTCCACACCTCATGTGTCATATTACATTAGTTTTTTTGGCTTTAACTTCATTTCCTAAAAACTTTGAAAATGTTTGTTTCAATTGGCCATAGGTGATGATGCACACGAAACGACAGATGCAATATTCAAATTATATATTACAACATGTATGTACATATATACATACAGAAATATGTTACAGAAAGAGGGACAAGGACAGATACAGAGAGATTAAAATATCTGGAACATGCCAAGTCTGCAGAGCAGAAATTCTGTTGGAAGTCCATCTAACAGGGGAATATTCTTTTACCTGAGGGAGCGTCAGCCTTGTTCTCTTCAGGCCGTCAGTGGATTGGATGAGAACTTTCCACTTTATAGAGGGCAACCGACTTAGATCAGACTACTGATTTAAATAATGTTCTCATGCAAAATCATCCTTACAGAAACATAAAGAATAATGTTTGACCAGAAAACTGGAGACATGTGCCAGTGAATCTGACCCATAAATTAACCATCAAGCCTTTTTCCCAGCACATTGACAAAGTGTGTGAAGAAAGTAGAAGAGGAAATAGGTTTATTTGACACAGGCCCCACCGTGACCAAAATGGAAAATGCAAAAAATAGGTTTAAAATATAAGAAAATTATTATTAATGATTAAGAAGTTGTTTATGAATGGCAATGAACTTCAGTGACTGCATTTTTAATAAAGAGATTACAACTTTCTCTCGAATTTACCCCTAGGTTTGATGTGAAACAACATGTGTTTAGATCATTCATAAGTATTAAATACGTACAAATTTAGTTGCGTGAATGGCATTGCCTAATTTATTGGGTTTCCCAATAATTTCAAAGCGACAGGAAGCCAGAATATTGGAACAATCCTCTGAGATTTCTTCCAAAATTGAAGACATCCAAGGAGGTCAGTTGGGAGAAATTAGGTCGGAGAATGTGTTATGTCCCTTTGGGAGGTATGAGCAAAAAGCTTCATTTCTGTTGTAAGTTTTGGGTCTGAGCTGCCGGATCATCCGAGTTATGGCAGGGGATGCTCCGTGCCTGATGAATTCCTTGTGAGAGGAAGTAAAACAGATTTATAAAGTTCACAGGAATCTGCCTGCTGGATGTTCTTCATTTGAAGAGGCAAACAGTGAAAGGAAGACTGTAGTGGTCCACACTTTACTACCCGTTTCCAAGTGTCATGATAGGAAATCATATGAGATGATGTGCAAATTTCCCTGCGTCCATTATCGAAGATGAAAGGAGACTCTGTTGAGCAAGCCATGAAACAAGGGGAAATGAATTGTAAGAAAGACTTGAGGTAAGCAGACATATGTCACCAGGTAGCAAGGCCCTTTTGAAACCATCATGTACAATAAACTTGCCACCAGATCAGGTGCAACTAGGCAGGCAGTTTTAGATGTCAAGGATGGTGAAAGATAGAAAAGGGTCATCCTCCCCAGTCAAGTAAGGGAACTTCTGACTACAAGTTAGAGGACACTCCAAGTGCTCCCACTGCCTTAAACCACTGAAAGTGAGAGGTAAGGCAGGAACTCTGTGAGTCATGAGAACATAATCCAGTGAGGAGACCTGTAACAAGATATTTCCTGTTTTCTGAGTCGCTGCCAAGCCAGTTATGGATGGATTTGCATTTGGGCTGGGAAATGATTGGACCAGGCCAGTTTTGGTAGCTCCGCTTCCCCCTGGGTGGGGCCGTAAGTGCCAATAAAAAGGGCCTCTGCTCCACGACGGCTATCCTCCTGCTACTCGAGTTCCGATTGAATTTGTAGAACCTGGTGAGTCTGATTCTTCAGTTCAACTTTGTTCTTGGACAACTGAATGGGGAGTTTATGCTGGAGACAGCAAGTTGGATGGGTCCAAAGTTATCATCATGGGTATAATGCTACTTAGTGGATGGGAACTTGGAATCTGGGCACATCGTTGTGTTGTATTGACTAGATTTCTGATACCTAGTTTGAATTCCGCTATTGAAAAAGAAATCAACAGGAAAATTTTACATGAAGGGAGAAAGAGCAAAGTGTTTACCTTTTTCTATGCCTTTCTCTTGGACCTCTGCTGGGATTTCAGAGGCATTTGTCTTAGAAGGTGTGAGACCCTTAGATTCATCCTGATTGCCCTTTGCTCTGTACATAAGTCATGCTGTCGGGACCTCATGAGAGAAAATGGTGATAGAAATTGCTTGTGAGCTTGCCCAGGATTTTAGAACTTGTGATGGCCTTTTGTGAAGATGTCGTTTTCATAAAAAAGAAAGAAAGTAAAAAATACAGAAAGAAAGAAAGACACAAAGCAAAAGAGAAAACTTCGCTTGTTTCTTTAAAACAAAGATATTTTCTTTAGAAAAGTTGTGTGAGAAAAGAGAAGGTTTTCTCTGGATTGCCATAACGATTTTCTGAAGAACGAGAGAGAAGTCAGAAATTCATTAAAAGGTATTAAAGAGATTAAAGCACATACTTAGAGATTGGTGAGATACTATCTGTTGTTATTCGAAAAGATTTTGCTCTTTTCTCTATAGGAATTCCTTCTTGTGAACACAGTCATATACTTTCTTTCAGATATTAAGACTCCAGAAAGATGTCTTCTCAACATCAGCAGTGCAAGCAGCCCTGCCAGCCACAACCAGTGTGCCCACCAAAGTGTCCTGACCCTTGCCCACCTTGCAAGTGTCCAGACCCTTGCCCACCTTGCAAGTGCCCAGACCCTTGCCCACCTATAAAGTGCCCTGACCCATGCCCACCTTGCAAGTGTCCAGACCCTTGCCCACCTTGCAAGTGTCCAGACCCTTGCCCACCTATAAAGTGCTCTGACCCATGCGTGCCTCAGCAGTGCAAGCAGAAATGCCCTCCTGGGGCACCTGCTCATCATTGCTAGCAGAAATGCCTGCCCAAGAGTAGGTAAGAGCTTGCCCTTTTATCTGCATCTGGAAAGGATAAGGACAATCGGCTCCACTAGATCCACAGCTCCACCTTCATCTTCTCTTCAAAGCCTATCATGGATACGGAAGAAGCTTCTCCACCCTTCAGCCTCAATATGCGTGTGGTGCTTCCTGACAGACAGAGCTTTCTTATCTGAGGCTGCTGTACTGCTTCCCTCTGGGAGGTGCCCAAGAAAGCATCGCAGAGCCTCAGAAGGAAGAGCAGCAGCCTTCCTCCTGGGCGCCCTCTGAGGATTGTCTCACTGTCTTCTGTGTCGTTCGGTCACCTGGGCCTGGCTTACTACCAGCTGAGCAATTGTTACTTATCCCCCACTTCCTGAATAAAATACAATTCTTTTCTGTGATGGGAAAATTTTTTTCTTTTTTTAAAAACCTGCTTTTAGCGATATAATATCATAATTTTGCTTGATTTCGATCTTTCTTTGATCCCGAGTTTCAGGCTCTCAGAGTCAGTGTTATCTGAATTTCGAGTCGTATCAATGATTATTTCTATACACTTTCAAATAGAGGTTATTTTCCTAATTATTGCTTGATTGGTTTGAGGAACAAATAGTTTACCTTCTTGGGATTTCAAACCCTTTAATAAAGTGTGGGGAAAATCACATTTACAGAGCCAACTTGCTTAGGCCTAAAAATTACATGAATGTGTGTCATTCAGTTGGCACAATGCCGAGCACATAATTGGCATTTGAGAGGTGGCTGATCACCATTGTCTCTGTCATCATCACCATCACCACCACCACGACCAGCACCACCACCCCCAGGTGCTCCAGCAGGGGAGTGGCTCAGACATGCATGTAGGGCATGCAAGGAGATTCTTAAAGTCTATTACCCGTTCATACTCTGTGTTCATTTTCTTTTCCAATTTAACCGAATTTTTAATCTGACACTACAAAGTAACCAGTTTGGGAAATTATTGGGGTACTCTGTATAAAATTATAATAGTTCTGAAAACATGGGTAGTACAAAAGAACGGGAATTTAAAGGGACCTCACAAAACAAAGCGCTCCCTGCTCTCCATGTGTATAACGTGCCGTTCTTACTGCAAAACTCAACAACCTCAGGTCTTATTATATTTTTTCATCTCACAAATTACATTCTTGATTATTTTGACCCCCACTTTGAGATACACTGGGGATTCCAATGTTTATCTTGATTTACAAAACGACTGTTGCTATGCAGCTTGTTTTCCAAGTGCTCAGCTTACTGGTCCAGTAAGCTGTGAAAAGGGATGTGTTTATTGAGCATATCTCTTCTTGTGGTTAGAAGTAAAGGAGTCAAAGATGCCAGAACTGCAGAAGCAAACAGATGCCCATGTTACTGTTCAACGCTCATCAGACTATGACATGAGTGAAAAATAAACACTGAGATTTGGGAGTTTTCTCTACTGTAGCTACTGTTATTTGACCTGACATAGAAATTAGTTCTTTCAGGTGGGATGCTCCCATAACTAATCTCAAAATTGTGGCATTGTCTTATGTGTCTGGACGTGGTTGGAAAGGAATCTGATATTGGAAGCCATAAATGTGGTTTTACGTGTTATTCAATGGCAAAATGTTTGCAGTAATGGTTGTCCATTGTATCTTTAGATGCAGAGCAACGGTTGGTCAATTGTTGATTTGCTCAGGGTAATTCAGTAGACGTATGTTCAGGAAAAACTTTCTGGTTGACAGGCCAGAAATGTAAAGAATGAAAAGAAAAATAATACAGCCCAGAAACTCAAAACCTTGCTGAATTAGAATACTCACTGCTTGTAAGTCCTAAAGAGCAAGATATGAGATTAGAAGTGGTTTTCAAGTAGAAGTCCAATTTCAGTTGACTGTTACAACAGAGAAAAGAGACAGAAGTTGTCGTCTTTCCACCTTTGTGCCAGGGAGCCTCATGGTAGCTGTATTATGTTGTGGGGAAAGGCAGTAATTTAATCAGGCCAGAAAATTACTACTACAAAAGGAACTTCCTGAGATCCATAGGACATAGAAATGATTGGAGGACTGAAATTATATCAGGTGCCTAATAAGTTTTTGAGGGAATTGAGAACTAAATAAACTACGTGCCAAAATGAAAAAGAATGATTTTCAAGATTACTAACGACTTTCCTGCCCACCTTTCCCTATTTTCCACCCTACGAAATCAGATATGGTAAGTACAGATGACTAAACCGGAATATCCACTCAGAGACGGGTACAAGGACCCCAGAATAATCGATAAAGGAAGCTCTCTCAGAGAATAGTATCGGATCCTAAGAGAGCCAAGGAGGAGAAGGAACACAGAGATGCTCAAACATTGTTACTCTGTTGTATGATGGTTATTCCTTCATGTTTTCCCTCCGGGTTTATTGATGTATAATTGACAAATGAAATTGTACATATTTACGGTGTATAATGTGATGATTTGACATATGTGTACTTTATGCAGTGATTACCATCATCGGTCACTTAGCACATTAATCACTTCATCAGTAACAAGGTAATGTGTTTATGTCTCTCTGTTTGTGTGTGTGTGTGTGTGTGTGTGTGTGTGTGATGAGAACACTTACAGTCTAATTTCTGAGCAAGATTGAAGTACACAAGTGGGTATTATTAGCGAGATCACCATGCTGTACCCTAGACTCTGAGAACTCATTCATTGTATGATTGCAGGCTTCTACCGTTGGCCCAACATCTCCACCACTGTCCGACTCCTCAGACCCTGATGACCACCATTGTACTCTCTGATGCTGTGACATCTGTTAGTTCGGAAACAAATTCCTAAATAAACAATGGTGCAAAGAAGAAATAACAAATAAATAGAAAATACCTTGAGATGAACGACATGAAAAGAAAACATACAAGACCTTTTGGGATAAATGTAATGCAGCAAAAAGAGAGCCACGTATGTCTGGAGATATCTATATTACAAAAGATGATCTCAAATCAGCAACCTGATAGACATGTATGCATGTGTGTGGGTTTATGAAAATTGCAAACTCGTAACACTAAATACAGCAAAGTATAAGCAGTGATTATTTCTGGCCATTTAATAGACATGCTCATTTTTTAACAGCTTTATGTTCTCCCCATTATATATGAAATGATATACGTTCACTTTTATAACAATGTATCATATTATTTTAAAAATATATACTAGTCAGGGAAGATGTGGCTAAGCTGCAAGGAAAGTTTACTTCCTGGCTTTCTGGCACATGCTTAGCTGATGACTCTTTCACAGGTTTCAAGTGTCTCCTCTTTCTTTTCCTCTCCTCTTCGTTCTCGTCTTCTTCCTGCTGTCCCATTAAAAATCCCCATTCCTAAGAAGCTTCCTTATTATTTGGTTAAGAGAAATTACTAGGCCAGTTCTTCCTTCTGACTGCAGGAAGAATTATGAAATATAGGAAATGACTATTACTAAATGCATGGGCAATATATCAAAGTCCCAAACTGGATGGTTAAAGGGTAGATATTGGCAGTGAAGATAATATGGAGGTGAGTGTTCTGGAATGTGAAAAAGAAGATAGACAATAAACAGTGAAATTGTTTTTCAAATTGCTCTCTTCAAAGACCTAAACATTGTTGGAATGAGTGGAAAAAAGCACATATATCAGATGTGCCCTAAGTTCACATTTCACCCCGATGTCAGAACTTTATCTCTCCCTTCCCAACGTCACTCTGAATCATTTGTATGTGATGCTGTGAGCCTTAAATGATATCTTATATCTAGTTTTGTTTCCACAGAATTGAAGCCTGGTATTTACTTATGGAATACAAGAGATTTATTTTCTGATAAAGGAAATTTAAGCATACGACAGCAGTCTAGGGAAGAGTTCACGTCAGGTGAGATGGGACATCCTGACTCCATTAAACATGTTTTCCCACATTAAACAGTATCATAAAGCGCGATTTGCAACTCTGTTCCTAAAGCAGACAGGGGCCTTCACCAACCGTGACCCATCACAAGACTCTTCAGTGCCCAAGGGGACAGCATAGAGTAGTGTTCGTGTCAAGGATAGGAGGGAGGAACTGTAGAAACACTGTTGACAGCTAAATCACTGAAAAGGCAGAAATGAAATCTTTGCAGGACATGCTAAGGCACTGGTTCCTGAACTTCAGCTCTTTGCTAAAAGCTCATTATATTTGTCATAATTCCACACCCCATGTGTCATATTACATTAGTTTTTTTGGCTTTAACTTCACTTCCTAAAAACTTTGAAAATGTTTGTTTCAATTGGCCATAGGTGATGATGCACACGAAACGACAGATGCAATATTCAAATTATATATTACAACATGTACGTACATATATACATACAGAAATATGTTACAGAAAGAGGGACAAGGACAGATACAGAGAGATTAAAATATCTGGAACATGCCAAGTCTGCAGAGCAGAAATTCTGCTGGAAGTCCATCTAACAGGGGAATATTGTTTTACCTGAGGGAGCGTCAGCCTTGTTCTCTTCAGGCCATCAGTGGATTGGATGAGAACTTTCCACTTTATAGAGGGCAACCGACTTAGATCAGACTACTGATTTAAATAATGTTCTCATGCAAAATCATCCTTACAGAAACATAAAGAATAATGTTTGACCAGAAAACTGGAGACATGTGCCAGTGAATCTGACCCATAAATTAACCATCAAGCCTTTTTCCCAGCACATTGACAAAGTGTGTGAAGAAAGTAGAAGAGGAAATAGGTTTATTTGACACAGGCCCCACCGTGACCCAAATGGAAAATGCAAAAAATAGGTTTAAAATATAAGAAAATTATTATTAATGATTAAGAAGTTGTTTATGAATGGCAATGAACTTCAGTGACTGCATTTTTAATAAAGAGATTACAACTTTCTCTCGAATTTACCCCTAGGTTTGATGTGAAACAACATGTGTTTAGATCATTCATAAGTATTAAATACGTACAAATTTAGTTGCGTGAATGGCATTGCCTAATTTATTGGGTTTCCCAATAATTTCAAAGCGACAGGAAGCCAGAATATTGGAACAATCCTCTGAGATTTCTTCCAAAATTGAAGACATCCAAGGAGGTCAGTTGGGAGAAATTAGGTCGGAGAATGTGTTATGTCCCTTTGGGAGGTATGAGCAAAAAGCTTCATTTCTGTTGTAAGTTTTGGGTCTGAGCTGCCGGATCATCCGAGTTATGGCAGGGGATGCTCCGTGCCTGATGAATTCCTTGTGAGAGGAAGTAAAACAGATTTATAAAGTTCACAGGAATCTGCCTGCTGGATGTTCTTCATTTGAAGAGGCAAACAGTGAAAGGAAGACTGTAGTGGTCCACACTTTACTACCCGTTTCCAAGTGTCATGATAGGAAATCATATGAGATGATGTGCAAATTTCCCTGCGTCCATTATCGAAGATGAAAGGAGACTCTGTTGAGCAAGCCATGAAACAAGGGGAAATGAATTGTAAGAAAGACTTGAGGTAAGCAGACATATGTCACCAGGTAGCAAGGCCCTTTTGAAACCATCATGTACAATAAACTTGCCACCAGATCAGGTGCAACTAGGCAGGCAGTTTTAGATGTCAAGGATGGTGAAAGATAGAAAAGGGTCATCCTCCCCAGTCAAGTAAGGGAACTTCTGACTACAAGTTAGAGGACACTCCAAGTGCTCCCACTGCCTTAAACCACTGAAAGTGAGAGGTAAGGCAGGAACTCTGTGAGTCATGAGAACATAATCCAGTGAGAAGACCTGTAACAAGATATTTCCTGTTTTCTGAGTCGCTGCCAAGCCAGTTATGGATGGATTTGCATTTGGGCTGGGAAATGATTGGACCAGGCCAGTTTTGGTAGCTCCGCTTCCCCCTGGGTGGGGCCGTAAGTGCCAATAAAAAGGGCCTCTGCTCCACGACGGCTATCCTCCTGCTACTCGAGTTCCAATTGAATTTGTAGAACCTGGTGAGTCTGATTCTTCAGTTCAACTTTGTTCTTGGACAACTGAATGTTGAGTTTATGCTGGAGACAGCAAGTTGGATGGGTCCAAAGTTATCATCATGGGTATAATGCTACTTAGTGGATGGGAACTTGGAATCTGGGCACATCGTTGTGTTGTATTGACTAGATTTCTGATACCTAGTTTGAATTCCGCTATTGAAAAAGAAATCAACAGGAAAATTTTACATGAAGGGAGAAAGAGCAAAGTGTTTACCTTTTTCTATGCCTTTCTCTTGGACCTCTGCTGGGATTTCAGAGGCATTTGTCTTAGAAGGTGTGAGACCCTTAGATTCATCCTGATTGCCCTTTGCTCTGTACATAAGTCATGCTGTCGGGACCTCATGAGAGAAAATGGTGATAGAAATTGCTTGTGAGCTTGCCCAGGATTTTAGAACTTGTGATGGCCTTTTGTGAAGATGTCGTTTTCATAAAAAAGAAAGAAAGTAAAAAATACAGAAAGAAAGAAAGACACAAAGCAAAAGAGAAAACTTCGCTTGTTTCTTTAAAACAAAGATATTTTCTTTAGAAAAGTTGTGTGAGAAAAGAGAAGGTTTTCTCTGGATTGCCATAACGATTTTCTGAAGAACGAGAGAGAAGTCAGAAATTCATTAAAAGGTATTAAAGAGATTAAAGCACATACTTAGAGATTGGTGAGATACTATCTGTTGTTATTCGAAAAGATTTTGCTCTTTTCTCTATAGGAATTCCTTCTTGTGAACACAGTCATATACTTTCTTTCAGATATTAAGACTCCAGAAAGATGTCTTCTCAACATCAGCAGTGCAAGCAGCCCTGCCAGCCACAACCAGTGTGCCCACCAAAGTGTCCTGACCCTTGCCCACCTTGCAAGTGTCCAGACCCTTGCCCACCTTGCAAGTGCCCAGACCCTTGCCCACCTATAAAGTGCCCTGACCCATGCCCACCTTGCAAGTGTCCAGACCCTTGCCCACCTTGCAAGTGTCCAGACCCTTGCCCACCTATAAAGTGCTCTGACCCATGCGTGCCTCAGCAGTGCAAGCAGAAATGCCCTCCTGGGGCACCTGCTCATCATTGCTAGCAGAAATGCCTGCCCAAGAGTAGGTAAGAGCTTGCCCTTTTATCTGCATCTGGAAAGGATAAGGACAATCGGCTCCACTAGATCCACAGCTCCACCTTCATCTTCTCTTCAAAGCCTATCATGGATACGGAAGAAGCTTCTCCACCCTTCAGCCTCAATATGCGTGTGGTGCTTCCTGACAGACAGAGCTTTCTTATCTGAGGCTGCTGTACTGCTTCCCTCTGGGAGGTGCCCAAGAAAGCATCGCAGAGCCTCAGAAGGAAGAGCAGCAGCCTTCCTCCTGGGCGCCCTCTGAGGATTGTCTCACTGTCTTCTGTGTCGTTCGGTCACCTGGGCCTGGCTTACTACCAGCTGAGCAATTGTTACTTATCCCCCACTTCCTGAATAAAATACAATTCTTTTCTGTGATGGGAAAATTTTTTTCTTTTTTTAAAAACCTGCTTTTAGCGATATAATATCATAATTTTGCTTGATTTCGATCTTTCTTTGATCCCGAGTTTCAGGCTCTCAGAGTCAGTGTTATCTGAATTTCGAGTCGTATCAATGATTATTTCTATACACTTTCAAATAGAGGTTATTTTCCTAATTATTGCTTGATTGGTTTGAGGAACAAATAGTTTACCTTCTTGGGATTTCAAACCCTTTAATAAAGTGTGGGGAAAATCACATTTACAGAGCCAACTTGCTTAGGCCTAAAAATTACATGAATGTGTGTCATTCAGTTGGCACAATGCCGAGCACATAATTGGCATTTGAGAGGTGGCTGATCACCATTGTCTCTGTCATCATCACCATCACCACCACCACGACCAGCACCACCACCCCCAGGTGCTCCAGCAGGGGAGTGGCTCAGACATGCATGTAGGGCATGCAAGGAGATTCTTAAAGTCTATTACCCGTTCATACTCTGTGTTCATTTTCTTTTCCAATTTAACCGAATTTTTAATCTGACACTACAAAGTAACCAGTTTGGGAAATTATTGGGGTACTCTGTATAAAATTATAATAGTTCTGAAAACATGGGTAGTACAAAAGAACGGGAATTTAAAGGGACCTCACAAAACAAAGCGCTCCCTGCTCTCCATGTGTATAACGTGCCGTTCTTACTGCAAAACTCAACAACCTCAGGTCTTATTATATTTTTTCATCTCACAAATTACATTCTTGATTATTTTGACCCCCACTTTGAGATACACTGGGGATTCCAATGTTTATCTTGATTTACAAAACGACTGTTGCTATGCAGCTTGTTTTCCAAGTGCTCAGCTTACTGGTCCAGTAAGCTGTGAAAAGGGATGTGTTTATTGAGCATATCTCTTCTTGTGGTTAGAAGTAAAGGAGTCAAAGATGCCAGAACTGCAGAAGCAAACAGATGCCCATGTTACTGTTCAACGCTCATCAGACTATGACATGAGTGAAAAATAAACACTGAGATTTGGGAGTTTTCTCTACTGTAGCTACTGTTATTTGACCTGACATAGAAATTAGTTCTTTCAGGTGGGATGCTCCCATAACTAATCTCAAAATTGTGGCATTGTCTTATGTGTCTGGACGTGGTTGGAAAGGAATCTGATATTGGAAGCCATAAATGTGGTTTTACGTGTTATTCAATGGCAAAATGTTTGCAGTAATGGTTGTCCATTGTATCTTTAGATGCAGAGCAACGGTTGGTCAATTGTTGATTTGCTCAGGGTAATTCAGTAGACGTATGTTCAGGAAAAACTTTCTGGTTGACAGGCCAGAAATGTAAAGAATGAAAAGAAAAATAATACAGCCCAGAAACTCAAAACCTTGCTGAATTAGAATACTCACTGCTTGTAAGTCCTAAAGAGCAAGATATGAGATTAGAAGTGGTTTTCAAGTAGAAGTCCAATTTCAGTTGACTGTTACAACAGAGAAAAGAGACAGAAGTTGTCGTCTTTCCACCTTTGTGCCAGGGAGCCTCATGGTAGCTGTATTATGTTGTGGGGAAAGGCAGTAATTTAATCAGGCCAGAAAATTACTACTACAAAAGGAACTTCCTGAGATCCATAGGACATAGAAATGATTGGAGGACTGAAATTATATCAGGTGCCTAATAAGTTTTTGAGGGAATTGAGAACTAAATAAACTACGTGCCAAAATGAAAAAGAATGATTTTCAAGATTACTAACGACTTTCCTGCCCACCTTTCCCTATTTTCCACCCTACGAAATCAGATATGGTAAGTACAGATGACTAAACCGGAATATCCACTCTGAGACGGGTACAAGGACCCCAGAATAATCGATAAAGGAAGCTCTCTCAGAGAATAGTATCAGATCCTAAGAGAGCCAAGGAGGAGAAGGAACTCAGAGATGCTCAAACCATGTTACTGTGTTGTATGATGGTTATTCCTTCATGTTTTCCCTCCGGGTTTATTGATGTATAATTGACAAATGAAATTGTACATATTTACGGTGTATAATGTGATGATTTGACATATGTGTACTTTATGCAGTGATTACCATCATCGATCACTTAGCACATTAATCACTTCATCAGTAACAAGGTAATGTGTTTATGTCTCTCTGTGTGTGTGTGTGTGTGTGTGTGTGTGTGTGATGAGAACACTTACAGTCTAATTTCTGAGCAAGATTGAAGTACACAAGTGGGTATTATTAGCGAGATCACCATGCTGTACCCTAGACTCTGAGAACTCATTCATTGTATGATTGCAGGCTTCTACCGTTGGCCCAACATCTCCACCACTGTCCGACCCCTCAGACCCTGATGACCACCATTGTACTCTCTGATGCTGTGACATCTGTTAGTTCGGAAACAAATTCCTAAATAAACAATGGTGCAAAGAAGAAATAACAAATAAATAGAAAATACCTTGAGATGAACGACATGAAAAGAAAACATACAAGACCTTTTGGGATAAATGTAATGCAGCAAAAAGAGAGCCACGTATGTCTGGAGATATCTATATTACAAAAGATGATCTCAAATCAGCAACCTGATAGACATGTATGCATGTGTGTGGGTTTATGAAAATTGCAAACTCGTAACACTAAATACAGCAAAGTGTAAGCAGTGATTATTTCTGGCCATTTAATAGACATGCTCATTTTTTAACAGCTTTATGTTCTCCCCATTATATATGAAATGATATACGTTCACTTTTATAACAATGTATCATATTATTTTAAAAATATATAGTAGTCAGGGAAGATGTGGCTAAGCTGCAAGGAAAGTTTACGTCCTGGCTTTCTGGCACATGCTTAGCTGATGACTCTTTCACAGGTTTCAAGTGTCTCCTCTTTCTTTTCCTCTCCTCTTCGTTCTCGTCTTCTTCCTGCTGTCCCATTAAAAATCCCCATTCCTAAGAAGCTTCCTTATTATTTGGTTAAGAGAAATTACTAGGCCAGTTCTTCCTTCTGACTGCAGGAAGAATTATGAAATATAGGAAATGACTATTACTAAATGCATGGGCAATATATCAAAGTCCCAAACTGGATGGTTAAAGGGTAGATATTGGCAGTGAAGATAATATGGAGGTGAGTGTTCTGGAATGTGAAAAAGAAGATAGACAATAAACAGTGAAATTGTTTTTCAAATTGCTCTCTTCAAAGACCTAAACATTGTTGGAATGAGTGGAAAAAAGCACATATATCAAATGTGCCCTAAGTTCACATTTCATCCCGATGTCAGAACTTTATCTCTCCCTTCCCAATGTCACTCTGAATCATTTGTATGTGATGCTGTGAGCCTTAAATGATATCTTATATCTAGTTTTGTTTCCACAGAATTGAAGCCTGGTATTTACTTATGGAATACAAGAGATTTATTTTCTGATAAAGGAAATTTAAGCATACGACAGCAGTCTAGGGAAGAGTTCACGTCAGGTGAGATGGGACATCCTGACTCCATTAAACATGTTTTCCCACATTAAACAGTATCATAAAGCGAGATTTGCAACTCTGTTCCTAAAGCAGACAGGGGCCTTCACCAACCGTGACCCATCACAAGACTCTTCAGTGCCCAAGGGGACAGCATAGAGTAGTGTTCGTGTCAAGGATAGGAGGGAGGAACTGTAGAAACACTGTTGACAGCTAAATCACTGAGAAGGCAGAAATGAAATCTTTGCAGGACATGCTAAGGCACTGGTTCCTGAACTTCAGCTCTTTGCTAAAAGCTCATTATATTTGTCATAATTCCACACCTCATGTGTCATATTACATTAGTTTTTTTGGCTTTAACTTCATTTCCTAAAAACTTTGAAAATGTTTGTTTCAATTGGCCATAGGTGATGATGCACACGAAACGACAGATGCAATATTCAAATTATATATTACAACATGTATGTACATATATACATACAGAAATATGTTACAGAAAGAGGGACAAGGACAGATACAGAGAGATTAAAATATCTGGAACATACCAAGTCTGCAGAGCAGAAATTCTGTTGGAAGTCCATCTAACAGGGGAATATTCTTTTACCTGAGGGAGCGTCAGCCTTGTTCTCTTCAGGCCGTCAGTGGATTGGATGAGAACTTTCCACTTTATAGAGGGCAACCGACTTAGATCAGACTACTGATTTAAATAATGTTCTCATGCAAAATCATCCTTACAGAAACATAAAGAATAATGTTTGACCAGAAAACTGGAGACATGTGCCAGTGAATCTGACCCATAAATTAACCATCAAGCCTTTTTCCCAGCACATTGACAAAGTGTGTGAAGAAAGTAGAAGAGGAAATAGGTTTATTTGACACAGGCCCCACCGTGACCAAAATGGAAAATGCAAAAAATAGGTTTAAAATATAAGAAAATTATTATTAATGATTAAGAAGTTGTTTATGAATGGCAATGAACTTCAGTGACTGCATTTTTAATAAAGAGATTACAACTTTCTCTCGAATTTACCCCTAGGTTTGATGTGAAACAACATGTGTTTAGATCATTCATAAGTATTAAATACGTACAAATTTAGTTGCGTGAATGGCATTGCCTAATTTATTGGGTTTCCCAATAATTTCAAAGCGACAGGAAGCCAGAATATTGGAACAATCCTCTGAGATTTCTTCCAAAATTGAAGACATCCAAGGAGGTCAGTTGGGAGAAATTAGGTCGGAGAATGTGTTATGTCCCTTTGGGAGGTATGAGCAAAAAGCTTCATTTCTGTTGTAAGTTTTGGGTCTGAGCTGCCGGATCATCCGAGTTATGGCAGGGGATGCTCCGTGCCTGATGAATTCCTTGTGAGAGGAAGTAAAACAGATTTATAAAGTTCACAGGAATCTGCCTGCTGGATGTTCTTCATTTGAAGAGGCAAACAGTGAAAGGAAGACTGTAGTGGTCCACACTTTACTACCCGTTTCCAAGTGTCATGATAGGAAATCATATGAGATGATGTGCAAATTTCCCTGCGTCCATTATCGAAGATGAAAGGAGACTCTGTTGAGCAAGCCATGAAACAAGGGGAAATGAATTGTAAGAAAGACTTGAGGTAAGCAGACATATGTCACCAGGTAGCAAGGCCCTTTTGAAACCATCATGTACAATAAACTTGCCACCAGATCAGGTGCAACTAGGCAGGCAGTTTTAGATGTCAAGGATGGTGAAAGATAGAAAAGGGTCATCCTCCCCAGTCAAGTAAGGGAACTTCTGACTACAAGTTAGAGGACACTCCAAGTGCTCCCACTGCCTTAAACCACTGAAAGTGAGAGGTAAGGCAGGAACTCTGTGAGTCATGAGAACATAATCCAGTGAGGAGACCTGTAACAAGATATTTCCTGTTTTCTGAGTCGCTGCCAAGCCAGTTATGGATGGATTTGCATTTGGGCTGGGAAATGATTGGACCAGGCCAGTTTTGGTAGCTCCGCTTCCCCCTGGGTGGGGCCGTAAGTGCCAATAAAAAGGGCCTCTGCTCCACGACGGCTATCCTCCTGCTACTCGAGTTCCGATTGAATTTGTAGAACCTGGTGAGTCTGATTCTTCAGTTCAACTTTGTTCTTGGACAACTGAATGGGGAGTTTATGCTGGAGACAGCAAGTTGGATGGGTCCAAAGTTATCATCATGGGTATAATGCTACTTAGTGGATGGGAACTTGGAATCTGGGCACATCGTTGTGTTGTATTGACTAGATTTCTGATACCTAGTTTGAATTCCGCTATTGAAAAAGAAATCAACAGGAAAATTTTACATGAAGGGAGAAAGAGCAAAGTGTTTACCTTTTTCTATGCCTTTCTCTTGGACCTCTGCTGGGATTTCAGAGGCATTTGTCTTAGAAGGTGTGAGACCCTTAGATTCATCCTGATTGCCCTTTGCTCTGTACATAAGTCATGCTGTCGGGACCTCATGAGAGAAAATGGTGATAGAAATTGCTTGTGAGCTTGCCCAGGATTTTAGAACTTGTGATGGCCTTTTGTGAAGATGTCGTTTTCATAAAAAAGAAAGAAAGTAAAAAATACAGAAAGAAAGAAAGACACAAAGCAAAAGAGAAAACTTCGCTTGTTTCTTTAAAACAAAGATATTTTCTTTAGAAAAGTTGTGTGAGAAAAGAGAAGGTTTTCTCTGGATTGCCATAACGATTTTCTGAAGAACGAGAGAGAAGTCAGAAATTCATTAAAAGGTATTAAAGAGATTAAAGCACATACTTAGAGATTGGTGAGATACTATCTGTTGTTATTCGAAAAGATTTTGCTCTTTTCTCTATAGGAATTCCTTCTTGTGAACACAGTCATATACTTTCTTTCAGATATTAAGACTCCAGAAAGATGTCTTCTCAACATCAGCAGTGCAAGCAGCCCTGCCAGCCACAACCAGTGTGCCCACCAAAGTGTCCTGACCCTTGCCCACCTTGCAAGTGTCCAGACCCTTGCCCACCTTGCAAGTGCCCAGACCCTTGCCCACCTATAAAGTGCCCTGACCCATGCCCACCTTGCAAGTGTCCAGACCCTTGCCCACCTTGCAAGTGTCCAGACCCTTGCCCACCTATAAAGTGCTCTGACCCATGCGTGCCTCAGCAGTGCAAGCAGAAATGCCCTCCTGGGGCACCTGCTCATCATTGCTAGCAGAAATGCCTGCCCAAGAGTAGGTAAGAGCTTGCCCTTTTATCTGCATCTGGAAAGGATAAGGACAATCGGCTCCACTAGATCCACAGCTCCACCTTCATCTTCTCTTCAAAGCCTATCATGGATACGGAAGAAGCTTCTCCACCCTTCAGCCTCAATATGCGTGTGGTGCTTCCTGACAGACAGAGCTTTCTTATCTGAGGCTACTGTACTGCTTCCCTCTGGGAGGTGCCCAAGAAAGCATCGCAGAGCCTCAGAAGGAAGAGCAGCAGCCTTCCTCCTGGGCGCCCTCTGAGGATTGTCTCACTGTCTTCTGTGTCGTTCGGTCACCTGGGCCTGGCTTACTACCAGCTGAGCAATTGTTACTTATCCCCCACTTCCTGAATAAAATACAATTCTTTTCTGTGATGGGAAAAATTTTTTCTTTTTTTAAAAACCTGCTTTTAGCGATATCATATCATAATTTTGCTTGATTTCGATCTTTCTTTGATCCCGAGTTTCAGGCTCTCAGAGTCAGTGTTATCTGAATTTCGAGTCGTATCAATGATTATTTCTATACACTTTCAAATAGAGGTTATTTTCCTAATTATTGCTTGATTGGTTTGAGGAACAAATAGTTTACCTTCTTGGGATTTCAAACCCTTTAATAAAGTGTGGGGAAAATCACATTTACAGCGCCAACTTGCTTAGGCATAAAAATTACATGAATGTGTGTCATTCAGTTGGCACAATGCCGAGCACATAATTGGCATTTGAGAGGTGGCTGATCACCATTGTCTCTGTCATCATCACCGTCACCACCACCACGACCGTCACCACCACACCCAGGTGCTCCAGCAGGGGAGTGGCTCAGACATGCATGTAGGGCATGCAAGGAGATTCTTAAAGTCTATTACCCGTTCATACTCTGTGTTCATTTTCTTTTCCAATTTAACCGAATTTTTAATCTGACACTACAAAGTAACCAGTTTGGGAAATTATTGGGGTACTCTGTATAAAATTATAATAGTTCTGAAAACATGGGTAGTACAAAAGAAAGGGAATTTAAAGGGACCTCACAAAACAAAGTGCTCCCTGCTCTCCATGTGTATAACGTGCCGTTCTTACTGCAAAACTCAACAACCTCAGGTCTTATTATATTTTTTCACCTCGGAAATTACATTCTTGATTATTTTGACCCCCACTTTGAGATACACGTGGGATTCCAATGTTTATCTTGATTTACAAAACGACTGTTGCTATGCAGCTTGTTTTCCAAGTGCTCAGCTTACTGGTCCAGTAAGCTGTGAAAAGGGATGTGTTTATTGAGCATATCTCTTCTTGTGGTTAGAAGTAAAGGAGTCAAAGATGCCAGAACTGCAGAAGCAAACAGATGCCCATGTTACTGTTCAACGCTCATCAGACTATGACATGAGTGAAAAATAAACACTGAGATTTGGGAGTTTTCTCTACTGTAGCTACTGTTATTTGACCTGACATAGAAATTAGTTCTTTCAGGTGGGATGCTCCCATAACTAATCTCAAAATTGTGGCATTGTCTTATGTGTCTGGACGTGGTTGGGAAGGAATCTGATATTGGAAGCCATAAATGTGGTTTTACGTGTTATTCAATGGCAAACTGTTTGCAGTAATGGTTGTCCATGGTATCTTTAGATGCAGAGCAACGGTTGGTCAATTGTTGATTTGCTCAGGGTAATTCAGTAGACGTATGTTCAGGAAAAACATTCTGGTTGACAGGCCAGAAATGTAAAGAATGAAAAGAAAAATAATACAGCCCAGAAACTCAAAACCTTGCTGAATTAGAATACTCACTGCTTGTAAGTCCTAAAGAGCAAGATATGAGATTAGAAGTGGTTTTCAAGTAGAAGTCCAATTTCAGTTGACTGTTACAACAGAGAAAAGAGACAGAAGTTGTCATCTTTCCACCTTTGTGCCAGGGAGCCTCATGGTAGCTGTATTATGTTGTGGGGAAAGGCAGTAATTTAATCAGGCCAGAAAATTACTTCTACAAAAGGAACTTCCTGAGATCCATAGGACATAGAAATGATTGGAGGACTGAAATTATATCAGGTGCCTAATAAGTTTTTGAGGGAATTGAGAACTAAATAAACTACGTGCCAAAATGAAAAAGAACGATTTTCAAGATTACTAACGACTTTCCTGCCCACCTTTCCCTATTTTCCACCCTACGAAATCAGAAATGGTAAGTACAGATGACTAAACTGGAATATCCACTCTGAGACGGGTACAAGGACCCCAGAATAATCGATAAAGGAAGCTCTCTCAGAGAATAGTATCGGATCCTAAGAGAGCCATGGAGGAGAAGGAACACAGAGATGCTCAAACATTGTTACTCTGTTGTATGATGGTTATTCCTTCATGTTTTCCCTCCGGGTTTATTGATGTATAATTGACAAATGAAATTGTACATATTTACGGTGTATAATGTGATGATTTGACATATGTGTACTTTATGCAGTGATTACCATCATCGGTCACTTAGCACATTAATCACTTCATCAGTAACAAGGTAATGTGTTTATGTCTCTCTGTTTGTGTGTGTGTGTGTGTGTGTGTGTGTGTGTGTGTGTGTGATGAGAACACTTACAGTCTAATTTCTGAGCAAGATTGAAGTACACAAGTGGGTATTATTAGCGAGATCACCATGCTGTACCCTAGACTCTGAGAACTCATTCATTGTATGATTGCAGGCTTCTACTGTTGGCCCAACATCTCCACCACTGTCCGACCCCTCAGACCCTGATGACCACCATTGTACTCTCTGATGCTGTGACATCTGTTAGTTCGGAAACAAATTCCTAAATAAACAATGGTGCAAAGAAGAAATAACAAATAAATAGAAAATACCTTGAGATGAACGACATGAAAAGAAAACATACAAGACCTTTTGGGATAAATGTAATGCAGCAAAAAGAGAGCCACGTATGTCTGGAGATATCTATATTACAAAAGATGATCTCAAATCAGCAACCTGATAGACATGTATGCATGTGTGTGGGTTTATGAAAATTGCAAACTCGTAACACTAAATACAGCAAAGTATAAGCAGTGATTATTTCTGGCCATTTAATAGACATGCTCATTTTTTAACAGCTTTATGTTCTCCCCATTATATATGAAATGATATACGTTCACTTTTATAACAATGTATCATATTATTTTAAAAATATATAGTAGTCAGGGAAGATGTGGCTAAGCTGCAAGGAAAGTTTACTTCCTGGCTTTCTGGCACATGCTTAGCTGATGACTCTTTCACAGGTTTCAAGTGTCTCCTCTTTCTTTTCCTCTCCTCTTCGTTCTCGTCTTCTTCCTGCTGTCCCATTAAAAATCCCCATTCCTAAGAAGCTTCCTTATTATTTGGTTAAGAGAAATTACTAGGCCAGTTCTTCCTTCTGACTGCAGGAAGAATTATGAAATATAGGAAATGACTATTACTAAATGCATGGGCAATATATCAAAGTCCCAAACTGGATGGTTAAAGGGTAGATATTGGCAGTGAAGATAATATGGAGGTGAGTGTTCTGGAATGTGAAAAAGAAGATAGACAATAAACAGTGAAATTGTTTTTCAAATTGCTCTCTTCAAAGACCTAAACATTGTTGGAATGAGTGGAAAAAAGCACATATATCAGATGTGCCCTAAGTTCACATTTCACCCCGATGTCAGAACTTTATCTCTCCCTTCCCAACGTCACTCTGAATCATTTGTATGTGATGCTGTGAGCCTTAAATGATATCTTATATCTAGTTTTGTTTCCACAGAATTGAAGCCTGGTATTTACTTATGGAATACAAGAGATTTATTTTCTGATAAAGGAAATTTAAGCATACGACAGCAGTCTAGGGAAGAGTTCACGTCAGGTGAGATGGGACATCCTGACTCCATTAAACATGTTTTCCCACATTAAACAGTATCATAAAGCGCGATTTGCAACTCTGTTCCTAAAGCAGACAGGGGCCTTCACCAACCGTGACCCATCACAAGACTCTTCAGTGCCCAAGGGGACAGCATAGAGTAGTGTTCGTGTCAAGGATAGGAGGGAGGAACTGTAGAAACACTGTTGACAGCTAAATCACTGAAAAGGCAGAAATGAAATCTTTGCAGGACATGCTAAGGCACTGGTTCCTGAACTTCAGCTCTTTGCTAAAAGCTCATTATATTTGTCATAATTCCACACCTCATGTGTCATATTACATTAGTTTTTTTGGCTTTAACTTCACTTCCTAAAAACTTTGAAAATGTTTGTTTCAATTGGCCATAGGTGATGATGCACACGAAACGACAGATGCAATATTCAAATTATATATTACAACATGTACGTACATATATACATACAGAAATATGTTACAGAAAGAGGGACAAGGACAGATACAGAGAGATTAAAATATCTGGAACATGCCAAGTCTGCAGAGCAGAAATTCTGCTGGAAGTCCATCTAACAGGGGAATATTCTTTTACCTGAGGGAGCGTCAGCCTTGTTCTCTTCAGGCCATCAGTGGATTGGATGAGAACTTTCCACTTTATAGAGGGCAACCGACTTAGATCAGACTACTGATTTAAATAATGTTCTCATGCAAAATCATCCTTACAGAAACATAAAGAATAATGTTTGACCAGAAAACTGGAGACATGTGCCAGTGAATCTGACCCATAAATTAACCATCAAGCCTTTTTCCCAGCACATTGACAAAGTGTGTGAAGAAAGTAGAAGAGGAAATAGGTTTATTTGACACAGGCCCCACCGTGACCAAAATGGAAAATGCAAAAAATAGGTTTAAAATATAAGAAAATTATTATTAATGATTAAGAAGTTGTTTATGAATGGCAATGAACTTCAGTGACTGCATTTTTAATAAAGAGATTACAACTTTCTCTCGAATTTACCCCTAGGTTTGATGTGAAACAACATGTGTTTAGATCATTCATAAGTATTAAATACGTACAAATTTAGTTGCGTGAATGGCATTGCCTAATTTATTGGGTTTCCCAATAATTTCAAAGCGACAGGAAGCCAGAATATTGGAACAATCCTCTGAGATTTCTTCCAAAATTGAAGACATCCAAGGAGGTCAGTTGGGAGAAATTAGGTCGGAGAATGTGTTATGTCCCTTTGGGAGGTATGAGCAAAAAGCTTCATTTCTGTTGTAAGTTTTGGGTCTGAGCTGCCGGATCATCCGAGTTATGGCAGGGGATGCTCCGTGCCTGATGAATTCCTTGTGAGAGGAAGTAAAACAGATTTATAAAGTTCACAGGAATCTGCCTGCTGGATGTTCTTCATTTGAAGAGGCAAACAGTGAAAGGAAGACTGTAGTGGTCCACACTTTACTACCCGTTTCCAAGTGTCATGATAGGAAATCATATGAGATGATGTGCAAATTTCCCTGCGTCCATTATCGAAGATGAAAGGAGACTCTGTTGAGCAAGCCATGAAACAAGGGGAAATGAATTGTAAGAAAGACTTGAGGTAAGCAGACATATGTCACCAGGTAGCAAGGCCCTTTTGAAACCATCATGTACAATAAACTTGCCACCAGATCAGGTGCAACTAGGCAGGCAGTTTTAGATGTCAAGGATGGTGAAAGATAGAAAAGGGTCATCCTCCCCAGTCAAGTAAGGGAACTTCTGACTACAAGTTAGAGGACACTCCAAGTGCTCCCACTGCCTTAAACCACTGAAAGTGAGAGGTAAGGCAGGAACTCTGTGAGTCATGAGAACATAATCCAGTGAGGAGACCTGTAACAAGATATTTCCTGTTTTCTGAGTCGCTGCCAAGCCAGTTATGGATGGATTTGCATTTGGGCTGGGAAATGATTGGACCAGGCCAGTTTTGGTAGCTCCGCTTCCCCCTGGGTGGGGCCGTAAGTGCCAATAAAAAGGGCCTCTGCTCCACGACGGCTATCCTCCTGCTACTCGAGTTCCGATTGAATTTGTAGAACCTGGTGAGTCTGATTCTTCAGTTCAACTTTGTTCTTGGACAACTGAATGGGGAGTTTATGCTGGAGACAGCAAGTTGGATGGGTCCAAAGTTATCATCATGGGTATAATGCTACTTAGTGGATGGGAACTTGGAATCTGGGCACATCGTTGTGTTGTATTGACTAGATTTCTGATACCTAGTTTGAATTCCGCTATTGAAAAAGAAATCAACAGGAAAATTTTACATGAAGGGAGAAAGAGCAAAGTGTTTACCTTTTTCTATGCCTTTCTCTTGGACCTCTGCTGGGATTTCAGAGGCATTTGTCTTAGAAGGTGTGAGACCCTTAGATTCATCCTGATTGCCCTTTGCTCTGTACATAAGTCATGCTGTCGGGACCTCATGAGAGAAAATGGTGATAGAAATTGCTTGTGAGCTTGCCCAGGATTTTAGAACTTGTGATGGCCTTTTGTGAAGATGTCGTTTTCATAAAAAAGAAAGAAAGTAAAAAATACAGAAAGAAAGAAAGACACAAAGCAAAAGAGAAAACTTCGCTTGTTTCTTTAAAACAAAGATATTTTCTTTAGAAAAGTTGTGTGAGAAAAGAGAAGGTTTTCTCTGGATTGCCATAACGATTTTCTGAAGAACGAGAGAGAAGTCAGAAATTCATTAAAAGGTATTAAAGAGATTAAAGCACATACTTAGAGATTGGTGAGATACTATCTGTTGTTATTCGAAAAGATTTTGCTCTTTTCTCTATAGGAATTCCTTCTTGTGAACACAGTCATATACTTTCTTTCAGATATTAAGACTCCAGAAAGATGTCTTCTCAACATCAGCAGTGCAAGCAGCCCTGCCAGCCACAACCAGTGTGCCCACCAAAGTGTCCTGACCCTTGCCCACCTTGCAAGTGTCCAGACCCTTGCCCACCTTGCAAGTGCCCAGACCCTTGCCCACCTATAAAGTGCCCTGACCCATGCCCACCTTGCAAGTGTCCAGACCCTTGCCCACCTTGCAAGTGTCCAGACCCTTGCCCACCTATAAAGTGCTCTGACCCATGCGTGCCTCAGCAGTGCAAGCAGAAATGCCCTCCTGGGGCACCTGCTCATCATTGCTAGCAGAAATGCCTGCCCAAGAGTAGGTAAGAGCTTGCCCTTTTATCTGCATCTGGAAAGGATAAGGACAATCGGCTCCACTAGATCCACAGCTCCACCTTCATCTTCTCTTCAAAGCCTATCATGGATACGGAAGAAGCTTCTCCACCCTTCAGCCTCAATATGCGTGTGGTGCTTCCTGACAGACAGAGCTTTCTTATCTGAGGCTGCTGTACTGCTTCCCTCTGGGAGGTGCCCAAGAAAGCATCGCAGAGCCTCAGAAGGAAGAGCAGCAGCCTTCCTCCTGGGCGCCCTCTGAGGATTGTCTCACTGTCTTCTGTGTCGTTCGGTCACCTGGGCCTGGCTTACTACCAGCTGAGCAATTGTTACTTATCCCCCACTTCCTGAATAAAATACAATTCTTTTCTGTGATGGGAAAAATTTTTTCTTTTTTTAAAAACCTGCTTTTAGCGATATCATATCATAATTTTGCTTGATTTCGATCTTTCTTTGATCCCGAGTTTCAGGCTCTCAGAGTCAGTGTTATCTGAATTTCGAGTCGTATCAATGATTATTTCTATACAGTTTCAAATAGAGGTTATTTTCCTAATTATTGCTTGATTGGTTTGAGGAACAAATAGTTTACCTTCTTGGGATTTCAAACCCTTTAATAAAGTGTGGGGAAAATCACATTTACAGCGCCAACTTGCTTAGGCATAAAAATTACATGAATGTGTGTCATTCAGTTGGCACAATGCCGAGCACATAATTGGCATTTGAGAGGTGGCTGATCACCATTGTCTCTGTCATCATCACCGTCACCACCACCACGACCGTCACCACCCCCCCCAGGTGCTCCAGCAGGGGAGTGGCTCAGACATGCATGTAGGGCATGCAAGGAGATTCTTAAAGTCTATTACCCGTTCATACTCTGTGTTCATTTTCTTTTCCAATTTAACCGAATTTTTAATCTGACACTACAAAGTAACCAGTTTGGGAAATTATTGGGGTACTCTGTATAAAATTATAATAGTTCTGAAAACATGGGTAGTACAAAAGAAAGGGAATTTAAAGGGACCTCACAAAACAAAGCGCTCCCTGCTCTCCATGTGTATAACGTGCCGTTCTTACTGCAAAACTCAACAACCTCAGGTCTTATTATATTTTTTCACCTCGGAAATTACATTCTTGATTATTTTGACCCCCACTTTGAGATACACTGGGGATTCCAATGTTTATCTTGATTTACAAAACGACTGTTGCTATGCAGCTTGTTTTCCAAGTGCTCAGCTTACTGGTCCAGTAAGCTGTGAAAAGGGATGTGTTTATTGAGCATATCTCTTCTTGTGGTTAGAAGTAAAGGAGTCAAAGATGCCAGAACTGCAGAAGCAAACAGATGCCCATGTTACTGTTCAACGCTCATCAGACTATGACATGAGTGAAAAATAAACACTGAGATTTGGGAGTTTTCTCTACTGTAGCTACTGTTATTTGACCTGACATAGAAATTGGTTCTTTCAGGTGGGATGCTCCCATAACTAATCTCAAAATTGTGGCATTGTCTTATGTGTCTGGACGTGGTTGGAAAGGAATCTGATATTGGAAGCCATAAATGTGGTTTTACGTGTTATTCAATGGCAAAATGTTTGCAGTAATGGTTGTCCATGGTATCTTTAGATGCAGAGCAACGGTTGGTCAATTGTTGATTTGCTCAGGGTAATTCAGTAGACGTATGTTCAGGAAAAACATTCTGGTTGACAGGCCAGAAATGTAAAGAATGAAAAGAAAAATAATACAGCCCAGAAACTCAAAACCTTGCTGAATTAGAATACTCACTGCTTGTAAGTCCTAAAGAGCAAGATATGAGATTAGAAGTGGTTTTCAAGTAGAAGTCCAATTTCAGTTGACTGTTACAACAGAGAAAAGAGACAGAAGTTGTCGTCTTTCCACCTTTGTGCCAGGGAGCCTCATGGTAGCTGTATTATGTTGTGGGGAAAGGCAGTAATTTAATCAGGCCAGAAAATTACTTCTACAAAAGGAACTTCCTGAGATCCATAGGACATAGAAATGATTGGAGGACTGAAATTATATCAGGTGCCTAATAAGTTTTTGAGGGAATTGAGAACTAAATAAACTACGTGCCAAAATGAAAAAAGAATGATTTTCAAGATTACTAACGACTTTCCTGCCCACCTTTCCCTATTTTCCACCCTACGAAATCAGAAATGGTAAGTACAGATGACTAAACTGGAATATCCACTCTGAGACGGGTACAAGGACCCCAGAATAATCGATAAAGGAAGCTCTCTCAGAGAATAGTATCGGATCCTAAGAGAGCCAAGGAGGAGAAGGAACACAGAGATGCTCAAACATTGTTACTCTGTTGTATGATGGTTATTCCTTCATGTTTTCCCTCCGGGTTTATTGATGTATAATTGACAAATGAAATTGTACATATTTACGGTGTATAATGTGATGATTTGACATATGTGTACTTTATGCAGTGATTACCATCATCGGTCACTTAGCACATTAATCACTTCATCAGTAACAAGGTAATGTGTTTATGTCTCTCTGTTTGTGTGTGTGTGTGTGTGTGTGTGTGTGTGTGATGAGAACACTTACAGTCTAATTTCTGAGCAAGATTGAAGTACACAAGTGGGTATTATTAGCGAGATCACCATGCTGTACCCTAGACTCTGAGAACTCATTCATTGTATGATTGCAGGCTTCTACCGTTGGCCCAACATCTCCACCACTGTCCGACCCCTCAGACCCTGATGACCACCATTGTACTCTCTGATGCTGTGACATCTGTTAGTTCGGAAACAAATTCCTAAATAAACAATGGTGCAAAGAAGAAATAACAAATAAATAGAAAATACCTTGAGATGAACGACATGAAAAGAAAACATACAAGACCTTTTGGGATAAATGTAATGCAGCAAAAAGAGAGCCACGTATGTCTGGAGATATCTATATTACAAAAGATGATCTCAAATCAGCAACCTGATAGACATGTATGCATGTGTGTGGGTTTATGAAAATTGCAAACTCGTAACACTAAATACAGCAAAGTATAAGCAGTGATTATTTCTGGCCATTTAATAGACATGCTCATTTTTTAACAGCTTTATGTTCTCCCCATTATATATGAAATGATATACGTTCACTTTTATAACAATGTATCATATTATTTTAAAAATATATAGTAGTCAGGGAAGATGTGGCTAAGCTGCAAGGAAAGTTTACTTCCTGGCTTTCTGGCACATGCTTAGCTGATGACTCTTTCACAGGTTTCAAGTGTCTCCTCTTTCTTTTCCTCTCCTCTTCGTTCTCGTCTTCTTCCTGCTGTCCCATTAAAAATCCCCATTCCTAAGAAGCTTCCTTATTATTTGGTTAAGAGAAATTACTAGGCCAGTTCTTCCTTCTGACTGCAGGAAGAATTATGAAATATAGGAAATGACTATTACTAAATGCATGGGCAATATATCAAAGTCCCAAACTGGATGGTTAAAGGGTAGATATTGGCAGTGAAGATAATATGGAGGTGAGTGTTCTGGAATGTGAAAAAGAAGATAGACAATAAACAGTGAAATTGTTTTTCAAATTGCTCTCTTCAAAGACCTAAACATTGTTGGAATGAGTGGAAAAAAGCACATATATCAGATGTGCCCTAAGTTCACATTTCACCCCGATGTCAGAACTTTATCTCTCCCTTCCCAACGTCACTCTGAATCATTTGTATGTGATGCTGTGAGCCTTAAATGATATCTTATATCTAGTTTTGTTTCCACAGAATTGAAGCCTGGTATTTACTTATGGAATACAAGAGATTTATTTTCTGATAAAGGAAATTTAAGCATACGACAGCAGTCTAGGGAAGAGTTCACGTCAGGTGAGATGGGACATCCTGACTCCATTAAACATGTTTTCCCACATTAAACAGTATCATAAAGCGCGATTTGCAACTCTGTTCCTAAAGCAGACAGGGGCCTTCACCAACCGTGACCCATCACAAGACTCTTCAGTGCCCAAGGGGACAGCATAGAGTAGTGTTCGTGTCAAGGATAGGAGGGAGGAACTGTAGAAACACTGTTGACAGCTAAATCACTGAAAAGGCAGAAATGAAATCTTTGCAGGACATGCTAAGGCACTGGTTCCTGAACTTCAGCTCTTTGCTAAAAGCTCATTATATTTGTCATAATTCCACACCTCATGTGTCATATTACATTAGTTTTTTTGGCTTTAACTTCACTTCCTAAAAACTTTGAAAATGTTTGTTTCAATTGGCCATAGGTGATGATGCACACGAAACGACAGATGCAATATTCAAATTATATATTACAACATGTACGTACATATATACATACAGAAATATGTTACAGAAAGAGGGACAAGGACAGATACAGAGAGATTAAAATATCTGGAACATGCCAAGTCTGCAGAGCAGAAATTCTGCTGGAAGTCCATCTAACAGGGGAATATTCTTTTACCTGAGGGAGCGTCAGCCTTGTTCTCTTCAGGCCGTCAGTGGATTGGATGAGAACTTTCCACTTTATAGAGGGCAACCGACTTAGATCAGACTACTGATTTAAATAATGTTCTCATGCAAAATCATCCTTACAGAAACATAAAGAATAATGTTTGACCAGAAAACTGGAGACATGTGCCAGTGAATCTGACCCATAAATTAACCATCAAGCCTTTTTCCCAGCACATTGACAAAGTGTGTGAAGAAAGTAGAAGAGGAAATAGGTTTATTTGACACAGGCCCCACCGTGACCAAAATGGAAAATGCAAAAAATAGGTTTAAAATATAAGAAAATTATTATTAATGATTAAGAAGTTGTTTATGAATGGCAATGAACTTCAGTGACTGCATTTTTAATAAAGAGGTTACAACTTTCTCTCGAATTTACCCCTAGGTTTGATGTGAAACAACATGTGTTTAGATCATTCATAAGTATTAAATACGTACAAATTTAGTTGCGTGAATGGCATTGCCTAATTTATTGGGTTTCCCAATAATTTCAAAGCGACAGGAAGCCAGAATATTGGAACAATCCTCTGAGATTTCTTCCAAAATTGAAGACATCCAAGGAGGTCAGTTGGGAGAAATTAGGTCGGAGAATGTGTTATGTCCCTTTGGGAGGTATGAGCAAAAAGCTTCATTTCTGTTGTAAGTTTTGGGTCTGAGCTGCCGGATCATCCGAGTTATGGCAGGGGATGCTCCGTGCCTGATGAATTCCTTGTGAGAGGAAGTAAAACAGATTTATAAAGTTCACAGGAATCTGCCTGCTGGATGTTCTTCATTTGAAGAGGCAAACAGTGAAAGGAAGACTGTAGTGGTCCACACTTTACTACCCGTTTCCAAGTGTCATGATAGGAAATCATATGAGATGATGTGCAAATTTCCCTGCGTCCATTATCGAAGATGAAAGGAGACTCTGTTGAGCAAGCCATGAAACAAGGGGAAATGAATTGTAAGAAAGACTTGAGGTAAGCAGACATATGTCACCAGGTAGCAAGGCCCTTTTGAAACCATCATGTACAATAAACTTGCCACCAGATCAGGTGCAACTAGGCAGGCAGTTTTAGATGTCAAGGATGGTGAAAGATAGAAAAGGGTCATCCTCCCCAGTCAAGTAAGGGAACTTCTGACTACAAGTTAGAGGACACTCCAAGTGCTCCCACTGCCTTAAACCACTGAAAGTGAGAGGTAAGGCAGGAACTCTGTGAGTCATGAGAACATAATCCAGTGAGGAGACCTGTAACAAGATATTTCCTGTTTTCTGAGTCGCTGCCAAGCCAGTTATGGATGGATTTGCATTTGGGCTGGGAAATGATTGGACCAGGCCAGTTTTGGTAGCTCCGCTTCCCCCTGGGTGGGGCCGTAAGTGCCAATAAAAAGGGCCTCTGCTCCACGACGGCTATCCTCCTGCTACTCGAGTTCCGATTGAATTTGTAGAACCTGGTGAGTCTGATTCTTCAGTTCAACTTTGTTCTTGGACAACTGAATGTTGAGTTTATGCTGGAGACAGCAAGTTGGATGGGTCCAAAGTTATCATCATGGGTATAATGCTACTTAGTGGATGGGAACTTGGAATCTGGGCACATCGTTGTGTTGTATTGACTAGATTTCTGATACCTAGTTTGAATTCCGCTATTGAAAAAGAAATCAACAGGAAAATTTTACATGAAGGGAGAAAGAGCAAAGTGTTTACCTTTTTCTATGCCTTTCTCTTGGACCTCTGCTGGGATTTCAGAGGCATTTGTCTTAGAAGGTGTGAGACCCTTAGATTCATCCTGATTGCCCTTTGCTCTGTACATAAGTCATGCTGTCGGGACCTCATGAGAGAAAATGGTGATAGAAATTGCTTGTGAGCTTGCCCAGGATTTTAGAACTTGTGATGGCCTTTTGTGAAGATGTCGTTTTCATAAAAAAGAAAGAAAGTAAAAAATACAGAAAGAAAGAAAGACACAAAGCAAAAGAGAAAACTTCGCTTGTTTCTTTAAAACAAAGATATTTTCTTTAGAAAAGTTGTGTGAGAAAAGAGAAGGTTTTCTCTGGATTGCCATAACGATTTTCTGAAGAACGAGAGAGAAGTCAGAAATTCATTAAAAGGTATTAAAGAGATTAAAGCACATACTTAGAGATTGGTGAGATACTATCTGTTGTTATTCCAAAAGATTTTGCTCTTTTCTCTATAGGAATTCCTTCTTGTGAACACAGTCATATACTTTCTTTCAGATATTAAGACTCCAGAAAGATGTCTTCTCAACATCAGCAGTGCAAGCAGCCCTGCCAGCCACAACCAGTGTGCCCACCAAAGTGTCCTGACCCTTGCCCACCTTGCAAGTGTCCAGACCCTTGCCCACCTTGCAAGTGCCCAGACCCTTGCCCACCTATAAAGTGCCCTGACCCATGCCCACCTTGCAAGTGTCCAGACCCTTGCCCACCTTGCAAGTGTCCAGACCCTTGCCCACCTATAAAGTGCTCTGACCCATGCGTGCCTCAGCAGTGCAAGCAGAAATGCCCTCCTGGGGCACCTGCTCATCATTGCTAGCAGAAATGCCTGCCCAAGAGTAGGTAAGAGCTTGCCCTTTTATCTGCATCTGGAAAGGATAAGGACAATCGGCTCCACTAGATCCACAGCTCCACCTTCATCTTCTCTTCAAAGCCTATCATGGATACGGAAGAAGCTTCTCCACCCTTCAGCCTCAATATGCGTGTGGTGCTTCCTGACAGACAGAGCTTTCTTATCTGAGGCTACTGTACTGCTTCCCTCTGGGAGGTGCCCAAGAAAGCATCGCAGAGCCTCAGAAGGAAGAGCAGCAGCCTTCCTCCTGGGCGCCCTCTGAGGATTGTCTCACTGTCTTCTGTGTCGTTCGGTCACCTGGGCCTGGCTTACTACCAGCTGAGCAATTGTTACTTATCCCCCACTTCCTGAATAAAATACAATTCTTTTCTGTGATGGGAAAATTTTTTTCTTTTTTTAAAAACCTGCTTTTAGCGATATCATATCATAATTTTGCTTGATTTCGATCTTTCTTTGATCCCGAGTTTCAGGCTCTCAGAGTCAGTGTTATCTGAATTTCGAGTCGTATCAATGATTATTTCTATACAGTTTCAAATAGAGGTTATTTTCCTAATTATTGCTTGATTGGTTTGAGGAACAAATAGTTTACCTTCTTGGGATTTCAAACCCTTTAATAAAGTGTGGGGAAAATCACATTTACAGCGCCAACTTGCTTAGGCATAAAAATTACATGAATGTGTGTCATTCAGTTGGCACAATGCCGAGCACATAATTGGCATTTGAGAGGTGGCTGATCACCATTGTCTCTGTCATCATCACCGTCACCACCACCACGACCGTCACCACCCCCCCCAGGTGCTCCAGCAGGGGAGTGGCTCAGACATGCATGTAGGGCATGCAAGGAGATTCTTAAAGTCTATTACCCGTTCATACTCTGTGTTCATTTTCTTTTCCAATTTAACCGAATTTTTAATCTGACACTACAAAGTAACCAGTTTGGGAAATTATTGGGGTACTCTGTATAAAATTATAATAGTTCTGAAAACATGGGTAGTACAAAAGAAAGGGAATTTAAAGGGACCTCACAAAACAAAGCGCTCCCTGCTCTCCATGTGTATAACGTGCCGTTCTTACTGCAAAACTCAACAACCTCAGGTCTTATTATATTTTTTCACCTCGGAAATTACATTCTTGATTATTTTGACCCCCACTTTGAGATACACTGGGGATTCCAATGTTTATCTTGATTTACAAAACGACTGTTGCTATGCAGCTTGTTTTCCAAGTGCTCAGCTTACTGGTCCAGTAAGCTGTGAAAAGGGATGTGTTTATTGAGCATATCTCTTCTTGTGGTTAGAAGTAAAGGAGTCAAAGATGCCAGAACTGCAGAAGCAAACAGATGCCCATGTTACTGTTCAACGCTCATCAGACTATGACATGAGTGAAAAATAAACACTGAGATTTGGGAGTTTTCTCTACTGTAGCTACTGTTATTTGACCTGACATAGAAATTGGTTCTTTCAGGTGGGATGCTCCCATAACTAATCTCAAAATTGTGGCATTGTCTTATGTGTCTGGACGTGGTTGGAAAGGAATCTGATATTGGAAGCCATAAATGTGGTTTTACGTGTTATTCAATGGCAAAATGTTTGCAGTAATGGTTGTCCATGGTATCTTTAGATGCAGAGCAACGGTTGGTCAATTGTTGATTTGCTCAGGGTAATTCAGTAGACGTATGTTCAGGAAAAACATTCTGGTTGACAGGCCAGAAATGTAAAGAATGAAAAGAAAAATAATACAGCCCAGAAACTCAAAACCTTGCTGAATTAGAATACTCACTGCTTGTAAGTCCTAAAGAGCAAGATATGAGATTAGAAGTGGTTTTCAAGTAGAAGTCCAATTTCAGTTGACTGTTACAACAGAGAAAAGAGACAGAAGTTGTCGTCTTTCCACCTTTGTGCCAGGGAGCCTCATGGTAGCTGTATTATGTTGTGGGGAAAGGCAGTAATTTAATCAGGCCAGAAAATTACTTCTACAAAAGGAACTTCCTGAGATCCATAGGACATAGAAATGATTGGAGGACTGAAATTATATCAGGTGCCTAATAAGTTTTTGAGGGAATTGAGAACTAAATAAACTACGTGCCAAAATGAAAAAGAATGATTTTCAAGGTTACTAACGACTTTCCTGCCCACCTTTCCCTATTTTCCACCCTACGAAATCAGATATGGTAAGTACAGATGACTAAACCAGAATATCCACTCTGAGACGGGTACAAGGACCCCAGAATAATCGATAAAGGAAGCTCTCTCAGAGAATACTATCGGATCCTAAGAGAGCCAAGGAGGAGACGGAACACAGAGATGCTCAAACATTGTTACTCTGTTGTATGATGGTTATTACTTCATGTTTTCCCTCCGGGTTTATTGATGTATAATTGACAAATGAAATTGTACATATTTACGGTGTATAATGTGATGATTTGACATATGTGTACTTTATGCAGTGATTACCATCATCGGTCACTTAGCACATTAATCACTTCATCAGTAACAAGGTAATGTGTTTATGTCTCTCTGTTTGTGTGTGTGTGTGTGTGTGTGTGTGTGTGTGATGAGAACACTTACAGTCTAATTTCTGAGCAAGATTGAAGTACACAAGTGGGTATTATTAGCGAGATCACCATGCTGTACCCTAGACTCTGAGAACTCATTCATTGTATGATTGCAGGCTTCTACCGTTGGCCCAACATCTCCACCACTGTCCGACCCCTCAGACCCTGATGACCACCATTGTACTCTCTGATGCTGTGACATCTGTTAGTTCGGAAACAAATTCCTAAATAAACAATGGTGCAAAGAAGAAATAACAAATAAATAGAAAATACCTTGAGATGAACGACATGAAAAGAAAACATACAAGACCTTTTGGGATAAATGTAATGCAGCAAAAAGAGAGCCACGTATGTCTGGAGATATCTATATTACAAAAGATGATCTCAAATCAGCAACCTGATAGACATGTATGCATGTGTGTGGGTTTATGAAAATTGCAAACTCGTAACACTAAATACAGCAAAGTATAAGCAGTGATTATTTCTGGCCATTTAATAGACATGCTCATTTTTTAACAGCTTTATGTTCTCCCCATTATATATGAAATGATATACGTTCACTTTTATAACAATGTATCATATTATTTTAAAAATATATACTAGTCAGGGAAGATGTGGCTAAGCTGCAAGGAAAGTTTACTTCCTGGCTTTCTGGCACATGCTTAGCTGATGACTCTTTCACAGGTTTCAAGTGTCTCCTCTTTCTTTTCCTCTCCTCTTCGTTCTCGTCTTCTTCCTGCTGTCCCATTAAAAATCCCCATTCCTAAGAAGCTTCCTTATTATTTGGTTAAGAGAAATTACTAGGCCAGTTCTTCCTTCTGACTGCAGGAAGAATTATGAAATATAGGAAATGACTATTACTAAATGCATGGGCAATATATCAAAGTCCCAAACTGGATGGTTAAAGGGTAGATATTGGCAGTGAAGATAATATGGAGGTGAGTGTTCTGGAATGTGAAAAAGAAGATAGACAATAAACAGTGAAATTGTTTTTCAAATTGCTCTCTTCAAAGACCTAAACATTGTTGGAATGAGTGGAAAAAAGCACATATATCAGATGTGCCCTAAGTTCACATTTCACCCCGATGTCAGAACTTTATCTCTCCCTTCCCAACGTCACTCTGAATCATTTGTATGTGATGCTGTGAGCCTTAAATGATATCTTATATCTAGTTTTGTTTCCACAGAATTGAAGCCTGGTATTTACTTATGGAATACAAGAGATTTATTTTCTGATAAAGGAAATTTAAGCATACGACAGCAGTCTAGGGAAGAGTTCACGTCAGGTGAGATGGGACATCCTGACTCCATTAAACATGTTTTCCCACATTAAACAGTATCATAAAGCGCGATTTGCAACTCTGTTCCTAAAGCAGACAGGGGCCTTCACCAACCGTGACCCATCACAAGACTCTTCAGTGCCCAAGGGGACAGCATAGAGTAGTGTTCGTGTCAAGGATAGGAGGGAGGAACTGTAGAAACACTGTTGACAGCTAAATCACTGAAAAGGCAGAAATGAAATCTTTGCAGGACATGCTAAGGCACTGGTTCCTGAACTTCAGCTCTTTGCTAAAAGCTCATTATATTTGTCATAATTCCACACCCCATGTGTCATATTACATTAGTTTTTTTGGCTTTAACTTCACTTCCTAAAAACTTTGAAAATGTTTGTTTCAATTGGCCATAGGTGATGATGCACACGAAACGACAGATGCAATATTCAAATTATATATTACAACATGTACGTACATATATACATACAGAAATATGTTACAGAAAGAGGGACAAGGACAGATACAGAGAGATTAAAATATCTGGAACATGCCAAGTCTGCAGAGCAGAAATTCTGCTGGAAGTCCATCTAACAGGGGAATATTGTTTTACCTGAGGGAGCGTCAGCCTTGTTCTCTTCAGGCCATCAGTGGATTGGATGAGAACTTTCCACTTTATAGAGGGCAACCGACTTAGATCAGACTACTGATTTAAATAATGTTCTCATGCAAAATCATCCTTACAGAAACATAAAGAATAATGTTTGACCAGAAAACTGGAGACATGTGCCAGTGAATCTGACCCATAAATTAACCATCAAGCCTTTTTCCCAGCACATTGACAAAGTGTGTGAAGAAAGTAGAAGAGGAAATAGGTTTATTTGACACAGGCCCCACCGTGACCCAAATGGAAAATGCAAAAAATAGGTTTAAAATATAAGAAAATTATTATTAATGATTAAGAAGTTGTTTATGAATGGCAATGAACTTCAGTGACTGCATTTTTAATAAAGAGATTACAACTTTCTCTCGAATTTACCCCTAGGTTTGATGTGAAACAACATGTGTTTAGATCATTCATAAGTATTAAATACGTACAAATTTAGTTGCGTGAATGGCATTGCCTAATTTATTGGGTTTCCCAATAATTTCAAAGCGACAGGAAGCCAGAATATTGGAACAATCCTCTGAGATTTCTTCCAAAATTGAAGACATCCAAGGAGGTCAGTTGGGAGAAATTAGGTCGGAGAATGTGTTATGTCCCTTTGGGAGGTATGAGCAAAAAGCTTCATTTCTGTTGTAAGTTTTGGGTCTGAGCTGCCGGATCATCCGAGTTATGGCAGGGGATGCTCCGTGCCTGATGAATTCCTTGTGAGAGGAAGTAAAACAGATTTATAAAGTTCACAGGAATCTGCCTGCTGGATGTTCTTCATTTGAAGAGGCAAACAGTGAAAGGAAGACTGTAGTGGTCCACACTTTACTACCCGTTTCCAAGTGTCATGATAGGAAATCATATGAGATGATGTGCAAATTTCCCTGCGTCCATTATCGAAGATGAAAGGAGACTCTGTTGAGCAAGCCATGAAACAAGGGGAAATGAATTGTAAGAAAGACTTGAGGTAAGCAGACATATGTCACCAGGTAGCAAGGCCCTTTTGAAACCATCATGTACAATAAACTTGCCACCAGATCAGGTGCAACTAGGCAGGCAGTTTTAGATGTCAAGGATGGTGAAAGATAGAAAAGGGTCATCCTCCCCAGTCAAGTAAGGGAACTTCTGACTACAAGTTAGAGGACACTCCAAGTGCTCCCACTGCCTTAAACCACTGAAAGTGAGAGGTAAGGCAGGAACTCTGTGAGTCATGAGAACATAATCCAGTGAGGAGACCTGTAACAAGATATTTCCTGTTTTCTGAGTCGCTGCCAAGCCAGTTATGGATGGATTTGCATTTGGGCTGGGAAATGATTGGACCAGGCCAGTTTTGGTAGCTCCGCTTCCCCCTGGGTGGGGCCGTAAGTGCCAATAAAAAGGGCCTCTGCTCCACGACGGCTATCCTCCTGCTACTCGAGTTCCGATTGAATTTGTAGAACCTGGTGAGTCTGATTCTTCAGTTCAACTTTGTTCTTGGACAACTGAATGTTGAGTTTATGCTGGAGACAGCAAGTTGGATGGGTCCAAAGTTATCATCATGGGTATAATGCTACTTAGTGGATGGGAACTTGGAATCTGGGCACATCGTTGTGTTGTATTGACTAGATTTCTGATACCTAGTTTGAATTCCGCTATTGAAAAAGAAATCAACAGGAAAATTTTACATGAAGGGAGAAAGAGCAAAGTGTTTACCTTTTTCTATGCCTTTCTCTTGGACCTCTGCTGGGATTTCAGAGGCATTTGTCTTAGAAGGTGTGAGACCCTTAGATTCATCCTGATTGCCCTTTGCTCTGTACATAAGTCATGCTGTCGGGACCTCATGAGAGAAAATGGTGATAGAAATTGCTTGTGAGCTTGCCCAGGATTTTAGAACTTGTGATGGCCTTTTGTGAAGATGTCGTTTTCATAAAAAAGAAAGAAAGTAAAAAATACAGAAAGAAAGAAAGACACAAAGCAAAAGAGAAAACTTCGCTTGTTTCTTTAAAACAAAGATATTTTCTTTAGAAAAGTTGTGTGAGAAAAGAGAAGGTTTTCTCTGGATTGCCATAACGATTTTCTGAAGAACGAGAGAGAAGTCAGAAATTCATTAAAAGGTATTAAAGAGATTAAAGCACATACTTAGAGATTGGTGAGATACTATCTGTTGTTATTCCAAAAGATTTTGCTCTTTTCTCTATAGGAATTCCTTCTTGTGAACACAGTCATATACTTTCTTTCAGATATTAAGACTCCAGAAAGATGTCTTCTCAACATCAGCAGTGCAAGCAGCCCTGCCAGCCACAACCAGTGTGCCCACCAAAGTGTCCTGACCCTTGCCCACCTTGCAAGTGTCCAGACCCTTGCCCACCTTGCAAGTGCCCAGACCCTTGCCCACCTATAAAGTGCCCTGACCCATGCCCACCTTGCAAGTGTCCAGACCCTTTCCCACCTATAAAGTGCTCTGACCCATGCGTGCCTCAGCAGTGCAAGCAGAAATGCCCTCCTGGGGCACCTGCTCATCATTGCTAGCAGAAATGCCTGCCCAAGAGTAGGTAAGAGCTTGCCCTTTTATCTGCATCTGGAAAGGATAAGGACAATCGGCTCCACTAGATCCACAGATCCACCTTCATCTTCTCTTCAAAGCCTATCATGGATACGGAAGAAGCTTCTCCACCCTTCAGCCTCAGTATGCGTGTGGTGCTTCCTGACAGACAGAGCTTTCTTATCTGAGGCTGCTGTACTGCTTCCCTCTGGGAGGTGCCCAAGAAAGCATCGCAGAGCCTCAGAAGGAAGAGCAGCAGCCTTCCTCCTGGGCGCCCTCTGAGGATTGTCTCACTGTCTTCTGTGTCGTTCGGTCACCTGGGCCTGGCTTACTACCAGCTGAGCAATTGTTATATATCCCCCACTTCCTGAATAAAATACAATTCTTTTCTGTGATGGGAAAATTTTTTTCTTTTTTTAAAAACCTGCTTTTAGCGATATCATATCATAATTTTGCTTGATTTCGATCTTTCTTTGATCCCGAGTTTCAGGCTCTCAGAGTCAGTGTTATCTGAATTTCGAGTCGTATCAATGATTATTTCTATACAGTTTCAAATAGAGGTTATTTTCCTAATTATTGCTTGATTGGTTTGAGGAACAAATAGTTTACCTTCTTGGGATTTCAAACCCTTTAATAAAGTGTGGGGAAAATCACATTTACAGCGCCAACTTGCTTAGGCATAAAAATTACATGAATGTGTGTCATTCAGTTGGCACAATGCCGAGCACATAATTGGCATTTGAGAGGTGGCTGATCACCATTGTCTCTGTCATCATCACCGTCACCACCACCACCACCGTCACCACCCCCCCCAGGTGCTCCAGCAGGGGAGTGGCTCAGACATGCATGTAGGGCATGCAAGGAGATTCTTAAAGTCTATTACCCGTTCATACTCTGTGTTCATTTTCTTTTCCAATTTAACCGAATTTTTAATCTGACACTACAAAGTAACCAGTTTGGGAAATTATTGGGGTACTCTGTATAAAATTATAATAGTTCTGAAAACATGGGTAGTACAAAAGAAAGGGAATTTAAAGGGACCTCACAAAACAAAGCGCTCCCTGCTCTCCATGTGTATAACGTGCCGTTCTTACTGCAAAACTCAACAACCTCAGGTCTTATTATATTTTTTCACCTCGGAAATTACATTCTTGATTATTTTGACCCCCACTTTGAGATACACTGGGGATTCCAATGTTTATCTTGATTTACAAAACGACTGTTGCTATGCAGCTTGTTTTCCAAGTGCTCAGCTTACTGGTCCAGTAAGCTGTGAAAAGGGATGTGTTTATTGAGCATATCTCTTCTTGTGGTTAGAAGTAAAGGAGTCAAAGATGCCAGAACTGCAGAAGCAAACAGATGCCCATGTTACTGTTCAACGCTCATCAGACTATGACATGAGTGAAAAATAAACACTGAGATTTGGGAGTTTTCTCTACTGTAGCTACTGTTATTTGACCTGACATAGAAATTAGTTCTTTGAGGTGGGATGCTCCCATAACTAATCTCAAAATTGTGGCATTGTCTTATGTGTCTGGACGTGGTTGGAAAGGAATCTGATATTGGAAGCCATAAATGTGGTTTTACGTGTTATTCAATGGCAAAATGTTTGCAGTAATGGTTGTCCATGGTATCTTTAGATGCAGAGCAACGGTTGGTCAATTGTTGATTTGCTCAGGGTAATTCAGTAGACGTATGTTCAGGAAAAACTTTCTGGTTGACAGGCCAGAAATGTAAAGAATGAAAAGAAAAATAATACAGCCCAGGAACTCAAAACCTTGCTGAATTAGAATACTCACTGCTTGTAAGTCCTAAAGAGCAAGATATGAGATTAGAAGTGGTTTTCAAGTAGAAGTCCAATTTCAGTTGACTGTTACAACAGAGAAAAGAGACAGAAGTTGTCGTCTTTCCACCTTTGTGCCAGGGAGCCTCATGGTAGCTGTATTATGTTGTGGGGAAAGGCAGTAATTTAATCAGGCCAGAAAATTACTTCTACAAAAGGAACTTCCTGAGATCCATAGGACATAGAAATGATTGGAGGACTGAAATTATATCAGGTGCCTAATAAGTTTTTGAGGGAATTGAGAACTAAATAAACTACGTGCCAAAATGAAAAAGAACGATTTTCAAGATTACTAACGACTTTCCTGCCCACCTTTCCCTATTTTCCACCCTACGAAATCAGAAATGGTAAGTACAGATGACTTAACTGGAATATCCACTCTGAGACGGGTACAAGGACCCCAGAATAATCGATAAAGGAAGCTCTCTCAGAGAATAGTATCGGATCCTAAGAGAGCCAAGGAGGAGAAGGAACACAGAGATGCTCAAACATTGTTACTCTGTTGTATGATGGTTATTCCTTCATGTTTTCCCTCCGGGTTTATTGATGTATAATTGACAAATGAAATTGTACATATTTACGGTGTATAATGTGATGATTTGACATATGTGTACTTTATGCAGTGATTACCATCATCGGTCACTTAGCACATTAATCACTTCATCAGTAACAAGGTAATGTGTTTATGTCTCTCTGTTTGTGTGTGTGTGTGTGTGTTTGTGTGTGATGAGAACACTTACAGTCTAATTTCTGAGCAAGATTGAAGTACACAAGTGGGTATTATTAGCGAGATCACCATGCTGTACCCTAGACTCTGAGAACTCATTCATTGTATGATTGCAGGCTTCTACCGTTGGCCCTACACCTCCACCACTGTCCAACCCCTCAGACCCTGATGACCACCATTGTACTCTCTGATGCTGTGACATCTGTTAGTTTGGAAACAAATTCCTAAATAAACAATGGTGCAAAGAAGAAATAACAAATAAATAGAAAATACCTTGAGATGAACGACATGAAAAGAAAACATACAAGACCTTTTGGGATAAATGTAATGCAGCAAAAAGAGAGCCACCTATGTCTGGAGATATCTATATTACAAAAGATGATCTCAAATCAGCAACCTGATAGACATGTATGCATGTGTGTGGGTTTATGAAAATTGCAAACTCGTAACACTAAATACAGCAAAGTGTAAGCAGTGATTATTTCTGGCCATTTAATAGACATGCTCATTTTTTAACAGCTTTATGTTCTCCCCATTATATATGAAATGATATACGTTCTCTTTTATAACAATGTATCATATTATTTTAAAAATATATAGTAGTCAGGGAAGATGTGGCTAAGCTGCAAGGAAAGTTTACTTCCTGACTTTCTGGCACATGCTTAGCTGATGACTCTTTCACAGGTTTCAAGTGTCTCCTCTTTCTTTTCCTCTCCTCTTCATTCTCGTCTTCTTCCTGCTGTCCCATTAAAAAACCCCATTCCTAAGAAGCTTCCTTATTATTTGGTTAAGAGAAATTACTAGGCCAGTTCTTCCTTCTGACTGCAGGAAGAATTATGAAATATAGGAAATGACTATTACTAAATGCATGGGCAATATATCAAAGTCCCAAACTGGATGGTTAAGGGGTAGATATTGGCAGTGAAGATAATATGGAGGTGAGTGTTCTGGAATGTGAAAAAGAAGATAGACAATAAACAGTGAAATTGTTTTTCAAATTGCTCTCTTCAAAGACCTAAACATTGTTGGAATGAGTGGAAAAAACCACATATATCAAATGTGCCCTAAGTTCACATTTCACCCCGATGTCAGAACTTTATCTCTCCCTTCCCAACGTCACTCTGAATCATTTGTATGTGATGCTGTGAGCCTTAAATGATATCTTATATCTAGTTTTGTTTCCACAGAATTGAAGCCTGTTATTTACTTATGGAATACAAGAGATTTATTTTCTGATAAAGGAAATTTAAGCATACGACAGCAGTCTAGGGAAGAGTTCACGTCAGGTGAGATGGGACATCCTGACTCCATTAAACATGTTTTCCCACATTAAACAGTATCATAAAGCGAGATTTGCAACTCTGTTCCTAAAGCAGACAGGGGCCTTCACCAACCGTGACCCATCACAAGACTCTTCAGTGCCCAAGGGGACAGCATAGAGTAGTGTTTGTGTCAAGGATAGGAGGGAGGAACTGTAGAAACACTGTTGACAGCTAAATCACTGAAAAGGCAGAAATGAAATCTTTGCAGGACATGCTAAGGCACTGGTTCCTGAACTTCAGCTCTTTGCTAAAAGCTCATTATATTTGTCATAATTCCACACCTCATGTGTCATATTACATTAGTTTTTTTGGCTTTAACTTCACTTCCTAAAAACTTTGAAAATGTTTGTTTCAATTGGCCATAGGTGATGATGCAGACGAAATGACAGATGCCATATTCAAATTATATATTACAACATGTACGTACATATATACATACAGAAATATGTTACAGAAGGAGGGACAAGGACAGATACAGAGAGATTAAAATATCTGGAACATGCCAAGTCTGCAGAGCAGAAATTCTGTTGGAAGTCCATCTAACAGGGGAATATTCTTTTACCTGAGGGAGGGTCAGCCTTGTTCTCTTCAGGCCGTCAGTGGATTGGATGAGAACTTTCCACTTTATAGAGGGCAACCGACTTAGATCAGACTACTGATTTAAATAATGTTCTCATCCAAAATCATCCTTACAGAAACATAAAGAATAATGTTTGACCAGAAAACTGGAGACATGTGCCAGTGAATCTGACCCATAAATTAACCATCAAGCCTTTTCCCCAGCACACTGACAAAGTGTGTGAAGAAAGTAGAAGAGGAAATAGGTTTATTTGACACAGGCCCCACCGTGACCAAAATGGAAAATGCAAAAAATAGGTTTAAAATATAAGAAAATTATTATTAATGATTAAGAAGTTGTTTATGAATGGCAATGAACTTCAGTGACTGCATTTTTAATAAAGAGATTACAACTTTCTCTCGAATTTACCCCTAGGTTTGATGTGAAACAACATGTGTTTAGATCATTCATAAGTATTAAATACGTACAAATTTAGTTGCATGAATGGCATTGCCTAATTTATTGGGTTTCCCAATAATTTCAAAGCGACAGGAAGCCAGAATATTGGAACAATCCTCTGAGATTTCTTCCAAAATTGAAGACATCCAAGGAGGTCAGTTGGGAGAAATTAGGTCGGAGAATGTGTTATGTCCCTTTGGGAGGTATGAGCAAAAAGCTTCATTTCTGTTGTAAGTTTTGGGTCTGAGCTGCCGGATCATCCGAGTTATGGCAGGGGATGCTCCGTGCCTGATGAATTCCTTGTGAGAGGAAGTAAAACAGATTTATAAAGTTCACAGGAATCTGCCTGCTGGATGTTCTTCATTTGAAGAGGCAAACAGTGAAAGGAAGACTGTAGTGGTCCACACTTTACTACCCGTTTCCAAGTGTCATGATAGGAAATCATATGAGATGATGTGCAAATTTCCCTGCGTCCATTATCGAAGATGAAAGGAGACTCTGTTGAGCAAGCCATGAAACAAGGGGAAATGAATTGTAAGAAAGACTTGAGGTAAGCAGACATATGTCACCAGGTAGCAAGGCCCTTTTGAAACCATCATGTACAATAAACTTGCCACCAGATCAGGTGCAACTAGGCAGGCAGTTTTAGATGTCAAGGATGGTGAAAGATAGAAAAGGGTCATCCTCCCCAGTCAAGTAAGGGAACTTCTGACTACAAGTTAGAGGACACTCCAAGTGCTCCCACTGCCTTAAACCACTGAAAGTGAGAGGTAAGGCAGGAACTCTGTGAGTCATGAGAACATAATCCAGTGAGGAGACCTGTAACAAGATATTTCCTGTTTTCTGAGTCGCTGCCAAGCCAGTTATGGATGGATTTGCATTTGGGCTGGGAAATGATTGGACCAGGCCAGTTTTGGTAGCTCCGCTTCCCCCTGGGTGGGGCAGTAAGTGCCAATAAAAAGGACCTCTGCTCCACGACGGCTATCCTCCTGCTACTCGAGTTCCGATTGAATTTGTAGAACCTGGTGAGTCTGATTCTTCAGTTCAACTTTGTTCTTGGACAACTGAATGTTGAGTTTATGCTGGAGACAGCAAGTTGGATGGGTCCAAAGTTATCATCATGGGTATAATGCTACTTAGTGGATGGGAACTTGGAATCTGGGCACATCGTTGTGTTGTATTGACTAGATTTCTGATACCTAGTTTGAATTCCGCTATTGAAAAAGAAATCAACAGGAAAATTTTACATGAAGGGAGAAAGAGCAAAGTGTTTACCTTTTTCTATGCCTTTCTCTTGGACCTCTGCTGGGATTTCAGAGGCATTTGTCTTAGAAGGTGTGAGACCCTTAGATTCATCCTGATTGCCCTTTGCTCTGTACATAAGTCATGCTGTCGGGACCTCATGAGAGAAAATGGTGATAGAAATTGCTTGTGAGCTTGCCCAGGATTTTAGAACTTGTGATGGCCTTTTGTGAAGATGTCGTTTTCATAAAAAAGAAAGAAAGTAAAAAATACAGAAAGAAAGAAAGACACAAAGCAAAAGAGAAAACTTCGCTTGTTTCTTTAAAACAAAGATATTTTCTTTAGAAAAGTTGTGTGAGAAAAGAGAAGGTTTTCTCTGGATTGCCATAACGATTTTCTGAAGAACGAGAGAGAAGTCAGAAATTCATTAAAAGGTATTAAAGAGATTAAAGCACATACTTAGAGATTGGTGAGATACTATCTGTTGTTATTCCAAAAGATTTTGCTCTTTTCTCTATAGGAATTCCTTCTTGTGAACACAGTCATATACTTTCTTTCAGATATTAAGACTCCAGAAAGATGTCTTCTCAACATCAGCAGTGCAAGCAGCCCTGCCAGCCACAACCAGTGTGCCCACCAAAGTGTCCTGACCCTTGCCCACCTTGCAAGTGTCCAGACCCTTGCCCACCTTGCAAGTGCCCAGACCCTTGCCCACCTATAAAGTGCCCTGACCCATGCCCACCTTGCAAGTGTCCAGACCCTTGCCCACCTTGCAAGTGTCCAGACCCTTGCCCACCTATAAAGTGCTCTGACCCATGCGTGCCTCAGCAGTGCAAGCAGAAATGCCCTCCTGGGGCACCTGCTCATCATTGCTAGCAGAAATGCCTGCCCAAGAGTAGGTAAGAGCTTGCCCTTTTATCTGCATCTGGAAAGGATAAGGACAATCGGCTCCACTAGATCCACAGCTCCACCTTCATCTTCTCTTCAAAGCCTATCATGGATACGGAAGAAGCTTCTCCACCCTTCAGCCTCAATATGCGTGTGGTGCTTCCTGACAGACAGAGCTTTCTTATCTGAGGCTGCTGTACTGCTTCCCTCTGGGAGGTGCCCAAGAAAGCGTCGCAGAGCCTCAGAAGGAAGAGCAGCAGCCTTCCTCCTGGGCGCCCTCTGAGGATTGTCTCACTGTCTTCTGTGTCGTTCGGTCACCTGGGCCTGGCTTACTACCAGCTGAGCAATTGTTACTTATCCCCCACTTCCTGAATAAAATACAATTCTTTTCTGTGATGGGAAAATTTTTTTCTTTTTTTAAAAACCTGCTTTTAGCGATATCATATCATAATTTTGCTTGATTTCGATCTTTCTTTGATCCCGAGTTTCAGGCTCTCAGAGTCAGTGTTATCTGAATTTCGAGTCGTATCAATGATTATTTCTATACACTTTCAAATAGAGGTTATTTTCCTAATTATTGCTTGATTGGTTTGAGGAACAAATAGTTTACCTTCTTGGGATTTCAAACCCTTTAATAAAGTGTGGGGAAAATCACATTTACAGAGCCAACTTGCTTAGGCATAAAAATTACATGAATGTGTGTCATTCAGTTGGCACAATGCCGAGCACATAATTGGCATTTGAGAGGTGGCTGATCACCATTGTCTCTGTCGTCATCACCATCACCACCACCACGACCGTCACCACCACCCCCAGGTGCTCCAGCAGGGGAGTGGCTCAGACATGCATGTAGGGCATGCAAGGAGATTCTTAAAGTCTATTACCCGTTCATACTCTGTGTTCATTTTCTTTTCCAATTTAACCGAATTTTTAATCTGACACTACAAAGTAACCAGTTTGGGAAATTATTGGGGTACTCTGTATAAAATTATAATAGTTCTGAAAACATGGGTAGTACAAAAGAAAGGGAATTTAAAGGGACCTCACAAAACAAAGCGCTCCCTGCTCTCCATGTGTATAACGTGCCGTTCTTACTGCAAAACTCAACAACCTCAGGTCTTATTATATTTTTTCACCTCGGAAATTACATTCTTGATTATTTTGACCCCCACTTTGAGATACACTGGGGATTCCAATGTTTATCTTGATTTACAAAACGACTGTTGCTATGCAGCTTGTTTTCCAAGTGCTCAGCTTACTGGTCCAGTAAGCTGTGAAAAGGGATGTGTTTATTGAGCATATCTCTTCTTGTGGTTAGAAGTAAAGGAGTCAAAGATGCCAGAACTGCAGAAGCAAACAGATGCCCATGTTACTGTTCAACGCTCATCAGACTATGACATGAGTGAAAAATAAACACTGAGATTTGGGAGTTTTCTCTACTGTAGCTACTGTTATTTGACCTGACATAGAAATTAGTTCTTTCAGGTGGGATGCTCCCATAACTAATCTCAAAATTGTGGCATTGTCTTATGTGTCTGGACGTGGTTGGAAAGGAATCTGATATTGGAAGCCATAAATGTGGTTTTACGTGTTATTCAATGGCAAAATGTTTGCAGTAATGGTTGTCCATGGTATCTTTAGATGCAGAGCAACGGTTGGTCAATTGTTGATTTGCTCAGGGTAATTCAGTAGACGTATGTTCAGGAAAAACTTTCTGGTTGACAGGCCAGAAATGTAAAGAATGAAAAGAAAAATAATACAGCCCAGAAACTCAAAACCTTGCTGAATTAGAATACTCACTGCTTGTAAGTCCTAAAGAGCAAGATATGAGATTAGAAGTGGTTTTCAAGTAGAAGTCCAATTTCAGTTGACTGTTACAACAGAGAAAAGAGACAGAAGTTGTCGTCTTTCCACCTTTGTGCCAGGGAGCCTCATGGTAGCTGTATTATGTTGTGGGGAAAGGCAGTAATTTAATCAGGCCAGAAAATTACTTCTACAAAAGGAACTTCCTGAGATCCATAGGACATAGAAATGATTGGAGGACTGAAATTATATCAGGTGCCTAATAAGTTTTTGAGGGAATTGAGAACTAAATAAACTACGTGCCAAAATGAAAAAGAATGATTTTCAAGGTTACTAACGACTTTCCTGCCCACCTTTCCCTATTTTCCACCCTACGAAATCAGATATGGTAAGTACAGATGACTAAACCGGAATATCCACTCTGAGACGGGTACAAGGACCCCAGAATAATCGATAAAGGAAGCTCTCTCAGAGAATACTATCGGATCCTAAGAGAGCCAAGGAGGAGACGGAACACAGAGATGCTCAAACATTGTTACTCTGTTGTATGATGGTTATTCCTTCATGTTTTCCCTCCGGGTTTATTGATGTATAATTGACAAATGAAATTGTACATATTTACGGTGTATAATGTGATGATTTGACATATGTGTACTTTATGCAGTGATTACCATCATCGATCACTTAGCACTTTAATCACTTCATCAGTAACAAGGTAATGTGTTTATGTCTCTGTGTGTGTGTGTGTGTGTGTGTGTGTGTGTGTGATGAGAACACTTACAGTCTAATTTCTGAGCAAGACTGAAGTACACAAGTGGGTATTATTCGCGAGATCACCATGCTGTACCCTAGACTCTGAGAACTCATTCATTGTATGATTGCAGGCTTCTACCATTGGCCCAACATCTCCACCATTGTCCGACCCCTCAGACCCTGATGACCACCATTGTACTCTCTGATGCTGTGACATCTGTTAGTTCGGAAACAAATTCCTAAATAAACAATGGTGCAAAGAAGAAATAACAAATAAATAGAAAATACCTTGAGATGAACGACATGAAAAGAAAACATACAAGACCTTTTGGGATAAATGTAATGCAGCAAAAAGAGAGCCACGTATGTCTGGAGATATCTATATTACAAAAGATGATCTCAAATCAGCAACCTGATAGACATGTATGCATGTGTGTGGGTTTATGAAAATTGCAAACTCATAACAATAAATACAGCAAAGTATAAGCAGTGATTATTTCTGGCCAATTAATAGACATGCTCATTTTTTAACAGCTTTATGTTCTCCCCATTATATATGAAATGATATACGTTCACTTTTATAACACTGTATCATATTATTTTAAAAATATATAGTAGTCAGGGAAGATGTGGCTAAGCTGCAAGGAAAGTTTACGTCCTGGCTTTCTGGCACATGCTTAGCTGATGACTCTTTCACAGGTTTCAAGTGTCTCCTCTTTCTTTTCCTCTCCTCTTCGTTCTCGTCTTCTTCCTGCTGTCCCATTAAAAAAACCCATTCCTAAGAAGCTTCCTTATTATTTGGTTAAGAGAAATTACTAGGCCAGTTCTTCCTTCTGACTGCAGGAAGAATTATGAAATATAGGAAATGACTATTACTAAATGCATGGGCAATATATCAAAGTCCCAAACTGGATGGTTAAGGGGTAGATATTGGCAGTGAAGATAATATGGAGGTGAGTGTTCTGGAATGTGAAAAAGAAGATAGACAATAAACAGTGAAATTGTTTTTCAAATTGCTCTCTTCAAAGACCTAAACATTGTTGGAATGAGTGGAAAAAAGCACATATATCAGATGTGCCCTAAGTTCACATTTCACCCCGATGTCAGAACTTTATCTCTCCCTTCCCAACGTCACTCTGAATCATTTGTATGTGATGCTGTGAGCCTTAAATGATATCTTATATCTAGTTTTGTTTCCACAGAATTGAAGCCTGGTATTTACTTATGGAATACAAGAGATTTATTTTCTGATAAAGGAAATTTAAGCATACGACAGCAGTCTAGGGAAGAGTTCACGTCAGGTGAGATGGGACATCCTGACTCCATTAAACATGTTTTCCCACATTAAACAGTATCATAAAGCGAGATTTGCAACTCTGTTCCTAAAGCAGACAGGGGCCTTCACCAACCGTGACCCATCACAAGACTCTTCAGTGCCCAAAGGGACAGCATAGAGTAGTGTTCGTGTCAAGGATAGGAGGGAGGAACTGTAGAAACACTGTTGACAGCTAAATCACTGAGAAGGCAGAAATGAAATCTTTGCAGGACATGCTAAGGCACTGGTTCCTGAACTTCAGCTCTTTGCTAAAAGCTCATTATATTTGTCATAATTCCACACCCCATGTGTCATATTACATTAGTTTTTTTGGCTTTAACTTCACTTCCTAAAAACTTTGAAAATGTTTGTTTCAATTGGCCATAGGTGATGATGCACACGAAACGACAGATGCAATATTCAAATTATATATTACAACATGTACGTACATATATACATACAGAAATATGTTACAGAAAGAGGGACAAGGACAGATACAGAGAGATTAAAATATCTGGAACATGCCAAGTCTGCAGAGCAGAAATTCTGCTGGAAGTCCATCTAACAGGGGAATATTCTTTTACCTGAGGGAGCGTCAGCCTTGTTCTCTTCAGGCCGTCAGTGGATTGGATGAGAACTTTCCACTTTATAGAGGGCAACCGACTTAGATCAGACTACTGATTTAAATAATGTTCTCATGCAAAATCATCCTTACAGAAACATAAAGAATAATGTTTGACCAGAAAACTGGAGACATGTGCCAGTGAATCTGACCCATAAATTAACCATCAAGCCTTTTTCCCAGCACATTGACAAAGTGTGTGAAGAAAGTAGAAGAGGAAATAGGTTTATTTGACACAGGCCCCACCGTGACCAAAATGGAAAATGCAAAAAATAGGTTTAAAATATAAGAAAATTACTATTAATGATTAAGAAGTTGTTTATGAATGGCAATGAACTTCAGTGACTGCATTTTTAATAAAGAGATTACAACTTTCTCTCGAATTTACCCCTAGGTTTGATGTGAAACAACATGTGTTTAAATCATTCATAAGTATTAAATACGTACAAATTTAGTTGCGTGAATGGCATTGCCTAATTTATTGGGTTTCCCAATAATTTCAAAGCGACAGGAAGCCAGAATATTGGAACAATCCTCTGAGATTTCTTCCAAAATTGAAGACATCCAAGGAGGTCAGTTGGGAGAAATTAGGTCGGAGAATGTGTTATGTCCCTTTGGGAGGTATGAGCAAAAAGCTTCATTTCTGTTGTAAGTTTTGGGTCTGAGCTGCCGGATCATCCGAGTTATGGCAGGGGATGCTCCGTGCCTGATGAATTCCTTGTGAGAGGAAGTAAAACAGATTTATAAAGTTCACAGGAATCTGACTGCTGGATGTTCTTCATTTGAAGAGGCAAACAGTGAAAGGAAGACTGTAGTGGTCCACACTTTACTACCCGTTTCCAAGTGTCATGATAGGAAATCATATGAGATGATGTGCAAATTTCCCTGCGTCCATTATCGAAGATGAAAGGAGACTCTGTTGAGCAAGCCATGAAACAAGGGGAAATGAATTGTAAGAAAGACTTGAGGTAAGGAGACATATGTCACCAGGTAGCAAGGCGCTTTTGAAACCATCATGTACAATAAACTTGCCACCAGATCAAGTGCAACTAGGCAGGCAGTTTTAGATGTCAAGGATGGTGAAGGATAGAAAAGGGTCATCTTCCCCAGTCAAGGAAGGGAACTTCTGACTACAAGTTAGAGGACACTCCAAGTGCTCCCACTGCCTTAAACCACTGAAAGTCAGAGGTAAGGCAGGAACCCTGTGAGTCATGAGAACATAATCCAGTGAGGAGACCTGTAACAAGATATTTCCTGTTTTCTGAGTCGCTGCCAAGCCAGTTATGGATGGATTTGCATTTGGGCTGGGGAGTGATTGGACCAGGCCAGTTTTGGTAGCTCCGCTTCCCCTTGGGTGAGGCAGTAAGTGCCAATAAAAAGGGCCTCTGCTCCACGACGGCTATCCTCCTGCTACTCGAGTTCCGATTGAATTTGTAGAACCTGGTGAGTCTGATTCTTCAGTTCAACTTTGTTCTTGGACAACTGAATGTTGAGTTTATGCTGGAGACAGCAAGTTGGATGGGTCCAAAGTTATCATCATGGGTATAATGCTACTTAGTGGATGGGAACTTGGAATCTGGGCACAACGTTGTGTTGTATTGACTAGATTTCTGATACCTAGTTTGAATTCCGCTATTGAAAAAGAAATCAACAGGAAAATTTTACATGAAGGGAGAAAGAGCAAAGTGTTTACCTTTTTCTATGCCTTTCTCTTGGACCTCTGCTGGGATTTCAGAGGCATTTGTCTTAGAAGGTGTGAGACCCTTAGATTCATCCTGATTGCCCTTTGCTCTGTACATAAGTCATGCTGTCGGGACCTCATGAGAGAAAATGGTGATAGAAATTGCTTGTGAGCTTGCCCAGGATTTTAGAACTTGTGATGGCCTTTTGTGAAGATGTCGTTTTCATAAAAAAGAAAGAAAGTAAAAAATACAGAAAGAAAGAAAGACACAAAGCAAAAGAGAAAACTTCGCTTGTTTCTTTAAAACAAAGATATTTTCTTTAGAAAAGTTGTGTGAGAAAAGAGAAGGTTTTCTCTGGATTGCTATAACGATTTTCTGAAGAGCGAGAGAGAAGTCAGAAACTCATTAAAAGGTATTAAAGAGATTAAAGCACATACTTAGAGATTGGTGAGATACTATCTGTTGTTATTCCAAAAGATTTTGCTCTTTTCTCTATAGGAATTCCTTCTTGTGAGCACAGTCATATACTTTCTTTCAGATATTAAGACTCCAGAAAGATGTCTTCTCAACATCAGCAGTGCAAGCAGCCCTGCCAGCCACAACCAGTGTGCCCACCAAAGTGTCCTGACCCTTGCCCACCTTGCCAGTGTCCAGACCCTTGCCCACCTTGCAAGTGCCCAGACCCTTGCCCACCTTGCAAGTGCCCTGACCCATGCCCACCTTGCAAGTGTCCAGACCCTTGCCCACCTTGCAAGTGTCCAGACCCTTGCCCACCTATAAAGTGCCCTGACCCATGCCCACCTTGCAAGTGTCCAGACCCTAGCCCACCTTGCAAGTGTCCAGACCCTTGCCCACCTTGCAAGTGTCCAGACCCTTGCCCTCCTATAAAGTGCCCTGACCCATGCGTGCCTCAGCAGTGCAAGCAGAAATGCCCTCCTGTGGCACCTGCTCATCATTGCTAGCAGAAATGCCTGCCCAAGAGTAGGTAAGAGCTTCCCCTTTAATCTGCATCTGGAAAGAATAAGGACAATCGTCTCCACTAGATCCACAGCTCCACCTTCATCTTCTCTTCAAAGCCTATCATGGATACGGAAGAAGCTTCTCCACCCTTCAGCCTCAATATGCGTGTGGTGCTTCCTGACAGACAGAGCTTTCTTATCTGAGGCTGCTGTACTGCTTCCCTCTGGGAGGTGCCCTAGAAAGCATCGCAGAGCCTCAGAAGGAAGAGCAGCAGCCTTCCTCCTGGGCGCCCTCTGAGGATTCTCTCACTGTCTTCTGTGTCATTCGGTCACCTGGGCCTGGCTTACTACCAGCTGAGCAATTGTTACATATCCCCCACTTCCTGAATAAAATACAATTCTTTTCTGTAATGGGAAAATTTTTTTCTTTTTTTAAAAACCTGCTTTTAGCAATATCATATCATAATTTTGCTTGATTTCGATCTTTCTTTGATCCCGAGTTTCAGGCTCTCAGAGTCAGTGTTATCTGAATTTCGAGTCGTATCAATGATTATTTCTATACACTTTCAAATAGAGGTTATTTTCCTAATTATTGCTTGATTGGTTTGAGGAACAAATAGTTTACCTTCTTGGGATTTCAAACCCTTTAATAAAGTGTGGGGAAAATCACATTTACAGCGCCATCTTGCTTAGGCATAAAAATTACATGAATGTGTGTCATTCAGTTGGCACAATGCCGAGCACATAATTGGCATTTGAGAGGTGGCTGATCACCACTGTCTCTGTCATCATCACCGTCACCACCACCACGACCGTCACCACCACCCCCAGGTGCTCCAGCAGGGGAGTGGCTCAGACATGCATGTAGGGCATGCAAGGAGATTCTTAAAGTCTATTACCCATTCATACTCTGTGTTCATTTTCTTTTCCAATTTAACCGAATTTTTAATCTGACACTACAAAGTAACCAGTTTGGGAAATTATTGGGGTACTCTGTATAAAATTATAATAGTTCTGAAAACATGGGTAGTACAAAAGAAAGGGAATTTAAAGGGACCTCACAAAACAAAATGCTCCCTGCTCTCCATGTGTATAACGTGCCGTTCTTACTGCAAAACTCAACAACCTCAGGTCTTATTATATTTTTTCACCTCGGAAATTACATTCTTGATTATTTTGACCCCCACTTTGAGATACACTGGGGATTCCAATGTTTATCTTGATTTACAAAATGACTGTTGCTATGCAGCTTGTTTTCCAAGTGCTCAGCTTACTGGTCCAGTAAGCTGTGAAGAGGGATGTGTTTATTAAGCATATCTCTTCTTGTGGTTAGAAGTAAAGGAGTCAAAGATGCCAGAACTGCAGAAGCAAACAGATGCCCATGTTACTGTTCAACGCTCATCAGACTATGACATGAGTGAAAAATAAACACTGAGATTTGGGAGTTTTCTCTACTGTAGCTACTGTTATTTGACCTGACATAGAAATTAGTTCTTTCAGGTGGGATGCTCCCATAACTAATCTCAAAATTGTGGCATTGTCTTATGTGTCTGGACGTGGTTGGAAAGGAATCTGATATTGGAAGCCATAAATGTGGTTTTACGTGTTATTCAATGGCAAAATGTTTGCAGTAATGGTTGTCCATGGTATCTTTAGATGCAGAGCAACGGTTGGTCAATTGTTGATTTGCTCAGGGTAATTCAGTAGACGTATGTTCAGGAAAAACTTTCTGGTTGACAGGCCAGAAATGTAAAGAATGAAAAGAAAAATAATACAGCCCAGAAACTCAAAACCTTGCTGAATTAGAATACTCACTGCTTGTAAGTCCTAAAGAGCAAGATATGAGATTAGAAGTGGTTTTCAAGTAGAAGTCCAATTTCAGTTGACTGTTACAACAGAGAAAAGAGACAGAAGTTGTCGTCTTTCCACCTTTGTGCCAGGGAGCCTCATGGTAGCTGTATTATGTTGTGGGGAAAGGCAGTAATTTAATCAGGCCAGAAAATTACTTCTACAAAAGGAACTTCCTGAGATCCATAGGACATAGAAATGATTGGAGGACTGAAATTATATCAGGTGCCTAATAAGTTTTTGAGGGAATTGAGAACTAAATAAACTACGTGCCAAAATGAAAAAGAATGATTTTCAAGGTTACTAACGACTTTCCTGCCCACCTTTCCCTATTTTCCACCCTACGAAATCAGATATGGTAAGTACAGATGACTAAACCGGAATATCCACTCTGAGACGGGTACAAGGACCCCAGAATAATCGATAAAGGAAGCTCTCTCAGAGAATACTATCGGATCCTAAGAGAGCCAAGGAGGAGACGGAACACAGAGATGCTCAAACATTGTTACTCTGTTGTATGATGGTTATTCCTTCATGTTTTCCCTCCGGGTTTATTGATGTATAATTGACAAATGAAATTGTACATATTTACGGTGTATAATGTGATGATTTGACATATGTGTACTTTATGCAGTGATTACCATCATCGATCACTTAGCACTTTAATCACTTCATCAGTAACAAGGTAATGTGTTTATGTCTCTGTGTGTGTGTGTGTGTGTGTGTGTGTGTGTGATGAGAACACTTACAGTCTAATTTCTGAGCAAGACTGAAGTACACAAGTGGGTATTATTCGCGAGATCACCATGCTGTACCCTAGACTCTGAGAACTCATTCATTGTATGATTGCAGGCTTCTACCATTGGCCCAACATCTCCACCATTGTCCGACCCCTCAGACCCTGATGACCACCATTGTACTCTCTGATGCTGTGACATCTGTTAGTTCGGAAACAAATTCCTAAATAAACAATGGTGCAAAGAAGAAATAACAAATAAATAGAAAATACCTTGAGATGAACGACATGAAAAGAAAACATACAAGACCTTTTGGGATAAATGTAATGCAGCAAAAAGAGAGCCACGTATGTCTGGAGATATCTATATTACAAAAGATGATCTCAAATCAGCAACCTGATAGACATGTATGCATGTGTGTGGGTTTATGAAAATTGCAAACTCATAACAATAAATACAGCAAAGTATAAGCAGTGATTATTTCTGGCCAATTAATAGACATGCTCATTTTTTAACAGCTTTATGTTCTCCCCATTATATATGAAATGATATACGTTCACTTTTATAACACTGTATCATATTATTTTAAAAATATATAGTAGTCAGGGAAGATGTGGCTAAGCTGCAAGGAAAGTTTACGTCCTGGCTTTCTGGCACATGCTTAGCTGATGACTCTTTCACAGGTTTCAAGTGTCTCCTCTTTCTTTTCCTCTCCTCTTCGTTCTCGTCTTCTTCCTGCTGTCCCATTAAAAAAACCCATTCCTAAGAAGCTTCCTTATTATTTGGTTAAGAGAAATTACTAGGCCAGTTCTTCCTTCTGACTGCAGGAAGAATTATGAAATATAGGAAATGACTATTACTAAATGCATGGGCAATATATCAAAGTCCCAAACTGGATGGTTAAGGGGTAGATATTGGCAGTGAAGATAATATGGAGGTGAGTGTTCTGGAATGTGAAAAAGAAGATAGACAATAAACAGTGAAATTGTTTTTCAAATTGCTCTCTTCAAAGACCTAAACATTGTTGGAATGAGTGGAAAAAAGCACATATATCAGATGTGCCCTAAGTTCACATTTCACCCCGATGTCAGAACTTTATCTCTCCCTTCCCAACGTCACTGTGAATCATTTGTATGTGATGCTGTGAGCCTTAAATGATATCTTATATCTAGTTTTGTTTCCACAGAATTGAAGCCTGGTATTTACTTATGGAATACAAGAGATTTATTTTCTGATAAAGGAAATTTAAGCATACGACAGCAGTCTAGGGAAGAGTTCACGTCAGGTGAGATGGGACATCCTGACTCCATTAAACATGTTTTCCCACATTAAACAGTATCATAAAGCGAGATTTGCAACTCTGTTCCTAAAGCAGACAGGGGCCTTCACCAACCGTGACCCATCACAAGACTCTTCAGTGCCCAAAGGGACAGCATAGAGTAGTGTTCGTGTCAAGGATAGGAGGGAGGAACTGTAGAAACACTGTTGACAGCTAAATCACTGAGAAGGCAGAAATGAAATCTTTGCAGGACATGCTAAGGCACTGGTTCCTGAACTTCAGCTCTTTGCTAAAAGCTCATTATATTTGTCATAATTCCACACCCCATGTGTCATATTACATTAGTTTTTTTGGCTTTAACTTCACTTCCTAAAAACTTTGAAAATGTTTGTTTCAATTGGCCATAGGTGATGATGCACACGAAACGACAGATGCAATATTCAAATTATATATTACAACATGTACGTACATATATACATACAGAAATATGTTACAGAAAGAGGGACAAGGACAGATACAGAGAGATTAAAATATCTGGAACATGCCAAGTCTGCAGAGCAGAAATTCTGCTGGAAGTCCATCTAACAGGGGAATATTCTTTTACCTGAGGGAGCGTCAGCCTTGTTCTCTTCAGGCCGTCAGTGGATTGGATGAGAACTTTCCACTTTATAGAGGGCAACCGACTTAGATCAGACTACTGATTTAAATAATGTTCTCATGCAAAATCATCCTTACAGAAACATAAAGAATAATGTTTGACCAGAAAACTGGAGACATGTGCCAGTGAATCTGACCCATAAATTAACCATCAAGCCTTTTTCCCAGCACATTGACAAAGTGTGTGAAGAAAGTAGAAGAGGAAATAGGTTTATTTGACACAGGCCCCACCGTGACCAAAATGGAAAATGCAAAAAATAGGTTTAAAATATAAGAAAATTACTATTAATGATTAAGAAGTTGTTTATGAATGGCAATGAACTTCAGTGACTGCATTTTTAATAAAGAGATTACAACTTTCTCTCGAATTTACCCCTAGGTTTGATGTGAAACAACATGTGTTTAAATCATTCATAAGTATTAAATACGTACAAATTTAGTTGCGTGAATGGCATTGCCTAATTTATTGGGTTTCCCAATAATTTCAAAGCGACAGGAAGCCAGAATATTGGAACAATCCTCTGAGATTTCTTCCAAAATTGAAGACATCCAAGGAGGTCAGTTGGGAGAAATTAGGTCGGAGAATGTGTTATGTCCCTTTGGGAGGTATGAGCAAAAAGCTTCATTTCTGTTGTAAGTTTTGGGTCTGAGCTGCCGGATCATCCGAGTTATGGCAGGGGATGCTCCGTGCCTGATGAATTCCTTGTGAGAGGAAGTAAAACAGATTTATAAAGTTCACAGGAATCTGACTGCTGGATGTTCTTCATTTGAAGAGGCAAACAGTGAAAGGAAGACTGTAGTGGTCCACACTTTACTACCCGTTTCCAAGTGTCATGATAGGAAATCATATGAGATGATGTGCAAATTTCCCTGCGTCCATTATCGAAGATGAAAGGAGACTCTGTTGAGCAAGCCATGAAACAAGGGGAAATGAATTGTAAGAAAGACTTGAGGTAAGGAGACATATGTCACCAGGTAGCAAGGCGCTTTTGAAACCATCATGTACAATAAACTTGCCACCAGATCAAGTGCAACTAGGCAGGCAGTTTTAGATGTCAAGGATGGTGAAGGATAGAAAAGGGTCATCTTCCCCAGTCAAGGAAGGGAACTTCTGACTACAAGTTAGAGGACACTCCAAGTGCTCCCACTGCCTTAAACCACTGAAAGTCAGAGGTAAGGCAGGAACCCTGTGAGTCATGAGAACATAATCCAGTGAGGAGACCTGTAACAAGATATTTCCTGTTTTCTGAGTCGCTGCCAAGCCAGTTATGGATGGATTTGCATTTGGGCTGGGGAGTGATTGGACCAGGCCAGTTTTGGTAGCTCCGCTTCCCCTTGGGTGAGGCAGTAAGTGCCAATAAAAAGGGCCTCTGCTCCACGACGGCTATCCTCCTGCTACTCGAGTTCCGATTGAATTTGTAGAACCTGGTGAGTCTGATTCTTCAGTTCAACTTTGTTCTTGGACAACTGAATGTTGAGTTTATGCTGGAGACAGCAAGTTGGATGGGTCCAAAGTTATCATCATGGGTATAATGCTACTTAGTGGATGGGAACTTGGAATCTGGGCACAACGTTGTGTTGTATTGACTAGATTTCTGATACCTAGTTTGAATTCCGCTATTGAAAAAGAAATCAACAGGAAAATTTTACATGAAGGGAGAAAGAGCAAAGTGTTTACCTTTTTCTATGCCTTTCTCTTGGACCTCTGCTGGGATTTCAGAGGCATTTGTCTTAGAAGGTGTGAGACCCTTAGATTCATCCTGATTGCCCTTTGCTCTGTACATAAGTCATGCTGTCGGGACCTCATGAGAGAAAATGGTGATAGAAATTGCTTGTGAGCTTGCCCAGGATTTTAGAACTTGTGATGGCCTTTTGTGAAGATGTCGTTTTCATAAAAAAGAAAGAAAGTAAAAAATACAGAAAGAAAGAAAGACACAAAGCAAAAGAGAAAACTTCGCTTGTTTCTTTAAAACAAAGATATTTTCTTTAGAAAAGTTGTGTGAGAAAAGAGAAGGTTTTCTCTGGATTGCTATAACGATTTTCTGAAGAGCGAGAGAGAAGTCAGAAACTCATTAAAAGGTATTAAAGAGATTAAAGCACATACTTAGAGATTGGTGAGATACTATCTGTTGTTATTCCAAAAGATTTTGCTCTTTTCTCTATAGGAATTCCTTCTTGTGAGCACAGTCATATACTTTCTTTCAGATATTAAGACTCCAGAAAGATGTCTTCTCAACATCAGCAGTGCAAGCAGCCCTGCCAGCCACAACCAGTGTGCCCACCAAAGTGTCCTGACCCTTGCCCACCTTGCCAGTGTCCAGACCCTTGCCCACCTTGCAAGTGCCCAGACCCTTGCCCACCTTGCAAGTGCCCTGACCCATGCCCACCTTGCAAGTGTCCAGACCCTTGCCCACCTTGCAAGTGTCCAGACCCTTGCCCACCTATAAAGTGCCCTGACCCATGCCCACCTTGCAAGTGTCCAGACCCTTGCCCACCTTGCAAGTGTCCAGACCCTTGCCCACCTTGCAAGTGTCCAGACCCTTGCCCTCCTATAAAGTGCCCTGACCCATGCGTGCCTCAGCAGTGCAAGCAGAAATGCCCTCCTGTGGCACCTGCTCATCATTGCTAGCAGAAATGCCTGCCCAAGAGTAGGTAAGAGCTTCCCCTTTAATCTGCATCTGGAAAGAATAAGGACAATCGTCTCCACTAGATCCACAGCTCCACCTTCATCTTCTCTTCAAAGCCTATCATGGATACGGAAGAAGCTTCTCCACCCTTCAGCCTCAATATGCGTGTGGTGCTTCCTGACAGACAGAGCTTTCTTATCTGAGGCTGCTGTACTGCTTCCCTCTGGGAGGTGCCCTAGAAAGCATCGCAGAGCCTCAGAAGGAAGAGCAGCAGCCTTCCTCCTGGGCGCCCTCTGAGGATTCTCTCACTGTCTTCTGTGTCATTCGGTCACCTGGGCCTGGCTTACTACCAGCTGAGCAATTGTTACATATCCCCCACTTCCTGAATAAAATACAATTCTTTTCTGTAATGGGAAAATTTTTTTCTTTTTTTAAAAACCTGCTTTTAGCAATATCATATCATAATTTTGCTTGATTTCGATCTTTCTTTGATCCCGAGTTTCAGGCTCTCAGAGTCAGTGTTATCTGAATTTCGAGTCGTATCAATGATTATTTCTATACACTTTCAAATAGAGGTTATTTTCCTAATTATTGCTTGATTGGTTTGAGGAACAAATAGTTTACCTTCTTGGGATTTCAAACCCTTTAATAAAGTGTGGGGAAAATCACATTTACAGCGCCATCTTGCTTAGGCATAAAAATTACATGAATGTGTGTCATTCAGTTGGCACAATGCCGAGCACATAATTGGCATTTGAGAGGTGGCTGATCACCACTGTCTCTGTCATCATCACCGTCACCACCACCACGACCGTCACCACCACCCCCAGGTGCTCCAGCAGGGGAGTGGCTCAGACATGCATGTAGGGCATGCAAGGAGATTCTTAAAGTCTATTACCCATTCATACTCTGTGTTCATTTTCTTTTCCAATTTAACCGAATTTTTAATCTGACACTACAAAGTAACCAGTTTGGGAAATTATTGGGGTACTCTGTATAAAATTATAATAGTTCTGAAAACATGGGTAGTAAAAAAGAAAGGGAATTTAAAGGGACCTCACAAAACAAAATGCTCCCTGCTCTCCATGTGTATAACGTGCCGTTCTTACTGCAAAACTCAACAACCTCAGGTCTTATTATATTTTTTCACCTCGGAAATTACATTCTTGATTATTTTGACCCCCACTTTGAGATACACTGGGGATTCCAATGTTTATCTTGATTTACAAAATGACTGTTGCTATGCAGCTTGTTTTCCAAGTGCTCAGCTTACTGGTCCAGTAAGCTGTGAAGAGGGATGTGTTTATTAAGCATATCTCTTCTTGTGGTTAGAAGTAAAGGAGTCAAAGATGCCAGAACTGCAGAAGCAAACAGATGCCCATGTTACTGTTCAACGCTCATCAGACTATGACATGAGTGAAAAATAAACACTGAGATTTGGGAGTTTTCTCTACTGTAGCTACTGTTATTTGACCTGACATAGAAATTAGTTCTTTCAGGTGGGATGCTCCCATAACAAATCTCAAAATTGTGGCATTGTCTTATGTGTCTGGACGTGGTTGGAAAGGAATCTGATATTGGAAGCCGTAAATGTGGTTCTATGTGTTATTCAATGGCAAAATGTTTGCAGTAATGGTTGTCCATGGTATCTTTAGATGCAGAGCAACGGTTGGTCAATTGTTGATTTGCTCAGGGTAATTCAGTACACGTATGTTCAGGAAAAACTTTCTGGTTGACAGGCCAGAAATGTAAAGAATGAAAAGAAAAATAATACAGCCCAGGAACTCAAAACCTTGCTGAATTAGAATACTCACTGCTTGTAAGTCCTAAAGAGCAAGATACGAGATTAGAAGTGGTTTTCAAATAGAAGTCCAATTTCAGTTGACTGTTACAACAGAGAAAAGAGACAGAAGTTGTCATCTTTCCACCTTTGTGCCAGGGAGCCTCATGGTAGCTGTATTATGTTGTGGGGAAAGGCAGTAATTTAATCAGGCCAGAAAATTACTTCTAAAAAAGGAACTTCCTGAGATCCATAGGACATAGAAATGATTGGAGGACTGAAATTATATCAGGTGCCTAATAAGTTTTTGAGGGAATTGAGAACTAAATAAACTACGTGCCAAAATGAAAAAGAATGATTTTCAAGATTACTAACGACTTTCCTGCCCACCTTTCCCTATTTTCCACCCTACGAAATCAGATATGGTAAGTACAGATGACTAAACCGGAATATCCACTCTGAGACGGGTACAAGGACCCCAGAATAATCGATAAAGGAAGCTCTCTCAGAGAATAGTATCAGATCCTAAGAGAGCCAAGGAGGAGAAGGAACACAGAGATGCTCAAACATTGTTACTCTGTTGTATGATGGTTATTCCTTCATGTTTTCCCTCCGGGTTTATTGATGTATAATTGACAAATGAAATTGTACATATTTACGGTGTATAATGTGATGATTTGACATATGTGTACTTTATGCAGTGATTACCATCATCGGTCACTTAGCACATTAATCACTTCATCAGTAACAAGGTAATGTGTTTATGTCTCTCTGTGTGTGTGTGTGTGTGTGTGTGTGTGATGAGAACACTTACAGTCTAATTTCTGAGCAAGATTGAAGTACACAAGTGGGTATTATTAGCGAGATCACCATGCTGTACCCTAGACTCTGAGAACTCATTCATTGTATGATTGCAGGCTTCTACTGTTGGCCCAACATCTCCACCATTGTCCGACCCCTCAGACCCTGATGACCACCATTGTACGCTCTGATGCTGTGACATCTGTTAGTTCAGAAACAAATTCCTAAATAAACAATGGTGCAAAGAAGAAATAACAAATAAATAGAAAATACCTTGAGATGAACGACATGAAAAGAAAACATACAAGACCTTTTGGGATAAATGTAATGCAGCAAAAAGAGAGCCACCTATGTCTGGAGATATCTATATTACAAAAGATGATCTCAAATCAGCAACCTGATAGACATGTATGCATGTGTGTGGGTTTATGAAAATTGCAAACTCATAACACTAAATACAGCAAAGTATAAGCAGTGATTATTTCTGGCCATTTAATAGACATGCTCATTTTTTAACAGCTTTATGTTTTCCCCATTGTATATGAAATGATATACATTAACTTTTATAACAATGTATCATATTATTTTAAAAATATATAGTAGTCAGGGAAGATGTGGCTAAGCTGCAAGGAAAGTTTACGTCCTGGCTTTCTGGCACATGCTTAGCTGATGACTCTTTCACAGGTTTCAAGTGTCTCCTCTTTCTTTTCCTCTCCTCTTCGTTCTCGTCTTCTTCCTGCTGTCCCATTAAAAAAACCCATTCCTAAGAAGCTTCCTTATTATTTGGTTAAGAGAAATTACTAGGCCAGTTCTTCCTTCTGACTGCAGGAAGAATTATGAAATATAGGAAATGACTATTACTAAATGCATGGGCAATATATCAAAGTCCCAAACTGGATGGTTAAGGGGTAGATATTGGCAGTGAAGATAATATGGAGGTGAGTGTTCTGGAATGTGAAAAAGAAGATAGACAATAAACAGTGAAATTGTTTTTCAAATTGCTCTCTTCAAAGACCTAAACATTGTTGGAATGAGTGGAAAAAAGCACATATATCAGATGTGCCCTAAGTTCACATTTCACCCCGATGTCAGAACTTTATCTCTCCCTTCCCAACGTCACTGTGAATCATTTGTATGTGATGCTGTGAGCCTTAAATGATATCTTATATCTAGTTTTGTTTCCACAGAATTGAAGCCTGGTATTTACTTATGGAATACAAGAGATTTATTTTCTGATAAAGGAAATTTAAGCATACGACAGCAGTCTAGGGAAGAGTTCACGTCAGGTGAGATGGGACATCCTGACTCCATTAAACATGTTTTCCCACATTAAACAGTATCATAAAGCGAGATTTGCAACTCTGTTCCTAAAGCAGACAGGGGCCTTCACCAACCGTGACCCATCACAAGACTCTTCAGTGCCCAAAGGGACAGCATAGAGTAGTGTTCGTGTCAAGGATAGGAGGGAGGAACTGTAGAAACACTGTTGACAGCTAAATCACTGAGAAGGCAGAAATGAAATCTTTGCAGGACATGCTAAGGCACTGGTTCCTGAACTTCAGCTCTTTGCTAAAAGCTCATTATATTTGTCATAATTCCACACCCCATGTGTCATATTACATTAGTTTTTTTGGCTTTAACTTCACTTCCTAAAAACTTTGAAAATGTTTGTTTCAATTGGCCATAGGTGATGATGCACACGAAACGACAGATGCAATATTCAAATTATATATTACAACATGTACGTACATATATACATACAGAAATATGTTACAGAAAGAGGGACAAGGACAGATACAGAGAGATTAAAATATCTGGAACATGCCAAGTCTGCAGAGCAGAAATTCTGCTGGAAGTCCATCTAACAGGGGAATATTCTTTTACCTGAGGGAGCGTCAGCCTTGTTCTCTTCAGGCCGTCAGTGGATTGGATGAGAACTTTCCACTTTATAGAGGGCAACCGACTTAGATCAGACTACTGATTTAAATAATGTTCTCATGCAAAATCATCCTTACAGAAACATAAAGAATAATGTTTGACCAGAAAACTGGAGACATGTGCCAGTGAATCTGACCCATAAATTAACCATCAAGCCTTTTTCCCAGCACATTGACAAAGTGTGTGAAGAAAGTAGAAGAGGAAATAGGTTTATTTGACACAGGCCCCACCGTGACCAAAATGGAAAATGCAAAAAATAGGTTTAAAATATAAGAAAATTACTATTAATGATTAAGAAGTTGTTTATGAATGGCAATGAACTTCAGTGACTGCATTTTTAATAAAGAGATTACAACTTTCTCTCGAATTTACCCCTAGGTTTGATGTGAAACAACATGTGTTTAAATCATTCATAAGTATTAAATACGTACAAATTTAGTTGCGTGAATGGCATTGCCTAATTTATTGGGTTTCCCAATAATTTCAAAGCGACAGGAAGCCAGAATATTGGAACAATCCTCTGAGATTTCTTCCAAAATTGAAGACATCCAAGGAGGTCAGTTGGGAGAAATTAGGTCGGAGAATGTGTTATGTCCCTTTGGGAGGTATGAGCAAAAAGCTTCATTTCTGTTGTAAGTTTTGGGTCTGAGCTGCCGGATCATCCGAGTTATGGCAGGGGATGCTCCGTGCCTGATGAATTCCTTGTGAGAGGAAGTAAAACAGATTTATAAAGTTCACAGGAATCTGACTGCTGGATGTTCTTCATTTGAAGAGGCAAACAGTGAAAGGAAGACTGTAGTGGTCCACACTTTACTACCCGTTTCCAAGTGTCATGATAGGAAATCATATGAGATGATGTGCAAATTTCCCTGTGTCCATTATCGAAGATGAAAGGAGACTCTGTTGAGCAAGCCATGAAACAAGGGGAAATGAATTGTAAGAAAGACTTGAGGTAAGGAGACATATGTCACCAGGTAGCAAGGCGCTTTTGAAACCATCATGTACAATAAACTTGCCACCAGATCAAGTGCAACTAGGCAGGCAGTTTTAGATGTCAAGGATGGTGAAGGATAGAAAAGGGTCATCTTCCCCAGTCAAGGAAGGGAACTTCTGACTACAAGTTAGAGGACACTCCAAGTGCTCCCACTGCCTTAAACCACTGAAAGTCAGAGGTAAGGCAGGAACTCTGTGAGTCATGAGAACATAATCCAGTGAGGAGACCTGTAACAAGATATTTCCTGTTTTCTGAGTCGCTGCCAAGCCAGTTATGGATGGATTTGCATTTGGGCTGGGGAGTGATTGGACCAGGCCAGTTTTGGTAGCTCCGCTTCCCCTTGGGTGAGGCAGTAAGTGCCAATAAAAAGGGCCTCTGCTCCACGACGGCTATCCTCCTGCTACTCGAGTTCCGATTGAATTTGTAGAACCTGGTGAGTCTGATTCTTCAGTTCAACTTTGTTCTTGGACAACTGAATGTTGAGTTTATGCTGGAGACAGCAAGTTGGATGGGTCCAAAGTTATCATCATGGGTATAATGCTACTTAGTGGATGGGAACTTGGAATCTGGGCACAACGTTGTGTTGTATTGACTAGATTTCTGATACCTAGTTTGAATTCCGCTATTGAAAAAGAAATCAACAGGAAAATTTTACATGAAGGGAGAAAGAGCAAAGTGTTTACCTTTTTCTATGCCTTTCTCTTGGACCTCTGCTGGGATTTCAGAGGCATTTGTCTTAGAAGGTGTGAGACCCTTAGATTCATCCTGATTGCCCTTTGCTCTGTACATAAGTCATGCTGTCGGGACCTCATGAGAGAAAATGGTGATAGAAATTGCTTGTGAGCTTGCCCAGGATTTTAGAACTTGTGATGGCCTTTTGTGAAGATGTCGTTTTCATAAAAAAGAAAGAAAGTAAAAAATACAGAAAGAAAGAAAGACACAAAGCAAAAGAGAAAACTTCGCTTGTTTCTTTAAAACAAAGATATTTTCTTTAGAAAAGTTGTGTGAGAAAAGAGAAGGTTTTCTCTGGATTGCTATAACGATTTTCTGAAGAGCGAGAGAGAAGTCAGAAACTCATTAAAAGGTATTAAAGAGATTAAAGCACATACTTAGAGATTGGTGAGATACTATCTGTTGTTATTCCAAAAGATTTTGCTCTTTTCTCTATAGGAATTCCTTCTTGTGAGCACAGTCATATACTTTCTTTCAGATATTAAGACTCCAGAAAGATGTCTTCTCAACATCAGCAGTGCAAGCAGCCCTGCCAGCCACAACCAGTGTGCCCACCAAAGTGTCCTGACCCTTGCCCACCTTGCCAGTGTCCAGACCCTTGCCCACCTTGCAAGTGCCCAGACCCTTGCCCACCTTGCAAGTGCCCTGACCCATGCCCACCTTGCAAGTGTCCAGACCCTTGCCCACCTTGCAAGTGTCCAGACCCTTGCCCACCTATAAAGTGCCCTGACCCATGCCCACCTTGCAAGTGTCCAGACCCTTGCCCACCTTGCAAGTGTCCAGACCCTTGCCCACCTTGCAAGTGTCCAGACCCTTGCCCTCCTATAAAGTGCCCTGACCCATGCGTGCCTCAGCAGTGCAAGCAGAAATGCCCTCCTGTGGCACCTGCTCATCATTGCTAGCAGAAATGCCTGCCCAAGAGTAGGTAAGAGCTTCCCCTTTAATCTGCATCTGGAAAGAATAAGGACAATCGTCTCCACTAGATCCACAGCTCCACCTTCATCTTCTCTTCAAAGCCTATCATGGATACGGAAGAAGCTTCTCCACCCTTCAGCCTCAATATGCGTGTGGTGCTTCCTGACAGACAGAGCTTTCTTATCTGAGGCTGCTGTACTGCTTCCCTCTGGGAGGTGCCCTAGAAAGCATCGCAGAGCCTCAGAAGGAAGAGCAGCAGCCTTCCTCCTGGGCGCCCTCTGAGGATTCTCTCACTGTCTTCTGTGTCATTCGGTCACCTGGGCCTGGCTTACTACCAGCTGAGCAATTGTTACATATCCCCCACTTCCTGAATAAAATACAATTCTTTTCTGTAATGGGAAAATTTTTTTCTTTTTTTAAAAACCTGCTTTTAGCAATATCATATCATAATTTTGCTTGATTTCGATCTTTCTTTGATCCCGAGTTTCAGGCTCTCAGAGTCAGTGTTATCTGAATTTCGAGTCGTATCAATGATTATTTCTATACACTTTCAAATAGAGGTTATTTTCCTAATTATTGCTTGATTGGTTTGAGGAACAAATAGTTTACCTTCTTGGGATTTCAAACCCTTTAATAAAGTGTGGGGAAAATCACATTTACAGCGCCATCTTGCTTAGGCATAAAAATTACATGAATGTGTGTCATTCAGTTGGCACAATGCCGAGCACATAATTGGCATTTGAGAGGTGGCTGATCACCACTGTCTCTGTCATCATCACCGTCACCACCACCACGACCGTCACCACCACCCCCAGGTGCTCCAGCAGGGGAGTGGCTCAGACATGCATGTAGGGCATGCAAGGAGATTCTTAAAGTCTATTACCCATTCATACTCTGTGTTCATTTTCTTTTCCAATTTAACCGAATTTTTAATCTGACACTACAAAGTAACCAGTTTGGGAAATTATTGGGGTACTCTGTATAAAATTATAATAGTTCTGAAAACATGGGTAGTAAAAAAGAAAGGGAATTTAAAGGGACCTCACAAAACAAAATGCTCCCTGCTCTCCATGTGTATAACGTGCCGTTCTTACTGCAAAACTCAACAACCTCAGGTCTTATTATATTTTTTCACCTCGGAAATTACATTCTTGATTATTTTGACCCCCACTTTGAGATACACTGGGGATTCCAATGTTTATCTTGATTTACAAAATGACTGTTGCTATGCAGCTTGTTTTCCAAGTGCTCAGCTTACTGGTCCAGTAAGCTGTGAAGAGGGATGTGTTTATTAAGCATATCTCTTCTTGTGGTTAGAAGTAAAGGAGTCAAAGATGCCAGAACTGCAGAAGCAAACAGATGCCCATGTTACTGTTCAACGCTCATCAGACTATGACATGAGTGAAAAATAAACACTGAGATTTGGGAGTTTTCTCTACTGTAGCTACTGTTATTTGACCTGACATAGAAATTAGTTCTTTCAGGTGGGATGCTCCCATAACAAATCTCAAAATTGTGGCATTGTCTTATGTGTCTGGACGTGGTTGGAAAGGAATCTGATATTGGAAGCCGTAAATGTGGTTCTATGTGTTATTCAATGGCAAAATGTTTGCAGTAATGGTTGTCCATGGTATCTTTAGATGCAGAGCAACGGTTGGTCAATTGTTGATTTGCTCAGGGTAATTCAGTACACGTATGTTCAGGAAAAACTTTCTGGTTGACAGGCCAGAAATGTAAAGAATGAAAAGAAAAATAATACAGCCCAGGAACTCAAAACCTTGCTGAATTAGAATACTCACTGCTTGTAAGTCCTAAAGAGCAAGATACGAGATTAGAAGTGGTTTTCAAATAGAAGTCCAATTTCAGTTGACTGTTACAACAGAGAAAAGAGACAGAAGTTGTCATCTTTCCACCTTTGTGCCAGGGAGCCTCATGGTAGCTGTATTATGTTGTGGGGAAAGGCAGTAATTTAATCAGGCCAGAAAATTACTTCTAAAAAAGGAACTTCCTGAGATCCATAGGACATAGAAATGATTGGAGGACTGAAATTATATCAGGTGCCTAATAAGTTTTTGAGGGAATTGAGAACTAAATAAACTACGTGCCAAAATGAAAAAGAATGATTTTCAAGATTACTAACGACTTTCCTGCCCACCTTTCCCTATTTTCCACCCTACGAAATCAGATATGGTAAGTACAGATGACTAAACCGGAATATCCACTCTGAGACGGGTACAAGGACCCCAGAATAATCGATAAAGGAAGCTCTCTCAGAGAATAGTATCAGATCCTAAGAGAGCCAAGGAGGAGAAGGAACACAGAGATGCTCAAACATTGTTACTCTGTTGTATGATGGTTATTCCTTCATGTTTTCCCTCCGGGTTTATTGATGTATAATTGACAAATGAAATTGTACATATTTACGGTGTATAATGTGATGATTTGACATATGTGTACTTTATGCAGTGATTACCATCATCGGTCACTTAGCACATTAATCACTTCATCAGTAACAAGGTAATGTGTTTATGTCTCTCTGTGTGTGTGTGTGTGTGTGTGTGTGTGATGAGAACACTTACAGTCTAATTTCTGAGCAAGATTGAAGTACACAAGTGGGTATTATTAGCGAGATCACCATGCTGTACCCTAGACTCTGAGAACTCATTCATTGTATGATTGCAGGCTTCTACTGTTGGCCCAACATCTCCACCATTGTCCGACCCCTCAGACCCTGATGACCACCATTGTACGCTCTGATGCTGTGACATCTGTTAGTTCAGAAACAAATTCCTAAATAAACAATGGTGCAAAGAAGAAATAACAAATAAATAGAAAATACCTTGAGATGAACGACATGAAAAGAAAACATACAAGACCTTTTGGGATAAATGTAATGCAGCAAAAAGAGAGCCACCTATGTCTGGAGATATCTATATTACAAAAGATGATCTCAAATCAGCAACCTGATAGACATGTATGCATGTGTGTGGGTTTATGAAAATTGCAAACTCATAACACTAAATACAGCAAAGTATAAGCAGTGATTATTTCTGGCCATTTAATAGACATGCTCATTTTTTAACAGCTTTATGTTTTCCCCATTGTATATGAAATGATATACATTAACTTTTATAACAATGTATCATATTATTTTAAAAATATATAGTAGTCAGGGAAGATGTGGCTAAGCTGCAAGGAAAGTTTACGTCCTGGCTTTCTGGCACATGCTTAGCTGATGACTCTTTCACAGGTTTCAAGTGTCTCCTCTTTCTTTTCCTCTCCTCTTCGTTCTCGTCTTCTTCCTGCTGTCCCATTAAAAAAACCCATTCCTAAGAAGCTTCCTTATTATTTGGTTAAGAGAAATTACTAGGCCAGTTCTTCCTTCTGACTGCAGGAAGAATTATGAAATATAGGAAATGACTATTACTAAATGCATGGGCAATATATCAAAGTCCCAAACTGGATGGTTAAGGGGTAGATATTGGCAGTGAAGATAATATGGAGGTGAGTGTTCTGGAATGTGAAAAAGAAGATAGACAATAAACAGTGAAATTGTTTTTCAAATTGCTCTCTTCAAAGACCTAAACATTGTTGGAATGAGTGGAAAAAAGCACATATATCAGATGTGCCCTAAGTTCACATTTCACCCCGATGTCAGAACTTTATCTCTCCCTTCCCAACGTCACTGTGAATCATTTGTATGTGATGCTGTGAGCCTTAAATGATATCTTATATCTAGTTTTGTTTCCACAGAATTGAAGCCTGGTATTTACTTATGGAATACAAGAGATTTATTTTCTGATAAAGGAAATTTAAGCATACGACAGCAGTCTAGGGAAGAGTTCACGTCAGGTGAGATGGGACATCCTGACTCCATTAAACATGTTTTCCCACATTAAACAGTATCATAAAGCGAGATTTGCAACTCTGTTCCTAAAGCAGACAGGGGCCTTCACCAACCGTGACCCATCACAAGACTCTTCAGTGCCCAAAGGGACAGCATAGAGTAGTGTTCGTGTCAAGGATAGGAGGGAGGAACTGTAGAAACACTGTTGACAGCTAAATCACTGAGAAGGCAGAAATGAAATCTTTGCAGGACATGCTAAGGCACTGGTTCCTGAACTTCAGCTCTTTGCTAAAAGCTCATTATATTTGTCATAATTCCACACCCCATGTGTCATATTACATTAGTTTTTTTGGCTTTAACTTCACTTCCTAAAAACTTTGAAAATGTTTGTTTCAATTGGCCATAGGTGATGATGCACACGAAACGACAGATGCAATATTCAAATTATATATTACAACATGTACGTACATATATACATACAGAAATATGTTACAGAAAGAGGGACAAGGACAGATACAGAGAGATTAAAATATCTGGAACATGCCAAGTCTGCAGAGCAGAAATTCTGCTGGAAGTCCATCTAACAGGGGAATATTCTTTTACCTGAGGGAGCGTCAGCCTTGTTCTCTTCAGGCCGTCAGTGGATTGGATGAGAACTTTCCACTTTATAGAGGGCAACCGACTTAGATCAGACTACTGATTTAAATAATGTTCTCATGCAAAATCATCCTTACAGAAACATAAAGAATAATGTTTGACCAGAAAACTGGAGACATGTGCCAGTGAATCTGACCCATAAATTAACCATCAAGCCTTTTTCCCAGCACATTGACAAAGTGTGTGAAGAAAGTAGAAGAGGAAATAGGTTTATTTGACACAGGCCCCACCGTGACCAAAATGGAAAATGCAAAAAATAGGTTTAAAATATAAGAAAATTACTATTAATGATTAAGAAGTTGTTTATGAATGGCAATGAACTTCAGTGACTGCATTTTTAATAAAGAGATTACAACTTTCTCTCGAATTTACCCCTAGGTTTGATGTGAAACAACATGTGTTTAAATCATTCATAAGTATTAAATACGTACAAATTTAGTTGCGTGAATGGCATTGCCTAATTTATTGGGTTTCCCAATAATTTCAAAGCGACAGGAAGCCAGAATATTGGAACAATCCTCTGAGATTTCTTCCAAAATTGAAGACATCCAAGGAGGTCAGTTGGGAGAAATTAGGTCGGAGAATGTGTTATGTCCCTTTGGGAGGTATGAGCAAAAAGCTTCATTTCTGTTGTAAGTTTTGGGTCTGAGCTGCCGGATCATCCGAGTTATGGCAGGGGATGCTCCGTGCCTGATGAATTCCTTGTGAGAGGAAGTAAAACAGATTTATAAAGTTCACAGGAATCTGACTGCTGGATGTTCTTCATTTGAAGAGGCAAACAGTGAAAGGAAGACTGTAGTGGTCCACACTTTACTACCCGTTTCCAAGTGTCATGATAGGAAATCATATGAGATGATGTGCAAATTTCCCTGTGTCCATTATCGAAGATGAAAGGAGACTCTGTTGAGCAAGCCATGAAACAAGGGGAAATGAATTGTAAGAAAGACTTGAGGTAAGGAGACATATGTCACCAGGTAGCAAGGCGCTTTTGAAACCATCATGTACAATAAACTTGCCACCAGATCAAGTGCAACTAGGCAGGCAGTTTTAGATGTCAAGGATGGTGAAGGATAGAAAAGGGTCATCTTCCCCAGTCAAGGAAGGGAACTTCTGACTACAAGTTAGAGGACACTCCAAGTGCTCCCACTGCCTTAAACCACTGAAAGTCAGAGGTAAGGCAGGAACTCTGTGAGTCATGAGAACATAATCCAGTGAGGAGACCTGTAACAAGATATTTCCTGTTTTCTGAGTCGCTGCCAAGCCAGTTATGGATGGATTTGCATTTGGGCTGGGGAGTGATTGGACCAGGCCAGTTTTGGTAGCTCCGCTTCCCCTTGGGTGAGGCAGTAAGTGCCAATAAAAAGGGCCTCTGCTCCACGACGGCTATCCTCCTGCTACTCGAGTTCCGATTGAATTTGTAGAACCTGGTGAGTCTGATTCTTCAGTTCAACTTTGTTCTTGGACAACTGAATGTTGAGTTTATGCTGGAGACAGCAAGTTGGATGGGTCCAAAGTTATCATCATGGGTATAATGCTACTTAGTGGATGGGAACTTGGAATCTGGGCACAACGTTGTGTTGTATTGACTAGATTTCTGATACCTAGTTTGAATTCCGCTATTGAAAAAGAAATCAACAGGAAAATTTTACATGAAGGGAGAAAGAGCAAAGTGTTTACCTTTTTCTATGCCTTTCTCTTGGACCTCTGCTGGGATTTCAGAGGCATTTGTCTTAGAAGGTGTGAGACCCTTAGATTCATCCTGATTGCCCTTTGCTCTGTACATAAGTCATGCTGTCGGGACCTCATGAGAGAAAATGGTGATAGAAATTGCTTGTGAGCTTGCCCAGGATTTTAGAACTTGTGATGGCCTTTTGTGAAGATGTCGTTTTCATAAAAAAGAAAGAAAGTAAAAAATACAGAAAGAAAGAAAGACACAAAGCAAAAGAGAAAACTTCGCTTGTTTCTTTAAAACAAAGATATTTTCTTTAGAAAAGTTGTGTGAGAAAAGAGAAGGTTTTCTCTGGATTGCTATAACGATTTTCTGAAGAGCGAGAGAGAAGTCAGAAACTCATTAAAAGGTATTAAAGAGATTAAAGCACATACTTAGAGATTGGTGAGATACTATCTGTTGTTATTCCAAAAGATTTTGCTCTTTTCTCTATAGGAATTCCTTCTTGTGAGCACAGTCATATACTTTCTTTCAGATATTAAGACTCCAGAAAGATGTCTTCTCAACATCAGCAGTGCAAGCAGCCCTGCCAGCCACAACCAGTGTGCCCACCAAAGTGTCCTGACCCTTGCCCACCTTGCCAGTGTCCAGACCCTTGCCCACCTTGCAAGTGCCCTGACCCATGCCCACCTTGCAAGTGTCCAGACCCTTGCCCACCTTGCAAGTGTCCAGACCCTTGCCCACCTATAAAGTGCCCTGACCCATGCCCACCTTGCAAGTGTCCAGACCCTTGCCCACCTTGCAAGTGTCCAGACCCTTGCCCACCTTGCAAGTGTCCAGACCCTTGCCCTCCTATAAAGTGCCCTGACCCATGCGTGCCTCAGCAGTGCAAGCAGAAATGCCCTCCTGTGGCACCTGCTCATCATTGCTAGCAGAAATGCCTGCCCAAGAGTAGGTAAGAGCTTCCCCTTTAATCTGCATCTGGAAAGAATAAGGACAATCGTCTCCACTAGATCCACAGCTCCACCTTCATCTTCTCTTCAAAGCCTATCATGGATACGGAAGAAGCTTCTCCACCCTTCAGCCTCAATATGCGTGTGGTGCTTCCTGACAGACAGAGCTTTCTTATCTGAGGCTGCTGTACTGCTTCCCTCTGGGAGGTGCCCTAGAAAGCATCGCAGAGCCTCAGAAGGAAGAGCAGCAGCCTTCCTCCTGGGTGCCCTCTGAGGATTCTCTCACTGTCTTCTGTGTCATTCGGTCACCTGGGCCTGGCTTACTACCAGCTGAGCAATTGTTACATATCCCCCACTTCCTGAATAAAATACAATTCTTTTCTGTAATGGGAAAATTTTTTTCTTTTTTTTAAAAACCTGCTTTTAGCAATATCATATCATAATTTTGCTTGATTTCGATCTTTCTTTGATCCCGAGTTTCAGGCTCTCAGAGTCAGTGTTATCTGAATTTCGAGTCGTATCAATGATTATTTCTATACACTTTCAAATAGAGCTTATTTTCCTAATTATTGCTTGATTGGTTTGAGGAACAAATAGTTTACCTTCTTGGGATTTCAAACCCTTTAATAAAGTGTGGGGAAAATCACATTTACAGCGCCATCTTGCTTAGGCATAAAAATTACATGAATGTGTGTCATTCAGTTGGCACAATGCCGAGCACATAATTGGCATTTGAGAGGTGGCTGATCACCACTGTCTCTGTCATCATCACCGTCACCACCACCACGACCGTCACCACCACCCCCAGGTGCTCCAGCAGGGGAGTGGCTCAGACATGCATGTAGGGCATGCAAGGAGATTCTTAAAGTCTATTACCCATTCATACTCTGTGTTCATTTTCTTTTCCAATTTAACCGAATTTTTAATCTGACACTACAAAGTAACCAGTTTGGGAAATTATTGGGGTACTCTGTATAAAATTATAATAGTTCTGAAAACATGGGTAGTAAAAAAGAAAGGGAATTTAAAGGGACCTCACAAAACAAAATGCTCCCTGCTCTCCATGTGTATAACGTGCCGTTCTTACTGCAAAACTCAACAACCTCAGGTCTTATTATATTTTTTCACCTCGGAAATTACATTCTTGATTATTTTGACCCCCACTTTGAGATACACTGGGGATTCCAATGTTTATCTTGATTTACAAAATGACTGTTGCTATGCAGCTTGTTTTCCAAGTGCTCAGCTTACTGGTCCAGTAAGCTGTGAAGAGGGATGTGTTTATTAAGCATATCTCTTCTTGTGGTTAGAAGTAAAGGAGTCAAAGATGCCAGAACTGCAGAAGCAAACAGATGCCCATGTTACTGTTCAACGCTCATCAGACTATGACATGAGTGAAAAATAAACACTGAGATTTGGGAGTTTTCTCTACTGTAGCTACTGTTATTTGACCTGACATAGAAATTAGTTCTTTCAGGTGGGATGCTCCCATAACAAATCTCAAAATTGTGGCATTGTCTTATGTGTCTGGACGTGGTTGGAAAGGAATCTGATATTGGAAGCCGTAAATGTGGTTCTATGTGTTATTCAATGGCAAAATGTTTGCAGTAATGGTTGTCCATGGTATCTTTAGATGCAGAGCAACGGTTGGTCAATTGTTGATTTGCTCAGGGTAATTCAGTAGACGTATGTTCAGGAAAAACTTTCTGGTTGACAGGCCAGAAATGTAAAGAATGAAAAGAAAAATAATACAGCCCAGGAACTCAAAACCTTGCTGAATTAGAATACTCACTGCTTGTAAGTACTAAAGAGCAAGATACGAGATTAGAAGTGGTTTTCAAATAGAAGTCCAATTTCAGTTGACTGTTACAACAGAGAAAAGAGACAGAAGTTGTCATCTTTCCACCTTTGTGCCAGGGAGCCTCATGGTAGCTGTATTATGTTGTGGGGAAAGGCAGTAATTTAATCAGGCCAGAAAATTACTTCTAAAAAAGGAACTTCCTGAGATCCATAGGACATAGAAATGATTGGAGGACTGAAATTATATCAGGTGCCTAATAAGTTTTTGAGGGAATTGAGAACTAAATAAACTACGTGCCAAAATGAAAAAGAATGATTTTCAAGATTACTAACGACTTTCCTGCCCACCTTTCCCTATTTTCCACCCTACGAAATCAGATATGGTAAGTACAGATGACTAAACCGGAATATCCACTCTGAGACGGGTACAAGGACCCCAGAATAATCGATAAAGGAAGCTCTCTCAGAGAATAGTATCAGATCCTAAGAGAGCCAAGGAGGAGAAGGAACACAGAGATGCTCAAACATTGTTACTCTGTTGTATGATGGTTATTCCTTCATGTTTTCCCTCCGGGTTTATTGATGTATAATTGACAAATGAAATTGTACATATTTATGGTGTATAATGTGATGATTTGACATATGTGTACTTTATGCAGTGATTACCATCATCGATCACTTAGCACATTAATCACTTCATCAGTAACAAGGTAATGTGTTTATGTCTCTGTGTGTGTGTGTGTGTGCGTGTGTGTGTGATGAGAACACTTACAGTCTAATTTCTGAGCAAGATTGAAGTACACAAGTGGGTATTATTAGCGAGATCACCATGCTGTACCCTAGACTCTGAGAACTCATTCACTGTATGATTGCAGGCTTCTACCGTTGGCCCAACATCTCCACCATTGTCCGACCCCTCAGACCCTGATGACCACCATTGTACTCTCTGATGCTGTGACATCTGTTAGTTCAGAAACAAATTCCTAAATAAACAATGGTGCAAAGAAGAAATAACAAATAAATAGAAAATACCTTGAGATGAACGACATGAAAAGAAAACATACAAGACCTTTTGGGATAAATGTAATGCAGCAAAAAGAGAGCCACCTATGTCTGGAGATATCTATATTACAAAAGATGATCTCAAATCAGCAACCTGATAGACATGTATGCATGTGTGTGGGTTTATGAAAATTGCAAACTCATAACACTAAATACAGCAAAGTATAAGCAGTGATTATTTCTGGCCATTTAATAGACATGCTCATTTTTTAACAGCTTTATGTTTTCCCCATTGTATATGAAATGATATACATTAACTTTTATAACAATGTATCATATTATTTTAAAAATATATAGTAGTCAGGGAAGATGTGGCTAAGCTGCAAGGAAAGTTTACGTCCTGGCTTTCTGGCACATGCTTAGCTGATGACTCTTTCACAGGTTTCAAGTGTCTCCTCTTTCTTTTCCTCCCCTCTTCGTTCTCGTCTTCTTCCTGCTGTCCCATTAAAAAACCCCATTCCTAAGAAGCTTCCTTATTATTTGGTTAAGAGAAATTACTAGGCCAGTTCTTCCTTCTGACTGCAGGAAGAATTATGAAATATAGGAAATGACTATTACTAAATGCATGGGCAATATATCAGAGTCCCAAACTGGATGGTTAAAGGGTAGATATTGGCAGTGAAGATAATATGGAGGTGAGTGTTCTGGAATGTGAAAAAGAAGATAGACAATAAACAGTGAAATTGTTTTTCAAATTGCTCTCTTCAAAGACCTAAACATTGTTGGAATGAGTGGAAAAAAGCACATATATCAGATGTGCCCTAAGTTCACATTTCACCCCGATGTCAGAACTTTATCTCTCCCTTCCCAACGTCACTGTGAATCATTTGTATGTGATGCTGTGAGCCTTAAATGATATCTTATATCTAGTTTTGTTTCCACAGAATTGAAGCCTGGTATTTACTTATGGAATACAAGAGATTTATTTTCTGATAAAGGAAATTTAAGCATACGACAGCAGTCTAGGGAAGAGTTCACGTCAGGTGAGATGGGACATCCTGACTCCATTAAACATGTTTTCCCACATTAAACAGTATCATAAAGCGCGATTTGCAACTCTGTTCCTAAAGCAGACAGGGGCCTTCACCAACCGTGACCCATCACAAGACTCTTCAGTGCCCAAGGGGACAGCATAGAGTAGTGTTCGTGTCAAGGATAGGAGGGAGGAACTGTAGAAACACTGTTGACAGCTAAATCACTGAGAAGGCAGAAATGAAATCTTTGCAGGACATGCTAAGGCACTGGTTCCTGAACTTCAGCTCTTTGCTAAAAGCTCATTATATTTGTCATAATTCCACACCCCATGTGTCATATTACATTAGTTTTTTTGGCTTTAACTTCACTTCCTAAAAACTTTGAAAATATTTGTTTCAATTGGCCATAGGTGATGATGCACACGAAACGACAGATGCAATATTCAAATTATATATTACAACATGTATGTACATATATACATACAGAAATATGTTACAGAAAGAGGGACAAGGACAGATACAGAGAGATTAAAATATCTGGAACATGCCAAGTCTGCAGAGCAGAAATTCTGTTGGAAGTCCATCTAACAGGGGAATATTCTTTTACCTGAGGGAGCGTCAGCCTTGTTCTCTTCAGGCCGTCAGTGGATTGGATGAGAACTTTCCACTTTATAGAGGGCAACCGACTTAGATCAGACTACTGATTTAAATAATGTTCTCATCCAAAATCATCCTTACAGAAACATAAAGAATAATGTTTTACCAGAAAACTGGAGACATGTGCCAGTGAATCTGACCCATAAATTAACCATCAAGCATTTTTCCCAGCACATTGACAAAGTGTGTGAAGAAAGTAGAAGAGGAAATAGGTTTATTTGACACAGGCCCCACCGTGACCAAAATGGAAAATGCAAAACATAGGTTTAAAATATAAGAAAATTACTATTAATGATTAAGAAGTTGTTTATGAATGGCAATGAACTTCAGTGACTGCATTTTTAATAAAGAGATTACAACTTTCTCTCGAATTTACCCCTAGGTTTGATGTGAAACAACATGTGTTTAGATCATTCATAAGTATTAAATACATACAAATTTAGTTGCGTGAATGGCATTGCCTAATTTATTGGGTTTCCCAATAATTTCAAAGCGACAGGAAGCCAGAATATTGGAACAATCCTCTGAGATTTCTTCCAAAATTGAAGACATCCAAGGAGGTCAGTTGGGAGAAATTAGGTCGGAGAATGTGTTATGTCCCTTTGGGAGGTATGAGCAAAAAGCTTCATTTCTGTTGTAAGTTTTGGGTCTGAGCTGCCAGATCATCCGAGTTATGGCAGGGGATGCTCCGTGCCTGATGAATTCCTTGTGAGAGGAAGTAAAACAGATTTATAAAGTTCACAGGAATCTGCCTGCTGGATGTTCTTCATTTGAAGAGGCAAACAGTGAAAGGAAGACTGTAGTGGTCCACACTTTACTACCCGTTTCCAAGTGTCATGATAGGAAATCATATGAGATGATGTGCAAATTTCCCTGCGTCCATTATCGAAGATGAAAGGAGACTCTGTTGAGCAAGCCATGAAACAAGGGGAAATGAATTGTAAGAAAGACTTGAGGTAAGCAGACATATGTCACCAGGTAGCAAGGCCCTTTTGAAACCATCATGTACAATAAACTTGCCACCAGATCAGGTGCAACTAGGCAGGCAGTTTTAGATGTCAAGGATGGTGAAAGATAGAAAAGGGTCATCCTCTCCAGTCAAGTAAGGGAACTTCTGACTACAAGTTAGAGGACACTCCAAGTGCTCCCACTGCCTTAAACCACTGAAAGTCAGAGGTAAGGCAGGAACTCTGTGAGTCATGAGAACATAATCCAGTGAGGAGACCTGTAACAAGATATTTCCTGTTTTCTGAGTCGCTGCCAAGCCAGTTATGGATGGATTTGCATTTGGGCTGGGAAATGATTGGACCAGGCCAGTTTTGGTAGCTCCGCTTCCCCCTGGGTGGGGCCGTAAGTGCCAATAAAAAGGGCCTCTGCTCCACGACGGCTATCCTCCTGCTACTCGAGTTCCGATTGAATTTGTAGAACCTGGTGAGTCTGATTCTTCAGTTCAACTTTGTTCTTGGACAACTGAATGGGGAGTTTATGCTGGAGACAGCAAGTTGGATGGGTCCAAAGTTATCATCATGGGTATAATGCTACTTAGTGGATGGGAACTTGGAATCTGGGCACATCGTTGTGTTGTATTGACTAGATTTCTGATACCTAGTTTGAATTCCGCTATTGAAAAAGAAATCAACAGGAAAATTTTACATGAAGGGAGAAAGAGCAAAGTGTTTACCTTTTTCTATGCCTTTCTCTTGGACCTCTGCTGGGATTTCAGAGGCATTTGTCTTAGAAGGTGTGAGACCCTTAGATTCATCCTGATTGCCCTTTGCTCTGTACATAAGTCATGCTGTCGGGACCTCATGAGAGAAAATGGTGATATAAATTGCTTGTGAGCTTGCCCAGGATTTTAGAACTTGTGATGGCCTTTTGTGAAGATGTCGTTTTCATAAAAAAGAAAGAAAGTAAAAAATACAGAAAGAAAGAAAGACACAAAGCAAAAGAGAAAACTTCGCTTGTTTCTTTAAAACAAAGATATTTTCTTTAGAAAAGTTGTGTGAGAAAAGAGAAGGTTTTCTCTGGATTGCCATAACGATTTTCTGAAGAACGAGAGAGAAGTCAGAAATTCATTAAAAGGTATTAAAGAGATTAAAGCACATACTTAGAGATTGGTGAGATACTATCTGTTGTTATTCCAAAAGATTTTGCTCTTTTCACTATAGGAATTCCTTCTTGTGAACACAGTTATATACTTTCTTTCAGATATTAAGACTCCAGAAAGATGTCTTCTCAACATCAGCAGTGCAAGCAGCCCTGCCAGCCACAACCAGTGTGCCCACCAAAGTGTCCTGACCCTTGCCCACCTTGCAAGTGTCCAGACCCTTGCCCACCTTGCAAGTGCCCAGACCCTTGCCCACCTATAAAGTGCCCTGACCCATGCCCACCTTGCAAGTGTCCAGACCCTTGCCCACCTTGCAAGTGTCCAGACCTTTGCCCACCTATAAAGTGCTCTGACCCATGCGTGCCTCAGCAGTGCAAGCAGAAATGCCCTCCTGGGGCACCTGCTCATCATTGCTAGCAGAAATGCCTGCCCAAGAGTAGGTAACAGCTTGCCCTTTTATCTGCATCTGGAAAGGATAAGGACAATCGGCTCCACTAGATCCACAGCTCCACCTTCATCTTCTCTTCAAAGCCTATCATGGATACGGAAGAAGCTTCTCCACCCTTCAGCCTCAATATGCGTGTGGTGCTTCCTGACAGACAGAGCTTTCTTATCTGAGGCTGCTGTACTGCTTCCCTCTGGGAGGTGCCCAAGAAAGCATCGCAGAGCCTCAGAAGGAAGAGCAGCAGCCTTCCTCCTGGGCGCCCTCTGAGGATTGTCTCACTGTCTTCTGTGTCGTTCGGTCACCTGGGCCTGGCTTACTACCAGCTGAGCAATTGTTACTTATCCCCCACTTCCTGAATAAAATACAATTCTTTTCTGTGATGGGAAAATTTTTTTCTTTTTTTAAAATCCTGCTTTTAGCGATATCATATCATAATTTTGCTTGATTTCGATCTTTCTTTGATCCCGAGTTTCAGGCTCTCAGAGTCAGTGTTATCTGAATTTCGAGTCGTATCAATGATTATTTCTATACAGTTTCAAATAGAGGTTATTTTCCTAATTATTGCTTGATTGGTTTGAGGAACAAATAGTTTACCTTCTTGGGATTTCAAAACCTTTAATAAAGTGTGGGGAAAATCACATTTACAGCGCCATCTTGCTTAGGCATAAAAATTACATGAATGTGTGTCATTCAGTTGGCACAATGCCGAGCACATAATTGGCATTTGAGAGGTGGCTGATCACCACTATCTCTGTCATCATCACCGTCACCACCACCACGACCGTCACCAACCCCCCCAGGTACTCCAGCAGGGGAGTGGCTCAGACATGCATGTAGGGCATGCAAGGAGATTCTTAAAGTCTATTACCCATTCATACTCTGTTTTCATTTTCTTTTCCAATTTAACCGAATTTTTAATCTGACACTACAAAGTAACCAGTTTGGGAAATTATTGGGGTACTCTGTATAAAATTATAATAGTTCTGAAAACATGGGTAGTAAAAAAGAAAGGGAATTTAAAGGGACCTCACAAAACAAAGCGCTCCCTGCTCTCCATGTGTATAACGTGCCGTTCTTACTGCAAAACTCAACAACCTCAGGTCTTATTATATTTTTTCACCTCGGAAATTACATTCTTGATTATTTTGACCACCACTTTGAGATACACTGGGGATTCCAATGTTTATCTTGATTTACAAAATGACTGTTGCTATGCAGCTTGTTTTCCAAGTGATCAGCTTACTGGTCCAGTAAGCTGTGAAGAGGGATGTGTATATTGAGCATATCTCTTCTTGTGGCTAGAAGTAAAGGAGTCAAAGATGCCAGAACTGCAGAAGCAAACAGATGCCCATGTTACTGTTCAACGCTCATCAGACTATGACATGAGTGAAAAATAAACACTGAGATTTGGGAGTTTTCTCTACTGTAGCTACTGTTATTTGACCTGACATAGAAATTAGTTCTTTGAGGTGGGATGCTCCCATAACAAATCTCAAAATTGTGGCATTGTCTTATGTGTCTGGACGTGGTTGGAAAGGAATCTGATATTGGAAGCCGTAAATGTGGTTCTATGTGTTATTCAATGGCAAAATGTTTGCAGTAATGGTTGTCCATGGTATCTTTAGATGCAGAGCAACGGTTGGTCAATTGTTGATTTGCTCAGGGTAATTCAGTAGACGTATGTTCAGGAAAAATTTTCTGGTTGACAGGCCAGAAATGTAAAGAATGAAAAGAAAAATAATACAGCCCAGGAACTCAAAACCTTGCTGAATTAGAATACTCACTGCTTGTAAGTCCTAAAGAGCAAGATACGAGATTAGAAGTGGTTTTCAAATAGAAGTCCAATTTCAGTTGACTGTTACAACAGAGAAAAGAGACAGAAGTTGTCATCTTTCCACCTTTGTGCCAGGGAGCCTCATGGTAGCTGTATTATGTTGTGGGGAAAGGCAGTAATTTAATCAGGCCAGAAAATTACTTTTACAAAAGGACCTTCCTGAGATCCATAGGACATAGAAATGATTGGAGGACTGAAATTATATCAGGTGCCTAATAAGTTTTTGAGGGAATTGAGAACTAAATAAACTACGTGCCAAAATGAAAAAGAATGATTTTCAAGATTACTAACGACTTTCCTGCCCACCTTTCCCTATTTTCCACCCTACGAAATCAGATATGGTAAGTACAGATGACTAAACCGGAATATCCACTCTGAGACGGGTACAAGGACCCCAGAATAATCGATAAAGGAAGCTCTCTCAGAGAATAGTATCAGATCCTAAGAGAGCCAAGGAGGAGAAGGAACACAGAGATGCTCAAACATTGTTACTCTGTTGTTTGATGGTTATTCCTTCATGTTTTCCCTCCGGGTTTATTGATGTATAATTGTCAAATGAAATTGTACATATTTACGGTGTATAATGTGATGATTTGACATATGTGTACTTTATGCAGTGATTACCATCATCGATCACTTAGCACATTAATCACTTCATCAGTAACAAGGTAATGTGTTTATGTCTCTGTGTGTGTGTGTGTGTGTGTGTGTGTGTGTGATGAGAACACTTACAGTCTAATTTCTGAGCAAGATTGAAGTACACAAGTGGGTATTATTAGCGAGATCACCATGCTGTACCCTAGACTCTGAGAACTCATTCATTGTATGATTGCAGGCTTCTACCGTTGGCCCAACATCTCCACCACTGTCCGACCCCTCAGACCCTGATGACCACCATTGTACTCTCTGATGCTGTGACATCTGTTAGTTCGGAAACAAATTCCTAAATAAACAATGGTGCAAAGAAGAAATAACAAATAAATAGAAAATACCTTGAGATGAACGACATGAAAAGAAAACATACAAGACCTTTTGGGATAAATGTAATGCAGCAAAAAGAGAGCCACGTATGTCTGGAGATATCTATATTACAAAAGATGATCTCAAATCAGCAACCTGATAGACATGTATGCATGTGTGTGGGTTTATGAAAATTGCAAACTCATAACACTAAATACAGCAAAGTATAAGCAGTGATTATTTCTGGCCATTTAATAGACATGCTCATTTTTTAACAGCTTTATGTTCTCCCCATTGTATATGAAATGATATACATTCACTTTTATAACAATGTATCATATTATTTTAAAAATATATAGTAGTCAGGGAAGATGTGGCTAAGCTGCAGGGAAAGTTTACGTCCTGGCTTTCTGGCACATGCTTAGCTGATGACTCTTTCACAGGTTTCAAGTGTCTCCTCTTTCTTTTCCTCCCCTCTTCGTTCTCGTATTCTTCCTGCTGTCCTATTAAAAAACCCCATTCCTAAGAAGCTTCCTTAGTATTTGGTTAAGAGAAATTACTAGGCCAGTTCTTCCTTCTGACTGCAGGAAGAATTATGAAATATAGGAAATGACTATTACTAAATGCATGGGCAATATATCAAAGTCCCAAACTGGATGGTTAAAGGGTAGATATTGGCAGTGAAGATAATATGGAGGTGAGTGTTTTGGAATGTGAAAAAGAAGATAGACAATAAACAGTGAAATTGTTTTTCAAATTGCTCTCTTCAAAGACCTAAACATTGTTGGAATGAGTGGAAAAAAGCACATATATCAGATGTGCCCTAAGTTCACATTTCACCCCGATGTCAGAACTTTATCTCTCCCTTCCCAACGTCACTCTGAATCATTTGTATGTGATGCTGTGAGCCTTAAATGATATCTTATATCTAGTTTTGTTTCCACAGAATTGAAGCCTGGTATTTACTTATGGAATACAAGAGATTTATTTTCTGATAAAGGAAATTTAAGCATACGGCAGCAGTCTAGGGAAGAGTTCACGTCAGGTGAGATGGGACATCCTGACTCCATTAAACATGTTTTCCCACATTAAACAGTATCATAAAGCGAGATTTGCAACTCTGTTCCTAAAGCAGACAGGGGCCTTCACCAACCGTGACCCATCACAAGACTCTTCAGTGCCCAAGGGGACAGCATAGAGTAGTGTTCGTGTCAAGGATAGGAGGGAGGAACTGTAGAAACACTGTTGACAGCTAAATCACTGAGAAGGCAGAAATGAAATCTTTGCAGGTTATGCTAAGGCACTGGTTCCTGAACTTCAGCTCTTTGCTAAAAGCTCATTATATTTGTCATAATTCCACACCCCATGTGTCATATTACATTAGTTTTTTTGGCTTTAACTTCACTTCCTAAAAACTTTGAAAATGTTTGTTTCAATTGGCCATAGGTGATGATGCACACGAAACGACAGATGCAATATTCAAATTATATATTACAACATGTACGTACATATATACATACAGAAATATGTTACAGAAAGAGGGACAAGGACAGATACAGAGAGATTAAAATATCTGGAACATGCCAAGTCTGCAGAGCAGAAATTCTGTTGGAAGTCCATCTAACAGGGGAATATTCTTTTACCTGAGGGAGCGTCAGCCTTGTTCTCTTCAGGCCGTCAGTGCATTGGATGAGAACTTTCCACTTTATAGAGGGCAACCGACTTAGATCAGACTACTGATTTAAATAATGTTCTCATGCAAAATCATCCTTACAGAAACATAAAGAATAATGTTTGACCAGAAAACTGGAGACATGTGCCAGTGAATCTGACCCATAAATTAACCATCAAGCCTTTTTTCCAGCACATTGACAAAGTGTGTGAAGAAAGTAGAAGAGGAAATAGGTTTATTTGACACAGGCCCCACCGTGACCCAAATGGAAAATGCAAAAAATAGGTTTAAAATATAAGAAAATTATTATTAATGATTAAGAAGTTGTTTATGAATGGCAATGAACTTCAGTGACTGCATTTTTAATAAAGAGATTACAACTTTCTCTCGAATTTACCCCTAGGTTTGATGTGAAACAACATGTGTTTAGATCATTCATAAGTATTAAATACGTACAAATTTAGTTGCGTGAATGGCATTGCCTAATTTATTGGGTTTCCCAATAATTTCAAAGCGACAGGAAGCCAGAATATTGGAACAATCCTCTGAGATTTCTTCCAAAATTGAAGACATCCAAGGAGGTCAGTTGGGAGAAATTAGGTCGGAGAATGTGTTATGTCCCTTTGGGAGGTATGAGCAAAAAGCTTCATTTCTGTTGTAAGTTTTGGGTCTGAGCTGCCGGATCATCCGAGTTATGGCCGGGGATGCTCCATGCCTGATGAATTCCTTGTGAGAGGAAGTAAAACAGATTTATAAAGTTCACAGGAATCTGACTGCTGGATGTTCTTCATTTGAAGAGGCAAACAGTGAAAGGAAGACTGTAGTGGTCCACACTTTACTACCCGTTTCCAAGTGTCATGATAGGAAATCATATGAGATGATGTGCAAATTTCCCTGTGTCCATTATCGAAGATGAAAGGAGACTCTGTTGAGCAAGCCATGAAACAAGGGGAAATGAATTGTAAGAAAGACTTGAGGTAAGCAGACATATGTCACCAGGTAGCAAGGCCCTTTTGAAACCATCATGTACAATAAACTTGCCACCAGATCAGGTGCAACTAGGCAGGCAGTTTTAGATGTCAAGGATGGTGAAAGATAGAAAAGGGTCATCCTCTCTAGTCAAGTAAGGGAACTTCTGACTACAAGTTAGAGGACACTCCAAGTGCTCCCACTGCCTTAAACCACTGAAAGTGAGAGGTAAGGCAGGAACTCTGTGAGTCATGAGAACATAATCCAGTGAGGAGACCTGTAACAAGATATTTCCTGTTTTCTGAGTCGCTGCCAAGCCAGTTATGGATGGATTTGCATTTGGGCTGGGAAATGATTGGACCAGGCCAGTTTTGGTAGCTCCGCTTCCCCCTGGGTGGGGCAGTAAGTGCCAATAAAAAGGGCCTCTGCTCCACGACGGCTATCCTCCTGCTACTCGAGTTCCGATTGAATTTGTAGAACCTGGTGAGTCTGATTCTTCAGTTCAACTTTGTTCTTGGACAACTGAATGTGGAGTTTATGCTGGAGACAGCAAGTTGGATGGGTCCAAAGTTATCATCATGGGTATAATGCTACTTAGTGGATGGGAACTTGGAATCTGGGCACAACGTTGTGTTGTATTGACTAGATTTCTGATACCTAGTTTGAATTCCGCTATTGAAAAAGAAATCAACAGGAAAATTTTACATGAAGGGAGAAAGAGCAAAGTGTTTACCTTTTTCTATGCCTTTCTCTTGGACCTCTGCTGGGATTTCAGAGGCATTTGTCTTAGAAGGTGTGAGACCCTTAGATTCATCCTGATTGCCCTTTGCTCTGTACATAAGTCATGCTGTCGGGACCTCATGAGAGAAAATGGTGATAGAAATTGCTTGTGAGCTTGCCCAGGATTTTAGAACTTGTGATGGCCTTTTGTGAAGATGTCGTTTTCATAAAAAAGAAAGAAAGTAAAAAATACAGAAAGAAAGAAAGACACAAAGCAAAAGAGAAAACTTCGCTTGTTTCTTTAAAACAAAGATATTTTCTTTAGAAAAGTTGTGTGAGAAAAGAGAAGGTTTTCTCTGGATTGCTATAACGATTTTCTGAAGAACGAGAGAGAAGTCAGAAATTCATTAAAAGGTATTAAAGAGATTAAAGCACATACTTAGAGATTGGTGAGATACTATCTGTTGTTATTCCAAAAGATTTTGCTCTTTTCTCTATAGGAATTCCTTCTTGTGAACACAGTCATATACTTTCTTTCAGATATTAAGACTCCAGAAAGATGTCTTCTCAACATCAGCAGTGCAAGCAGCCCTGCCAGCCACAACCAGTGTGCCCACCAAAGTGTCCTGACCCTTGCCCACCTTGCAAGTGTCCAGACCCTTGCCCACCTTGCAAGTGCCCAGACCCTTGCCCACCTATAAAGTGCCCTGACCCATGCCCACCTTGCAAGTGTCCAGACCCTTGCCCACCTTGCAAGTGTCCAGACCTTTGCCCACCTATAAAGTGCTCTGACCCATGCGTGCCTCAGCAGTGCAAGCAGAAATGCCCTCCTGGGGCACCTGCTCATCATTGCTAGCAGAAATGCCTGCCCAAGAGTAGGTAAGAGCTTGCCCTTTTATCTGCATCTGGAAAGGATAAGGACAATCGGCTCCACTAGATCCACAGCTCCACCTTCATCTTCTCTTCAAAGACTATCATGGATACGGAAGAAGCTTCTCCACCCTTCAGCCTCAATATGCGTGTGGTGCTTCCTGACAGACAGAGCTTTCTTATCTGAGGCTGCTGTACTGCTTCCCTCTGGGAGGTGCCCAAGAAAGCATCGCAGAGCCTCAGAAGGAAGAGCAGCAGCCTTCCTCCTGGGCGCCCTCTGAGGATTGTCTCACTGTCTTCTGTGTCGTTCGGTCACCTGGGCCTGGCTTACTACCAGCTGAGCAATTGTTACTTATCCCCCACTTCCTGAATAAAATACAATTATTTTCTGTGATGGGAAAATTTTTTTCTTTTTTTAAAATCCTGCTTTTAGCAATATCATAACATAATTTTGCTTGATTTCGATCTTTCTTTGATCCCGAGTTTCAGGCTCTCAGAGTCAGTGTTATCTGAATTTCGAGTCGTATCAATGATTATTTCTATACACTTTCAAATAGAGGTTATTTTCCTAATTATTGCTTGATTGGTTTGAGGAACAAATAGTTTACCTTCTTGGGATTTCAAACCCTTTAATAAAGTGTGGGGAAAATCACATTTACAGCGCCAACTTGCTTAGGCATAAAAATTACATGAATGTGTGTCATTCAGTTGGCACAATGCCGAGCACATAATTGGCATTTGAGAGGTGGCTGATCACCATTGTCTCTGTCATCATCACCGTCACCACCACCACGACCGTCACCACCACCCCCAGGTGCTCCAGCAGGGGAGTGGCTCAGACATGCATGTAGGGCATGCAAGGAGATTCTTAAAGTCTATTACCCGTTCATACTCTGTGTTCATTTTCTTTTCCAATTTAACCGAATTTTTAATCTGACACTACAAAGTAACCAGTTTGGGAAATTATTGGGGTACTCTGTATAAAATTATAATAGTTCTGAAAACATGGGTAGTACAAAAGAAAGGGAATTTAAAGGGACCTCACAAAACAAAGCGCTCCCTGCTCTCCATGTGTATAACATGCCGTTCTTACTGCAAAACTCAACAACCTCAGGTCTTATTATATTTTTTCATCTCACAAATTACATTCTTGATTATTTTGACCCCCACTTTGAGATACACTGGGGATTCCAATGTTTATCTTGATTTACAAAACGACTGTTGCTATGCAGCTTGTTTTCCAAGTGCTCAGCTTACTGGTCCAGTAAGCTGTGAAAAGGGATGTGTTTATTGAGCATGTCTCTTCTTGTGGTTAGAAGTAAAGGAATCAAAGATGCCAGAACTGCAGAAGCAAACAGATGCCCATGTTACTGTTCAACGCTCATCAGACTATGACATGAGTGAAAAATAAACACTGAGATTTGGGAGTTTTCTCTACTGTAGCTACTGTTATTTGACCTGACATAGAAATTAGTTCTTTCAGGTGGGATGCTCCCATAACTAATCTCAAAATTGTGGCATTGTCTTATGTGTCTGGACGTGGTTGGAAAGGAATCTGATATTGGAAGCCATAAATGTGGTTTTACGTGTTATTCAATGGCAAAATGTTTGCAGTAATGGTTGTCCATGGTATCTTTAGATGCAGAGCAACGGTTGGTCAATTGTTGATTTGCTCAGGGTAATTCAGTAGACGTATGTTCAGGAAAAACTTTCTGGTTGACAGGCCAGAAATGTAAAGAATGAAAAGAAAAATAATACAGCCCAGAAACTCAAAACCTTGCTGAATTAGAATACTCACTGCTTGTAAGTCCTAAAGAGCAAGATATGAGATTAGAAGTGGTTTTCAAGTAGAAGTCCAATTTCAGTTGACTGTTACAACAGAGAAAAGAGACAGAAGTTGTCGTCTTTCCACCTTTGTGCCAGGGAGCCTCATGGTAGCTGTATTATGTTGTGGGGAAAGGCAGTAATTTAATCAGGCCAGAAAATTACTTCTACAAAAGGAACTTCCTGAGATCCATAGGACATAGAAATGATTGGAGGACTGAAATTATATCAGGTGCCTAATAAGTTTTTCAGGGAATTGAGAACTAAATAAACTACGTGCCAAAATGAAAAAGAATGATTTTCAAGATTACTAACGACTTTCCTGCCCACCTTTCCCTATTTTCCACCCTACGAAATCAGATATGGTAAGTACAGATGACTAAACCGGAATATCCACTCATAGACGGGTACAAGGACCCCAGAATAATCGATAAAGGAAGCTCTCTCAGAGAATAGTATCAGATCCTAAGAGAGCCAAGGAGGAGAAGGAACTCAGAGATGCTCAAACATTGTTACTGTGTTGTATGATGGTTATTCCTTCATGTTTTCCCTCCGGGTTTATTGATGTATAATTGACAAATGAAATTGTACATATTTACGGTGTATAATGTGATGATTTGACATATGTGTACTTTATGCAGTGATTACCATCATCGATCACTTAGCACATTAATCACTTCATCAGTAACAAGGTAATGTGTTTATGTCTCTGTGTGTGTGTCTGTGTGTGTGTGTGTGTGTGTGTGATGAGAACACTTACAGTCTAATTTCTGAGCAAGATTGAAGTACACAAGTGGGTATTATTAGCGAGATCACCATGCTGTACCCTAGACTCTGAGAACTCATTCATTGTATGATTGCAGGCTTCTACCGTTGGCCCAACATCTCCACCACTGTCCGACCCCTCAGACCCTGATGACCACCATTGTACTCTCTGATGCTGTGACATCTGTTAGTTCGGAAACAAATTCCTAAATAAACAATGGTGCAAAGAAGAAATAACAAATAAATAGAAAATACCTTGAGATGAACGATATGAAAAGAATACATACAAGACCTTTTGGGATTAATGTAATGCAGCAAAAAGAGAGCCACCTATGTCTGGAGATATCTATATTACAAAAGATGATCTCAAATCAGCAACCTGATAGACATGTATGCATGTGTGTGGGTTTATGAAAATTGCAAACTCATAACACTAAATACAGCAAAGTATAAGCAGTGATTATTTCTGGCCATTTAATAGACATGCTCATTTTTTAACAGCTTTATGTTCTCCCCATTGTATATGAAATGATATACATTCACTTTTATAACAATGTATCATATTATTTTAAAAATATATAGTAGTCAGGGAAGATGTGGCTAAGCTGCAAGGAAAGTTTACGTCCTGGCTTTCTGGCACATGCTTAGCTGATGACTCTTTCACAGGTTTCAAGTGTCTCCTCTTTCTTTTCCTCTCCTCTTCGTTCTCGTCTTCTTCCTGCTGTCCCATTAAAAAACCCCATTCCTAAGAAGCTTCCTTATTATTTGGTTAAGAGAAATTACTAGGCCAGTTCTTCCTTCTGACTGCAGGAAGAATTATGAAATATAGGAAATGACTATTACTAAATGCATGGGCAATATATCAAAGTCCCAAACTGGATGGTTAAAGGGTAGATATTGGCAGTGAAGATAATATGGAGGTGAGTGTTCTGGAATGTGAAAAAGAAGATAGACAATAAACAGTGAAATTGTTTTTCAAATTGCTCTCTTCAAAGACCTAAACATTGTTGGAATGAGTGGAAAAAAGCACATATATCAGATGTGCCCTAAGTTCACATTTCACCCCGATGTCAGAACTTTATCTCTCCCTTCCCAACGTCACTCTGAATTATTTGTATGTGATGCTGTGAGCCATAAATGATATCATATATCTAGTTTTGTTTCCACAGAATTGAAGCCTGGTATTTACTTATGGAATACAAGAGATTTATTTTCTGATAAAGGAAATTTAAGCATACGACAGCAGTCTAGGGAAGAGTTCACGTCAGGTGAGATGGGACATCCTGACTCCATTAAACATGTTTTCCCACATTAAACAGTATCATAAAGCGAGATTTGCAACTCTGTTCCTAAAGCAGACAGGGGCCTTCACCAACCGTGACCCATCACAAGACTCTTCAGTGCCCAAGGGGACAGCATAGAGTAGTGTCCGTGTCAAGGATAGGAGGAAGGAACTGTAGAAACACTGTTGAAAGCTAAATCACTGAGAAGACAGAAATGAAATCTTTGCAGGTTATGCTAAGGCACTGGTTCCTGAACTTCAGCTCTTTGCTAAAAGCTCATTATATTTGTCATAATTCCACACCCCATGTGTCATATTACATTAGTTTTTTTGGCTTTAACTTCACTTCGTAAAAACTTTGAAAATGTTTGTTTCAATTGGCCATAGGTGATGATGCACACGAAACGACAGATGCAATATTCAAATTATATATTACAACATGTACGTACATATATACATACAGAAATATGTTACAGAAAGAGGGACAAGGACAGATACAGAGAGATTAAAATATCTAGAACATGCCAAGTCTGCAGAGCAGAAATTCTGTTGGAAGTCCATCTAACAGGGGAATATTCTTTTACCTGAGGGAGCGTCAGCCTTGTTCTCTTCAGGCCGTCAGTGCATTGGATGATAACTTTCCACTTTATAGAGGGCAACCAACTTAGATCAGACTACTGATTTAAATAATGTTCTCATGCAAAATCATCCTTACAGAAACATAAAGAATAATGTTTGACCAGAAAACTGGAGACATGTGCCAGTGAATCTGACCCATAAATTAACCATCAAGCCTTTTTCCCAGCACATTGACAAAGTGTGTGAAGAAAGTAGAAGAGGAAATAGGTTTATTTGACACAGGCCCCACCGTGACCAAAATGGAAAATGCAAAACATAGGTTTAAAATATAAGAAAATTACTATTAATGATTAAGAAGTTGTTTATGAATGGCAATGAACTTCAGTGACTGCATTTTTAATAAAGAGATTACAACTTTCTCTCGAATTTACCCCTAGGTTTGATGTGAAACAACATGTGTTTAGATCATTCATAAGTATTAAATACGTACAAATTTAGTTGCGTGAATGGCATTGCCTAATTTATTGGGTTTCCCAATAATTTCAAAGCGACAGGAAGCCAGAATATTGGAACAATCCTCTGAGATTTCTTCCAAAATTGAAGACATCCAAGGAGGTCAGTTGGGAGAAATTAGGTCGGAGAATGTGTTATGTCCCTTTGGGAGGTATGAGCAAAAAGCTTCATTTCTGTTGTAAGTTTTGGGTCTGAGCTGCCGGATCATCCGAGTTATGGCAGGGGATGCTCCGTGCCTGATGAATTCCTTGTGAGAGGAAGTAAAACAGATTTATAAAGTTCACAGGAATCTGCCTGCTGGATGTTCTTCATTTGAAGAGGCAAACAGTGAAAGGAAGACTGTAGTGGTCCACACTTTACTACCCGTTTCCAAGTGTCATGATAGGAAATCATATGAGATGATGTGCAAATTTCCCTGCGTCCATTATCGAAGATGAAAGGAGACTCTGTTGAGCAAGCCATGAAACAAGGGGAAATGAATTGTAAGAAAGACTTGAGGTAAGCAGACATATGTCACCAGGTAGCAAGGCCCTTTTGAAACCATCATGTACAATAAACTTGCCACCAGATCAGGTGCAACTAGGCAGGCAGTTTTAGATGTCAAGGATGGTGAAAGATAGAAAAGGGTCATCCTCCCCAGTCAAGTAAGGGAACTTCTGACTACAAGTTAGAGGACACTCCAAGTGCTCCCACTGCCTTAAACCACTGAAAGTGAGAGGTAAGGCAGGAACTCTGTGAGTCATGAGAACATAATCCAGTGAGGAGACCTGTAACAAGATATTTCCTGTTTTCTGAGTCGCTGCCAAGCCAGTTATGGATGGATTTGCATTTGGGCTGGGAAATGATTGGACCAGGCCAGTTTTGGTAGCTCCGCTTCCCCTGGGTGGGGCAGTAAGTGCCAATAAAAAGGGCCTCTGCTCCACGACGGCTATCCTCCTGCTACTTGAGTTCCGATTGAATTTGTAGAACCTGGTGAGTCTGATTCTTCAGTTCAACTTTGTTCTTGGACAACAGAATGTGGAGTTTATGCTGGAGACAGCAAGTTGGATGGGTCCAAAGTTATCATCATGGGTATAATGCTACTTAGTGGATGGGAACTTGGAATCTGGGCACAACGTTGTGTTGTATTGACTAGATTTCTGATACCTAGTTTGAATTCCGCTATTGAAAAAGAAATCAACAGGAAAATTTTACATGAAGGGAGAAAGAGCAAAGTGTTTACCTTTTTCTATGCCTTTCTCTTGGACCTCTGCTGGGATTTCAGAGGCATTTGTCTTAGAAGGTGTGAGACCCTTAGATTCATCCTGATTGCCCTTTGCTCTGTACATAAGTCATGCTGTCGGGACCTCATGAGAGAAAATGGTGATAGAAATTGCTTGTGAGCTTGCCCAGGATTTTAGAACTTGTGATGGCCTTTTGTGAAGATGTCGTTTTCATAAAAAAGAAAGAAAGTAAAAAATACAGAAAGAAAGAAAGACACAAAGCAAAAGAGAAAACTTCGCTTGTTTCTTTAAAACAAAGATATTTTCTTTAGAAAAGTTGTGTGAGAAAAGAGAAGGTTTTCTCTGGATTGCCATAACGATTTTCTGAAGAACGAGAGAGAAGTTAGAAATTCATTAAAAAGTATTAAAGAGATTAAAGCACATACTTAGAGATTGGTGAGATACTATCTGTTGTTATTCGAAAAGATTTTGCTCTTTTCTCTATAGGAATTCCTTCTTGTGAACACAGTCATATACTTTCTTTCAGATATTAAGACTCCAGAAAGATGTCTTCTCAACATCAGCAGTGCAAGCAGCCCTGCCAGCCACAACCAGTGTGCCCACCAAAGTGTCCTGACCCTTGCCCACCTTGCAAGTGTCCAGACCCTTGCCCACCTTGCAAGTGCCCAGACCCTTGCCCACCTATAAAGTGCCCTGACCCATGCCCACCTTGCAAGTGTCCAGACCCTTGCCCACCTTGCAAGTGTCCAGACCCTTGCCCACCTATAAAGTGCTCTGACCCATGCGTGCCTCAGCAGTGCAAGCAGAAATGCCCTCCTGGGGCACCTGCTCATCATTGCTAGCAGAAATGCCTGCCCAAGAGTAGGTAAGAGCTTGCCCTTTTATCTGCATCTGGAAAGGATAAGGACAATCGGCTCCACTAGATCCACAGCTCCACCTTCATCTTCTCTTCAAAGCCTATCATGGATACGGAAGAAGCTTCTCCACCCTTCAGCCTCAATATGCGTGTGGTGCTTCCTGACAGACAGAGCTTTCTTATCTGAGGCTGCTGTACTGCTTCCCTCTGGGAGGTGCCCAAGAAAGCATCGCAGAGCCTCAGAAGGAAGAGCAGCAGCCTTCCTCCTGGGCGCCCTCTGAGGATTGTCTCACTGTCTTCTGTGTCGTTCGGTCACCTGGGCCTGGCTTACTACCAGCTGAGCAATTGTTACTTATCCCCCACTTCCTGAATAAAATACAATTATTTTCTGTGATGGGAAAATTTTTTTCTTTTTTTAAAAACCTGCTTTTAGCGATATCATATCATAATTTTGCTTGATTTCGATCTTTCTTTGATCCCGAGTTTCAGGCTCTCAGAGTCAGTGTTATCTGAATTTCGAGTCGTATCAATGATTATTTCTATACACTTTCAAATAGAGGTTATTTTCCTAATTATTGCTTGATTGGTTTGAGGAACAAATAGTTTACCTTCTTGGGATTTCAAACCCTTTAATAAAGTGTGGGGAAAATCACATTTACAGCGCCAACTTGCTTAGGCATAAAAATTACATGAATGTGTGTCATTCAGTTGGCACAATGCCGAGCACATAATTGGCATTTGAGAGGTGGCTGATCACCATTGTCTCTGTCATCATCACCGTCACCACCACCACGACCGTCACCACCACCCCCAGGTGCTCCAGCAGGGGAGTGGCTCAGACATGCATGTAGGGCATGCAAGGAGATTCTTAAAGTCTATTACCCGTTCATACTCTGTGTTCATTTTCTTTTCCAATTTAACCGAATTTTTAATCTGACACTACAAAGTAACCAGTTTGGGAAATTATTGGGGTACTCTGTATAAAATTATAATAGTTCTGAAAACATGGGTAGTACAAAAGAAAGGGAATTTAAAGGGACCTCACAAAACAAAGCGCTCCCTGCTCTCCATGTGTATAACGTGCCGTTCTTACTGCAAAACTCAACAACCTCAGGTCTTATTATATTTTTTCACCTCGGAAATTACATTCTTGATTATTTTGACCCCCACTTTGAGATACACTGGGGATTCCAATGTTTATCTTGATTTACAAAACGACTGTTGCTATGCAGCTTGTTTTCCAAGTGCTCAGCTTACTGGTCCAGTAAGCTGTGAAAAGGGATGTGTTTATTGAGCATGTCTCTTCTTGTGGTTAGAAGTAAAGGAGTCAAAGATGCCAGAACTGCAGAAGCAAACAGATGCCCATGTTACTGTTCAACGCTCATCAGACTATGACATGAGTGAAAAATAAACACTGAGATTTGGGAGTTTTCTCTAATGTAGCTACTGTTATTTGACCTGACATAGAAATTAGTTCTTTCAGGTGGGATGCTCCCATAACTAATCTCAAAATTGTGGCATTGTCTTATGTGTCTGGACGTGGTTGGAAAGGAATCTGATATTGGAAGCCATAAATGTGGTTTTACGTGTTATTCAATGGCAAAATGTTTGCAGTAATGGTTGTCTATGGTATCTTTAGATGCAGAGCAACGGTTGGTCAATTGTTGATTTGCTCAGGGTAATTCAGTAGACGTATGTTCAGGAAAAACTTTCTGGTTGACAGGCCAGAAATGTAAAGAATGAAAAGAAAAATAATACAGCCCAGAAACTCAAAACCTTGCTGAATTAGAATACTCACTGCTTGTAAGTCCTAAAGAGCAAGATATGAGATTAGAAGTGGTTTTCAAGTAGAAGTCCAATTTCAGTTGACTGTTACAACAGAGAAAAGAGACAGAAGTTGTCGTCTTTCCACCTTTGTGCCAGGGAGCCTCATGGTAGCTGTATTATGTTGTGGGGAAAGGCAGTAATTTAATCAGGCCAGAAAATTACTTCTACAAAAGGAACTTCCTGAGATCCATAGGACATAGAAATGATTGGAGGACTGAAATTATATCAGGTGCCTAATAAGTTTTTCAGGGAATTGAGAACTAAATAAACTACGTGCCAAAATGAAAAAGAATGATTTTCAAGATTACTAACGACTTTCCTGCCCACCTTTCCCTATTTTCCACCCTACGAAATCAGATATGGTAAGTACAGATGACTAAACCGGAATATCCACTCTGAGACGGGTACAAGGACCCCAGAATAATCGATAAAGAAGCTCTCTCAGAGAATAGTATCAGATCCTAAGAGAGCCAAGGAGGAGAAGGAACTCAGAGATGCTCAAACATTGTTACTGTGTTGTATGATGGTTATTCCTTCATGTTTTCCCTCCGGGTTTATTGATGTATAATTGACAAATGAAATTGTACATATTTACGGTGTATAATGTGATGATTTGACATATGTGTACTTTATGCAGTGATTACCATCATCGATCACTTAGCACATTAATCACTTCATCAGTAACAAGGTAATGTGTTTATGTCTCTGTGTGTGTGTTTGTGTGTGTGTGTGTGTGTGTGTGTGATGAGAACACTTACAGTCTAATTTCTGAGCAAGATTGAAGTACACAAGTGGGTATTATTAGCGAGCTCACCATGCTGTACCCTAGACTCTGAGAACTCATTCATTGTATGATTGCAGGCTTCTACCGTTGGCCCAAGATCTCCACCACTGTCCGACCGCTCAGACCCTGATGACCACCATTGTACTCTCTGATGCTGTGACATCTGTTAGTTCGGAAACAAATTCCTAAATAAACAATGGTGCAAAGAAGAAATAACAAATAAATAGAAAATACCTTGAGATGAACGACATGAAAAGAAAACATACAAGACCTTTTGGGATAAATGTAATGCAGCAAAAAGAGAGCCACGTATGTCTGGAGATATCTATATTACAAAAGATGATCTCAAATCAGCAACCTGATAGACATGTATGCATGTGTGTGGGTTTATGAAAATTGCAAACTCATAACACTAAATACAGCAAAGTATAAGCAGTGATTATTTCTGGCCATTTAATAGACATGCTCATTTTTTAACAGCTTTATGTTCTCCCCATTGTATATGAAATGATATACATTCACTTTTATAACAATGTATCATATTATTTTAAAAATATATAGTAGTCAGGGAAGATGTGGCTAAGCTGCAAGGAAAGTTTACGTCCTGGCTTTCTGGCACATGCTTAGCTGATGACTCTTTCACAGGTTTCAAGTGTCTCCTCTTTCTTTTCCTCTCCTCTTCGTTCTCGTCTTCTTCCTGCTGTCCCATTAAAAAACCCCATTCCTAAGAAGCTTCCTTATTATTTGGTTAAGAGAAATTACTAGGCCAGTTCTTCCTTCTGACTGCAGGAAGAATTATGAAATATAGGAAATGACTATTACTAAATGCATGGGCAATATATCAAAGTCCCAAACTGGATGGTTAAAGGGTAGATATTGGCAGTGAAGATAATATGGAGGTGAGTGTTCTGGAATGTGAAAAAGAAGATAGACAATAAACAGTGAAATTGTTTTTCAAATTGCTCTCTTCAAAGACCTAAACATTGTTGGAATGAGTGGAAAAAAGCACATATATCAGATGTGCCCTAAGTTCACATTTCACCCCGATGTCAGAACTTTATCTCTCCCTTCCCAACGTCACTCTGAATTATTTGTATGTGATGCTGTGAGCCTTAAATGATATCTTATATCTAGTTTTGTTTCCACAGAATTGAAGCCTGGTATTTACTTATGGAATACAAGAGATTTATTTTCTGATAAAGGAAATTTAAGCATACGACAGCAGTCTAGGGAAGAGTTCACGTCAGGTGAGATGGGACATCCTGACTCCATTAAACATGTTTTCCCACATTAAACAGTATCATAAAGCGAGATTTGCAACTCTGTTCCTAAAGCAGACAGGGGCCTTCACCAACCGTGACCCATCACAAGACTCTTCAGTGCCCAAGGGGACAGCATAGAGTAGTGTTCGTGTCAAGGATAGGAGGAAGGAACTCTAGAAACACTGTTGACAGCTAAATCACTGAGAAGACAGAAATGAAATCTTTGCAGGTTATGCTAAGGCACTGGTTCCTGAACTTCAGCTCTTTGCTAAAAGCTCATTATATTTGTCATAATTCCACACCCCATGTGTCATATTACATTAGTTTTTTTGGCTTTAACTTCACTTCGTAAAAACTTTGAAAATGTTTGTTTCAATTGGCCATAGGTGATGATGCACACGAAACGACAGATGCAATATTCAAATTATATATTACAACATGTACGTACATATATACATACAGAAATATGTTACAGAAAGAGGGACAAGGACAGATACAGAGAGATTAAAATATCTGGAACATGCCAAGTCTGCAGAGCAGAAATTCTGTTGGAAGTCCATCTAACAGGGGAATATTCTTTTACCTGAGGGAGCGTCAGCCTTGTTCTCTTCAGGCCGTCAGTGGATTGGATGAGAACTTTCCACTTTATAGAGGGCAACCGACTTAGATCAGACTACTGATTTAAATAATGTTCTCATGCAAAATCATCCTTACAGAAACATAAAGAATAATGTTTGACCAGAAAACTAGAGACATGTGCCAGTGAATCTGACCCATAAATTAACCATCAAGCCTTTTTCCCAGCACATTGACAAAGTGTGTGAAGAAAGTAGAAGAGGAAATAGGTTTATTTGACACAGGCCCCACCGTGACCAAAATGGAAAATGCAAAAAATAGGTTTAAAATATAAGAAAATTATTATTAATGATTAAGAAGTTGTTTATGAATGGCAATGAACTTCAGTGACTGCATTTTTAATAAAGAGATTACAACTTTCTCTCGAATTTACCCCTAGGTTTGATGTGAAACAACATGTGTTTAAATCATTCATAAGTATTAAATACGTACAAATTTAGTTGCGTGAATGGCATTGCCTAATTTATTGGGTTTCCCAATAATTTCAAAGCAACAGGAAGCCAGAATATTGGAACAATCCTCTGAGATTTCTTCCAAAATTGAAGACATCCAAGGAGGTCAGTTGGGAGAAATTAGGTCGGAGAATGTGTTATGTCCCTTTGGGAGGTATGAGCAAAAAGCTTCATTTCTGTTGTAAGTTTTGGGTCTGAGCTGCCGGATCATCCGAGTTATGGCAGGGGATGCTCCGTGCCTGATGAATTCCTTGTGAGAGGAAGTAAAACAGATTTATAAAGTTCACAGGAATCTGCCTGCTGGATGTTCTTCATTTGAAGAGGCAAACAGTGAAAGGAAGACTGTAGTGGTCCACACTTTACTACCCGTTTCCAAGTGTCATGATAGGAAATCATATGAGATGATGTGCAAATTTCCCTGCGTCCATTATCGAAGATGAAAGGAGACTCTGTTGAGCAAGCCATGAAACAAGGGGAAATGAATTGTAAGAAAGACTTGAGGTAAGCAGACATATGTCACCAGGTAGCAAGGCCCTTTTGAAACCATCATGTACAATAAACTTGCCACCAGATCAGGTGCAACTAGGCAGGCAGTTTTAGATGTCAAGGATGGTGAAAGATAGAAAAGGGTCATCCTCCCCAGTCAAGTAAGGGAACTTCTGACTACAAGTTAGAGGACACTCCAAGTGCTCCCACTGCCTTAAACCACTGAAAGTGAGAGGTAAGGCAGGAACTCTGTGAGTCATGAGAACATAATCCAGTGAGGAGACCCGTAACAAGATATTTCCTGTTTTCTGAGTCGCTGCCAAGCCAGTTATGGATGGATTTGCATTTGGGCTGGGAAATGATTGGACCAGGCCAGTTTTGGTAGCTCCGCTTCCCCCTGGGTGGGGCCGTAAGTGCCAATAAAAAGGGCCTCTGCTCCACGACGGCTATCCTCCTGCTACTCGAGTTCCGATTGAATTTGTAGAACCTGGTGAGTCTGATTCTTCAGTTCAACTTTGTTCTTGGACAACTGAATGTTGAGTTTATGCTGGAGACAGCAAGTTGGATGGGTCCAAAGTTATCATCATGGGTATAATGCTACTTAGTGGATGGGAACTTGGAATCTGGGCACATCGTTGTGTTGTATTGACTAGATTTCTGATACCTAGTTTGAATTCCGCTATTGAAAAAGAAATCAACAGGAAAATTTTACATGAAGGGAGAAAGAGCAAAGTGTTTACCTTTTTCTATGCCTTTCTCTTGGACCTCTGCTGGGATTTCAGAGGCATTTGTCTTAGAAGGTGTGAGACCCTTAGATTCATCCTGATTGCCCTTTGCTCTGTACATAAGTCATGCTGTCGGGACCTCATGAGAGAAAATGGTGATAGAAATTGCTTGTGAGCTTGCCCAGGATTTTAGAACTTGTGATGGCCTTTTGTGAAGATGTCGTTTTCATAAAAAAGAAAGAAAGTAAAAAATACAGAAAGAAAGAAAGACACAAAGCAAAAGAGAAAACTTCGCTTGTTTCTTTAAAACAAAGATATTTTCTTTAGAAAAGTTGTGTGAGAAAAGAGAAGGTTTTCTCTGGATTGCCATAACGATTTTCTGAAGAACGAGAGAGAAGTCAGAAATTCATTAAAAGGTATTAAAGAGATTAAAGCACATACTTAGAGATTGGTGAGATACTATCTGTTGTTATTCCAAAAGATTTTGCTCTTTTCTCTATAGGAATTCCTTCTTGTGAACACAGTCATATACTTTCTTTCAGATATTAAGACTCCAGAAAGATGTCTTCTCAACATCAGCAGTGCAAGCAGCCCTGCCAGCCACAACCAGTGTGCCCACCTAAGTGTTGTGACCCTTGCCCACCTTGCAAGTGTCCAGACCCTTGCCCACCTTGCAAGTGCCCAGACCCCTGCCCACCTATAAAGTGCCCTGACCCATGCCCACCTTGCAAGTGTCCAGACCCTTGCGCACCTTGCAAGTGTCCAGACCCTTGCCCACCTATAAAGTGCTCTGACCCATGCGTGCCTCAGCAGTGCAAGCAGAAATGCCCTCCTGGGGCACCTGCTCATCATTGCTAGCAGAAATGCCTGCCCAAGAGTAGGTAAGAGCTTGCCCTTTTATCTGCATCTGGAAAGGATAAGGACAATAGGCTCCACTAGATCCACAGCTCCACCTTCATCTTCTCTTCAAAGCCTATCATGGATACGGAAGAAGCTTCTCCACCCTTCAGCCTCAATATGCGTGTGGTGCTTCCTGACAGACAGAGCTTTCTTATCTGAGGCTGCTGTACTGCTTCCCTCTGGGAGGTGCCCAAGAAAGCATCGCAGAGCCTCAGAAGGAAGAGCAGCAGCCTTCCTCCTGGGCGCCCTCTGAGGATTGTCTCACTGTCTTCTGTGTCGTTCGGTCACCTGGGCCTGGCTTACTACCAGCTGAGCAATTGTTACTTATCCCCCACTTCCTGAATAAAATACAATTATTTTCTGTGATGGGAAAATTTTTTTCTTTTTTTAAAAACCTGCTTTTAGCAATATCATATCATAATTTTGCTTGATTTCGATCTTTCTTTGATCCCGAGTTTCAGGCTCTCAGAGTCAGTGTTATCTGAATTTCGAGTCGTATCAATGATTATTTCTATACAGTTTCAAATAGAGGTTATTTTCCTAATTATTGCTTTACTGGTTTGAGGAACAAATAGTTTACCTTCTTGGGATTTCAAAACCTTTAATAAAGTGTGGGGAAAATCACATTTACAGCGCCATCTTGCTTAGGCATAAAAATTACATGAATGTGTGTCATTCAGTTGGCACAATGCCGAGCACATAATTGGCATTTGAGAGGTGGCGGATCACCACTGTCTCTGTCATCATCACCGTCACCACCACCACGACCGTCACCACCCCCCCCAGGTGCTCCAGCAGGGGAGTGGCTCAGACATGCATGTAGGGCATGCAAGGAGATTCTTAAAGTCTATTACCCATTCATACTCTGTGTTCATTTTCTTTTCCAATGTAACCGAATTTTTTTTTTTTTTTTTTTTTTTTTTTTTTTTTTTTTTTTTTTTTTTGCGTTACGCGGGCTTCTCACTGCTGTGGCCTCTCCCATTGCGGAGCACAGGCTCCTGGATGCGCAGGCTCAGCGGCCATGGCGCACGGACCCAGCCGCTCCGCGGCATGTGGGATCTTCCCAGACCGGGGCACGAACCCGCATCCCCTGCATCGGCAGGCGGACTCTCAACCACTGCGCCACCAGGGAAGCCCAATGTAACCGAATTTTTAATCTGACAGTACAAAGTAACCAGTTTGGGAAATTATTGGGGTACTCTGTATAAAATTATAATAGTTCTGAAAACATGGGTAGTAAAAAAGAAAGGGAATTTAAAGGGACCTCACAAAACAAAGCGCTCCCTGCTCTCCATGTGTATAACGTGCCGTTCTTACTGCAAAACTCAACAACCTCAGGTCTTATTATATTTTTTCACCTCGGAAATTACATTCTTGATTATTTTGACCCCCACTTTGAGATACACTGGGGATTCCAATGTTTATCTTGATTTACAAAACGACTGTTGCTATGCAGCTTGTTTTCCAAGTGCTCAGCTTACTGGTCCAGTAAGCTGTGAAGAGGGATGTGTTTATTGAGCATATCTCTTCTTGTGGCTAGAAGTAAAGGAATCAAAGATGCCAGAACTGCAGAAGCAAACAGATGCCCATGTTACTGTTCAACGCTCATCAGACTATGACATGAGTGAAAAATAAACACTGAGATTTGGGAGTTTTCTCTACTGTAGCTACTGTTATTTGACCTGACATAGAAATTAGTTCTTTGAGGTGGGATGCTCCCATAACAAATCTCAAAATTGTGGCATTGTCTTAAGTGTCTCGACGTGGTTGGAAAGGAATCTGATATTGGAAGCCGTAAATGTGGTTCTATGTGTTATTCAATGGCAAAATGTTTGCAGTAATGGTTGTCCATGGTATCTTTAGATGCAGAGCAACGGTTGGTCAATTGTTGATTTGCTCAGGGTAATTCAGTAGACGTATGTTCAGGAAAAACTTTCTGGTTGACAGGCCAGAAATGTAAAGAATGAAAAGAAAAATAATACAGCCCAGGAACTCAAAACCTTGCTGAATTAGAATACTCACTGCTTGTAAGTCCTAAAGAGCAAGATACGAGATTAGAAGTGGTTTTCAAATAGAAGTCCAATTTCAGTTGACTGTTACAACAGAGAAAAGAGACAGAAGTTGTCATCTTTCCACCTTTGTGCCAGGGAGCCTCATGGTAGCTGTATTATGTTGTGGGGAAAGGCAGTAATTTAATCAGGCCAGAAAATTACTTCTACAAAAGGACCTTCCTGAGATCCATAGGACATAGAAATGATTGGAGGACTGAAATTATATCAGGTGCCTAATAAGTTTTTGAGGGAATTGAGAACTAAATAAAATACGTGCCAAAATGAAAAAGAATGATTTTCAAGATTACTAACGACTTTCCTGCCCACCTTTCCCTATTTTCCACCCTACGAAATCAGATATGGTAAGTACAGATGACTAAACCGGAATATCCACTCTGAGACGGGTACAAGGACCCCAGAATAATCGATAAAGGAAGCTCTCTCAGAGAATAGTATCAGATCCTAAGAGAGCCAAGGAGGAGAAGGAACACAGAGATGCTCAAACATTGTTACTCTGTTGTATGATGGTTATTCCTTCATGTTTTCCCTCCGGGTTTATTGATGTATAATTGACAAATGAAATTGTACATATTTACGGTGTATAATGTGATGATTTGACATATGTGTACTTTATGCAGTGATTACCATCATCGATCACTTAGCACATTAATCACTTCATCAGTAACAAGGTAATGTGTTTATGTCTCTGTGTGTGTGTGTGTGTGTGTGTGTGTGTGTGTGTGTGTGATGAGAACACTTACAGTCTAATTTCTGAGCAAGATTGAAGTACACAAGTGGGTATTATTAGCGAGATCACCATGCTGTACCCTAGACTCTGAGAACTCATTCATTGTATGATTGCAGGCTTCTACCGTTGGCCCAACATCTCCACCATTGTCCGACCCCTCAGACCCTGATGACCACCATTGTACTCTCTGATGCTGTGACATCTGTTAGTTCGGAAACAAATTCCTAAATAAACAATGGTGCAAAGAAGAAATAACAAATAAATAGAAAATACCTTGAGATGAACGACATGAAAAGAAAACATACAAGACCTTTTGGGATAAATGTAATGCAGCAAAAAGAGAGCCACGTATGTCTGGAGATATCTATATTACAAAAGATGATCTCAAATCAGCAACCTGATAGACATGTATGCATGTGTGTGGGTTTATGAAAATTGCAAACTCATAACACTAAATACAGCAAAGTATAAGCAGTGATTATTTCTGGCCATTTAATAGACATGCTCATTTTTTAACAGCTTTATGTTCTCCCCATTGTATATGAAATGATATACATTCACTTTTATAACAATGTATCATATTATTTTAAAAATATATAGTAGTCAGGGAAGATGTGGCTAAGCTGCAAGGAAAGTTTACGTCCTGGCTTTCTGGCACATGCTTAGCTGATGACTCTTTCACAGGTTTCAAGTGTCTCCTCTTTCTTTTCCTCCCCTCTTCGTTCTCGTCTTCTTCCTGCTGTCCCATTAAAAAACCCCATTCCTAAGAAGCTTCCTTATTATTTGGTTAAGAGAAATTACTAGGCCAGTTCTTCCTTCTGACTGCAGGAAGAATTATGAAATATAGGAAATGACTATTACTAAATGCATGGGCAATATATCAAAGTCCCAAACTGGATGGTTAAAGGGTAGATATTGGCAGTGAAGATAATATGGAGGTGAGTGTTCTGGAATGTGAAAAAGAAGATAGACAATAAACAGTGAAATTGTTTTTCAAATTGCTCTCTTCAAAGACCTAAACATTGTTGGAATGAGTGGAAAAAAGCACATATATCAGATGTGCCCTAAGTTCACATTTCACCCCGATGTCAGAACTTTATCTCTCCCTTCCCAACGTCACTCTGAATCATTTGTATGTGATGCTGTGAGCCTTAAATGATATCTTATATCTAGTTTTGTTTCCACAGAATTGAAGCCTGGTATTTACTTATGGAATACAAGAGATTTATTTTCTGATAAAGGAAATTTAAGCATACGGCAGCAGTCTAGGGAAGAGTTCACGTCAGGTGAGATGGGACATCCTGACTCCATTAAACATGTTTTCCCACATTAAACAGTATCATAAAGCGAGATTTGCAACTCTGTTCCTAAAGCAGACAGGGGCCTTCACCAACCGTGACCCATCACAAGACTCTTCAGTGCCCAAGGGGACAGCATAGAGTAGTGTTCGTGTCAAGGATAGGAGGGAGGAACTGTAGAAACACTGTTGACAGCTAAATCACTGAGAAGGCAGAAATGAAATCTTTGCAAGACATGCTAAGGCACTGGTTCCTGAACTTCAGCTCTTTGCTAAAAGCTCATTATATTTGTCATAATTCCACACCCCATGTGTCATATTACATTAGTTTTTTTGGCTTTAACTTCACTTCGTAAAAACTTTGAAAATGTTTGTTTCAATTGGCCATAGGTGATGATGCACACGAAACGACAGATGCAATATTCAAATTATATATTACAACATGTACGTACATATATACATACAGAATAATGTTACAGAAAGAGGGACAAGGACAGATACAGAGAGATTAAAATATCTGGAACATGCCAAGTCTGCAGAGCAGAAATTCTGTTGGAAGTCCATCTAACAGGGGAATATTCTTTTACCTGAGGGAGCGTCAGCCTTGTTCTCTTCAGGCCGTCAGTGCATTGGATGAGAACTTTCCACTTTATAGAGGGCAACCGACTTAGATCAGACTACTGATTTAAATAATGTTCTCATGCAAAATCATCCTTACAGAAACATAAAGAATAATGTTTGACCAGAAAACTGGAGACATGTGCCAGTGAATCTGACCCATAAATTAACCATCAAGCCTTTTTCCCAGCACATTGACAAAGTGTGTGAAGAAAGTAGAAGAGGAAATAGGTTTATTTGACACAGGCCCCACCGTGACCAAAATGGAAAATGCAAAACATAGGTTTAAAATATAAGAAAATTACTATTAATGATTAAGAAGTTGTTTATGAATGGCAATGAACTTCAGTGACTGCATTTTTAATAAAGAGATTACAACTTTCTCTCGAATTTACCCCTAGGTTTGATGTGAAACAACATGTGTTTAGATCATTCATAAGTATTAAATACGTACAAATTTAGTTGCGTGAATGGCATTGCCTAATTTATTGGGTTTCCCAATAATTTCAAAGCGACAGGAAGCCAGAATATTGGAACAATCCTCTGAGATTTCTTCCAAAATTGAAGACATCCATGGAGGTCAGTTGTGAGAAATTAGGTCGGAGAATGTGTTATGTCCCTTTGGGAGGTATGAGCAAAAAGCTTCATTTCTGTTGTAAGTTTTGGGTCTGAGCTGCCGGATCATACGAGTTATGGCAGGGGATGCTCCGTGCCTGATGAATTCCTTGTGAGAGGAAGTAAAACAGATTTATAAAGTTCACAGGAATCTGCCTGCTGGATGTTCTTCATTTGAAGAGGCAAACAGTGAAAGGAAGACTGTAGTGGTCCACACTTTACTACCCGTTTCCAAGTGTCATGATAGGAAATCATATGAGATGATGTGCAAATTTCCCTGCGTCCATTATCGAAGATGAAAGGAGACTCTGTTGAGCAAGCCATGAAACAAGGGGAAATGAATTGTAAGAAAGACTTGAGGTAAGCAGACATATGTCACCAGGTAGCAAGGCCCTTTTGAAACCATCATGTACAATAAACTTGCCACCAGATCAGGTGCAACTAGGCAGGCAGTTTTAGATGTCAAGCATGGTGAAAGATAGAAAAGGGTCATCCTCCCCAGTCAAGTAAGGGAACTTCTGACTACAAGTTAGAGGACACTCCAAGTGCTCCCACTGCCTTAAACCACTGAAAGTGAGAGGTAAGGCAGGAACTCTGTGAGTCATGAGAACATAATCCAGTGAGGAGACCTGTAACAAGATATTTCCTGTTTTCTGAGTCGCTGCCAAGCCAGTTATGGATGGATTTGCATTTGGGCTGGGAAAAGATTGGACCAGGCCAGTTTTGGTAGCTCCGCTTCCCCCTGGGTGGGGCCGTAAGTGCCAATAAAAAGGGCCTCTGCTCCACGACGGCTATCCTCCTGCTACTCGAGTTCCGATTGAATTTGTAGAACCTGGTGAGTCTGATTCTTCAGTTCAACTTTGTTCTTGGACAACTGAATGTGGAGTTTATGCTGGAGACAGCAAGTTGGATGGGTCCAAAGTTATCATCATGGGTATAATGCTACTTAGTGGATGGGAACTTGGAATCTGGGCACAACGTTGTGTTGTATTGACTAGATTTCTGATACCTAGTTTGAATTCCGCTATTGAAAAAGAAATCAACAGGAAAATTTTACATGAAGGGAGAAAGAGCAAAGTGTTTACCTTTTTCTATGCCTTTCTCTTGGACCTCTGCTGGGATTTCAGAGGCATTTGTCTTAGAAGGTGTGAGACCCTTAGATTCATCCTGATTGCCCTTTGCTCTGTACATAAGTCATGCTGTCGGGACCTCATGAGAGAAAATGGTGATAGAAATTGCTTGTGAGCTTGCCCAGGATTTTAGAACTTGTGATGGCCTTTTGTGAAGATGTCGTTTTCATAAAAAAGGAAGAAAGTAAAAAATACAGAAAGAAAGAAAGACACAAAGCAAAAGAGAAAACTTCGCTTGTTTCTTTAAAACAAAGATATTTTCTTTAGAAAAGTTGTGTGACAAAAGAGAAGGTTTTCTCTGGATTGCTATAACGATTTTCTGAAGAGCGAGAGAGAAGTCAGAAACTCATTAAAAGGTATTAAAGAGATTAAAGCACATACTTAGAGATTGGTGAGATACTATCTGTTGTTATTCGAAAAGATTTTGCTCTTTTCTCTATAGGAATTCCTTCTTGTGAACACAGTCATATACTTTCTTTCAGATATTAAGACTCCAGAAAGATGTCTTCTCAACATCAGCAGTGCAAGCAGCCCTGCCAGCCACAACCAGTGTGCCCACCAAAGTGTCCTGACCCTTGCCCACCTTGCAAGTGTCCAGACCCTTGCCCACCTTGCAAGTGCCCAGACCCTTGCCCACCTTGCAAGTGCCCTGACCCATGCCCACCTTGCAAGTGTCCAGACCCTTGCCCACCTTGCAAGTGTCCAGACCCTTGCCCACCTTGCAAGTGTCCAGACCCTTGTCCAACTATAAAGTGCCCTGACCCATGCGTGCCTCAGCAGTGCAAGCAGAAATGCCCTCCTGGGGCACCTGCTCATCATTGCTAGCAGAAATGCCTGCCCAAGTGTAGGTAAGAGCTTGCCCTTTTATCTGCATCTGGAAAGGATAAGGACAATCGGCTCCACTAGATCCACAGCTCCACCTTCATCTTCTCTTCAAAGCCTATCATGGATATGGAAGAAGCTTCTCC